>NW_026642654.1:6070000-7340000 GCF_028554395.1 Pezoporus wallicus
TATTTCCTTTATCATTATTATCATTGGTGGTAGCAGTAGTGATTTGTGTTATACCTTAGTTACTAAACTGTTCTTATCTCAACCCTGGGAGTTGCATTCTTTTGATTCTCCTCTCCGTCCCTCCAAGAGCAGGGGGAGGGCAAGAAAGGGGGGGAAGTGAGCGAACGAATTACCTGACTGGGTTTAAACCACGACAATCCCCCAACAGAAGCCTGAGTTTTAGGGTTCTTCACTTATGTATTTACCTGAATTCACTGTGCTATATGTTTGCGAGTGGCTACCTTCACCTACCACGTACCCATTGTACCTACTGTAGGGAAGAAAGCTGCTACGTCATTTGCTACAGATACAAAAAGCATGTGATGGAGAGGCCTGGTTCTGGTCAGAAAGGAGAGTCTTACAGTTGCGGCAAATAACTGAGCCTCTAGAAAACTGTTTTTTAACTCTGTTGGTAGAAGTTCCCATGTAAGTCTAAGGAATATGCATTATATATTCCTCATTTTTCTCACACACCCCAATTGAGTAATTTGTGGTGTGAGCTGCTAAGATGCTGAATGTGAGTAGGTGCATCTGAAGTCAGTGGGAGGTGGACTTCAGTACATGTAGAGTAGCATAAAGCATTTACCATCCTGCAAATGAAGGTCTTTGATTTAGTATTTACCACTGGGAATTTAAGGCCTTATATTTCTCCACAAAGGTATCCAGAAGTGTTAATATTTTTCATTTCCTGGAAATAGACAAGATAATGCCAACTATTCCCTAATGCTGCAACATGAGTAAAGTCATTAATGATTAGTAGGGTGATAGCACTCCTGAAATGCACTAAGGGAAATTAATTTTCCTAATTATTTGATGAAGGATAATGGTATGCAGTAAACTGTACATTAAAGTATATATGGAGTAAGCAATAAAAGAAACATTAACTAGAAACACACATTTGGAAAGCTTCTGGAGTTTAGTCTCCTGCTGTCTCAGGTAACCACTTCACATAAGCACTTTTATAAATTGATCAGGCTCCACTTTCAATGCAGATGGCCTTCCTGCCCTCAGCACAGGGAAGTTGTTCCACAGCCTCACTGCTCTGAAAATTCCAAATCTTCTAATTCAGTCTAAATTCACTAATGTCCATTTTACACACAGCGGTCTTCCATTTAAACAACAATCTTATATCCATATCTACTCTCTTTTTGAGATAACAAATCTCTTAATCTTTATTTTGCTAAACTAAACACAATGAATTTTGCAAGCTTCCTCTTGTACAACTTCCCCAAAGAATACCATTACTACTTAACATTAGGGTTCCTCTGGGGAAACGAGCTTATGGCTATGTGATTAAAAACTATACCACTGTGCAGTCGTAAGACACATAAACCCACAGGACCAAAACGTGAAAAGCAAGCGGCATACAGCAGGTCTGAAGCCAGACACAGAGGAACATACACATCTGACTCTACCTCACATGTGCAATTAAGACTGGATCTATCACACAGCTCTTTGCACACAGACTTGCTGTGCCCAGCACTTCCCAGCTTTTAAGATGGCTCTGCATTTCTTAATCTCCCAATCTCTCAGTAGGTGGGAGAGAGCCATGAACTAAATGGTAAGAGGCTAATTCTAGTATCTTCCCCATCTTTGATTGGAATCAGTGAAGGAGGTAGCCTCAATTAGGTCAGATGTCCTTCCTCAAATAAAACCCATTCATCCATGCCTTATAGGCAAGTAGTTAGTTTTATCTCTGATGGAGACATGCTGTTAATCAAAAAAGGTTTTGTTGCACAATTGGTCAATTTTGGCCTTTACTTCATGTGTAAATGAAGATAATCATTAGGGACTTCAGTGAAAATAAGAGTATCCTAACTAGCAAGGAGGAGTAAAAAGACAACCTAAAACTGTAGCAAGTTGCCAAGCCACGGTAAATAAATAACATTTCCATAATGCTTTCTGAAAGACTTTCATTAACTTTGAAAAGGATGTCATTGATAGGTCCATTTTGATAACAGCTTCCCAAACCCAAATGACAAAGAGAGTGGCTAGTTCACAGCATATATCCAGTTTCCACGTACATAATCCCAGTCCTAGTCCAAACACAGATCAAGAGCTTTACGAGTTGAGACAGTAACATCCTGGTGTTGATTCAGAGAATTCATCATCCCATCTGGATGCTGAAGCTCCTCAGCATGACTATATTTGGTGATGCTGAAACCAAAGGTGAGAAATCTCATCATGTCACACAGAGACTCCATACTGCACAAAGACATTAGTGAACCCCAATTAACCTGAGCCCGGACAAACCGGAGCCATTTGATCCACCCTGGATTTTGTGTGCTGAATGCCGGGACAAACCGTGCAAACCCTGTGTCATTACCACGTCCTCCGCGACTTGGGCAGAAAAAATCATGCATCCACCTGGATAGCATTTTGGACGTATATATGGCAATAAGTGCTTCACGTTTATCCATTCACTGATAGGTAACATATTGTTATTAATATGTCATAGCATGGACGTAAAATTCCAGTCTGTGTTCATCACATCTCTGACCTCCTGAAAATCACATCAAGAGAGGGGAAATCTGTTGATGACTGCTTATGAGAAACGCCTGCGCCCCCTTCCCCCTGCGCGGGCCCTGGGGATGAGGCACTCCTCAGGACCGCCTTCCCGTTACCCGGCCCAGGGCGCAGAGCAGTCGCCCGCACTCAAAAATGGCTTTTCAGAACCCGGCATTGGGAAACACTCGCGCCGGGAGCTCCCGCAGCCACCACCCGGGTTGCTGCACGGGCCGAGGCACAGCCCGGGCGGGGCGGCGGCTCCCCGCTCCGAGCGCCCTCCTCCCTGCCGCGGGCAGGCGGACTCTGCCCGCTCCGGAAGAGCCCACCGGCAGCCGCCGGCCATGCCGGCTCCTCCCGCCCCGCCCGGCCCTGCCCTGCCCAAGCCACCTCAGGGGTAGCTGTCCCGCTCCTGCGGGAGCTAACGTGAGAGGCGGGCCGGGGGGGCAGGCGGAGTATTGACAGCTGCCCGCTCGGGCCCCGAAGGACCGCCTGGGTGTGTAGCGGGGCCGCCTCGTCCCGTCTCTCTCCTCTGCCCGCCAGCAGAGCCCTCGCCCCGCGGCCGACGCGGGCACCGCCTCGCCCGGTGCCTCCCGCCGGGAGCTCCCTGCCTCTCTTCCCGCCTCGCCCCCTCGCAGCACCGGTGCCGGCCGGCACCCGCTGCTCCGTGGGCCGCGATCGGGCCCCGGCGGCCAGGGAAGGGGAAAGGGGGACGGCGGAGGAGAGGCTGGGATGGGGGGGGTTGTAGCAGCATCACCATGGCGACAGTGACGTCATCTCACCCTGGATCTAATTGGAGGAAACCCCGTGGCCCCAGCCGCAGCCCACGGGCCAACCGAGCTTGTGCCCTGCCTGCGCTCGCCCCCGCGGCGGCGCGCTCTGCTTGGATTGGCTGTCAGGGCGCGAGGGGGCAGGGCCAGGCCCGCAGACAAGGCTGCGATTGGCCGCGTGGGCGCGGGTTGAACAGCGGGTAGGCTTGCCTGTGCCAACGCCCTTTAGCGCTGGCTCTCGCCGGAGACGGGAGCGGTTCTTTCTCTCCGCCACAGCCCCGAGCGAGGCAGCCGATCGGGTGGCGCCCGCGGCCCGGCCTAGCGAAGCGGAACCAGGTGAGCGCCGTGCCGCGGCCTCGCGGCGGGTGCGGGCCCCGCTCTGCCGCTGCCTGCCGCCGCGTCCTCCATTTTGTGATCGCGGCGTGGAGCTCTCGGCGGCCTCAGGGAACGGGAGGCGCAGCCAGCCAGAGCCGCCATTTCGCACCCAGCGGGGCCGCCGGCTTCCTCTTTCCGCCCTGCCGCAGCGGGAGGCCGCGCCGGCCACCCTCCGTCCCCGCTGCCCCCCGCCGTCCATGGGGACGCGGCCGCCCCTGGCCCCCGCCCTCGTCGGGACCGAGACCCCACCCACTGCCACTCCGCCGGGCTCCCCCGCCGGCAGTGCGGGGTCGTCCCGGCCCCCGCCGCCGAGAGCCGCCGTCCCGGGCTGGAGTTAGGCCCGCTCCCACCGGGGGGATGCGGGAGGCCAGGACCCGCCGCGCCCCACCGCCAGGAGGCGAAGCAGCCTGGCCCCGCCGCCCCGCCCCGGCCGCTCCGAGCTCCCCTGGCCGCGCTCGCCCCGCAGAGCGCGGGTGCCCGAGGGAGGCGGATCTAGGCCCCGCTCTGCCTGCCCGTTGGGTTTTAACCCCTTCCTTGCCTCCCCAGGGACGAGCCCGTCTCGCTCATTATTTATTTCTTTCCCTGTTTTCTCGCCTTTAGCATCCGCCTTTCTTCAGCTCTCATCTGCAGGGGTTGTGGCACACGGGGCTTTGGGCGAGGCGGCGAGGGTGGCGGGGTTTCCTTCTTCAGGTTCGTGTTAGAAGGCAAGGAAGAAAAGCAGGGTGAAGACAAAAGTCCGCCCTGATGGAAAAATAGCTATTTCCAGTGCTTGGTCTTTAGGATGCTGTCCCTTGGCTAGCGCTGAGTGTGCCTCCCCAGTTGGGTTTCTAGGTCGTGGTTTCCCTAGGGGTGGACCCTTGAGACTAGTGCCTTTCCCCGTAGCCCTGCATGGAAGGGCAGGTTGCTGTAGTCCATCTTTCCACAAGAAGCACTTGAGATGGGGAAGGGGAGGCAAGGCTCACTGTGATCCTTGGTGTTTGCGAGGCGTGGCATAGGATTGTGCTCTGTAGTGGACATCCTAGCGCCATGGTTACCGTCTTCTTTTCTGCAGGTTTTGAGGTGCATTCTCGTGTTGGTAGTGTGACGTCCCCAGCTTCTCCTGCTTTTGCTACTCTACTGCTCTTGCCCCACTGCCAGCCACCATGGATAAGACCGAGTTGATCCAGAAAGCCAAGCTGGCTGAGCAGGCTGAGCGCTATGATGATATGGCAACCTGCATGAAGGCAGTAACTGAGCAAGGTGCTGAGCTGTCCAATGAGGAGCGCAACCTGCTCTCAGTGGCCTACAAGAACGTAGTGGGGGGTCGACGCTCTGCCTGGAGGGTCATCTCTAGCATTGAGCAGAAGACAGACACCAGTGACAAGAAGATGCAACTTATCAAAGACTATCGGGAGAAGGTGGAGTCTGAGCTCAGGTCCATCTGCACCACTGTGCTGGTGAGTGGGGACTTCCTTTTTTCTTCTGTTTATTTTTAGGATAAAGAAATACAGTATTCATGTGTTCTGCTGTACTGGCGAATAAGACTGGGATCTTGACTGGGGAACATTGTGTGAAGTATGCTGGGGTAGGGGAAGTCTGTGCAGTAATTTCTGCAGTCATTATGTGGGTTTCTGTGAGGAGGAAGATCATCTGCTCAACACTGTAGCTCTAGATGTATAGAGGTATCTGAGATATACACTCAATTTTGAGTGTGCTTTTAGAATACATTTTTGGCTGGAGTGATCCATATGTAGTATTGCACTAGATAATTACAAAGAATTTAGCCTCATGCCTATTTGTGTTGTGGTTTTTAAGCTGATCTGTTTGTAAGGTAAGCTGAAAAGAAAGTGAGAAAACCACTTTATTTCTTCAGAGCTAGTAACCTGTTAAAAGCATTTAAACTTGGTGTGCATTTTGTTTACATCTTGTGAAGCAAAAGACTGTCAAGGGGTATTTAAGACATGTTTTGAGGATCTTTTTGACAAAAATGTGTTTTTATAAAGTAAAACGTCCATGTTGAAGATAGGAAATAAAGAAATGTGGAAGTTGGCTTTGTCAGATTCAAGCTGACTCCTCAGGGGAATCTTTAAGATGCATTTGCAGTAATTATGGAATAATGTAAAACTGAGGTGTGAAAACTGGCATGACACCCCAGGCATGCATCAAAGCCCAGGAATACATTTCTGTACAAGCAGCAGAATTCCAGATGCTATCGGTAACGAAACTACTGCGCTGTAGTGGCAGCTGAAGAGACTTGTCAGCAGTGTGGAGGCTGCTGGACCCTATTCCATGTGACGAGAGTTGTGGCTGTGGGAAGCTACATGCGTGTAATGCAGTAGTAACTGTGTGGCAGATATCTTCAGTGGTTTATTTGCTCTTCCTCATTACTTTTGTCTAGTGTCTGCTATTGCTAACTAAGAACAGGAAGAAGCAGGTCTATAAGTAATTAAACAATTTTGAGGTGAACGTATCCTAGATTAGTTTAGGAGACCTGAATATAAAGCTGATTGGTTTGGAAGTAACTGATTTTTTTTTCTTTATGAAGCCTTCTGGATCCTCACATACAAGGGAGAATTTCTTTGCATTGTGCTGAAAATATTCTTCCTTGCATGCTGCTGAATAGGTTTTGGGGATTTTTTCTAAAACAGTCAAAATGAGTTACCTTTGCTCAAAAATAATTTGGATGTTTATTAGCTTAATCAATCAGTTGAGTTAATTCCTTAACACATTTCAGAGTTCTGTGTCTTCCAAAGAGTTTCTCCAGTTACAGGTATAGTTAAGTTGTAAAACTTTCATCTTTGTGAAAATGATGTGACTTGTGTAGGGCACCAACTACTGATTCCTGTGACTGGTTTCACTAGAACCTGTGTGACCAGATGCCAGCATTCTGCTACCAGGAGCTGGTGCTTCCATAGGGAGACTGAGTGCCTCTGAATGATAAAGGTAGTGAGCCATTTCATGCAGTGTCTATACTGAAATTATTCCAGGCGCATCAAATGGTGGACAGCAGGCAGTCTGGTAACCGTGCTAACACAAGCCTCTGATGGAGGGAAAGCAAGCTCTTCCTGTGCTAGCTGGGTTTCCCCCTGCATTCACGTCTTTCTCTGTTCTCAGCAATGACCTGGTTGGCAATTCTTTCCTTCTCTTCTCACCTGGAAGGCTACAGGAAGTAGTGAAGACCAAAACCTGCAACTGTGCATGCTTTTCCTGTTCTGCCCTGCTGGCAAAGATGTGCCTTCCTTTGGTAGGAGCAGATGTCAGCCTGTCTACTGCAAGCCTTCTGACTTTTATTCTTCCTTTGAGGGACATGTGCAAGTTACATTCTGTTCAGCTTCTTTCCCTTTCCTCCTCCATCTAGCGCTTCTATGATCCATGAGTCAGCATCCAAGAAGTTGGAACTCACAATGTGCAGGCACTACAAAGGATGGGTTTCCCAAAGCTGAGCTGCAAGGGAGTTATGACTCCTCCTCCTTCAAATTACAGTTTTTTTTTTTCCTTTACTAATGCCGTAGTAAGTGCTTGTAACGTTATTAGATCTCTTTAAGCTGAATCTCAGAGGTGGGCCTTTAACTCTAGGAAGGAAGCTAATCTGAAACAACTGCTGGCAAGTAGTATGGAAAGGTTGCTTGTCATCTGGAGTATTTGGATTTAGCAAGGGTGGATGTGTGGGGTGGAGTGTGACTGCTGTTAGTCATACTGCTAACAGTTTTTTCAAAAGGCTTTTATTACTGGTATGGCACACCTTTTGAAAAGGAAGTGTATCTGCTTCATTTGGAAATATTCTAACATTACAAAATACTGCTAATTTTTGATGGAAAAGGCAGCAACAATGCTGGATCTACAATTGCTCTTTTTCCATAAAGAATGTCTCAAGCCAATTAGATAAAGCATTGGTCTAGGGCACTGGTTGATAAGGAGCTTAAATTTAATAACCACTAGAATACAACCATCAAAAATTATGTTGAGATATCTACATATAGATATACATAGATAAATAAAAATAAAACTTGCTAATTATTTAATTAACTTACAACCAATATCAGTGGTCACAGTAAGATGTTCCATCTCATGCCAAGCAGTGAAGGCATTGCTTTAACTGCCTATCTTGCAAATAGGAGTAGATGTGATCTAAACCCTTTTTAACTCTTAATTTTATGACTGGTCTTTCAGGTGAGAGTGGCTTTTTAATGAAGAAGTGGTAGGACTTTGTCAAACAACTTGCACAAATGTTTTATGTGAAAGGTACACTAGGAGGTTTTATGAAGTCTCTCGATTGATTAATTCCTTTGTAATGTAGAAAATTAATGTTGAGTCATCCCTTATGAAGCCTAGTCAAAACTGTTCTTGAAACTTTTGTCCCTGAATAAAGAAACAGGTTGGCAACTTAACTTTTTTTTTTCAAGGTGAAGTTGAGCTATGTTGTTTCAGATACTCTCTGAGCACAAAGTTCATGTTTTTTTATATTCTGAGTGACTTCAAGACAGGGATGATTGGTAATGTAGACGGTATGGGTGCAGCAGTAACTTCCACATAGTGAAATAGCGTGGAACTTTGAAGGTGGAATGTGGAATGTAAGACCAATGCTTTATTGTATATACACCCACTGTTTAGTGACATCAGATTTTCAAAAAAAGTAACTTTTGAATTGAGACTTCTCTGGAGGCGCAGATAGAACTGCTGAGATTTCTGAGAGCCTCAGTCTCTTTTCACAGCAATAACTCATTTTGCATTCAAGATTCATTCTTTAGAGACATCTAGTGTCTTCAGTTTTTACTGTCTTAAGGTTGAGAAGATGCTTGTAAATGTCTGATCTTCTGTGAGATTGCAGTGTTAATTGCTGAAAGCATGAATTAGTGTGTTGCTCTTGCCAGCTCTCTCTTCCTTTGTTATTTCCTTCCTTCCTTCCCCCACCCCAGGGTTGCAGTGTCGTTACTTACTTCTGCTTTGCATAATTAAGAAACAATAAAACCTAATAAAAACAAAGGTAGAAATCTATGACCACTTCTGATTTTTATCCATTTTGTAGATCTAGTTGTAAAGTTACTTGGTTAAAAATGAAAAAAACAGAAATCCCCGTACTGGAGGATGATGTTCAAATTGGATATCTTCAGCAGCACAACTTCATAGCTTCATTGAAAATGAAGTCGGCATTTTCTTGCATCAGCAAATAAGATTCCTCTGTCAGCTTAATATCTGATGTCAGATGGTGAATAAGCTTTGATTATAGCACTGTTTCTTCCCTACTGTTACCTTTGGCCTGCAGAAAAGTGAAATCTTGATGATGATGATTATTCATGCAGAAATTTGGAAGATTCTGTAAATATCGGCTTAATGCTGCTATATAAACAATTTCCTAGAGTTTCCTATCTTGCGAATCCTTTCTTTCTGCTTTTCTCTTTTCAGTGAATGGCCAGACTTTATACGGAAATAGAATCACAGAATAATTAGGGTTGGAAAGGACCTTAAGATCATCTAGTTCCGGCCCCCCTGCCATGGGCAAGGACACCTCCCACTAAACCATGCCACCCGAGGCTCTGTCCAACCTGGCCTTGAACACTGCCAGGAATGGAGCATTTACAGCTTCCCTGGGCAGCCCATTTCTCACCACGCTAACAGTAAAGAATTTCTTCCTTATATCCAATCTAAACTTCCCCTGTTTAAGTTTGAACCTATTACCCTTGTCCTGTCGCTACAGTCCCTGATGAGTAGTCCATCCCCAGCATCCCTGTAGCCCCCCTTCAGATACTGGAAGGCTGCTATGAGGTCTCCACACAGCCTTCTCTTCTCCAGTGACAAGAGTGCAGAGGTGAAAATAGCATCTGAGTAAGAGGGTATTACGGTCTTTGACACTGGGAACTATGTAGGATATAGTTTTCCTCTGAGGGTTGGGCATACTAATCACTTAATATTACTTTTTTACTTGAATTAGTTGTCCCAGTAGTGGTTGGGACAGTGTTTCAGGTATTACTTTTTTTCCTTTGTAAATTAAAGCAGATGCTATTGGCTCATCCTTTTTCAGTAACTGACTAAAAGGACTAGCTACTTCATGAGTCAGAGCCAGACTTTAGATTGGGAATGTTATTTCTTGGCAAATCCAGAATTGTGGAGTGAATGTAAAATGAATGTTTTAATTTGGAATAACAGTCTTCATTTAGAAGAAGGGTAATACGTGGGGAGAGAGTTGATTCTCCTTTGTGTTCTTAGCACAGCTTTTAGCAAGCACCAACACATTTATGATAAGAATTGTGGAACTTAATGCATGAATCTCTTGTAGTTTAATATGCTTAAACCTTAAATTCATTATCTGAACTTGACTTACTCATAGTTGTACCTTCTCTTACATGAGCTTTTGCCCTTCATTAGAATCTTCTGCTGGAATACTGCGCTTCTGTGCAAGGAAAACTGAATCTGTTCTAAGAAAGGACTGACACTTGGAGAACCGAAGTCTAGAATCCACTGATGTTCTTGAAGCGACTGAAAACTGTTAAAGCCTAACTAAAAATAGTTCTAGGAATTCTCATGGTAGCTGAGGCCTCCATCCCATGCAGTCGTTGCTTGCTGCCCCCTCCCCCTGCAACTGGATACTGAATTTCTAGAATATTACAAGCAAGCTAGTGGAGGATACAAGATGAATGGCAGCAAGGTAATCTCTCTGAGGTTCTGAAAACTTGTGCCATTAAGTTACCTGTGTGTGCAGTGTCACTTCCTTTTTCAGAAGGTACTAGTGTGAGTTTAGGTCATTGATTTGGTTTGTGTGGATATCTCCATCTTGAGGGAAAGGTGAGAGTAGGGTTAACTTATGTCTGTAGAAAAAGAAAAAACTGAAGATCAGTGGCTTGTCTGTCCTTAAAAATTCAAGAAGTGGCCACCAGAGAATTGCACTTGTGCAGCCATAGCTCCTAACAGCTCTGAAAAGCCTGTCCTGAATGTTACATCCTATGAGAGGCAGGATGTAGAGTCCTTGAAAATAGGAAATATTTATACTGATACAGGTGACCAGCTGTTGAGAATGGGGCAGCCAAAGCCTCATCTGTCTCCAGTGAAACCCATTATTTAATGACAGCAAACTGAAGATTAAGTAGCCTGATTGTTATCAAGGCTGTTAAAGCTTTGTACTATACCTTTGCCAGTCTTAAAGTATTAGATTTACCAGTATGGGCACAGAAGCTTGATATTCTTTTTCTAGTAATGGGGGATACCTGATTTTCAGAGGAAGGTGGTGAGGAAAATGGCGGGGGGGGGCAGGTAAAAGTGCATGGATATTCTTTTTTTTATAAGTTTTATAGGTGAAGGTGAGTTCTTGATTAATCAGCATGCTCTTATTTGTGTAGATCTTGCCCTCTTTTAGTTTTATGCTTTTGGTCTTTGAGAACAATGGGCCTAGTGCCTTTAGATGTCATTTGCCATGTCTGTTTGAGTGGTTTTGTACCTGCATAAAATTGAAGCTAATTTTATCACAAACTAACTAGGTAAGGTAAGTAAGACTGTTCTTGATCACTGCGTTTTTGGTACTTACTCCATAGAACTCTACTAAGTTCGTTGGCCTGATGTTTACAGCTTCCTCTTCATCCTTTCTGCTTCCCAGGATGTCAGAACCAACATCAGAATGCACCAGCTGAGCATACAGCTGACTTGTAAGCTTGTAATTTGCTAATTCTCTCTGCATACTGCAGTAGCAGTTAATGTGAAATGGCCGTTTAGACATGAGAGGCAGTAAAAATAATGTAAGTGCTGAGTTTCACATTTTGTGGTTCTGTGCACCCATGAAACCATCAGATGTAAAGACCTATGAACTAGAAAGTCCTGAATTAGTTGATTTTACTTGTGCTTTTCTCTTAGTTTGTTAAAGGAATCGAGGGTTTGATTTACCAGTTCCTAATGATAAGGGTTTATTCCTTGCTCTGGTAATCTTTATTCTGTCCTTTAGTGTATACGATCTGTCCACTGAAGTAACTGGACGTAGGAGTCATGTTAAGCTCCAGAAACAGAAAGCATTCCCTTATCTCCAGTAATAAATTTTCTGAATACACTATGTACATGCTTACCAGATTGACAGCCTCTTATTTCCTGGATAAAACTTCTTCAGGAAGTTCTGTTCTGAAGATGAACACATTTTGCAAAATTCTTGTAAGCAGAAATCATTTTAAATGGAAGTAGGTAGCAGGGCCTTAGTAAGAAAGTCAAGGTTCACTTGCTGTGAGAAATGGTTATAATGAGGCTATCTGAAATGTTGGCTTATAGTTTTTGTGACTTAAAGGTTACACTTCATTGTTGTAGGTTGTCTCATTTGGAAAATAACAAATTACTGGCACACTCCTAATACACTGAGTGAAATATTACATTGCTGGGTTTCTTTAAAGGTGAAGTTGGACAATGCAGAAGGCTCTTGCAGCTGCACTAAGCAGTGATCTGTTTTGTTATCATAGAATTGTTTGGCTTGGAAGGGACCTTAAAGATCATCCAGTTCCAACCCCCTGCTGCAGGTAGTGACACCTTCCACTAGAGCAACTTGCTCCAAGCCCCATCCTTGAACACTCCCAGGGATGGGGCAGCCAAGCTTCTCTGTGTCAGGGCCTCAGCACCCTCACAGTAAAGAATTTCTTCCTAATGTCTAATCTAAATCTACTCTCTCAATTTAAAGCCGTTATCTTTCTGGATTTCAGTGTTCACAAGCCTCTGGGGCTTTGAAATGGAGAGCAGAAGTGAAACAAGTAACACTTCTAGGCCCTCCAGAGTGTATTTATTGTCATGAATTTTGATGTTTTCTGGCTCTAAAAATAAACATTTGCACAAGGGCAACATACCTTAAGCCCGCATGAATCTTACACACTGTTGTTCATTTTGAGTATTGTTAAGTCTAGATATGTCTTGGTCAGTCACTTAATTGTACATTCAGGGCTTTTGGAGCTGCAGAGCATATAAATATTTTTAAATGCAAATTCAGTCTTTTTTGTTTGATTCTATCATACCAGGAAAGATCACAAATGGAAGATGCTGAAAGAAACTTTTAGGTAGTCAGGATTCTGAAGAGAAGGATTTGCTGTTGGTAATGCATGTTTACTGAGAGGGGCATAACACTTGAAGTATTTTTATGAATTAGAAATACGGAAAATGCCATCACAGAAGAATGTTACAATCAAATTGAGGTAAATGTGATAAAAAGAAAATCTTCCCGAAACCTTTTGGCTGTGTTGTATGGCCGTTACTTCAGGAAAAGATTGTAATTATTGAAAAAGGGATGACTTTTTTTTTTTTAAAAGACTCATTTCTACATTTTGCAGGAGAACTGGAAAACCTCTAGGTTCTGCCATAAAAACTTGAATAATTCTTTGACTTTCACTAGGTTGATTTTTGTCTGATGAATATCCATAGAGAAAGGAGAACTTGCATTCCACACACTCACAGTTCCTGGCTTACATAGTTCTTTGAGGACCACAGAACTTTCTAACTTCTTGGTTTAGGGGAAATGTTAGCAGTGAACGTAACTTCTAAGTGAAATTAATCTCAACCCCAGGTGGAAATGGTGTAGGCAGACATGCTGCAGCTCAGGCTTTCAATGCATCTGTTAAGTGGGATTCCAGATACTTCATTCAGGGCCAGTCCTAAAGATTGACTGCCAGTTTTTAAAACTATGTAGACAAAACTCAGAACCAAATGGAAAAGATGAATTAGGTCATCCTCTCCGTTTCCATGCCAGGTATGTTTGTCTCTCAGCAGTGCCTTGTCAGGTCATCTTAAGGCCATGCCATTACTGGAAAGGCATACATGTATTTTCCTCAATAGATAAACTGAACTGCTAGCGGTCTTAAGAGGTCTGTATGAAAACTATTTAAAGCTCTCCCAAAAGGAGATGATACATAAAGTTTGAATCCAGAAGGAGAAAGAACTTCTGCTGAATTACACTTTTGAAAGTAAAGTGATCTTTCTGTTGCAGCAGGGGACTCTCCCTTTCCTGTTAAGAAAACAACTGCTGAATGTTAAAACACACCTAGGTTGCAGTGAGTCATACTGTGGACTTTGTAATGACTGATTATACTTGGAGTAGTTGAAAAGTCTTTGAAACAATTTACTAGGCTATTAAAACAGGCAATCACTTGTGAGTAGAAGCCTTATTGAAAGGTCTGAGCCTGCACTGATCATCTGTGCTGTCAAACACTGTGGAACTTTTAATGTGTTTGAATTCACATTTAACAGTTATATTAAGGGAATATATTGCTCTGAGCTGCCTCACCAACTTCTTAGCTTTACTTCTTGACTGCAGTTAAGTTGGAAACCATTTCCCTGTATGCTACTTGTAGGTGATTTTCCTCATGGTGGAGCTGGACCTTCAGAAATACTTGAGACTGAAGAATTTTTCCAGGTATTTTCTGTGGCTGAATGTATGTGGTGTCACACACTGCATAGTGTTCCTGTTAGATGCAAGCTGCTTATCTTCTAGATGGGACTGTGATGCTGAATCTGTGTGAGTTAACCTGCTAAATAAGAAAGTGTTGACATATATTCAGTGCATCTGCATTATTATTAAGGATCCTTGTCACAAAATAGGTTTATTTTGAAACAGTTTCTTCACTTGCATGTGACCATTTGGTTCTCTGGGATTTGGCCAATAAGTGTACGCTGTTCTAGGCAAGTACAATGTTAAGTAATCAGAGCTACTTGCTGTCACCCATGTAATGTCTGTTCTGGTGCTAACTTCAGTCTTCCTTAGAAGAACCGCAAAAAGCATGCGCGCGCGCACACACACACACAAACCCCAACAAAACCCCGAAAGCACTTAAAAGTTTAAAATAGGGAACATTCAATGTCGTCTCGGGAAGGGAGGGACCACCTACGAAATGGTAATAAAATTCAGTCTAGTCTCTGTAAGACCTGTGAAAACTGGTACCCTACAGAGTAGTAGCACCTCCTCTGCTGGGAGGTCTGAGGAGAGCTTGGACAGCAGAGAGTTTCTGAGCAGCTGATTTGAAGTTCTAGCTGATTTGGTTTTATTTTAGCTCCCCCATATCACTGAACTTTTCCCATCAGTGGATGAGGAGAAATTATTTTTTTTTCTTATACTGTATGCATTGATATTGGTTAGTCTTGTATCAGGAAAGATTAATACTATTACGTTTTCTTCTATCTGGATGCTTTTTGTGCTATATGGGTTAAAGCCTAGCAGAGGACTTTGTCTTAAATTACTAAAACCTGCAAATACAAATTACTTCCCACAAACTGTTACGGAGTTTGCTTTTGGAGAATGGCATTTAAAATCATATGCCTGAATGATGGAAGATGGTGTTGGAACAAGGTGTTTCAACAAATTAAAGTAATATATATATGGACATTAAGCTCAAGAATGTTGCTGATACAATATTCTTGAAACAGGCTGACTTGGAAAATCAAACTTTATATTGACTTTAGTCACAAAACTGTGGCAGCAGGTTCTACCATCAGCACACTCCTCCTTGCTAAAGATCACACAGCAGCTTAACCAGTTTTGTATTTTGGAGGGCGTTTCTGCTTAATGGTGGGTGCTTTTATGCTGAGGTTTTTTCCTTCTGGTGGAGCAAAAGTATCACTGTACTGTTGGTGAGAAATGCATATGGCAATGTAGATCAGTCTTTTAATAGAATAACATTAAATAACTTGATGCTGGTGATGTGACCTAAACATGTCATAGGTGTTGACACCTGACTGATGGATGCATTGTAAATATTTTGAGTTACTTTAGTTTAACGCATTGGGAACTTCTGACTGTACCTAGGCACATGGTATATTTAGCTTGCTTTGAAAATTGACCTTAAACTACTTGTGATCAGTAGATAATCTCTGAGCTGACCTGGTTCATGTTCCTCCTTGATCTAGAGCAGATAAGTGTGAAGAATATTTCTGTTAGCTAATGATATTGCAATATGTGCAGAAACTTGTATATTTGCTTTTCTTATTGAAGTCCAATTCTAAATGGCACAAGTGCTGAAGGTAGCTCAAAGGCCAGCTTGGTATGCAAGATGTTTTCTGTACTTCATCTTTGCTGTGAAGATTCTTTGTAGCTGAACATGTGGGAAGAGAGAACAGCACAGATCAGATATCGGTGGTATTTCTCTGCCACTTGAACCTACCACATAGTTAAATTGTCCAGAAGGTATTTGGTGTACCCTGCTTGAACTTGACGTCTCAATCAGGCTTGCCTTTTAAAATAGGCTGAGATGAGGGAGGTTGGTGGGACTTTCTGTTTTGATGTCAGCTTTTAAAAGAAGGGGTTGTCTTGAAAACAGGTAACAGAATGCTTACAAGGAATGGGACTGGTCCATGAATTGCAGGGGATGTGTAGGGAGAGGCTGGCTGGAAGCATACACAACAAACAATTATGAAGGAGCTGTGTCTTCAGGGAGCTTCTTTGTATCAGGCACTTCAAGGAAGATATGTCTGGCATATTCCTTCAGGGCTTGCTTTTCATAAAGCCGAAATGATGGGGAAGGGATGAGAGCAGATGAATTAAACAGTATTTCTGGCTCAGATTAATTGCAGTACACTGATACTACAGCCGCATGTTCAGCCCTTGTTCCTACTTAAGCAGAGGGGAAAAGAGACTAAGAAAGGACAGTTACTTAGTTGGGAAGGAACAAAAGTAGAACTGGAGAAGGATCCAGAAAGGCAATTGAAATGTAACTTCTCTTAGCATGTAAAGCAGTAAGTCTGCTAATGGAGTGAAAAATAAAAAATAGTCATTCCAGCTTTAAAGGAGTGAATTGCCGCTAGCTCCCAGCCCACTCCCCATGGTTCCTTCAGACACTGGTGCATCTCTTCCAGGGACTGGTAGCCCTTTGTTGCTGCCACCTCTTTAATAGATAAATAAATAAGCCTGCTTTCTGTAGAAGAGGAAAAGAGCACCATATATGAGAATATGATGCTGTAAGGATGTCACGAGTGTTAGCATACTGTGAAGGTAGAAATAAATTGAGAAGAAAAAATGAGCAGTGAGGTGGGAAATCCAACTACCTCAGGACCAGCCTCTTGAGAATAATATATCTATGTGGGGGAAGTAGCAGATACCAGTCACAAACTGCCACAGTATAAACCTGTCTTAATGTAGCTGCACCAGGGCAGGAAGGGTCTGGCTTGATCTGCATTTGATTCCTAGTGTTTGATTACTGCTTGAGAGTCACCCACCAGCAGCTCAAACATCATGCGTGGCTTTTCATGGCAGTGTCTGAAGCATGTTTGACATTGCAGGGCGAGTAATTGCTGGTTGTACAGGTCTTGGTTTAACCTGGTTTAGTGATAAGAACAGTCACAGTTCTTGATGATGGTGGCAACTGTATTTTGATATATAACTTTTTTCTTACCACCCCTACCCCCCCAAAAAAAAAGAAAAGGGGTGGGCACGTTTGCTGTATATGAACATGAATGGCAGTCTGCTGTATTGGCTGACTTCACATATTGTACCTGTGGCAGTGCCTGTCTCTCTTTAGGTAAAATATATCATAATAAATCTTAAGTTTGGCTGAGCTCTGCTTCACTGCTCAGGCTGCCTGTATGCATTTTACCTGCTTTCAGTTGATGTTTAAAGTGAGGGTTCCTTGGCTGATGGATGTCTAATGGAAAGGCAGAAAAGCCCAAGTGGGGAGAGACAGAGAATAGATGTAGGAAATGTTGAGTTTTCATGACTACTAATGACTCATAACAGTTTAAAGTAAATCATTCAGTAAATCATTATTGTGCTGTCTGCTATTGCTGCCTCACCAACATTTTGTCCATTAGCAGGAGGGTAAGGTACCTTCCAGGAAATTATGATGATACCCTGACATGAATGGCTTACTAAGTATACCAAATACATTATTGATTTGAAAGGTAACATCCAGATGGATAAATGAATAGTTTTACTCAAAGTCTGTTTGTATTCTGTTCTATGTGATTCATAAATGAGGTATTTTTTTAATAGTCCTAAATGGAACCAAAACCAGATACATAAAGTCCAGCATGAATGTGTTTCACCTGAGCTGACACACACAGATCTCTCCCTTATCATGTGCTCTGGTAAGGATTAGGAGGCCCCTGAGATATAGGAGTGGGAGCTGCTGACAGGGCAGTTCAGCTCCTCCAGCTGAGGAGTGCCTAGGAAACAAAGCAGTGTTTGCAACCCACTCTTTGCTGTCTGTAAAGCTACAGTTCACTCCCAGCATCCACTTGTTTCCCAAAGTTTCTCAGAAATCTGCACAGAACCACTGGATTTCAAGCCTGCAGAGTGGAGGCAGCACTTTGAAGATTCACTTACATAGAGGACGCAGCACCATGTTCTTGCAGTAAGGTTGAGGCCTTGGCAAAATCACTCGTGCTTCTGGAAGAAGTGTGTGGCCTACCCCATCTGACCAAAAAAAAAAAAAAAAAAGGAAAAAAAGTGGGTATACGCTAGATTCCAGGGTCCTAGTATGTTGAAATCATAACCACATCAGTTACACATGGGACTTTACTGCTAAAGCTACCTCCAAAGACTGAATTTTGTAATAAGACCAGTAATACTGTTTGTGTGCTAAGTTTACAATAAATCTTTAGGTTTTGGAAGGCATAAAAGAAAAATGCTTGTTTGTTCCCCTGTTGATGTAGTTGTAACATTTTGAAAAGTTCTATTTTGGCATTTAAAAGAAAAAACAGAGATACAGTTTTGTCAAATACCTGGTTTTAAATCCCATACAACATATCTTTCTTGGTTTTCTGGTCAGTGCTCCTTAGCTTGTGGCATAGTTTCTCACATCGAATGTGAGCACATGCATAAGTCACATCTCTGCTGTTTAATGCAGTCTTACGATGGCCTTTAGAAGCTGACAGTTACTCTTTGGTCGTGACTGATTTAAAGAACCTTTTCTCATGTAGGTGTCCTACATGTTGACTTTCATCATTCAGGGCAGTTTCTTGTAAAATCAAGTCTCTCTGTTAAAATTGACGTTCCTGCATTGTTATCTCTGAGACTTTGAAACTGGTTGGGTAGTATTGTCCTTCTACGGCTGCTGTTGACATCTGTCATAGGAGAAAAGCATCCGAAAAACATTGATCCAAACTCTGAAGTTTTTCTCATTGCAGAAACCTGTAGGGTGGAAATAACTTATTCTAATATGGGAATGACTCATGCAAAATAACCGTATTAATACGGGGTTGTATTACCCATCTGCCTACTATGTCTTAACTCTTGTTTCAAAACAAATCTACGGTTTTGCTGTGTTTTCCATAACACAGGAAGGTGTACCATTTCATACACTTGCTCAAGCCCCTGCCTACATCACTGTGTTAAACTGTTACACAAATTCCCTGCTTAGCCTTGGGCCATACTAGCCCGTGTTTAATCTTTGGCAGTGGCTTAGTAGATTTACAGAAAGTCCTAAAAATGTCTGTTTCTGATTTGGTAAGTGGATAGGTATGTCGGGCTCTGTATCATCTTGCCCTCCTGCTGCTTTCTCTGGGGTGGTAATAAGAGCACTCGTAACTCTACTGTTTCTTTATGCCTTGGTAAGGGGGATCTCTGAAGGGAGCTTGTCTATGGAGCTGTGCAGTATTACATCCATGGTAAGCACCCTGTCTGTGGAGTCAAAAGTCCTTTTTTCACCTGGTTGCAAGTACCCTGATACAAGTGTTGGTTTAAAATAACTGTCAGCCCCTCCGGTGGGCTTGGAATGAGTAAACACTTTGAGCTGGATTGCTCTGCTACTGTTGATTATTAAAGGAAGCAATAATGGTGCAGTGGTATGCATACGGAGTAGGTTGGTGTCTAAAATTAGCTCATTTTAATTATAGTGCTATAGTTGCTAATTAAAATGCTGAGGGGTTTTGGCCTGGAAGTTTACAGTTCCTTAAATGTTTTCATTGTAGGCGCTTCATGAATTTGGATATATATTCTGTAACAAAAATCTCAACTAGCCACAGTTTGCAAGTTTTGTGGAAACTTTCTGCTGCTTTTATGACCTGTTTATTTTCCAAGTAACTGAATGCACATCTTTATCACTTAAATTCTTAAAGTTGCTCTCAATATTGCAGGGTTTCCTTGAGTCTATTTTGGAGCTTTTTGTCAACTCCGGAGAACATAGGTCGGTTGTGGTAATGTGTTGGGTGAAATCACTGTGGCTGAGGGACATAGAGGTCAGTCAGAAGCTGCTTTCCTCCTTGTCCGTTCTCTGAAGTACCCCCTTTGCTGAGAGAAAATCCTGTGCCTCTTCTGTCCTTCACCTTCACCCCTATTTTGGAAGGGCTAGGAGGTCTTGCAGAGAGACTTATCTCCTCTTGATGGAGGCTTGTAAACCTTCCCTGTCCTGTTATTGGGTAGGGGAGCTGTGAGCAGGGGGAGTGATGTTAGCAGCAGCTCAGGGTGTTCTTGGGGGCACTGTATAGTTCTGCCCATTCCTGGGAGCAGCAGGGCAGGCAGGAAGGATGCCTCCTTGCTTGCTATGCTGGAGCCAGCGTTGCTTTACAGCCTTACAAAGAGCTGGTACAGTTTAGTGAGGCTTCCTTCTGTCTAGACAGGTTCAAAGCCTTGTCTGTCTCTGGTAGGTGGGCTGGAGATTCCTTATCACAAGTCTAATGAACGCAGTCTATATGAAAAACAATTGAGTTGTTTTTCTTACTTTTTCCTGTGAAGAGGGGATAAGTTATTTATAAATAGCTTTGAAACTTTCTGCATAATGTTTCATTTTTCCTGTAAGAGCTTACTCATTTGCAACAATGTTTGTGAAAATAGAAGTGCACATTTTGAAACTAAACCTGGTCCTGAAACTATCATTAGTAAACCTTTACTTGTTACTTTTTATGCAGTCTGATCGGATGGTTGATCATGTTAATGTAGTCTCCAGCTTTGTACCGTAACACAGTTTGTTTAAATAAGTGTGCATCTATGTAAAATACCCTTTAAACTGATTTTTCCTTTGTACCAAGCATTCGGGTCCAGCCAAACTTTCTGGAGAGAAATAAAATAGATTGAACTTGGTTGCAAGGGTGTACGCAATATGTCAATGTCTTTTTGTTGTTGTTCTTTCAGGAGCTGCTGGACAAATATTTAATAGCTAATGCAACTAATCCAGAGAGCAAGGTATTCTACCTGAAGATGAAGGGAGACTACTTCCGATACCTTGCTGAAGTTGCCTGTGGTGATGACAGAAAACGTAAGTACCTCGTGGTCTTTGGGTCTTTAAAAGCTGATCAATGTCAGTTTTGGACCATGGGTGAGGGAACAGTAAATGAAGTCCATATGCCAATATTGTATTGTGAATTCACTTGAGTTAGCTGAGTGGGAACAACTATGTTTGAGTTGGAAATCTTCAGTGTTTATAGAGACAGAGTTAAATTCAGAATAGACTTTGAGCACAGTGTGTCAGGGAGTTTTAGGTGGTGTGTCTGTCTTCTACCCTAAATTTCTGGATAGTTGTTCCATAATGCTTGTTCAGAGCTTCTGGAAAATAATTTAGGTGAAGGTCTGCTAACATATTTGATTTTGTTTGTATTTCTTTACTAAAATAAAGTTGGTGAGGAAGAGTAAACAGAGCTCTCCAACATTTTTAACTCCTTGATGGAGTCCTGTTAATCTGTTAGTTTTAATCATTTCAGTGTGAGGCAGACTTCATTGTAGTCACCTTAGCCTATAAAGAAGCAACAAAATTACTAGGTCAGTACACTACCCAAAGAAGTGTGAGCTGCATTCTGAAATGGTTGATGTTCACAGCGATAACATTGTGCTTGTAATTTTAGTTTGCTCTTTTGGATCCAGCAGAAAAGGCCTGGAAAACTTCACAGCTGGTACTGTCACTTCGTTCTGGGCATCCTGAGAATGCAGAACATTCCTAGAAGTTAGGTGGTTCTGAGTACCTCAGGAAGCTCTTCTGGAAAGGATTTTAACTCTGTTCAGAGGATGTATTAGAACTGTCTTGCAAGGTGCCCAGATGCTGTTGTGATTTTAAACTCTTGGTATGGCACAAGCTAGTGATATGTTTCTACATAACTAAACTAAAACTAGCCCTGGAGTGATGCCGTGACACAAAGTATATGGTCTGTTAAGAGCAGGATGAGGCTGAAGTGACTGTCCCTTTGGGCTGGGCATGGTTGGCATCTGGCAGTGCTAGCTGGTTTAAACCAATTGAATTGCAAAGTGGGAGGACAGGGCTGATTGTTGTTTCAATAAAGGCTTTGTTAGCCTCCTTGTATTTTAGGAGCAGTTAAGTTGAGAGATGAAAATATACAAAATGGAAGAAAAATCTTTGCATTTACAAGTTGCATTCAGAAATTCTTAACCCTTTGCCTGATTCGAATGACCACAGCAGGTCCAGCTGGAGCAGAGACAACTCCATCTTTAGCTTTCACAAAGATAATCTGATTCATGCTTTGTCTCTAGCAGCAGTTACAAATCTATGGACTTGTCTGAGCAGAGAAATCCCAGCTTATCTTGGCTAAAAAGACTGTTTAAAGTGATACGCATGCTGACAGGGGTACTTAACTGTGGAAGAGGCACTGATTGATAACCTTATTATCAGATCTTGGTGTTTTGCTGGGAAGTTAGAACTTATGTGTCTTACTGTGCATACATTCTGTGCTCGACTTCTCGCAAGCATCTAGGAGTTTCATTTGAAGCTTTTCTGATGTTCTGCTTCTAAGCATCTGTTTATTTTCTCACCTGAAGCCTTAGGTGTAAAGGGTGGGGCCAGTTCTGTGCATGCTGTGCCTCACCTAAAAAAATCTTCATTTACAAAGCCAAGCCAATCAATCAGTTTTCTCAGCTTGAAATATATTTTATGTATTTATAAGCCAATTTGCTTTCTGTCTGTTAATTCTTTTGCCTTTTTTTCCACCTATTCTCAATAAATTAATAGTCCATTAGCACTCATTGCAGCATGAATCTGAAAAACCCAAGTCTGTGTTTTGACTCCTTTGAATATTTAACAGGTTTTACTTACCAGACTCTTTTCTACAGCACTTTCTAGAGCAGTCATGGTATTATCTCCCTCAGAGAGCTGTATTCTGACTTATGACAATGGGCTTCTTTTCCTGCAGTCTCCTTCCAGTCTGCAGGCATGGTTAGGGACCTCTGGTTGTCCATTAGAAGAGAATTTGAAAGAGTAGCACTCTTGAAGTACTTACTCTAGCCTGGTAACCTTTTTTTTATGGTATTTCTCCCAATTATTTGGGGCACAACCTTGTTATTTTTTTATCTTGACCTGTCTACACCCAGGTTTTGGAGGCAGACTTTCAGATTTTCAGGAACTTGGAGTACATGCCTTCCAAACTTCTACAAGAAGAAGTAAGGCCCTGCAGAGAGTAGCCACTTTCAATATGCACAAGCACATCCATCCTATGCAAAGAACGAAGCAGATGTTCTGTAGAAGTGATGCACTTCTGGGTTGGCTTTTATTTTGATGCCTAAAGAATCAAAAGCCATTGAGGCGATACAGTCATCTTGGATGTCTGTATTGACTAACTTTTGTGTGTTTACCTGCCTCTTGAATACCTTTGCTCTGTAGTAGCTTAATTTGCTCCCTGTGTTCTGTCAGTGTGGCAGCTATACTTAAAATGGATTTGCAATCATTACCTTGATTAAAGTAAGTAAGTGCAGTGTTTCACTAAGAGCAGGCTTATGGAGGATTGTTCAGTCTCTTACTAATGGAGTACTTTAAATATCTTTAAAAACCCCCAATTCCCCCCCAACAAACAAATAAATGAAGCCCTTAATGTTTCTCATTCTTTTAACAGAAACAATAGAAAACTCACAGGGAGCTTATCAGGAGGCATTTGATATCAGCAAGAAGGAGATGCAGCCAACACATCCAATTCGCTTGGGTCTAGCTCTTAACTTCTCTGTATTTTATTATGAGATTCTCAACAATCCTGAGCTTGCCTGCACACTGGCAAAGACAGTAAGTGATTTTTTTTTTTTCCTTCTGTATGCCTGCAGGGACAGTAGAAGAGAGTTTATACTTAAAATAATATGAATTATTATTTCCTAGAGTTTATGCAGGAAATGATCCTATTTAATGTATCTGGTTTCCAAGCTCACCTTGTTAGTGGGATTAAAGGGATAAAAGCAGGTATTTACAATATGACTTAAATGTTCAGCAACACAGCAAGCTTTTATTATGGCTTTATTATTATGCTTCTGTTTCAAACAGCAACGCAGATCATTAACTTCTCATGTTCCTTTTTTTTACTGATAGGTTTAGCTTCTGTTTGCTTAATGATCAGTTAATAGACTAAAGACGGTTTAATCATTCTAGGCGTTTGATGAGGCTATTGCAGAGCTTGATACACTGAACGAAGACTCATACAAAGACAGTACTCTCATCATGCAGTTGCTTAGAGACAACCTAACAGTAAGTTGCCTTTTTATGTGCTATCTGGTTCTGTAACTATGTATTTGCTTTTTTAGACTGAATTTGTGATGAAACACAGCCCTTATTCAGCTATAGGTCAAAACATAACACTGAGTTGGGCTATTTACCTTACTGTCCCTTTTCATAACTCAGTTTGAATGTAGTTTAAGATGATGTCACCATCTTCATGCTGTGTAATCTGGATAGGAAAGCACGTTTTTCATTCTTTGTTGGCCTTTTCAGTGGAGGGGAGAAGGTGTATTCAGCACGTACAAGGTAATGGATGAGAAGTCAAAATATAGTATTCTGTGGTCTGTCAGGGATTCTTGCTCGGACTTCCCTGTTGTACCTCCAGTGCAACTTGCTTTATTTGTTTTCCCAGTTTTCATTTAAAAGAAAAGATACGTAATTTCAATGTGTTAAGAATAAAAACAGTTGATGCTTCAGTATGTTTTATAATGACTACCCGCTTAAGAAAAGTGCCTATTGGAACCACTAAATTCTATTAAAATATGTAACTAAGGCAACTTTTTAGGGAATATCCTCAGGATATCCACTTCATTTAAAATTCCAGCAACGTCTGTTATTTTGCAATACTCCTTTGGTAGGAATGTCTTTTATTAGCACTATAAAATGCTTAGCTTCAGTAACCAAAATGGTAATCTTCACTTTCAGGATTCAGACCACTGCTTTTGAAATTGATATTACTCATGAAATGAGTGTTCAGACTTGTTGAGTGGTGTGGGATCAATGACCTAGCTCACTATTAAGCACAAAGTCTGGACCTGTTCTGAACACTATTCTGCCTCCAGTACCTGGGGTGCATAGCTAGGTGTGCTCTGGGCACAGGAACTATTTCCAATTGCCCCTCTTTGAGCACACACTGTAAGCCAGGGTTGTACAGCTACAGTGCACTGGTACTTTGTAGACTGTACTTTTAAGTCCAATACATTACTGTTTCTGACAGTCAGTAGTCGTCCCTTTTTGGAATTAAAGCTGTGCTTTGGAAAGCTGACACTGTTTTTCTTTTCCTTTTAGTTATGGACATCAGACAGTGCAGGAGAAGAATGTGATGCTGCAGAAGGTGCAGAAAACTAAACTGCACGTGGGGCATCATTCTCCCTTTCCTTCTCAAGAAACCTTTTTACACGTCTCCATTCCTTATAGCTCCACTTGGATTTCCTATAGCAAAGAAAACCCATCCATGTGTATGGAAATCAATTTATAGTCTTTTCACACTGCAGCTTTGGGAAAACTCCATTCCTTGATTTGTGTTTGTCCTGGCCTTCCTGGTGTGCGGTTACTGCTGTAGAAAAGTATTAATAGCTTCATTTCATATAAACATAAGTAACTTCCAAACACTTATGTAGCGGACTAAAGTGTACCTGGTATTTAAAAACAAATCTGAACCAGTTCCTGCCAGTTGACTGTGTTTTGTATTACAGTAAGATATGAAAATGTAGTTAATTGCAACTAAAGAGTGTTCCACATAGCTCTTAATTCTCCACATTCCCTTCTTATTCTGCAGGGTTTCCGTTCCATAATTGACTTTCACATGCTACTGTGTATCCTTTTCAGTAGGAATATGGAAGTACTGGGCCAGATCAAGCTGAGCATTTCTAGTTTGGGAAAAAACAAATTGAGTTGATTCTTGTATCATGTAATACAGAAGCGTGTGTGTTCGAAAACAGGGGCTTCTCTTAATCTTCAGTTGCTGCTGTTTAAGTCGATATCCCTTCCCAGTGAAAGTTTCACTTACACTCCTGCCTTTGTAGTTCTGGTATTCACTTTAGTATGATGTATTAGAAGCAGCATGTTACTGCCGGAGTACAGGCAGTGCTTTTTGGCAGACTAAAGTGCATGTCATTTCTTAATACACTGGAATGGGAAAACCAATTGAAGTTCACATGTCCAAGTCTAAAATTTAGTACTTTTCCATGCAGGTTTGTGCACATGTGAGAAGGTGTCAAGTTTGTCCAGTGATTGTTACTTAGAGAGTTTGGACCACTATTGTGTGTTGCTAATCATTGATTGTAGTCCCAAAAAAGCCTTGTGAAAATGTTATGCCCTCTGTAACAGCAAAGTAACATTAAATAAAATTACATTTTATAAACCATTTACTGTTGACTTGTAACAATTCCATGTAATCACCCAAGGGCTAAACTGAAATGTAGGTATCTTCTGCTAGATGTATCTTTCTCAAATTTAATACATACTTCTAAAAAAAGTCTGCTCTTAAAAGAGCTCATTTTCTGAAAATATCCTGGATAATAGTTAACCTGACATGTGGACTTCCTGGTAACTAAATCTACTGGAGTTAATGGCTTCACCTTATTAATGACCCAAGAAAACACAGTCAATTCCTTGATATGCTTCCATGGCTTGCAAATCTTCTCGTCTAAATTATGTACTTTTTGTAATCTCTTGGAGTTCTCTGAGCGTTCTTCCTGTTGTTTTGGTTTTTTTTTTGTTGTTGTTTTTTTTTGTTTGTTTTTATTGATGGTCATCATTATTATTACAGTATTCCAGCTACACCTTTAGTAATGTAAGGGAGTTTGTCCTGCTCTAGAAAGCTAATTTGTGTACTGCCATGTCATAATCTGCTTTCTGTTACTAGGATGTGTTTAGTATTACTGTTTCCCCCAGGTTTTGGAGCTTTTTGTAATAATACTTTACTTCTTTTATTTCTTGTTTCTCCTTTGTCCCCTAGATTACTGCAGAGTTTTTTCCTAAACCTCTACCTCTTGTTGTCCCATGTTGGTGGGTTTCTGAAAATATTTAACTCCTGTGAGCGTCCTGGCTAGACAGGATATGGTGTTACAAAAAGGGACATACGACTAGTCCTTGCAGGCTTCTGATGGTACATCTTCCACCTTCCATGTTTTTGTTCATTCTTTGAGTGTGCACAGTGAGTGTTCCTACAATAAAACTGTTTGGGTTATGTGCTTCAATTGACATGCATTGCTTTAAAAAATAATTGTATCAAATCCATTTTCTTCATGCAGTCACTTTGAATTGCTGTCAAAGTATTGTGTGGCAGGATTCTACATAAACTCATATGCTTCTTAATCAGTGTTTTGGTTTCATAATTTCTTCCCCTCCCCCATGCATTTGTTACTGATCCTTTATTTGTTTCATAAAGGTGTTCAGCTCCTAAGTGCTCTCTAGTGAAGACGTTTTGGTACTGACGTGTTAGCAGTCAGCTGTATCTGCTCATTTAAGAGCTGCTTGCTTTGCTGTCTTCTGGAATGCTGTCTTTGCTCACGCTACATTGTCAGCTAACGCTGTTCTCTTGTTCCCTTCTTTTTGCAGCTTGTCAAGAGAGAGCTGCCAGTTTTCTGTACCAGAACAGTATCTGGTCCTTGTATCGAGAGTGTAGCTTGATTTATTAACTGCTCTTTCTAATGTCTGTCAAGTTGAGCAAATTCTAGCGGTCTCCTGTTCATTGCGTGTACATTTTGCATAAAAGAAAGTCCTGAAACTGCAACATCAGCTCTTGAACTTCAATAATAATGAATGCAGCATCACCTTTCTTCATGCTATTCCTTCCAGAATTTGGGCAACTATATGTTTTGGAGGGGTGGGGAGGGAGAATGAAAGGGGAATAGAATGATGGTACAAAAAAGGAATAGACTGTAATTCTCTAAATGCTTTTGCCTAGTGTCCCCCTTCCAGGTAAATGCCGCTACAAGTACAACACCCAGGCTGATAAGGCACACTCATGCAGTAACACGGTTTCCAGCTCCTGGAGATAATTTACACCTAGTTGAATGTTGCTCCACCTTGTGTGAGAGTACCTGCGCCGGGGCTGAGGAAACACTGGGCAGACCAGCACTGCTTACCCTTTTCAAGCCAGATGCACAACTGACAATGCCATCTAAGACACTTTGTAAACCAATGGTGTCTGCTTATGTTAGAGGTTAGATTTTCATATGCTGAACATGGTTCTATACAGTAAATCCTGTGGGACAGAGGTACTGTCTTAACCTCTACAACAAACTTCACAGTACTGCGTTAATAATTTCAACTTCTTAGTATTTTCAGAACATTAAAAGAGAGTTCTTACTCTTCTGCTGGATGGGTGATGATATTAGAGATGGCACTTCATGCTAAGTTGCGGTCTTTTGAAGTGTTTGTGTCATAACTCAGTTGAGCAACAAACATGGAGTTTTGTAATTTTTCAGGGTCTTTGTTGAAATGAGTAATGTCAACAAACACAGGGTTTTCTTTTCCTCCTCTCAGTCTAGTTGCAGCATTCTCTTTGTGATGGCAGGCTCCTTGTACCAGGAGAAAAATTGCTTTATGATTCTGTGAAACAGAACACTTGCTACTTTGCACCTGACTTTTTTTGTGCAGTACAAAGCAGCGTAGGGAGACCGCAGTAAGTCTGGGGTTGTGGAGGTGGATTTTTGTGGGAGGAAGGTGAAAGCTTTTGACTAGACACACAGACACAACAGAAAAAAAGCCAGTAGAAATACTGATTTGGAATATAAGAATTCACATGAGCACACAAAATACGCTGATGTTTTAAGTGTTAGTGTGGTTTTCAAAGTAATAGTAATGTCCTGAATATGTCTGCCTCCTGCCACTTAAAATTATCTTCCCTATCAGACCAAGAGAGTAGATCGGGCAATAAATCATCATATATAGAAAAAGCACAAACTGAAATGTATTCCCAGCATTACTAGCAGATGCCACACTTGAGATCCCGTTTCTACGACTGCCATCCTGGACTCTGTAACAAGAACTAGCTGCCCTCCTTCGTGTGAGTGTAGCTAGATGACATGATTGCTGAAAGCTTCAGCAATTATAGCCTGGCCAGCTTTCAGATGAATAAAATGCCAGTGTGGGAAGGGTGAAATGTTAGTAGCAGCTTTGGATTACTGCCATGATATTTTCCACTACGCTGCGAAGACTCCATCTTGCTAGAGGAATGCCTTTGCCATCTTCTGCCAAAATCCTTAAATCCATAAACAGACCCAAGGATATCTGGTTAATAGAGTGTAGCCTCAAACTAGGCAATCAAGTATTTAAAAACTTACATTTCTGTATATGCAAGCCTGTGTAAGGGAAGTTTGTTTGCAGCATAGGATCTGTGAGCTGGTATGAGTGCAAAAATTCCCAAGCTGAGATTCTGTAAATGCCATTAGAAGTGGCTCATAAGCTCTTTTATTGCAAATGATGTTCTTGGTTGTCCATCTCTTCACTTAGTTAAATCCTCATTCCTGCTGTTGTGGTCGTCATAATTGTAAAATCCCTCTACTTTGGAAACAAAAGGAAAGTTTGTAAAACCTGCTTGGGGGGAGAAGGGGTGGGGGCTTAGGCCTTGGCTTCAAATTACATTTGACTGCTGATCTTGTTATTGCTGAGCAGATGCTGGGTATTTCAGATTTGTTGTAAATCTGTTGGAAACAATAAAAGGGGCTCATTACGGCCCTGTAAGGGGGAGGAAGAGAAGAAGAGAGATTTGTTCCTATGCTCTAAATTACTTAAATATCAAGAAAACTGATGTGTTGCGGCAAGGGAGCAATAAAGTTTGGTCTCAGCAGTGACAGCAGTAACAAAGCTGTACATTATAACATTCTTCACATAACGCAGTCTTCCAAAGATATTTTGTGCATGTGTAAGAGATACTATAGCTTCTGTAGTACAGGGTATATGAATCAGCCTAATTAAGTTTAGATTACAAAATAACTTGCATTTCAACTTGCGTTTCTACACACAGAACAAATTATGCCAGTGTGAACTGGGCAGCAGCAGAATGCTTTGTGGCTGGTTTATAAACTGACAGGAACAAGGATTTGCTGCTCTCTCATCCCTTCTGAAAAATCCAGACCTCCATAAAAACTGGGTTTTGCCCCATTAGCATAATTGCCATGGTTTCAGTACACAGGTGGTTTAAATTCCATTTATACAGCTAATTTGATTGGAATAAATAGTCTGAACAAGATCTTGCTATCTGATTTTGAAGGTGCCAGTAGTTGGTGAACATTTACTCATCACTTAATTCACTTTTAGTGTTAGAATTAACCAGTTGAACTACAGGACCTTGAGAATATAACTCAATTTTCATAGGTCAGGTCTTCAGTATGATTTTAGGCAAACTACTGGCATCAGTTTTAGAGGTACCAATGCAAAATATGTTTTTATTTTGTGGGTCCAAAGTATGTATATTTGTAAATATATATCTATGCCAAAATGCATTAAATAAATGTTAGTGCTCAGTAAATAGTGTGTCAAGTGGAAATAGAAACCCTGTTGCTCTCATGGTTCTTTGTTGCTGTTAAGCTTTGCTTGAGAGATGGTTGACGTTTCTATCAGTGGAACAGGAGAAACGCAGCATTGCTGGGAAAGTTTGCGTACAGTCGTTGCAGCTAGAGGCAATTTAACTGCTAGTCCATAGTTTTGCTATTCCATTTTGTCCCTTCCCTCAATTTTTATCCCTTCCCTCAATTTTTATCCCATCTGTGACAGGTCAAATAATGAGCAGTGGGAAGCAAAATGATGGCTTTTGCTAGGCCCACTCTTAATTACTTACCGAGTTCAAAACTACTCTGCTATAAAACTTGTGTTCCTACAAGTGTGTTTCTAAGATTCCAGTTACTCTCATGCTCTGTTCCTTGCCCTTCCTTCCCATCCTGTCCTTCTGAGGATCTGGAGCAAGGGCTGGGCATGCTATATGTTGGTGACAAGATGCTGTTCTTGAAGGCACAGATGGTTCTTGTCTCTTGCACCTTGAAAGTACTCGTAGGCAGGGGATCGCCTCTGCTCTCAGGTGCAAAGTGTGTGGGATCAGTCAGATGATCACTACTGAAAGTGCACTGTAAGGCAAGAGAATAACAAAAGGAAGAGAGCCCATAGGTCAAAGCAGTATTGAATGTAAACACTGCTGTCTCTTAACTATTACCTCCAGAGTGGAAAGAGCTTAAAATATATTGTCACTTAAAACAGTGATGCAGGGATGTGCAGAGGAACCTTGCACGTTCAGCCTTCAGATCGTGGATCTCTTCTGTGGTCAAGGCTGAAAAGAGGTTTGTAGCTCCATGTATGTGGTGCTCCCTTCTTCTACAAGCAATGAGACAATACACTTGTGCTGTTCTGTATCAAGTGTGCATGGTCACCTCTGGTGGAGTTGTGGAATGTGGTTCAAAATCAGCTTTGATAACTTATTTAATAATTACTATATTTATGGAAATAATAATATAAATGGAGAAGGAAGCCTTAAGTGTGCCAACCTAACCAAGCAGAGGCTTTTGCTTCAAAGCGGGACAACATATGCTGTGGTTTATGTACTTAAAATAAGACTGGAGGAGACCCCCTAGATCATCACATCCCACTCGGTCCCATCACAGGCACTACAGAGCAGCTTTGTCAAGCCTTATATTTAGATTCTTTTCCTTCTTTGCTACTGGAAGCCAGTTCCAGGTCCTCACCCTGCTGATAGCTAGAAATCCAAATAGCTTACTCCTAGGCACTTTATACCCACTTGTTTTTGTGTCAGTGCTGCCTGCTGGCTAAAATCCAGTGAGCATTATGCTGTCAGGAGATCTGCACAGAGAGAAACCTTGGATCAATAGATCAGTGTGCTCCAGGAGCCTTCTGTGGTAGGCAGGGATGGTAGGAATTGCAGAGCTTTGGTATATCTGTAACAGTAACTGGTTTTCAGAGGCAGGTCCTAATGCTGCACATCCTTTGACTCAAGGTTTTGCTGATTTTAGTTGGGATTCTGTTTCTAGATGGACTGCAATAGTTAGATTTGTATTTTATCAATGATTATTTGGCTGGTAAGGGGAGCATTTTGGTTTGGTGTGTGTACAACATCTATGTTGCAAAGGGAAAAAAGAGCTGAGAGAGGGGGAATCTCTAAATTCTCATTTTAGTTCCTTAACAGAATGATCTTTAACAGCATGGGCATTGACATTGCAAGAAATAACTGACTTATTTTCTTTTTCCAAATTGCTGCTGCTTATAAAAGCAGATCACTTGTTACTTGACTGTCTTAAAAGATAAAAGTTATTAGTTGTTGGCAGGAAACGTTGCTTGTCTGTCTGTCTTGATTGATGGGTCAACTGTAAATACTATTTTTGTCCAATTAGAACCAGAAGGAAAAGGATGGATTGTTCTTGTTCAAGGTGCTTCAGTTTTTAAAAGGTGCTCAAGCCTTCCACATGTAACAGTATTTTTTTTCAGGCAAATACAAAAATGAGATCAGTATCAGCATTCTGGAACTTCATACTTTATTCCTTTACTTTCTAAATTTCAGTTGTCAAGACAACTAGGTAGGCCTCATTACTGAGTAATAAATCTCTAAAATGCAAGAGTGCCATAGGAAAAATAATGAAAAAGAAAACAAACTGTTCAGTGGATTTGTAATGCTGGAACATTTTGTGGGGAATACCCACAAAAGTGCTATAATGTAGTGTGTTCTTCCATCAGTAATCACATCTCTCCTCATCAAATGGAATCTAGAAACCTGTAACTTCAAGAAAACCATTGAAAACTGTCATGTCAGAGAGGATCTAATAATTGATTTTATTACAGTAAAGTTTCACAGCTGTGCTGTGGAGAGCATTATGTACACAAGCATGCAGAAAAGTCATGTCCCTAGGAACTCACACCTGACATGCTAACTAAAGCCCATTTAACTTAACACAAGGTCAAGAATTACTTTGTAAAATAATGAAATGCAGAGTGCTGTCATGCATGTGCATGATAAAAGCTTGATAATGACTCCTGGGGTTTTAGTAGAGGTGGAATAACCTTGTCATCTGCTTATAGTCTTGAGTCTTATTTGTTGGAGACAAAAGGAAAAGCAATGTGGATTAATTTGTAGATTTAATAAGGCAGCTGTGGAGAGTAACTTGTGTAATTCCTGAATTTGGAAGCATCTGAGAACACTTCTTCTGTTGGAGATGGGGAAAAGGCATCTTTCACCAAGAAAATCTTATGGTTCCTCTCGTGGGACCTAAAAAGCACTTGTACTTGAGGTTGTACTGGTTGTGATCTTTCCAGAGTTCTACAGAAGAAATTACTCAGTTTGTCATGATGAGCGTATTTCTGAACTCCTGCATTTCTGCTGAGTTCCTCAAATGCTCTTCGGTCTTCTCCAAGGAAAATGTTGCAGGGTACAATGCAAACAAAATTCTCCAGTGAAGGATAATGGTCTAAATATATCACTAGACGAACTGATGTAGATAAGCATGTGAAGCCAGAGAAGGATGAGAAGTTGGTGGCAAAAGGAAATGCAAAGATGAACAAAGTTTGGAGAATCCCTGCCTAGCTTAAGAAAGTGAATCCTTAAACCAAACTACATGGTGGCACTGACTGGTTAAAACAAAGCAAACGGGTCCTTTGGGAAACGAGATCAACCTTAAGGAAATATTTGGACTAATTCAAACCATTGGACTTACTTGATGAGTGTAGTCAAGGGGTAAATGATGGGGCTTATTGTTGTTTGCAGGCAGCATGGAAGTAATGCTAAAACTGCTGAAAGGGAAGAAGTTTGTCATTTCTTATGTGTAATTAGTTATATCACTGCCTTTCCATTTGCATTCACTCATTTTTTTCCTTAATAAACCAGTCCTGCCCCGTACAGTCTGAGTGCTTGCACATAGAGATGCTCTGCTGAAGGATGAGGATCCAAACACTTGGAGTAATTTATCAAGGCAACCTGGAGTACAATACCTAGAGTCAGCTAGCAGGAGTGCTAAGTCTCCTGATGAGTTTGCTCAGAGCATCACGAGTACTGGCTGCTTCCTAAACTACTTACTGAACTAGTTGCTGGATTTTATTTTATTTTTAGCAGGAAACCTATTGTTTAATTTGTAGAAGTGAGTCATAGGAACTATTTCCTGTCTGAATGAAAACAGTGTCCCCAGTTATCCCAAATACTGCACAACTTTTCTATTAAAAAGTTTTTACTGAGACTCAAATTCTGAGATTTGGGTTTTTTTCTTTGAAATGTATTTAAAATTGTTAGCTCTGAGACTCTCAATAGGCATTTTTGTGCAAATAAAAAGTCCTCAAAAGCTCTGTTAGCCATAGCCAAATGGGACTCTGAATTGCATTTCCATCCTACAAAAGACAGTTGGAAAGATAACTGTGTGGGAAGTGATACACTGCAGGGAACAGTCATGCCCTGGCAGTGAGGATGGACCAGATGACCTAATTTCTCTTTTCCATTAGAGCTGTCTCTGATTCCCCAGCTAGTCATGCAAGCACATGACTGACAATAAGGATAAAAAAATATGGAAAACGTATCTCCCAGCATAACAAATAAATCCTGCTATTCTTGATTCCATCACCTTGCAGGCGCTGGTTAACTGAATGCCATATAGTCTCATTTCATTATGTTAGTCTTTTAAATGGAACCTTTAAAACTGACTTGCCATCTGCTCTGCCTGGAACTCAGAACTGCTTTCTCAGCTGCATGAGACATCTGCTTGATGCCGCCAATGGGTGAACATAAGCAAGATTTGTGAGGAACAGCTCAAAGAAGCAGTTGCAGGGGTAATAGACTCTATGCTGTCTCAATAATATCCCATACAGCTCATCTACAAGATTTTGGAAGCACAGCACTGTGCTGACTACTTCTACATTATCATACTTTGTACACAAGTGACATGGGCTTGCTGTGCCAACTCACACCCAGGTGTGAAATCACTGTCTGCATAGCTGGTTAGACTGCTGTTAAGATGGCTTTTTGCAGCTGCCTGTATATCAGTCATGACCTGGCTGTCATGATCCAAAGGACTGGGGTTTTTTGCAAGTAAGATCTTTCCTGACTATTTGCCAAATTTTTTCTTTGCCATCACTTAGTGCTTCTTGCAGACTGCCTCTCTCCCTCAGCCAGGTAGCCTGTGGTCTTCCTGTGTCAGATCTTCTCTGGGTTATTCAGGATTTTGGAATCAGCATTTAGATTATTATCATTGGATAATTCTTGAAATACATGTTGTTAACATAACCTCATGCTGCAGAGTTTGCACATGAAGTTTTATTCCTGCTACATGCATGCCGTCTGGATCATTCTCCATTAAAGTGATTCACGTCACACCTACAAACAAAATCCAAAATGCCAAAGAATCCTGAACACAGCATTAAGATGAGAATGGATTACAGGAATTCAATTAGAAAGATCCAGGTGAAGAGAGTTGAGAGTGTATAAGATGAAAAACTTCAAAAAGCAGGATACATTGACCAATTGTTGTTCTGATGGAAACTATACAAAACTACCTTATTGTCTGAAAGTAGATGTTTACCCTTGAGATTCCTCACAACTCTGATCTGCAAATGCTAGGTGGATGCTCACCTAGGCAGTTGAGGCCCAGGAGGAATTTGTCTTTCAGATCCATTTTGGAAGAACTACTTTAAGTTTATGTAAGTTTTATTTCCTTCTCTGTAAGAGAGAGTGGAATGTTTCTTGCTGGAACTTTATGTCATGTACTGTCCACTACTGCAAAAACCTAGCATCTCTGCAGTGCCCAATCTCTCCTGACCTCATTCTTGTGACTATTTTATTTTTTTTTTTTTTTTTTTACAGCTGTAGCTTTCAGTCTTTTTGTGTAGGCATTTTGTGTTACAGGATGCTGAAAACCTGGTTTGTAGTCCAGTTTTATGAATTAAACGTTTTGTGGAGCCTTTTGAAGTAGATGCCTATTAGATGCTTACTTGAATGTGAAAAGTTGGACCAGTCCTGTGTTCCTTTAGCACTGGTAATCAGCTCTCATCTTGTGTGGGCCAAAGGAAAAGCTCTTCACCCTGCCACCTGTGGAGCTAGAGACAAGGACAAGATATAGGGATGTCAACTGTTTTCCATGCTCTGCATTCCTCTTCCTATTTTCCTGTGCAGAGCAATCCCAATTTCCAAGACAGACAATGAGAAAAAAAAACACACCACCTTCAAGATTTCAACATTTTAGGAATGCCATCCATAGGGACCTTGACACGCTTGTGAGGTGGGCTGATGCCAACCTCATGAAGTTTGACGATGAGAAGTGCAAGGTCCTACACCTGGGTCAGAGCAATCCCAGGCACAGCTACAGGTTGGGCAGAGAAGAGATTCAGAGCAGCCCTGCAGAGAAGGACTTGGGAGTTCTGGTCAATGAGAAAATGAACATGAGCTGGCTTCAGTGTGTGCTCGCAGCCCAGAAAGCCAACCGTATCCTGGGCTGCATCAAAAGGAGCGTGACCACCAGGTCGAAGGAGGTGATCCTGCCCCTCTACTCTGCTCTTGTGAGACCTCACCTGGAGTATTGTGTGCAGTTCTGGTGTCCTCAACATAAAAAGGACATGGAACTGTTGGAACAAGTCCAGAGAAGGGCCACGAGGATGATCAGGGGAGTGGAGCACCTCCTGTATGAAGACAGGCTGAGGAAGTTGGGGCTGTTCTGCCTGGAGAAGAGAAGGCTGCGTGGAGACCTCATAGCAGCCTTCCAGTATCTGAAGGGGGCCTATAGGGATGCTGGAGAAGGACTCTTCATTAGAGACTGTAGTAATAGGACAAGGGGTAACGGGTTAAAACTTAAACAGGGGAAGTTCAGATTGGATATATGAAGAAGTTCTTTCCTGTTAGGGTGGTGAGGCACTGGAATGGGTTGCCCAAGGAAGTTGTGAATGCTCCATCCCTGGCTGTGTTCAAGGTTGGGATGGACAGAACCTTGGGTGATACGGTTTTAGGCAGGGGGCTTGGAACTAGATGATCTTAAGGTCCTTTCCAACCGGAACAATTCTATGATTCTAAGAAAGTTTAACATTTAGAAATGAGGAATGTGTGACTACTGAGGGCCCTTTGTGGAAGAAATGACCAAAAATTCAAACTCGTACATTTAACAGCATATTTCCTGTCTGTTGCTGCTTGTTTTTTCCCTTGACTTGTGAAGTTTTTCCATGTTTTCCTTTTCCAAATGGAATAGAAAGATTGTTGCTGTTCAGGGAAACTGCCTCAGAGAACTACTTCATTGAAACAAAAGTAACTAGTAGACGTAGTTTGATGTATTTTTATTTGGTTTTCTTCCTTGTCACTTAGCTTTCATATTCATTTGCATCCACCCACTCCCAAAACACTTAGTAATTTGTTTACTTGTTTTCTCTTTTCAAAGATATTTGGCTTAAAAACACTACATGTTGCTTTTGAACAACATTGTGGGATGAAATGTATCAGTCTGAGCCTTATAAATTGCAGCATCCCAAAGGCTATGCTGATTAATACCTGCTGCCAGTGCTGTCTGAGGACTGTCTCACTAAGTGGGAATTGCTGCTGTACAAAGCCAGTGGCAGTGTTGGCTGTATGTGCTGATAACCAGCTCCTGCACCAGATATATGCTCTGGGGGATCCCTCTGAGGCCATAGTTGTGTGGTCAGTTTAGTCCAACATAAATCCATACTGCCCCCAAAACCTGCTGCTGTCTCATTTATGCTTGTCTCTAACGGCTGGCATCAGGCATCCTGAATGCAAAACCAAATATGAAAATGGGCACCTTTCACTTATGACTTCCCCAACCATGTGCTGACTCACACACAGCCTGGTTCTGCAACAAGAGAACTGCATGGGAGACCAGGAGGACTACCCCTCCACTAATATTTATTTATGCAAATTACATTGGACTGATGTGGCTATGTAACAAAAACCTGAGTACAAGGACTTTTTGAGTGCTTCTATTTGTCAGACTCAAGGCAGGTTCATTTGTCTGGTTTACACTGGATTCTGGGTCTGATCTTGCAATGTTTGTTATTGCCTTAAAGTAAGTGATACTGGATTCACACTCACTAGGGCTGCAAGATAAAAAGTCTCTTTAGGAATAATACTTTCCAGTACTGAAAGCTCCCAAGAATCAAAAGTAAACTGCACAAACAAAAGAGTTGATCTAAAATATAAAAATTATGATCTTCACCGAAGAAAGCACATTGGTATCCTTAGCAGAACCATCAATCCAAATGACACCATGGAAGAACACAAACACAGTAAGCAAACATGTGTCTTACTGCAATTTTCGTGAATTCTGTATGATCCAATTTCTTCCTACCTTCGCAGTTGAGTTTAGGGGTAAAGACAAACCTTGTTTTCAGTCTTACCGTGCTTTATTGCGTGGGAGGCTGTTTCTGTAGTGTTCCAGAATGAAATGTCCTAGTACTGATGGATGCCTGTAATCAAGGAAACAGGAGAATATGGGATTAATACAATCTGATCTTATAATTAAACACAGAAAATTAGTTTACTTTAACTGATTAAAATGAAAGAATTTAGGGCAAGACTCCTATTAATTTCAATTGGGAAGCCAAGAATATTTGGAATACCCACTTTAAGATTATAACCTAAAAGATGCACTACACTCATGGGAAGTAAAAGGGTAGGAAAATAGTAAGTAGTATGCCGACTTGTTTCAGTTGTGCTGGTGTGTATATAGTGAAATATTTATTTATAAATACTATATTGCATATACATTTCATAAGTATTTGTATATACATATCTATTTATTTATGAGACCATGTCTGCTTTCAGAAGACTGACTCATTTCATTTTGGAAATTTGTTATAATCAGATGGTAACAACTTTTGGTTACTAAGGACCTAGGCTGAACCCATGCCAGAAACTACACATTATCAGCTGTAAATATGTAAGTTTTGCATAGCTCACATTTCTGGACTCAAACAGGGACAGAAAAATATTGTGAAAGTTAAAATTTCGCACCAAATATATTACTTTGAGTATGGCATCTTAAGTGCAGACTATTTAGAAACTACATCTGACACAGTAATTACTAGTCATGTTGTCTGGAAAAACAGAAATAAAAGAATACTTAAAGATATCTAAAGGTCCTTTTTCTGTAAGTTCTTGTAGACTCACATAAGAATAGCCAGTTAAATACCTATTCTTCAAGTAAATTTAACTTTTAAATTGCAATATAACATTGTTTAAGTTCTAGGAAATACTAGAGGCTTGCATAGTAAAAATAACAATGTAAAAATCTAATAAGTGCATACAATATGAAAACCTGTTGAGGTTTACTTAGAATCATATATGCAATATCTTTGTGTTAATAGGAGCAAGACAAGTAACATACATATAGAGATCTTACAAAAACACTTCCTCACACTTAAACTGTTTCTCTATGTTTCACAAATTGCACACACATTTATAAAATACAGCCATTGGTTTTGGTTTTTATACTTTATTGATGATAACTTTTTGTAACTTACCATCACACCTGCACTGTCTCTATCATTAGACAATATTGTCAGACACTAATAGGGCAAATATTTTAATAAAAGCAGCCTAGTTTTACTAATGCTTTAGAGCAATAAAATAATTTAAAATCATTAAATCAAAATTTAGAGCATTAATCATTAAGAAAATCACCTGGTTCAACTCTCCTCTCAGAGCAGGTCCAACTTCAAAGCTACAGGTTCCTCAGGGCCTTGTCTTTGAAACACACTTAATGCTAAATAGTCCTAATACTCTACATAGAGTTAATAACATTAACATAATCAGTTGTTCTCAGTAATCCACTAACAGACACTTTAGACTTATCCTGTGTTAAAACTCAGCCACCATACTTATTTCCTCTTACATAAACAGTTTAGCTGTTTTTCTCTCAAGATCTTATCTGGTTTTACTTTTATACTATCTTTTTTATTTTAGACCCCTTATTGCAAAAAGCCATTAAGTACAAATATGCTTGTACAGTCAGTGGTGGTGGTTTTATTTTTGGTGAACTATCATTGCATTCTAAAGAATCCTAATAAAAGCAAATATTCTGTATTCTTAAGAGAAAAAGACCTGGATTTGTATCAGCTGTCATAAGAGAGAAAGCATGTCAAACAGCAACACACTGAAATTCAACTGGTTTAATTTTGTCCTAATCATGTCAGTGTTTGTAAAAAGTCATGAAAACTGGTCTTTTCTTTAATCTCAGTATAACTGCATCAGTAAAAAGTAGCAACACATCCTTGCTAAGACTGGCTTCAGCAATGCTTCCCATCAAAAGACAGAACTGACTTTTGGACCAAAAGGATGGTTTAACTTGAAGGGGACAGTCTGCTGATCTTACTAATGACCCCTACAGCAAGGCCTCTGTAAATGCAGCCAGAAGATGCTGGTGCATACATCTGATCAGTCTGTAATCCTGCCAAAGATACCCAACCAGGATGGCCATCGTTATAAGAGTCTAGGGTCCTCGTTATGCAGATACTGCTGCCCAAGAAGCTGTATTGAGAATAACTCCCATGTAAAAGTAAGTGGAGGCCCACGGTATTCCATCCCAAGTGTTACTGCCTTTGTCTGATTTTTCTCAGTCAGCTGCCTTTGAGGAGTCTTCCAGACAACCCAGGAATCAGAATAAGTGTAGACCTTGATTCTGTGAAACTGTTTACACCTTACACTCCTTTCTGTTACCTATACATGTGAAGGACACAACTAAGTGTTCTTAAAAACATTCTCCAGCTGGAGAGGGATTTTTTACAAGGGCATGTAGTAATAGGACAAGAGGAAATGGCTTTAAACTGAGAGAGGGGAGATTTAGAGACAATATTAGATTTAGATTAAATATTTGGTTCTTTACTGTGAGGCTGCTGAGGTTGCCCAGAGAAGCTGTGGCTGCCCCATCCCTGGCAGTGTTCAAGGACAGGTTGGACAGGGCTTTGAGCAATCTGGTCTACTGGAAGGTGTCCCTGCCCTTGGCAGGGAGGGTGGATCTAGATGATCTTTATGGTCCCTTCCAACCCAAACCATTCTGTGATTCTGTAGGTCAAAAAGCCCAACCAGACAATGAAAGAAACTATGAATGTAGCTAAAAGTTCAGTGCAGTTTAATTATAAATATATACAAGGACAACCCATATTCAACGCCATTTAACTGGTCAAATTGGAACAGGTTTTTGTGAATCTCAAAGGGAAAAAGAAAAGTAAAGGAGAAGAAGATATCAAAGGGACAAGGCAAGAGCAAAATCTCTAAAAGCAATAGTGTTGTTTCTTCTCTCAAATGTTTTATTGGTCACCTTGTTGACTTCCTTATCTTTCATGGCCTCTTTCTGTCCTGTTTCAGGGTCTTTTTTTGCCCTGGTCACACAGGGTCAGCTTTTCTCATCATCCCAGAGAAAGCAGGAACAGTTACCCACTGCTGGTTTCTGACAGCGGAGTACCTTTGGTTCAGCCAAAGCCAGGTATACAAGTAACATGAGAATCAGGCCTTGTGTGTGTGTGCCTTAGAGATAGGAACTGGTACCCTTTGAACTGCATTCTTGATGATATTTGTCACATATTTCCTCAGCAACTTCAAAAGAGTTTAAGTCCTTTGATTACAGTGCTGTTTACCTACTATCTTAACTAACAGGCATTTGCTCAGAACAGACATCCACTCAAACACTACCTTCACTATCTTTTCCCTTAAGTACAAAAATACTTTCATTTACAAACAGCCATATTAGCATCCCTGGTTAAACATAAAGCAGTACTCTTTTGAGATCAAAACCATTAAAAGAGTGATAACTGAGTTTCTGTCCTAGATCTGCAGTAAGCTCTTTGCCTGTGCTTTCTGCTTTAGGGACCTCAGAAACTTCCTGCCTACCAGGTTTTTACCATTAACAGTATGCAGCCACATGTGAGAAACAGGAGGTGTAAGTATCAAACTCACTTTTCATAAAGAAGAGTATTTCTTGTCTCTAAGATAACTGGTTAAGGATGGGTCTAGCACTGTGCTTCTTTTCAGGTTATTTACAAGTCCTTTTAAATTGGTGCTTTAGGTCAGCAGCTGTATAATTTCTATGAATATTTAGCAGTTGTCTTGCACACTTAATGTATATTAATATCCACAGTTTACCATTGGAAAACTAATTCACACACAGAGAGGTGAACAGACTTAGCTAAAGGTTTCCCCACTTCTGTAAAGGTGCCTGAGTTACTTACAGTTGAAAAAGTATGTTGACCAGTGGTTTCCTTACTGTGCCCCATGAGCCAGTGGTATGGGCTCTGCAGAACCATATGAAAACATGTTTTCAAGTAGAATTTTAATTACAGGATACCACAGGTTTTGAGAGTTGACCACAATCCAGTGGTCCAAACTGTCTGGAGACTACTGACCTAGCCTGCCACTGGTGATTATAGAATCACTAAAGTGCTCTCAGGTGTCTTATGATGGCACAGCTGTGTTACCAGTGCAATCAAAGTTGCAGCTCAATGACTAAGATAGCTCAGTAGTGTATTTGCTGACCCAGAACGCAGATCCCTCTAGATCTTTTACTGTCACTACACGTAGCATACTTTCAACCAAACCTCTCCAAGTAGGCCAGGAGAAGGATGAGAGCCTGCCCAGGTGTAGCAAGGGAGCACGCCTTCTAGCAGCACTCTCCTGAGGCAGAAGTGTCCCTTGGAACTATGCTTCTCTTTGTCTTCCTGTTGTGTTGTTTATCAGATATAGCTAGTGAGCAAATCACAGAGGAGTGTAATCAGGTAGGGCTGGGGAATGGCAATTGTATGAGTCACATTTTCATCATACAGAACTGAAATACCTGCAGTGGAGACAGAAATGAAGCACTATGAAAATGAGAGATCAAAGACATAAAATAATGGTTGAAATCTTAGCTGATGTGCAGGTGGCTCTTGAGTCGCACATAGGTCTTAAGTAGTTCAAGCGCGACTCCTGCACCAAAGCTCCACCATGAAGATGGCCAGTGTGGGTAGTCTGAACCCAGATGTTGGATGAAGTGAGCCAGCTGGTGCTCCCACACCTGACATCAGTAGGTTGGCTGCAAGTCAAAGACAAGTGCAGGCCCATTTTGCAGTGGTGAGCGGCTGTCCCTGATGCAGGCTGCTCACAGAGATTTCCCTTTCCCTTTGGAAATAGGTGGCATGTGAAGATTCTGGTCACAGGAACATTTTGGCATAGTGTTCATAGACCCAAGGCATTTAGAAAACTTTTCTTTGCAAATAAATGACTTCCAAACATATCCTCTTGGTCTCACTCACACAGTCAGCAGAACTATTTTGTCTGAGGAGTTGAATCCAGATTTCCTGCTCAGTGCAGTCACTTACATGTATTCAGAGTGCAAATCCTGGCCTGGAGTAGTAATGCTTCACAACTTACTTAGTTGACAGGGTCAAAAGTAACTAAAAAGAATGAGACCCCTGAACAGGCTGATAGCTTGTTGACACTAAGGCTGCATCAGCATTCCTCCATTTCTAGGGCAAATGGGTTCATTCAGCCAGTGGTGCAAGTTAGGGTAAATCTGCCCTGACCTTCTGCTGCAAAGCCACCAGGTCACTACAGAAGATCAGAACATCTTCCCTCAATCAAGGCTTTAAGACGGTATCCAGAGGAACATTAAGACACATGTGCAACTTCTCATTGCACAGGGAGAGAATCACTGCAACATCCCATCACAGCAAGTATTTTTTCAAGAATACCTGCAGTGAGAGGTTTGGGGCTCCTGTTCTCACCATGGAACCCAAGGAAGGTCTTATTTGCTTGGCTGAGGCATTTGTCTCTTTTGAAGCAATTCTCACTGACGCCACATTCACGAGTCCAGTCTATTATAGCTCTAATGAGAAATATTAAGCAGTCTAATGCTACATAATACATGGAATACAATTTATGTATTCCATAAATTGCTCTTTATTTGAGATCCTGTCAGAAAACCTAAAAGGCATTAATCCATTCCAGCACAGCCTCTCTCTAGCCCACTCTTTTTTTAGTGGGGTTTGGGGTTTTTGGGTTTTTGGGTTTTTTTTGAGTTTTTTTTTTTTTTGTAATGCAGATTGTCCAGCATTCAATGTATTAATTTTTCATAGCAAGTTTTAAGTCTCCATTTACACTTAAATCCCGTATTGCCAACGTGGCTTGTGAGAGAAAAAAAACACAAGTTCCACTTTGCAACTCTTACTCATGAGAATAACCCCCCCTTGTAAAGCCACTGAATACTGATCTCAGAGTTTGCCTAAGACAGTTTTATTTTTCTCTTCTAAAGCATCTCTTCCAGTTCTAAGCCTATGCAGGGACTGTACATATGTACATATACACATTTACATACACACAAATATATGGCCAAAGCAGTCAGCATAAGGTAGATTCTCAGCTGATCTTTCCAAATCCAAATGCGTGCAAATTTAATAATTTAAAATTTCTACTATTTGTGATGTTTTTTTTTCAGTTCAGTAGATGTTCACTTGTCCAGCTGTCAGGTTTTGCTTGGGCTGCACGAGTACACAGGCAATCGGTTCCCTCCATGTCTCGTACAGATGGAGAATAGCCCACATTTCATTACTTTCCAAAAGCTTCACATTAGCTACCTTTACATTAACAATACTTCCTGGAGATACATGAGCCTGATCAAAACTACTGCTCAAAAGAAGTACATTTTATCTTACCAAATACTTAGATTATCTTTGCCTCTATTATATTTTGAATCAGAGAAGCTTTTCCCTGGGAGACAAAAGGGAACCAATAAAAACACCTGATGTCTCTGAAAAGCAGAAGACTGTCTGCTACCAGAGATGATGTTAGCTTCTACCAGTGTCTGTGACAGATGTTCTGGGCATAAGGGAAATCAGCAGGATGTGTGTTAAATCACCAGCATGCATTTTAGAATCAGAATATAACAAAACCTAGCAATTCAAAATTAGGTCTACAGCCTATATATTTATAAATGTAACTCCTGTGCAGACAGTAGATTGAAAATTGTAAATAAGCTATCACAATAATCAAACAGGACAGAATGTGTGTCCCCCCCTGCCATTGCAAGATCTACTACAAGATCTTTCCAGGCTAAATTTTATGAAATGTGCACAGTGGAACCAGGGAACGCAGGACCTGCTCACATCAGCACTGATGTTAAGAGAACTGCCTAAACTGCCTAAAGTGATGTAGGATGAGATTTAAACCCCCATCCTGCTTGCATTTAAAGCAGTGTCAAAGCTCTGGTTCTCTGAACAGCACTGGGAGACCTGTGAAAGTCTGAACCACCTTGTCAGAATGCATCCAGATATGTCTGTAAAGGTGAGAATGGTGGGTGTGAAACTACCCAACAAATCATAAAGTGGTTTACATTCATCATCCTGTCATGAAACACTAGAAAACTCTGGAAAATATCCAAATGGCCTTGCCATTGACATCTGATGGATCTTAAATATGTATGTCCAGTTCTAAGACAGTAGGAAGCTTTATATGTGGAAAGGTGTTTTTCTGTTTCCCTTAAGACCCCTCCTTAGGACGAAAGTACACCAGCCAGATGGCAGAAATATCTTTGTTACTTCTACATGTGCCACCTTTCATAAGAGCTGGAAAGGAATAGAGGAAGACTGGCAGCACCATCTCCTGGCAGACATAGGAAACAGGGACCACTTTGTGTCAGAAATTAGAGCCAAATTATTTCTTTGTGGATTTTAAAGACTGTAACAGGAAGTAACTTCACAAGAGTACATTCCCTCCCTAGTAAGATTAGCTTTAATATGCTTCAGGGAAGAAAAGCATTATGTCCTATTATAATTGTGGAAAACACATACGCACAATTATGAAGAACAAATTCAGGCTGCTTCTCCCTTTAAAAAACTTGTGTTGGCCTCTCTGCTTTCCTCTATATTGTAGTAACAGCAGGTTTCAAAACCAGCACAGCAGCTAAGTTAGTCCATTTGCAGTGTATTAGTGGAGTTCTGGAAGACCACAGAAGTTCCCTGTACTCAGAAAATAATGGAGTATGTGTATTTCAGGAGTTGTAGCCAAGTTTCTGTCTTGCTGAGGAGGTAGGGGAAATAGCGGGAAACGACTATTACTCCTGTAACCAGCTGGATCATTAATGTGGAATGTTATTATACATATCTAGAAAGTGACAAACAGTACTAATAAGGGTGAGGCCTTCCGAGTAATGAAAAGCTGTATGGGAAAGAAAACATCTCTAGAGATAAAAGAGAGGAGATTTAAGTCAGATGACTTGGTGAAAGACAGCCATGAAAGAGAACAGAGGAGAAAACAAAATTAAAATGGTGAGGATGAGGGGAATTTTAGAAACTTCTACAGCTTTTCCTTGAACAGTACAGAACTGGTATGCCATCAGAGGCCAGATCACATTTATCAGAACAGTCTCAATCAGCAAGAAGAAGACTTAAATGGAGGAGACCTAAGTACACCAGTCTTCTTGTCTGTTAACTCTTGCAGATCTGTTCTTGCTATTAGGGCCCATGTTCCATGATACTAAACACGAAGCACTCCCTGTGTTACACAAACACAGATGATGGTTTGCTGTTGGGGGTTTTCCCATGTTTTGGAAGTTATTCTACTTTGAGAAACTCCCAAAGTGCTTTAAAGGAAATATTTTGCAGATGATCATAAAAGTGGAAACACGAATTCATTCATTCCATTCTCCTCCCAAAGGAAGAACACTCCTTATAAGACACTGCACTTCCCTGGACTTCACCCAATTTAGGTTCAAAAGCCACAGGTAATAGGGGTTCCAATAATTCCCATGGGAAAATACTCAGCTTTATGCAGCCTACATAGGTGGGGTGGGGCTCTGCTTATCTCTTTAGCTCATAACAAAGATCGGGCCTTTTTCCTCAGGGCATCATTTACTATTCAAACATTCACAACACAAAGGTAATCCTCCATCCTCCCCCAGGGCCTGACACTGTATCTACCTTTCTTTCTAAGCGAATTATTAAACTATATAATTTAGGAATCACTCTGGTTAGTGGGCTAACCTCTTTTATGAAATACTTGTTCTTAAAGGAACTCTGCTTCTGACCAGGGTTAGCTGTCCAGTTAACTGCCTGTGTGCTTCTCTAGCTGTTATTATCAACACATGGAAACGCATTTTGCTGGCTGTATATATTCAATTCTTTTGTTTCTTACTTTTTTATTCACTGTGCTGTACTTGTGTTATTTCCTCACCAAAACACACTACACACTGCTTCCCATTCATTTCTAATTATAGCTTATGTATCCTTGTTTAAGCCCTAATTGCATTAATAAAATGGCTCAAATTCCTAAAAGGGGGAAGGAAAGAATGCCTTAAGAATACTGAGTATCAACACACTCCCAAAGTGCTCTTGTATTGGACGTAACAAGATATGTTTGTATAAATCAAAAAGCTTCTGAGGGTTCTGAGGTTCTGAAACCCACCAACTGAACTGGGCATAAAAGCAGCACTGGGAGATAAGGCCATAGTGGAAAACCTTCCTGTGTCTGTGTTTCTCTGCTGAAACACTTCATCATTGGCCTTCTCTCCAATGTATTTTGAACAACTGAGACATTGACTTGAAAAATGGATCATGATTTAAGAGCATACAAAACAAACAGGTTCTCAACAGATTCTCTCTGTTCATCCAAGAAACTTGAGGATGCAATAACTGAAACTCCGTGGTGTAAATTCTTGTTTAAAACGTTCTTGGCAAATAAGGAGTGGATTGTATCAAATCTTGCATCTAAGGAATGGATTTTTTTTAGAAGGTGTTTCTAGGGGGATGTTGAGAACTCCTGTCCATTAAAACTGACACCTGCTCTGCACAGATTAGTACATACCCGGACAGAGGGTTTACTACAGACAGGTCAACGTAGTTTTTGTCAGCACTGGTTTTGCAAAGAGAAGCCTTGTCTTTGTAACTTTCTTCATACATACAATCCTACCACAGAATACCCTGCCACAGGATGCTATGGATGCTAGAAGTTTATAAGCAGTAACAGATAAACTGGCCAAACATCTGGAGAAGATACATTGAGAGCTGCTAAGGAAGAAGATGTGACCTCTGATTTTGGGAGTCAATAGATGCACAGTGCTGGAAATTCAAAACAATCCTGCTGGAAACTTTACCAGTGGTTTGGCCTCTTCTAATCTTTGGAGACAAGAAACAGACAGACATACACCCCTGGTTTAAGCACTATGTCTGTCCCTAAGTTCTCATGAAAAATTTAGTAAGGAATAATTTTAATCATGCTATAGCTACTTGCATATTTCAGGTCAACTAATGCACAGTGCAGTAAAAAGGATTGGCGATGGTGACAGTTTTTCTCCATTTTTGCCAAGTACATCACTTGCAATTATCTTTGTTAGAGGTACCTATAGTCAAGAAGTCAAGCTAATTCTGGAAACATTAACGGGTACACTACTGTGCAGCTGTAACTTCAGTATGTTTTCAAGTATTTTTGTAGCAATAAGGCACGCTGTTTAGGAACAGCGGACTCACAGACCCATCATTATTTGTACCAAGCACCCCAAATCCTCTGTTGTGCTAAGAAAAATACGCAAAACCTACTGAAGTCATCTAGCAAAGTCACTTGCAAGGACTGAGAAGAAACTAGCTTCTGCAAACACAACTCTATGAGACACTGCTGTGCATATGAGAGGCTGTGGGAACGCTGCAGTCCCCCCATGGGCATGCCTACATCTCCATCTCAGCCCAAAGGTGGCCTTCAGAGCCCCCTCCATTTCCAGGTAGCAGACGGCAGGCCTGTTCCCCATCTGCACATCGGTAGGGGCGCCGTCGTAAGAATGCCCCAAGGAAGCGAGAGCCCTTGGAAGCGGAACGCGGCACCTCAGGTCTCGCAGCGCAGCCCATAGCTGGGTAGAGCAGCCGTGGAGACCACCCGCGAGGATGGGCTGCTCACTACCCCATCCCGTGAGCCATCGAAGCGAAGCGAAGCCGAGCCGAGCCGAGCCGAGCCGAGCCGAGCCGAGCCGAGCCGAGCCGAGCCGAGCCGAGCCGAGCCGAGCCGAGCCGAGCCGAGCCGAGCCGAGCCGACACTTCCCCCAGTGCCCGCCCCACTGTTTAAGATGGCGGCCCCGCCCGCCCCCACAATGCTCCGCGAGCAGCTGCCGCGCTTCCGGGTGCGGGCCCGGCCCGGCACGGCGTGAGGGGCCGCGGGGTGGGCGGAGGGTGAGATTTCCCCTACCGGATGTGAACAGAAGGAGCGGGCGGTGGAGAAGGGAGCCGCGGCCGGACCATGAGGCTCCGACTGTGGCTGGTCCCTGCCCTGGTGGTGGTGCTCTGGGGGTCGGGCGGGGTAGAGGCGCTGGGGCGCCCTCCGCGCCGGCAGAGCTACGGTAAGGGGTAGGGAGGGAGCACGGCAGCCGTGGAAGGGGGTGTGAGGGAGAGACCACTGCTGCGGGGCGGGGGACAGGGGCACGCTTGCCTCTGCCTAGGGGTAGTGATGGGGTATGTTTGACGTGGGGAGAACACCCATCTCTGCCGGGGGTGGCGGTCTGGGGAATGGGGAGAGGGGAACGATGCAGGGCAGGAGCCTGGCACCCTGTGTCCCGACTGAACACCCACCCGGAGACCTGCCCGTGGCGGTGGGCAAGGTCGCGGCCCGCGCACTGCTCCTGTGCCTGCCTCCGGGAGGGTGGGTACGCGGCTGGGAGTGTCCAGGGCACAGGGATTCCTGGAGACCATGTAGGCCCCGTGCCCTCCCGGTGTGGTCCCCTTTAACTGAAGCATCACTGATGGGCAGTGTTAGGGAGTCATTGCTCTCTGCAGGAGTGGAGTGACCGCTTGATTGTCTTCACACTCAAGGTGTGCTAAAGAGTTTTCCTCACAGGAGTGTGCGTTATGTTAAGGCAGGGTAATCATATAAATGGCTTCCCTTCATAGTTTTGGTTGAAGAGTCACTGTTGCAGAGAGAGCCTGAAGCTATTGGAGCGGAATGTGTCTTCCAGAAAAGCTTAACACAGAGGAGAACCGTTGCTTTATTTAAGTTCTGTAAACTTAGTTTTGCATCTAAACTTATACTTCAGAGCAAAGAAGTTGTAAACGTGTTTGATAAGCACCAGCTTATCACTGAAGTGGCAGATGAGCTCTTGAGAGGCAGTAGTCCTGTCTTGTCCAGTCAGATATCCTGTCTCCAGTTGGTGTGGCCAGTGGTGACTGCTTCAAGTCTCCTTTCTTGCTTAGATCTCCCAGCAGTTTTCCTGACAGGCATCCAGGCTATGTATCTGTCCTCCTCTCCCACACCTGCGGTGGACTTGTGGTTCTGTGCAGACCTCAGAAGTGGGTAACAGCAAGAAGCTGGGATGGATAGGATTCAGTGGTGGATGCTCCAGGAAGTATAACAGAAACAGAACAAACGCTGTATGTCCTTTTAGCATCAAGGCAGGTCAGGGATCTCCTCAAACAGGACATCTTGGGCTCTGAGGTTTTTTTATGCCTTCTAAAGGATGTATCTGCATGTCCTTTTAACATCAAGGCAGGTCAGGGATCTCCTCAAACAGAGGACATCTTGGGCTCTGAGGGTTTTTTTATGCCTTCTAAAGGATGTATCTGCTATGGATTTGCATAATCTTTCTCTGATAGCTTTTGTGTTCTAGGCCTCTGTACCACCATGGCTGGACTATGAGCTCTTCAGTTTTATGAAATACTGCTGGGGGAATAATAGAATAGTTAGGGTTGGAAAGGACCTTAAGATCACCTTCTTCTGTTGCCAGAAATGGTCAGTATGAAAGGATTATCTGTTTTCTTCATACCTTTAATGACTTACAGACTTATATAATTTTTCTGCTTTGTAATTTTTTTTTTTATTTTTAGTGGAAAAATCTTAGTCTCTATAATAATTCTTAGTATGGGGTAAAAAATTATACCTTTATTGGTCTTTGTTACCTTTCAAAGAATCACAGAATGGTTGAGGTTGGAAAGGACCACCAGAGATCACAGGAGTCGTACCTCCCTGCTCAAGCAGGGTCACCTAGAGCACATTGCTCAGGACTTTATCCAGACATGTCTCTGTCTATATACTTTGTATTGGATTTTGATTTTAATTTATTTATTTGAGATGTGTGACCAGGACTGTAAGGCATTATTTGTGATACAAAGGTAGCATGGATTTGTAGTGATGAATGCTTTTCATTTTGTTTTCTTTCTGAGTATTTTTTTGGTCCTTTTTTTTTGTTTGTTTGCTTGTTTGTTTAATAGTCCTTCCAAGAGATCTCTTCTTTCTCTTTTTAATATTTTATTTTTGAGTGGTAATACCTATGCTGAAATACTTTGCTGCATAGATACAGTGAGGCTGTATTTTCTTCATGTTATTTCACACACTGAAATTCATCATTTTGTTCTGTTGTTCAGTAAACTAAATATATAAAAGCATTTTGTGAGGGAGCTTGAAAAAATCCGGGTCTGCTCCATTAACTGTTACATTTATCCACACACTTCATTCTCTCAGAATGCTAATATCTGTGAGGCTCTACTTTCCTAGTATCTTATTTAGCCACAGGTCCAGTATTTCACACTTTGTTATTGTTGTTACCTGTTTGTCAGGTAATTGAGCATATTTGTTGATTAGGCCCCATGATGATACCTGTAGTGGAAATTGGACCTGTACTTACCACCCTTCAGGCCTAACCTGCAGCAAGACTAATGGTGTACCAGTGGCATACCACGATTAGTAGTTGACCAGTTTATTTTTTTTCACTGCTTTATAATTTTGGGTTAATACATTCATGCCCTATTGCCTTATTACTCATTTTCTTGGCTTGTTTTAAAGTGCCTTTTCTTGAGTCTTGGAGGAAGGTCTTTAGAGTCATGCTATCAAGACAAACTTTTGGGGATATTTTTAGTCTCCTCTGAGGTGAATGCTAAGGTCAGTTACACTCTTTGGTATCAGCCCTTGGCATCCATTTCTGGAGCTGTATTTACAACTTTTTTACAAGCCCCTTTGATTATTTATCTGGTTGGTTTCTTTGGACATAATAAAAGCTATTTCAACTATGAGCTTTATGCCTTTTCCAAGCTTCTCTTCAAAATTTCTTTGCTTACTTTACTGTGGTTTTATGTTCAGCTTTTGATGGAGTTCTGTTATCCTCATCTTACACATGGCTTGGTTTACTGGAATACCATCTTTTCCTGCTAATAACTTCAGCTTTGCTATTTTGAGAGCTCTGTTTAACCACAGCTTGAATTTTGTGAACTGAAATCAGATTTCTGTTGAGCAGTATATTTATGGAAGTTTCAAGGATTACCATTTTGTGATTTCTATTAAGAACTCGCTTGTTTCTGTAGAAGTTCAGCTTTTCAGGAAGGGAAAAAAAAATAATACAGTGAAAAGCAGAGTTTGGCAAAGAATAGCACAAGTAGATAAAAAGACGTGGGTCATTTCCCAGCATTTTTCAGCTGAAGTAATCTTTGGGTGTGGTGCTCAGCAGTCTAAACTGATCTAAATTGGGACTGCCACAGTCCTGGCCTTAGCTTTCTGATCTCTTCCCCATTCCTATGAGCACATTCATGGAGCTAGGCCACCTGGAAGCTGATCATTGTTTGGTTGGTTTTTTTTTCTTGTAAGGGGTAGGGTGCCTGGGTTCAGGTGTTCGCTGTTTATGGAGTCTGCTCTCTGGAGTAGCTCACAGCGTGACTGTCAAGTATCTGCCCCATGCTCTGGGGATGGCAGTGTCTGTGCTCAGGGTGAAGGATGAAGGGAGGATGGTATCAACATCAGTGTGTTGCCATTAGATGATCTGAAAGTGGTGTTCTTTTTAATAACACTGACAGCGGGGATGAATTTCTGGAAGAAGTGTGATGCTACTGGTCAATACAATGACTGTTACTGTAGTTTTGCCTTTGAAAAATTAATGTCACCTTGTTGAAATTTTTTCTCTCTATTGTTTATCTCTTAAGATAACCTTTTATAGCTATTAAATATTAATGTTGTTTCTCTTGGAGCTCAGACATACCTGAATGATAACAGGGCTGAATGTGCTTGAAAAGAATAACAGTACAAATCCTCACCCTCACTGTTCTTCAGTATATAGATGGCTATATCTAAAGAACTGCTTGAATCTGTTTTATAGCACAGAGGTATTGGCAGCACGCTGCCACTGAGCAGCGTGTATCCAGGATTGCCCAGAGCTGAGTCTGTATGCAAAATGTCTTACTCTACTGCTGTCTGTTTCGAGTAGGTTCTTTTTCTCATAAGCTACTCAGGGAATGAAAAAAAGTAAGAGCTGTTCCTGGGCAGATGATATTCCTTGGATCACTCTCCCCTCATCTTTTTATGCCTGATATATTGCATCAATAGAATCTGAGGTAACCTGGCCTTGGGTTGTTTTTTCTCCACGCTTCTGAAATACCACAGAGAAGTCGAACTGTGTGAGCTGAAGAAATATCCTATATATGGATAGGTACAAAACCTATGTAGTACGCATCAAAAGACTAGAAGTAACAAGTTCTGGAGTGAAAAAGCAAATGATAGTGGTGTTGATGAATGAACTGTTGGAGCTGAGTGATACAGAGGGCAGCATAAAATCATTTGCAGTCAGTCTTGAATCCTGCTTCACGCTTGGCGTGACAAAACACAGGAAGTCCATAAGGCCAGGAGCCTAACCAACTACTGAAGGAGTAAGGGGTTAGAAGTTTAGCTCAGTATGAAGACTGTGCAGTGAGATAATTAGTAACAAAATCCTTCTGTCCTCCTGGACTGAAGCATCTGTTGGTGACTAAGGCAAGACCTAGGTAAGGGTCAGATAACTATTTTCCCTACTGCAGTCTGCCTTTTTTGCGTGTTGTTTCTTATCCCGTTTTAATATCCTTTGAAGCAAGACAACTGTTTTGGATTGATCTGGTTTTGCAGTTTGACTCCATCAAGCTGAAGGTTGGGTGTACATGTCACTGTGCACCACAGGGAGGAGAATCCAAGAACACGCAGCCTAACAGCAGTATGTCCCAGCACATGATACCTGCATGGAATGCTGTGGGGTTATTTCAAAATCCTGGCAGGAATGTGTAGATGCAGTGTTTCAGTAGGTGTTATTACAGCCTCAGTGATAGTCTTCTGTATGCTTTGTCTCCATGTAAACAGCAAGTGCTTCATGTAGACATGGTCTTACTGAATGCAGATTGTCGTTGTGACTTTTGTGTTGTGGCTTGACAATCTTTTCTGTGGAGGTACTTAAGGTTTTAAAGGACTTTTTTTCTTGGATTTGTTTTCTTTTGTTCGTGTGAATCAGTCAATTTTTCCACTTCCAACTGGAAAAAAGAGAAATTGTGATAAAAATGTAGTTCCTGAGAGAAAGTACATATACTCAAATTCAACAAGTGAAGGATGTCAACAGTAGATTAAATTCTAATCATTAAGAATTGCCCTTAACAATTGCAAGAGTTTTGTAATGGGAACATAATCAAGAGCTTGGTACGAGTTTGGTTTTCAATAGTGCCATTTTAGTCTGACCTCTGAGCAGCCAAAAAGTAGAATTCTGCTTTGCATTTAAGATTTTTCCCCCTCCTGCCATACAGACTGACAACTTCACTGCTGCTCTTCACTGCTGATAGCAGCAGTGGCTCACCTCAGTTTCACACTTCTGCTCTGGAATTTTGTGTGTGTGTTTTTGTGCAGAAGTGACTTTCTGCTCTGTGGCTGGAAGGGCTGAGTGAGGAAGCTCCGCCAGCCAGCTCCTTAGTGCAGAGTTCTCCTGACTGCTTCAGCATTACACCAGGATTTAATTATGTGCTTAGCAGTCAGGAGAGATTTATTTTTGAGAGAGAAGTTTATATTTAACTTCTGTTATAAACAGATTGATTTCCCCCCCCCCCCTTTAATAAACTGCAGAACTTAGAGTTTGCCTGTTTCCCAGAGGGATCAAGGGAAGTCCTTTGCTGTGTGTAATAAAAGGTTAACCAAGAGCCAGGTTTCTTTAACAAAGAGCAGTACATCCTGCTGTCCTGTTCTACAGATTTCATATGCTGCACTCGCTTTGGGTATGTCCTGCAACTCTCTCGATGGTTCTGATGGTCTTTCTGATCTCTTTTATTCTTGCAGATGTATGTGACCATGCTGCCTGTATTTATGTCACTTGTTCCCTGCAGCACTTTACAATATCCATCCCTCCCTTCCTGTGCTGCTCTTAATATACATTACTTGTACTTTTTTTCCCTCTTGGTACTTGCATTTTTAACTTAGGTACATGGACTGGGTGTAGGAAGGAAGGGAAGAGAAGGAGGCTCTGTTGCACAGGGAGGCATCTACAGCTGTCACCTACTCAACATGGATCTGTAATTACTGAAGTGTTGAATGCGAATGTTATGTCTTGCATTACTTGGTTTCCTTTCTCACCTTTTCAGATTGTTACTGAAGTGGTAAAGTTCTGTCCCTCAGTACCTGTGATGTGTGCCTTGAATTTTGGAAGGTCATGTTTGAGTGAGTCCAAAGTCATATCCACAACGAGAAGAGATGCAGTTGGATGGGGAGAAGTTGCTGGTCTCATAAGACACTAATCAGTCTCTACCTAGAATCAGCTCTACTCAAACTTACTTTGTAGTGTGATACCAAAGCACAGTAGTGAGGCTGACACTTTTTGGAGAGCCAGACAAATTATCTCTTTCCAGAGAACATTACATCCTGTGATTTGGCTCTTCTTTTCTGCAGGATGTATGAAAACATTTGATTTTTCTAAACTTTTTTTGAGCATTAAGTCATGTGATACTGTTCTGGTTTAAGATGAGACAGCTGTATTGCCCTTGTTTCACTCTGAATGTAAGGATGTTAGTTTAGTGGGCTTCCGTATTTTTTATCCTGCTCAGTATTTGAGCAGGATGTTGCTTCTGCACACACAGCCCCCTTTCTCCCCCCCACTCTGTTATGCAGTGCTTTTTACTTATATATTTATATATTTTTTTAATATATAAAAAAGTGCTTTGTGCTTTTACTGATAGGACAGACTGAATTATTAAATCAAGTAGATCCAACAGAATGAATTTTGTTCCTCAGTGCTCCCTAGTTAAGATGTCTTTAGTGAAGGAAGAAGTTTTCAAGGTTGGAAGTGTGTGAGGTAACAGGTGGGAATCACTGGGGGTATTCAGCTATAGTCAAAACTACCAGAAATAGCAGTTTAATGGTTGGTACAGCTTCTGCTAAGCAGAATTTGTACCCTTAAGGAACTATTTGCACTGCCCAGAAACAGATATGTTTTCTGTAGGCAAAAACCTGTGGAGTAGCATATGAGTGCAGCTCTGTGAACAAGTTTTTCCTCAGGTGAGCTAAAGGGTGTTTTGTAAGCTGTTAGCTTTTCCATGCTATCTACCACTGGGAGCTTCTGCGCGTGTGATAAGCAGAGGGTAGTTTACCCCATGTAACAGCAGGAAAAGTGTACTGTGGAGTAGCTGGTAAATCAGCAGCCTACCTTACCTCCTAGTATGAGGTCTGTGTAACCGTACCCTGAGGCTTTGTCTGTGTTGTGCTGGTGAGTAACTGAATTCGGGCACCTTGTTTTCTCACGTGGTTTAGCAAGTTTGATGCAGTTGGGATCGAGTCAAAAACATGCCTTTTAAAACATTCAGCAATGCTGATTTGGCTGGCCATTCTCACTAACAGGTTTCTCTAGAAATGCGTTTAAACAGAGTGTAAACCTTCATCCTGTTAGGGTTTATAAGCAGGCTGACATACATTTGGTTCTTGCTTTGAACCCCTTTCTCTCCCAAGTTCTTCTTTTCACATGTACTTGATGAGCAAAACAGCAGCCACTCCTTGGTGGAAACAAGTAAACAGGATTTATCAAAACTGTACAAAGTATGGGCTGTTTTGCATGGGATAAGTGTTTCAATTCCCTTTCTTTTCTGTCTTTGGCAATGGCTCTGTACCAGATGTACTGGAGAAAGATGTAACAACATGAGTAATGAACTGTTGGGGAACAGCTTTCCCACAGATGTATCTTCTCAACACATCCTCTTCATCAACAGTCTCCTAAAAGCAGTGTAAACTGTTAAGAGAAGGTACCCATAAACATTTAGGTGTGACAGCATCACCTCCTGCCTGGTGAAGACTGTGTGCCCAGCTGAGATACGAATTCACTCTCCTTCTCCATTAGCACTCTCTGGAATGGTGATCCACTCAAATGATCCCACTGTACTGCAGCCGGTAACCGGCTGTTACCACAAACATGAGGGCAGCTGTTTTCTGTAGGGTGATGGGGAACTGCTTTAGCTCATGTGGTTAACGTTGGAAAGACTGTAGTTTGTTTCCTAGTCCAAGTTCTGATTGAGGCTGTGAATTACATTTGAAGTGACTACATTTGGTTACTTTAATAAAATATTTTACTGGATGAAGAACATCATTTGGAGAATAAAAATATAAATAGTAACGATAAAGAATATGGAACCCTTCAACCATTCAGTCACTTGCTCCCCAGCTCAATTGGAAAAAATGTTGTGAGTTAGCTGCCGCAAGCTTTTGATGGGTATTTGATACCCACTGGAAATCAGCTCAAGATCAGTACTTTGGTTGTAGTCAGTGACTGCTATCCAGCACATAAAATACATGCTGGGTCCATTTTTTTTAGTCTTGGACATGCCAAAGATTTAACAATCAAACTGTAAAATTCTTCCAGAGACTGCTGTGCTTGTCATGCCATCCCAGTGTCTTTTGACAGGAGATTTATTTCTGGTTTTATTCCCTTTGGGAGGGTTGGAGAAATAATTACAGTCATTCCTGCAAACCCTCTGGTCCTTTTGTGGTTAATTTTAAATCCTGAAAGTAATATTTTTTAAATATTGTTGGATCTTATGTTTTAAGTAGAGACATTTTTATCACGGGATAATTGCAAAGGGAGCTTTTAAAATATTGATTATATCCACTGGGTTAAAACCTCATGCTTCTCAATAAGCTTAACCTTTCTATAAGTAATGCATGCAAAAGAATGCTTATGAAATGGCTGACTTGCCACATTTACATGTTGCTTTCTGGGCAATAGTATGGGCATGAGATCATGGGAATTTACTGTTCTGCTTATGAAAGCTGACCTTGTTGGAGAAGGGATGCCATTGGTATTTGAATTGGTAGCTGAGCACTTGAAGAGAAACTTCTTTTTAAATATATAAGGAAGAAGTTCTTTACTGTGAGGGTGGTGAGCCACTGGAACAGGTTGCCCAAGGAGGTGGTAAATGCTCCATCCCTTGGCAGCATTCCAGGCCAGGTTGGACAGAGCCTTGTGTGACATGGTCTGGTGTGTGGTGTCCCTTCCAATGGCAGGGGGGGTGGAACAAGATGATCTTAAGGTCCTTTCTACCTTAGCTATACTATGATTCTATGTGCAGTGGCCTCCAGATGGGTGAGCTAAGCTGTTGCCCAGCACATTCTTCAGCTGTTTTCTGCTGGAGTAGTCTGCTGCAATGTGTACTTGCCCATGAGTTATTTAAAAGATACTTTGCTGTGTTAGGTTCCAAATTCTAGTAGCAGTGGGGTTTTAGCCTTGAAACAAGGTGAAAGAAAAGGAGGAAATGGTTGGTGAGTTCAAAGTTGGAGGTAGAGGAAAAGTCACTGCTGTGGATTTCTTTTTGAGAACTCTGGGATATTGTTTTTGTTGCCACTGTTCCTTCCGTGTTTCTCTTACAACCATGTATATGTGTATGTTCTGGGAAGGTCTCCCTCCAGGAGACAAGGTGCAGTGAAGTGAAGGCTGGTGATCACAAATAAATATTTGGGATATCAGGATGAAATTAAGGTGTTCTTCTCCAAAAAGAGAGGAATGCAGAAATCTAGGAGGGGCTGGAAGGGAAGCAACCGTAGGAAAGTGGTTTGGGAAAACCTGAGTCAGCTTGGCATTGTTGAAGCCCATGGGAAATTACTTTTGGACCACAATGAAGACAACGAGGAAGGAATGCCAGAAAGATTATTACACTTGAATGAAAAGTAGTCAAGTATATGCTTACTGTGGCTCTCATCCACAGACTGCTGTACAGTTCTGTATATTGCTTAAATTAATGATGCTTCATCTTTTATTTTTCAATAAGCCATGACAATGGATTAATTTCCACAGTATGAAAAGTTTACAGAAAACATTTGGTTTGAGTGTGTTACCAATACATTTTTTCCACATCTGTCTGATACCTGAGTTAGTTCACAAATTTATGTCTCGCAGCAGCATGTCTTAAGTCTTACGTTGCAAGTCAAATTAAAAGCAAACAAATTTAGGAAGAGTAAAAGGAAATAGGAACAAGTACATTCTTGTTTCAGGGTTACAGGAGCTAGGAGTGTCCTGTGTTTTTCATTTGTAACTTTAACAGAATCATCTTACTCATCTTCATCAACTCTGTAGGTCATGTTCTTACTACCCTTCTTATGCCTCTCTGAGGCATTTCCAAAGGGTGTCTGTGTATGTCAGGTGGAGCAGGACTTCTGAAGTTCTCCTTGCCTACCAAATAAAACCCCCTGATTTCTTTAGCAGATTTCTCAGTTTTGCTGCCTTGAAACAGCCTTTTTTTCTGGCTGTAGTGGCAGCTGCATCTTGCTCTTTGGCATGACCTTCCCCTGGTTGTGATCTGTCCTTTGCAAGGAGGAGTGGAAAGGGGCAGAAAAATTAGTGTTTAGCCGCTGGGATTGTGCCTCTTGGGCAGACCTTTGCTTGGCAAGTCCCCTGTCAGTAAGTCCCCAAGCAGCTCAGCAGTGGTGGTGTGCCTCTTGCTCCATGGCCCACGTAGCACACAGTTGCTCTGTATCATGATGCAACATTTGGTATCCATATATCAATGTTCACTTTAATTGAGGGGTCTGCTCTTAGTTGAGTGCAGTGAAAGAATTTCAGGTTTAATTAAAAGAATTTAGGACTAAACAGTTTAATGAGGGATTTGGAGTTGTTTTCAGAATTGATTTTTCCTGCCTGTCCTTACCTTCCTCCCAGGTGGTTCTGGATGAGGGCAAGTTCCAGACCATAAGCAATGAATGGGCTTTTTAAAGAAAAGGGATGTTCTTTTTTCTTTTTTTTTTTTCCTCGGTATTTGCTAACTGTATGGCTCTGGTGAACCAGCTCTGTAGCATGCAGCAAGCTGACAATGAAGGTGTGCTGCCTGGCATGCAGCAGCTGGGCATGTAGGGGAAAAAAAACACAGCACAAAAGTGGTGGAAACTTGCCTTTGCATATAACCCGAAACATATGGTAATCGATTGCAGGTGTTCTCCACCTGTGGGTTGTAAACAGAAATCAGGAAATTGCAACTGCTCTGCCCTTCCTGTGTTGCTCAATGGCAGGGGAGCGGCAGCCAGGCAGGGAGAAGCCTGGAGCTGCTGCTGGTGGCTTCGGCTGCACGAGGAGGCAGCTCTGTCACCTATCCATCACTTTGCTAGCAGGCCTGGTGCAGTGCCATGAGGGCTGTAAGTATAATAAAGTATAATATATCAGGAGCTATTGCAGTCTAGATTTCAAGTTGGCAATCTTGGCTTGTTGCGCAAGAGCCGGTAAAACTTAGCTTACGAGTGGTGCCGCTTACTTAAAAGTCCAGTAGGACATGCAAGGTTACTTGGCTGAGTGGTGTGAGCTGATGGGTGGGGGCTCTGAAGAAGTGGAACTCCATCTTTATTAATAAAACCCCACTTTAGTAGCTGTCATGTCTGGTTTAGAAGCACAACTTGAAGGGGAGAAAAATAGGAATTCTTTAAATAATGACTAGGCGAGCACTTCAGCCTCTTGTAAAACACCGCTCATTTGGTGCAGTGGAAAGAGTGAACACCTCTGGTCGAGAAGGAAGACAGTGATGTGACAATAAGGCCTGTAAGGCTGAAGAGAGCAAATGAGTCAATCAGCACTAGTGGAAGTGAAGGTGGTTGTCGAGTGTCTCAGTGGGTGGTTGGTGCTGCCAGTGAAGAGATGCTTAAAAAGCAGCAGGAGTCTTTATCAGCAGAAGTCAAACACTGCTGGCAGCTGGCATTGAGCATTTGGCAGTGGAAGCATCTGCAGCGTATTGACCTGAATTTGTAATTTGTGGTCTGCTCCCATAGGGATTCAGGCCCTTGGTCATCTGAACAAGTTTTCATGTTCTGAGTGTGGAAATCAAAGGAGTTTTGCATGTGGTAAAGTGTTGGGAAACCAGAGTACCTGGAGGTGCCTCATGTGGGGTGTCTTGTTAGTTATTTCTGATGGATTGTGCTATGCAGACACCTATTTTCTGGCTGCTGTTGAACAGGAAGGTAATAAATGCAGTCCTGATGGTCAGTCAATTTGGTAGAAGTTTCCTAAGTTAAATTACTTTCTTCCTAGGATGGGGACCAGCAGGTGAGGAGAGTGATTCACTCCAGAGAAGTGGGGATGTTCTCCCCCATTTAGTTTCCAGGGGCAGCCAGCTAGGGCATTTGCCTCTCAGATAATTTCTTGTCTTGCACTATGTTTTTTACTTGTCTACACAAAATACACCTTTACAGAAATGTGCAACAGTTATCCTAAAATTGCAGCAAACCAATCTTGCTGTTGAAATGGGAGGCTCTCTTTTGCTGTTCTGTGTATGCATTTGTGAAAAAGAGAGCCTCTTGAAACTTAAACTTTCCTCATTGCTGTTCCAGACACAGTTGAGTCCATGCTTTCAGACTACGACATCCTTTCTCAGTCTAGCATCCAGCAACACTCACTGAAGAAGAGGGACCTCCAGCCTGAGACACACGTAGAGAGGCTCTTAAGTTTTTCAGCTCTGCAAAGGTAACGAAATCATCAACAGTGAAACAACTGATGATAGTTTTTCCTTCACTTTGTGATGAATAATGCTCAGTTCCAAACCCAGAAATGGTTATCTTGTTTTCTGTTGTGACTGACCAGTTCTTCTAAGTGAGTGTTCTGTATGGTCATATAACTTCAAAGAGACTCAGAGGAAACAAAAAATAGGCTGCACTGTATTACTGTGTTTGCTGAAGCAGCAGTGATTTAAGATCTCTCTTGCTTTGTTCTTAGCTTTAGTTTCATGTAGATTACTTCCGCTGGTTGAGTTGGATCCCACTTACACCTTATCTGGCAACGTCATACTCTTGACTGTCCTCTTGAAAATCTCTGCCTTCAGTTTGGGGAGTGCATGTGGTGTCTTGTTCAAGGGATTGTATTTTGTCTTTCAAGGAGGTTTAATTCTCTTCCTACTTAGTGTAAATTTCCCATTCAGTAAAACAGTGTGTTCTCATGTGCCTTCTTCTGTCTGCAATCGACAGCTATCATGCAAGTTGTTGTGTATATTTTTTTTGAATCTCAGTGTTTGGTGCGAGTAATTTTTAAGTACCAAGCATACAAGGCTGATGGGATCAAATGTCTGACTGTCCCTGTTTTGGACTGCCTCATGCACCCCAGCTTTATGGTGAGGTTGCAATACTGCCAATGATAATTACAGAATAATTGCAGAAAAATTTTGACCCAGAGCTTACATAAACCAAGAGCCCACGAAGCTCCTTCCAGAGAAGGTTCTCTGCTTGAGATAGTCACAGAAACTAAAGGCTATATATCAATAAAAATGTGCAGAGTTGATACTTCTGTTTATGGGTTTCTGGCTGTGTTACTTTAGAAAATAAGAACTTCAAGATAATTTAATTTAAAATAGATGAACAAATTCCTTGGCCTGATTTTTCTTCAAATAGTTACCAGTAATTGGTTTTGCTTGACTGCAGATGGAGAAGGTGCATCCTGAGCAAACTGTGAGTGTTCTGGATTTGAGTGTTTATGTTCTATGGTTTTAATTAAGCATAATTATCCCTTAAAAAATACTCACAGTTATGAGTAACCCAGTATATGTTTTTGTAGCCTGCTTATAAGAATTGATGCTTTCTAACTTCTTTTGGTCCCTCAGTAAAATGAGGACTGGATGTATGGCATGTGTATACTTTGCTTAAAAATAAATGGAAGTAAATTCTTTTACAGGCACTTTAAATTATACTTAACTGCAACTGCTGAACACTTTTCAGAAAGATTTCAAGCATTAATTGTGGATGGTGAAGGCAAGGAAAAGGAGTATCATGTTCAATGGCAGGACTTCTTCACGGGACATGTTGTTGGTTAGTATGGACTGAACTGTGTGTTAGTGCTGGGAAAGCACAGCTTTGTATGAGTCTCTTGGCCAAAGTAAATGGTGTATTGCCCTCATTGTCATCAGATATGGTTAGGATGAGCAAGTAAACTTGGTTCTTGTGGCCCTTGGGTTTTCTGGGTTTTTTCTTGTGGTGGGTTTGGATTTTTTTAAGTTTGATGGGGAGTAGGGTTTTATGAGTTATTGAACCAAGGTTCTAAGGTAGCATTCTTCTGTTTAACTTGGCAGAACACAGAAGTATAATTTACTCAAGATGCAGCTTGTGATTATATATATATATATATATTTTTCTTTCTTTCTTTTAAAAGGATGCAGGTAACTTTATTTCAAATTGGAATATAGGACTTGAATGTTTCTTGTCCCAGAACACAGTGGCCAGGTAGTGGTGATGTATTGTTGCCCAGAGTGTTAGATTAAAAGACTTTAAGACAGTTCTTTGCAGATCACTTTGCTCCACTTCAGTCCAGCACTAACGCTTCTGTTTAGTGGCTTTGATTTTTGTTGCCTGTGCTAGGTGGTGAAAGTCTTGTCCAGTGGAATGCCAGCTGATGCCATGAAATTGCTGTCTGGTAGTAGTAATATTCATTGGTTGGCAGAAATATTCTGTGCCCCATTCCTAATGCCCAGAGGCATCTCAACACTTTCTGCAGAATTAGAAATTAAATCTGAGTCTTGATGACTGTGACCATTGGGAGGTTAAGACTGGGGCTGGTTTATCTCTTTTTTTCTTTAAACTGGACAGTACAGTGTTCTTCAGAGACTGAGGAAGGTAATTTGGTGTGAAGCTTAGAAACAGTTACAAAAACCCAACCAGTATCTGTGCAGGAGTGCATGCAAATAGAGCTGAATTAATTTGGTTTTCCCTTGCTTACATTAAAGGAGAGCATAATTCCAAAGTTGTGGCACATATTGGGGATGAAGATTTTACAGTGAGAATCAGTACTGATGGAGAAGAATATAATATCGAGGTATGCTTTACTGTTGAAAGCTCTGTCCAGACAGTCGTCTCTTTTCCCTGTGGGTATTTCTAGTTAGTCACACACCTCTGTAGCTTGAAATAGACTTGGTGATGTTTGTTTTGGGGTGGATGGGGAGGAGGGAGAGAAATATGAAATCAATTTGACTTTTGCAAGTGTTGGATTGTATTAGTGAGAAGACAGGCTGAGGAAGTTGGGGCTGTTCAGCCTGGAGAAGGAAAGGCTGTGGGGAGGCCTCATAGCAGCCTTCCAGTATCTGAAGGGGGCCTATAGGGATGCTGGAGAGGGACTCTTCATTAGGGACTGTAGTGACAGGACAAGGGGTAACGGGTTAAAACTTAAACAGGGGAAGTTCAGATTGGATATAAGGAGGAAATTCTTTCCTGTTAGGGTGGTGAGGCACTGGAATGGGTTGCCCAGGGTTGCTCCATCCCTGGCAGTGTTCAAGACCAGGTTGGACGAGGCCTTGGGTGATATGATTTAGTGTAAGGTGTCCCTGCCCATGGCAGGGGGGTTGGAACCAGATGATCTTAAGGTCCTTTCCAACCCTAACTATTCTATGATTCTATGACAATGCATGCTTTAGATACATCAGGGAAGAGGTATGTTTTAAACAGGAAAGGGATTTAGAAACAGAAATTGATAGCGTTAGTGGTGATCATATCCTCTGGAATAACAAACTTGCAGCCTTCTGAGCAAAGTCAGGGTCTGGAGAGCTTTCTGAACTTTTGGCTTTTTTAAGTCTTGGAATATTTTCCTTCTTTAGAGCTCTATTGGAAAATCTGGTATTTTCTCATTGCTGTTTTTCACCGCCTCCATTGCTTGTGTTATTTTAAACTCTTGGTTTAAAACAACATATTCAACAAATACATAATTAGAGACAATCCTAATGAGTTGTTTCATGCAGCATATTCCCAGGCACAAGCTGTATTAGAACAGCTGAATAACAGTAATTATGGCTGAGTGTTTTATGGGTAGTATAATTGTCTCCAGATCTAAGGATATGCAGAATTATGGGTAAACCTGGGAAATCCAGTCATATTAAAATATGAAAATATGTTTAGAGTACCCAAACCACTGTACTTGTGTTTTATATTAAGAGCATACAGTAGCTGTTTGATTGTGATTTAAGACATTTTTTGTGTTTGTGGTGCAGAGTCATGTCAGACCATCGCTGTTCTCCATGCAGCCAACCCCTTTGCTCCTCACTGGCTGTGTCTGTACAGCTAAAGACAGGCAATGTGTGGAAGCTTCAACTTGCCCTCACTGCTGTCATGGTTTAAACCCAGCTTCAACTTGCCCTTACTGCTGTCATGGTTTAAACCCAGCCAGACAGCTCATTCACTCACTCCCTCTTTCCTCCCTCTTTCTTCCCTCTTTCTTTCCTTCCCCGCCGCCCTTCCCTGCTCCCAGAGGGATGGGGAGGAGAATCGAAAGAATGTAACTCCCACGGGTTGAGATAAGAACGGTTCAGTAACTAAGGTATAACACAAATCACTACTGCTACCGCCAGTGATAATAATGATAAGAGAAAATACCAAGGGAAGAGAATACAATACCACCTACCAAAAACGAGTCCGAACCAGAAGACCCCGTGTCCTTCTGGGTAACTCCCAGTTACCCCCTGGGCATGACATGCTGTGGTATGGAATATCTCTTTGGCTAGCTTGGGTCAGGTGTCCTGTCTCTGCTTCTTCCCGGCTTCCCCTTCTCCCTGGCAGAGCATGAGACTCACAAAGTCCTTGGTCAGGGTAAACATTACTGAGCAACAACTAAAAACATCGGTGTTATCAGCACTGTTCCCAGGCTGAAAGTCAAAACACAATGCTGCACCAGCTACCAAGAAGGAGAAAAACTGACTTCTACTGCTAAACCCAGGACAACTGCCTAGCTGTCAGTGTCCCCAAGTCAGCTTCAGCCTCTTGTCAGCCCTGGGTGAGGTGATGCCTGTGTATATCAGAGATGCTGTGTGCCAGAGACCATTCCCAAAGGGCAGCGCAAAGGACAAAGCCACTCTGCCATTGCCTGCCTTTGCTTTCATGGTCCTCCTGTACTGTTTGGAAAGGCTGTGCACCTTTGTATAAACCGCTGGTGCCCTCACACAGTGTGAAACATATGCCCTCAGTTTTGTACTGCAGACACATGGCTGCTGAGCTGGCACAGCCATCACATTTCAGGACCTTTTTGGTGTCAGCCAAAAGCACAGTATGCTAAATCATAGTTGTCTGAAGTTGAAAGAGCAGTGCTTAAAGGCCACAGAAGATCCAGTCCCACGTGCTCTGCAGTGTGGATGTGGGCAGTCTGTGCTATGCTATTTCTATGCATCCATGATTCTATGATCTGCTATGGGAATTAGTGTCTTGTGTTGGGATTTTGTAGTTCTGTGGTTTTGGAGAAGTTTTCACTGCTGTGACTTGTGTAGCTTTGAATGTTGAAGAGATTGCCTTCTGGTGTAAAGACTATATTCTCTGTGCCCTTAGATATTGTCCATTGTCTGCCAGCTCCTGTGCTTCTGGTCAGTGTGTTTGTTAGCATGATCATCTCCTCCCTGGCTGTGCCCATCTCCATATTGTTATGGAGAGAGTGGAGGAGCCTGAGATGCCTCCTCAACTTAGAATCACAGTATCAACTATGTTAGAAAAGACCTTTAGGATCATCAAGTCCAACCGTTACCCAATGATTCTATGATTAATAGACTTATTGCTGTGGGTGAGATTATCATAGTCCAATGCATTTGTGTGTGTGTACACATAAAGCTGTGGAGATTCAATGGTGCTTACATGTTATTTTTTTTACTTACATGCACTTACTTTTACTTACATGCATTCATTGTGTTCTGAATTGGTTGCATTTCTGTTCTTGTGCTGTCAGCCACTGTGGAGATTTATAGATAATGTGCAAGATGAAAGACTGCTTGTCTACAGATCTGAAGATATTAAAGACTTCTCAAGACTGCAGTCTCCCAAAGTGTGTGGTTATTTAAAGCTGAACGAAGAAGAACTGCTGCCAAAAGGACTGGAAGACAGGAAACAAAATGAAGGTGAGAGTCCATACCTTGGGAGAGCAGCATCTTTGAAACAAGTGCTTGAATTCTGGCTGTGTCAGCAAGTAAGATCAAAACCTGGGCAATAATCTGTGTTGCTCTATAGAGAAATCTGCTGAGTAACTCGCTATGATATAGTTCTTTCTTTACAATAAGTTTGAGGGCTGTTATGAAGAAAAAAAATTAAGAATATGTATATTTGAAACTCCAAAACAAATCAACAAATACAAAGCAAAACCAAAAAATAAACCCCAAAACTAAACATCCCTGTTCTCTCCCCAAAACCACACCTAAACTTGCATTCATGTTTTAAGCAAGGGTATAAACACAGCAGTGGCAGTTTTAGAATGTTTATTTAATTTTATTTAAAATGTTTATGTTAGCAAGCATCCATCGGGAGAAAAGAGCCATTCCAGAGACCTCCAAAAACACGTGCAAGATGCTGGTAGTGGCGGATCATCGTTTTTTCAAGTATATGGGCCGTGGGGAAGAGAGTACTACTATCAACTATTTGGTAAGTCAGTGTACTGTGTTACAATTTGCTGGAATAAATGCAGGAAAACATAGCACTTCAGTCATTATACTAGCATACAGCTTGTACTACTTTTGTCCAACATGACGTATTTGCATTTCATGGCTGTGTGTGCTTTTTATCTGGGAATCGTACTTTAAAAATGTTTTGTAATGGTGATACTGCAGTTAGTCTTCAACATTCACTTGCAAGCACTTCCTCTTCATGTAGTTCTTGTGGCTATGCTATTTTCTTCTTCCGGTCAGAACTTTCGATCCTCCTGGATTTTGAAATCAAAACAATTGAAACAAACAATCTGAGCATCTTTAAGTTCCAGCATGTATAGATTTTTTTACTGTTATTATTTTCCTTCAAAATTCTTCCAAGATCCTCTATGCAGAACAATAAAAATGGGAGCAGGTGTGGTAAACAATTTGGTTGTACATGGGTGTTGTGGCTTAACCCTAGTGGGCAGCTCAGCCCCACCCAGGCACTAGTTCACTCCTTCCCATGGGACAGAATCAGAAGGGTAAAGGTGAGATAATTTGAGGGCTGCGAGAAACAGTTTAATAGGTAAAGCAAAAGATGTGCATACAGCAAAGCAAAATAAGGAATTAATTCACAGCTTCCCATTACCAGGCAGGTGTTTAGCCATCCTTAGGAAAGCAGGGCTCCATCATGTGTGCTGGTTACCAAGTAACCCAGCCAAAACCAGTACAATGGGGTTGTCTGCCTGACAAGTTTTGTGGAACAGAACACCTGCCCACAGCCTTTCAGCAGGAGTAGAGTGTATTTGTCTAGGGACTGGATTAAAAAACAGATGAAGCCACTTTTGTTTGTCAAGAGTCTCTTTCTGGGCCTGACTTCTTGAAATGCTAACCACTGTATTACACCTTTACTGCTTTTTGACCTTTCTGTCCCCAGAAATGTTTACGCTCTCCGGGTAACAATTGGTGTGTTTGCAGAGATGCTGTTATCTCAGCATCTGACACATGGATGAGGCTAACCTACTGTTGTGGTTCCTGGGTACATGTGGACTGCTAACAACACAGTGATTGGAAAACTAAAGCATAAACTATTTTCAAATGACTCTGAATGTCACTTCTTATTCTGAGCAAGTTTGGTGGTTTATGTGTAGGAGGAGGTGGTTTTTAAGAGGATGAGAACAGCTTGAAAAGGGACGTATTGATAGTGAACATTGCTGAGAGACTTTCTGTAACCTGCGCTTGAACCATAATGAGGAAAATAATAGGGTTTTGGCTGGGAGAGGGAAGCAAGCCTCAAGGGTCAGTTAAACTAGTTAAGCATTGTGCTAAAACAAAGCAGTAAAAACAACTCCCTCCTGCCCTTCCCCCTCAGAGAAACCTGGAAAACTAGTATCTGAACAAAGCGTTTTCTAAGATGTCTTGTTCTTAATATTATTGCTTTTCCACTACACAGATGAAAGTGATAAATGGGGAACTTTGTACTGCTTTTTTGTGGTTTTTTTTTTTAAGGGTGAAAAATTTTCAGGGATATTTGATAATAATCTCTGGATCCAAGTGCTGTTGGTTTTGGATCAGTCAGTGTGTCTGTTCTGTTCTATGAGGTTCAATTTTAATTTGAAGTGAGTGTTTCTAGATGAGTATGTTGCTGTTTTTCTGAGTGTCTTGAACTTTATTACATGAAAGCTCAGAACTAAGTAACTTGTTTTTCTTTCCTACATAGATTGAATTGATAGACAGAGTAGATGACATCTACCGAAACACTTCCTGGGACAATGGAGCCTTCAATGGGTACGGCATACAGATAGAGCAGGTAGTCACTGACTCATGCAACGGGCTTCCAATTTAGAGAATAAGAACATGGTTTAGATACCAGGGTTTCTGATTATTTTATCTGGATTAGAGCAAAAATGATCAAATCCTAAACTCTTAACTCCAGCCAGGAGCACTCTGAAATCTCATCTTGCCAGTGGTGGTGTTAGTGATGACACAGCATGCTCATTTTCAGTTCCTTGCAGCGTTTGAGATGGGAGTTTGCAGAGAGAGTATTTCTATATTTAATCTCAATTCAAAGTTGCCTCTTTTTCTTCCCTGAATATGAGCAATTCTTGTTCATTGTCATGTCAGATGTACTTATATGCATGTATATGATGTTTGTGTCTATGGCTAGTGCTTAGCTTACAAAGCCTGAGTTGAATAAAACACAGATGAAGAAGCACAAATCCTGCCTGAATAGCTTTAATGACTCCCTTAGGCATCATGATACCATGATAGCATGGAGACTGGTATAGGGTGGACTTGGGGGATGTAGTGACTTCTATGTATGTGATTGCTTCTGAAATCTGGGAAAGGGCATTAAAAACAAGAGGAATCCATCAGCTAGAGCACTGCAAGAGCTGTGATGTGAGACATGGAGACTAATGGTACAAGATAGCTGCCTGTTTGCTGGGAAGGGGTCTGCAGGAACAAGGAAGGAGAGTCAGCTGGGGAGGGGGAAAGAACATAATGCACTAATTCCGTATTACTGGGAAAGTAGCAGTTATTTAAAATACATTTTGCTTAGCTAGGAAGAGTTTGGAATTATTTATACTCTAGATGTAAGTCCTGGTTGCATTTGGTTCTTTTCATAGAGTGACATGCATCTTAAAGCAGAATGTTACAGTGAAAACTGTTGATATTGCCCTAATGATTGTAGCTGGTGTGTCTTAACTAGCAGAGACTGAAAAGTTAACATTAGAAGCATGCTGAGTCTGAATTTTTCTCCTTGCAGATGTATTGAGACATTTAAGATTACATTGAAAACTTTTCTGTAGCTATAAAATTGACCCAAATTCATCGATGTTGTTATTGCCCTTTTTGAAATGTAGATTATCATCCATAATGAGCCCAATCTTGTAAAACCTGGAGAAAAGCATTACAATATGGCAAAAAGTTACCCAGATGATAAGAAAGATGCCTGGGATGTGAAAATGCTGCTAGAGGTAGGTTGTAACCCTTGAAAAAGTGTGCCCCTTACAGAGAATTACTCATTCCTACAGCTGCTCTGTAGTAACAGAGGAAACTCCTCTACTTCCTTTGCAGGACATGTACATGTTACTCAAAGTAGCTGACGTGCCCTGTAGCCTGTGGTAAAGGCCTCCACTGCATAATTACGGAGCACACACCAATTAGTATTCTTAACATGTGGCCTGAGTCAGTAAGGCAGTCTTGATATGTCTGGCTCTGAGACTGGTTGCCTTGTGACCTTCATCAAATTACTGTACTTGGTTTTCCCCTCTCTGTGAAAAGGGGAAATGAGTAGACAAGTTGCATAAATGAATGTGCCAGTGTACTTGGGTATTCATTTAGTTTTCTACAGCTCTGTAGGACAGCTACACAGCTGCTGTTTTCTGACTTAACCAGATCTAGAAGGTGCTTGTCTGGCTCATTAGATAAATGTTCTTGTCTATAGACTTGTAATGTGCACCATAAATCGTCTTACAAAGATCTGATTATTTTTTTTCTTCTCTTTGAAGCAATTTAGCTTTGATATTGCTGAGAAAGCAGCTCATGTGTGTCTTGCTCATCTCTTCACGTATCAAGATTTTGACATGGGAACTCTTGGACTGGCTTATGTTGGCTCTCCCAGACCTAACAGCCATGGTGGCATTTGTCCTAAAGGCAAGGCTGCTTTTTCTTCTGTCTCAGTTTTGGGTTGAAAGCTAATTTTTGTGATTTGTGTTTAATCTTCTTCTCTCAAGGATCACAATGAGTTATTTGCCTAGACTCTAGCCATAGAATCATAAACCAGTTTGGGTTGGAAGAGGCCTGAAAGATCATCTGGTTCCACCCCCTGTGCCATGGGCAGGACCACTTTCCACTAGACCAGGTTACTCAAAGCCTCGTCCAACCTGGCCTTGAACGCTGCCAGGGGTGGGGCAGCCACAGCTTCTCTGGGCAGCCTGTGCCAGCGCCTCACCACCCTCACAGGAAATAATTTCTTCCTAATATCTCATCTAAATCTCCCCTGTATCAGTTTAAAGCCATTCCCCTTTGTCCTGTCACTACAGGCACATGTAAAAAGTTCCTCTCCAGCTTTCTTGTAGGCCCCTTTTAGGTAATGGAGGCTGCTTTAAGGTCTCCCTGGAGCCTTCTCTTTTCTGGGCTGAACAAGCCAAACTCTAAGGTAGTTGGTTGTTAGGTAGAATAGATGGCCATTTTCTTGGCTAGAGCTGGAAAAATAAAGGAGGGAAGGGTAAAAGTCACTAAACTGTCTGGTGTGAACAAGCTGGCTAGAACAAACCCTAGACCAAGGGCTACTTTGTGTAGGTGTGTCTTGCAGTAGTTCTGGAATGGCAGATGCCTTGGAATTTTCTTATGTTTTTGCCTTTACTACAATACATGAGCTGTTTGTGCTCTGCTTGAAAGAGTGCCCACTCCAGAAACTGGCAAGACGCAGGGTCTCACAGGTGAGCTTGTGAGAACAGTGAAGTTGTTCATGTCCCTGAACAAGGATCCCTCTCTCCACCAAACATGCCTCAAAACCAAGAAAACTCTCAATTTTCATTTATTTCTCACGTCTATAGCTTATTACAGTCAAATTGCAAAGAAGGACATCTATCTGAACAGTGGCTTAACCAGCACCAAGAACTATGGCAAGACCATCCTCACAAAGGTAGGAAAGTATCCTTCTCTGCAGAGTGTCACTATTTGGTGTATGTATGTGTGTGCTGATGTATGCCATAGGATTGTGACAGGGTTTCTGTGCTCTCTTGGGACCAAGATGCTGGCTTTCCAATTGAGGCAGGGACAAGGGGCAAGTCACAAACCCAAAATCGCAATTTTGATTCTTGCTGACAAGGGGAGTCAGGACTGAATGGAACTGAAGATTGAATTCATGGCAGGACAGGAATGAGGAAACTTCGCTTGTGTCTAATAGGAGCTGTAGTTGTCCAGATATAAACATGATTTTGATATCTAAAGATGAATTTAAATGAATTTTGCTTTATAAAAACCAAACAAACTAGAAACAAAGCCCAAACAACAAAAACCAAACCAACCCCTCATACAGGACAAGCAGAATTATAGAACAAGTAGCCTCACAGTAAGCATAAAATTAGTCTTCTGACTTAAATAAGAACAAGCTCACATATCTGCTGTTACTTTCAGCTACAACATGCAGGCTGATGATTGTGTACTCTTGGTCTGTTCCATTTGCAAGGTAAAGCAGTGAAAGTAGTACAGGCAAAGTAGGAGGTTTAGTTTGAGCCTTTTAATGAAATTCTTCTACCTGATTTTTGTGTGTTCTGTGAAAGTAGAGCGGATAACAGTGTAACAGGGTATATACTAAGCCTAATTGGTGCTGTCTGGATTTTTTATTTTTTCATAGTTGATGAGATAGTAAATACAAAATGGCCTGAATTTGAGCTTTGTTTCACTTGTAAAGATACCAGAGCAGTGGCCATATTTGCATCTACCTTATCTTTGCAGTTGGGCACATTTCTCTTTTGCTCACTTCTGCTGCCTTCTCAGCTGTGTTCTTCTGTAGCCTGATTATAAAGGGAATTCATGATTAATGTGTGGGCTAAAACTTGGCACAGAAGCTGTCAAGAAGCTAGGAAAAAAGAAGACAGTGAAGCTTTGTGTTAGAGGGATGTTGACAAAGAGCTCTAGCTGTTGCCATGCTATTTGCATTTGTTGTTCGATATCCAAGCTGGCTGCTTTGGATTACAAAAGAAATTGAGTTTGCTGTCTTCCCAGTGGCAGACACAAAGCTTGGGATGAGGCAGCAGGACTGTTATGGATTGGTTTCACAGGGGAAATGCTGCTTGGTGTACACTTAGGCTTAAAAGAAGAAAAAACCTGCCCCCAAATTAAACACAACAAAGCACAGGAGTGATCTCCGGGCAGCTCTCCTGTCTCTGCCTCTCGCATTAGCTGTGCCTGTATGGGAACACTGGTGCTGCTTGTTGTAGTGCTTGGTCCTTCCTGTGCCTGCTCAACAGCTGAAATGAGGGTTAGTTCATCAGACCTGCTTCTTTCTCCTGCGCTGCTCTGTTTCCTTGTGCTTAACTCTTAGTTCTGTGCTGGTCTTGCTGGTGGTTGCCACCTTGTGAACTTACACCATCTGCTGGTCACGGTGCTGTCAGGACGTGTGCGGCAAGGCAGAGCTGCTTTGGGATCCTCAGCACACCAAGTCCTGTCTTGCATAAATGATGTTGGAAATCCATCCCTGCTGGGCCACATTTGTGGGTGTCTTTTCAGAGTAATCATGCAATAGAAGAGCTTATTCAGCACTCCTAATGTCATCACCCTTTTAGAAGAAGTAGTTCTAATGGCAAGATATGTTAAACAAGAGATTGACTAATCCTAGTAGCTGGTGTTTGTTTGGATTAGTTGGGGTTTTTTTCCGACTTTTTATGCCTTCCAGCTATTTAAAAGCAAATTTTTATATTTTAATTACCTGCATTGCATTGAAAACAAGATGAGTTGTTATTCTAGAACAGCATTTTGACTTTAACATTGGTTTAGTACTCAGATCTAGTCCTGGAACTTGCCTTTGGAAATGGACCATAAGTTTGCTTGCCTTCAGTTCCCAATTTCTAAAAAAAAAACCCAAACCAACAATATTCATAGAGAAAACCTTTTCCATCTCAGTGCATTTTAGAATTGCTGGTGCCTTGGAAGTAGGTGGAATCTTCTGCCCTGTCCTGCTCAGACTAATTGTTTTCAACATTGCTTGTTTCACATTCAAAGGAGGCTGACCTGGTAACGACGCATGAACTCGGGCATAACTTTGGAGCAGAGCATGATCCTGACAGTTTGCCAGAATGTGCCCCCACTGAAGACCAGGGAGGGAAATACGTTATGTATCCAATTGCTGTCAGTGGAGATCATGAAAATAACAAGGTATAGTTGCATAGTTTTGCTTCCACATAAAAGCTTCTGCTATGGTCAGTGACCCTTTGCATGGAAAATTTGTTTAGTTAATAATTCCTGTATCTTGAAACCATTAGGAATGTAATAGATTAGCTGTCAGAAAAAAGCATACTTGCATGCTGTTGGGTTCTCTGCAAGGTAACTCATCTTTGGATCTGGAGTTTCACTGGAGCTCATAGCACCTCCAGGTGCTTTTTTAATTAGTTATTTGTAATTAGCTGTGGCCATATGCTGCTGAAAGCGAGTCATCAGCAGGTCAAATACAGTACCTTCAGTACCAAATAGTGTTTGGGTGGTCCATAGCTATTCTTGTTGGAGAGACCTTGCCACACTCCACTGCTATGGTGCTCACCAGTTGCAGAAGCTCACACTGGCAGTGTGGCTGCTCTGCATCATACCTGTTCTGCAGAAGAGAAACCAAGATTATCCAACCAAGGGAATGATTAGTCTGCAGCCTAGTCTGACTTGTGGTTCACGCCGAGCCCTGCTGCTGAGGGGCAGCGCAGCCTCTCCCCGTTGCTACACCTTCACAGCCTGTCTTGGGGTGGCTGCTTGTGCTCCTGAAGCTGTGGGAGAGCTGGAGTTTGTTCTGTGACCCAGAGCCTGTGGGTGCCTCTGCATTGTAATGCAGCAGCGTCCTTCATGGAACCATCCATTTCTTTCCCATCTTAAAATGTTTCCAAGGTACCAAATTGGCAGTGTAGAAGGAATTACTACTTTCTGAGACACCAGGATTGGGAGGCATAAGGACGCTGAAGCTGTCTTAGATGCTACTTGTTGACATAAAGGTACCCTCCTCAGTGCTGCTCTTTCCCGTCATGACTCTAGATGTTCTCAAGCTGCAGTAAAAAATCCATCCATAGGACCATAGAGATCAAGGCCCAGGAGTGCTTCAAAGAGCGCAACAACAAAGTGTGCGGGAACTCCCGGGTGGATGAAGGGGAGGAATGCGATCCTGGCCTCTTGTACCAGCAGGCTGATCCCTGCTGCTCTGCAGACTGTAAACTGAAAGACGGTGCCAAGTGCAGGTAAGGGGAGACACGCTGCATCTTCTCTGAACATGTGAGGGAGCAGTGGGTGGACTGGAAGGTCCTAAAGCCACCTGCAGTGTCACAGACCTGTTTCCTGGCCTTAAGGCTGAACATGTGAACTAAAGACAGTAAAGGGTTTTGGGAGAGGCTGCTGTGTGCACACACTGTTGCCATACATGAGGTTTTATAGCATTCTGTTACTTTTCCTGAGAAGAGTCAAGAGCTGCAGGCTTGAAGATTAGTGGTGGTGTTGTTATTAAGCAAACATAGGCCATCAAAAATTAATATCACAATTTTCCTGTGCAAACTTGCTGTGCAAGTACCATTTTTGCTTGTATTGCCAGGTGGCTTTAAACTGGGATCACATTCTGGTATTTTCAAGACTGCTGCAAAATGTGCTTGACCAGACAGCACACTGATGGCACTGAGTCCTCCTTCTGTCTTCCTCCTTGCTCTTCAGGGTGTTCACAGCCCTGCTACCAAGCAGTGTCCAGTCTGTTTTCAGAGGTCAGCTTTGCACCATGTAACAGTAGAGAGCTCCTGCACCTCCTGTTGTTGAGCAAGAAATGCCCTCCATTTCAATTAGTGTTTTTGTACTAAGGGCCTTCTTGCGTTAGGTGCAGAATATCTCGAGAGTGAACCTTCAGGACAAATGGAAGGAGGGCATATACATGGGGAAAAAGAGTGGAAGATCTTGTCCAAAGCTGCATAGCAAGTGACAAGAAGAGCATCCAAGTGCCTTGAAGAAATATAGGGGTCCCGATGTTGTTTCTCATGATGATGTACTTTCTATTTACCTTTGATAAATGAAGAGTGAGTGGGTGTGTAGAAAGGTGGTGGTGTGAGGGGCAGAACTGGCAAAGGTTTTGAATCAGTCAGTCTCTAAGTAGCAGCCTTTTTTTTCCCCTGTTGTCCTTTCTCCCTGGCTTTGTGCTTGTATGTCTTCTTTAAATAACTGCTTAATACTTCTGTCTTTCATTTTGATCTTTCCATAGTGATCGGAACAGTCCCTGCTGTAAAGGCTGCCAGTTTGAAAGTGCACAGAAGAAATGCCAAGAAGCCATAAATGCTACTTGTAAAGGAGAGTCTTTTTGCACTGGTAGGACATGGTTCTGTCCCCTATATGTCAGTTAGCCAAATGCTTCAGGCTTAGTGTCCTGTTCAGTCTGCTTTCAAACTAGTTGGTGCCCTTTAGTCATCCGGTACATGTAATTTTAGAGACCAGTTAAGCATCACACAATTGCCCTATAATGAGTTTCATTGTAGTTCAGGAGGCACTTGGTGATTTATGCCCAGAAGAACATGAAAATTGTTGGCTTGGGTTTTTTTCTGTCTTATTTTTATTTTTTTCTTTTTTGTTTCTTTCCCTTAAAAGAAGAAAAAGCAAAACGGAGTGTGCCACTGGCACGGGACAGGAATGAGCTGAATCTTGCTATAGATCTGCAACTCTGCTGTGCTTCCCCTCTTGTTTACTTCCTCCTCATAATCCTTCCTGGAGGCAAGGAGTCAAGTCCAAGTGCCTGCTTTGCTGATGGTGCCTCCAGGGCCTGCTACCTACTGCTTGGTTGCCAGACTGCCACAATGCCCGAGTTGTTCAAAGCCTCCAGAGCTTCTGTTGCCTCTCGGAGGAGCTGGCAGGCAGCCAGCAGATGAAAGCCAAGAACAAGCTATTGGGGTCCTCCCACTGGGATGAGTCTGAATTTCCTTTATCTTCTTTTTAATTCTGCACACTTAAGTACTCTAACACCGTCCTCCCCATCTGTAGGGAACAGCAGTGAGTGCCCCCCTCCAGGGAATGCTCCAGATGACACGGTCTGTGTGGACATGGGGAAGTGCAAGGATGGGGAATGTGTCCCTTTCTGCGAGAGGGAGAAGAACCTGCGGTCATGTGCATGCAATGGTGGGTGACATGGGACTGAACTGAATGGTGTCTCTCATCTCTGCTCCTTGAAGAGAGCTGGCTTTGCTGTGGGCTGGCCTGGTGGAGGGCTCAGTTTATGGTCTCTGAAAAAGTTTAAACGCTTGTTTTTTTAAGGGCTAGTGTTTTCTGTTTAGAAAAGGAATGTCGGTGTCTTCCTGTCTTCTGGTGGTCTGGGTTGAAGTAATGAAGATAAGACTTCTGGTCTGGCACCTCAGTTAAAGGAGAGGGGGTTAAAGGAAGTAAGGAGAGTAAAAGGAAGTGTTCAAGGCCAGGTTGGATGGCGCTTTGAGCAACCTGGTCTAGTGGAAGGTGTCCGTACCCATGGCAGGGAGGCTGGAACTAGATGATCTATAAGGTCCGTTCCAAACCAAACCGTTCTGTGATTTCTATGACTCTCCTACCTTTCAGCCCCTCTGCCACAGGTGCACAGGAGGGATTGTAAGAAGATCCAACAACCTCTGGACCAGGCATCTGGCAGAGGAGTGGTGGCCTCCAACAGGTGGTTAAAGAAAGATTTCAAAGTGGTTACAGTGCCCTGAGAGCACAGGATTCCTAAGTCCAGGCCCATGCTACTGCAAACCTGCCTGTTGTATACTTCTGTCAGTAAGTTTTACTGCTCACTTGGTCTCTATATCATCTCTTAGATACGGTAAAGCAGCTGGGAGTAGAAGCGTTAGCAGTGCTGTGAGCCCCAGTGTTTGAGATAGAGGCATAGCCAAAGAGAAGAATGCCTAGAGCACCCAAAGCCCAAGAGACACTTCAGTCTGCCTTTTGGATATTTTTGGAACCTCTGCTGGTCTGTTGAGTCCTGCAGTGTTGGGCTATCAGCGTGGAGAGCTTGGTCTCACTGTGTACTTTAATATCTTGCACAAGGCATGTGATTGTTTCAGGCTTGGTCAGGTCATCAGAGTGCCTGAAATTGCGCAACTTACACAGCTGTGCTTTCCCCGTGGGGAAGCTGGGCAGGAACATGGTCAGCCAGAGGACATGTGGGATTCCAGGTTGCAGGTGGCTCTTGGTGCATCCAAGGAATGAGTTTGCTGCTTTGTTGCAGAAACGGATAACTCGTGCAAGGTGTGCTGCCGGGACGAGCAGGACCGGTGTGTACCGTACGTCGATGCTAACGACCAGTTCCTGTTCCTGCGCAAGGGGAAGCCCTGCACTGTGGGCTTCTGTGACACCAACGTAAGCTGTCCGTCATGTCGGTGCACTGCATGTTGTGCTTCTGTGGCTGGTGGCTTAGAGTCCTCTCTGATGAGGACTGTGCTGGTAAAAAGAAACCAAAGTTTGACAAGCTGCTGAGCAGGGTGATACTCCACAGGGTAAATATTAAAGGGTGTCTGAGGCTGCAGGTGGAAGTGAGCTCTGCAGAGACCTGTGTGAGGTGAAGCCGTTACCTTCTGCCATTGCTTATTATCCCTTCCACTGCTCTGTGCGGCTCAGCCAGTTAGCAGGTTGTGTGATGGAGGTGAATGGGTACTGCTGTAAGTTCAGCTGGGTTAGCAGCACTTGCTGCTTGAGTTATTCATGTTAGCCCAATTCATTTTGACTAGAATAATCCAGGTCAGAGAGCAATCCATGAAGATTTGGCTAGCAGTATCTGAAGGGAGCATTGAGCCTGTGGCAGGGAGACCACTGAGTTGCTGGTGCTCAGTGACTGGTTTCATGGCACAGCTGCACAGTCACATTGCCTGCAGACCCCAATGGTCAGAGCTAAACTGGGTGTTAGCAGAAGTCAGTCTGGGAGGGCAGGGGCATGCTACAGCCCTTCCACTGGCAGAACAGGAAAGGCTGATGAGCTACTGTGTTAAACCTGTACAGCCAGATCTGGGAGTCTGTCTGTAACCCTGGGCTCCTGAGAGCTGCAGACTTCTCAGTGGGCAATGGGAGCTGAGGTTTCCAGCACTTAAACCTCTCCGGAAACTTCATTTTACATCCTTTAACATGGGGCAAGGATGGGTCGGTTTTTCCCATGTTTCAAATGTCTGTATTAGACAGCAACACAATTGAAACTGTTTTGCCAAAAATGAAGGCAGTAAAAATGAACTGCTGCTGCTGGGCATGAGTGAATCTGTATTCAGAACACAAGTCAAGATCTGCTCTCTAGTCTTCATTTCATTACTGTCTTTGTATCTTCTCCCTGTCTCCAATGCAGCAGCAGTTAATGCTTAGAGAACATAAGATTAGTTTGTAAGTAAGTGTTTACTTTTGCAGGGCAAATGTGAGAAGCAAGTACAGGATGTGATTGAACGGTTCTGGGATTTCATAGACCAACTCAGCATCAATACTTTTGGTAAGATATGTAACCATATCCTCTGGGGGGTTTTCAGGTCATGACATGACCCTCTAGAGCCTCAGAGGGAGCTGGCTGGCTGGTTGTATTCACCTGTACACAGGGGTAGCGAGTAGCTGTGCTGCTGGTGTACATAAACACATTTTTGCCTAAAGTTTGACAATGCTGGTGGTGCCTCTTAAGGCTGAAAGGATGGAGAATTATTTTGCATTTTTCCACTCCATTATTTTCTAGGCATCTTCCAAGCCTGTAAAGATGATGATAGCTTTTTATCTGAATACTAAGAGTAGGTCAAGTAGAGAAAAGGGAGTAATAGGCTATCTTTTTAGAGGCCAACTAGCTTAAAGTCGGTCTCCGTGGGCTTGATCTGCACTGTGCAGTCCCAGCAGGTGTAGCCCCTAGTGTCTTGCTCTGCGGTAATGGAACCATACAAAACCTGTTCTTAAGCCAGTGCTGTGTAATGAAATAACTGCATGCACTCACTGTATGTAATGCAGTGCTGCACAGTGCAATTATCTGGGCTTGGGGCTTTCAGTCTTCAGTTCCAGGGTCAAAAATCTTTCTTAGGTAACTGTTAAAGCTCTTTAGCCCACGCAGGTCGAGGCACTTCATGTATCTTTGATGTTCATGTATTTTGTTTGTGGAGGCAGGTAGTTATCACACAACTGTAAAACCAGAACTGGTGACAGACTTGCAGTGTGTCTTGCATACACAAGAGGGGCAGCTTGGCTAGCTCAGTATAGCTTCCTCCCAGTCAACTCGTATTTGCAGCCTGTCAGCATTTCTCACCAGAGAGCAACAGAGGAGAAAACCTCTTCTTGTTAACATGTTGGATACAACTTCAGGAAATCGTAGACAGTTTATCCCTGCCTAGTCCTGCAGCCTGCGCTTCTCCCGACAGTTCTGTGGCTTGGCTTCCATGCGCAGGGGCTACAGAATGGGCATAGACCTGTATGTTCATGAAACACTATTTGGGAGGTAACTAACAGATTTGAACTGATTTCACAGGGAAGTTCCTAGCAGATAACATTGTGGGCTCTGTGCTTGTCTTCTCCTTACTGTTTTGGATTCCTCTCAGCATCCTTGTGCACTGTGTGGTGAGTAAGCTGTCTTTGAGATGACTGCTTTGTTGGATTGAGCTGTATGAGAGCACCTTTTGTATATGAAATGAGAGATGGCTGTGGGAGAAGGTGATGGCAAGCTCATAGCAAACCTCAGGGGGAAATCCGGCATGTGTAAGACTTACTGCTCCTTCAGTAGGTAAAATTCCTGCTAAACTCTGCTGGGTTCTGGCAAACCCAGACCCAGTGCTCCCATGACTGGAGCCCTTCCCATTCTTTCCTAGGCTGTCTTTCTTCCTTTGCTTCCGGAATTCTACCCAAGTATAATTCTGGTAACCTCCATTTAAGTCCAAGTTTTCTAAAGCCCTACTAAGAAATAAGACAACCACATTTTGTGGGGAGATGCAGAGAGGGAAGTGGTCTTGGTTGAGCTTGGGTAGATGGATAAAGAGAGTGAGCTCCTGGCAACTGGGAGTGTGGTCATGTGGCATGATGCTGATAGTGGTGTAGAGGGTTGTGATGCTGATTAATGATGCTGATAGTGGCAAAGCATGGGAAAAGAGCCACACACACTGCTGTGGTCTTGCAGGGACAGAGGCACAGAGACCTTGCAACTGGGAAACTAACTTTCTTATTTTGTGTGTGTGTTTTGGTTTGCTTTCATTTGTTTGTTTCCCAATAGGACAAGAAATTGGACAAACAGTACGAGGAGAACACAAAGTCCCTGTTTTGTCCCAGTGTAAGTTGTCTGTATACAAACTGGCAGAAAGCTCTCCAGTGCATGTTAGGAAATGTGAACCTAAGGTGTGTGCAGAGTATTAATCACAGAAGTGACAGTAGAGAGCCCTGGAGCCTCATGCCTCACACTGCCCATGGTGAATCAGTTTGAGGAGAAACTCTGTTCTTGACCAAGCCTGCGTTTGGTACATCAAGCACTGCAGCTTGGTGGGCTCTGATTCTTCCTTCCCGTAAGAGCTGTGTTGTGACCTTGTTGCCAGAGCAGCTCTCTTGCTGCGGTTCCCTCCTGGGCAGGAAGCCACTCCGCTCTGCAGAGCACTGCTGTGAGCGCCTGTGTATGGGGTCCCCTCAGCACACATCACTCAGCAGCTTCAACCACAGGCAGCTTGTTCCCAGCCAAGTGTCAGTGAAGCACAAGGCTCAGCGGGGCACCGCTGCATGAAAATCTCTGCTAAATGTGGTGTCTGTGCTGCAGTGGCTGTTTGCAGGAGTCAGCTTCTAGTGACCAGTTGTGCTGGAGCCTTCCAGTTCCTTATGCTGAGGTGCAGGGACCCATCAAGAGACACTTCTCATCCTTGTAGATACCGAGCTGGGAGAAGAGCAAAACAGTGTCCATATAAACTTTAATTACAGTCCAGGACCAGGCACCTTCTGACGTAGATTTCTGGGTATCCTGACAGCCCAATTCTTATTAATAACTGAAACATTTGGTTAAAGAAATGTTTTGTAATGGAAGGGGAATAAAGCCTTGCAGAACTCTTGCACAACCACTGAGGGAAGCTTACTGAAGTGAAAGACCACTGAGGTAGATTGCCTTTGTCATCTACTCTGACATAACTGAGGGTAATCTTAGTTTAAGTGCCCCATACCTGGTCGTGAGTGCAATAAGTCAAACTAGGGCTTTATATCTGAATGCAGGCAAGAAAATCCCATCAGCAGGTGTAACAATAGAGCACAGGTATAGTTAATAGGCTCCTCACTCCAGGGGGGATGCAGTAGACTTCAAACTGCTGTAACAGAGGTGCAGGCTCTCCTCAGAAAGTGCCCATTCCTTTTGAAAATGGGGCAAAAACCAAACCCCAGACTAGATGCGGTGACGTGGCTGCTTGTGTCTTGCAGAACGTGGAGATGCTCAGCAGCCTGGACTCTGCCTCTGTTCGCATCATCAAGCCCTTCCCTGCGGCGCAGTCGACGAGCCGGCACCAGCCGCTGCAGCCCATCACGGCTGTGCCTGCTGTTGCTGCAGCACCGAAGCAGGACCACCAAAGAATGGACACCATTCAGGAGGACCCAAGCACTGACTCTCACATCGATGAGGACGGGTTTGAGAAGGACCCTTTCCCAAATAGTAGCTCAGCCGCCAAATCTTTTGAGGACTTGACAGACCATCCTGTCATTAAGAGCGAGAAAGCTTCATCCTTCAAACTGCAGCGTCAGAACCGGGTGGACAGCAAAGAAACGGAGTGCTAGTGTCTTGCTGCCTTCCAAATGTACAACTTGTGTCTGCAAAATAAGGATCTAAAACCATTTCATTTATATAAATATAAATATATGTATATATATTTTTGTGAGGGAGTGGGAGAAATAAGGAAGTGACCTACTGCAGATGCTGGTCATGTGTATGACCTTCCTTAAATTACATTTATTAGAGCTTTATATCTTTTAAAAAGGAAAATCCAAACTCAGACTGGCTTGTATTTGAAGCTTTTTGGATTTGTTTTTCTACTTCCTTGACCTTTAACATTTCCTTCGACCTGTGGTGCAAAACCAAATCCTGCTGGATATTGGATTGTGTATATCAGCCTTTTTTATAACTTAATATTTTGTAGTCTGACAGCACTGATTGATAGACAAAATTAAGGGGCTTTTAAAAACAAGATGAAAACACTGCAGTATGTTCCATGTAGAGTAGATCATTTAGCAATTTAAGGTACACGTAAGCCAAAGCCTAAACAAGATGCTTGAGAGCAGAATGGGAGTAGCGAGACAGATAAAAATATGGTCTCATAGCATTGAATGATGATGCATAATTGGAATCGAGAATCTTACCACATACAGCCTCTAAAGAAATAAAAGGAGCATAGGGAGACTGTTAAACCGTATGTGCTGCACGGAAATGCCCCTCCAGCATGAAACTTGTGTCTCTAGCAGTGAGGTTGTCTTGTCTCCATGGCAGAGAAAGGCTTTCCATGGGAGTTTCCCACTCTGCGCTTGTGTGTTGCAGGTATCTGGCAGGAGACGTGTAAGGGGAGAAATCATTTATGTGGATAGGCAGCTCTAGGCAGCTGTTTACAGAAGTTGTTTCAGTGCAGAAGTGTTTCTCCAGATGTTACTTGGAAATAACACTATTGCTGAGATGTTCAAAGAGCTGAGCCTCAAATTTCTGGGGCCTCTGGGGCCTTTCGAAGCTCCTACTGCAAAAGTAAATGGAGGATGGTGGAATTCACTCGGGGGGGGGGGGCATTTGTTTAATTGTGAATTTGATTAAAAAATAAATGAACCTTAAACGTACAGGGTCAGTGTAAGGAGGAGACATCATGAGTTCAAATTCCCACCCAGGGGGTAAAATGTGATGTTCAAAGCAGGTAATTTAACGGTGTCCTCTGGTACACCCAGAGACCTGTAAGGTGAGCGGGACTGGCACGGGAGCGTTGTTTTAGCTCAGTAGCAGAGGGACTGACACAGTGGAGCCACAGAGCAACTGATAGTAAAACAGCATCTTAGTTCTGCATCTGTTCTCTCCCACAGTAATCTGTGGGTAAAACTGACCTAAAACATGACAGGGTAGAACCATTTGAACTGTTACAAGCCAGTGCTCAGCGACAGGGGAGGTGGATTTACATATGAGGGGAAGTAACTGTTGCAGTGCAGAAGGGATGGTATGAGAGCCCCTCTCTTTCCCACCATGGACACTTGTTACACTAATACTTGAACCTTGTGTGCCTTACGGTATTCCTGTCTGAGTAGCTATTGTGTTTTATATACTGGTTTTGAACTTTGTTTGGGGGTTTTGTTGTTGTTTGGGTTTTCTTATTTTGAGTCAGTGCAAAGTCCACGTGTGAGGAGTTAATTTAATTCCCAATACAATAAAAGCTTTTTATATTAAAAAAAATCTATAGTTAAGAGCTGTTTCTGCTCAGTCCTTTTAGAAAAGATCTAAATTCTTCAGTGAATTCCTGCGTTAGGAGTCTGGCATGCAGCCAGCTGTGAGCCAGTTATTTCTGCACCCGGAGGGCTTCCCTGCTTCCAGCTGGGAATGGAGCCAGTTTCACCACAAGCCCTGTGGATTATGGTCAGCCCTGCTGGTGAAATTCAGGTGAGGTGTGAGTGTGCTCACATGCCCTTACAGGTAGGAAGTCTGTACGTATGTGTTCTTGGCACTGAGGGCTTTACTCCCCAAAAGAAAATGAGGCAGTGGCAGGCGCTCAGAAGCATGAAAATTGAGGTTTGGAGCATGCAATCCATGCCCCAGAGTGAGCTGTAGTCCCGAAGCTGTGACTGGAGTACAGGCATAGTGTGTTCAGAACCTCGGAGGCAGGAAGATCTGCAGGGAGCCCCAGCCTAGTCCAGCCACTCTTTACTATATGCATTTGTTACAGCCAGGACAGTCCAGTCTAATAGTCATAAATACTATAAGTGATCAAACTTGCTTCTGGTCTAGCTTCAGGCACAGGCAAAATAAAGTACTTGTGCTGCAGTTTGTAGCACTGTTGCATAGTGGATGGTAGGTCCTGACTAACTTGTCCTGGTCATTTAATGGAGCAAAGGCAGTCATATGGCGCTAACAACTCTCATCAGATTGCTTTGCAATCTGCCTATATGCAAGAGGCAGGTGTAAAGAAGCTGATGGCCAAATAAGTTAAACACCCCCCTGCTCTGAACTACAATCTATCACTTATCAAAAGCCTCACTAAATGTCAGATAACTGCTTTCACTGCTGTATTACATCCAAACTTAACTGACATTAATAACTCCTAAGACTCTCCACGCTACTGCCTCTTACCAGCTCCTAGGTGTTCAAAGCTAGATGGTATTAACCAAAGTGCAGTTCCTAAAATTCAGGGCAGCCTCTGTGAGAGACTCATTTTCTTCCAAATGTGCCAAGGAAAAGAGCTGCTCACCCCCATAGATGTTCACACTAATACCAGATGCAGCATGCCGCCGCGGTACCCCATGACACACCCACAGTGGTCTCATCATTTATTCTCCGCAGCCCAAGAGAAGGGGACAAGGCAGAGCACTGTCAGGGGATCCCCCCCACCTCCCCTTGCCCAGGCACGCAATGTCTGCGGCGTGTTCCTGGCAGTGGCTGCTCACAAGCAGAGTGGCTTTGTCCAGCAAGGCTGCTTCAGCTCCTCACTGCAGGGCATCTGGCAGAAGAGTGGCCTCAGGGTGTGTGTGGTCCACGTCACGCCAGTATGGAAGCTGGAAAGGAAGAGCTGACAGTTTTTTTTCCAGGCGTGGCCACAGTTGTGCTGCTAGAAAGCTGTTGCCTTTCGGTGATAAGTGAAGACCATCACACAAATAGGAAGAGAAATCCTGCAGGCAAGGTTAAAACATGTATCAGTGTATATGCTAGTTGCAAATAGAAGGCACTGAGTAACTGTTAAGTTCATCAGAGCCAGCTGAACTGTTTTTTTTTTCTATGCTCCTATTAATGTTCTGATGGCCAAAGTCACTGCTGTTCATCAGGAAAAGATCATGGGATTAATGATACAATCAAAATATTGAGTCTACTGCACTACTGAACAGTCAACTGCACCAGGGAGTGTGGGTGAGAGGAAAAATTCAGTGTCCAAACTGGAGTTATCTGCTTACAGGAGAAGCCTGCAATCCCTGTCACAGACCAGTTCAGGAATCTGGTCACTTGCATCAGCGGGGTACTGGTGCAGCCTGAACTAACCTTGTGCTGACACTACCCCAACACCGTGCAGGTTGCCCAGAGAAGTTGTGGCTGCCTCATTCCTGGCAGTGTTCAAGGTCAGGCTGAACAGGGCTTTGAGCAACCTGGTCTAGTATAAGGTGTCCTGGCCCTTGGCAGGGGGTTGGAACTAGCCCCCTTCCAACCCAAACCATCCTGTGATTCCATGAAAAGGTTATGTATGTGTAATGCTCCCAGGGGACAGTCACTAAGCAAACATACTGGCCAGGTGGTGTTAAGCTTTATTTCCCAAAGCTCACTATGAAGCTTTCTGGACTATCTTTTCCCTTCCCCAAAGTGTAATATGGACCTTTTTTGTACCATTTCCGTGAACATGCAGCACTAGCAGTTCCTCTAAGATAAATAATGCACTTCACAATTCGTGACAGTTTCAAAGCCTTTTTGACATCATACCTGATTGTTCTGCATCAGTGTCCAGAGGTCGACTACATCAGTTCCACAGTCCCTAGCGACCTGAACACAGGCCTGGGCATACTCCCCGGTGGTTGCATTGTGGCGATTCAATTTGTCACCTATCCATCAGAAACAAAGAAAACATTTAGCAGTCGTGTCTGATCCACCCTGATTTCAGTCCTCTGCAGCACACACGATGCTGTTAAACCAGCCCACATATAACCAATTGCAAACCAAATCCAAAGCATGCAGATTTCAGCAGCTGGAAGCTAAAGCTTGGTGAGTCTCTCTCAGGGCACCTTTTGCTTTTGAGGCATCTGAAAACCTGTTTCTTGTTAACAGATGTGTAAGAGATGAGAGAGGCAACAGGCACACAGTGTAAAGGTTGTTTCTGTGCTGCTCACATCTTCCACCTTCTGGCAAGCTTCAGGTGGAATCCATGCATAGATTTAAAACTCTTCATACACCTGCACCTAACATGTGGAATAGGGTGAAGGAAATGTAAATCTATTTTGAAGTTTGTCTTCTACTCCCTGGGTAACATCCACCATTTAGCATCTCCTTCCACCAGTCTCACATGTATGCCCAAAGCTTGATCAGCACCCACAAACGATACCTTTGTGTGCACAGTTAACTGGAAGCTGGGCGGTCAGTCCGTGCTCAGTGCCAGCAGTTCTGTACAGAGCCCAGAGAAACTTTGGGGCAAGATATCATTAAGTTACCTCATTTTACTTTTTTTTAATGGGACCTTCAACTCCTACTCCTACTCCGTCCTTGCACATGATGATTCCCATCTCTTCACACTGCCATCTCCTTCCTCCCATCATTGGTTTTCATCATCAAAATACCTTTGGCAGCCTCCCTGGTCCTTCCCCAAGACAGTACATTTCCTACCTCTGCCTTTCTTCAACTTTCTTCCTGATTTAACTCACATGGGACTGAGTGGCTCTTCAGCTCATTCAACTGCCACCATGCAGAGCTCCCTTTGTTGCCATGTTCCCTGTGTTGGCTGCAGCCTCACCTCCCCAGGTGAGGTCCTGCACTCCTGCCCCTTTCCAGTTTGATGACATATCCTAGCAGAGTTGATGATTTCTTATTCTCCCTTTGCCTTTTCCTTCACTGTTTGTTAGGATTACTTCTTGACTGTTTCATCTCCTCTTCCATTTTGGAAGCACACGCACACCTGCTCTCAATGTGCAACTCTGCAGACGCATGTGCTGCTGGGTCTGTAAGTGAAGAGCAGCGGCCAAAGGAAGCTCAGAAGGAACATGGGGATATCCTGAGGGACCAAGAAGGCAACCTAGCAATTTATCCTGACCTGCACATCCCACCCTGCCTTATGACAGCCAGCAGCGGGGAGCAATGGCTTAGGGGAAACCTGGAGACACCAGATACATTTGGGTGTGTGGGACTGACGTGAAGGAGCTGCCTGTTGCACTCATGAGGTCAGTGCCTTCCACCTACAGAAATTCACGGCTAACAGGAGCCCCACAGTGACTGGAAGAAGGTTCACATGACATCCAATCTCAAGAAACACAAGAAAGGACCTGGGACCTGTTTATCACTCAGCCTCACCTCAGAGCTGGGAAAGATAGTGGGGTTACCTCCTCTTGAGATTCATTTCCAAACACATGAAGGACAACAAGGAACTATCAATACAAATCTAGCAAAGCCAGATAATGCTTGACCACTCGATTGCTTTCTGCAATAAATTAATGGCTATGCAGATGATGAAGAGCAGCTCTGACCTTAGTAAGGGCTTTGACTCCACCTCCCTCAGCATTCGGATTCAGAAGCTGAGCTTCTTTTCGCACCTCTTTTCACACCTGAATGAATGTTCCTGTGAACATCATCACCCTCATGTTTCACACCTCTCTCTCCTTTGCTCTGATCTCTGACAAAACCAAAAATAACCACAACATTTCCCCTGGATAATAGTTGAGGGCAGATGATCCAAAAATGCTGCTTACTGTGCCCACAATACTCCATTTGTGGTCCACGGTCTGAGATCACCCTGTCTTTTGTTCCATCCCTAGAGAGCAAACTCTTTCAGACAGATGCTGGCAGATTCAACACTGTAAATGCAAGTTTCCTCCCTCTCTACCCCATGAAAAGGATAGGTTTAAGATGAAAATGAATTAACAACGTTTTAGAGGTGTTACTTGATAGCTAGGAGCCAGATAAGCAGCATTCATGGTGTGCTCACCTAACATTTCAAGAGGACAATACGGGTCCATGTGTTGGAAACCAAGGCTATAATGAGAGCTGGGCACACACACAGGAAAGGCTGATCTATGCCTGACCTGCCCCTCAGTCACTGTCCAAGGATCTACTATTGCCACATATACTGTACTGGCCGTGTCTGATCTCTCCTGCTACAGCTGCTGTCTTACACAATTTGTGAGTGTAACTCTTTGGGGGACTTTCTCTCTTTTTCTACGTTAAATATAAAAACTGCCTGGCTGGATAAGACTGAAAAGTCCATACAGTCCAAAACCTGTTTTGTACAGTGACCACTACCACACAACAAAGCCCCCAAATGCAAAGTCATGCAACAACACAGCCTAACTTGGTACAGTTTAAACATGGGATCATCTTCAAAATGTTACCACCTAGACTGAGCACACAGCTCAGGACATGTAATATCACCTAAGTTAGAGAAAACCCGCAAATACTAAGGTGACAGCTCTGTATTTACCTGAATCTAACTCAAGTCTTTTATAAATGTGCAAGAAATGGACAAGTTGTCCCAAAAGAGGACTCACTCTCAAGAGGCATAAACTGTCGCTGCTGGAGTCAGTGGGATTATGGCAATTTCCACCAGCTGACTAACACGAAGTAAGCAGTGCTCTTCTGTCTCTATTTTTAGAATCACCTTGAACAACATCATAATGAAAAATCATTTAATCACCTTTTGCTTCCTTCCCAGGTACTTTTATTAGCATCTTAGATTATGGTATCTTTGGGGAGGGAGCTGTAAATTCAAAATAAACCTGGCTAGGATATTACTGCTTATCCAAATAGATGGCAAATATATTGTGACTATTATAATTTTTTCTAAGGCACACAATGCCAGAATTTCTTCCATAATTCGGGTTATTTTGGGAGCTGCGAGGACATGATGTAGTCTGTCTAGGACATCACAGCACAACCTGCATTCTCAAAGGGCAGACACTTCTGCCAGTTCTATGCACAAACAGCTCAAACAACACTTTCAAAAGAATGTTACTGATCAGTCTGTAGTTACTGCACAAGCTTACCTAAAAGTTCTTTAGCAAGCCAGCTACTTGTCCTTTTTTCCATCAGCTCAAGGAACATGACTGCTACCTGGCACAAGCAGGAAGCGAATCACCTCTCAGCCCGCAATCAGGAACTTAAACTCCGCCAGGAAAATGCTGAAATTTTGCCTGTCCGCATCACTCTTACCTTTGGCAAGGCACTCCTTTTCCCAAGCTGATTCCTGAAGAGGTGGTGGCGTTATCAAAATAATCCTGTCTTCAGTAATGTCCACTGACTTGAGATACTGTATCATGCTCTTCAAGTTCGCAGTGTACTCCTCCAAAGGAACGTGTTGCTTTGGGTTCAGATCTATTGGGGGATGGAGCACGAGCACTAGTGACATTAAACTGCTCACAGGTTTATTACACAGTACAATGTGCTTTGTACACAGCGTATGAATGTGGGCACTCATTTTGTGTGCAGTTCACCTCAACCACTGGACCAGGAGGTGTGACAGGAAAACACTGCTCCTCAACATCCAAAGCAGACAAATCAAGGTTTTAAACACAGCACTTTCAACTAATACAAATAAGGCACAGGGAAAAATAAAAACCAAAGAAAAATATGTATTTTTAGATGCTCTTACAACCCCGTATCTTAGTATTAGATCACACAATCACCTCAAACCTCACTGAAACAAAACCTAAGATTTTTACCCCTCTCGGGTGCAGAGGAAATTTGGGAAATTCCCATAGATGCGCAGTCAGTCCTTTGTGCGCTGATGTTATCATTTTGATTAGACTAGCTCTGCATGCTGCTATGCTTATCTCTAAAAGAATCCAACTGCGCATTCATTCCCTCATTACCTCAACCCATCTGCCAGAACTCATGAGCCTGCTTTAAAGGCAGAAAAATCAGCAGGATGCCCAACTCCAATTTTAGGTGATGGATATACGACTGATTCTTGAGCACCTTGACATTTACTTTTGATATTAAACCTTCGTGAGAGGAATAGAAGGCACTGCATGGTTTAAATACAAGTAAAATGATTGAAAACGATCCACTGTAAAAACAAAGAGAGGGTAACTGGTTCCTGGAGAAGCACCAGGAAAGTCTGTGTGATGTTCTGCTTTCCTGGCTGAACTGTAAAACTGTCTTAAGAGCCATGGGGGTGAGGGGTGGGGAGGGAAGGTACAATACCTTTCAAAGCACTGTCATTAGCTCCGAAGAAAATAGTAACTGCGACAGTACTCTCAGCACCAGCACTTTTAGCGATCAGTCTTGGCAGGATCAATTTAGCCCATCTGGTGTTGTATCCTGAGAGCCCACGGTTCACAACATCACATTTTCTGAAATAGAAACATGTCTCGTAAAGAACAGTCCTCCTCTGCACACCAGAACAAAACCTGGGGTGTTCTGAACCACTCTGCCGGGATACCTGCTCCCGTCCCTCTCAGAAATTATGAGGTGTCACAGAAGTTTTCAATGGGATTATAACGTTGTGTCTTGAAAGTGCAGGAACAACAATCTTGACAACCCCTAAGGATTTAAGTGTTCCAGGCCAGGTTGGACGGGGCTTTGAGCAACCTGGTCTAGAGGAAGGTGTCCCTTCCCATGGCAGGGGTTGGAACTGTGTGAGCTTTAATGTTGCTTCCAACCCAAACTGTTCTATGATTTTTGTAATTTCCACTCAAGCTTTGAGTGGAAACACCCAGTGAGTACTTCCACCACTACTGGGCAGCCTACCACTAAGGCAGTTCCACTCCAGTAAATAAATAGTTAATAAATAAATATACATTAAATATTAACTTGTGTTGGTTTTCTTTTAGAAAAGGTGCACACGTTCTTGCATACTAGACATTACTTTTTGGAATTTAACCTCTTACCTGACCAGTCTCTCAGCAAGATACGTCCCCCAGCCATTTTCCCGGAAGGAGAACTGAGAGGAAGGAAAACTGTTAGACCGTCACTGGAAAAGCTCACTCCCCAGCAAGGCAGTCCCACCACTAGCATCTTCCTTCACTCCTCAAAGGCTTTTCTCTGCAGCAGCGCTTCCTCCCAGCCTGCCCTGCCTACCCTGCAGAGGTCCAACAGTCTGGGTCTTTACATAGACGCACAACTGGCATCAGAGGCAAGTGATCAAAACGGACCGCTGCCAGGCTGCAGTTTCATCTCAGCTGATGAGATTTGGGGTTTTAACACCTTTTTCTAAGATCCTTTCACCGAGCTTCCATTCAACTATCCTCTCTCCACATGCTGCTTCAGAATGCAGTCTGACACCTATCTCTCCTAGCAGTGGAAAAATTAATCCCCTCCCTTTATTCCCACTGCTGCACCATCCTGTTACAATGCTGCGGGAGTGAGGACCACTACAGGTAACCCTGTCTGAGAAACACCCCTGCCACTGCAATACCAGAAACTACACTTTTACCAGACCACACTGCTAACACGGGAACTTAAAGTTTCTCTGCAACAAGGCTCTAAATCTCATTAATGACCATCAGTGTGAAAGCTCCTGGCACACTCTCACGGGAGATCCAACAGGGACACAACCACCTTAGGCTGCGCTCCCACTTCTCCGGCCTCCTTCACGCCTCACAGAGCCAGGCTGCTCCCCGCTCCCAGCCCCGCCAGCCCCGCCAGGTCAGAGCGGGTTTTTACACTGCTGCCAGACCACAGGCCGCCGCAGCCGTCAGAGCCCTGGGGAGAGCGGCTCACAGGGCTCAGTCACTGCGATCCGCCCGACAGGCTCCTCCTGCCCCAGGCGAGGCTGGAGGCCAGGCTGCCTCACGACAGGGCACACGCACCCCCTCCCGCTGAATCCAGCTCGGTTTTCCGTACAAATTAAGTCTAGCCCTGTGCTTGGCACAGGCTCAGTGTAACTCCGGGCTGCTGCTGGCGCAGCGTCCACGGAAAACCACGGTACTCCGGTACAAGGAACCGGGATGCTCACGGGGCTCCGGAGCTCCGGCGGGAGCTGCGGGGCCGCCGGTATTACGACGGTGTGAAGCCGGCGACCCCACAGCCAAGGGCGGCGGCAGGGCGCTGCTGCAGGGCCGCTACCTCAGTGATGGAGTCTCCGAAGAGAATGACGCGGGGCCACAGCAAGAGCCGCCCGCAAGCACCCGCCTCCCCCAGCGCCATGTCTGCGGCCGGACGACCGCCGGAACGGCGAGAGGAGGAGCAGGAGGAAACCTCGCCGCTTCCTCTACGTTAAGAGGTGGCTTGAGGTTCCAGCAGCGCCAATGTTTAACTGGTTTCCAACTCCGTAACAGCGAAGCGCGTCCTCCTGCGGAGCCGCGGCCTGGAGAAGATGGCGGTCCCCGTGGGAGAGCCCCGCCTTGCGGGGATAATTTTTAAAATAAGACTTTTTATCTGTTCCAAAGAGGTATCTCATTTTAAATAGAATGCAGTTACCGCGTTTGAAAGGCTTAATACTGTTATGCCTAATGACATACAGGCTGGGGAGGGAAGCTGTCACTAATCGTGGTAGTACTAACAGTACACTGATGATACTGCCAGTGTTTAAAGGGTGGCTACAAAGAAGATGGAGACTCCCTTTAGAAGGAGTCACATGGAAAAGAGGAGGGGTAATGGGCACAAGTTACTCCTGGGATGATTCTAATTGGACTTGAGGAAATTTGCGCTATGAGAACAATCAACCCTTGGAATTACCTCCCCAGGGAAGTGGTGGATTCCCCAGTGTTGGACACTTAGAAGGCCCAGCTGGACAGGGCGCTGGGACATCTAGCCATACTTTGCCAAGAAGGGTTGGAGCACATGGTCCTTGAGGTACGTTCCAACCTGGTGTTCCAATTTCTGTGATCAATGAGATGCCAATTTAAAACAGCTGGGAGCGGGGAGACAAAAAGCTGTGTGTGTAAGAGGAAGATCTCTTGAAGAAAACTCACTGCCCATGGACAATTTTCTGCACAGTTTACTGATTGGCAACAACCCGGCTAACTTGGGAGTATCATTCTTCTCCACATGCTGCAGTTCACATGCAGATACCACATTTCACGCTGCCCAGGAAGACCCTTCCACCAGCAGAGTGACAAGGCCCTTGGCAGGGGCAAACATGTGCGAACTGTCGCTGAAATTTGTACGAGGCTGTTGCGGGTCATAAGCACAAACTTTGCTTGAAGCTGGTTTTGTTCATCTAGTCTAGTTAATGGTAATGCCTGTATACACAGCTGTAAAGCTCTAATTAACCCCAGTATGCAAACGTGGATTGGTTTTTATATGTGTTCAAACTCTCTTTGACTTCAAGAAGATGCAAGCATGCAGTTTGTATTGCAAGGAAGCAATGCATGCTTCCTTGACAGGAACAAAATTCTATACAAGCTTGACTCAACATAAAAAGGACATGGAACTGTTGGAAAAAGTCCAGAGGAGGCCCACGAGGATGATCAGGGGACTGGAGCACCTCCTGTATGAAGACAGGCTGAGGAAGTTGGGGCTGTTCAGCCTGGAGAAGAGAAGGCTGCGTGGAGACCTCATAGCAGCCTTCCAGTATCTGAAGGGGGCCTTCAGGGATGCTGGGGATGGACTCTTCATTAGGGACTGTAGTGACAGGACAAGGGGTAATGGGTTAAAACTTAAACAGGGGAAGTTTAGATTAGACATAAGGAAGAAATTCTTTCCTGTTAGGGTGGTGAGGCACTGGAATAGGTTGCCCAAGGAAGTTGTAAATGCTTGATCCCTGGCGGTGTTCAAGGCCAGGCTGGACAGAGCCTTGGGTGAGATGGTTTAGTGTGGGGTGTCCCTGCCCTTGGCAGGGGGGTTGGAACTAGATGATCTTAAGGTCCTTTCCAACCCTAACTATTCTATGATTCTATGACTCTGAGCATATGAAAACCAAATACATCAAATTCATCCTCCAGCTGGTCATTAATCTTCAAAAACATGAAACTCAAATTTAATTTTTGTAATTCTACATTTAGATAGGTTAAGAATTTATTTCTTGTATGTGCACATAAGAAAGAATATATGCACACTTTGCCTGGTTTTATTATAATCTATAATACATCCACAAATATAGTTGCTCTAAGGTTGCTCATCCATTACTTGAAATAACTCAGCAGTTTCACAGTCACAGCATTGATACATCTGACTTACTGAAGAAAAAAATTTATTCGCTCTTAAAAAATAGTCCAAATAAATTGAACATTTAAAAGATTTTTTTGTGTGTGTCCTAGGTATCTACAGAGGTCAGCATACTGGGCTGAGGGCATCATAAAGCCTCTGTGCAGCCAGTTCCACCATTTCACGGAGGGATTCATCATCTTCACTTCCTGGCTCACAGTCAACTGTCTGGGAACAAAAAATAGACGTTAAGTTAGAACAACCAGCACTTCATATTCCTTTTCAGCATGTGAACAATGCAGTGCTCATCAGGGGAAACGAAAAAAATAGTCATGCAAATGGAAAAGAGTTATCAAGAGCAGCACTTTATGTTCTTAAATGGTCTGCCAACATGCAGAAGAGTACAGAGAAGACTTATGGAAGCCCTGCTAAGGAACAAGAAACTTAATCTCAAGTGTTATGTTTGATTAATGACATGTTTCAAAACTACTCTGTAAAATGCAGTAAGTTCTGTACATTACATTTAATTCAAAATCAAATAAAACCACAGGAGATTCAGTCCTTGGAGTTTCCATTTTATCTGTGAATTCATCTGCACTGCATTAGGTTAATACTGTAAAACACATGCATTCATCACAGAGCTACAGTCCCTCTCTGCTGAGGGAGCCTCCACACTGATATTCCCATACCCATAAAATAACATTTGCATCAATATAAAAGCCTGCAGAGATTCATCTATCTGTAAAGCAAGTCTTCCTAGAGAAAGATGCTCACCCCAAACACACAAGTTGATCAACATTCAACCTGATTATCCCCTGACTGCTCTATCTCAAAGGGCAGCATTTGCATAGTAACACTATTCTTGATCCTATGGACTTTCAGGCTCTAAGACTGTACCTTCTCTAATTCAGTATTAACTTGCTGGTCTTCTGAACAAGTAACAGCTTTCAACCATAAATGTTTGTGAAGAGAAAAAAAAGGGGGGACATTTAAAACAGCAAATGTATTTAATGTTATCTGACAATGCTGTTAGAAGCATGTGAACTCTAAGAGCACTGTGTTAACAGTTACCATGGAAAAAGTAAATACACAAATCCCACCATATAGTCAGATCTATACTAAACAGTTTTTCATTTTAAGGCCATTAAAGTTTTGTAAGAAGATATATATGCACATAAGGACAGAAACCTCATTCACAATGGCACAAGCTTGCCACTGCCAACACAGTATGTAAAGTATTACAAAGATACACAAGATAGCAGCTGAGCTGCCATTAGGGCTTCTGTCAGTGCACAATAATAACATACATCAATAATGTATTATTAACAATAATGATATACATCAATATAATATTACATGAAAATGAAGCCTAACTTCTTGATTAAGCATTATGGGTTTTTTTTCCAGTCTTGTTACCTTTTTCTCTATTGCAAGAGATTTTTTCATCAGTCCTATGTTCCTATACTATGTATACACTGAAATGTAGCATATGTTTATTAAAAAACTGAAAAAAGATGACATACCAATCATGGTGTGTTAACCACAAGACTGTAACTCACCTGCCTCTGGAGATAATTAATATTCATTTAGTTTGTTTCAATAGGTAAGAAATTTTGGGCTGGGATCAACCTTCTTTTGGGTTTGTAGAACACTTAAAACATTTGTTATGGTCCCTCAGGACAGCATCTGGGAGCTACTCCAGATTGGAATGGATTACTACAATGGGTAGTGGTAATACATTATATATTTTCACTGTGCTATTAATAATGACAAAGTCAACACATTCAAATGCTTAAGAACACAAAAGACATGGTTTGAATCATTCTTTACAATTCCTTATTTTTTTAGTAACTAGGCATGATTGCTTCTTAAAGCAAACTTCTGACATGCATGACATTCAATTCTGAACCTAGCTAATAAATTAATAAAATACTTCTTTTTGTGAGTATTTCAGGCTTTCAGTTTATCTACAAAACAATCAAAAACCCAATTATTACCATTGCTCCTACTCTTGATTGTTCAGTTACTCAGACCAGAGCCTGTTTTAAGAACATTTACAAAAGAAATTGTGGGTTAAATCCATTTCTTCTCTACAATCTTCCTTTATCCATCTTTATACAAGTAGAGAGCTGCTGACAGATACTGATGTTTCTTCCAAATTTACTGCATTTGTTACATAAACATTTCTAGCTTTTTTTTTTTTTTAATGAAGAAAACTCTGTAGGATATGCTTCTGTTAAATCAATGATCTCAGCTCACAGGCTGGGTAAGTACTTCTCTCAGAGAGGCAGGGTACTGATCCACTGATAGGAATGTCAATGGAAATAATGGAAAGTGAATAGGCTTAAGCTGTTTTGATATCAAATACAAAATAATTTCCTTAGCAATGGGTACATGATATTCTAGGCAGATCTGTATATTAGATGGGAGACTCCCCTCTGCTAAATATAGCCAGACACAAAAGGGAGTGCTTTGCTTTACATACCCGAGTGTCCAGCGAAATGTTTGCAGTCTTGCCATCAACCGTGACGCACAGGACAGAGCCATCTTTTGAACTCACAGAGTCTTCTCCAAACATATCCCTAAAACAAAGACCTATGCGTGTAAGACATGGCCAAACAGTAAACTTGTAATTTATTTTCTGTTAACCTCAGGGTTCCAAAGGCGTTTTGTCAGCAGAGGTATCTCCTTTCAGCAACTGTTATTTAGCCCACTTGAATATAATCAACAAATCCATATCTAAATTCTTATGAAAGTGGCTGTCACCTAACAGTAACTATTTTACCAAAATAAATCTTACCATAAATGAAAGGAAGGATTCCTTTGATTTCAAAAGAGGCAGGATTTCTATGTAAATAACAAAACATACATCAGAGTGGTACCAAAACGGTACTTCCACAACCACAGCATTCTGGGAGACAACATAAAAGTCTGCTTCTGGAAGAAAGTCCTGTATTCAAAGTGTTAATGATGCTGAGATTTTTCTACTGCACCTCTTTCTTTACTTAACTCCTGGCCTCACAGAAACTAGACTGAAGTAAATTTGCAAAAAGCATTTTAAAATAACTATCTTTAAACTGGATTATGCTAAAATTACTGTATTCACAAGATTAACTGATCATTTTCTGTTTGAAAAATATGCCAACTTACTGAAGCATGATCTCCATTCTCTTCCTATACACATCCATGTCTACTTTCTTTGAAATTTTATGTACTGCAGCTGAAAAGAAGAAGTCATTTTACTTTCACAGACATCTGCTGGGAGCAAAAATTGGCTAACTTTTACTGCCTGGTTCCTAATTGACTTTCAGGAAGAAACAATCTAAAAAGAGAGATATATATTTAAACAATTTACAAAGAAAATGTATTAAGGATGGAAGAGTCAAGGAAATACCTAAGTTTAAAATATATGCTCCCTGTACTTATCGCATTTTAAAACAGAAAACTTTGCAAGTCTAATTCTCACTTTTTAATTCTCCTTTTTACTGTTATGCTCATTACTTCTCACATTTCCTTTACTAAAAAGTAAAAATAATCTACTTTCATAATTTGGTTATAATCTCTCTGTTTTCTTTTATGATAAAGAAATACCACATCACAGAGGCTAGGAGCATGCAGAGAATACATAAAGTGAAACCAGACAGCAAATGTGAGTAGTAGTAATAGACATAGACATTCCTGGAATATGTTTCAGCATAGAGAGGTTGAAATAAAAATAAAGATACTGTATTTAGACTTGGTTTTGAAATTAAGAGGTAGTTTAAATCAAGTCATTTTCATCTGAACATAATTATTTTAAGTATTTATTCATTAAAGGAGTCAGAGATCTAGAGGAAGAGCTAATTGTGAAAATCACTGCATTTTTCACTGATGGATAAGGCTTTTGATAAACACACATTTTCCACAATCAGCTACCAGTAGCCACGTAAGAGTCAGTTTCAACAAATTAACATTTTACAAATAAGGAAGACCAAGTGGCAATTCTGGTTTTAAGTAGCAAATCTTACTCCCTAAAAAGTTTCATAAGGAAGGGAAGTACAACAGGGGGATCACAATCTATTGCAAGGCATTATATCCCTCTAAGCTTGATATAAAAAAATTAAGAAGCAATGCCTCAGTTAAATATGCATGTACCAAACTTAGTACCTTTCTGTATTTTGGGATTTGACTGCACTTCCAGTATCACTGTTGTCACAGTGTCTGCATACATATCATTAGCAGGATTTGCCACCCACTGGAAGAGAAAAAAAATAAGTAATAATGTGAGACCATTCTTTGGGCTGAGTGAATAATGCAACATAAAACCATCGTGTTCCCCTATTTGCTTTCCTCTGAATTCTAGCTTCAAATGACTACCATACATTTTACACCAAGTTATTAACTACTTTTAACTTGGTATATTCCAGTAACTTCCTGTGAAAAATTCAAACTGTTGAATGCTTCTGAACACATTTGTGAAACAGTTATTAATAACAACTGTTGGAAAGGGGGAGAAAACACCATTTGACATTATTTCCAATTCCTACTTGCCACATAAAAAATGGGCACCAAATCTGCCATTACACTCCTGAGTCACAGCAAAAAGGAAACCAGCAGTGGCTAAATGAAACAACATGCAACAGTACAGGACCATCGCTCAAGGGGAATTTTGTTCTACCTTTCATTCTCCTAGGCATCCAACAGAAAGCTACTTAAAACACTGAATTCTGCATAGTATTTATCTGATGTTGCTATTTTGGAGAAACTGGAGAACAAAATACTTCTCCCTCCCTCACCAATGCCCACCTCAAGGACTACCATGCCTGGCTCCTGGATCACAGTAATATTTTTGAAAACCTTCAGGGCTGGTTTTTGTTGAATTTCTATTTCTTCTACATCACCTAAAAGTGACAACAAATAGTTAGCAAGAATAAAATCATCCTGAAAGCAAGACTAACCTTACCTGCATAAAACCCCAGGTTATTTAAGAATAAGGAGTTGTTATTATCACAACTGCTCAGAGCAGCTCACAAAATGGAAGTGCAACTGTCTTCCCTCACCTGACAGAATTATATGCTTTGTTCTGGATTGTTTGGGGTGTTTTAGTATGTAATACCAGCCAATTTACTTGTTCTGAATTCTCACATTTGACCAGCTTAGCACACTGATGTATGCACACCAATGAAAAACAGAATAACCAAGAAATTCAGTGCTGCATTTGCAGAATTAACCAGGTCCTCTTAAAGCCTTGAAGGACAACCCATTGCTTACATAAGCATAGAGCTTAAACCAAAAGCATTTGTGTGCCATGTAGCACTTGGGTTATGAGACCTGAACATCAGCTGAACACAGATTTTTCTCTTCCTCAGTGATATGAATTAGATTTGGATGCTAGGGAAGAAAAAAAAAAATCCTGAGCTTCCAATCTGGGAAGGGATCCTGCAAAGTCTGTGTGCCTTTAATGAACTAGTCCAGGAGCTTCCCCAACCTTTCAGAAAGCTAAACAGCAGCACTGGAGATCACATTAGTGGCAGATTTAAATGGCTTCCAACTCAGAAAAAGCCAACCAGGTCAGATTCTTGCCTCCTGTGGAGGGACAGAAGAGGCTGTCTATCACAAAGGATAGAGATCTTGGTTTTATTAATGGAATGGCATTCCATTAATTCTATTTTGGGGCTGCAGATAAAAGATCAATTAATAAATTTTACATCAGAATGTATACAGAACTCACTGTGTGGACTGAGAGGAGACAGAAATTGCCCTAGGCTCTATACCGCTACACGCTCATGATTTTGTAATACAGCTACAATGGAATCCCTCCAAAAGGATGTGTCATACTTATCAACTGCATCAGTCAGAAGCTGCATAATCTAATGAAAGTTGTAAAATACAAAATAAACTGTGGCACTTCAGTCACTGGCAAAGAAATTTCCACTGAGAAGACCTCTGAAGACTGGAAGTTGTTTTAAAAGTTGACCAATATAAACCACAACCATGTCTTTCCAAATACGCACCAGTAAGTTTTTGTAGCTGATAATAAAGTAGATTAAAAGGCCCCGTGTATGGAATGGCTTGTGTCTGTGTTACAGTGCTCATCGCCAAGTCTGTGTAATCTGAAAGAATTAAAAAGTTCCCATTAAAAACTGTCCCTTTGAACTGATTTCCTAAAAAAATAAAACTGCCACTATAGATCAATAGTGGCATCAAGACATTTAAGACAGAGGGTTGAAAAGGACAATCTGTAGTGAGGAGGGTGGAGTGTCTATTGTAAGAGAAATAATATATCTGTGGTTAAGAAAGCAGTAAGAGCTTGTTATTTTATCATACCCATTTAAAAGAAAAAAAAAAAAAGAGTATTCACTAAGTTTCAGTTACCTACTGAGCACATCACTGCCTTTACTTACTGGAGAGGTCACATGGAGAAAGGATGTGATAGTTAAAATTTCTTTTAACTAGGATTCCAGAAATTCTCTGTCCTTGCTCTGGTTTCTTATCTGCTAAAGATCCCATCACCTGGAAGTGAAAAACACAGAACAGTCAACAAAGCAAACTGAAGTATTCACAGCTCAAATGTAGCTACAGAGACAAAATACAGTTTTTTCAGAAAAGTCAAACATCACATAAAATTAACTCTGAAAATAAAGGAAGGTCCTCATACCCAACAGACATTCTGGGATTAACACAAGAAAAGTTTGGAAGAATGAAGAGGCAAAAAAAACCCAAAACCAAATCCAAACCCCAAATACACCACTAAATGAAAACACTCACATACTTTGAGTGCCTGGAAAACACACACAATCTGAAACCAATTAAAAACAGAGACTTGGAATAATAAGTGTGGCTTTTATCCCAGAGGAAAATACCGCTGTACAGATAACAAACTACTGATTTTATACCTTGGCAAGTTTTTCTCCTCTGAAGTTTAAGGTTACAGCTTCCGTATTCCTAGGATTATGAACTTCTATGTGAACTTCATCATTATCCTCATATTCCCGGATCAATGCTGCTTTCAATCTGGCCATTTCATTCTGCTCACCGTGAACTAAAATCTATAGGAAGGGAAGTTTTCCTCTCATGAGAAGTTATTTGACCAACCAGACATGTTTAGTAAACAAATTATCCCCCCAAAATTGCCATCTTGTACCTCATCCTTATAAAAATGTCAATATATGAAATATTGGCTCAATTATATTACATAGTTTTATGTCTTTGATATTGCTGCGTTATCCAAAGGCCTAGATTTCACAACCCCGAGTATTAGTAGAAAAACACATGCAAATAAGCAGAGTACATGACAGAGATTCCATTTAACTTTTCATACACTGTTATATCATGAAAGCAAAGCATTAACTTAAGTTCAACAACAGAAGTTAGTCAGCTTTACATTTTTGTGTCTGCATGTAGGTAGCTATAAACAAAATAAACATGCAATTCAGAGGATGCTTCACAGTTCACAATTCTCTTTGCCAAGTTAAATCCTCTTTTCTTCCATGATTTGTTTTCCTTATCTGTGCTTACACACTGATTCTCCTCCAGTCTCAGTAAGTTTCAGATCCTAGTCCACATTTTCATATTCTGGTCTTTCACACCTCCTGATCCCTGTGATTTGCTCATGCTTTTCCCCTCAATTGCTGCCTTTGTCTTTTGCTGCCTGCTGCAATTAATACTTTCTTGTTTATCTGGGGGCAAATTACAATTAATTATTCCAATACCAGTGCCCACAACTTGATGTGATCCTATACTGTATTTTATTTCTGCAAAACACTGCTGAAACACATTATGGACCATACCAATTTCTTGAAAGTCATCCCCAGATAATCCCCATGCACACAGTCAGAAGCAAGTTCATCTTTACTTTGTTAAGATAACATGATGAAAACCGGCTAAAATCTCCACCTTTTATTATTAAAGGCATAGGGTGCTGGCTACTGGTACTGCCAGACACCAGGATGCCTTGATGATGATGATGATGACTTCACTTCACACCTTGATGACACAAGGCCATGAAGTGGTTTGATGAATCCCACTCTGGAGAGATGGGCAGCATGTATACTAACCACATGTGGAGGTTTCAGGGCCCGGATAAATTCACTGGTTTGTTGATAATCCGTGTGAGCAGAGAAAGAAATGTAGTCCACAGACATCTTCAGTGGCAGTTTTTGCCCTGACATAGTTGTGATCTCTTCAGGTTCAGACATGATGTGCTAGAAGAAAAGAGCACTTTAAATAAGACACCATGTAACAAATGCTTTACATTTCCAAACCATATGAGATAATATTGGCAGTCAGGTTAAATGTGAAGAATTTCTCTCAAATTTCACAAAACAAACACAAATGAAAAAAACATGCACAATGCACATCGTTTCATCTTTTGTATACTCAAGTAGGAACTCCTCAGATCCTGCAAATCTTGGGGGTCATTCTTTCTTCCAGATAAATCTTTCTCAAATTTACATTAAAATTGTAGCTAGTGTGTGACCTCTATTTCTAAAGGCAAAACTAGATGCTCTGATGCTCTCAGCTGCTGGAATTTGAAGGATTTAATTCTCTACAACTGGACAATAGCACAACATGCACAAAGCGGTCTGATCTCCGACACCTAAATAGCATTAAGATTTAATATCTGTTCCTCCAGAATTAGGATTCGGGCTCCTCTCTCAAAAAGTTAAATGGTGGAGGGGTCTGAAGTTGGAGGAAAGTATCAGTCATTCCTTCTCATGACAAGGTAACTGCTCCTAGAAAAGATCATTCTCTCTAACATCACTAGAAATGGCCATATGCCAATTTTCTGTACTTTTCATTAGTATTAGCTAAAAGCAACTAGTTTTAACAACATAATTATGCGTATCTGACAACAATCTTCTCAGTAAATTCAAATAAAAACAATTGCCATTGGCAAATTCTTTTTAAACATAACATGAATACTTCTACATGTTAAGTCGTGATATATTAGCAACTCACCTTAGCAAGTGTTCCTTCAACACAGTACCCTGCTATAATTACTCCATTTCTCTTATCTGTGCACCAGCTTTCAAACAACTCTCTGGATAAGCCACTCTGCATCATACCTGGGGATGCCATCACAACACTTGGGCCAATATCATCAAAATGATCCATACTCTGAATGGACAAACAGCAAGAATAGCAGATACCGTAACTTAGTCACATGAAGGACAGCCTAGCTACACCGCTGAACAAGGTACAAGTAGAGCCCTACATTCACTAATTATACCCCATCCTCATAAACAGTGCCCTTTGCAGGAGAGTTCCTCCTATTGGTGCCCATAAGGAGCAAACTATAAGCACAGGGATCTACAGTGGAAGAAAAGGTGGGGCGTTAAACTTCCCTGAACAAGCCCTCTAAACACTGGGATAGCAGATAACTTGGATATAAACCTGTACCTAATCAACCTACTGGGACAGTAAACATGCAAACTGTTCAGCAACTACCATGAAGATGGTGAGGCACTGGAACAGGTTGCCCAAAGAAGCTGTGAATGCTCCATCCCTGGCAGTGTTCAAGGCCAGGTTGGACAGAGCCTTGGAATGACATGCTCTAGTGTGAGGCATCCCTTCCCACGGCAGGGGGGTTTGGAACTAGATGATCTGAAGGTCCTTCCCAACCCAAACCATTCTATGATTCTATGAATTTTTCTGTCACCCTTCTTCTTTTGTAAGACAACCTTAAGCTTACCTTCAGATTACTAATATGCTTGAAAACAAATGGATTGTTGATGTTAATTTGCTTGCGGATCTTGTCATTCATGGCATTGACATATGTCTGATAAACTGCCATACACTTCTTTGCCAAGGAGGAGGCATAGTATATAGGGATATCATGGAGTTCAGGATGATTCTGCCAGTATTCATCTACAAAAACCCAGAAACACTGAAGAAAAACAAACAAAAAAACCCAACTAAAAAACCCACACACCCCTGCCCACAGCATTGTCTCCAAAGGACATGCTTCTCAGAAGCATTAATGCTTCTTGTGAAATAGATTTAGCAGTGCAGTTTTTCATTTTTATTACAGAAAGTCACAATCATAAGCTTTTTTTTTTTTTACCTGCCCTACTTAAGAAGAAAAAGCAATCACCAACTAAAAATGTATATAACTAGTACAAACAAGCATGCAAACAAACAAGAAAAAGATGAATTTCAGGTATTTTTGGCAGGTCAAATTCCAATCAATTACCAATTTCAGCTACAAGGCATAAAGCATACACAATATTACACAGCAATAAATCTACATTTACAACAGTGCAAGCTTTACCAAACCACTGCAATAAAGCAGAACTGTCTCTGTCAAATATCAATTATACATCTAACAGTTAGGGACATCTGTGTGTAGATATGTCAATGAGAATTCACTGTATCAAAGTTGTGTAAAACAAACCCAGGGAGTTCAAGGCATAAAGGGATCATCCAGTTATCATTTATGGCTTCCTATATATCACCAACAGTTATATTTTACAAGCTTAACCGAAACAAAAAAAAGCAAAAAGCCTCCACTAACCACAACTTATTTTATCATCGATGACAGCAGCCATGACCTTTACTCAACACAAAGAAGAGATCTGAATGCATCTGTGCAAACATAACTTAATTGTTTTCCCACATGGTTACAGTTCTGCTAGTCTAAAACATATTTATACTGCATAAGTGAGGAACAATCATCCAAAGATAAAGGTACACTCTTGTGTGTATTTAAAATTATTTGTCTTTAACCTGACATTTCTGATATGCAGCTAAAGATTTTCAGAACATGTCAGAGAGGCTGACATCACTATGTTAATAAACTCAAGCATAAGGTGGCCACAGCCAGTAGAAGATAACCAACAGCAGGACTCAGAGTGACGTTAAAGGACTGGACGTCATCACAATTTTCTATACTGTAACACAGTTTTTCATTTTTTGTCATACACTTATAAAGAAAAACAAATACGTAATCCTGTGGGCTCAGTTGTGTAGACACAAGAGATGCAATTGCATTCTCTACCTAATTAAGCATCCAATTGAATGTCTAGCTTTACTGGAGTTATTTTCAAGCTTACCTCTAGAAATTCAACTTTAATACCTACACACAGGAAGGAGAGGCAAACGACAAATTGATAGCTACACAAGATTTAAGATGTTCCTGTTCTATCTCCTCTGTAAAATAAAAAACCTTCAAACAGTGATAAGTAGCAAATAATCCCACACTGAATACTACCCTCTGCCTAGATCCAAATTGCTTATTAACATTTGAATAGACCAGTAACACATTTTGAAACAAATTACTTCTAATATTGAGCTAAAATGAAATGGAAAGTGAGAAGAATGTCACACTTCTTCAGTAACACTTTAGATTCAATACCCCTAAAAATAAATGTTTTAATTTTGAGATAATTATCTTTTGGTCTTGCCAGCATTTGCAGGAGTAAAAAGAGACTGAAAAAGCACATAATGTAGTACACATTCAATGCACTAAAAGGAAGCAAACAAGCCTGGAAATAATTATTTAATAACTGGTTTACCTGAAGTACCTTGTCACAACTACCTATGTATTTTATGTGAAGTGGCTTGTGATCATGTATAATTACCCCTTCCCTTCCAGTTTGCTCTTCTTAACGAAGCCTAATTTGCTTTCGCATTACCACTAGGACTTAAGTGTCTGTATTTTCTCAACTTTTCCTATAGACTTCTCCATATAGACTTTTAAATTAAAGAGCAAAGATGGTCAAACTCTGGAGCAGAGTACACCTTTTTTTTAGCAGTACAGTTTAAATAGGACAGTTGCTGTGATTGCTCACTTTTCAATCTGCAATATTAGGCCCTATTTGCTGAAATCCTGGTTCAACAATATTTGAGTCAAGCACGTATTACCCTTTCCAGTAAGAAAAGGGTATGCCATTACCCTTTCCTTTCTAGGCCTCGATCCTGCCTCATAAAGCAGAACTGCTTTGGTTGGTTTATTGGACTTTTGGCACTTCGACAAACATGCATTATGCATTAACACACTGGAAAATGGCTAAAGAGTTGTTTAAACATTCTCATTTAACTCTCCATGCCTCTTATTAAGAGGAGGTGTGAAGGTACATACCTAAAATTAAAAGTAGTTCTTGTGCTCGACCCAGGGCAAAAACAGGAATAAGACCTCTACCTCCTCTATTGACAATGTCGTGAACAGTGTTACAGAATCTTGCCTCTCGCTCTTCCCTTTTTTCGTGAATGTGAGTACCATAAGTGGATTCCTGTGTATACAGAAATAAAATATTAAAAATGCTGATACACAGAGACTGATTCTCAATCTTCTCCTCGGAATCCAACACGAAAATACAGAAAAGCATACTGGTGTTAACATGGTGGGGAGAGGAAGGAGAACAGTGAGGTGAAGAGAAAAATCAAAACCACTCCAAATTCCCATAACCACCTCGACCAAGTTAAATAACCAAAATTTTCTCTCTTGCAAACCCCTCCCAGCTGGTTGGAAAGACAGATTCTGTTAGGAAAACAAACAATTAAAGCTATTAATTTTGATGCTTCTTGTAAGAGGTTTCAAATTTAACATACATACTTTCCTAGATGGCAGTGATGCCACTGCTTTGATGAAGGGGTTATCACATTAATATGGCTCACCAGTGGTATATGTGCCACAGTTTAGAAGTACCTAGCCTAAAATATAGGAATTACATAAAATACAAGATTTTGATGTGACTTAAAATGAAATTAGCAGTTACAGAAAGCAATTAGAAGGGACACAGTAAACAAAATCAGGGTTAGGATCTACTAAAGACATCTAGCTACACTGTACATTTGTACAATACATCTAGCAAACACAAGTGGAAACCTAATAAATCTCCCATCTTGAAAAGGTCTGTCTAAAGGCTTAAGGAACTTCATCAGAAAAATTATAAAATGAAAATTAGACTTTTTAATACAGTGAAAAGAAATGTTGGAGTGTTCTGAACACCCAAGCATTTGGATATTTAATGCAAGCCATGACTTACCACTAAATCTCCCCTCTCATTTCATTTTAGCTTTAATTAATATCCCTATACATATTTCATTACAAATATAAGAGATAATTCTGTAAAACTTACAATTATAAGAATATCGGGTTTAATATTAGGAATCTCAGCTGCCATCAGGTGTCTGTCTTCCTGTCTTGAGAAATCACCTGTATATAAAAGCTATTGGAGACAAAGAGAAGCAATTACTCTGATTACAGGTTCTACCAGGTCAGCAGCCTCTAAAAAGCTGTTGTATAGGAGTGGTATTTTTTAAGCAAAGATGGGTTTAAGGAATTTATCATAAAAGAGTCAGATGTACTTTAATTAAAGACTTTTCTGATGTGGACAGTGCTTACAATATTAGGTCAATAGTGGTACAATGCAAATATTTTAGCCACAGTAAGTAAAACATTTCTTATTTTAAGCAGTAGAATAATTCCAAAAGAACTAGGTAAACAATTACTAAGATTTTATTTATTGTTTGAGGTATAAAGGTGCCATTTCCAGCCTTCTGCATATATGCACTGATAATTAAGAAGTAAAAATCAGTGTAACAAAGTACAGCAGGTCCTGAGTGGAAGTAAGAAGTAGATAAAACTGCATTTATATATCAGAATTGAAATACAGTGAATAGTATAATCAAATTACTTATTAAAAATTTTTCTAAGATTTTCTTATACTAAAAAAAAAACAACCTGTAATTAGCAGAATTTCTAAACAGAATGATCATGTTCCCCATTACACCAAGAAGTAATTTGTAACTGTAAGCAATTTTTGATTCTTAACTGCAGGGTGGAATGCAACTCTCTCTGCCCAAGGGTTGGTTTCAAAACTAAACAGTTTTAACTAAACAATCATTCCACTGATTAAAATGTGAACAACAAAACATACAGTCAGCAACAGCAGACAACTGGTCTACAGGTAACCTACTATCATTCCTTTTGCTTCCCAGGGAATTAAAGAAAATAATGGAATCCTATTTCTAAACTTCTAAAATTCTCAATCATTATAACCATGAACAAAGTCCCTCTAGACAGAAGCCTCAGTACCACCAGAATCTCTCTTCCCTCTTCAAGGTTGTACGAAACTCTTCTTTGGCAGTGATTATCCTACTGAACTCCAATTCATGAGAGTAGTTTCAGTATCTGGGTTTGACACAGTGCGGCCTGTGATTACACAACGACTCATTTAATCTCTTCGTGCTTAAAAATTAATAATAATCTTGTTTCTTTACGTACTTGAGCATAGGAGTGTTATGAGAAAAATATAACTCACATACTTTGACTAATGCCATTTAAGCACTCAAGGCAGGCACATGGTAAATCATAATTACAAAACCAGACATCTGTTCCTAGATTTTACTAAAATGGAGCCTCCATAAGGATGCCTCAGCTATCAGCTGCCTCTGAGTGGAGCAACAAGAAAAATTGTCAGTTTACTGGTTCCAAATTTGAGTCATAAGTCACCCCTATAAAATCCAAACATCCTACTTGGTTCCATACGTGTGTCACTTGCTAGTTCTCATCAATGAGAAAATAAACGCTCTAAGTCAAGGGCTCCCACCCTGCCTGGAGTCCAAGTCTATTTGACATCTCCAGCCACAGCAGTGGGGCTCAACAGACAGAAATAATTAACAACCACATTAGACTTCAGGCTTGGTTTCAACTTTATAATAAAAACAAAATACCTTCACACCAGCTATTTCAATCATAAACATGGCTGCTCCCAGGACGTGGCCTGCGTGGTAACACCAGAATTTGATTCCTGCCACCTCTTTCACTTCATGGAAGTTGATGGTCTCAATCTTGTCCATGCTTTCTTCAAGGTCTGTTTCTGTATATAGCATGTCATCCGCTGATATATTACTGGATATAAGTGAAATGGCTAAATATCAGCTCATCTTACCACCTTAGATCATGTAACAGTTGGATAAACACTTCCTGGGTAGTTCCCCACCGATAGTAAGACTTCCATTCAGTAATGCTATGTCTCCTATGTTAGGAATCAAGTCCAGGTACTCTAAATGTAGTTCAAGCATCTTTCTTTTGAAAGGCCATGCTAGAATGGTCTTTGCAGTTCAGGATCTGCTCTGTATTTGCCTGAAAGTAACAACAGATTCCCAACTCTCCACAGAGATCTGCCACTTGTTAGCTTGTAACAATCTTCAAAAGCCAAACTAAAACACACTTCTCCCACTGGCCCAAAACAAACAACTTAAAAGAGGACTGCTTATCAGGCTTCTGACCCAAGCTAGAATCTGCTGAGTTGAGATATGCTCAGGACCACTGCATTCACATAGAAAAGATGTGTCAAGGCATCTAACAGAAGGGGAAAAAAAAAGAAGAAAAAAAGAGAAACCCAAACCAACCACTTCTATGAAGCTTCAGGAAAAAGAGATATGAAAAAGCATGCTAACAAGAGTGTCTTCAGAGAGACAGATGGGGGGGGGGGGGGGAAGGAAACTATTAAAGGTCCAAATGCAGCAAATGAAAAGAATGAGAGAAGAGAAGGAAAGATTTTATTTTTTTTATTAATAGGCAATTATCTGACAGTCACATTATCCCTGAGGCAGTAAAATGATTCATTAATTCTAATCTAGGTATCATGTTCTACTGTGGCAATATCCAGGTTCATCCAGCCACCTCTGGTGGCTTCATCTTCAGTTTCCTGTTGAATCTATATGTGAAATAATTCCTGAGTTAAAAGAAACAACCCACAGCTCAGCTTACCTGACTTTGACATAGTCTGAGAGAAGCCACCTGTAAATAGCTTTTGTGGCATGAGTCATAAACGTTCTTCCTTTAAAACTTGTTTTCTGTAAAAACCACGGTAAAGCCCCACAGTGATCTAAATGGAAACTTAAAATAGACACACGAATCCAATTAATACATTAGCATCACACAACACTAATACATATCATATAATTCACTACTTCGCTGGGTTAACATGGCATCATGAAAATCCAGAAGCAGAATTCTCAACGCTGTTGTTAACTATGCTGGTCTACATTCTGTACACTAGTGACTAGATATGCAGACAGGAAGACCTAAGAGTAATAGAGGAAATTCCCCATTAATGGCAAACGTTTTACCCAAATAATTTCAGAATTAACCTTTTTGTAATCTACATATAAATTTAGAGGGAGAAAACCAAGGGGAACCAGGAACACTATAAATGTCAGATATAAGAAAGCTAACAAATGCAATCTTAAGTTTGCATGGTGGACACTATGCTAAAATGCTAACTACTAAAACAAAATTATTTGGCCACACTTTAAGTTCGACCTATTTTAAGGAAGTACTTTTGAAACGGAATTCAAACAAGCACATAGCGTGAAAGCTCAGGATTTTATAGAGACCTGGTTATGACTGGTTAAATCATTTAGAAATGCTCTTCTTGTCTCTCAGCCACTAAGCAAAATTTAAACCACATTCAAAGCTTGCCTAAGTGTCCAAGAACCTTCTTCATTCAAAGCCAATGGAGCAAAAACCACAACCAATACTTTTCAGCAGTCTTCATGTGGAAGACTCCTAGAAGCTGTCACAATAGTGTTAAAGCAGGCCAGGTTGTAAGTCAGATATCACAGCGGGCTCAGAGGAGAGTTCTAATGTCAAGAACTGAACATCCTCAATTTTAAAAAAGTTGGAAACTAAAAGTTCGCCACACCATTACCATCTATATGACACCTCTTTTCAGCCTCTCAGTGAACACAGCTCCAACCACAACCTCAGTTATTTGATCTTTCAGGTGCAACTTACTGACTAATTAAGAGGAGATCAATCTCAGCGGGATCTATCAAATCAATGTAAGGAAGAGCATCCATTCCTTCCAGTCCAGGATGGATTCCACAATCAAGCTAAAAAATGAAAGGAAGTTAAAGCTTCGAACATAACATGCAAGAAACGTTCTTCCAGTTTGGTCTAAAATATAGTTCCTAGTGACTTTAGCATCATGCAAAAAGTGTTTTTTCCTTAAATACTGCTTTTAGCACCGGATTTCACATCTTGGGCTTCTGTCTAAATGACTCATCTCCACTGGGACACCAAAAATTTCTCAAAAGATCCCAGTCTTTGATTGTAATTTAGCACCTATGCAAGCCTTCACTCACACTTCAGCAACACCTGAATACAGGTAATAACAGTCACAATGTCCAAGTTATTCCAGCCACCATACGAGAAGACAGCTGGAAAAGAGGAAGAGCTATGTGTTTCTATGTGACTGTTTACACATAACTGTTGGTAAACATTACCCTGAGGTTCCACTGAAACCTAACGTGTACATTTTTGGTGTTTTTTTTTTTTCACAATGACAGCAATCAGCCATTGGAATAATCTCCCCAGGGAAGTGGTGGATTCCCCAACACTGGACACTTTAAAGACCCAGGTGGACAGGGTGCTGGGACATCTAGTCTAGGTCATGCTTTGCCTTAAAAAGGTTGTACCAGATGATCGCTGAAGTCCCTTCCAACCTGGTATTCTGTGATTCAGAATCTACACTTTAGACACACACATGCTGTTTGAGGATATGGAGCTGTTTTACAGGACAGCCTCCCTAATACCGCCTGTTATATGTTACATTGTTCCAGAAAGCCGTAAAACCTTCCTCTTTTAGCACAGTGACTGACTTCAGTGTGGCAGCTGAATTGAACCCTTAACAACTTTTTGTGATCTGAAGCACCATAATGAGAGAACACATAAATACATTCATACAATAATTACCATTATTTTTCTTCCTTTAAACTCCAGAATAATGCAAGACCTTCCCACTTCTTGGCCAGCACCTCTGCAAAAAGACATCAAAATCATCATAATTAAACCAACTCACACCATATGGATGCAACTATATACTGGATGTGTTTAGTGGGATTATTTTTCTGTGTAGAAATAACAACCTTTTAAGCTGAAACACTAAAGTAGCAGAACAGTTATATTTATCTCAATGGAAATGAGGCCCTATCTAATGCAGGAGAAATACGAAGAATGGTTGGGGAAATTATTTTGGTCTCTTCCATCTTTTATTGCATGTCTGTACACTTGAGTCTCAAAGTATTGAGATGTATAAGGAATGGGAAGCTTACTGAACAAATTATGTTGGGGTGAATAAGCTTTAAGTAGCATCTTCAAGTTGTCCAGAAGACAACTCTTGTGGTGCTACCAGAAACACCTGCAAATTGCACTGGTATCCTCACCAGAGACAAACAAATCAACTTAAAGTACTACAAGACCCACAGTGCTGTCGAAGTGCAAAGGTAAAACAAACGTTTTGCTCAGACAGCACTTCAGCAGCGCACAGGGAAAAGCCACGATCCTTCCAGCTGAGCATGACAGCTCTCCCAGGGACGGCAAACGCAGGGAAGGGAAGAGGAAGATAGCCCGGGATTTCAGCACCCTTTGAGGAGTTGAACGGTGATCAACACCGTTTCTCCCGGGCCGCGCAGGCCACGCTCCCGCCTCACGGGTCGCGATGACACAACCAGGGCCCAGGGGAAGCGCTGGGCTGGGGCCCGTGCCCACCTCATAGGTCGGGCTCCTCCCCTAACCCCGGGCTGGCCGCAACCCCGGCGCCCCCCCCGACACCCCCTGCCCAAGTCCAACGCGCGGGTCCCGCCGCCGCGCCCGCCCCGGGCGCTCACAGGGGCCGGATGAGCAGCTGATCACTCTCCTCCGCCGGGATCAGCGCCTCGGCTTTCCGCTTGGCGGACATGACGCCCTAAGCCCCGGAGGCACCCGCGCTGACCCCGACCCAAGCCCGCCCGCCTTCCGTTCCCTCTCGGTTTCCTCTTCCTCTCGCCTTCCGCTTCCTGTCCTCAGAGCCTTGCGCGCATGCGGGGCGGGGTGACCCGGAAGTGGGAGGACGAGCGCGGGCTGTGGGGCGAGGTGAGGGGCAGCGGCGGGTCGGGTATGAAGTACAGGAGGTTCTGGGCGTCGAGGTCCCGGGAGCGGTGCCTCCCTGAAGGCGGGAGGGCCGGGGAAGAGGCTGGGGGGACGAGCGGGCAATGGGCTTTCGGTGCCGCCCGCTATGGGAGGGGCCGCGCTCCTTCCTGCCTTCCCCCGGCCGCGGCGCCGGGAGCTTTGCCTCTCACCTGTCTGTAGGAAGCGGGCTTGTCCTTTCTTAATTCGCCAGGTTATCATCTGGGGCTGCAGGTAGAAACAGGGAGGAGATCAGCAAAACGCGGGTGCGCTGCAGAGCTGAGCTGGAGCAGGACTCGATGCTTCCCGCACCGGATGCGTGTGCTAAGAGGTCCTGAGTCAGCTAATGTACTGAAGGAGCTTTTGAGGTAGCTTATGTTAAGTTGTGCCATGCTCGGAGGCTGCAGGCAGACTTGGGAGATGTGCCTGTGCTGCTCTGCAGAAAGGGCTGCTCCATCTGTGCTGGGTACCCAGGCTTCTCGCTGTGTGGCTTTTGGTCTGTCAGGGACCCAGTGTTTGTTTAATGGCCAAACACAGCAGCAGGCTGGGGGCTGTAATCCAGCACGGCATCTCAGATCTCAGCTCCACCTTGTGTGTCGTCCATACTTACGGCCATTATGAACAGTGCTGAGGCTGTGTTTCTCCTGTGTGCTCTTTCTTCTACCTGCTCAGAATCTCTGAAAGCTTTGTAATTACAATATTCTTCCCTGAAGAAGCTGGGAAATGGGGTTTCAGCACTCCCAGATGGGGAGTCAGTGTCCTGCTTCTTGACACTGTCTGGCCAAGTGTTATGTGAAGCAATTGAAGTAGTTGGGTAGACACAGGAAAAATGTTTTGGGAATACTCTCAGAACTCCCTCTAACTCTGTTCTGAGGCAGTAAATGTAACATGCTGCTTGCTTTAATTTTCAGGAACATGTTAAGTAGTAATGGCTGGTCTTAGAAGTGTTACAGTCAGTTCTTCAGAATTGGGGTTGTTTGGTGTGTTGGTTTTATTTTTAATGGGAACATAATCCTTGGAGCAGGGTTTGCACTGGATGCACTTTGTAGGGCACTTTGATTATAGTTACAAATAAAACTAATCTCATGCTTTTAAGTGGGAATATAAATTTTAAATTTTGTCTTATTTCTACATACATGTTTCTGTGCATTAGAAACTGACATATGCCACAGTCTATAACTTAGGGAGCAGCAATTTTTGATGGATAAGGACAGGGATGTTTTAGCAGAGAGCTGGAGGGACTTTCCCAGTCACACATGAAGAGCAGCAGAGGAACATTCCTACTTCCATCTTTAGAGTTCTTTACAAGTTTCCAGTTTCTATCCACTGTGGATACAGTCACTCTGGTGCTTGCCAGGAACTCTCCCTTGATGCTCTGACAGCTTTAATTTTTATTTTTCCTTCCTAGAAGATCTTCCTTGATCCAATTATGAAAAAATGTTCAGAAAAGGAAAAAAACGGCACAGCAGCAGCAGCTCCCAGAGCAGTGAGATCAGCACTAAGAGCAAGGTAAGCTGAATGTGGTATATACTCTGCTATGGAAGCACTTCTGCTGACAGTTCAGTGCTCTGTTGTTCCGAACAGGGAGAACTCGCTACTTCCACTACTCCTCAGATTGTGTTATAAGAGTTAAAACCTCCTATCCATTACAAAGCCCTTGCATTCCGAGATGAATGCTCAAATGCCCACAGACACAGGAGTTTGTAGCAGCACATAGTAAGATTTGGAGGAAAAAGTAGTTCATTTGTTCTGTAGTGATATTGTCTTTAAGAAGGTGCCTGGTGCTAGGTACCAAGAATGAGTTTGTTCTACAGTATTAGTTGGTTACTCGGTATCTCTAAAAAGTATTCTTCTTTTTGAATAATGTGTCCATTTTGTCTGATAGGTTTTGGAATGATCAGTTGAATATTCTGGATTTTCCAAGGTGCCGTTTCACTTCCCTTGCACTGCTATGTTATTTCAAGCATTGGTGACAAGCATGTAGTTGTCAATTCCTTCAAGTTAAGATGCAGTACCAGAAAAGTCTGGACATAACCTGAAGGTTCATTTTCTCTTTTTCTTTTATTTCCTTCTCTTTTCAAAATACATGCGGACTTCTGAAGGGTTCCTGCTGAATCTGTATCAGTCTTGATTTACGTTAAGGCAGAAGGATAAGTGCAGGAAAGAAAGAGGTGTTGTTTTTTTCTCCCCATTTTGCGGTGCTACTTTAAGTAACTAGACCATGAATACTAGCTTATTTAAAAGAAAGAGTTGAGGCAGGTATCTAACACCAAATGTTGATATGTTCTTAGTAACTTTCTGATTATATTAATGTTTTTTCTTAGTCTGTAGATTCCAGTCTTGGGGGACTTTCCAGGTCTAGTACTGTGGCTAGTCTAGATACAGACTCCACAAAAAGTTCAGGTATGTAATCAGAGTTTGAGCAGCTATGTATGGAGCAGGATTAATTTTATGTGTGTTTGTATAAAAGAGCAGAGAAAAAGGAAAAGGTTAAAATATGCATTTTACTAATTGTGAGTGAATCTGTTAGCCTGTTGACTAATGTGTGAATAGCTCTAGACTTTTAAAGTATTATTAATGATTCATCTAGGATTAAGTCATTTTTTTGGTAAAGTGTCTGAGTAAGAGTAGTTGAGTTACTAGTCTGTTACACAGGATAAATCTGGTATAACTTTTTGGAAGTTGTGTTTCCTGCTTTTAAAAGTTTACACTTGGACTAAAATAATGGAAATAAGATTTGATTTTACAGGTTCTTGCTCACCAGGTGTCCTGATTTCTTCCTAGTAGCTGGTACCACATCAGATCACAGTGCATCACTGTTGAACAGAGCAGTTTATTTAAAACAAATGATAGTGAACATTAGAACCAACTTTTGTGTTTTCTGATTCAAGGTTGTTAACTCAAATTTGAATGAGTATAAACAGTGCTGTATCATGGATCCATATGAAACTATTGACTTCACCATGGGCCAGGAGAGTTCATTAGAGAGTTAACATACTTGGGGGGGGGGGGTTAAGTGTTTGATGTAGGTCTGCAAAAATGATAGAATTTACTAGGTTAGCCCTGTTACACCCATTAGAATAGCACTGCTGTTCTCTAATTCTTCAGAATTGCTTTGCTTTATTTTGTTGCAGGACAAAGCAATAGTAATTCTGATACATGTGCAGAATTCAGAGTTAAATATGTTGGTGCCATTGAAAAACTGAAATACAATGAGAGCAAAAGTCTTGAGGGGCCACTGGACTTGATAAATTACATAGATGTTGCACAGGTAAGTGGGTTACAAAAGACAATACCAATAGTGTCAGAACATCTTAAGCTTAGCTGTATTTCTTTCATATTATCATGTGATGTGACATCTTTCTGTGTAAATTTTAGACTTACTACAGTAAAGCAGCTTACTTTAGAAAACATTAAGCTGTCAATCTCAAAAGCTGCTACACTCAATTCCATCTTAGTGATTAACTGGAGAAATTGCATCCAGGGAGCTGTTCTGAAGAAGCAGGCTCAGAGCAAAGGCCCTTCCATGAATCATTACTGAACAAGTATCCCAACTGAAAGTTGCTATACTATCTTAAGCACCATTAGGACTAGTATCCAGGACAGAATTATCTCCTCCAGATGTCCTCAGTACTGTAGAAGTTTTCCTATAGAGGAAAATGTCATTTTTGCTTACAGCCACTTAAAAACCTGTGACCAAAGAATCTAACTAGTATTTAGGTCATCCTGGCCAAACTGTGGTTGCTTGTACTTATTTTTGTACTCAAAGCCATAACTGGTTGTTCTCACTAGATAGCTGATCATTTGTATCTTTAAAATCACAGAATATTTGTTTGTCTTGCAGCACCTTGACATTTCAAGTATCTGAATATATGCCAAAACTACTTTTACAGCCAAATAACAATATTGCGGCCTGTGGGGAACATAGGTCACCCAGCACAGCATGATAGAGCATGCATTATTTTTCACCCCATCAGATTTGACCACAGGGCCAAACTTCCCCGAGATGATAAATTTCTTTCCAGAATCGTGGACTATTTAGAACAGAATAGAGTAATTTCAGTTGGAAGGGACTCACAGTGATCATCTCGTCCAGCTGCCTGACCGCCTCAGGGCTGACTAGAAGTTAAAGGGCATTGTCCAAATGCCTTTTAAACACTGACCAGCTTGGGGCCTTGACCACCTTTCTAGGAAGCCTGTTTCAGTGCTCGACCACACTCTCAGTAAACAGATGCTTCCTCATGCCAAGTCTAAACCTCTCCTGATTATATTTTACATAAGTTTAAGAGATTGGACAAATGAAGAGTGGCAGGCAGGCTCCACACAGGAAATGGGAGCAGGGCTAGTGATGTTGATGACTTCACTGAAGGACACATAAACACATTTTCTGTTACATATCTTCATTGTTCATGTTCTTCTGTCTGCACTAAAGGCTTTTGTTTGTTTCCCTCCAAAGCAAGATGGAAAGTTACCTTTTGTTCCAGGTGAAGAGGAGTTTATTATGGGAGTTTCCAAATACGGCATTAAAGTTTCAACATCTGATCAATATGTAAGTGATTCGCAACAAACTGTCTTTTTGGTGAGAGCTGGGAAGTGCATTGATTTATTTCTGTGATGGGTGATCTATTTAAGCAAACAAACAAGCCGTCACAGCAGCACTGCACCATGTCAGTTCTCCTCAGAACTCTCTGTATTTTCCTGGTTGGATTTATGAGAAAAATCCATTCCTTTTGAGATAGAACACCAGACATAAGGCAGACAAGGCTTTATGCTCTTTGGGCACATCTTCCTTTCTCTGTGACTGTCCTGCCATTCTCTTGTACGGAAAGGTAGCACAGCTGTGGTGTCCCAGACCATGGGTTCCTCAGCCTGTTAGGAATGCAACTCCTGTTGGTGTTAGTGTGGAGAAGTAAAAAACAAAGGTGTTTTTTTGCTTTTGTTTCTGGTTTGGTTTTTTTTTCCCAAAATATCAGGTTTTTTCCTCTTTAAAGTTCCAGCCTTGCACTCCTAATCCAAGAGTGCAAATTCACTCTAGCATTAAAGCCTCTTGATTCCACTTTATTGATCAAGCCTATGTTTTGTTTGCATCATTTCCAACATGTAGTTTATTTTCCTTTAGCACACTTCAAGTAGCTTTTTGGCTAAAAATAAATTAACCTGGAATTCTTTTGGGTTTTGTTTTTGCTGCCCTCCCAGATTGTTAATTCTCATCAAAAACATAGGTTATGCTATTATTTATATTCCTTTTTACTCTGATAAAGATCAGATAGGTAATTTAAAAACTTTTATCCATCATTCTTACATCTTCAAGCTGCAAGCATGCCCAAGCTGATAAAGTCATCTGTGTTTAAGCTAGCTTGCACTGGCATTTTATTGCATTGCATACTGTTTCCCAAATTCTATTTTCTTGCATCTATGTCACTGTTGACATTTGAGTTGTTCTTTAGTGTGTTAGTCCACTTGAGTTCTAAGGTGGAAACGTTTTCTCTGCCTTCATAAAAAGAATTCAGTCTTCTATGACTTCAGGGGAAGGCGGAAGTTCTGTGATGCATAGATGCCTTTGCAGGTAAATAGGCAGCTGTTTATTTCAGATGCCAAAGAGAATTAACTGCAGGATACAACATTTTTCCTCATGGATTTCAGCCGTTTGAGAAATTATTTCATTAGTGACTGAAACATGTAGAGATACATAATTCACTGATTTGTATTGTTTAGGGATGCAAGCATTAGAAACCAAAGGCAAAGCATTTACAGAAGTCGCACTGAGGTGTTGACCTTCTTCTCATTGTTTGTGTATATTTGTATATTATATGTATGTATGCACATGTAGGGCACAGTTTGTCCATCTACCATCTCATTTCTCTATCAGCTGCAGATCCCCTCATAGCCAAATAATGGAACAAGAGGAGAAAATGGATTTACAGGGGAATCGTGTCCTTTAAAGAATTCTCTCTTTCTCTGTCAGTGATAATCCACACATACATTAACACTGTAGTAAGTTCCAAACAAGTAACTAAAAAGTTACACCTGATTTGGAGGGAAAACTTGGTTGGCATCTTTAACAGGGAGACTGGAGGGTTGCTCCAGTAAGTTGGAACTTACTGGCTTCAGCTGTTCTCAGTGTGGTGTGATGGAGCATCAGGAATGGAGATGTTTTTCAACAAGGTGATCTTAGAAGCACTGATAGAGGGTTTTTCTCAAGGGTTTCATAGCAGGCGTCAAGCTCACTGTCCATTTTTACAGCATTTGTATCAAGAGTGGATATTTCTTTAGACCCTTCAGCTAGTGATAGGGACAAGGTGTTTCAAAAAGAGCTGTCTTGAAGTTGTAAGACCCTGGAGGTGGTATGACTGGAATAAACCAAATGAGTATTACCAGTTGGGTAGATGGCTTGAGAAGAAAGGCTTTGTGTGTGCTAGGTCTGCAGAGACCTTGCACATAAACCCATCCTTTCTTGGAATGATCAAGACTGGAACTGTTGGGGCTGGTGTGAAACCCTGCAGCTGTATCAGAGGTCTCCCAGACAAGATCTCTGCAAGAGCCAGGGCCCATGCTGTGGCTCAGGCCACACCACCATCCTAAAGCAACTAACCTTGTCTCTGGTACCCTTGCCAGAACTGGCACAGGGGCTTGTCTGGAAAAGTACCAGAAAAGGAAGAAGTTGTTTTACGTTACATCTGTGCCAGAGGTACAGAGCATCCTGCTTGTCCTGCTCACACAGAACGAGTGAGGACAGGTGGGAAATGAATGTGTCCACATATGAATGCAGTTCTAAAATGGAAGCAAAAATTAAAGCTAAAGTTGCATTAAACACCCATTTTTTTATATCTCAACTAAACTCTTAATTAAAAAGTTGTAAGTTACCAAGGAATGTTTTTCTCCTGTGAGTAAATCCAAAGTATTCTTTTGTGAGAGAGAGTATCAAAATAGCTGGAAAACTCAAATAGCCGTTGCACTGTTCCAGAGTAACTTTTATTTGCCACGTGGTTTCAGGATGTGTTACATAGGCATGCTCTCTATTTAATTGTACGGATGGTGTGCTACGATGATGGTCTGGGAGCAGGAAAAAGTTTACTGGCTTTGAAGACAACAGATGCAGCCTCTGAAGAATGCAGCCTCTGGGTATATCAGTGCAATAGTTTGGTAAGACTTTATGTTTACAGTATTTAAATTAGGTATCAGTATTCTGATTGAAAAGGGAGATTCTAAAACCCAAGGCCCTTGATGAAGGCTTTTTGGCAGAAGTGGGATTGCTCAATTGAAAAAAAAAAAAAAAGTTCTCAATATGCCCTGGCTGAGTTGGGGAGAATTTGCTGACTGCATGTGATCAGCTTAGAGGGAAAATACCTACACTCCCTAAAATTGCCAGTGAATGTATAAAATTGCCAGTGAATGTACACACCTGAGAAAGCTCTCTGCAATCTGAAGAGTGCTACTGTAGCTGCTAAGGACAATTCTCCATTTGTATTTTCAAAGACAAAAACCTCTTAAGATGGGACTGAGCAGGGAGTGATCAAGTAACAAGTCTAGAAATAGAGTGTGCATTCCTATTTACAAGCAAGGGAAGTGATCCCTTCTTAAGAGTAGAATGCCTTGTCAAGATGCTATGCTATGACGCATACCCCCCCAGCACTGGGGGAACACACAGATTGACTTTCTGAATGCTAGCATGGTGCTCTGATGAAAGCTCACTACTCTGACTTATTTCAAAAGAGCTCGTTCAAAACAGCTTCCCACATGTCACTGCAGACCACAGAAATCAAATTAAATCTCACTTGTGCTACTCCATTTTGCATGTCTGCCAAAAGAATCATAAAGGCCACATTCTGCTGTAAATGAGTTTTGAGACATTCAGATGTTCTTTAGAAAGTGTTAATGGGTGTGTTTGGGTGGGGTCTTTTGGTTTTTTTTTTAGGAACAAGCACAAGCTATTTGCAAAGTGTTATCTACAGCCTTTGATTCAGTTTTAATGTCAGAGAAGTCCTGATGTTCTTCAGCTGTACATGATGGTGTAGCACAAGAGGCCTTTGTGTGGGGAGGAAATGGGGCTCCTTCGTGACATCACAGACTGGCTGCAGCTACAGAGTCCCAGAAAAGACTCCCTGTGCAAACAAGAGCTATGCAAACTTGCATATGGTACTCTCATTCTCCAGACGTAACTTGAAGAAATCATTCCACCTTCAGTTGCCAGAACAAGACAGGATTTTGTATTTAACATGGTATTTTCCCCTCAATAATGTTTTGTATATTAATGTCAATATTGTAGACATGTAAAATAAAACTGACACATCTCTTTGTCTGAAAAACGTTTTGTTAATGTAGACTTCAGTTCTGCTTAACCCAGATAATAGAGCAAAACAAGAGCAAGGTCATTTGGTACTTCAAACCTCTAGTTTCACCTAAGGTCTGCTCCCTGGACGGTTCCTACATTCAGCTAAAATGCGTAAGATGTAATTTTGCTGCTCAAGTGCTGTTTGTATTTCCCATCTGATACTTTGAGAAAAGCTATTTCCTAATCAAAGCGGAGTAACAGAAGGGAAGCAGCCAAAGTGATTTTAAAAGTAGTTTTATTTTTCCAGACATTTGACTGGTTAACAAGAGTAAAATTTATTAATCATGCTCTAATTATAAATCACTGCATCCAGGACGTTGAAAATAAGAGTTGATTTTAGGTTATACAATATATACAGTTGCTCTGCAACTAAACGAAATAAAAACAACTGAATTGAATATTATACATCTCATAGCACTCTAAGCTGCATTTTAAGTGTCACTTGCTCCTTTTTAAACAGTTAACACAGCAACCTAATAGTCTGTCTATTAACAGATTTTTTCAATCATTATTTTAATCAGATTTGAAAAGTTGTATGAAATATGCCAAAATCTTGGACTTAGAATTCTTAATTTTATATTATAAATAGATATCTACAGGCTCTAGAATTTCTTTTTCCTCTGCCAGAGGACCAAACTTTGAGAAACATGGAAAATCTAGGGATAAATTTCGCTTAGCTGCTCTTTATTGGTCCGCCAGGTTTTATCTGTCCACACTATTAGTGCTATTAAGTTGTAGTCTAGAAGTTTCCTAGTTTCTAAGTGACCAGTGAACCAGGTGGTGACATTTTGAAGTGTATTCCTCTTCTGGGAATATTCCTTTTCCTAGGAACTCCAGGAAAATTTGCATCATTGTTTAACTTGACAAGTTGTTACATACAGTGGTGACATTTTGAAGTGTATTCCTCTTCTGGGAATATTCCTTTTCCTAGGAACTCCAGGAAAATTTGCATCATTGTTTAACTTGACAAGTTGTTACATACACTATAAGATTCTGTGTTAAAAATACTGTACATTAGGAGATCTGTGCAAAATAATATGCCCATTTACTCTCTAGACTCTATCAGGGATAGAAACATACAAAATAGTGTTGCAAACTGAATGTAGCAGGAAGTGGGTAAAAGTGTAGTGCTAAACTATTCCTCTATCATTTTACTGGGAACTTCGAAAATACAGGCTAATTTGCTTCAACTTGCAACAAAAATATCCTGAAACATTCCAGTTTGTTCCCCATTTACACTGCAGCAACAGCTCTTGGAAAGGGAGGTTATGCATGTATGTGGCTGTACCCACACACGTGAGGCTCTTGCCCAAATATACCCTTCAGGAAAGGCGATACAAGGTAAGATCAGTGTTGCTCTTCCAGCACGAACGCAACAGGATTGTTCCCCAAACAAGCATGGATGGTGGTGGCCTATTTTCCACTGTTCAGTATGCAATGGCCAATTTCAATACCATCTGCCAGAAATTCAAAGTTCTCTTGATCAATCTACAGATAAAATATTCACAGAACATGATGGACCCAGAGGCTGACTTTTCTTGTCCTATGCCACCAGTTGTCTTCTGTAGTGTAAGCAAAACCCGGCACAATTTCCAAGACAGAAACATCAAAATGACATCAGAAGTGTGCTGGTGTTTTGTATTCCATCAGCTGACTGGGAACTCTCCATGGCCTAGCCTTGGTTTACAAATTAGTAAAAAAAAATATTTAACAACAGTGTAGCTACCATATAGGTGGGTATATTATATAAATACAGAGTGAGTTAGCAAACCAGCAGTGTTTGCAAGGTAGTGGCACACAAATTGTATAAACCTGAAGATAATGTAGTGTACTTGTGAGGTGTCCGATACCTTCTTGACCAAGGGTAAGTGTTCCACCAACTATGTTCCCTCTGTGAACACATTGTTGGATGAGTTAAGAAAATTCAAGAATTTAAAAACAAAGTCCCAACACTATAATGAGACAAGTGTAAGAAAAGCTCTGCAATCCATCATCAACGTAAAATACATTTCAGGAAGTGCAGTTTTCCTATCCGTGAGTTAATGTAGTAACTCGCTAATATTGCCATAGTTTAGTTAACCAGCAGTAGTCACACTAAATGACCAAAATGGATGTAACGTACATAAAGAACATTCAGAAAACAGGTTCTACTCACGTGCAGCATAGTAAAATGAAACAGTCTCAAGCTCACAAAATTAGAACTAGGAAGTTCAGCGACTAACACAGAGTTCAGATAACTTGAAGCAAATATCTACATCCATTCTGAAAGACAGAAATTTTTCCTGTGGTAAACTGAAATACTTTTTTACTTTTACCTAGCCATAGCCAAAGACACCCAATTGAAATAGTTTCTTCAGTAACTGTTGATATCCTGGATGACAGCCAGTACGGCAAGATGCTGAGTGAGTCCCATTTAGAATTACACAGCAGCTTGCATGTTTTGGTTCCAACACTTCAAATGGTATTAAGAATTGGATAAATTCACTGCCCTATTAGATGCACCATTTCTTTGACTGGGGAAGCAACACTGAACCGTGGCATTGTCATGTTAGAAAACAGAGAATAAAATTACAGTGAATTCATTGAAGAGAACATTCATTATGTTGTGATGCTCACACACTTACGTGGATATTGATTGTTAAAGCTTTTCAGTTCACCTTGAAAAATACAGGAAGAGTTGTTTTTCTTAAAGTGTAAACTGCTCATGAGAGGTTTTCACATAGAAAAAAGTACTAAAAGTCCTAAAACCAGACCAATGGCAATAAGAAAAGTAAGCTACAGTACCTAGGACTTGGGCAGTGCTCTGGCAAGGTGTCTGCAGATAGGTAGATGAAATGAAATAGAGCAAAACTTGTTCCTGTGACTGCTGGAAATGAGAAATGTCTCCACTTATCAGTAGCAATTTAATCAACAATAAAGTGCACAAATGATACAGGGAAAGCTCCTTTCCGACTGGGATCTCCATCAATATGACCAATCTGAAAGAGTCCAGATATTTTTCAAGTTAGTCTCAAAATGGCATTTCAGTACCACCAAGGTGAATTCCAGTGACCTTCCTGCCTGTATCACGACAAGCCTCTCCCTGCATTATTTCTGCTGTAGTGGTGTGTTTCTTTTGCAAACAGGAAAATTCAGTCCTACAGGGTGCATTTGTTTCTCAGCTACAGACATTTCCCTTCCCCCAAATTCAAATCTTTTATCCAGTTCTTTGAAAGTAACACCTCTTAATGCAGTACCACTGCTGCATCGTTTCAGCACATTCTGTAATGCCTCACAACCCACAGTCTGCCTCTCATAAGTTGCTTCTGCTTCCCCCTCTTAGCAATCACTGAAAGTTAAAAGGATGGATCAAGCTTCAATAGTTTTGTATTTTACATTAGTCTATTTGTGTTTACACAGCACTACTGTCAATTTAGATGCAATGTGAAGATCTCTTCTTCACTAGCTACCAGAGTAAGGCAAGTGTTTTCATGCAAAACAATTACCCAAGACTTGACTTTAGCTGATGAGACTCTGGAATGTAAATACTTGAGATGGTTTTCCAGCTCAAAGAGACCATTTCTCAGTCTCACTCAGCTGAAGAATTAGGACAGCACAAAGCTGTCTTCTAAGGCCCACCGCACAGCATCTGTAGGAGCATCAGATTCTTAAATTGCTGACACCCCAAAAAAATTTCCTGAATCCCCTGTGTATTGTGAACCCTACTAATACTGATCAGATTTTCTGAATGAGAAAAGCTAAAAAGAAAAAAAAACAAACAAAACTTGTCTGAAGTTTGATTTTTTTTTTAACAGAGGATATTTCTGAAATTACGTTTCCATGGGATGAAACTTTTCTTGTTACTTGGAAACACAGTGGGGAATCCTCTGAAGTCAGTGTCAGCCTCTAGGTTTCATTTATTTCTTTCAAAGTGTGTACTAGAATATAAAGAATACTCACCCACCACTCCTGGTCTTCTTCACCATCAACCACAATAATATCTCCCTCTGAAAAAGTTAGCTCATCTGGGTTATCTGCTACACAGTTGTAAATTGCTTTTACTCTTTTGGGTTTAGTTTTTGACTGAAACATAAAAATAAGCAGATGTAAATAATACAGCACAGAAGATACAGAACAGACTTGATCTAAAGAGAGCCTCAGAACTGCTTCCAACCATTATTTTTGATAGATTAGAGTTCAGCTACATGTTTTATGCTGGGTGCTCATGTTTCAGGCTGAATTTGGCAGCATCCAAAGCCTTTTGGAACCACTGCACCACCATCATGGTCCAGGTTTCCCTCAGCAATCTTCCATTTTTGCTCATCCAAAGCTGTCTTCAGAGCTCTACATCACTGCAATGAGTAACTGCAGTGAGTACAGTTTTATTCAGAAGATGGGGTGATCAAGTTCAAGTGCTACACAGCAAGTGTAACAGCAGTTGCATTATCAGAAAGAAGCCTAAGCCATCTGCTGATATGATCCCTCTTAATTTGCTAATCTCATTTCAGCAGTGTATAAACCCTCTGTCTCTGTGATGCTTTGCTTTGAGGAGACTGCAAGCCACAGGAGCGGTTCAGCAGCTCTTCCAACAGAAAAGTTTAGTAAGGAGCTGCAGTATTCCAGTACTGCAGTGACACTCCAATCCTAGTTGTATTCTGTTTGAAATGTTCTATGATGAAATTGTTTTGCTCTGGTATCACAGCATCCACCATCCTAATCTCATACGTCTCCCAGTGCAACCCAGACTGCTGCTGCATTTGTTTTCAGCCTTCTCATTCTCTGTTTCAGACCAACAATAACGGTACCCACACAGTGTTTCCACATGAGGACCAAAGAGGCACAGGACCTGGAGGCAGAGAATTAGCTTTCTACCACAGGTCTACCCTTTTCCCTATTTGCCCAGCCATAGCCAGCAACAATCTCTCCTTTCTATCCTAAGATACCAGAGCAGAGCTATAAGTGCTATTAGGTCCAGAGACATCTGTTAATACAGTGGGTGTTTGGGACAGAGGCTCCAGATGGGATAAGGAAATGAAGGCAATGAAAGCCATCCTGGAGTCCCCCAGAGACTGGTTGGAGCTTCTAGTTAGGTCAGCCATAAAACAGGACACACTTGTAAGGGGAGAAGAAACTCCACTGAAGTCTACTTCTTTCCACCAGCAAAACACTCTGCTGTGGACAGTACAGCCCAACAGACTTAATGTCCCATTTTGCTAGAGCTTTGCACCATGCAGACAAACAGGTGCAAGAGAAGATGGGGAAGGAGAGAGGTAACATGGTTGTTATGCTCCTCTGTAAGCATCCATTTGCATTTTAGTATGAAATACCTGACCTGCCCAGACCAGGCATATCCTTTGTCTTTGTCTGTGGGCACACCCCTGTGAGCTGGCAGCTTGTACTGCATCACAGCAGTTTTGCCAGATGCTCCATCTCAGTCAAGTTACAGTTCGAATCACCCACCACCTTTTAGTCAAGAGGGAGAAGCTTCACATCAGTACAACAGTGATAAACTGACTAACTTCAAAGTGCAGTAATTACAGGTATTTCTTGTTCCTCAGAAGGCAAGGAAATTAAAATAGATTTCATTCCCAGAAGACTAAAATCTTCCAGCAAAGTTTCCCATGTATCTTCAATGTGGTTTTAAAAATCTAAAATACACTTTGGGGAAAAAGAAATGAAAAAAAAAAAAAAAAGGTATTTCAATCTGAAAAATAAGCTATTGGGCAAAGGCACTGTATAGGAGATAAGCCACTGAGTAGATGTGCATGCATAATTAGAGTTGTCTTTTTCTTTACTCAAGCATTTCTGCACTCATTTCCTAAATCTGGGCTGGCCTCTGGATTCCCTAACAGGGTAAAGACTTAGCAAAAAAGGCTGGAGTATAAGGCTAAATGGAATGATTTAGCTGAAGTACTTTAGCTAGACTGATCTGGCTAAAGCTCTTTAGCTGAGGGGCCCTTCACTAAATCTCAGCTAAGATGCTTCCACTAGATTGATTTATCTAAAGCACCTTAACTAGCACACACACACTGAGCCAGGTTTCCCCTACTTATCTCTCCTATGACAGAAGAGAATCATCCAGCTGATTTTCTCAGTCTCATATAATTCACGCTACCGAAGGCCTAGAACTATCTGGAGGGTCAGATTTGTTCTTCCTGTTATGTGCAATTAATATTGAACAGTGGAGACACCGACTGTTCCTAGAAACTAGTCAGCATTGCCCATTCACTTACAAATAAAACAATTTATCCTCTAAAACAAAAAAGGAAAGAAGATAAATAAGCTACAACTTTCATGTATACAGAAAGCCAGGTAATGAACTGTTTCAGAACCACAGAGATGTGTTGAAAGAAGAGTCAGTGCTCATACGTGAATCCCAAAACACACAAAAGAAATTGTGATCAGGGTCCAACAGCTTCACAAAGTATGACAATTCCCTCAGTGCATGTAAGCAAAAGGGACACATACTCAAAATTTACACTACCTAGACCACTTAATTTTATTGTCACCTAAACTATGAAAGTTATTTAAGATGCAACGCAAGACAGTGACCTGGTTGAACAAGAGTGGGGGAGACAAAAAATCAGATTTCATACTCCCAACTAATGCAAGATAAATTCCAAATGTCTCTGTGGCTTTTTAGTACTATCAGATGACAAACATGTAATAGGAGTTCTTAGAGCTCAAGACAAACATGCAAGGCTATGCACATAAACACTGAAGTCCCACCTGGAGAATTACTATTTCAGTAGGCATGGCTGAGGAAAAGATGGCTGAAGGGAGAGAGACAGAGAACTGAAGAGGGCAGCTCTTTTCCTTACAGCCCATTAGTAAGACAATGGCAGAGCCAGGAACAGCACATCTACCTCTCAGTTTGTTATTTACCTGCAGAACCATGCTCCTATATGGAATGTAAAGCATGAAACAGCCCAGACCCAGTCACATGCAGCATCTTGGAAAGTATGGACTCTATACTGTGATTGGCTTACTGCAGAGAAATACTGTCATGATCAAGAACATGGATGTTTTATGTCTATCACACAAGAAAACAACATAAAATTGGAAAAGAGACCAAAGACCTAGATGAACCACACACGATATACAGCTCAACTGACATCTGGGAATACATACCTTTACTTACACCAATATAAAAATATAGGTATTGATACTAATAGTATGTGTTACCATCCATGATCCTAGTCTACAAATAATAAATAAGAGTACAAAAAGGCCACACAATCAGATCAAGGGTCCATCTGAATACAATATATCTTTTTTAACAGTCACCATAAGGCTGGGGGAGGCGGAGAAGAAGAATATACAGTACTTCCAGCCTTCCTCTTCACCCTTCAACCACCTTTTGGTTGGGGGTGTCTCAAGTCAGATGTGGTTTCTGTGTACATACCAAGACATTTCTCTCCTGTCACCCAGTGAATGTATCACAAAGAGATGCAAAGAGAACCAACTGCACAAAGAGCCAATTTGTTTCAGTTTGAGCTTGACCCCTAGTCTTGTCTGAAGCCATTTGATCTACCTATGCAAACAACTATATCTACTTCCATTACAAAAGTAAGCACAAAAGCTTCCTTATTACTTACTTCACTGAAGTTTAAGAATGAAGTTACATATGATCTACAAGTGACTCACCAAGCTCACCTACAGGAGGCTTAAGCAGCTTAACTACCTTGAATAAGTCGAATCATATGTTCTGTGGATTGTGCTGGTCACATCTGGACATAACCAAAGAATCCATATTTCTTTTCTCTTTGTTTTTTTTGTTGATGTTCTTTTTTAAAGTTATTTTTATTTAAGATCACATAATATCATACAGGAAATGCAAGAAAAGCAAAGATTCCCCAAATATTTAGTATAAGTCACCCACACATTTAACACAGGATACAGGCTTCATATTTTTCATGATTCTCACACTTTCTCCATAACAGGATACACTCTTATGTCAACAGTGTGTTTGACAGAATGCAGAAGATGTAATAAAATCAAACCCCAGATTTTGCCTACTTACTATTTGTGATTTCCTTGGCATTGGTGCTGGTGGTTGAATCTGTGCCAAAGTATTTGATGTAGAACTGGTTTGTGTTACTGGAATTTCACATACAGAAGATGAGTCTCCTGCTGCTAAGGTAAGCAGAACAAGTAAATTTTAGGCATGTTTTAAAAAAAAAAAAAGTAAGCGTGATGATACAAACTGAAACCAAATCTATGGCGCCATGGATCCTTAGAGGATACGAATAATTTTATATCCCAATGGTATTTAATTTTTTGATGTCTTTTTCTAAAGAACTGAAGAACTTTTCTATCCTTTTTCTTATCGAAAAAGGCCTCTCTTCCCAAAGACAATTAGCTAAGACCTTCCATACTACACATATGCTAAAAGACAAAAAAAGCCTAAAAACCAGACAAGAGCAGAACCAAAGATCCCATTTCCTCACTTGCTCACTACAGACTGTGTGCTTTTAGAAGCCTTCCTTCCTAGTAAAGTGTATCATTATCAAGATGATGTATCCTTCACAGGAGATTCCTGACACAGATGGCAGACAGTGATTAGCAAATTCCCCTTGGGTATGTCAAAGGGAAGGAAAAAAGAATCAAAGTAAGAACCAATGAACAAAATATGTACTGTGGAATGGGAAACTGGGTAAGAGAAGCTCCACTACACCCACCACAGAATCCATACCAACTTTACTTTGCACATTTTTGAGATGACATTATTGTCATAATTCTCCCCCTTTGGAGATACACAAAAGCCATCTGGACATGGTCCTGGGTAACCAGCTCTGGGTGGCCCTGCTTTGAGCAGAGGAAATGTACCAGAGAACATCTGAAGGTCCCTGTCAATCTCAACCATTCTGTGGTTCTGATTCTTTTTACATGGCCCCATTATTTACATTAACTGGCCCATAGCTCTGTTCATGCAGAAGAGCCTGAGGCATCAGGGGCTGCACAAGCAAGAGGGGAAATGAGAATGCTGGTACTGACTGCATTTAAATGTGTAAGGTAAATAAAAAAATCCCCCCAGTCCCTTAGACTGTTATAATATCTTAATTACAATAAAGTAACATGGAACTGTTGGAACAAGTCCAGAGGAGGGCCACCAGGATGATCAGGGGACTGGAGCACCTCCTGTATGAAGATAGGCTGAGAAAGTTGGGGCTGTTCAGCCTGGAGAAGAGAAGGCTGAGTGGAGACCTCCTAGCAGCCTTCCAGTATCTGAAGGGATATAGGGATGCTGGGGAGGGACTCTTCATTAGGGACTGTAGTGATAGGATAAGGGGTAATGGGTTAAACAGGGGAAGTTTAGATTGGATGTAAGGAGGAAATTCTTTACTGTGAGGGTGGTGACGCACTGGAATGGGCTGCCCAGGGAAGTTGTGAATGCTCCATCCCTGGTGGTGTTCAAGGCCACGCTGGACAGAGCCTTGGGTGAGACGGTTTAGTGTGAGGTGTCCCTGCCCATGGTGGGGGAGTTGGAACTAGATGATCTTAAGGTCCTTTCCAACCCTAACTATTCTATGACTCTATAAAATAAAACTGTAAGCCATTATTACCAGTTTGTTGTAGTGATCCAAGTCCTCTGGACTGCCCTTTGTTAGTTAAGCCAGATGACTTCTCAGTCCTGTGCAGAAAGTTAGAAATCCATTCATTTAAGAAACAATCAAGAACTTGAAACACAACAATAAAGAATATTCTCTGAATTATACCACATCTGCAGTATATTCTGGTGACAGCTACTTTGCTTCATATTTTTGATTATGCCAACTGTAAGTTTCAGTTAATTTAGAAACATAAGGCAGAATAATAATATAGATTCAATTACTGCAATTTGTGTAGAGCAGATTTTATTTTCCTTAAGTTCTGAAGTTCTTTTCACTCCCATTTCAAAATTCTTTCTTAAAATTATGTACCCACATTAATCTGCACATTATAGCAAGCTTCAGCAAGTTACTTCTCCCTTTTATTTAAGTGTGGTATATGCAATCAAAGGACTAGAAAGGGAGCTCAAAGATTGTTTACCTCTTTCATTCACAAAGGATCAACCACATATATTATTTATCTCACATATACACATACATGTCCCTGTATCTTATAACTATCTAAGTTTGTACAGGCTGTACTCTGCCAGATTTTCAGTGTCAGAGAATCCAAATATTCCCAGATAAGTTACTATGATATTTCCCTTTGCTTACCTTTGGAAAACTTTCCCTAGTGTCTTATAGCAAAAATATATTATTCTTGCGCAACTTAAACAAAAGCCTTCTTTTTGTACATATTTGAAGGCATGTATTCTTTTTTAAAAAATACAAGAGAATCTTATTTCTTCCAAACTTTTCTCACAGGTCATATTTTCTACACTTCTCATTATCTTACTTATATCCCCTGGTTTCTGCCTCACTATTTTGTATCTTTACTTTACTGTAATGCCCAAAACTGAACACAGCAGTTAAGCTGAGTCAACTGGAAGGATTAATTCACAGAGTTTGCAGGCTATAATCAAACAATACTATTCCTCTTTGACTCTTCCACAACAGCATGAGTGTCTGACTTACTTTTATTTACGATTCACTATGTCCTTGCAGATCCTGCTCTTAAGGACTTCTGCTTAACCATACTCTGCTGTTCTTCATGCTTCATTTTTGTAGTTGATAGTTCTTAAGTACTAAGTGTTGCTTACTGAATGACACCCCTCTTCTCCCTTGACTACTACTCCAGTTTCTCAAGGCTGCTTTGGATATAATTGTGTTTTCCAGTACACTTGTCTCTCCTAACTTTGTTTCCTGCAAATTTAAAAATGATATTTTCTGTTCCAGATCTCTCTTCTCCTGCCATGAATGAAAATATTGAATGGAACTGAACCTATGCAAACATGCGAACAGTAAAGGCACAATCAGACATAAGATCCCATTACTTATTCTTTGTTATTAGATGAGAATTAACAATGGATTGTTCTTTGTGGCTTCTTATTTCCATCACAGCTAAGCATTCTGCAGATATTCTGCATGTCATACAATCTTAAATCGCTAGGCTGTCTTGTTTTTTAGTGTGGGAATCCTTGTAATCTTCTCCATTAGTATCTGCTTCTGTTCACTACCATACGCTAGAACACATAATTGGCAACGGTATGCATGCTTTACAGATGACTTGCATGTTATATACTATAAACTTGAAAAGTTACTATTAATTATGAAGTATATTAAATACTAAAATGATATCAGTTACCCAGGAATAGGCTTTCTTTGAGAGATTCTACTAGGAGGCTGTGGGGGCAATGGTGGTGGGATTGGCTTAGTTTGTGGAGGAGGTGGTTGCTGTTTAGACTGCTGGTTCAAAGCTTCTATAATGCTGGCTGTCTTTGCCACTGGAGGTGGTGGTGCTGGAGAAAGCACATCTATAGAAGGAAGTTAAACAGTGAAATGGAATTAAATTTCTATTTACCATTTTGCTTCTTGGGTTCTCTTCACAGTTTTCCCTGTTAAAGGATTTATCCCCATTCAAGAAAAATGCTTTACTACATGTAATCAATCACTTAAAACAGAAAACCTTAAATAGAAATCCTTCCATTAGAAGGAAGACCTCTTTGGAAAGAGGTTAAATTTTGTTCTACCCAGTCATGGACAGAGAGCTCACAAGTACTTTAATTCATCAAAGCATTAAAATACAAGCAAAGAAATTTCTCACTGAAGTCAGTTATATTCTTGAAAATGTAGAATGTATTTAATAAAGTGCTAATGTTGTTTGCTCAATCAAAGCTTACAGTTTGTGTTTTATGGGAAAGTAACTGAGTGAATAATATCAAAGAAATTTTACTTAGAGGAATGTCTTAAAATCCTGTTGCGATTAAAATCCAACTTCACATCAGGTTTAGCAGTTAATTAAAATTTCTATTAAATTCTTGAAACCACAGCAACAGCAACTGGCAATGCATTAAAACATCTTTTTGCATTCCTACGGTCTGCAAGAATCAAGCACAATGTGGAGACATAGCCCCAGGCTGACACTCATCTTTACAACTAGTAAGAACTACAGCATTGAAACTACGTATATCAAGTGTAGACCTCTTTAGCTCTAGTTACAGATAGCATTTCCTGTTGACCCTGCACTACACTATACAGTCCTCACCGGACCATCAGAGAAGACAGTTCATACCAAGTTACTGCACGGAAACGATAGGCCAAAGCTACAGTCACCAAAAGAGGAAGTATGAGTTGTGGGAATGGAAAAATAAGCCAACTATGATTAGATACAGCAGAAGGGAAAACAGGGGAAAGTGGAAACATACTTGTAGATGTTACACGCAATGGCGGCACAGGGGGATGAATAGCTGGTGGATCTGATGAAGACCTCTGCCTGCTTATACTTTCCACTCCTAAAGAATTTGTCTTCCACATTGCATTAGATGAAGAAATTGTCTGAATACCACTGCCAAGAACTGAAGGCTGAACTAAAAAGAGAGGAAAATACCGTATTATTACCATTGCTTACCCTAACCACAAAGTGTTCATTTCACACCTGTGCTTTTAGAAATGGTCAGCTTGACCACCATATTCAGCAGCAGAAACCATTGCCATTCTGCTGGAGTGACAGAGCAGAAATTAGAGATTGGTGTAAAAAATTACATGGAAGTTTCTGGGTGAAGCCTCACTAACATCTTACCTAAGTAAAATTTGTCTCCAGTCTTTACTTTAAAATATGTCAACACTTGAAAAAGCAGAAATTTCTCAACAAGACAACAGAAGGCCAAATCTTGCTACTTTCTTTAATCTCTGATAGCTGTAATCATCTTTAATCCCTGACTGATACCTGTAATCTTCTCAGTTACTGCAAAAAAAGGACCTCACTCTCAGCATTAGCAGACATTGATGACTCAAAATGAAACATAAGTTTTGACTTGGAATTGGCAAAAAACTGTAATTCTGAATTTCACCCAAACAAGAAGCTGTAGTCATGAAACAGTTACAAGGTGCAACTTCTTTGGGGCCTCCTAAATGACTCCATTCTTAGGCTGAAGAGCTGTCTTCTCATTTTGTAACAACTACAGGGTTTCTTCATAAAGTCAGTATTTTGCACGTATCATGCCACTTTTCCCTACTCAGTACATGAGCATCATATTAAGAAAAGATGAAAGGGAGTAAGGTATGAATATTAGCTTGCAGGGAAAAGCATAAAAGGTTCGGAAGACTTGGAGAACAGCCTAAAGCTAAGAAGACACAGGAGTAATAATACACTATGAGTAATAATACGTCATAAGCACAACAACATACAACAACATCAGCAATCAACAAGAAGCTAAGATTGATGATACTATTACAGCTTTTAACTAAGAATATAAAACAGCAGGCTAACACATTGCTAGAAAAAAGAATATGAGCCAATAATCTAAACCAGGCAGCATGCTTTCTTGGCGTGAGTTGCACTATACCGGTGCCAAGAAGTCTGGGGCTGGGAATGAAATTAAAATGACACTCTTTCAAAAGTGTCATTTAATCACGGGCAAACAGTAAGTAAAATAGTATGGTCATCCATGATTAAAAGAATATGAAAGGGTAAACCAGTCTTTTTAACTATCCAATTGTATTATTAATTTAGAGATAGAAATCTAACAGTTAAACAGGCTCTGAAAATTCCTTGGGTGAAACTTCCTGTTTGGTGGGGAAAACATTCCATCAAGTAAATAGTGTCTAAATACTAATCTTAGACTTCATACAAAAATATTAGATGAGCCCAAGCCCACCACATCATAACACTTCCACTTCAATGACCTTGAAGCATGTATTTATTAAAAGACGACTTCAGAAGGTTAAAATCCCTTGTGGTCTGCATGAGCAATCCGTTCTCCCAGGTCTGAAATGATTTTCCACAGCACTCAAATGCTATTGAAACTGTATGTTTAAATTGAACTCTGACAATGACATCTTCAAGTATGAAAAGATTAAAACCAAACAAAGCTGCTGAACTAAATTGCTTGCAACCCTCCTTTCAATAAATTGCTTAACTCTATTGAGATTATCTGGGCATTGTTTTCCCCAAACTTGACTGTGTATGTTCTTGCATGTATACTGAAAATCAAACAAAGAACAGGTTGTGCAGATTCACTTCAAACATACAAAAAATGAAGTCATCAACAAAAAGTTCAAATCCTTACCTGTGCAAAAATAACTGTAAAAAAAAACCCTAAAAATGTAATAATAATTTAAAAAGTTAGGATCCCATTCTTCTAACATACAGTGATACTCTGATCTTAGTACCTTTGCCAATGTTCCTTGGAGGTAGAGGAGGTGCACTACTTGTAACAGGTACTGTAGGCTGAATGGGAGGTGGACTGCCACTGAGTATTGCTCCATATGTTTCATTCTGTAATATATTTGGCATAAATCCTCTTTGCTTATCCTTAGCAATATTTGCTGCATCTCTTGCCAAGGATGCTACATTAGGCTGAAGTTGGTTTGATCCAAGCTGATAGAAGCTGACAGGTCTGTCCTCTCTCCGGTTGGGACTGGGTTGCTTAAACACAGTAACAAAAGTAATTACTGATATCACATCAGTTATACTAATTTTATTTATTAGTTGATAAATATTTATTACTTATAGAAGGTTATTCGCTTCTAGAAAGAAGAAACGGCTTCTAAATGCTTTTCTGTTGCTTTTAATACATAATCTAAAAAACTATATTCCACCCCCTTCAAGACAAAGTAATGGTGCACATTAACAAAAAAAAATTGATTAAATGTAAATTGCATTTCAAAACAATTATCATTTTCTCTGTAGTGTGCTCCTACAGGATATACTGCATCCTTATACACACAGGGCTAGACTCCTAGCGATAGTCAACACAGACATTCAGACTGGATCATGTAGTTTCCCTGCATCAAAATACCAGACAGTATTTTCAGAAGAAGACAAACGGCTAAGGATCCAAAGCCTTATCTGAAGTTCAGCAGCATTAGATCCCAAAACACAGGCACAGTTGTTTCAAAGTATTCTACCTGTAGTTCAGCCCACCACGAATTAGGAGCCAAAACTCATGAACTCTTTTCTGCTCACTAATATCACTGGACAAGTTCAGAGGATTACTTCAACTGCCTGCTGGGATCGAACGTTGCTCAACCCACGCACATTATCAAATGACATCTAATTAGTTATCTTTGAGATTTACAGCAAGTCATCTGCTTGCTATGCATGTTTAGCATTATTCTCCCTGTTTCAATAGCAAGCATAGTAATCACTGTTGTCAAATGATAATTAAGATTTTATAATATCTAAATTCATGTGGCTAGTATAGGAATGGGCTGTAATGATTCACAGCTTAGAGAGCATAAATATGCCTTTAGAAATAATGTTAGATAAACACATCACTGATTATGAAACTAAAATAACAATATATAATAACAGCATTTAGGCAAAGATTTACACCAACAGCATCATAAATAAGCAATGATTTTCCTCTGAATATATTCAATCCCTACTTTGGACTGATCATGTAGGGCCTTTAGACATACAGCACAGCATTATAGTTCAAAGACTTACCAGAATGATGTATGTGACAGCCAGACACATTAATCCCTACCTTTACTTCGGCTTAGCAGCCTCACTCCTGACTGGCTGACACTCTCCATTCCCTGACCTCCCCACTGTCCTGATTCTGCTAATTGTTTCAGTTGCTTCTGCTTTCTAAAGCAGCAGAAAATTCTTTTTGTTTTGTTTTGTTGACTTAGCTTTTCACTGGTTCACCAAACTGAAACAGCTCCATATAGGGACAAATGTGTGACAAGCAGAGGCAAAGGTAGGATCATGCAGCTGCATTCTGGAACAGCAGCAGAAATCAGACACATTGTCTCAGCCTTCTGCTAGGTTAGTACCTCTTTTATATGAGAAATTCTACACTAAAAGAACTTCAATTTCAGACATGACGAAGATTATAAAATCTATTCAATTCCTTTACCAGAGACAAGCCCAATAGCTAGACATCTATAAACAGAACTCTGATGTGATCTAAGCAACAGCAGTATTCACCAATGCATTCAACACAGTCACAGACACTAGCTGTGATTAATAGTCCTTAATCTCCTTTCAAAAGTCCCTACAGTATAAGCCTATTAGTAGCGGGCAGTGAAATAGCAGTTTCATTACTTTAGCCTCATTGCTGAGTAGCAGATAACTTCCTATGTATGAGACAGAGCTGAGGGACTAGCCAAGAAGAGAATGCTCAACTGCAGAAAGCAACTAAAAGAAGTGAAGGAAAGAAAACAGATTTAAAAAAATGTGAATTTAGAGTGTCCCAGAAAGGGATTTACTAAACATTTACTTGTAAATTGCCCAGAAGGCTTCACAGCTGGAAAAAAAATTTAAACTTCCAAATTACAACAAAGTTTAAAGCTGCTTTATCAAAAAGGTCATAATTGCTATTATTATCTGAATGGTGGTACAATACATAGGAATACATAAATATTAGGATATACTATGGAAGCTCACCTAGAAGAACTGGACTTAGCAGCTCGCAGATTCCAGATTCTTGCACAGATACCAAAATTCTCAAGAAAAATCTTATGTCTCAGAAGGTAGCAATTATGCTTTGAAAAGGATGGCTTGTGAAAATGTTTTTTGCTTTGTTGCTACCCAGTTCCAGTCAAGCACCAGAAGGAATAGCTACCTTGGACTAAAGAGACAGGACATGGGGAGAAGAATCCTAAGTAGGCAGGATCTTGCAAAAATTGTACTTTACAACAGAGGAAACCTACTGACATCAAAATTAAGTCTCCAAACCATGGTTTGATGATCAAGTATTTTTAAAGACATTCTGTGAAGGCAAAGAAAATGAACCTATGACTGACAGTCTTTAATATTTCTGAAAACAGAAAAACCCAACACACAAGATTTGATTTTACTCTCTTAGCAATTCATGCCCTAGCTCAGACAGGAAACTTTGCAAGAGAACTATAAAAATGTTAAAAATTCTGTTAAGAAAAAAGAGAAATTTCACTATCCAGAGAAGAAAGGTTTTTTTTTGTTAGCTACTTTCAAGAGGGGAAAAAAAGGTTGTGCTAACATCTGAAGATTAACTAATATAAAGCCTATTGTGTATTCCTTGCACTTTACAAAGGAAGCAGAAAGGGCATAAGCAATTACACTACTGCACAAAATACTGCACAAAAGGAACAAACCCATCTGTTCAATACTTATATGAAATACTTCAAATTATGAAAGTTTCAGAATGTCATTAGTATTTAGAAGCCTATACATCATTTCAAATTACCTGGTCCCCAAATAAGCTATTTTAAAGTCTTGTTCAGGTATCAAAACACAGTTGTTTGTTCCCTGCCTGTACATTTATATGTTAAATACTTTCTCAAGTTGGTCCCTAAATTGAGAAATTAAATATTGAAAATGCAATGATGATCCTATGCTGCTGGAATACTTTAATATGATCATCCTTGGAGATACTGAACAACCATCTGGACATGGTCCTGGCAACTGGCTCTAGCAGACAATGCTTTAGCAGGGATGTTGAGCCACATGACCTCCAGGAGTCCCTTGCAACCCCAACCATTCTGTGATTCTGGATCCAACAGCATCACAAAACCACCAGATATTTCAGGTATGAAAAGAGAAAAAAAAACCATGTTTTTACATGAAGATTCAGAATTAAGACCCTATGCTGATGTTAATGGATGTAGCTTATTTAATGAACAAGTTTAGTCACCCTGAAGACAAGTCAATGCATAAATTGTTCCAAAATTAAAGCCATCAACTGGAGCTATTTCAGAAACATAAGGAGATATTACAAGGTGCCTGTTTCCTTTGTAAAGGCAATTTTCCCAGCTCACATTACTTCTGCTTCACCACCAGCAGATCTAAATATTCCTGATGTACTGAAACAAACTATTGGCTCCATTAAAAAGAAGATATGGCATCTGGCTAATTGTAATTTGATCATCACCACACAGTCATAAGCTTTCTACCTTGTATTAAAGAGGGAAAAAGACGACAAACTATGATTCTGGGAGCTAAAATTTAAGCTCCTAGATTTTACTACCAAACTTTATTTCACAATGACTTCGTAAGTATAGTAAAAAGGAGTATTACTGAAATCATTACATATGTCATGCTTACACATGTGCACAGGAAAACAGTAACGTACTGATACAAACCTGCAGCTTTTCATCCACATCATCATCACTTTCATCCAGATCTTCATGGAGTAACCGCCACTCATATTCTACATGAACATGAGAATTAAATCTTCCAGATAGTGCTTGAGTAAGCTAAGGAAAAAAAGATGACTGTTGACACTTATGTGTAGCACTTATTGTAAAACAAGGTATTTAAAACCAAACTAAAAACACTTATAGAAGGAACCTTGGTTTTTAAGTACAAATATTACTGCCATTTTAAAGAGAGATTTCAGTAATCTGGAAAGTTACTGGAGTATGCTTAAAGAATTAAGCTCTGTGACCAAATACAACACAAATAAATCAAAAGCAAGTAGGCTTTTCATTAACCATTGTAGGTCCATTCTTCACTGCAGGTCCATTCTTTATTTTCTGACAATAAGCATCACATCCTAATTGCTTTGATTTAGAAATTTTAAGTCAAAGAAAGTAACTGCAATGGTAGGTTGGTCTGAATCAGACTCACTTATCAAGAAGCCTTGACCCCATTAATCAATTTTTCTTGCTTACTAAAAGTAGTAATGGTAGCCAGCTTCTCTTCATAGAATCACAGAATAGTTTAAGGATCATCTAGTCCACCCACCACTCCCTACAGGCAGGAATTATCTTTCACCAGATAGGTTGCTCAAAGTCCTGTCCAATCTGAGCACTTCCAATTCTGGGCAACAAGTAAATGGCCTTCATCCATAAAAAGTACTTTAGTGATTAGATTTCAATGACATATCAGACATTTAGAATCACACAATCATTTAGGTTATAAAAGACTTTGAAGATCGTGGAGTCCAACCCTTAACCTAGCACTGCAACATCCACTACTAAAACATTTCCCTAAGTACCATATCTGCATCTGTCCTTCAAATACCTCCAGGGATGGTGACTCAACCACTTCCCTGTGCAGCCTGTTCCCATGCTTGACAACCCTTTTGGTGAAGCAGGTTTTCCTAATACACAATCTAAACCTCCCTTGGCACAACTTGAGGCAGTTTCTCTCATCCTATTGCTTATTACTTGGGAAAAGGGTAGTTCAGGTAGCTTTAGAGAGCGATAAGGTCTCCCTCCTCAGCCTCCTTTTCTCCAGTATAAACGCCAGTTCCCTTAGCCACTCCTCACAAGACTTGTGCTCTAAACACTTCACCAGCTTTGTTGCCCTTCTCTGGACATACTCCAGCACCCCAATGTCCTTCTTATAGCAAGGGACCCAAAGCTGAACACAGTGTTCGGGATGTGGCCTCACCAGAGCCAAGTACAGAGGGATTATTAACTTCCCTAGTCCTGCTGGCCACACCATATCGCATACAGCCAGGATGCTCTTGGCCTTCTTAGCCACCTGGGCACACTGCTGCCTCATGTTCATGAGTATGACAGTCAACCACCATTCCCTGGTCCTTTTTTGACTGGGCAGCTTTCCAGCCACTCTTCCCCAAGGCTGTAACGTTGCTTGGGGTTACTGTGACCCAAATGCAAGACCTGGCACTTTGACTTGTTGAACCTCATACCACTGCTCTTGGCCCATTGATACGGCTTGTTCAAATACCTCTGCAAAGCCTTCCTACCCTCCAGCAGATCAACAGTCCCAGCCAACCTGGTGTCATCTGCAAACTTACTGAGGGGATCCCTACTTGTGGATCTGGGACAATAGCTCAAACAGTATCATCCCTTGGCCACAAGAAGTTTATCATTTCCAAAGCACCTAAAAAGAAATACAGTTTTCTTCTTAAAAGCTTATAACATGATATAAGCATATAACCATTTCTAAGCATCTAGAATATATTCATTGAATATTTAACTGCAAACTGTTACATATTCAGACATGATGCTGCTTATAAAGTCAAGAACACACAGAAAGATGCAACACTTACCAACTCTTCACAGTGAGTATGTTTTAAACGTTTAGCTATATCCAGCGGGGTCTCGCCTGATTCATTAGCTATATTACAGCAAGAAAAGAAAGTTATGATGATAAGTGTCACTATTAACATGTCCATTACTAAAGACAAACCTTTAAATATACAGTGAAGTACTAAAAGAACATGCTCTAAAATTCTTTCATTTATAGGTCTGACCCATACCAATCCTCTTAACACAACAAGCAGTAGCAACTCAACATGCCATATACATGAAATGATAGCCATAAAATGGCAGTGTATAGCTAGACAACAAGCTATCAGTTAAAATTCTTGGTACTTATCTAAATCAGTTTAAAAAATAAGTGCAATGTTTAAGTCAATTTTAAACTTGAAATAAACAGTTAATATTATTTTTTTTATAACGAGTATTATATTCATAGCATCATGGTAAACAATTGAGGAAAAAATGCACTTATTCCACATTCACTGTTTCATATCTGAAACAGCGAGAAATCTGAAACTGAAGTAAACATTGCTCGTTTACCTATTTCAATAGAAGCCTTCCCTCTCAGCAGCAGTTTGAGGCACTCAACGTTGTCCGTCAGACAGCAGTAATGCAGGGCTGTGCTACCTTTACATGTCTGTTTATCTAGATTGCCACTATTGGAGTACAAGAAAGAAGAAGAAAGCTGATTAAACTTAGTTTCCTACCCTATTTTTATAAACCTCTCTCATTACAAGATTTTCAAAGAGTAAAGTTACATCTGCAAGTAACAGAATCACTGTATCTGTATTCATTTAGTATTTGTATTACTGGGCATAAAAGCAGCATCAATAATATTTTTACAGTTTTCCATATACTTACCTGTTCTGCACTAAAAAGTCAACTATATGAAGGGATGTTCGATCAACAGACCTAACAGCAAGGTGAAGTGCTGTTTCATCTTGCTCCTAAGAATAAAACAAAAGAAAATATTTGCTTCTTCTCATCTACAGAGAAGCAGAAATTTTATTAAGACATAAATTAGATAAATTAAAACATTTAATTTCAAAATATTCAGACATGTTACTATTAAAGCATGTCTTGTGAAGACATTTATTGCTTCCCTTTCATTCCTTTAAACATATGCATTGAAAACAAATAGATTATTGAATGATTAAATTTTTAATGTTTTAATACACTTAAAATATGATATTATTTGGAAACAATTTTAGATTTGACTACTATCTTTTATTATTGTTAAATGATATTAAAAGGACAAGTGTTCAAAACAGTGTTTCAAATCTTATTTTCAAATAAGAAAAAACAGTCCTTAATTAATGAAAGCACATTGCAGTTATAACAATTTGTCTAATAAAATTTGCAACACTTACATGGCCATTGGCCAGTGGAATTTTTTCTGTGAGATCCACACCGTCAGCATATACTTGGACTAATCCAAGAATGTCTCTTGATTTGACTGCTTCACAAAGAGCATGTAATTTAGCTGTATTGTCAGCATGCTTTTTCCTTGCATATTTTCTCTCAATATACTTGGCAGTAATATAATCTTTTCTTGCATTCCTGAAATTGAATATCATTTACTTCTATAACTTTTAGCAGAAGATGAACATCAGAATTTCCATAAGTACATGCAAGTAATTTGAAATAAAATCTGGGAAAGACTTTGTCATTATGATAATTTTTCTTTTTAAATATGCATGTAAGACATTCAGTCTTGTATTTCCAGTATGAAATGCAGCTACAGAATATGAATCAAATATCCAATACAAAGACAGACCATTAATTTTCCCCTCTAACTCTGGTGTGAAGTTGAGATCAAAATTACTCAGCTCTATGTACAGAAGATACATTAGAACTTCATAATGTGGTCTGCTAACAATAACTTGCAGGTTTATGTTCACCTGACTTGTACTCTACACATGCTAGAAAAAGAGGGAAGGCATGGGATACAGAAAACTGTCTTATAGCTCTGCACAGACTATATGCAGATGTACTGAAATAAATTATTTCTTAAAATATCAATTTTAGAAGTCTTCTTATGCTATTGATTTAGTATTCAGTAAAATTATTGGTAATTTTAATCATGAGTATTAATATTTTGTATTATTATTGATAGTGGTAGTAAAAAAATCATTTAAACTGCATGGTTTAACAACTGTTCTGTCAGAAAGTCTTTTTGGTTAAAGTCCAGATAATGTAAAATCAGCTTCATCCAAAGCCAATTCTTCTGAGTTTGTTTCTGCATCATTTACCAGCTCTTTTATGATGGAGTAGTATCCAGCCAAGTAGACAGCTGTCCTTGCTGTGTCTCTGCCATCACTATTCAGTGTTTTTGAGGAATTCAATTAAATGTTCTGTCTTTATTCCACATAGTTATGGACTTAATTCTAAGTGTAGTTTCTGAACAGTAGGCATTCAGTATGTTTCAGGTAAAATGTGCACTTTACTCCAACTTCTATTTTATGTTTTAATAGCACAAAATTAATAGCTTTATTTTTAATCTTTACCCTGTGTGTCTTTATAAACCTCAACAACTCATGTTTAATTTGTTTCTTTCCCACAAATCATGATTCAGAGAGTTGGTAAAATAATCCTTTCTATTAGGGAAGGCACAATCAAATAAAGTTCAATAAAACAGAGATGCAAAGCATTCAGAAAAAAAGGTTTACTCCCTGGCTATAATATATATATAAGACGTTACATATCTCTCTACAGGCCTATTGATGCAAATCATAATGGCACAACTCATTAGCCATATTAAATTAAATGCCTGCCTTTTTCAGAAGTCGTGGCTCTTTACTTACATATCACTGCTCGGATTAGGTTTGACCATCTCATCAACTGGCAGACAGAATTCCATAATCTCATTAAACCCCGCATTCCCAATATTCTTTGCGAGCTGTTAAAATAAAAATAAAAATAAAAATCCACAGCTCCCTTAATAAATACGTTCAGTTATTGGCCACGCACCTGCTAGTGGGAGGACAAGGGAAAAGGGAACTTGGAATTTTTGTTTCTGATTCCTAGTTCTGTTACTACTTCAGCAACCATGAATAGATTAGGTACCTTTTTGGATGTCAGGGATTTAATACACAAACAAGTAACTGCAGAATAATCCATCAAGACTCCAGTTTGTACAACAAATGCAAATACTTTGTCCAGATATGAACTGTCACAGAATAGCTGATACATGGTTAACTTCTTTGTGTAGCAAAGCTGAATACATTTTCTTCTTTGAGGATTAAAATTCTCTTCTTAAATACTGCTAAATAATTAATGGTATAAGTATTTCTGAAGTTCTTCAATTTTTAATCTGAGAGGCACATTTACATGTCAAACAGCTGTGTTCTTTTAAAAAGCAACCAAGGGCGAAAAGACTTGGGAACACAAAAAATATGAAGCCTCCACAAACTTGAATTCTACAATCAGGCAAAGTTTACAATCAGACAATATGTTCCAGGAGGTTCCCTTAAAGAGTTCAGCTTTTTTCCATTACTTTTACCCAGAGACAACTTTAAAGGCTGGAACAATATATCGTTAAAAGTGAAAAAAATGTACCTGTGCTGGAAGTATGATATAGTGCTATTTTTAAGTTAATAAAAGCAATTTGATTACCAAAAGTTCAGATGTTCCCAGCACATCTAATGTAAGCGATTGCATTCTGGAATAGTGAACACCAAGTTCTCTATGGATTCCTGAGCATTCAATGCAAGTTAGAATTCCCAAATTTGTTGAAAGCCAGGTAGGATCTGAAACAGAAAGCACCCACAGAATTAAAAATTTTCAGGCAATTATTTCATTCTAGAAAATGTAGTATATAGAAATGAAATTCTGTAAAATATGAGTCCCGTACATGAATTCCCAGGTTTTTTAATTTATGTCTTTACATTTACTCTATTGAAGAAACAAATGAATAATGTATTTTTGGGGGGTGGGGGAACATAAAGGATATTGCTCCTCAAGGGAGCTGCTTAAACAGCTCAGTTTGTCATTCTGCTTTCATTCAGCTTTCAGGAACGGCATTTTACTACCACCAATATAATGGTATTACATTCTCAGCTGGGGGTATAGTGCAGTTCAAACTGCAACTGCCTACAGGGTTTTTTTTTTTTTGTATTTCACGTATAGACTTTAGACTAAGTAAGGCGGCAGTGATTCTGCAGTATACATACAGCACCACACCACAAAGGATTCTTACTCAACTATTTCAAAGATACTAAGGCTCATCCCTCTCCTTTCATAACCCTTGCTTGTCTTTTCTCTCAGTATTTTGCAGTCTTGATATAACATTCCTGCATCTTCCAGTAAAATAATTAATATCTGAAAATTTAGACAGGTTAGTAATTTGTTTATTTGATAAAGGTTTGGTAGTAGCCATTTAAAATTCTCTCTTTTGAAGACAGCAGGATTGCCTCTTCCCATAGTTTTTATACAGTATCTATTGCTGGAAGTTAGTATTGATTTATAAAATGCATACAGCTCCAGATCTGATGTTTTTAGCTAGTTTCAGATCAAAAAAACCTAAGACCTGCAGTGCCTCTGTAACATAAAAGAACACAGAAAACAGCAGGATCTACAAAACAATTTGAAAAGGATTAAAGTAGAAGTTCATCGATCAACGAAACCAAAACTGCAAACCATAGTCAGCAAGTGTATTCTTTTCCAAGTGAGCAGTCTTAAGACATATTTCCTGGCTTGCTCTCAAAGTCAAACATATAAAATAAAAAAACAAACTACAAACCCAAAATAAGAAATTAAGAAAAGGTATACTGGGAAAATACTTCAAATCTCATACTGCTGTCCAGTTTTACCTAAATGTCATGTAAAATACGGGCTCATAGAATAGGTTCCCTTGATTTATATATGCAAAAATTACAATTAGAAAAATATATGGGAGAAGAATAAGCTTCTTAGTCACTTTTCTCTCTAGTGACAATATGCATATAAACAAATCAATCTTACTAAAATAGAGCAATTTAATTGTTAGCATATTCTACTATGTGTACAATCTTCGTGAGATAGGGAGTAAAAGTGAAAACATAAAACATCAGCTTAAATTACTCTCACGAGACACAGAATTTTTACCAATTAGAAACATGCTTAATTGAGTCACCTTGTGCTCCACAGTCACAACACACATCATTTCCAGTCATCCTCTGGACTTCAGATATAATTTCTTTTGTCAGTTCCTGGACAATATTATTTTCTCCTGTGTTATCATCTCCTTTGAATGCATTATTTAAAGCTTCCTCTTTGCTGTTTTGTAGCACAGATGTCCATCTAAAATGGCAGTAATATTTTGCTATTAAACGTTTCAGCACTTCTGAAGTTCAAGGTAACATCTCAGTAGAACACCAGTATCAAAAATAAAATTACAAAGTAACTCACATTTGACATTCCTGTTCATCCTCTGCTTGAAAGTGGTACGTTCTGTCGTCTGCACAATAAATAATTCACATACTGATTAAAAAAAATGATTGAAACACTGATTTTGCAGAAATCTCTCAGAAAAAAAATACCTAAAATTAATAATTGATGTGTGATCTCTGACGTCTCTAGTCTCATCACTGAAGCGTTGACAGGCAGTGTCTTTAGCAAGTTTCACTCTTACTACCCATAGTTCAACTATGTTTAAACCTATCTTTGCAAAAGGCGCTTGTTGCTCTTAAAACTGGAACTGTTTTCTTCCATGCTGCGCTTCTATTGCATAAGCAGCAGCAGAGCATCGTAATTTTTCCATGTTCTAGATACAGTCTCAGTAATTGAAAGTCTAAAGTTCTCCTGGGGGTGGTAGTGCTGTGTGTATGTGTAAAATACACAGACCATATTTGAGTTTATCTGTATATGTAAGAAAGACCTAATGTTTCCGAATGATCTCTTAAAACCACAGCAACAAAAATATGGCAAAACAAAGTCCAACTACAATAAGAATAAGTCCCAAGATGTTTAATTTAAATCAAGCTCAAAAATGTTCATTTACTACTATTTTTGTGATTCTAGGCATTGTTAACAGTGTACTACTGAAGAAAAATCATGTAACACATTTAAGTCTATGAAACAAGTGAGACATGATACAGTTTAATGATTGAGTTGGAGTCAAAATTAGAATAGTGGACGAGAAGAACGTGGCCAAAACTACCAGCAAAAAGATATTAGAAGATAGTTTCAGACATGAAAAATATTACAGAAAGTGAGGATACAAGAAAGGACAGAAAAGGAAGTGCTAGATAAATAAGATATTTTATCTTGCCATGATACACAGCAATTTTCTGTTTGTTGGTTTTTTTTTTTAAACAAGGAATGTTTTTAAACTCTATAGAAAAAAAAGTGAAAAAGTGATTTAGAGAATGCTGGTTACGCCTTGTCACGTATATGATGGGACAAATGGTAATGCCGTGATATGCTGATATTGCGCCCAGGGTTACCAACAAGGACAGAAAGTGCAAGAGTAAACAGGGAAGACACCTTGCTTGTGCAGAAATGGAAAAGCTGTGTATTGTATACAAGAGTACTAGTCTACTAAAAAGTATCACATTTTACATTTACCAATACAAAACCACTTTACAATCTGATAAAGGAACAAATGAGAAACAGACTTATAGTCTTCTTCCCAAATTTACTAAGTCCATAAACAAAATACTAAAATGTGCCAGTGAGAAAACAAACATTCTACAATGCAAGTTTGTATTATCCCATTCAGTTTCCCACATTATTGATTTTTGATGTTTTTAATATGTAGACTCTCACCTTTATATCTATTATGAGGTAACAACACTAAAAAGGTTTGCAGTATTTTCTCCAGAAAATTGCAACCACTATGGTTAAATTTTAAGAGGTTTCTGTCATGGTTTAAAAGCTTCTTTTGATCTTGTACAAAAGTCATGACTTCTCAAGATAATCAGCTATGACATTTTCAGCATAAAGAGTGGTGTCACAGCAAAAATATCGTTACTCTATTGTAAGGTAGCACAAAACAGTATCAAAAGGAGTAAAGACAGCTTTAAAAACAAGTGGTTTTCCAAAGAAACAGCTGCCATACACTAGAATAAGTGAAATGTCACTGAAAGGGAAAGCATCCTAGAATTGCAAAACTGTTTAAGTGGGTTATTGACCCACCTACAGAAATAACGCACAACTCTTAATATTAGCTGCAAGTAAAAAGACCTGAACAACAAACCTACGTGATATGAGGTCAAAACATTTTTTCTCTTCTGGGTTTGTTTTCACTTGGCAGGTTAACAGATTGAGCTTTGCTGGAGGTCGGTTAGCCTATTTGAAGATAAAACACACACATTTTAGTATACCAATACTGACTGAACCCCTGCAGTCCAAAAACAGACGGTAACATCCCACTGGCCAAAAAGGACTTGGCAAATGGCTGTTAATTTTTAAGGCACCCACAGTTTTATGTTTTCGTCTGCTTTGTAGCCTGTAAACTAGATTTTCTTATACTATACACTGTATCTTATACTATAAGCTATTTTGCTTACTGATAACTGGATAGACCCTAGCATTTTGAAAGGGCAGAGGGATAAAATCACTTTAATTATCACTACTTTGATCACCTTACTAATAACACTTATCTGAAGAAATCAGATATGACAGATTAATGTTACATAAGTTTAAGATGACATTTAAACATTTAGTTTAAAAAAATTAGTTGTCTAGGTTTTCAACAATCAAATAATTTGACTCCTGTTAATGTCCTCAAAGAAAGCCTAGATAACCAGTTTAGAACAAACGCTTGAATTTCAAATGGTAAAGTGACACACTGAAGGAAAGTAAGTTTGCACAGAGCAGTCTCGAAACAAACATGGAAAACTAAACTGTGAGATAGTTCATTACTAAAAAAAGTAGTGAAACAAAATACATTCTATAATGATACATGTTTTCTAGTCAGTTTCTTTCGGCTATTTCAGTTCCTTATTGAATAAGAAGTAGCAATGTTTTACTAAAAGCAAAATTCACAAGCAAATTCATTTTGGAAAAGTCTCATAAAGGCTACAAAGACTTTTCAAATAGCATTTCTGCACTGATCTCCTTTCCCTTAACCCATCCGTTTTACAGACCTGGGGTAGGACCTAGAAAGACATTACATTTGCAACCTTGACATTAGGAATGGTTTGCACTTGCTGCAATGGATTTTATTAGTTTCACTCTTTTTTTAAAGTAAATCAGAAAGCAGATTTAACTAGAGAGACTTTGCTCTAGACAGTAACATCTGAAAATAATGATTTCAATCATTCAATCTACTATAAAGACAGCAATGTACATAAACCATGCTTATTGTTGTATTCTAATGATTTTAATCTATCGAGTTAATAAAACAAGATCATCTGAACAAGAACTATTATCAAATAAAGCTGAAATATCACATAATGTAATTAACTTGCAATGAATCATAAGAAACATAGATTTTTCTCTACCTCTTCTACATCTATTTACGAAAACATTTAATTCAAGAAAGGGAGAACAAGCCTGAAGAGCACAGGTTTCCTTGAAACAATGTGATCAAACAACATAGCACAGCCAAAATAAGAACAGCATCATAATTATAACTGAAGTCCACTAAAAAATTCAAAACCATGGAGAAACATAAGAAGGGAAACAATTATGGATCTTTTTCCTGTTAAAAAAAGAAAAAAAAAAAAAAAGGCAGCACAGTGTCCTTGAAAAACAGCATCCTGATGCTTTGCCCAACACAAGCAGCAGACAGTCATGCATGCTTTGAAACAACAAACCTGCAGGTCACACGCTGGGCAATGTAAAACAAATTGTACCCAAGAGAGGTATTGCAGTCAGCAAGATGACAATTAACTGACAACCACATCAGACTCTCTGCCTAGTAAATAGCTTTTCAAATTCCAGACATTCCTTTTAGCAGTAAAAGCTCACACAGTTTTCATTATTTTAGCCTATCAACAAGAGTTCTTTGTTACTAGAAGCATGCAAGAAAACATCTTGAAAATGTCAGCTTGGATCCATTTTCTCAGTTATATTTAAATATACTTAATACCCATAGCACTGAAGTTTTCTGTGTTTACGTTTTTAATGTAACTGTTTGTCTAAGAAGTGCCCAGAAGCTGCCTATAATGAAAATACACAAGAAAGCAAACAAAAATCAAGATGCAAGTATTTGGTAAACAAGCTACTGGGCAACTCATATATACCTTTTTCACAGGCTCAAGTTTCCAGCAGTAAAGAAAGAAGAACAAAAAAATACCCTTTGATAATGAGTCTCTCTTCTATTTCTTTTCTGCAGACAACCAGTAAATTTCATTTATACTCTTTAAACACAGATCAACTCCAAGGAATCTGAGGTTCCTGAAATGCTTTTCCCTTACAACTTCTTGATCCAGAAACCACTCAGAATTCCTATTTACATGGCTCAATCTGCTTCTATCATTGCTTTTTTCATCCACATGCATTAAATTTCAGTCAGGTAGACGTCAGATAATTTCCAATTGCTAATAATTACACAAAGAAGCACCATCTGGTTTTCCATCAACCATTACCTTGCACATTGCTCTGTGAATGCTAATTTCTTTAAATCTTTCAGCTCTCTGAAAGTGTAACTTTTGCACCTATGCCCCTGCAGACACATGTATTCAATGTCACAGCTGGGTGACCAGAGAACCAACCATGTTCTCTCCATCCATATGAGACGAGCACTTGGCAGGTGAATTGAAGTCAGAATATAGCATCTGCAACTGCCTTAAGACAGCTGTTCTAGAAACTAACCAGGGAAAAGAAATAATCCCTCGTAAAGAGAGACTACAGGGCCAAAGAACAGAAATCCATGAAGACCATCTAGCCTTTAAAGGTAAAGCATTTACAAATTTGATAAAGCAAAAAAAACCTGACAACTGAATTTCTAAGAGATGGTTCATTTTGATGAACAGCTGGGAAGAGTGACTAACACATCGTATTACAGAGACCAGGAGATATCAACCCTGGGAAAGCCTGGAAATCAGTGTTGTTGCTTCAGAACACTCAGAAAACATTCAGAGTAACCCAGAAAATTCTTAAACAGAAATTGCTTCTACCCATTTCAACCTCTATGAATCAAGCATTGATTTATTTTACAAAAAACTGCCATAAATCCAAAAAGGGAAAGTGAGCAAATAAGGAAAAAATACTTTTTAGGTGTGTATTTTAAAACAAGGTACTCTTTTAATTTTGTAATATAAAAAGATCGAGACCAAACCTATGAAACTCATATGTCTAACTCACATTTCAGTATCTACCTTAGCAACTGATTTCCAGCTACAGCTCCACTGACTTCAGTGGGAACTTACAACTTCTAAAAATGCTAGACCATCTGGTAGACAGCTTATAAAAATAGAGAACAACAGTATCCTGATAGACTCAGTAACTATACTTGTATGCGAAAGTTTTAGAATTCTGCTCCAAAAGTGGATTTTGTAGCTTCTGCCAGCTCTAAGATGCCTTAGCTCCACTCCTACTGGTACCACCACAGTATGCCCTATGCCAACTGCATTTACAGCACACGGAGACACCAGCATTGAACACACTAACAGACTTTTCTCTGACAAAGACACACTCATATGCACTCAAATGAGAATAGGGATAAACTGCTGGACAATTCCAAAGCCATAGTAATGACTCTACTTTGCAGGCCTGGTTTTGCACTCCTCCTTAACTCCTGGTTGCCAGTTCAGACGGCAACAGCTTGTGGTTAGATGTACAAATGAGAGACTGATTCATTTTTTGCTGCCAGGGTCGACTTGTAGTCATGGTAACAGGCATAACAGGATGAAGAACAGAATGGTTCATAGCAGGATCAAGAAACAGGACTGTTTATTAGACCAAGAATGGGAAATACTGTCACTGAGTTATTTTTGCCTTAACAAACTTTTCTGTGAATTTTTGAGAATGCGATATAAAAGAAAAGTTATTGCAAAGCAGAAACAGCAAAGTTCAAAGCCAAGTGTAAAAAGTCCAAAATATGAAAGTGTAAGCTTTTAAAACTTTAAGTATAAATATTAAAAGTTTGTTAATGTGTTTCAAATATTGGCAGCAAAGAAAGAGGGACTTGTGACTCTCTTGTCATTCTGGTAAAAGTTGCCTTCAGAGCTGATTTTCCCCAACAGCTACTACCCAGGAAAGCTACCTTCATAATACGTATCAGCAAATCTGAGCGAAAGAAGAGATTCAGCATTCTCTCAGTTTATTTTGTGAATATAAAAAGTTGTTTAACCTGTATCTAAAAGATAGCTTAATGCCCAACCATATTTTTCATAAAGATAGATAAGTTAGATAAGTTAGAATTTGTATTTTTAGATAGTCTGGTAAAATCTGAACAGTTTACATGAACTAAATGAGCCATTAATAAAAGCCATTTCTTCCCCATTAACAGTCATGAGCATTAAATCAGTTGTATTTTTAGATACTGTGTGTATGCCTTGATGTATTTCTGAAACACTGCCTTAAAAAAAAGTACCCATCATATTCAAAATGCTGCACCAGGAATCTAACTAACTCCAAATTATAAATATAGACCAGCATAGCTTGCCTTTTTGTATTAGCAACCATGTACATAAAATACTGTAAACAAATACTTACTGTACCATGGGAAATTGTAAGAAAACCATTTTTAACTGAACACTTCCTTTTCTGCCACACTTTTCTGATTCTGGTTTAAAGGGGGAGAAAAAGAAAAAAGTGACTCAGGTTTTAACATATTTACTATTGCCTCGCTTCAGCTTTTGGGACCTGATTTTTTTCAGCAGAATCCAGCAGTACTTACCCATCACTTTTCTTGTACAGACTACCATTTCGTTCAGTGCCATGCTCCTTGTTTCCCTGAGGCTGATGTAAACTGTAAGCTGTACTTTGACGAAGCTGAGAATCCTGAAACATACAGAACAGCAACTTGCAATGTATTCCACACTTTGAACCAAAACATCCCCCCTGTTAATGAGTTTCAGGCCCTTTCCTTCCTGCTCTAATCCTGTAAGAAAAATGAAACACATTTTTCCTCTCAATGAGAGAGAACAAGATCCATTCCTTCTTTCGGAGGGCACAAAAAACACTTAAGAAGTAGCCATTATAAGCACCTGCCAAAATCTTCTTACTTGCTTTAGTTTAGCTTTACTGTTGGCCTTAATATAGCTTTTTTTTTACCCCCAAAATTAAATGAGCAGCAGGTGTTCCAACTCATGCAAACACTGCACTGTACAAACACTAAGTTTTTAACACTAATTTGACACTAATTATTATTACCTGCCATTCCTAGTGCACCCTTCCATTGTAAAAAACAATTACATACATAAATTTGAAGAAGTGGTTTTCCTTGTGCAAACTGAGTCAAGTTACTGTCTGAAAAGAGAAGAGACCTCCTGGAAACATAGTTCATGAGACACACAGAAAATTGAAGTTATTTCCATAACAAGAATAATTTAAACCAAAATATTTTAAACAAAGTAGAATTCTTGGACAGGAATTGACAAGGATTAACTAAATTTTAACTTACTTTCTATTGAGAAACAGCTCAACTTACTAATTTGATAAAAAAATTTCTTTTGCTCAAAAGATGAGATAGTGTGTCTTGGATATACAAGGAGTACATTCACAAGATACATAACTGGGGTTTTCAGAGTATACACATGATAAAATAAAGTATACAGTGATCCAAAAACTATAAATTAAGAGGACAGTTTGTCTCTAATTGCAATTAGCTTCATGCACTTTATCAGCCTAGGTCTAAGACACTTTGGACACAAGCAGGAGGAAAAACACAACTAAAACCAAGAAAACACTTGGACTGTGCTTTTCCTCAGGGAATGCCAGCTCAGATGGAATGCTGCTTCTTTACAAGTTCCAGCAGCACATTCTGCTACCAAAGCTACTAATGCAGCCAAAGCTGTTCAGAATCCTCCTCAACAGTAGTGGAAACATGACAGGTCTGAAATATGATGGTAGGGACACCTGCTCCCCTGTTCAGTGCACTTAGGACTCCTCACCCCTAGGCTGCAGGATTTCAGGCTCATCCTGAATATAGTGCTAGAGTTTGGTGGTCCTGAGAACCGCGAGTTGAGCTCAAGGCTGGCTGCAGCACTCCTTGGTGCTCCTTTTCAGCAGGAGCACCTGTGCCCACTTTCCTGTCTCTCAGCTAGTGGTCTAAGAAGGCGTATCAGGTAGCTACGACATATATCTAAGGCTTTTAAAGGCACCGCAAAACTACCACTTAAATGGCCTGTTTAACATTCCTCTCCAGCCTGTTTGCACAGAATTATTTTTGCACTCTGGCTGCCCAACATAAAAACAGAACAACATTTAAGAAGAATTCCTGTCACTCATTAAGAATCACTGCACACACACATCTACTGAATTCTGAAGAAAATCTGATCTAACACTGCCTATTGTGTCCTACCAATGCCTTGATCTCTGCCTCCCATTAGTCAGTAAAGGACCTCTATTCCCAAGAAGATCAGAGGCCTTACAGGAAAATAATTTCAGTTCTCCACATCCTCAATTATGTAAAGATTTCAGATGACCACCAACACTCACCCATGGCACCATTCCCATTACTTAAGATTGTGCTGCTACTTTTTGTGCATTATTTTCTGCTCCGTTTCAGCTACCTCCCTTCAGCTGTTGTTTACACTCAGCTGCTGTATTTGGCCAAACTGGCAAGCCAATACCACAAGTTTCCTGCCTTACTTCAACCAGAGAGGAAGTGGCTGTATCTGACGTGCATTTCCACACATTCATTATTATGAACAGTATCTTTAAAATATTTAATACTCTCATGAGAAGAACTTTAAGACAAGAAGATTTTCAGTTATAAATCCTTTGTTCAGCCAATGCCCAAATCCATCTTCTCCCAGGTAGCAAGACAAGAGGTAATGGCCTCAAACTGAACCAGGGGAGGTTTAGATCGGATATTAAGAAAAAATTCTTCACCAAGAGGGTGGTCAGGCATTGGAACAGGCTGCCCAGGGAAGTGATGGAATCACTGTCCCTGGAAGTGTTCAAAAACTGTGTAGATGAGGCCCTCAGTGACATGGTTTGGTGGTGGTATTGGCAGTCCTGGGGTAATGGTTGGACTTGATCTTAACGGTCTTTTGCAACCTAGTTGATTCTATGATTCTGTAGTAGTGTTCAATGTGATTGTCAGATGATGACCACCACAACTCTCTGGCAAGCACGTTCATGACTTTGATCTAGCTTCTAAAAGATGGGATGATGCACCACAAATCACCATCACAACTAACATCTTTCCCAGCAATGTCAGCATGCCTTTTCCATATGCAGCCTCCCCAAAGGATCTTCCCTTATTTCTGGTTTGCACATAACATGAGTACAAATCCCAGATAACAGGGTCAGACCCAATGGCCTCACTGGAGTGAGCAGGAACAATGTACATTGCCTATGGGAGGAAACAGATCCCTGCAGGATACAGGACATACCTAGTGCAGAGTATTGTCATTTTAAATACCTCCTGAACATAACAAGACCAGAACAGACTGAAGTACACAAGGCACAAGAAACTGAACTTTGTTGACTTTATCAGCTCTGAAATGCAGATAGACATTAAAAAAATAAAAAAAACAACCCAAAACCCAAAAAGACAAGTCACTTAATTGCACCATGTTTATCATGAATCACTGCACTGGCCATAAAGAGGTTTGAAATGATTTACTGAAAAGTCTTCTAAAGACTAACTTCTAAATCAAGCTGAATAGCATAGTCAAAAAGGAAAGAAATATGCAAACAGTATTCTGTAAAGATGGTCTGTGACTACTGATAAAAGAGATTCTAAAGCCCTATTTATCAGCCCCACTGTCTGAACACAACACAACTATCCACACAAGCTGCTTTAACATACACATCAAATTCTGGCTAGCCATTCTGCAGCTCCCATGGAGCAGGATTTAAGACTGTCTGGATCACTCCTGTGTGTAAAGTTGCCAAAAGGCCCTTACAGCTCTCCAAGAGCCTGAGCTTCTCTTGCATTTGTAGGACCCCTGCCAAGAGGGTATTTCAGAGATCCATCCTGTACCTATTACAGCCCCACAGAGCCTCCAACACATATATCTGCCAGAACCCCCTGCAGAAAGCCTCTCCTATAGCACAGCTACCATAATTTTTGTCAAGGAACACAAAATTCATCCTATTTTGCAGTGACCTAAATAGAGTACAGGTTCTAGCAAACCTGCAGAAAAAGCAGAAGCAATTCTAAACACTACAATAAGGGTACCTTCAGACAGGACATGAGAAAAAGAGAAATAAAGGCAGTAAGACTCTAAGGTTGACACCAAAACTTGTAGAAGCGCCTCAGTTTGAAAAATAAAAGTTTAAAATTTAAACATTACAGAGGTGTACACACAATGATGTTTCAAAAAGACATTTCAATACGAACCAGGATTGAGGAAGTTCTGTGCAGAAAGAAACTTTGTACACAGGCAACAACAAAAAAAAGTTTGCTCTGAATGTTTGTGTCTTTTTTTTTTTTAAACACAACAGAAACAATATTTGCCAGTGTTCTGTTATTTCATACACAAAGTCCATTTTAATTATAAATACATATATCTTTAAAATCTTGCAAGAACATCGAATCAAGCAACTGGATTTAATTCCCAAAAGAGAGTGCAAAGGAAATCACCAATTAGTCTTACAGCAATTTTTCTTTCCCAAGAACAATATGATAAATGGTTTAGGGTATTTCTGGTAACACAACAAGCAGAGGAGAAAAAAAAAGAACCAGTCTTTTCATACCAACAGAAAAAAGCTCAGAGGAAAAATCCAGTTTCTTGAAATCTGAATGGAAATCATGCCAACTATTTTCATTAAAATATAGTAACACTTACTCTCCTAGACTTCGGTCACAAAATGTAAATGCGTTTCAGGAAGGAAAAAGAAATCAGTTATAGTAAAGGAAATTACAGTGCAACAAGAATAATACTAAGACGGTTGTACAGCAAATTATAGCAGGATTGTCTGACATCCCACTGACCAATGTTTTTAAAAAAATAAAAATAATTACAGTACTTCTCATGCTCTGCAGGTTAAGCATCCATATCTACATTTGCAGAATTAATAAATAACGAATATAGCATGAAGCACTTTCTTTACACTTGTATTTTTAAATACAACAAAAAAAAAGTAATAAATCCATGGGCTTTATTACATTCTTCAGTCTGTGAAATGATGTGTGCTCACCACATCTTCCATATATATTTAATACCAGCATCACTGATAAAAAGGTAAACAAAGAGAAGCAACATTCCCAGCAACCATGAAACCAAACTGCTTCTATTATCTCTCCTGAACAAAGACCCAAATAAAATAGGAAGTCTGCTAACACATCCTGAATAAGCAAAGACGCCTTATTGAGAAGAGCCAATCAGTGGTGAATCCGAAGTAGCCACAATTTCCACTAGGGTCACTACTCTTTCATTACACAGAACTCAAATTCGGAACTTTTTAGCCAGTACACTCCTCAGGGAGTCATAAATGCCAGGCAGAACCTAAGAAAGTACCTGCAAACTATATGGGACTTTGTATATGGTCATTATTACAAACTTCACATGGTAACAAACAGCACTTCAATGTGAAGAGTGTTTAAGATGCTTGCCTATCAGCAAGAGCAAAGGGTAACAGAATAGTCTGGATTGGAAGGGACCTTTAAGGATCATCTAGTCCAACCACCCTGCCATGTGCAGGAACATCTTTCACTACATTAGGTGGCTCCAGAACCATCATCCGGCCACTAGTAAGAGCTAGGAGTCACCATAACCTTTATGGGAAGATGAAAGCAAGACTGGAAAATATAAAGGAAGTCAGAGCCCTACAGACTAAACTATTTCATTGTCATCTCTCTCAGAAAGAGAATCTGAAAAGAGGGAGGGGGTGCATTTATTACTTACTCATGGCCCAGCAGCCACACAATGGAAGCTGTCTGGCATTTATTTATATGAAGAGGAAGCACTAGCAATCTGAAACAGAAGTACACCCAATACTTTGGATGGGATTATATAAAAGATACTTGCTTACAGATCAGATTTTGCCAAATAAAACTACTAGTGAATTCTTTAACTCAAACACCAATCATAACCAAAACTGAAAAAATATGTTGGGTTGCAAAAGGGACCCATTTAGAAAACTGGCATCTTGCAGCAGAGTAGCAAATTTAATTGTCATTTTTGCAGGTGATGTTAAGAGGTGTTTTGGATGTGAAGTTTAGTGGTACCTAACCTTTATACAGTTCAGAATATTACTGTGAGGTAAGACTGTACTAATGGGGTCTCCTTAAAACTGACATTTTTTTGATTCTCAGTTTGAGCAACACAGACACTATTGTCTGTTAGTTCATGGATAACGCACCACCTGAACTATTTTGCAATACTGGTAACAAAAAGAAACTATTTTGTAATAAGTCTCATGTATTTTTAGTGGGAGTTCATTTTCTTTAAAAAAAAACACAAAACCCCTGCCTTTGTCAGAAACATTTAATATCAGCATGAAAAGAAAGGTGAATAAACAAAGGAATTATTAATTATTAAATAATTTTAATAAATGAAAGTTAAAATAACTCTACCCCAAATACTAGCATTACATTAGAAGTAATTAAAATGGCTATTCCAAAGTTAAACCATCTTATATGCTCACCTCTTTCTGATCAACCTGGAGTGCTGATTTTAAAATATCTCTAAGCTGTGTTAATTGTCTTCTTTCCTCATCTTGTGCTTGTTTGATCTTTAATGAAGAAAAATATAGGTTAAAAAATAACATTATTGTTTCTTTTCAATATAGTTCTTCCAAACTTGCTACTTAATTGGTTCATTCTTCTGAGAAATGTTCAGCAAGAATGAAAACACAAAGAGAACAGATAACATGATCAGTTTGGTTTCCTTTTTATCCTCAGAAAACTTGATAATGGCTAGGATGTTGCTGGGCTAAAACTTTGATATTGCCTCACACTGTTCTTGCTTCCTTGTGTTCAATTTGAAACCATCTATTATTTTCCACTTAGTCAGTAAACATTTTAGAGCAAAAGCTGTTTTCCTAACAGTTTACACAGTAGGGTCCTGAACTCAAACTAAGGCTTCTAGATACGATAGGAGACAAAATTTTACTCAAAAATCTTCTCAAAACCTTAAAATGCTTGCTGTTAAAACAGCCAACCTGAACCAAAATGACCACAGTTCTACTGTAAAAAAACCTAAGTTTACAACACAAATGTGAAGATTGTTACTCACTGTATAAAGATCTGTCGAGAGTGTCTCAATTGAAGGCTTGAGACTTTCAACTGCTTTTAATCCATCCTGAAAGAAACTTAAAAAGAAAACCAAAAAGCAAACTCCTATTAAAATTTAATTTGTATTTTCTGTTTAAAAAGTTGCCGAAGGAAGACATGCATATTATTATGCCATGCCATAAACTTCAAAACATTAAACATCTATTTTTTATGCATTTTTGACTGATCCACCTCTTTATTTCCATCATAGCTTATTCCATCATGCAAAATCCCCAATTAGATTCAGAACTGTCACAATCCATTGCAACAGAAGTTTGCCTCATTCTCACCTCAAATACAGGTTCTCATCCCACTTTCTGAAGGCCCAGAACAAGCAAGTTTCATTTGTAGAACATGAAAAGCTTTAGTGGATATAAAATAATTGTGACCTCTTGTAGTCCAATAATTTTCCCTCTGATATAGTCTTCCTACTAAAGGAAAACCCCTTTGTTTCCCAAGCATTAAGGCCTATATGCAAGCCAAATATGCTACATCTTATTGTATCGTATGTATTTTTGTATTGGCACAGTAATGTTATCTATGCCAAGTATAATATTTTCACTCTGGGAAGCAGGCACAAAAGTGACAACACAACACAGCATTTATGTTGTTGAAATTTTATTAGATGGACAGAGAAGATAAAGGACATACTACAAGTGAAACTGATTTTAAAAGCAACATAGCTATATAGGGAAGAATACCTACATAGACACAGACTGGTCTTTTAAGATGCAAACTTATTGATTTGAACAGGTTAACACAGTGGCTCTGTCAAGTTTATAACTATGACTGTATTGCTATATTACTGATCCCTAAGACTACCATAAAAAAATTGTTCTAGTGAGAACTTTGTGTTTCATTACCAAGTCCTGCAATTAATTAGAAAAAGAGTAATGCTTTCAATATAGTTTTATCCCACTACTTATGCAATTTATTTTTCTTGAGCACAGAATTAATTTAGATCATTGCTAGATACACTCAAAAAAGCCTGACAGAACTAATGGACCACTAATAGACCAAACTAATAGCTCTGTTTCAAGAGTAGTTTATAAAATATGCCAAACTATTGTGCAGTGCTCCTTTGGAACAGACAATTAAATTCTTAGGGACTAGCTCAATCTCATTACATGTTTCAAAACAAAAGCAATGACTAACCTATGACAAAAGCAATGACTAACCTATGACAAAAGCAATTTGTCAAAAGACATCAGCGAGAGCAGTTGAACCTTAAGATTTTTAAAAATCTAGAAAAGTGTTATGATGATGATGGAAGTTTAAAACAAAACACTGCTCTAGTTAATGTGTAGATATAAAGAACAGTAAAACATACTTGCATTGAGCATGAAAATACTTGATCAAGTTCTGAAGCAAGTCCACTCCTTTTTTAATCTTGATTTCATTGACTTTCAGCAGGTACTGTTAAAACAGTAATCCACAAAAGAAATTTTTACTGCTACAGTATTTTTTAATATTTTATTGTCAGTTATATTCCAACACGCTTTAACAGCTGCAAATTTAGAAGACCTAACAGAGAACGCATGAAACAGCGTCTTCAAGTGTTAAGGACACAAAAGCAATTGTTGCCACTGCTGATTTTGATGCCTGGTGGGGATACTTCACTATCATTAGCTGAAATTTTCAAAACATCCTTCATGGCTCCTAGTGAAAGCCTACGTTAGAGCAGTAAAAGCATTTGTGTAGTAAATTTAGCAATCCATTCTTAAAACTAGCAGCCCATCTAGGTATTTGTCTCACTAGTTGTTAAATTCATTGCCAAATAGATGCCATTAAGGAAAATAATAGCTTACTCAAAAAAAACTAGGGATTATTTTAACCATATTTTACATCTGCCCTGATTTTATTGTTTTCTCTATCAATTCCTTGTACATAGGAATTACAGAAAATTACAGTTTAGCAAGAGATTTTAGAAATCTAATGTCAAGCTACAAAAAAACCCCACCAAAACCCAGTGTAATTAGCGTCCTTCTGCATCAGGCACAAAGTCAGTATTAAGTGACAGCTCCTCCCTGCAACACTATAGCACAGATGATGCCAGCATGCAAGCAGAAGTAAGACTGACCAAATATTTACAGGACTCCTTAACAGTCCATTAAATAAAAACAATTTTTAACCCCTGTTCAGAGAGTGACCTCCAAGTAAAGGAGTGAACGTCTTCTTCGCAATGTTCTAACACATCTGTTTTATCCCTACCTGCAATACACCCTAAACGTTTTAACCCACTAAAATGAAGCACTACCAAAGGTTAGCTTTCAATGTTTCAGTTCTTATGCTGGTTCAGGTGAATAGATAATTAGCATAAATGTAGACATGTGTGCTGTATAGTATTTAGTTAGAAGAATCACCTCTCCAGCTTCTATTAATTTAAAATGCAGCTCTAGGCATCTGGTATTCAGTTCACTGTCACAATTCATGAAGAACTAGCTTATACCTATGATACAATTTCAATATGTTACACTTCTGATTTACTCTCAAAACATTTGTGACTATTCAGAGGTAACCAGGTACAAACTTATTTTCCTAAATACCCCAGAAGAAATGCAGGATACACTTCAGCTATTCCACCTTTTTAAGGTAACTTGATTAATTTTATTATCACTACAACTGACTAAATTTAAGTCCTCTTTTATTGTGACACAGGGAGAGAGATGCATCTGTTCCTGGTTGTTTCTTAGGAAGGATACAGATGGGCAATTAACAGGCAACATCCATGTATTTACTGGATACTCAAATACCTGCATCAGTTTTGAATACTCTAGTCTGACTCTGTAAAGGAATGTGAAGCTTTTCTACTAAGTATCAGTGCATATAGTTGCTAAAAATGGCATTCATAGCTGTCATATCAGACAAATTAGCTCTAATCATCCTAGTAAAACCAGAAGAATCACCCATGCTATATTTTGGAGTTAACGCATAAAAAGAACAAACACGGCAACTTCAATTCCCAACCACAGAATCTGACATATACTTAAATGAATCAAACAAAAAATATTCACATCAGATTTGACATACTGCAAGAATCACAAAGATTTCAGAGTAGAAACATTCTGACGCATCTTGAAAGACAACTGGATTCCATCCTTAGCATATTTTTTCAGCACCAGCTGAACAGTGTGCTAGACTGGAGTGTCTCCTCATAATAACACAACAGCTGTCAGCACAAGGAACAATTCAGAGAATGTGCTAGTGCTTAAAATAACTTACAGTGAAGTAGTAGTGTAAAGGCTTATTTATTATAATCCCTTAGTGTTTAACTGAACTTTGCATTATTTATTTATTCTACAATTCCTTGTTAAGTTAAATTAGAAAATACCTAAATTCCCTGCAAAATTAGAACATCAGGGTAAAAAAAAGTGTTTTACCAAATGGAGTCTACTAATACCGTGGTATTTCCCTTTAAAATCACTACAATCACAATTGCTTAGCCACCACTGAACAACTGGATCTTTCAAATTTTCCTAAAAATATTACCAGAACAATATGAATTTCATACTGAATCTTACCTCACACATTTGTAACTGGAAGAATCTTCTTTCTTTCTCCATCTCTTCTGCAATTTCAGCACCACTTATTTCCGTACGGATCATCCCATGCAGCTTAGCATGCTCTTTTTTCTCCTTCTCTATTTTTGTACTATAAGGCAAACAATCAGTCAACGAAGTGAGAAATACAAAGCCTCTCAGGAAATCTGATTATTCACAAAGTCTACTGACAGATGCAGAGCCAAACTCTTACAGCTCTGAATATGACTTACTTCCAGATGACATTTCATTTAAAATTTGACAGTGACTAAAGATCAGCACTGACATACAGTAGCTGACATCTAATTTAATCACCTGTTAAAACAATGTCCTGATACATATTCCAAAAGAAGACTCTGAGTGGAAGATTCTAAGTATTTCCCTCAAACAAACAAACACACAAAACCAACCAACCAAACAAAAATCCAGAAAGAAAAAAATGAATTTTAATTGAGAATGTAGGGGATCTTTAATCCAAACAGACCAAACACTGGTTAACAGAGTTCAATTATGTCACCAGATTTATTGAGTCTTGCCTGTCATCAAGTCATCTTCTATATATACAGCGTTTCCTAAGCCAAAATCAGTTGCCATCTCTACTTGCTGCTGAGCCAGTTGGCACTGGGAATACCGGCCGGCCGGCTGTGTTGCAGACTTCAAAGTCTGCTAGACCAGCTGTCCTAATTCCCTGAAAGTTTCCAGGAACATTTTCCAAGAGTTCTGAATAAAACAGGCTCTCCTGCGGAATATAAATGAATAACCAATGCTGTCACACAGTGTAACTCCCTTAAACACTCTTACGTGTGTTACAGCTAATTCTCCATATTATTTCTAAAGGCAGTAGCATAATCATACTATCCAGTTAGGCAAGCGTGATATGAAGAAATGATACTAATAAAAGAAGATATATGAGGGTGTTTACTTTTTGGAAAAAAAATTTTAGTTTGCCACTTGTACTGTTTCGAAGCTGAAAACACTGGAAAGAGCTTCCTGAGGAAATGCTATACTGCTTTTGAACAGGAGGAAACATTACACAGAAATAGAGGAAGCAGAAGAGAGGAACAAATAACACACGCACTGTTGTACCTCCTCTTGGGCAGTCAAGTGTCTCTCAGCTGTCTCTCTGAAAAGATGACATGTCTCAAGTGCCCTCTTAACCTGATATTAACGGTACCCAAACAGCCTATGGGAAAATGTCCTAGATGGGCTAAGGACTTCCAATCAACGGCATATTCTGTACTTATAATTCTTAAGAAGGAGGGACTGCTTCCTCTAACACCTCAAGCAGCTAGGGAAAACCAGAACTAATCCCATTAATCTCATCCCAGAACATTCCCACAGGGAAATATTTTGAACAGCAATTCAAAAAGCCCAACTGTGCCTTTGGTACTGGCAGGCACAACAATGCCAGCCCCGTGCAGGATTCCAGTACCAGCAGATCTAGTAATCACTGCACTCCTCCTCAGCCCTTCACATCCCACCAGAAGCAGACATTCAGAAGGAAATACTTCTTAAAATACTCTGAAAACCTTCACTTGCCTGAATAAAATCTCAACTAACTCCAGAATGCTCTGTTTTCATCAAAAATAAGCCCGTACTCTTACCCACTTACTGCCAATTACACGATTTTGTACCCATAGAATACAGAGTCCAAACACAAGATTTAATCAAACATCAACTGTGAACAAGGAAGATAAACCATTACAAAAAGCTTCACAGAAAATGACAAAACATGCAGCTCCTTTCTAGCACACACTCTAGGAGAGTTTATATCATAGTTCTAAAAAAGTCACACCTCAGAGCAAAGATTCACCATGGTTTTAGTTCTCTCAATTTGCACATTAACTTAACAGTTCATGAGACAAGGGAATTCACTGAAATGTGAGTCAAGTCTAGTAAGTACCAACTGCCACTGTATTGTATTTTCACCGTTTACAGAGAACAATATCCAAACACAGGACGACATAATCACCTCCAAAATTTTAAGAGCTTATTAATATGTCATGAGGTGTCTCTAATGCTCATTAAAGCAAAGGATGATTAATACTGCCAAAGAGTCAAACATTATGCATGATATTACAGCATACATAGTTTAAAGAAATTTATTTCCTTTTAAAGAAAGAGCCAGATTTTGGTGAAAAGAGTCCTTTCTATCATAGAATCACAGACTGGTTTGGGTTGGAAGGGACCTTAAAGATCATCCAGTTCCAGCCCCCTGCCACTAGACCAGGTTGCTCCAAGGCTCATCCAACCTTGCCTTGCACACTGCCAGGGATGGGGCAGCCACAGCTTCTCTGGGAAACCTGTTCCAGCGCCTCACCACCCTCATACTGAACTTTTTTTTTTTCTAATATTTAACCTAAATCTACTCTCTTTCAGCTCAAAGCCATTACTTTTTGTCCTGCCACTTCATGTCCTTATAAAAAGTCTCTCTTCAGATTTCTTAAATCAAACTACACAGGCAAAAAATAGTTAAACCAAGACTAAAGCATATTGAGATCTAACAAGTGATTCAAAGAAATAAACCATCCTTGAAGCCATTTGCTGAAGCTTTAGCCTCCATGGCTTCAAAAACTTCAGAGACACTTTACAGAATAAACCAAACTATCTCTCGGTGACAAGCACCAGAGATACATGATGGTGCATTTCACTTTTGCATTTCCTTATTATTTATGATTTTAGTCTATAACTAATTTCTGTAACCCTGAATTTAACCTGTTCTTTTGCTACAATACTAGGCTACATCCTCTCTGACTGATACTACAGAGCACTTTGTTTCTAGGGAAAAAAAACATGTACAACAGTGTTGCATTCATATTTTCTGAGTGCTAAAGGTGAGCTCTGTTTCCTATGCAAATGTGAGAGTCAACTCAGCTTCAAGTACTACTCTGCTGTGGTAAAGGCAGTTCTACGATGTATCACTGTGAGGCTGCCAAATATTGCAGAGTGTTCAGTTTTTCAGGCAGATCAACTGAACAAAATTGGTAAGAAAATTGGGAAAACACTAAAAAATCCTCTAAAAGCAATAAGAAGGAAACAAATGTTTTGTAAAGCTGCTGCTATTGAAGCTCATGCAGTACATGTGTCACATACGCAGACTTTGCTAAGATAAAAAACTGATCACACTTCATTCAGTCCGTTTACAATGCAGCTGCACTAATATGCAGTGAACTCAGATCTGTGTAACAGACAAGTGAAGCTGAAATACATGGTGAAGAATTACAGAGAAGTCAGATACAAAATAAATGGTCTTGCCCACTCAGTTGCCACTACAGGGCTATTTTTACAGCTCCAATTTGAAAAGCAACTGTTTTTCAATATAAATTTTAATTTTTTTTCAAAGAAGTCAATTTTGTCATACAGATCATGGTATAAATAAACATCAAAGTAGGCATATTTAGTTTTTAAAACTTTAAAGAGGATGAGACCTATATTCCTGTTTCACGCACCGAAGACTGGTATTCATCTTCAGCCAGTAAACAAGGGTAAACAACTAGAACACACTGTGCACATGCAGCAGCAGTGAACTGGCTGCCTGGGCAGCAACTCTTTCGTTAATTCCCCTCCCCATAAAGCAGTAGGCCAGGCTGACTCTGGGTACATCAGAAGGAGCAGAGACTGGGAATAGCACCTTGAAGGCACAAACTTGAATAGGGAGCCCTCTGGAAAAGGGAAGGCTTCCAAGGGCTATTCTATTTGACAAAATAGTATTATACATTATAATTTCAAATATCCTTTCTTTGTCTAGTTTTCCTTTTCAGCCTGACTCTCCAAGTTCAGCTCTGACACCCTAGCCTTTCAGAGAAAAAGCCTCCATCTACTGTCTGCCAAGGCTGATGGCAGAGTATCTTATCACCCAAGTCCTGAAGGAAGAAGTCATCTTTTCCTTTTAGGAAATGCTATAAAGCTTTCCCTTTCACTCCTCCTGCACTGCAGGATGGGGAAAAGAGGGCAGAATGAGCAAAACACATCCAGATCTTTCTAGTATTTCAGCATAGTATCTGCAGATTTATTCAAAGCTTTTTCAATTTAATTAGCAGGTAATCTCTTTCAAAATGAAACTACTTAGCATGAAATCTCAGTCTCAAAGCAGTATATTGTGGATATGGTTTATGTGGATTTTAGTAAAGCCTTTGATACTGTTCCCCAAGCATTCTCCTGGAGAAACTGGCTGCTCATGGCTTAGATGGGGGCACTCTGCTGAGTAGAAAACTGAATGGATGGCAGAGTTGTGGTGAATGGAGTTAAATCCAGTTGGTGGCTGGTCACAAGTGAGGTTTCCCAGGGCTCAGTACTGGGGCCAGTCCTGTTTAATATCTGTATCAGTGATCTGGATGAGGGAACCAAGTGCTCCCGCAGTAAGTTTGCAGTGACAGCAAGTTGGGTGGGAGCGTTGATCTGCTGGAGGGAAGGAAGGGTCTGCAGAGAGATCTGGACAGGCTGGATTGACGGGCTGTGGGCAGCTGTATAAAGTTCAACAAAGCAAAACACCAGGTACTGCATTTGGGCCACAACAACCCCATGCAACGCTACAGGCCTGGGGAAGAGTGGCTGGAAAGCTGCTCAGTGGAAAAGGACCGGGGGAGCTGACTGACAGCTGTACATGAGCCAGCTTGTGCCCAGGCAGCCAAGAAGGCCAACACCATCCTGGCCTGTATCAGAAACAGCGTGGCAAGCAGGGCCAAGGTAGTGATCATCCCCCTGTACTGGGCACTGGTGAGGCAGCACCTCCAGCACTGTGTTCAGTTCTGGACCCCTCAACGCAAGAAAGTCACTGAGGTGCTGGAGAGGGTCCAGAGAAGGGCAATGAAGCTGGTGAAGGATACTGGTCTCTCTTCCCAAATAACAAGTGATACGGCAAAAGAAAACAGCTTCAAGTTGCCTCAGGGAAGTTTTAGAGTGGATATTAGAAAAAAATTCTTCACTGAAAGGGTTGTCAAGCATTGGAACAGGCTGTCCAGGGAAGTGATTGAGTCCCCATCCCTAGAGGTATTTAAAAGATGTGGAGATGTGGTACACAGGGCCAGGGTTTAGTAATGGATGTGGCGGTGCTAGGTTAATGATCTTCGAGGTCTTTTTCTGTTATTCTATTCTAGAAATCTATATTAAAGCTACCTTGTTTCACGCTTTCATCCTATTTTCAAGATGTGACCTCCACTTTGTCTTAGGTACATGCTTTGAAAGGAAATATGGCAGAATTATCTATGATCTATGAATATAAATTATCTACTCAGTCAGGTTAGAGCTCTGAAGAAAGCTTGCAAAATTTCCAGAGAAATTTTTGTCCTATTGCTTAAAAAAATGAGTTTACCAAACTGGAAACATCATCATGTAACGAAACAGCTTTGCAGACATCTTTACAGAACACTGGCATGAGTTTGTTCATTCTTTCATTGACTTCAAATGGTTCAGAAACAAATCATTAATGATAGAGTTATACCTAGATATGAGTGTTTGTGCTGCTGCACAGTAACGTAATGCACCTCAGCCTACTGGCTTGATCTTATAATGCCACAAGCACATTCAATCAACTTGTTCTCTTCACTGTGAATAACCGCCCCCCATGCCTGGCTTTTAAAAAGGAAATGGCAAAGGAGGAGAGGGAGCCAGCCTTCCTAAGAAAACCTTGTTGGTTTTCATTAAGCATTTGTATTTCATAGCATTTAGCACAACACTGATTAGGAGAGGACTTCTGAAGATAGTATATATTTATAGGCCTAAAAATAAAATATCTTTATTTAAAAAAATTAACATTTCTTTCTTTTCAGGTAAGACAGGTTTATGTCTGGAATACAGACACTGCTATTCAGCTAAAAAAAATTAGTAAATAATATGCTTCAGTAAGTTTATGCTTATATTTCCTGCGCATAATTGTTACAATGCCTTTACCTCAAAATCTAACACAACAGGACTGATTAAACTGAAGAACATGGGTGAAATATGGCTCGCTGCCTTGTTGAATATAATCTGCCTGCTGGGAGAATGAGCAGTTTTTATGAAATGTGTACTCCTTCCCCGTATGCTCCCACGGCACGTCTGCCATTAGTCTTTAAGTACATGGGGGAAAGCAACTGCCTCAAAACAAAAAGAGCCCAGTCTGCACCAATTCTACCCACAGGACGCAGACTAGTCCTGCTGCGGCGTTGCAGTAGCAGGCAGCAGCACCTGGCTCTTGTACAGGAAACAAAGACTGTAACTGTGGTCCTAAGAGAAATGGACTGCTTTTAACTACTTTAAGGCTTTAAAAACATTTTAAAATATTTATGGCTTCAACTGAAGCATATTAATGACTGAAGGTGAGAAAAGAGGAATTAGTCATGAATGTCATCTCAGGATGTTCCCAATTTTTGACTGAGGTAGGCTTGCATAAAGCTACGGGTTACTTGCTCCTCTTGCACCCTTGCTTGAAAACAGTCCCAGTGTTTTAAGAAAATTGGTCCATCCTTCCTCCATTATTTCAGGTGATCTTCAGGAAAATACTCAGGAGAAGTTAGGCAGTTAGGGCAAAGAAGCTGCATAATAATCAACACTGATGGACAGTGATCCAAGAGCGTAAAAGTGGATCTTAAAACCACTCTCCCAGACAAGACTGTATACACAGTAATTTTAAAACACATACAGAGCTTGATGCTTAGAAATTGTTACAGGAAAAAGGCAAAACAAATGTCATTTCTCAATTAACTGAATTTCTTTTCAAATAGGTCACACTTGTGTATATTAGCACCCGATATGTCAGCACAAAAGTGCAAGTAAAAAATGAGATATTGAGGCAAATAAGCTCCAATTTTTCCTTATAGAAACAGTCTATAGAGACAGAATCAGGATGAAGACACTGTCACTTCTTCACAGACTACAAAAACACCACTTTGACATCTGGCACTTAGCTTCACAGGTCTGTAATTGTGACCTGGAAACGCAGATGAACAGTATTATTTTAAGCATACGATACAGAGGGATATGCAGACAAAGAGCTGCCAAGCAGTCTTGCACAGTTTGTTAACCCAAAGGGAAAAGAAAAAGAAGAAGGAGGGAAAAGAACAATAAGAGATATTCACATATTTGAAGAGGTATCACTGGGAAAGAGAGCTAACTAAGCAAAGAGAGCTAACTAAGCACAAACTTAACAGTGGTTTTAGGCACAGTCTAAACAAGAAGTCTCAGGTAACACACAGAAGAAGGCTGAGCAAACCTCTGGCTATTAGCACCTACATCCGCCATTTTACTGTGGCAGCATAAGCTGCAGATGAGACTGAGGCTAGCTTTCCCAGTTCCTTTGCCCTTTTTGTTAAGGCAGAGACTGCAAAGATACTACAACAAAGAAATTCAATTCACGATTAAGAATCCTTGAGATGACTCTGCATCCACCCACTGCCACAGATGACCAAAATGTGCAGCTGTAAGTTCAGATCCATTTGAGACAGCTACAGAATCAAAACAGTTATTATCTTAAGAAACCTCAGTGGCATGTATTATAGCAGTTCAGAAAAACCTCATTGTTTTCCTACATCCAAAATTTACTAGATGGTAAAGTTGACATGAACAGATTCCAGCTCATTCTCACCCTTGCTTGAAAATTACATCATTAAACATCCCATCTCTGATTTATGAAGACCAATGCTCAATAACAACAGCCTGCAACATCTCATTTGGGAACTGATCTTGCACACAAGAGGTGGGTGTCTCAGGGAAGTTGCAGTCTGAATTTAACTCACCAGAACTAAGGAAAATTGGTCTGCTCCTTGGCAGAGGGGTAAGGCAGCTTGAACTAAAAAAACAGTATTCCGTGACTGCCAAACTAAAGTCACAATAAGTAGTATCTGCTGTTATAAAACAATCAATCACAAAATAAGGGGGAAAAAAACAAACCCCCTATTTTAAAGAACTTTCATGAAGACAGAATTCCCAGGCTCCCTATTCCAAGCCTCAAGCAGATGATTCTTTGGTCTTGATCAAAGCGAAGGAGTCCAACAGGCTAGACTAAGAGCTTTAAACTCTAGAATGTATAACTTTTATCTAACCACTTTAAAAAATATAGTGCACTACAATTGTACCAGCCCACCACCTGGAAACGTCACAGAAGATGGTAATGGGTCTGAAAGAACTTCCTGATGAACATGTGCTATCTTCAGTTCTTGCACGTTGAATAACCTAACACATAAATGGCTTAGAAATCAGCACTGTCAAGGAGATGTGCTTCATTTGTTAGAGTCCTGCAGAAACTACATAGGAAATTTGGAAAAAGGTATCTCCTTACAGTGGAAAAAGGAGCCTGTTTTGCATCGAGACCCAAGTGTCTTATTTGAAAGCAAAGTAATAAAGCAGGCTTTCTAAAAGGGCTGATGGTTAAAAGGGAAAAAAAAAATTAAAATCTCATGGTATCATATAAGCAGTATTGGATTCCATCCCACAGACAGAAAATAAATATGTCAACATCCAATTTTCAGGTCCTAAATGAATTAATATGCACAATGCACAATATTTCCATGTATCTACTGTCCTTAAACGAGAACCTTCAAATACACAGATTCTAATATATTTTCTATGGGCGTTTTTATTTTTCAAATACTTTAATAAGTTAAAAAAACAAATGAAAATATTTCTGCAGTACCTGACTCTGAAACAGACCAACTGCTCTGACCAAACCGAGGTTCGAAGTACAAATCTTTACATCACTGCAACATACTCATCCTATTGTATCAGAGATTTTTAAAGCATCAGAGACGTTGGTCCAGTAGTAACAGCATTCTCAGTATATGTCCCAGCAGTGTGCAAATGTATTTTAAATTCTGCACATAAACTTTGCAGGATGTTACTACGAGTAAGTTACACATAAGTAATCAAGCTTTCAGATACAGTAATCAAGCACTGGCAGACAACAGCAGACTAAATTACAAGACTGCCCATTATAGATCAACTATAGCCATGGGTAAAGATCAGAAATCTTAATTACTTCAAGAGTCTGAATAACTGGCACACCACCAAGTGAGACCATTCACTGGTATTAGGAGCATGAAACACTGGAGCTATCACAACCTTCCATCAGTTCAGACTGTCAGACTGGAGGTTTATCTCAGTAGCTCAGAATACCTTCTTATGAAAACCCAGCTACAGCTAGACAGTTTCAGAAAGCAAAAGCCACTTGTCCTCCGCACAAACTGAGCCTAAAAAGCAGTAATTAGACCGTTCTCATTGTTATTCCCAAAAGAAATAATGAAATTTAGCTAACCTGCTAAACTTGTTGCTTTTGTAAATAAATCACCTACAGGAATAATTTCTCAGGACTACACACAACTCCAGATGTGCCAACTCAGAGGGCACCAGAGACTCCTTATAACTTTGTGCAATCAAAAAAAACCCCAAACAATCGTGCTAGATTCTCAGCCAACAGAGGTGGCTGGGGATCTGGAAGATTTTATGTCAAACAGCGTCATCATATGTGACTCTTCTGGACCTATGTCACCAGAAATGGTCTGACACACACAGCAGTGTCTCAGACGATCAAAGATGCTAGATATGTGACATGAAACTCAACCAATAGTCACAATCCAAGTAATACTGGAATGAGGAATAAAACTCCCTACAAAATTCTACTTCAGATACCATAACCTGTGCTCATACAATTGACTTGGCCAACCAGGAAACAACTGTTCCTGACGTAGGGAACTAAACCACTTGACAATTTATAAGGTACCAAAATTAATTTCTTTGATCTTAGGTACTGAGCTTTATTGACTCATTTGATCCATTTCACTGGATATAAAATTCAGTGATTAAACCTGATTTTACAGCTGTTTACACTGTGCATCAGGTACCTTCCAGTAAGTGGCTTATTGTAAGCTGGGCTAAGACACAACGAGAGACACAGCTGACAAGTCTCAGATAGATATTCATCCGCTTCTACTACACAATACATCTGCTGAGACCATCCAACACTGGCATTAAATGCAGAAAACATCTGCATCTTTAAACTAATTAAATGCAGCTTACTAAGGCTCCTGGTACTGAATTGATCTAGAATCATGAAGTTTTAGAATGGTAACAGCAAACACCCCCACCAGCCTTATCACCTTACTGGTAAGTGCCAAAGGCTCAGCATCAAATAAGGTCTTACAGAACTCTGCATTGGGCACAGTCTCATAAGTTTGCTAGAAGCAGAGACATCACAGAGTCATTACAAGGGTTTTAGGCTAACAAATCCAGAACTAAATCTTGTTTTGCATGCTCTTGATATTTTTTGCTAAGACATTTCTAAACACTCAGTATATAATTCCTTCTGTGTTCTTCAACTAAAGAAAGTTGCTAATTACACTGAATTAGTCACTGATGAAGAGAAGAAAACAACAACAAATGCTTAAAAGGACATCAAGTGCAATTATGTTGCTGCACTTTTGGTAGTCAAGGATGAAAACACAGAGTGGCTAACTTTTCATTTTATACAGCAGTGTCCTCCAAAAGCAGAGGAAGGCAGAAAAGGAACTGGACTTTAACATGTAGCAGACTACATGTTATGAATATGCATACTATCAAAAAAGAGGAATAATTCTTTCCCAATTAAAACAAAATGTTGTCAACTGAAGTGGAAGACTATGCAGTGGAAAACATGCACTGGGATATTATTACTCCGAACTTTGTTACACAAAGTGGTCTACCACAGACACTAAATGTCATGGCACACAAACACAAGACAATCCACTCATTTAATAAGCTGTATATTACAGAATTTGAAATGATTGTGCCTATGCATGTCTATTTTCACACAGCCCCAGGTTTTAAGACACATACACTTTTGTTTCATAGTCCTTCCAAGCTTTATCAAAGGGTTTTTTCAGGTCCTGTCAAGAAATAAGAAAAAACAGTTATTTACATGAAAAATTCTGTGGATCTATCCTGTGTCCTTCCTAACACTGAAGATACACCTTGGCCATTTGCAGGACCTACTAAAATAAGGGACTCCACTCCTTTAATAGCTCACCTAAGAACTGTGTAAAAGCAGTCTTGCAGATAGGAAAAACAATTTTGTACACAGAATAAATACACTCGTGTTCTTAAAAGCATCTCTAGGATGCTTTTTACAGCTCTGTTTTACCCCTTAAAAGATGTACCTACACGTCATCCCAAGAGCATACTGCGCAATTCATCAAATAGGCTATTTTCTCATCATTCCATCTCTGGCTCCACTGGAAAGAAGTGCCTGTCCTGAGGCTGCAGTATAGCCTTGGCTAAGGACCTGATTCATCCCACTAAAGTTAAAGAAGTCAATTTCCAGCTGACTTAATGGGAACAGTATAGGCCACATGCTTTGACATAACTTACTCTGTGAGAATTTTTTAATTACTTATGCTCCAAATTCCTTTATTTTTTCCCCACTGAAAAAGCCAATTTGGATAGAATTATCTTAACAAGATGTAAAATTGTTTCACTGATGTGAAATGGGGTGTTGGTTGGTAAGAAACTGAACATGAGCTGGCTTCAGTGTGCGCTCGCAGTCCAGAAAGCCAACCGTATCCTGGGCTGCATCAAAAGGAGCGTGACCAGCAGGTCGAAGGAGGTGATCCTGCCCCTCTACTCTGCTCTCGGGAGACCTCACTTGGAGTATTGTGTGCACTTTTGGTGTCCTCAACATAAAAAGGACATGGAACCGTTGGAAGAAGTCCAGAGAAGGGCCACGAGGATGATCAGGGGACTGGAGCACCTCCCAGATGAAGACAGGCTGAGAAAGTTGGGGCTGTTCAGCCTGGAGAAGAGAAGGCTGCATGGAGACCTCATAGCAGCCTTCCAGTATCTGAAGGGGGCCTATAGGGATGTGGGGAGGGACTCTTCATTAGGGACTAGCGATAGGACAAGGGGTAATGGGTTAAAACTTAAACAGGGGAAGTTCAGATTGGATATATGAAGAAGTTCTTTCCTGTTAGGGTGGTGAGGCACTGGAATGGGATGCCCAAGGAAGTTGTGAATGCTCCATCCCTGGCCGTGTTCAAGGCTGGGATGGACAGAGCCTTGGGTGATATGGTTTAGTGTGAGGTGTCCCTGCCCATGGCAGGGGGGCTGGAACTAGATGATCTTAAGGTCCTTTCCAACCCTAACTATTCTATGATTCTACTCTATATCTAAAAATGCAGCATTTGAAATTCTGGTGGAGTTTAAGATATCAGCCAACTACAAAAAAAAAGTATTGTTAACTGTCAGGCACTGGGAAAGCTTTGCAACTATAGACTAGGAACTAATTTTTACCTGTCAGCTAGTTAGTTTGACCATTATATAATTAAAGCAGCAGTTGATTATTCTTGCAAGTCAGGAACATGGGGCAACGCTCTATTGTAATAAATGTATTTATTCTGACACGCAAAAAGAACAAGGAATGAAATGTGGTAAGCAAGCAACACAAAGATAATATGCCTATCTTAGTAAATAATCTATTTATCCTCCAGCAATATACAGAGACCATTTTTAGTCTATGTACATTTTTCCTTCAATGTCCTAAACAATAGCTGCCAGTCGCTTCCTGTTTGCTCAGCAGTAAACAAAGCATAAGCCAAATAAGTTTGTTGTATATAGGCTTTGCAATTTATTATTAACATAACATCATTTGAGTCCAGGTTACTATTATTTCAAACAGGAAATATCCTCAGGGCACAAACAGATCTCAACTTTTTATTCTATGAGTCTATCTTTGTTAAGGAAAATCCTATGCACATGCAGTCTAATGTGTCTTTCTTAATAATCTGTATAGTTCCTGATAAATTTAGAATGTTAAATAGTATATTAATAATAATTCTTTAACAAAGTACTATCCCCTCAACTAAGTTAATGTCTATGTTTTTACACCTCTTTCTCTGCTTACCTTATATATCTCATGAGTGCTTTTAAAGCTTCTCCAGTGTTGTTTTGTATACATAGTCAAGAGTTTTTATGTGAAACCACAAACAGAAGGGATGACTCAATTCACCAAACAAACCCCAAACAAAAAGTCTCTTTATTAAGCTAATACCTTACTTTAGTATCCTATGCCTTCTAGCACATAAATACAGTAGCTAAATGTATTTACTGTATCAATAAATATATTTTATATATAAATTTTACATATAAATAAGAGAAACATACCCCTTTTACTCCTTTTAAATCTCCCTTCAGCAAACTGTCCAATGGAAAAGTGATGATGTTGTTCATATTCTGAATCTGAACAAGAAAATTACATCAAACATTGAATATAAGAACATAAACTGACTTCATTCACACAAAGTTTCACAAGAAAATCTTATGTATTATTTTTCTAACCCTGCTTTATGAAGATGTTTATCAGTACAGCCAGTAATCAAAGAGGGAAGCAACACAAGTTAATTAAACTTACTCTAGAAACACTATAGCCCAAGTCAGCAGGAAACCTGCAAAATTACTGCTGCTGATAAATATCTCATCCAATAGTGATTTCAAAGGAAGACCACTGATTTTTAGATCCCCCAATTTCACTGTTTAAATTATATGAAAACAATCATAGTTTTTCAGCACTTACATATTTTAAGTTACGAAATATATTTTAATATTTTAAATTAATCTTATTTTCCCAGTCTCTTCAGACCTATTCCAAAAACCATCTGCTACTCCCAACACATGGCATCTTATTCTGACAGAAGTTACAAAGACAAAGAATGCTGGCCTATAAAAAAGCTATTATTCAAAGATTTCCCATGTAATTTTAATAAAATAATACATCAGCCTTATTAATCTCATACAGACAATGAAATAAGGATTTTACGAGCTCTTGAGTATGCAAGTAATTGAGGAGTAAACAAGTAATTCAAGAAGAAAAAAAGTAATTTTAAATGAAGACAACAGAAAAATAATCATGGTATAGGTAAGCATCTATAGTAATATTTTGATGGGGAAAAAGACTGAAGAAAAACTGTATTCATAAGAAATTAAGCAGCACACACCAGAAAAAGAAAGACTTCCTTTCCAGTCCTTTATGATTCAGGGAAAATGACCCATATCTTGAACATTATGTCTAGGCAGAGTTTAAACTGTAACAATTCAAATGAATTGCACTGAAGAGTAAAATATTTTATAAATAACTGATAGGAAAAAAAAAAATCAGAATAACTTCTGCTTTGGATGGATTTATATATTTTTTGCTGTTATTGTTCACTGTCCTATTAAAATGTGATTTTTTCAAGGAGCACTGAAATACATATATGAAGATGGATTTCAAACGTTCAAAATAGACAAGGAACTTTGCATTGTAGCAATAAATTCTTCTGTTTCTTCAAGAACAATGTCAAGAACATCAAATTCCCTTTTAGTGTAGCCCATCCAGAGAAGAAATGACACTAACAGGAGCTTCAAAAAAAGCATTTCCAACTGTGACCCTTCAGCCTCCCCAGAATGGAAAAATACAAAGCATTATCACACTATAGTTAAATGCTGGCCTTACTAGAACGGACTTAGGAGTCCCATCCCCAGTTGTACTCAACAGCTGCTATTAAAAGAAAGTCCCAAAATCCCCACTCTTCCTCTTCAAAGATACACTTCACTGAAATTTCAAGGAAATACAGACAACAATCAAAGAGAAAGGGAATATACATGATTTTAAAGGTCAAACAGATTGCCTCTGCATGAAAGGCTGAAGAAATACAGAAGATCTGGTCTTTTAAACTCCTACCACAAATCACATTTCTCCTCCTCTTACTTTCCCCCTCCCCAAAAAGCTGCACAACTCAACCACAGAAATCCCTTTAGACTCAACAAGTTCATTGCAACTCTGTGTGTGTTTTGCTTTTTTTTTTTAAATAATTCTTATGAAAACTGAATGAGCAACATCAATACATGCATAGCTGGCAGAGCTGGAAGCCACCCACCTCTCAGGTTCTTCAGCTGTACTACATCATCTCCATTATCAACATAACCATGGTCATAGTTAATAAAATTTGATGTTGTAGACATAGGAGACAAGTGGAAAAGGTTTCAATCGCACAAAACATAGATAAAAAAACCCTAAAAACTTCTAGAAGATGACAGGTGGAGCATGTACACCTACTGACACACATATCCAGAATGGCTATCCAGATGGAGTAGCAGAAGAGGTCTTAGATAAGATACAATCCTATGCAAAGTTTTGTACTTAGTTATTCTATTTTATGATGCAGCCAAATGTCTAACCTAGAGACACAACACTTTCATAGCCTCCCTTTAATTATTCTTCAAATCCAGATAAACAGGCACAATGCAAGAATAAAGCACTCTTTAACAGCACACTCAAAGACAGCTATTTTTTCCTTAAGTCAGAAAAGAAAAAATGTCAGAGCCTGAAGTACTGTCCCAGACATATTCATATAAACATCAATTAGCCTCCAAAAGAGTCCTGGATGTTTCCTAGAATGTCAAGTCTTGGGCCATGAAGTCCAAGAAACTTTAAAAAGAGAATATGAAAAAAAACCCTCCACCATTCTTTTTCAAAAAAGTTCGGAGAATGTTTGCCTGTTCAAATTAATTCCTTCTTTGTGCTATCGCCTTTATATTAGTATCAGCGAAGACAGGCCTTCCTCTCAGAAGGAAAACTCCTATCTTCAAACCCGGACTAATGGAGCTCATCTAGCCTTGTATGGTCTTCCATCATAGAGAAGGACACAGTTACAAAACCTAAAACCTGTGGACTTTGCTGTCACCATCCTAGCTAACTAGGCCATGGCAGTTAAACCGCAGGTGTAAAGGGTGGGGCCAGTTCTGCGCACGCTGCCCTCACCCAAAAAATCCACTGCGCAGGCTGGAAGGGCTCACTCTCACTTGTCTGTATGGGCGGGCGAGGGTCTAAACGGCAGGTGACAGCTTCCCATCTAAACAGCATGGGAAGCTGCAGATCCAACCTTGCATGTGAACAGACCAGCGCATGGGTCCCTCGAGATTGCTCAAGAGTTGACAGTCTTGGTCGGACACTTCCTGATTGCCTAAGCAGCCTTTTTTCTAACCAGATTTGCATATCCCACATGCCCTTGGTCATTGTGCTTGTAGTAAGCGTAGTTAAAGTCCTTCCCAAATCTTCACTCGCAAAGCCAAGCCATCAATCAATCGTATTCCCTAATGTCCTATTTTATTTGCAACAAACGTAAACATCCATAATGCACGAATTTGTCATTATTAACCTACTTAGATGAATCAGACTTGCTTGTATTTATAAAGCAGCAAGAAATATAAGAGAAGTCTTGCATGCTTTTCCCCTCTTTCAGAAGCTTAAGCTGAACCATCTAAAAATATAGACCCATTTTTCTGCACAAAGAGAAACATTAATATGCTGCAGCTCCTACTCTGTGTGCATACAGGGAGGTAAGACGTATTCAACTGCCCCTACATTTTGACTTTTTTATGTTTTAAAATATTCTTTAAGAAGAAACACGAACAAAAGTGGAGGAAAGCTTCACCGAAACTCAAGTCCTGTCTCTGAGGAACACCAGCAAGTTCCATGTGTAAAAAAAAAAATAAATAGAGTAGTTAAAAAAATAAATAAATAGTTTCCACTCCAACACTGCTCTTTGGCAGACTCGCAGTTTTCCTTTGACAGCTTCCAACAAGATGACAGAGACAGGATAATGAATGAAAACTTCCTAAACTGGAGAAGGCTCAGAGGATAAGAAGAAGAAATGGCAGGAGGGGGAACATAAGAATAAACAAATATGCAGGAGCAATGGTAGAGGCAACAGGCAAGCCAACATTTGCAAAGGGGAAAGAAGATTTTCAATCAGTTGAAGAGCCTACGGCTAAACACTGAAGCTGGTATTTGCCATTCCTCCAACTTATTTCAATGAGTTTTTTCCAAAACAGGCTGCAGTGCTTCAGGGATTTTCCAAATACAAGGGGGAAAAAACCCAACAAACAAACGAAAAAAACAACCACCTAACCAAAAAGAACACAAAAACCCACAAGAAATTTTCACTGCTTTAATAGTTAAATAATTTTCTTAACACACAGATAAACAGAGCAGACCTTAAACCATTTCCAATTTAAACTAAAATCCAGACAGTCAAAACAGGACTCCTAAACTGACACAACTGAATTCTAGATGCAGCACATGTTCTTGGCCATGGGCTCCCCAACCACCAATGAGGTCAGGTGTGCACAAGTGACGGCAGCACTTCCTGCTGATGAAGCACTGTTTAAGTTACTTTCATTTTTCATGGCAAGTACTACTGTATTTAATACTTTCCAAAGTGATGTGAGCTTTAGTAAGACAAGGCCAAGCAACACAGCATGGAGCAAGTAGAAATCAGAACGTTCTCTATAGATAAGATATTTTTAAAGGTATTTTTAAAAACTCTTCTCTTTATACTTTTAAAGCAAAGGAAGAAAGATACTTGAAGTTATTCCAGCCCATCTTCCCTGCCAGTGGAGAATTCCCAACTGCATGCTTTCTAACCCAGGGTAAAACACCTAAGTGGTAAACTTCCATCGCTTTCTCTGGGAGACTTCATCTAGTATTTTCAGAATGCGGTCCCACTTACATGCATTTATTATTTTGCTCTTCTAAAATCACCGTTACCTGCGAGGCAAACTACGTATTTCCATTTCTTCTAAGTTTTCTTCATAAACCAACCTACTCAAGCCCTGATAAATTTTTTGCTACTGTCCTCTGAATTTCTTCCAGTTGGAGCAATATCTTTTTGGCAAAGAAGTAAAGATGAGATTGCCAGGTGGAGCTGAACCCATGCCACCAAGGGGGAATTATTACATCTTTGGTTTATATCTTTACAAGTGTAAACCAAACAGTACTAATTTTTTCTTCTTGCCATTAGGCCAATTTTTCCTCAAGTGTACCAGTGAAAATCAGAAACACAGCTCACATCACTGACATTCACATACATTCAAATATGTATATCTGTAGCTTTTTTAATGCACTTAGCTAAAATGAAACCTTCTAAGCAAAATATGCCTGTGAAAGTTCAGACCCCAAACATTTTTTTAAAATCTTGGTCTCAACTATTACCCTGGAAACAGAATTCTTCTGGGCATAAATTTCTTAAGTTTATCATATGATACAGAAAAGAGGCTCCCTTCAGTCTTGCTATTTGTTACCTTTTAAGCAAATCTCCTTTTTTCTTACATTTTAAAAAATGAAGCAAAGCAGGAGCATATGGTCAGAAAAATATTATCACTGTTCTTCCACTTCCCCCAGCTAAAAATCCAAGCATTATTAATAGAAAAACTTTTCACAGGAAATCTCCCAACTACTTTCCACAGAGAGAAAATATCAGATTCCAGTCCTCTCAATCCAGCATGTTCCATTAACTTTAAATTAAAATAAATGAAAAGAAAGGACAAGAGCATATAGAAGAACAACAAATACAGAAAACAGAATTTGTTAAATTGCCACTTCATCTTCACAGGTCAAATCCCTTTTCAAGTAGTGCTGACAAAGACGAAAGGCTACATAAATTTTCTTTTTCAGTGTAGCAATCTAAAAACTGGATTTAAGGAACCAATATTTAAAGTGCAAACATACTGCAATGAGACTTTCTGTGTCCTCGCATTTTTTTGTATTAAGACTCACATCTTTATCACTTGGCACTAAATTTATCAGGAAGACAGAGTAATTAATGCTATATGCAAGTGCCATACAACCCTAACCTACCTGGGAACTGTGGATGCTACCGTTCAGCCAGGAAACAGCAGAGTTTGCCATCAAGAAGCAATACTGTACATGCCACAAAAAGCACCATTTTACCTCTGGAAATGCCTCTAGTATTTTCTGATAGCTCACTACCAAAAAAGACACACTCACTGAGCAATCTTCTTAAAACAAACAAAACAACAACAAAAAAAACCAAAACAAACAAAAAACCCCAAAAGAACAAAAAACAAATGAAAAGGAAAAAAAAGATAAAAAAATACCCCAAACATTCCTAATCCAGAAGTTTAAGAAAAATTTTATATTTGAGCTATTAAAGAGAAAAGCAAAAGTGCACAGTATATCATAAACTTACCCAAACAATGTGTAAGAAAGGCTAAACTGAATAGTTACAAGGACCTGATATACAGTAAATGTCTATTTCTTCTTAAAGATGTTTTATAAACCATTTCAAATATAAAGAACCAAAGTTCTTCAAAGATTACTTTATGCACTATTTAAAAGTGCACACATAAAAGAAACATAGTAAAGCACATGCAAGGAAACCAAGACCTGAACTTTAACTAGAATAGTTTACAGTTGAATAACTGGATTCCAGGAAAAAAAAAATAAAAAAAAAATCAAAAGCTAATAAAAAAAACCCTTCAGCTATTAATGAAATATTTTAAAGCACTGATGCCTTGGTAAGTTCACAAAACAAAGTCTTCTGGGAAAGCATTAAAACTATTAGAGAAAATAAGAACCCAGCCTCCCCACTAAAGTAGAACAACTTTACAATGGCCTTTCTTTCCTTACTAAAGATAAGTTAAGGAAGATCTTTCTGCAAAGGCATTAGAGCCACAGCTCTAAATGTCACGCAGGCCAAGAGCTGACAGAACACATCAACTTCTAGAAACAAAAGCAAAATACATGACAAGGCAAAACTTGACAGTAGCCCTAAAGCTTTGCCAGTGTTAATAGCTTTGGCATCTGCTCCAGTCTGAACATGTCCTCTCACTTGCTTACACATTCCCAACTCATTTCAGCTGAAATCCTCAGTGGAAGTTTAGCACCCTAGGGAACTAAAGGGATAGTTCTATCTAAAAAGAATACCTTCCAGATTTTATTTTATTTTTTAACAGCAGAAGGCTGCATGGCCCTGGCTACATTTTTGATGAAACTACTTACAACCAAAATATGTGGGGTGCTACATGGAAACAGGAGAGGAGAGGGCTGTTTTTACTGCCAACATGCTTAATCAGAGTTGGATACTTTATCACACTGTACAAATGCATAGGGCTTATTTCATATATGGCTATGACCATAAAAAAACCACAGCATCCCAAATTATTTCCAATTACTGTACACTACTCTTGTAAGCTCTTAGAAAACTAGACCTCCATCAGTGAACTTTATGGACAGATTTTCAAAGTGACCAGTTAACAACACTTTACTGGTATTAACTTCTAATAGGCAAAGTTACATGAAGCTGTAATTTTGTTTATAATTCTTTTCTAATAATTAAACAGGAGAACAAATAGCTAAGATTTTTGGTAAGAACAGCAACATTTTAGAGCTTTTAAGAGCCTTCTTGAAATATAATACATTAAAAAGTTTTTCTAGGGAGGGGGTGCAGCTTTTAGTACATTGCTTTTTAAAACCGCCTAAACATCACATTTCCCAGATCCATTTGCCTAATGAAGTCACCATATTGTGATTAATATATGATAGAAAAGGGGGGGTTAGTCAACAGAAGGTATCAATTAGAAGACCCATTCTATTTTCCCTTCCAGATGAGCAATCTGCCTCTGTATGGGAGATTCAGGATAACTGACTGACTGACACTCGGTAAGGATGACTCCTACTCTGATATATAATATCAGGTAGTATTTGTACATCCAGAGCTAGTCTAATCAATACGACCAATATGAAATACATTTCACTGTTGATAAATACAGCTGGGGCTAGACTCTCCCTCATCGATATCATGACTGCATAAAAAGAGGACAGTATCAGGAATTGAATGGGACTGCCATAATTCCCATCAGCTGGAAACATTCCCCAAAGAACTGATTATGACCAGCTGGCTGCAAACTACAGACATTTGGTCTAGCATTTGATGCAACTCCAACCCATTGATTTCAGCATGCACAGACTTCTAAAGGCTTGTAGAAGTCTGGGTCATCTCCCCTTCCTAGCCCTGGTTTAAGAGTTCTGGGGGTTCAAACAAATCTGGGACTTAATCAGACATGGGAAAGCTCCAGCTAGTAGGATGTAATCAGAATCTGCTCTTTTTGTGCCCTTTGATTAATGCGAAATTGAGGCTGGAAATTCTCCATTCATAATTAAACTCCTATTCTTCTGTTTGGCTCACTGAAGAGTGCTCTTAAGTCTTACTAGCTTCAATTGCAGGACTGGTCCCCAGTGGATTCTATTGTCGTTATAGCATTATGTTCGATTTTGTTTTCCTGACTCTCTTCCCTGAGAAGCAAGAAACCCTCTCTTCCAGGGGCACTAGAATCTCGCTTTATAAAAACAAAGTGCGAAAAAATGAAGTAAAAGCAACATGAACACAGAGTACACCAAGTTGGGTTTTGCTGGTTTCACAATTTTAAAGCAAACTGATATGAGTGTTTTACAATATAGGTTATAATTACTTAATTGTGAGAAGCTCTTATACAAGAATTGTTGGAAGAGGGTTTTCTGTTGGGCTTTTTCTGCTTTTTGTGGTGCTGTGGTTTTTTGGTTTAGGGGTGGGGGTTTTCTTGAGTTTTGCAATGGGAAAGGCTAGCACATGAGACATTTTCCATTTTTTTAAGAAAAGCGGTTGTTAAAACACAAATTGTCTTAAACATGAAATGCTGTTATAATTCAGAAATACAACCTTTGTAATGGCCTTAAAATTTCAACATGTTTTTCTTAAGTAATTCTTACCAAATTTTTGAAGAGTGCAGTTAATTCCTTTGTAAACACAGAAAATTTTAAAAACGCTGTTCCCAAATCTGGGTCATCCCTGCAAACACAGTTGCCTCCAAATTTTTCCAGTGCTTGCGTATACTGTTCTTCATTTTCCACATGAGCTTCAAAAAGAGCAAAATATAAAAATATCAGTAAATAAAAGGTTACTGAAATTATAACTGAGCTAAAAAAAACCCACAAAAACTCCAAACTTTTCAGATCGCTTGCTAAAAATATTTAATTGATACAATGAACATTTATTATTTATGTTTCAACACAGATATACCAGAAGTATGACGTATCTCACTAATTCTGGTTTATGTGTATCTATCCACATGCTGTACAAAAGACAAAGTGTCAAGACAAGACAATCATCTGACAGGTGACTCTAGAAAGACCCACAATATTCCTGCAGTATACTGGAGACCACATAACAATTCTCAACTCCTTGAATGAACTTTTAGAGTCTTCTATTAACGCTTCTATTAATTTTAATGGGAGGTGTTATGTTTAACTGTGTGCTGAACAACAGAACAGAGGAGATCAAGCGTGTTACCAGAGTCTGGGATGGCTCAGAAGGTAACAGATCCAATAAGACTCTCAGGCCATCTAACGAAATGCAACTACAAGCTACATTACAGATGAGGACAAAATCCATACCTATGTTAGCTGCCTGATTCAGAGGACCAGTGGGGATCTGAAGCAAATCCTAGCAGTCTGCATTTACCACAGGCCAGCTCAATTCTCAAAGCAGTTTTGGTTCACAACAACTAGATTCTTTTCTGAGACAATGAAACCAGAAGTGGTCCAGTGCTTAACAGATACAGCAGGTTCTGAATCACTGTTTGTGCTGCACCATCCAGCACACACCTAACAACTGGGTCCTTCAGACAGCTTTGAGCTGAACGTGTTGGGGGATTATTCAGCACAGATAATGAGATGAAATCTAGGCTTAAAGCAAGTTCCCCGGATTCAAATATAAAATAAATCTGATTCACTCCTAAGACACCAAATTACTTGCTTGTGTGAACAGGCCTAAAAGTCCTTGTCAATTTGATTTGTGGAATAAAAGTCTTTCTGAGCCCAAGCTTCGTAACCATGTCAAACTTGAGCAGGTGGACAAAGCACCCCATGCTGGCACCTGAGAACGTTAATGTTGCGTATTTCTTATTCTAGCTGTGGCCAACTTCTGATGCTTCAAAGGAAGCCAGGAGAAAACCCCACACCCTAGAAAACAAGTTATGCATTAAAAGGAACAAAAACCCTTCCTAGGTCTTTACACGAGACCAGCATAAACCCTGAAGATTATTTAGAGAGGATTAATCTGTTCAAATAAGCAATGATCCAGTTTCAAGCCCATTTATATTCACCAACACATTTAATATCCAAAGGGTTCTTGATGCAACGTACTTTCTCCAAATTTCTATGAATTAGTTATGCAATAAACCTGTTCAGTAAAGGTGGCATGCTTCAACTTAAAAACAAGCCTGTCTGTTCACATTCCTATTTGGCCAGCCCTTCAAGAACTTTATTTCTCAAGTAGCTACAAATTTTCTTTACTTTCCAATATATGAAACTAAAACCCTGTGAAGCAGTGGTACAATATTGTGTAATTAAAGACTGTCATAGAGCACATACAGAACTGAAGTTACAGACATGGAATTAATTCTGCAAGTTTCTACCTTGAGTGCTTAAATTGCAGCCTGTAAAAAAAACTTTGCATACAGCCATTCAAGCCCTAGCACTGAACTGTACTTATTTCTCCTCTGCATCAACAGCAGGAGCTAAGCACTTACCAAACTTTTGCTACATGAGCTGTAGGATGAAGTAAGGATGTCCGCTAATACTACTGTGTGACATACCTGTACAAACTGGCACAGACAGCAAAAAAAGCAGGATGCGGCAAGTCCAAACTCTTCTAGTTCACACAGCTACCCAGTAAGGGAGATTATTTCCATATTGTTTTCTGCATTCTGACTGCTTCCTGCATGCATCTTAACATATTCGTACTCAGGAAAGTGGAGGTCAGGACACAACAAAAAGAGAAGCCTGTCACTGCATGAAAATAAGATGAAAAGGCTGCTACCATTAATTGTTGCAGTTAGATGTGCAAGCAGCAGATGAACCATGCTGACTTTGTACTACAGGAAACAAAAGCTTTCTACTCCACACAACGTCCCCAAGAGTCTTCAATTCCCTAGCATCTTAGGAACCATTATTCTGGATCTATGTTCAGATTAAGCAAAGCCAACAAACCAACAGATCAACAGCAGTTATGAGACATAGCCCAGAATGCTCCTATTGCAGCTATACCATTAGCTGAGCTGGTACTCTGTAAGTGCTTCTGAAGAACACAAAATTGTATTTTCTCATGGAACCCTCCAAAATACTCTCCCTTCCCTACTGTTTCTTCCCAATGGATTTAAAAAGTTTCTCTACAAACAAAAGGTTTGGAACCTACCAGAAAGACATCTGAGTCAGGTTTGTTTGAGGGTGTAGACACGTTTTTAGAAGTAAGAAACTAAATTATATATAAATTAGAGTTACTGTCTAACCCTCTATCACAGTTTCTAAGTTCACACATTAAAAAAGAAAGCCAAAACATGTGCATTTAATACTCAGGGAACCTATATTAAAACCTCAGTAAAAGTTCTCATGAGCGCAGGGCCAGTTTTTGTTCTGTTAAAAGAAACCCTAAGGGCTGCCAAGTGGTTGAGTTAGTGATATTTCTACTGGTGTAAAAGAAATGCCTCTAAACCTTTCAAGACTGGGCAGCATGAATTTAAAAACTATGCAAAAACTGCTCTGACAAGTACACTGATTATGAGGCATAGTCAAGCACTCAAAAATAAATGAGAAAAAAAAATCCTGAAACAACCATAAAAACAGAAGATAGGGTGCCAAATAAATATGTAACAGATGACACAGCTCCAGATGAATCTTAAACCAGAACCTCCACAATCCAAAGATAACAGCTTCATTATGTTAGGCAAGAAGGAACTTTTTTCAATTAGCTGATAAGAATTACACCGCAACAGCAATTCTTGTTACAACCTTCTATCTCAACACCAACATCCCCACAAGTTCTGTCAGATACTGGTGGCTCTCCAAGGTTGCCAGGCCTATCTGTTTCACATGTAATACAGGTTTTGTTAGCTCTAATTGCTATGAACTGCACAGTGAGAACAAAAGCCAACAAATGCTGTTTGTTATTCACAGAAAGCTGCTGATTCACAAAAAACAAACGCTTCAGTTATTTTTGCAAAGATAAACACACAAAACTCCATGAGATTGGCACACAGATCAAAATGCACACAGAACAGTCCTTTGTATTTTTATCAGCATTGAGAAATATCTGACTTTGTGCATCATGAAAATACTAAATTGCAGCTCATCAGTTCTCTCTTGTCATGAAGTTCTCAACATACATAACTGGAAGCCTTCAAGTAGGATGATGCTTCACAAAGCAGCAGAGCCAATGTAGTCTCTGATGCTGCCAAAGAGAGTAATTGCACCCCTCCCATGCCCTCAGCTCTTGATGATGCATATGCCTTACCATCCCAGGTGCTCATTTAATTCCAGTTAAGTTCATTTCATAGAATCACAAAATCAAAATAGTTAGGGCTGGAAAGGACCTTAAGATCATCTAGTTCCAACCCCTCCGCCATGGGGGGGGACACCTCCCAATAATCCATGTCACCCAAGGCTCTGTCCAACCTGGCCTTGAACACTGCCAGGGATGGAACATTCACAACTTCCTTGGGCAACCCATTCCAGTGCCTCAACACCCTAACAGGAAAGAGCTTCTTCCTTATATCCAATCTGAACATCCCCTGTTTAAGTTTTAACCCATTACCCCTTGTCCTATTGCTACAGTCCCTAATGAAGAGTCCCTCTCCACACTCCTATAGGCCCCTTTCGATACTGGAAGGCTGCTATGAGGTCTCCATGCAGCCTTCTCTTCTCCAGGCAGAACAGCCCCAACTTCCTCAGCCTGTCTTCATACAGGAGGTGCTCCAGTCCCCTGATCATCCTCGTGGCCCTCCTCTGGACTTGTTCCAACAGTTCCATGTCCTTTTTATGTTGAGGACACCAGAACTGCACACAATACTCCAGGTGAGGTCTCACAAGAGCAGAGTAGAGGGGCAGGATCACCTCCTTCGACCTGCTGGTCATGCTCCTTTTGATGCAGCCCAGGATACGGTTGGCTTTCTGGGCTGCGAGCACACAATGAAGCCGGCTCATGTTCATTTTCTCATCAACCAACACCCCCAAGTCCTTCTCTGCAGGGCTGCTCTGAATCTCTTCTCTGCCCAACCTGTAGCTGTGCCTGGGATTACTCCGACCCAGGTGTAGGACCTTGCACTTGGCATGGTTAAACCTCATGAGGTTGGCATCAGCCCACCTCACAAGTGTGTCAAGGTCCCTCTGGATGGCATTCCTTCCCTCCAGGGTATCAACCGAACCACACAGCTTGGTGTCATCGGCAAACTTGCTGAGGGCGCACTCAATCCCACTGTCCATGTCACCGACAAAGATGTTGAACAAGACCGGTCCCAACACCGATCCCTGAGGGACGCCACTCGTTACTGGTCTTCAGCCGGACATTGAGCCATTGACCACAACTCTTTGTGTGTGGCCATCCAGACAGTTCTTTATCCACCAAGTGGTCCATCCATCAAATTGATGTCTCTCTAATGTAGAGACAGAGATGTTGTGTGGGACAGCGTCGAACACTTTGCACAAGTCCAGGTAGATGACATCAACTGCTCTACCCCCGTCCATCAGTTCTGTAGCCCCATCATAGAAGGCCACCAAATTGGTCAGGCAGGATTTCCCCTTAGTGAAGCCATGGTGGCTGTCACCAACCACCCTGTTGTTTTTCATGTGCCTTGGCATGCCATCCAGGAGAATCTGCTCCAAGATTTTGCCAAGCACAGAGGTGAGACTGACTGGTTTGTAGTTCCCTGCGTCATTCATTTTCCCCTTCTTGAAAATGGGGGTTATATTTCCCTTTTTCCAGTCATCGGGAACTTCACCTGACTGCCACGATTTTTCAAATATGATGGACAGTGGCTTAGCAACTTCAGTTGCCAGCTCCTTCAGGACCTGCGGATGGATTTCATCAGGACCCATGGACTTGTGTACGTTCAGGTTCTTAGGATGTTCTCGAACCAGATCCTCTCCTACAGCGGGCCTAGGGTACTAGCATGTACACTGCACATGCAGCTTTACATGAGCAACAAAGCTCATCTAGGGGTCTGCCAAGCACCGGGGGTGGCAGAAGGAGAAGGTAGTCCAGACCTAGTAGAAAGAGGATAGAGCACAACTTCCCCACCTGGTAGCAGTATGACAGCTAGATAGGTTCAGTCACCTCACAAAATTTCATTCTTACTGAGCTCATGATCAAGCAGCTATTTAAAATACACAATGTTCAAGACTGCTATTTAAAATGTACTGTTTTCTCTTCTCAGAGTTACTCATATAACTCTGATTCACTAAGATGACTGTTTAAATTCTCCAATTTCACCAATATAAACTACCAGGAATTATTATATACTTACCCAGACCAGATATGTTTATGGCTTTGACAGATTTCTTCATCTTATAGAGAACAGTTCGGTCAACATCCAAAGCCTAAAGAAAAATAGAAAAATTAAATGCAAAATACTGGATTGCCTTCTGGTAAATCTGTGCCCTGGAAGCCTCCTGTAATTGTAACTATTAGTTAACATTAGACACACCCAGCACCATCTAAAATGAAACTCTTTACACAGTATCTTCTCTCAATGTTAAATTATTAAAGAAGCTTGAAACAGTTTCAAGCCATCATATATTCTGACACTGATGAAGGTACAAGCAATATTACTGCCCCAGACAGAATATTAAAAATGGAACTTAATTTCAGTTTTCCTGGATAATACAATTAATTAATTTCACTCCCAACCACATGAATTTTCTCAGTTATGCTGAACAAAATAAACTGCCTAACTCTCAAATATCTTTCACACATTTTAAAACCAAGACAAACTTTTCATCAACACAATATAAAATTCAAGTTTAAATCTTACCCAGAATACCGAAGCACTTACAACCAATTTGTTTCAAAGAAAGAAGTGGAAGCAGGCAGCCATTCTGCTTACTGAAGTGACATACAGGCAAACCCAAAAATGTACCACTGTTCAGAACAAAGATGCAGAACTATGATTATACAAGCTATTTAAAACTGCAAGAAAATTTAAGTATGAGTTCCAGAGATGGTGATGTGGTCATGTTTTTAGACCCCATGGAAGAACGATACCAAACACTACAAATTATATTACTCCAAGAGCTGTTTAGTATGATACATGCTTAAAAAAAACAAGCAAAAAGCACCAAACTCATTCCAGTTTTCATTCAAAAGATTTTAGCGAATTGCAGCTGTTACACATCTGACTTACTATTGTTTTATTGCTAATAATTTGTATAACAGAAATGTACGTGGAAAAGTCAGTCCCTAGGACCCTATCCAATCATTTTAACATACTGAATGCAAAAAGAAATATTATCCCTCATATTTATGGGAGTGTTCTTAAAGTGAATGCATTCAGACCACAAATAGCTGAGCAAAATCTTCACAGCATTCCATGGAAACCAACAGATTTAGAAGGTGCCTTAACATTATAGTGCCATAGTACTGCTATATCCTTCAGAAGTTTTACCTTCAGCATCTTTGTACTTCACATCTGAAACATGTTAGCAGGAGAACCAGAGGCCTTTTCACCTGAAATTCTGATGTACACAGGAAGTGGAAAAAAAACTAAGAAAGCCTATAGAAGTCACACACAGCTCTGTTCACCCTCTGCAGCAATTTGAATTGCATCCACTACACCAAACCTGTACACAGTGGGATCTCAAAGGTTAGATTACTCACCTGTCTGGATGGGAGTACACAAAGTAAACTCCCTCACTGTATTTGGTGAGTTCTAAAAATAACCTCAGAAAAACACCATCTGATCAGCTGACTACAGAGGAACGATAATTTCATCAAGGACTCCATCAAAGGGCAATTAACCTCTTGGACACAAAGTGAAAGGAGTGTCTTAAACTACTAGCATTACAAACAACAGTCCAAAGAGACGGCTGACAGAGTCTTAAAAGTTACAGGCTCAGCTCTCAGCTAAGACTCAGGTTTGTGTGTACAGCTCATAAACTACTTGAATCTCTGCACCTTAGTTTAGGGAAGAGGAAGAAAAAAAAAAAAAAAAAAGGACAGTACTTCTTGAAAACTTCCAACACTTGAAAAAGAGAAGTGTTGGAAGAAAAAAATGAAAAAATGCACTGGGTAAATTATAAACTTATATTACTAGGGTCAGGGGTCCAGATCCACCTATGGATTCACAAAATCTTTTGACCCATGACTGCCTCAGTCAAAAAGCAGACTCTCAGTAAGGGAAAACTTCAAGTCTTCTTCCTCAACTGAAGTCATCATTTGGTTTACAACTTCTCTCAACCAGTTCATGCTTTCACTGTGATCAGGCAGTAGCAGAACAAAGGCGTAAGACACAACATAGCCAAGGTCCAACAGAAATGACAGACAGCTAATGCCCCAGCACAACAATTTGAACATCTAGCTATCTCAGCCAGCTGTCCACATCAAAATTCCAAACAAGGACGATAGAAAAAAGCCCCACACAAACAGTACTGAGGGCTACAGTAGAAGCAAAACCTAAAACCCTAATGTGATGAACACATACAGACTGCCAGGTCAGGCTTCCTTGGGTATTTCCCTTCTTCCCCTGCCTGCCTTTTCAGCTGTGCCAGTGCAAGTGCTTAAGGAGATTTTGTAAACTACAGGAGAGACATGATCTTTGTTTAAAACGATGTAAGGAAAAAAAAAACCCCGACTTACTATTTTTCAGTTGCTCTCAGGCAGTCAACCCCTTCACACAACAGAGCCCAATGGAAAAGACAATCAGAAAAACAGGAATGAGTAGGACGACCAACATACACAGGTTCTCCTGCGGAAGAATCCTCTGGGAAAATTTCTGAACAAGAATTCAGTAGCTGCCTGCGTGCAGTGAGCACTTCTACTATGCTGCTATTTCTACCATCTATATATTTTTTTTTTAAACCCTTAACATTACATTAGTCCAAACATTTCTTCACATTCATATTCTGAATGAATATCCATTCACAACAGAATGGGCTTTGTAAGTTCAGTATGTCTGGAAACCACTACCACATTTTTATAGTGATAGCAAACACTGGGTCTGCAGTACAATACTGAAACATCCAGGGAAACAATATGACTAAAGCAAGCTAAATACCACCTTGACTAACACTGACCTAGCACTGACTTTGCTAGCAGAGGACTTTGCTCAGCTTCTGTTGAGGTAGATGATCCACTCCAAAGCCATGAAAATCAGAGACAAGTTATCCCAGGAACAAAATATCCCACCTTCATACAAAAGCAACATTGACTCAACTTACTTCTTTCCTCTTCCAGTCATGAAAGAAAAAAAACAAAACCATAAAAAAGTGAAGTAATTTGTGACAGTCAGTACTCCATGCACTTGTATTTGCATATAAAACCTAAAAGAATATTGTCATTACCAAAATGAACAAACTGTCACAAAAATACCCTACGTTTAATTCTTTTAAAATAAGAGCAGTTTATTGTTAATTGAATTCATTGATGCAACTAGTGAGAACAGGAAGAAATTTAACAGTGAAGACTGCAAAGCTGTGTACTCAAGGGAAAAATCTATATACGAACTCACAGCTCAGGCAGAAAAACAAGTCAGGAGAATAAAGGGGTTTAGCTTATCAGATGCTTGGAGAACCACCACGGGGTGCCAAAGTGAGGTAGCCATGAAAAACAGAACCATGAAGACACAGGATATCTCCTTCCACCAAAGCCGAAAGAACAAATTAAAAACAAAACAACAACAAAAACAACAACAAAAAAGTCACTAAATACTACCGACTCTTTGGAACACCCAAAAGGTCTAGGTCCAAAATGCTGATCTTGACAGTTTACCTGTGGCTCTGAAGCACTGGATTTTTGACTCTGATAAACGCTTAAAGAAAAATTATACACATAAAATGGGAGGCAAAGTAGATGTTGATTTCACCCACCAGTATGTGAAGTATGAAATAAAAAGTCTTTCTTGAACTGCAACGGTTTGTAATTATATCACTGGCAGCAAGGTGCAGATAACCAAAATTCGCTAGCTCAAGCAGATAGCTAGAAGGAATTGGAATCACAGAATCTGTGGTTTGGATTGGAAGGGTCCTTTAAATATCACCTAGTCCAACCCCCCTGCAATGAGCAGGGACATCTTCAACTAGATCAGGTTGCTCAGAGCCCCATCCAGCCTCAACTTGAATGTTTCCAAGGATGAGGATTCTACCACCTCTTTTGGCAACCTGTGCCAGTGTTTGCCCACTAAGCAAATATAAATAAAGACACGAAGTGCTAGAATAAATAAACAACAATAATAATAATAATAAAATACTGAAAAGCATAAAATGTAGAAAGAACAGGCTGCCATGAAACGATCCCTAGTCACTCACAGGTGTTTGGGCTATTACAGAGGCAACTAATGATCAGTACGATTTTGTCTGGGTAACTGCCTGCAACTTGTGATGTTCAGTTAACCTGTCAGACAGGCTGTAAGTAGCCTCCTCTCTCCAGAATGGAGAGGGTCCCATCTAAAGTCCTTACTGGTGGTAATAAAGCAGAAAAAGATACAAACGCCAAGAAATACTAAACTAGAAAATAATGTTAGCATAAGAACAGCTGAGTTAAATCTGTACCTGAGCAAACTGCGACTAGGAATAGGGAAAAACAAATAAAATCCTGGAAAGCTTTCCAAACAGGAGATGAAATGGACCAGAATAACTTTATGAAAGGTTAATATGTTTATTCCTATTGTGGTAAGAAACTAGACTTGGTCCTGTGGAAGGTTTCTTCTAGTCCTCCATTCCTTTGCAAAATCTTTTGAGAATGCTGCATTTAAGAGTGGCTCTGTATGCCTAATGGACAAAACACTGAAAAACTCTGCATCTTTAGTTCTGTATTTTAATCTTGCTTATAGGCCAAAAAATGTGGAAGGAGACTTCACCTATGTTTAATCGAAAGACATTGGTTCTTATTCACAACTAGTGTTTTAAATGGGTAATTTCGGCATAAAATTTTGACTTTTGTATTGTTCTTCATATTTTCCCATCCTTTTCTTTGTCCAAATCTTAACACTTAGAAATCAATTTAAATAAAGCAGTAGCTTTATTGTACTTTCAATTTCTAATGTATGTTTCATAAATATATACACACACTACCCAGATGTGCACACACGTCAAAATGCTACCTTCCCCTAACTTAACTGCTTTGTGCACATTCAGTACTGCCAGAAGCAGTGAAATTTAAAATGGCTTCCGACACTGCATACTTCAGCATTTCTTTTTACCCACTTAGAACGTCCAGTAAACTTCTGAACCAGAAGAAAAATGACCATGTAAATCATATAGTGGGATCACTTTGGCCTCTCATGTAATACTTCTAGTTTTGACTCAAAAAACTCCCTTGCTAGACTGTTTATTTTGGCATCTGTTTATTTCAGTACAATGTAGTCAAAGAGGCCATAATCATTTTCGTAGTCCCACTCAGTTTCAACTGATGAGCACTCAGACTTCCCTCTTTTAAAAAAAAAACAGTAAATATAGCCTTGATTGGGGGGGGGAGGCAGGGGAGAGAGGGGACAGGGACACAACCCACAACAAATTATATACAGTACATAAGAAAAGAAGCTACGTTATTGTAGAAGTGGTGCTATGCAGTATGAACTGAAACAAACTCAGAAGTGACCTTCCTTAGTGTACCCTTGTCAGTGCAAAGGTTTTTTGAACACAGGATCTATGTCTTCTGTTCACTTACTTTTACATGACTTCTAATGTTAATCTTGTGAAAGCATTTTTAAGCTAAATTACTTTTAATATCAGAATCTATGTGGCGTTGCTGCAGCATATCTAGAGATCACAGGGATCACTTGTTTGACATGTCCAGAACTAATATGCTGTGATTGGCCTGGTATTGATCTTGTTCTCCTGACATGAATTTCAAGGCATCTAAATAAATGGTGACATTGAATTTAAATATGAGAACATTAGGCAATTTAATCAAACCTGTCGCTCGTATCAGTACACTTCTTCAAAATCCATAACTAATCTCTCTTAAAATGTCACAGAAACTTAAATTAGTTTGAAAACTGTTTTACAACATAAAGCTACGTATACACTTTTTTAATAGTGAAAGCTATTAAAGACATGTTTATTTTCTATGCTTGAAAAATCTAACTTTTCATTTTTCTTACTGTATCTTCCATTAGTTTATCTATCTGCAGTTACTACACATGATCATATACACCACAAAAACCCCAATCCTAAAATTACATTCAATATGCAAGTTTTTTTACAATTCTAACTCACGTTGGGTTTTTTCAGAGCAAGTTAACGCTACCATTTTGGCATCTATCACAAATGCTTTGGACACACTGCTAATGTGTTCTTCTCAAGGTATTCAGTAACACAAGTGTTAGGTATTTGGGGTGCCACAGGTTGAAAATGTCAAGATTACAATAATGAAGTAAGTGCATTTCTGAGGTCCATACAGAGTGCAGAAGCATCAATATTCAAATCATAACACAAACTATTTTAAAGTCCTATATGCCTGAAGAGAATTTAGCAACAAACATGTCTGTGATAAGTGTATTAGAGAGTGGAACAAGCATATCAAAAAAAAAAAAAAACACGAAGAAAAAACACTTTTAAAATGACCAATAGAGAGAGGACTAAAGTAGCAACTGATCAGCAGCAAAACTTTTTTTCCTTATGTAGAAACAAGGTCTAGTTTCCAGTTTCACCTTCACAAGCTTTCGACTCCGAACAATAAAATGTGCCAACTAATTAGAACCAAACCCACCTTACCAGGAAGAAATGAGACTACTGAAACTTCCTACTTGGTATGCCACAATCTGCCCAGACATTTTAAAATTATAATGCAGCTATTCACGTCCATTGCACATTGCCTAGGAAGATTTAAGCCCACTGGGAAATACAATGTTCAAACATTTGATTGGTGCTTCCCCTTCTCCCACCTCCCAAAAAAAGGAAAAAAAATCCCCATTAAAAGAATAACCTCAAAACTAGCATCAATCCAAAAAACTATATTGTCTAACTAGATCTGTGCAATATACAGGCTTCTTTCTTACGGAAGGGTTATTGCCTCGTATGAGTAAATATATTTAATACATTCCAGGCTGGCACAAAAAAAAAAAAAAAGCATGTATTATTTGATCTTTTCAGTGGAAAACAAAATGGGAGGAAAACAAACCATTCTATTTTCATCATATTTAATTGGGGGGCTAAAAATGCAGGAAGGCAGAAACAAGATGTCCTGGGTTTAGCAGTAGCAGTCAATTTTTCTCCTCCTTGGTAGCTTGTGCAGCATTTAAACTACTGCTTCCAGCCAGACAGCTCATTCACTCACTCCCAGTGAGTGGTGCCAGGCTGGAAGCAGTCGAGGCCCGCGTCCCAACCACTGGGGGCTCTCCCCTTCTCCGCTCTCGGACAGATGGGGAGGAGAATCAAAAGAATGCAACTCCCAAGGGCTGAGACAAGAACAGTCCAGCAACCAATGTACAACAGAAATCACCACTGCTACCACCAACGACAACAATGATAAGAGAAAATAACAAGGGAAGGGAATACAATACCACCCACTGAAAAACGAGTCCGACCCAGAAGACCCCGTGTCCTTCTGGGTAACTACCAGTTACCCCCCACCCTCAGGCATGACGCGCTGTGGTATAGGAATACCTCTTTGGCTAGGTTGGGTCAGGTGTCCTGTCTCTGCTTCCCCCCAGCTTTTCCTCCTCCCTGGCAGAGCATGAGCCTCACAAAGTCCTTCGTCAGGGTAAACATTACTTAGTAACAAGTGAAAACATCAGTGTTATCAGCACTGTTCCCAGGCTGAAAGTCAAAACACAACACTGCACCAGCTACCAAGAAGGAGAAAAACTGACTGTAACTGCTAAACCCAGGACACAAGAGTAACTGAATATCCCAAAGATGATTTTGGCGCCTTTTACAGAAGCAAAGGGTATGGGGAAAAACAACATAGTAGCAGCACAAACAGAGTGTCCCAGGCTCTAGTCATTAGATGTTCATTAAATATCTTTTGTGCCAAACTCACAGTAGAAGTCTGGGTCTTTATCTTATGCAAGTGTCCTTACACCAATGCCCCATTTTTTCATGATTCAGAAAGCAATTCTCTGTAGTGGAACACAAAAATGGCCATACTGGGTCAGATCAACACCCCTTTGAACCTGATATCCTCTACCGGTAGGGGCCAAGAGCAGATGTTCAGGGCAGCAAGCAAAACACATACACATCCTTACTCAGGGTAGTCTCCCCATTCCCAACAATCAGTTTAAAAAGAAAAAACTAAGAGGCTCTCAACCAGAAACACCACATAACCCAACAGGGTATTATCAAAAGAAACAGGAAGCCCAAGGTTTTTAACTCCAGACAAGGAAAGATAAGAACTATGACTTCTCACAGCTCAGCACTAGTGCCTTCATGACTGCAGTACAGCCTACTGTGGGAAGTTGTGAGGGAGGAAGGGAAAGGAGCCCGCTCTATTTTTTATTTAAAACAGTCGAAAGTCTCTCCTAATACATTCCTTCTTACCCACAGCAGCTCCATTTTAGAAAGACTAAAATTAGCTATTTCATATTCTTGATCATTTGGATGGATTTTTTGCTGAAAGCATTTATAAAACTGGATCTGAATTTGTAAAATATCTCAAGGTATGCAATATTTTTTCTCTCTTTAAGAAACAAAGAGTCCACTGGAACAATAACAACAACTAAATGCTTGCAAGTACAGCCAAAGCAGTAACAATATTTTGGAAAATAAATTATCAAGTCATTTGAAAAATAATCCTGGAGACAGGAACCTGTATGTTCTTCCCCATACTGCACATCTAATCAACAAAGATTCAAATAAAATATTAATATACTGACTTCAGATCCAATATAAACAATTTTCTTAACCATTATATCTTTAAAATAAAATTTAATCTCACTCTCCGTTTCAGCAATCTGCATTAAAATATTGGGCCACTCAATAGCCATAAATACTTCTGTACTTCACCCATTCCAGTATTTCACAGTAAGTAATAAAGCCAGAGGCTGCTGTAGATGCTGAATGCAAATAGCAATGTCCTTCCCAAAACCAAAAGGACTCAAGAAGAAATTTGGTCAGTTAGTAAGGAAAAGAGAAGTGATCAAATAATGACTGTAGAGACAGCAGAGCAAGAATCTGCTCTTGTGCCTTACTGGGCTGGTCTTGTTTAAGAAGTAACAAGAGCATGTTTTGACTACTCATATTCAGCAAGCATAATCATTTAGCTTTTCTAGTGTATCTTTACCGGCAATCTGATATTTGCTGTAATTAATCCTCTCTGACTCAAAAGATCAGAGATATCCACAGACATTCTATCTCTGTTATCCCTCTGTTAGAAATGAACTGCCTACACTGCTGGCCTCAATCCACTTTTCTGCTACAGAAGGTGGTAAAAAGCTTCCAAAATTATGTTACCCCCCTCCAAAATTCTCTTTCCATTCTCTTATTGTTATGTCATTTCCTCCCACCATGTATTAGGTTTCTTTTTTAAATTCTCTCCAGTTTCCTTCCACTGATCACCTTGCACACTGAGGGAAGGACTTACACAAAGAGTGGAGAAAAAGCCCTCATAGGCATAGTCTTGGGCAAGGCATTCTAGTCTCTAACGCGTTCTAGCAGAAGAATTATAAAAGCTTTAATCTGGGTAATTACTTTATTTGTAGTGCGCATGTGAAGCAATGCTCCAGAACATTATATTCTACAGTAGCTATGACAATCGATTTGTATAAATAAACTCTTGGGTGTGAGACCTGTCTACTTAAGAGACAGTGAAGGTACACAGACAGACATGCAATAAAAAAAGACAGGGTTTATGGCAGAATTGTCTCTGCAAATTCCCCTTCCACAAAAGCATTATTTCTCCAGCATCTGGGTTTGTGGTTCTTGCAGGCCCAATGCCAAGGCAATCTGTCTGAACAAGCACTGGTCTATTTGGCAGAAAAATGTAGTAAACATTTTGGCTAGAAGCTATTGTGCATACAACTAAGGGTATGCACAGTGGAAAGAGGTATTACAATTGCTTTGGGAAATTTGGGAAATTAATACTTTTAAGTAAAAAGTAATTCTGCGGCAAAGGTAAAACATGGGAAACTCTGACACTGCTCTATGTTCTATATAAAACTACACTTGAGCATGATGACTTTGTACAATGGCTTTATTTTTTTACAAAGATGTGAGGCCTCAAAATCAGAGTTCTCTAACAAACCACTTCCATCATTGAAGAGAGATCTCAAATGAGAGGTTCAGAGCCTACAAAATATTACATCATTAATACAAGTCACTACATGATACCGTTGCATGCTGAACAAAAAGGGTGCTGCATCTGTGTATTAATCACTCCATTTCCATATGTTCCCTCACTACAAGAAGTTGGAAATGCAACACATACTTAACCAGGGATCAGACACCAAGCATTTTTGCATAATAAAACCTCTTGCCTAAGAGAAAAGAACAGAGGCCGCTTATGCCAACTATTTCTCCAGAACACATCCACCTCCCGCATTAAACCATTTTTATACTGATAAATCTATTTTCCTTTTTATTTCATCACCAACATTGCAGCTATCTGCTTTCAAAGGCAATATGACTATACTTTAAATACAGAGGTCATAAGCAATGTAATAAACTTGATGCACTTTCTACGATGGCTCATTTTTTAAACAAAGATTGTGTAAATCAAACTCCCTTATTATTTAATTGTTGCTTAATTTTCCAGCTGTACTAGCCAATTCCCGATACCCACATCCATGTATTAGTATTACATGGTTCAACATCCTAAGATACATCATTACGTAAAACAAAGTAACATAGATAACAAGATAAAGTTCTAGTGACAACTGTCTTGAAAAGCCAACTAATCTTTAATATCCCTCAATCCATGTAAAAATTCTCTGCTTCTGGAGAGTTCCTTTTACAATTTAATACATACTATAGTTAACCTTTCAGTTTCATTTACCAGTTCTCATATGAAAGCCCTGTGTCAAATGATAGAAGTTCTTAAAACAAGTAAATTAACAACCAAAGCAACAATTAAATAATAAGGGTGTTTTATTTATACACCCTTTTCTCTTGAAACACTAAAATTGTTTCCATTTTACAGTCGCTTCCAGACTTCAGCCTGCAATTTTCACTCCAACCTCTCCATAATTCAGCACACCAACTTCAAAAACCTCTGCAGGGTCTCTCAGTATTAATACAGTTTTCCCCCCATTAAAAACAACTGCCTGATATCATAATTAACAGCAGCTAATGCAAATGTAAGATTGATTGCCGTAAGTTGGCTAAACTTTTGATAACATCAATATCTGCCCCTTTTGATTAAATTGAAAAATAAATTGCACCAATTTCATTTTTTTTTGGATGCTTTGTCATACTGCAGATGTGGGTAAAGAGCTCATTTTTATTATATAAATGAATAAACATAATATTTTGTGAATTTCCATCTGAGAATTTGTTTTTCACTGAAAGAAAGCATCCAAACCGTATCATCTATTGTCATTCATTTTAGGTGCCAACTAGAGACATCTCAAGACAATATTACAGTCTTAAAAACAACAATCTTAAATTCTGCTGGAATTTCAACAGCTATCTCTACAACAAAAATTAACAGGCACTCCTGTCACTAAGAACATCTTCCAAAATAATCCAGTTACAGTTATTAGTGCACCAAATAGCAGACGTAAGATACCATTTACATCATATTTGACATAAAACTAAAGCCTTTGCCAAAATAATCAGGAAGTTCATGTACACAGAAGGTATCTATAAAATGGAGTACACAGTACTTTCCTATACTACTGATCATTAGGAAGGTAAACTCACACACAGCTGCTACCTATGCCGAAACACTGAGCAACTTCTACATTTTAAATTCAAGCATCTTAGAACAGAGAAGCACACCCAGGTCTATCAGCATTTCTTAAAAGTCCTTAAAAAAAGTGGAAACAGGTACTGAATCAACTGACTGAAAATGAAGAGAAAAATGCCTGAAAATATGTAACCAAGCACCATCTGTCCATGCACCATCAGCACATCTATAGGGCTTGGGGGAGAAGGAAGGTAGTGGCAAACCCTACCACTCCATCCCTAGCAGAGAAGACTGACTGAAAATACTTACATGAAAAGCTCATCATCCACAACTAGAGCAGTTAAGCAACAGAAGAGAATGAACTAAGCAAAAGACTGAATGAAACCAAACAATAAGCAGCTTACAAAAGATTTACTACTTCATTGCTTCTTCAATGCTACTCTCTTCAGCGCAGCTAGCATCTACTCTACATGGAGCTCAAAGTGTAGGAGGACTCTGCTGGTGTTTTTCCTGTTGTTGTATAACATACACCTACAGTTCCGGAAAACAAATTATTAAAAACATGTGCTTTGCAAGACTCTATAGTTTTATAGCTAAGGAAATATCCACTCCTATTGCTAAAGCCAAACAGTAATCCTGTTTGATTGAAGGGGATTAAAATGATTAGCAAATGCATTTGTTTCTGAGTTGCCTTCCCTAGAATACAATCTGATTTCCCTTGAAATTCCTAGGAAAGAATCCTTTCACTAACAAAGAACAGAAACTATAAAATGAAAGAAAATAATCCATATGAATGTTCACATTGCTTCACTCTTTTCTCCCTTCCTATATGTCTTCTAAATGTAGAACCAAGCTTTCAGGAACTTCAAAGTAATTTGTTTAACTCTAATCACTTCAGCCATTTTGATGTATCTACACACATACTTAGCATAATGCCTAGACAGAATTATGGATTTCAGACTACAACTACATTGATAATCTGATCTTTCATCAGGAATAGCTGAGGGGTCCACAAACAGCATATGGTCCTATACACCACACTGCTCCAAGATAATGAGGAGCAGAATTTCAGCCTTCCCTCTCAATTCCCTATTTCTTCTTGGTTTAACAATCAGATACAAGAATTTATACTGTAGTTTCTTTCATGTTAACTTTTACAGCCACCTCAAAAGAATATAATCCAAAGAAATACATTGTTCTGCACAAGGTCATTTCAACAGTAAATATTTTTGTGAAACAGAGTTCACGTATACAAACAAGCAAATTTTTCAAATTCTATCCAACACCTACTCACCGAAAACAAAGTCTACTACTATGGATGAAAGTACTGAATCACACTACCCAAGCTTATTTCCTGCAAAGCAGCATTGCTCAGGAGAAACAAAGCTATTCAGTTACAGCACTGTATCTCATTTCCTCCATCAGTAAATTCTCCCCCACAAGGTAACTTTCTCTTTCCAATTAAAATTGAGATATATACAACAGCTGAAGTCTGCATAATACTCCATACTATATCACATTTTCTGGATATATAATGTACAGAACTCTTCTGCTCTCCTTAACTATAGGGTAGGATGTAGCTATGATATCACCGTTATCCGCTTTTCTCCATCATTGTCCCTTCCCTGACTCATTACTAGACTGATCCTTTTCACATTAGCCCTCCCTCCACATTCTCTGTCTGGTGTTTTCATCCTACTTCCAACATAAACACTGATGCACTCCCCCTTTCTTTGCAGTTCCTGTTAATTCCGATTCCCCTGAACTCCAGATTTCTGATGCATTTCCTTATCTTCTCCTTAATACTTCTCCCTATATTCCAGGTCCTGACCCTCAGAATCCTGATTCATCACAATACTTCAGCTTTTGGATAACTCTCAATTACCAGTTTGTCTTTAATTCAGGTTCGCTTTTCTTGCTTTTCACTTCTGTCTGATCCTCATATTACCTCTCAGACATTTCAGCTAGTACTTTCCAAGTCTTATTTTTTCTTGCGTTCCCACTTTTTGTTGCTTCTTAGCCAAATTTACTCCTCCACTAAGCCCTACATTGATGTAAACTTCATTAAAGAAGTCTGGATTTAGTCCAAATAAAAGCTGACAGTCATCTTAATTGCAAAAAAATTTCTTATCTAATACCCAAACTCTTCAAGCTTATGTCTCTTCCCCCCTCCACTCCCCACACTGAGAGCAATTACATACAGTAAACACTTTGCACGCAGAACAGCCCGAGACTGATGCTAACAGTAAGACCGTGTGGGAAAAAGGCTATGAAAAAAAAGGAGAAACAATCTCACCGTCAGCTTGCAATAAGATCAGTAGTTACGTACACCTAACCACCACCAAAAAACAAACAAAAAAAACCAAAACAAAAACAAAAACCAACACCCCATCTGTCTGTTAAAATCATAGAATCATATAATACTTAGGGTTGGAAAGGACCTTAAGATCATCTAGTTCCAACCCCCCTGCCATGGGCAGGGACACCTCACACTAAACCATCTCACCCAAGGCTTCATCCAACCTGGCCTTGAACACTGCCAGGGATGGAGCATTCACAGCCTCCCTGGGCAACCCATTCCAGTGCCTCACCACCCTAACAGGAAAGAATTTTCTCCTTATATCCAATCTAAACTTCCCCTGTTTAAGTTTTAACCTGTTACCCCTTTGTCCTGTCACTACAGTGCCTACTGAAGAGTCCCTCCCCAGCATCCCTATAGGCCCCCTTCAGATACAAATGGACCAAAGCAGAGATTTTTAACTCTACTCTAGGTGTAATCCCCCTCTACAGCTTTACAAGTGTAACTCTCAGTAATTCTATTTTTCCATGAGAAACTGCCAGCACAGATGAAAGAGTAAACAAGGAGCTACACAATTTGTCCTAACATGAAGTTCTTGAGCATCTGACTATGCTACAACTTAAGACATGAAAGCAGATTTGAAAGTACTGTCTACTTGCATAGCAGTGGCAGTTGTTCACAGTATTTTTCTAGCATTTGTGGAAGCAAGAAGGGGAACTGGTTACTTTGCTAACCTGCCACTCCTCCAGGATATGTGCAAGCTATGAGCAAGAACACCTCTCCTCCTCAATGTAATAGTTTTATGGTCTGCACTTCTACATCCTTTGCAAACATTTTTACTAGCTGCAAATACTTCCTTTCTCTGAACCCTTGCTTTCCGAACACTAAGCCTAAATCAGCTATCATCCTAGCCTTCAGAGGATTTGCTAGGAGTATCTGCTAGTTACCATCCCAGTTCTTTCAGAATCCTGGAAAATAAGTTAACCAGCCCCAACAAGCTGAGTACTTTAAGCTCACAGTTTTATTTACTGCTTTGCTTACTTGCATCCCTCTCCCTGCTATCCACCCTACCTTCTCCCATACTTTGAGCTCAGAAACTGCAGCAGGACACTCTTCTAGATCTTACAATACCTACATTATCTTTAATACTGCTGCATTTTGAATGCATTATCCTTTCTTTTTCTCCTCACAACTCTGTGATTAAACAGTGATTCTGCTCTTTACTGTCTGCTCTCATTCCTAAAGGAGCTTGACTTCTGCAAATTTGTCTTTTCTCTCATACTCTTTAATCCAAAACTCTCCTCTGACTACATGGCTTTTTCTTCCCATTTTTGACAGGCCTGGCTCATCTGGGACATTCTTCTTGGTGTTCCTCAAGTCTGTAGCTTTTCCTCACAGTTTTCCCCTTTCTTAGGATAGCTCATGAACATTCTTCCAGCTTTAGTACATAACATCTTCAGTTCTGCAGAGCTCACCAGCACTCAGTTTATTGATTCATTCCTTAAATATATTTTTTTGCTTTTTTTTTCTTTTAGTACACAATGAATGCAACCCCAGTCATTCAAACACTCCACTTACTTCCAGAGTCATCCACAACATCCACTTAATTTCTGCTAATTCAGTGATTCTCACATTAGCTTTTCCTGCCTCTGTCATCACATAACATGGCTGAAATACAGATCTTATTTATTCCTCTTGCACTCTTCCTCCATGCTTGCAGTGTTAGCAGACAGCCCACTTTGCAAGACCATAACCAACAGGTTCTCTTAAACTGAAATCTATCATCAACCATACAGATCCTTTCTGCATATTATCGCTAAAATAAAGACTTTCACGCTAAGCTAAGGTTTTTATCCATAATCTCATAATTTTAATTATTTCAACATTCTGGCCTTGACAAATACAGTTTTCCTCAATCACATCTACTCATGATACTAAACCCTGAATCTCTTTCCATATTTCTAAAAGCACTCTCCTTTGCACTAAATGTAAAAAGAGTGATCTTTGATTCTAATACTTATCAGTAGGCAATACCAACCATCTCTTGTTTATTCATGACACCCCCTCCCTCTGATCAGACTAACTCCAGCCACAAACACCCATTAGTTTTTTTAAAATCACACCTTCATGTTTTCCTACCAAAGCTTAGTTGGTGCTTATCTTACCAACACTTCCATTTTATAGCTTCCACAAACTCTTCTGAACTATATATCACTAAACATAGAATGGGAGGGAGAGCAAGGATGGAAGATAGCCTCACAGCTGGAGAAGCTACAGAAAGATTTCACATGGAGAATGACTCTTCCTCCCTCTCTAGCAATTTCATTAAGAATATAACATTTACTCAGAGCCAGTGAGGACTGAGGGCAAGTGAAGACTTGCTGTGAGCCCATCCATAAGAGACACCCCAGTTTAGTGGGAAGGTCATGTCAGCCCCAGCCATGGCTCTAGTACCATGGACAGGGCTGGGCCAAGGCTGCCAGCGAAGGGGCAAAGCACCACTGACCTCTGCAGAGGTCAGGCAAAGCACCACTGACCTCTGCAGCAAAGGGGCTTTGAGAAGAGAGATAAGGAGACTCTAAACATCAAAAAAGTATGAGAAGCTATACCCAAGACAGAGGGAAGAGTTAACTTAAACAGGGCTAGGCCCAACTTTCCCAGAGCTAATAAATATACACAGAAGGTGCAAATGATAAAAAAATAAAAGAATTTAAGAGCTGAACTACAGTGTTTAAGAATCACTAATGCACACAAATAAACCACTTTATAGCAACTCAGCTACAAACACAGCACACTAGTCAGGTACACCAAGTTTTCTTGGATTCCTCCACCTCAGCGGCCATGTCCACTTGACATATGGACTATAAGTGCTTTGGAGCAGGGATTAGACTTTTATCTATCCTGTGAATTTGCAATGCTTTTCAGAACAAACGCCCCACCTCTACCTACCATTGCTGTATATTATGGTTAAAAGAGAACAACATGAAGATGAGAAGAGGAAGTGAAGGTGGATTAAACCTAATCAGAATTAGCCACTTCCCACATCTACTCTCTTTTAGCATCAGCAAGAAATATACTAAATCCAGATGATTCTGAGAAATGCAGTGGCGCTACGGAAAACTCAAAAGATAAAAGCCACAGTTCATGAAATCCTTCAGAAGAGCACGTATTTTCCATTGATCCTCCTGTGGGGAATGGGAGCATTTGGTAACAGAAAGTGGAAACATCATTAGATGCACCAAAGTGAGGTGCACAGCAAGCTACTTAATATGGCTTGAAATTGCTTTAACTGACTGCACATTGTCTGCACTTTAAAGGTTTAAGGTTTTAATTCTGCATTTTAAAATATGCACAAAGCTCCAGCTGAAGATCTGCAGTTTAGCTTCTGTATTTCTGTAACTTCCATGCTCTGTATTCCTCTCAGAAAGAAAAAAATTCCCACACTCCCTTTGAAATCAGCATACGATTTGTGTCAATGGCTTTCACAGAAACCTCTCTAGATGCTGATGACAGATAATCACAATTCCAGAAACGAAGTAGCAGCTGACATAAAAAAAAAAATTTTAAACAGCATATAATTAATGAACTGCAGCGAGGTAAGAAAAGTGTGAAAATATATTCTAGCAAACACCACATTATATTGGGCAAAGACATATTTTAATAAAAGGAAATTTATGAGTAATAGCAGTAAATTTCTCAAAATGCACTGCAACATATGACATTTCCTACTGCTTCTCTAAGTACACAAAAACACCTTCTTCACATAGTTTCCCAAAACAAGTCACAAACATGCACTATAGGAAAACAGAACTCCAGTCCTAAAGACCTGACAAGCAAAAAATACATAATGGGGAAAGCAGAAATTTAAAAAAAACCCACATATGTATGCATGTCTCCAGTCTCACATTCACCCACCCTATCAAGCTGCTATTCCTTCTTGCCCTTGTTAGCTTCGTAGAACCAAAATGGAGCACAGAGAATTAAAGAATTTTAACATTCAAGAGGGAACAAAACTCAGTAATCATCAATCCCTCATGCCTCTCCAAGCCAGCTGAAAATGGTGGGATTCCCTCAGGTGGCCTATAGAACAAAGGCAGGTAGAGGCCCAAAACTACAAGTTATGGCTTTAACATTAATTGCAAGGATTTTACAAAATTCCTGCAGAGTGGCTTTTAAATAGACCTCAAACAATTAAAATCTACTTCTATGCAGAGAACTAAGACCAGCCTCACTACTACTGTACTGTTTCATTTGATTTTATGTTTTCAATCTTTCCACCACATATTCATCCTGTCTACTTCTTACAGGATTCATCCTGTCTACTTCTTACAGACATTCATCCCAGCAGCAAGAACTACTATCGTGGGGAGCGTGTTCCAGTAATTTATTAAACTGTCAATATTTCCATTCTCCTCTCTTCACAGGGAAATCCATGCATGCAACAAAGTTTAAGTAAGTGGGGTAAACTTTACACCTCAAGTCAGCCTCACCACCAAGACATTAGATGGAAATGTCTTTGGCGCATGAACTGCCTGCTACTCTCTGTTCACACAGTAACCTGCACAACAGCCCCCTACCCTTCTTTCTTGGTCCACAAGCACTGGACCACGATAAACAGGTAGAACATAAATAAACAGGGAGGATTTTTATGGCTTTCAGTTCCAGTTTATTGTAAAACTTAACTCATGCTCAAAAGTCACACACTTGGATTCTAATTGTTAAAATACTATAAAAAATAATTTCTAAAAATCTTTAAAGTTCACAGGTATTAGGACCACTTTGCAGGCTCCATTACAGTTTAGGGACTATTTTATTTAACTTATAGCACAAAAAAGAAAGATGTGTAGTATTACCAAATAGCAGTACCAAAATCAGATTTTTAAGCTTTTGTATCTTAAGAATGGTCACCACACATTTTTAGATCCTGGGACCTTTAACAGCAAGTCAACTAAAAAGACTGCATTTGTCAGACTAGATTACTGATTTCAAGCAACTCCTCCCCCAGTCATGTGGCTGTGCTCTGCACTCTATCAATTAAAACTTGTTTAATCTTAGTCACTATCACACACGCAAAGATTAAACAGTAACCTGTAAGGGCCTGTGACACATGCTGTTCACGTTTAATTTTGTTTTAGCAGAAGCTAAAGATTCCCAATATTTTGCTAAGCAACACCCTAATCTGAGAACAATGTAGATATTACATGATTCCTTTTCCTCTGAAATCATGCTGTGTTCTATAAGCACGCCTTTCCTAATCCCTTTTCCACTACTGACTGCAAAGGATCAGATTCTCTTCCAACTGTCTGAATAGGCATCAGTTCCCAAACTGCAGTGCAGGAGCTTCTGGTGATCACAAAAGGCCATGATCCAGGGTCTGTAAGCAGTGTTACAATCACATAAACCAGTAAAAAAAAATCATATTTTTGAACTGACACAGGTCAGTTAATAAATCAGTGTTTTCTGAACTTGTAAGGCAATACCACTGCCCACGGAGATGTACTGGTAAATTATACACTTATAATTGTCCAATATCTTACTGATTTCCTCACTTACCAAGTTTTTTCTACTCCATCACTGAAAGCAAGGCCTCATTAACTAAACTTTTAAGACACTATTAGATACCTGCTAATTACCTAAGAATCACAAAACTGGTAAGCCACAATGTTAAAAGTGCAAAAGACTTCCCAGTGGAATCTGGAAGCAGGTATCCATGTTTGCACAGAGCTGAGCTCAGGCTAACGAGCCACATTAGCCCCTACCTCCTGTGCTTTTGCTCTGCCTTCCCCTGTGCCTCTGCTTCCAAGGAGAGGCCTGGGAAACTCAAGCTGGCTTCATGCAGGCAGTGCATAGTCCATTCCAGAAATGGATTTGCTGGGAAAAGCAGTTAAAAGACATCCTCAGAGCACCAGTATTAACCACTTAATTTGTTATTTAATGCATGTATTCAATATCCTGGAAAACAAACACTTAACTGTCTTCAATTAAATAACTCTTCCAGTCTCTTGTTAAAACCAATGCCTACACAAAGGCAGCAGTCAGCATGGCTTCAACTTACCTAATAACTGTTTTGAATACCATGTTCCCTAAACTATACACAGCCGGACTTCCTAGTTTTCAGAACTGTACTGTCTACTGCAACACAGCAGCACACACTGGAAACTGATGCTCTACAGTGCCTGTGACATTAAAAATGCACAGCTCTTTTATTTACCTGTACATTTTTAGATGCATTCTTTACTTAGACTTAGTTCATAACAAGCTGATGAACTAATTCTTGCCTAGTATTTTAGAAAAAAAGGTGCTGAGCACTGATATCTCTATTACACAACTTATGGACAGCTTTTTATCAAAGGATCTCAACCTGAAAAAACAGGCACATCATCCTAAATGACCTGAGTATTTCCAAACCAAAGAAGTCTGGATTTGAAAAAAAAAAATCTTACAGTTTTGAAAATTAATTTGTTCCTCTTGATAAATCACAAAGAAAAAAAATAATCAATAGTCATTTCAACACAGGCTTTAGGACAGCACACAAACAGCCAGCAACTACTGATACTTTGCCAAAAGTGCCAGATAGAAGAATACTATTAAACAGCTATAGCCAGTGCAATCTCTCATATCCTGCCTTGCAAACTTCAATTAGATCCATAAGACAGTAGGCACATTCTTTATCATCATTAATATAAGAGATAATTTTTGTACCTAAAATAGCAGAGTCTGATTTCCAAAATATGCAGAGATACAAAGATTTATCGTACTGATTTTCTTTCTCTGCTACACTTCTCCACAAAAACAAATGCTAAGCAGATTAAATAAGGAATCCACCATATGCAAATTTGTAAATGCATATCATTCTCCTCATGTAAAAAAAGTTTTCAAAATGTAACTTATTGAGTTAAATCTTTAAAAGACTTTAAGACACATGTTACAAATTTTATGCCGTCATACATAAATTTTGTATCATCAGAAATTTAAACCATTTTTGGTTTTTTCTGAGAAGTGTTACATCTTTGCAAACATACAGCTTTAGAAATTGATTTAGAGAAAGACCAATTTTCATGAGACTTGTAATAATCCCTAAATCCAGCAAAACTGCTTTTGACCCAAATGCTAACTTCAATTCTGTGATAATCAACTATTAAGCAGCTCTCCCTTACAACAGATTCACTATTAAAAATAATCTTTAAGAAAAAGTTACCTTTAATTCAGAATTGCTGATGTTAAGACTATCAGGTTAATAAGGTATAATTAAACCTAGGCATTTAAGTGCAAGCTTGCAGGGAAGAAAATTATCTCAGGAACAAAACTAACTACTTCTGTGCAGATTATTTTGAATTCAACTCTCTGCTCTAGCGGCTTTGGGAACTGGCAAAACAGGAAAATCTTGAAAAGGGTGTTTATACACCTAACCCAGGTTTTGTTCACTTAAGACACATTAATAATCCATTGCTAGTGGCAGTTCTTTTGTAAGAAGGAACATCAACTACTGACAAGACTGCTGAAGAGGCTCTTTTTAAAATACATGCTTACTGCAAAACAAATCAACTAAACACTCAATGTAAGAACTGATGTAACAAGTAGATGGAGCAAATTAATCTGCATCACAAGCAAGATCCCCCCCTCCTACAAGTTATTTCAGAGAAGCTGCTAGAGGAATCAGATACACAGATGCTTCCTCTTTCATTGTGCATATACAACTGGGATGTGGAATGTACTCTCACTGTGTTCAGACCTGTCCCAGATTTCGCTCCTATTTGAAACACGAGGGAAGACTCTCAGTCTCTCTCTCTTCCCCCAGCGCTGGCAGCCACCCTCTGCAGCAGGGAGGGCTCTTACCGCCAGGTTCAATTGCACGTTTCGAATATTTGGAAAGAAAAACAAACCGCTCTCTGACAAAAGCGACTCCTACTAAGTATTTGCAGCCCAGGCTGTCCAAGCCTGGCAGGGAAGAGGGGGCTCCCGCGCACCGAGGGGAAGCCCAGCCGGCGCCGCTCCGGGGGGCTGTCTAGCGAGGGGCAGGCATCGCCTCACGGCCCTGGAGAAGCGTTTCCTGAGGGAACGCTACCTTAAAGCATATGTCCGAGGGGAAGAAGATGTTTAAATTTCTACGCACAGGGACTGGAAAGAAGATTAAATCCCACCTGTGCAGGCAGGCACACACACACATTGATAAAGGACACTCCAACCTCTCGTACCGCCGGGCTGGCAGGACCGAAGCCCCCCACAGTGGGGCGGGAAGAAGGCGCGGGGAGCCGAGGCGTTTCAGGTGTCGCTGTAAAGGAAAGGGCAGAGAGGGGAGGCTGGAGAATTCAAATAACCCCCCAGGTAAGAGGGAGGGTGAGAGGGCGGGAGAAACCGACCGAATTAGGGCTCCGCAGGCATCAGGAGGAGAAAGAGAAGCTAAGGGTCGGATTCCCCTACCCCCAGACTAAGAGAAGCCGTGCAGGCGGCGGCCAGCCCTCCAGCCTCGCTGTGCACTGAGGGGCGAGCTCAGAGGGGGGAGGCGGGCGCAGCGGGAGTCCGCGGGCCGGAGGGCAGCAGCGCCTCAGCCTCCCCCCACCTCCCCTTCTTTTCTTTCCCCGCTCCACCACGAGCCCGATTTCCTCTCAGTGGCAGTCGAGGGCGCTCCTCAGGGCCAGGCGGGGAGAGGGAGCGGCAGGAGCCAGTGCCGGTAGTGCCTTGTTCTCTGCTGCCGCCGCGGCGGACAACCAGGCCGGAGGGGGCTGCGCAGCCCGCTCCCCTCCCCGCCGCGCCTCTCCTCCGGGGACTCACCTCCTCGATGGCCGCCACCGTGTTCCTGCACTGGGCCATCCGGGTGGTGAAGTTGGAGGCAGTAGGTGACTTGTAATCCTCATTGGTTTCGGACACGAATTCCGACACGGAGATCTGGTCCGGCATGGCGGGGCGGGGATGAGTGAGGGGAGGAGGAGGAGGGGGGGGAACAGGCGGCTCCGGGGGGAGGGGAGGGCCCAGGGGGGACTCCCCCCTCACATCGCTCGGCAACCGGCGGCAGCGCCCTCCTCGCAGCTCCGCCGTCTGGAGCGGTGCTGTTCCCTCTCCGCCACCACACAAGGAAATTCCCCGCACCCACACTCCTCCTCCGTGCGCGGTCACGCAGCACCGGGGCCGGGCACACGCCCAGCGGCGACCGGTGGGGAGGGGAGGCGGCGGCGGCGGGAGCTCTCTCCATACCCCGCCCTCCCTTGCGCTTGCTCCTCGATCTCACACGCAGAGGGAGGAGGCTGGCCGAGGCGCGGCCGCGTGAATCTCCCTTTCAGTCACCGCACGCCCGGAGGAGACCTGCCGCCGCGCACTCGCCCCCTGACTCCCGCCCGGAGAAGATGGCGCCCCCCTCCCTCTTTCCCTCATAGCCCCGCTGAGGAGAGGAGAGGGAGCGGGAAGCTGTGGCAGAGCAGTGCGGCTCTAGCTGAAGAGAAGCCTGTGGCTGGGTGATCCGAGGGGCAGGCAAGGCGAAGCCAGCCCTGTAATTAAGATCGTGTTTAACAACAAAAACCAAGGGCAGGGGAAGGTGAGGGGCCATGCCTACCTGATGTAACGGGTGGAAGCCCGCAGGACAGGTCTTCGCACTGTCCCCTCCGTGGCTGCCCGGAGGTGGCAGGGACAGGCTCTTCCCTCACAATTCATAATCTGTATTTCGACAAGTTAATCTATTTTACGAGTTTGTGCCCGAGTTTTGAGGGAGATAAAGCTGAGAAATGCTGACAAATTCCCAAGAGGTCTGTGCAAAAATAGTTTTAGGCCAACATTTGTATCTAAATTCTTAGAAAGCTTTTTTCTGTACTCGAAGTAGTGTTATAAGAGGAGGAGATGCCTTGTACTTTAATATAAAGTGACAAGGATTATTCAAGACAGAAAGAACACAGGTCAGCCACAGCTGTGGCATTTGTGACCGATGGGCAGAAAAGGAGATTTGCAAGGTGTCACCAGCAGGGCATGGTGCTTGCTTGCATTGGGAATACTGGGAATGTGGTCCACAGCAGTGGTTTCTCTTGGCCTCAAAGCCCTTAGGACTTCTAGCTTCTTCATGCAGAAAGGAATGGAAGCCTGTATTTTGGCCCAGAAACTCTCCTCTGGTGATGGAGTTATTAGCTGTCTGTAAATGATTCTTTATTGCTGGGTTTTAAAACTCTCCAGGGAATTCAGATGAGTCAGCAGGTACTATTTTGCTGCAGTTTGTAAAATGCCCATATAAATAACTGCAGGCCTACCCAGATGTTACAGCCCATTGTGATCCTTGCTAGTGTTGTGAGAAGTTGTCCTTTAACATGAGCAATAAAGCTTATCGACCATATTCATTCTACTGGTTGTAGCAAAACAGATGAACAATGACTATCTGCATGTTCTTTCCCTTTTTCTAACTCTTACTAGTTTTTCCATTCTAAACTTCCTTATTTTCTCTCATAAAATTTGCCACCATTATGTTGCTTTTCAACTTCTGTTTCCACATAACTGTGTATTATAAACCACCCTCTTTGTTAAGTCTTGTGCATGTTTCAGTTGATGGAGCATATGCAGGTATAAATTGTTATGGTGCTAATGCATTAAACATGTATTTGTATGTTACATGGTACGTGAGTGTATTTGTGACCAGATTGAGTATAAATACTCATTCTTGCTAAAAATATGTGGATCTTACATCTCCATTTTTGTATCAGGTGATGGTGATTACCTTCAGAGCAATACTTACTACACTATTACCAAAACTTAGGAAACTAGCATTTTTAGACTTCGTATCTTCCATATGTATTTAGAAATTTTGAAAGGGGTGAAAGCCTTGGGGGGTCTGAAAGGCAAATAACACTAAATTTTAAATTTTGCAGCAGCTCTTCTATCTGCAGCAAATCAATGCAGTCTCTAGTGCTTGCATCTTCAGTTTGATATTGGAGTGTATACAACTAAGACCGGTATTATTTAATATATTCATCAATGATTTAGATGAGGGAATTGAGTGTACTATCAGCAAGTTTGCTGATGACACTAAGCTGGGAGGAGTGGCTGACACGCCAGAAGGCTGTGCTGCCATCCAACGAGACCTGGACAGGCTGGAGAGTTGGGCAGGGAGTAACTTGATGAAATATAACAAGGGAAAGTGTAGAGTCCTGCATCTGGGCAGGAACAACCCCAGGTTCCAGTATAGGTTGGGGAACGACCTGTTAGAGAGCAGTGTAGGGGAGAGGGACCTGGGGGTCCTAGTGGACAACAGGATGACCATGAGCCAACACTGTGCCCTTGTGGCTAAGAAGGCCAATGGCATCCTGGGGTGTATTAGAAGGGCGGTGGTTAGTAGGTCGAGAGAGGTCCTCCTTCCCCTCTACTCTGCCCTGGTGAGACCGCATCTGGAGTATTGTGTCCAGTTCTGGGCCCCTCAGTTCAAGAAGGACAGGGAGCTGCTGGAGAGAGTCCAGCGCAGGGCAACGAAGATGATTAGGGGAGTGGAGCATCTCCCTTATGAGGAAAGACTGAGGGAGCTGGGTCTCTATAGTTTGGAGAAGAGGAGACTGAGGGGTGACCTTATAAGTGTCTATAAATATATAAAGGGGGAGTGTCACGAGGACGGAGCCAGGCTCTACTCAGTGGCAAACAATGATAGGACAAGGGGTAATGGGTACAAACTGGAACACAAGAGGTTCCACTTAAACTTGAGAAGAAACTTCTTCTCAGTGAGGGTGACGGAACACTGGAACAGGCTGCCCAGGGAGGTTGTGGAGTCTCCTTCCCTGGAGACATTCAAAATCCGCCTGGACACATTCCTGTGTAACATTATCTAGGTGTTCCTGCTCCGGCAGGGGGATTGGACTAGATGATCTTTCGAGGTCCCTTCCAATCTCTAACATACTGTGATACTGTGATACTGTGAAGACAGTTCACACAATGAAATTTTAAATTCTGTAGACTGTGTTTACATAGCAGGTCAGGCCAGAAGCAGCGATAGCTTCTAATCTTTCATTGAATAGATTCAGAACTTTGCCATCCCAGTGAAACTGCTAGGCCTTTTTGCTTGACAGACTGTGCATTTGACTCAGCTCTCTTGTTTCTGAAGCTGAAGACTTGTGCTTGGGTGACCCTAGACAATTATCTAGCCTTGATCTCAAGACTCACAGTTTGGAGAAGCCATTGCTTCTGTCAGTGTACTCTGACAGAGGCAAGTCAAGATTACTGCATCTTCCAGCTGTTGCTTGTTATTACAATTTTTTCTGTAGGTTGAGGAGCTATTCAGTACTCAGACTTTTCTCCCTGTGAGCATTCTTATACACTGTAATGAAATAATTTCTCAGTTTTATTTCTTGATAAACTAAGCTGATCAACTTCCCTGTTTTGAAGAGGGCAGAGCCAATTTGAATTGCTTTGCATTGGCCACAAACCAAGATTGAGTACCCAGATGGTGACTGTGGGTCAACTGACATGTGCCAACTCGTTACTTTGCAGTAACACTTTCATTAGTGTGTGTGAGTCCTGTGTCTCTCAGTGAAAGGATATTTTCTTAGCCTTTCCATCATTCTTACAGTTCTAACACCTCAATAAATTATTATTTTGGTCCTCTACTCCATCATTGTTACATTCAGGAGTATCATTAGACTTTCTGGTCCTAGTATTGTACTGGCTCATCTACTTGTCCATTATGGTCTCTAGGTATTTAGGAGCAACACTTAATTTTAGCATCCAGCCTATTCTTTGAATTTACAAGTGTTGCAGTGGAATGGTTCAATAATGAAACAGCTGTGAATGAAGCTTGCTTATGCAGGATCTGGTACTACTATTTCGTTTCTAGGTTTTTCCTGCTTGCTTGCTCACCATTGCTCCTTCTCCTCTGGCTTTGGACACTCTTTCTTTCTTATCTGCAATTAATACTACATAAAATGTCACTGTTTTCTTTGACCCAGTCGCAAAGTTAGATGTCTTCTACTAAAGAGAAATAAGTAACAAAACCACTTTCTAAAGATCCAAGCTCTGCACATTACTGAAAAGCTTCTAATCTTGTAGATAAGCATAGACTACAACGCTATAAAGTGATGTGAAATATCAGGGTTTAGGTATCTTTCCCTTGCAGAAGATACGAAGCTCAGAATACTTGATTTGTACAAACATTTCTTCCTACATTGACTTTAAACCAGTATTAATCGTTTTGTCAGTTAGTGTTATAAAAAACATGTCAGACCTTCAAATCCTTACATAGACTTAATTAATTTTTTTCTCACTTTTGTTTTTGAGCCTTTAGAAATCCTATCTCTATGTCAAAATATTTATTTGCATCACTGCCATTAATTAAGAACCCAAACCAAGGACCAGATACCATACACAGAACAACAAGGCAGCCTCTGGAGATCTGAGCATCTAAAATTAGCTAATGGAAGTGCAATTGAGTGAATATGAGGAAATACTTGACCGTTACTGATCTGCATGAGAGTCTGTGATCTCAGTGTGCTATTGCCCAAATGTTTCATAAGACATTTCAAATAGAGTTTTCAAGAAGGATTTTGAGATAGATTGGGCTGTTTAAGAGGGAATTATTATGAGGGTCAGCATGGGAAGGTGTGATAGACCTTGTGTCCTTCAAATGTAACAGTTCAGAGTTGGAGGTTAATGTCATGGATCAAACAGAAGCAGAAGTTAGTGTCTGTTTAGTTGAAAGGGCATGGGAACTTGCAAGTGGTCTCTCTCCAAAGAAGCAACATAGAAGGCTATGAAACCCTAAGAAATTAAATGCAAATTCATCTAGCTAGGGCCTGAGTGAGGTAGAGAAAGCCTGTCAAAGAAGCAAGCTAAGATGGAAGTTCACCTGGGTTTAGCACAGAAAATAAGTATAGAAATTTGAAGTTTCCCCATTGCAATGACGCGTGGCTCAAAGCAAAGTAGAATTTAAGAAAAGAGCAAAATTCTATTTCATCTCCCAGAGTCAGGCTTCCAAGCAAGAGTGAAACAGATGGGACCATGTACTTCATGAATGTCTGTTAAATAAAATAGGATGACCTTTAAAGTAGAGAATACATTTAGAAACAAAAATAAATCTTCTCACCCAAAGTCTGCTATCCTTATATGATAAAGTCCTCACCTATTCAAACTTACGCCACTCACTTGACATAAGTTTGAATGGGAATACCTGGTAGTGATGAGCTAGCTGCCTTAGGTGCCTTTCAGGGGCCATCCTTTGCTGCACTGGTTTCTTGCCTGCAGCTGATGATCTGGAATCCATGGGAAGTGGTAAGAAATGTTAGTTTAATTTGCAGGACAGCTGTTTGGTCATGGGGGACATGGCAGGCCTTAGGCAGTGCAGAAAGGAACTTCCTTCAGAGGTCATGCTCGTGAATTCTGCCTGAGCAAGGTCTTGTTCTGCAGGATCTCCTGACACTTGTATTCAGCTAGTTTGGCATTTCAGACTTACAACGGGCCTGCATCCTCCAGGGGAAGTGCTTATAGAAGCTCTGAGTAGTAGGGAAAGAGATTACAGAATCTATAAAACTTGGGATACCATCCACGCCTCAGGAAGATCTCAAGCAGGAAGGATTCTGTGGATAAGGTCATTCCCTCAAATTATACTGAGAAGACATAGTTTGTATAGCACAGCACCATGTATGAATAGAATATTTCAGTTGGAAGGAGCAACAACAATCATCTGCCTTCCAGAACTCAGAGAAATTGTCCTTTTTTCAGAATATATTAAGTAATTGATGCAACTGAACATAATCAGCAGGCAAGACTGAGAACAGCCCCCCTGTAACACAGAGCATGGTGCATCTCCTTTGAGAGGGACACCTTTTCACATCTGTACTGGTAAGTTAGAAGCACAAAAATATAGCATGGGTCCTGGAGTGCAATCAGCCATATTGCTAAGTTGTTAGAAAAGTCCCTCGCATAGGTTCTGAATTCTCAAAGTCTTCCTGAAGATGCGTAAGCACGCTTTAGGACTTTGGACAGTGCACTAATACACACTACTAAATATACTCTGTGTTTTAAAATCTCTTAAGACAGATGAATTTGAGAATGATTGTAAGAATATTGTAATCTTTTTTGGTTTTAGAAACAGCCATGTCTTCTGCACCAGTTCTGTGAGTCTAACCTCCCTTTCTTGGTATTTAGCTTCTGAAAGTGAAGCATTCTGATTCCAGTTTAAACACAAAATTAATATAAAAAGACATTTTTAATTTCTTTTGATAAAAATGGAACAAAAAGTACTTTGGTTATTACAGTCCCTGTTCTCAAATAGTTCAGTTTAACTGCTGATGTACTTACCCATCTCTTTATGTCTAATACCCAGAAAGGACTGAGACTGATACACAGAGATCAGTTCTTCATCCTTTCCCTCTTGGTTTAGGATCCTGTTTTTGAATGTGTATCTCTCCCAACTGTCGGGCTCATTCTAAGTATGTAAAGTAATGCTACAGTTGGCACCTAACTTCGCTGAAATCAAGCTGCTGCAGTCACAGTGGCCTTGCACTCTGTAGGTCCGAATTTAGCATTTTGTGGGTTTTAAGCACACCATTGTGTTGCCTATGCCATCATCTAAATAATTATGCACTTTGCTCTCATTGCACTTATCATAGTACTACAATCTTAATGTTGCTTGCATCTTACCTATTTATGCACAGCATATTACTAAGTCATTACCCTCCAACACTAGTAGCTGTACATTTTGAAACGCAGCACTAAGCATGGAATTGCTGCGAGGCACTTTTAGGCAGGGTCTGGCAATGTTCCTGCAGTTGCAGGACAATGGATACAGGGACTAAACTTAATGCTGTTCAGTGTTAAGTTAGACTTGATATGATAATGGAGTTTCTTAGAGTACAATTATAATGTTTTGAAGTACATAATAAAATTATGTGGGAAATGGTAAACAGCTGAAAAAGCAAAGCATAGAATTTAAATAATCTCTGAGGCTTTTTCAGAACAGCAGAGGAGCTCAGGCAGTAGAAAGATGCACATGTCAGAAATTAATACATTAGATAGGACCCGAAGGCTTGTAGACTTCACAGAGAAAACAGAATGAACTAAAACTAAATCAATACAGCAAGATGTATATTAATTTTCCAGTCACCCTTATTAGTTATTAAACACAGTTTAAGGAAACAAAATAATTTCATTAAAGAGGGAGGACTGGGATAACTAACTTTGACTCTTTGAAGGTAACATTTATAACGGTAATAATAAATCCACTACAGGCAAAACATTCTAGCTTTGAACTTTATCAATGCAATCATTATTTTGCCACTAAGGAGAAGGCAAAAAAAAAATGTGTTTATTTATAAGGCATTTATTGTGGATAGAGAATGAAATTGTAAGCATGAATTGTAAATAAAAACATCTGTGATTAATGAAATTAACAGAAAAAAAAAGGAGAAAAGCACAGATTTTTCTGAAGCACTGAATTATATACACATATTGTAGTTAGAATGTTTGCTAAGTAACAGACAGTCTGAATGAGGCTTACAAGCCTCAATAATGTACAAAAAACCTGAGAGTGTTATAACAAAGACCTGCTTTCACTGGTGTTATGAGTAGCTGATCCCTCCCAAGCTTTGTAGGATTAGTGGCAGACAGTGATGAACTTCAGTAGAAATGAACAGACTTGTGGATGGCAAAAAGTTCAGACCTTTTATATCAGCCTTATTTGTGTTTAAGCAGTTCCACTAACTCTTAAGGTATCTGCTAATCTTTCTTTTGGTGTCACTATCTAATGACTAAAAGGTAGTGAAAAATGAGTCACAGTTCTCAGTGGGTAGAAGAATGTATTACCACAGGAAAAAGAAAAAACAATCTAAGTCTAGATAAAAAGAAAAAGGGGCACAATCATGATGTGCCTTAAAATAACTAAAAAAGAGATTGCTGCCTCAAAAAATGCTTTAGAAAGTCCATCAAGAAAATACCAATGCTTAGAATCCAAGGAGATGTAAAACATTGTGGCGTATGTAATGAAGTTTTCATGTCTTGGCATAAAAGGTTACAAGCAGATTATTAATGAAGAGATACAAATCACATGCCAGTATGTTGCTTGGTTTGTAGTAGCTAGTAAATTTATCTGATAAAAATAATAATTAAAAAATCCCTCATTTATGTTAACATATGTTAACATCAACATTTACAGTATCCTATGAAGGAAATAAAAAAAAAGGAAATACTAACAACTGACTTGGCACTAAGCATTCAAATGCAGCAGTGCTTGCGTGCAGTGCAGTTTCTTACTGTGATGCATGTAAGGAGCCTAAGGCAGACCTTAATTCTTTTGCATTAGCATCCCAGGTAGCGGTACATGAAGAAAATTGGCTCCGCAGAACAGGACTGTCCATGTGGGTCAGAGTAATCTGAGCATAATTGCTGTGTGCATGAATGGCGTGTCATGGAAAGTATCTTCACTGGATTGAGAGCTGATGCAATCCACTCCCTCCTGTGGTTTCAGAACACTTCTGAAACAAGGCTACCATGGTGCAAACTGCAGGCAACCTAATTTGATGTTTATGGATTTACAATCTTATTTTGTCCTGTGAAAGAATAATACATTCTGCAAAAATTTATCATTAATTCAAGTATATGCTTCAAAGCACGTATGCCATTTTGAAAGCTAAGACTTTTTCTGAAGCGTTTTTGAAGTATTGAAAGACTTGTTGAGTAAATACTACATTGCTTCATCTCTAAACAAGGGAAAAGAGTTAGTGCAGTAATTTGAAAGCAATTTACAAGAGTCAATTGAGATTTAATAAAACATTCCAAGGAAGTCACATGATTTCCATTCACGTATTTTCATTTTCTTTACACTAAAGGACAACATAGCACTTTATTTCCAAAGCTATTGTCTTATGATAACTCTCATAAGAGAACCATTACAGTGCACAGTTGTCTTTGGCCAAAGGTAGAGATTATTTGGTTTATAATAACTTTTTTTTTTTCAAAGTAAAAAAAGGAGGAAATTCTTTAATGCAGGATGTCTGATTATTTCATTAGAGTGGTCTGTGGTCCTTGTGGCTTGAGTAGTTCTGTATTTACTTTTCCACATGTACAACTGCAAAATCAGAACAGGGTAGGTACACCCTACCAATGCACTTAACCAAAAACTCAGTCTAGATATTGACGGCTCCTATAAGAAAAAAATGGAGAGATACCACTTCCCCCAAGTCAGAAAAAAGTAAATGTAGCTCAAACAGTATTTCAATTTCTACAAATATACTTAAAAAATGGAAAATGAAAATAAAAATACTTAGTCCATATATATAAACCAGCTATACAGGACAATTTATGGAAACCAAGGAAGTGGAGTTAATTTTCAAATACATATATAATGAAATTTGAAGTGCATGTTTGTTAAATATGTATCATACTGATGGATTCTTTATAAATGTGTAACAGTGAGATTTATTATTTATATTGCTTCAGGACTATATTAGGTTCTTTTCACTAAAAATCAGGATGATGTTTCCTTCCTCAAAGAATATAAAACTCCACTTCAGGAAATAGACTGCATTCTGTACCTTTAAATTTGAAACAAGCTGGTTTATGGGGTAGGATAGTGTGCAAAATGAAATGTGGCCATGGTTGTTAAAGTTTGTGACATACTGTGTATGGCTCAAGCTGTTATATCTATTCCTATATGCATTCAATTAAAGAACCCATCTTCAATGATGTATTCTAGTACACTCCTGGGAACTAATCCAATGTCTTTAGCTATCTGTTTTACATGAAACCAATTATTGCAGTATCTCTAATGTCTAAGTAGTATTGTCATGAGTGCCATTTTCAGCATGGGCCAAAGTATTTATTTCTATGAGATTATCTATCTACTCTTCAAATCTATTATGCTTTCAAGAATATCCACAGAGTCACATTAGCATTTTTGTATCCCACAGCCAAATGTTCAAGCAAAATTTCATACCAGATAAATAATCAGCTGACTGAACTTATTGCTCTCCACTTCTATTTACATAAAATGACCTCTTGCCAGTGCTTAACCTCTCTCTATCCTCATTCTAAGCCTGTGTGACATGCATGTGACAGCCTGTGTGCATTATTTGATGTAATCCTCTGGTTCTCCCCGTTGCTGCATGAGGCTAGTTCAGCTCTACTATTGGCTACAACCACTGTTTGGAAAATTGTGAGTAAGAATGAAAGCAATGTTATAGGAGTTTGCAGAAGAAGGTGTCTCATGTCACCACAAATTATTATATTACAGCAATAATAAAATGTACCTGCAAGCACTGAGGTTTCAGTTGTGACACACTATTTGACCATGTGTGTGAGTTAGTGCAGTTCTTTGTACAATTATGCCTTTCCAGAAGTACAGTGGGAATGATTATCTAGTCTAAAAGAGTGTTTAGACTTTGTGCCTTAACATAATGCTTATTTGTTGCAAAACAGTATGTCACTTTCATAAATTATTTTTATCAGGTTCTGACTTCCTATTTGCATGAAAAATGCTGGTTTTGTGGAGAACTCCAAACAACTGTGAGGTAGCTAAGTGTCATTATCATTACTGTTGTTACACTGTCATGGTTTGTCACTGGTAGTTCACTTTTACTAGCAGACATTGTGTAATAGGGGGTGTATGAGCTCTTCAGTGACCTAATATAGCAGTCCTTTATTGACCTAATTTTATAACAAAACTTTCACTTATGCCTATCATCAGAACAAGTGGAGAGCTTTGATTAGGTGGCTTGGGACTCACTTTATTAAAGGAAAATAGCTAAAATGTAATGGAGTGTCAAAACACAGTACTTGCATCTGAAACACAGGAATGGGAGGTATTGCAATGATTCAGTGGCAAGGTACAGTGGGATGATCTGGTTTTTCATCTGAGTGAATTTACTCACTCCTTGTTTCTCTCATGAGGAACTTGCCAACAAAGCCTTAAAGAAAGACTGTGTGTTAGGGTCTGTCTTGCCAAGGAGGTTTTTAAAGCTCCTTGCTTTAAACTCAAGGATGATTTTAAAGCTTTTCAGATGAGATGTACATACAGAAAAGTGTGTTTTTTCAAAGGAAGAAAATGTACTTATTGATATTGAATTGCTGAGGTGAGTAGCTCGAGAGAGGACGCCTTCAACACCGAGGGGAGAGATCAGCGTCCAGGAGCCTCAACGCAGAGCGACAAGAGCCACTGAGGGAGCCTCAAGTCCTCGACAGGAGCTGCCCAGAGCCGGCAGCTCAGCTGATGAGAGCGAGCAGCTGACTCACAGGGGGCGGAGCCAGGAGCAGCGGCACCAGCCCTGACTGGGTAAAAACCTGCCCCAGGGAGCGCGGCGAGGTAGTTTGCGCGGGCAGGCGAGCGGGACGGTGAGCACTCGTCGTATGATCAGGGCCCGGTGTGGGAGCTCTGCTCTGGCTGCCCCGGCGGTGGCCAGAGTAGGCACCCAGACAGCGCCGATGAGAGGGGAGGCTGCAGTGCAGAGCTCGGGGTGCAGAGAGTGCCTGCACTGGTCTGGTGAGAGGAGGGTGCACAATGGGCAGGGCTGCACTCGGTGCTCCCTGGTGGAGGTCCTCCTGCAGCAGGTGGCTGAGCTGCGGGATGCTGTCAATAGGCTGCGAGACGTCAGGGAAGCTGAGAGGAAGCAGGAATGCTTGCTCCTGGCCCAAACTGTGCAGGAGCCTCGAGCTTCACCTCTACCTCATGACGGAAAGAAGGAGGCCGTTAACCTGGGAAGCTGGGATTTAGTGACAAAAAAGCAACAAAAAAAAAAAAAAAAAAGAAGGAAAAGGACAACCGAAAGCAAGGGGCTTTCCCCTAAATCCCCTGTCCCCACGCAGAACCACTTTGCTGTCCTGCAGGGGGCTAATGAGGAAGCGCACTCGAGCCAGAAACAGCCGGCTGGTGCACTGGTAAAGAAGATCTCTACTGGTGCCGCTAGGAAAAAGCAGCGGGTCATAGTAGTAGGGGACTCTACACTGAAAGGGACAGAAGCACTTGTCTGCCGGCCAGACCCTGTCTCAAGGGAGGTGTGTCGCCTACCGGGGGCACGGATCAGGGATGTGGCAGAGAGGCTGCCTGCTCTAGTAAGTCCCATGGACTATTAGCCACTCCTGGTGTCACATGTGGGTGCTAGGGATATAGATAGTAGTAGCCTGGGGAGCATAAAGAAGGACTACAGAACCCTGGGGGAGGTGGTTAGGGGCTGTGGAGCTCAGATAGTCTTTTCATCAATTCTCCAGGATGCAGGGGAGGACCTAAAAAAAGCTAGGAGGATTGTCCAGGTTAATAAGTGGTTAAAAGGGTGGTATCATAGTCAGGGGTTTGGGTGTCTTGAACACGGGACCCAGGTTTGTAGGCCAGGTCTAGTGGGGGCTGGTGGAGCTGGTCTGATGATAAAGAAGGGAAAGAGCAGTTTTGGTAGGAGGCTTGCCAGACTGGTCAAGGAGGCTTTAAATTAGATGTGTTGGGGGAGGGGGGCATCATTCCATTCCAACACAACCAGTCAGTTGCCAGAACCTATAATAAATGCTTGGAGCAATGTAGAGATATCCCAGCCTCTCCAGCCAATGAGCCAGCTTCAGTTGGAGCTCGGCTCAGATGCCTCTATACAAATGCCCGTAGCATGGGGAACAAACAAGAGGAATTAGAGATGTGTGCACGTCTACGGGGGTATGATATAATAGGCATCGCAGAAACATGGTGGGATGGCTCCAACACTGGAGTGTTGGAATGGAAGGTTACAGGCTCTTTAGAAAAGACAGGCCTGGCAGGCAGGGAGGGGGAGTTGCCCTTTATGTTAGGGATAGGCTGGAGAGTATGGAACTCTGTCTGGGGACAGGTGAGCAGTCCACAGAGAGTTTGTGGGTCAGGGTTAAAGGGAATATAGCCATGGGAGACATTACTGTGGGGATCTGTTAGAGACCGCCTGATCAAGAGGACTCTGTGGATGAAGCACTCCATAGACAGATAGGAAAAGCCTCATACTCACCGGCCCTTGTTCTCATGGGTGACTTCAATCACCCTGACATCTGTTGGAAGGACGGTACGGCCCGGCACAAGCAATCCAGGAGGTTCCTCGATTGTGTAAAAGACAACTTCCTTCTGCAAGTAATAGAGGAGCTGACAAGGAGAGGTGCCATGCTTGACCTTGTGCTCACCAACAGGGAAGGGCTGATTGGAAATGTGACGCTCCAGGGCAGCCTTGGATGCAGCGATCACGAGATGGTCGAATTTGAGATCCTCAGGACAGGGAGAAGAGCGTGCAGCAAGCTCACTGCCCTGGACTTCAAAAGAGCAGACTTTGGCCTCATCAGGAACCTGCTTAGTAAGGTTCCATGCGATACAGCCGTAGAGGGGAGGAGGGCCCAAGACTGTTGGTTGATATTCAAGGATCACCTGCTACAAGCTCAGGAGTGTTGCATCCCAACTAGAAGGAAGTGCAGCAGGAGGGCCAGGAGACCTGCTTGGATGGATAAGGAGCTCCTGAGGAAAATTCAAATGAAAAAGGAGGCTTATAATAAGTGGAAGCAAGGACAGGTGGCCTGGGAAGAGTACAGGGATGTTGTCCAGGAAGCTAGGGACCAGGTTAGGAAAGCTAAGGCCCAGTTAGAATTAAACTTAGCTAGAGGTATTAAAGATAACAGGAAGGGATTCTACAGGTACATAGCAAATAAAAAACAGACTAGGGAGAATGTAGGCCCCCTCAAGAAGCTCTCGGGAGAAATAGCTACACAGGATTTGGAGAAGGCTGAGGTTCTGAATGACTTCTTTGCCTCGGTCTTCACTGGCAAATGCTCTGACCAAACCACCCAAGTCTTGGAAGGCAGATGCAGGGACTGTGAGAATGAAGACCTTGGTGCCCACTGTAGGAGAGGAACTGGTTCGAGACTATCTTAAAAACCTGAATGTTCACAAGTCCATGGGTCCTGATGAGATCCATCCACGGGTCCTGAAGGAGCTGGCAAATGAAATTGCTAAGCCACTGGCCATCATATTTGAGAAATCATGGCAGTCAGGTGAAGTTCCCAACGACTGGAAAAAGGGAAATATAACCCCCATTTTCAAGAAGGGGAAAATGGATGACCCGGGGAATTACAGACCAGTCAGTCTCACCTCTGTGCCTGGCAAAATCTTGGAGCAGATTCTCCTGGAAGGCATGCTAAGGCACATGAATATCAGCAAGGTGCTTGGTGACAGCCAGCATGGCTTCACTAAGGGGAAATCCTGCCTGACCAATTTGCTGGCTTCCTATGATGGGGCTACAGAACTGATGGACAGGGGTCGAGCAGTTGATGTCATCTACCTGGACTTGTGCAAAGCGTTCGACACTGTCCCACACGACATCCTTGTCTCTAAATTGGAGAGAAATCAATTTGATGGATGGACCACTCGGTGGATAAAGAACTGGCTGGATGGCCACACACAGAGTTGTGGTCAATGGCTCAATGTCCAGCTGGAGACCAGTAACGAGTGGTGTCCCTCAGGGATCGGTGTTGGGACCGGTCTTGTTCAACATCTTTGTCGGTGACATGGACAGTGGGATTGAGTGCGCCCTCAGCAAGTTTGCCGATGACACCAAGCTGTGTGGTTCGGTTGATACCCTGGAGGGAAGGAATGCCATCCAGAGGGACCTCGACACACTTGTGAGGTGTGCTGATGCCAACCTCAAGAAGTTTACCAAGTTTACCAAGTGCAAGGTCCTACACCTGGGTCGAAGCAATCCCAGGCACAGCTACAGGTTGGGCAGAGAAGAGATTCAGAGCAGCCCTGCAGAGAAGGACTTGGGGGTGTTGGTTGATGAGAAAATGAACATGAGCCAGCTTCAGTGTGCGCTTGCAGCCCAGAAAGCCAACCGTATCCTGGGCTGCATCAAAAGAAGCATGACCAGCAGGTCGAAGGAGGTGATCCTGCCCCTCTACTCTGCTCTTGTGAGACCTCACCTGGAGTATTGTGTGCAGTTCTGGTGTCCTCAACATAAAAAGGACATGGAACTGTTGGAACAAGTCCAGAGGAGGGCCACTAGGATGATCAGGGGACTGGAGCACCTCCTGTATGAAGACAGGCTGAGAAAGTTGGGGCTGTTCTGCCTGGAGAAGAGAAGGCTGCATGGAGACCTCCTAGCAGCCTTCCAGTATCTGAAGGGGGCCTATAGGGATGCTGGGGAGGGACTCTTCATTAGGGGCTGTAGTGACAGGACAAGGGGTAATGGGTTAAAACTTAAACAGGGGAAGTTTAGATTGGATATAAGAAGGAAATTCTTTCCTGTTAGGGTGGTGAGGCACTGGAATGGGTTGCCCAAGGAAGTTGTGAATGCTCCATCCCTGGCAGTGTTCAAGACCAGGTTGGATGAGACCTTGGGTAATATGATTTAGCGTGAGGTGTTCCTGCCCATGGCAGGGGGTTTGGAACTAGATGATCTTAAGGTCCTTTCCAACCCTAATTATTCTATGATTCTATTATGACTGTGGGGATGCGGTAGGATGGGATGCCAGCATGAGTAGCATATTAAAGGTGGATTATAGGAAGACTGAGTGTCTGGCTGGAAGCTCATTTTCTAAGCTGCCCTTGTCATTTGCTAGCCAAGACATTGCAGGCCACAGTTACACTAACATAAAATCTCTCAATGCACTTTTATTTCCAATCAATTTGAGAAAAGAAAAGAACTATTCTTCCCAATGAGTACCAAGAAATCTTCTGGGCTTTGAGTTGGTAGGACACATTAATTTTTGAAAGATCTCAAAAAGCTTGAGAATTTGTCTGCTCTGAGTTTTCTGTTGGAAAAACATGCAGTTAGCCTTTCTTCCACTGGGACTGGAATTCTATTGAGTCTGCAGACTGGAAGTCAGCCTCAAGCTGAATCAGACTTACTAACTCAATATCAGTGGGAAACACACTTCTGTTGGTTCCTTCTGTCACATGTTTAGCAAAAATACTGTTACATTAAAAGTATTTTGATTTTGTATGCAATGTGTAATAGAACTTCTTTGAATTTCACTTCATTCAGGATTGTGTATGCTACATAGCTAAATTGTAACCATGTTTGCTTTAATTTCCCTAATTTCTGGGAGTTAAATTCTCATATTGCTGGCCTGCACTAACAGCTTCTTGAATTAAGCTTCCTTGGGCTGGTAATGATTTTCAGCTAAAACAGTAGTAAACATGAACTGGAATAAACATACAGTGGTAGATTTTAACAGAAAGGAAATGATTATTTATTGAGTGTTGCTGGAGGGGCTAAAATAAATAAACAAACAGAAATAAGATGAAGACCAAGTGAAGTACAGTCCACAAAGCTAATTTAAGCATCTTTGAAATCTCTGCAAAATTCGGATGAAAAATGAAAGGATTGCCTTATTATATTCTTCTCCACTTGGCTTGAAGTCCTATACTGCAGTAAAAAATTAGGGTTTATCAGCGGATTCAGCAAGGATAAGGATATTGTTATGTATACAGTATTACGGGATTCCTTGTTGTTGGGTTTAACTCCAGCTGGCAACTAAGCACCACACAGCCACGTGGTTGCACAAATACTCCCAGGGGATGGGGAGGACAATCGGAAAAAAAAAAAGGTAAAACCCATGGGTTGAGATAAGAAGTATTCAATAATTGAAAGAAAAGATAACAATACTACTAATACTGCTACTACTAATAACAATGACAATGACTACTACAAAATGGAAGACAACAAAGAGACAAATCTTAAGAAAGACAAGTGGTGCACAATACAATTGCTCACCACCCGCTGACTGATAGCCAGCCCAACCTGAGCAGTGATCGGTCCCTTCTGGGTAACTCCTTCAGTTTATGTACTGGGCATGACATGCTGTGGTATGGAATACCCCTTTGGCTAGTTTGGGTCAGGTGTCCTTGCTGTGCTCCCTTTCTGCCTTCTTGTGCCCCTTCTCACTGGCAGAGCATGAGACTGAAAAGTCCTTGATCAGGGTAAGTGCTACTGAGCAGCAACTGAACCATCAGTGTGTTATCAGCATTGTTATCAGACTAAATTAAAAAGACCAGCACTGTACCAGCTACTAGGAAGAAAATTAACTCTATCCCAGATGAAACCAGGACACTCATTTAAGATTAAGAAGTTACTAAACACTTCAATGGAAAAAAGCAGCTGAAATAACAGCAGGCTCCACCCAAAAGAAAGCATATATCAGCGGAGGAATTTGTTGGGTAATTGCTTTGTTCTTTCTTGCTTGTCTACACAAAGGGAGGCAGAAACATCACTTGGATAAATAAACACAGAATAGGGCACACCCACATAAGTCTGGTACTGTGATGTGAGAAAAAATTGAGCAAGAAAAAAAGGATTTTGAATCAGATTTTGGCTGGGAGATTTGGGGATGGGAGCTGTAGTGTTCTGTGCTATTATTTTGATTTTTCTTGTACTTAGAGAAAGTATTTGTAAATAAAAGAAATAGAGTAATTGCCCCACCACCAGCTCCTCCTTCTCTGTGGAAAGACCCACCTAGAACAAAAAAACCTTGCTAACCTTTGGGATTCAAAGGCAGTAAGTGTGTGTGTTTGAAAGCAAGGGGTAGAAAATATCAGTAGGATCCAGAATAAACCTGCCGTGTGCTGAGATGTCTCCTTTCCCAGGACTCATTTTACCACTGCAAAATCTGGAATTGGTTTCTTATAACTAGTATTCTACCTTGTCATTCAGCACGGGAGTATAAGCAGTATCAAAGCACTAAACAACATTTCAGCCTGTTTTTCTGAAGGCAACCAGAACTGCTTCCAGGCTTCCTCCTCCTTATAGCATATGTGAGCGCACCCAGGCAGTTGAAATGAAGTAAGCAATGAGATTTGGGTACACAAGTGCACCAGTAAATTGACCAGATATCTCCTAAAGGACAGGCAAAAAGAGGAGAAGCTTGGCAAAATGAACATTTCCATAGGGCAATTTAAGTGAGAAGTCTGGGATTGTTGAAACAGTTCCTGTGCAGATCTTCTATTTCGTTGTTATCCTTACTTTGCGTAGTCAAATCCAATCGTGCAGGTAGTTCAGTAAAATGGGTTTGATTGACAGAATAATTACTGGAACTATTCTAATGCTGTCTTAAAAGATGGGAGCTGATTCCGGAAGCATTTCTCCAGAGCGTACTTGTTAGTGCAAAACACTGAAGGACTTAAGAAAAGCTGGATCTCTTAGTGTGGTCTAACAGTATTAAATCCACAGAATAGTGCTCAAATAGGTGGCAACATATTCTATTTATACAAATATGAGTTATAATATACTTCTGGGTTTGGTAAAGATGAGTATTTCTTTTTTTATTTGAGTACAATTAATTGAATTGTAACAAAAGTAACTAAAAGAGCAATTGAATAATAATAACTGGAATTGAATAATAACTTGAAGACTGAAGAGGAATAACATCAGTATTATGGCTTGCAGAGTTGTCTGGGCCTCTGATTTTTTAGCAAAGATTCTGTCAGTAAAATAACAGGGGACTCTGATTACAGCAATATTCTTAACTAAATCCCTCTAATCCTCTTCTGTACCTAATGAATCTCTTTTTTTTTTTTTTTTGTCTGTTGCAGGATGCAAATGCAATGATGTGTGTTAATTGTAAAATCATAAAAATCTAGGCAGAGGTGGCACAGCCCACAAATTCATCTCAAAATTGTACCACTACGTTCCTCACGGGGCCTTGTCTGAGCAGCTCCTAAAGACTTGGAGTGAGTGTAATCACTGCAAATAGTTTATTCCAGTACTTCTTACAGTTAGAAAGTTTTGAAGACTATTATGAGGCTTTATTTTTCTTTCTTCCACAGAAAAAATGGCCTTTATTCTTCTAATCTTTCCTTATGTTTCTAGACCTCCAGTTGCTCTTACTGCTGTCCAAGTGATCGTGTCTTCTATACCTTTATTGAAGTGAGAGCAGATGATGGTCAGTTAGTGCCAGGGCCAAGAGAATGCAGCATCGTCTGCCACGTTCTGCATATGTGCAGCTTCCTCCATCACGCCACCCTCAGCATTTATGCCCTAAGTATGGCAGTTGATACATTTCCCCAGAAGACCAAGATTCCCTCTAGTCCTGAAAAATACCTTCCACTGAGGAGCAGCAGATTGCAAGGGTCTCTAGATGGGATGAGTGCAGCAGAACACATGATGCAACACACAAAGTCTGGTATTTCATAGAATCATAGGTTGGGTTGGAAGGCATTTTAAAGGTCACCTAGTTCCAATCCCCCTGCCACGGGCAGGGACACCTTCCACTAGACCAGGTTGCTCCAATCCCTGTCCAGCCTGGCCTTGAACACTGCCAGGGATGGAGCAGCCACAGTTTCTCTGGGCAACCTGTGCCAGTGCCTCACCACCCTCATAGTAAAGAGTTTCTTGCTAATATCTAATCTAAATCTCCCCTCTGTCAGCTTAAAGCCATTCTTCCTTGACCTGTCCCTATATGCCCTTATATAAGGTTCCTCTCCAGATTTTTCGTAGGCCACCTTTTAGGTACTGGAAGACTGTTAACAAGGTCTCCTGGGAGCCTTCTCTTCTCCAGGCTGAGCTAGCCCAACTCTCTCAGCCTGTTGCCCATATGCCCTCTGTCTTTCAGAACCGGAATTGTCTTTGTGTAGCTCAGCTCTTTGTTACAGTTTAACAAGGTCTGTTACACTTTAACAGATTTGTGCTGTGTTTGCACTTTTATTTTGCCGAGCAGGAAAGTAGCTGTAATAATTTTGGGGACTATGAAGACCGTGTTGGGAATAATCAATGAAATAACAGCCTCTGGGATATAGGCTCAGCCAGCCCTATGCCTGGTCTGGCGCAGCCTAAGTGTCTGGGATGCAAAGTAGGGCAAACACCACTAAAAAAAAAAGACTGGGAGCAAGATTTGAATAAACAATTGTTTATTGCTTTCACTCCATCATATGCATAATTTCACAGCACAGCAAGCAGCAGTCAGGGATTTTGCATAAAATAGTTGGTCAGGGCATTTTGCGCAGTTTGCCCTCACATTTGTCCTAGGTGAGTGGACAAGCTGTGGCAGGCACAGCTGGTGACCGTGGCTGTGCTTGGGCATCTTGCTCTCTGCCTTGTGCCATCTATTCCTCCTTGCTCCTGCAAATACTATTCAGAAGACAGCAGAGAAGCAGAATCCTGATAAGGTAGTTTGACATCTGAGTCTGGCCTTCAGGCGATCAAGCACATTTTCTACAGCCAATCCCCCCATATTTGAAGTACATTTCATAGCTGTGAGAAGTCTCTTTTCTCATGGGACAAGATGGCTTTGGAGGTGGAGTACTTTTATCTTCCTGGGTAGAGTGAAATCTTCACAGAGAAGTCTTCGTTGAGTCCTCTGGTTTTTTTTTACAGTGCTATGACTCCTGAAACTGGTGGCATCTGGGCTGTTGTGATCCTCCTGTCCCACCCCCAGATGCATGTTCCCATCCCTTGTGTTGCACAACTCATATAATTACATGGTGAGCTGGCTCTGGGAGCTGCTCTGGCTGAGAAATAATCACTTTCATGTTGGACACAGCTGTCAGCCTGCTGAACTGTCTCAGCATGTGGTTGCATTAGAAGCAGTGCTAGCAGAAATAAAAGGATGGGAATGTAGTTGGGAAGTCCTGCAGATGTCAGGACTACAGTAGCCCAGAATTAGTACTATACAATTGCATTGGCCCTTTCTGCATGCACTCACCTTGATGTGTGTAATGCACTTTGAATGGGTCCATGCCCCTTCACCTGGTTCTCTGATCACTTCCAGGTAGATACCTTGCCTGCTGCCACTTCTGCTGCTGCTTGAGGTAGAGGTGAAAATGGTGTGTTTTTTCATGCAGTAATAGGCTACAAATGGTGATGTTACACATTGTATCTGCTATTGAGCTGAGTGGTAATACTAGGTGATTGAGCAATGCACAGATCTCACACAGTTGTGACAACATGGCCTGAGTGTACAGCTTTGCATCACTTCCTCTGAATTCTCTCTCACATCTTCTTCTGAATATTTTTCTAATATGTCAAAATCACTTTGAATTCTAATCCTGCCAGCCAATATAATTTTGGTTCCCTGCAGTTTCATATTGTCTGCAAATTTAATAGAAATGTTCTCTAGTTCATCATCCAGGTTGCAAATGAAACTTTGAATGAAACTGGATCTGGGCCAGAATCCTGTAGCCCCGAGCTCAACAGAAAAATGTTGCTTGATTGATCCCTCAATTTTTGCAGTGGACCATTAATAATTACTCTTAGCATATTGGTATCCAATTAGGCTTTGTACCTACATTTCATTAGTTTCAACTAAATGTCCTCTGAAATTTATCCCTCCCAACTGCATCCCACTTTCACTGTACTAACAGGTTCTTGTACACCAAGATGATGGGCACTTTGAGGGATAGTTTTATTGACTTTGGAAGGCAGCTTATTTCTACACTTAAGACCACTTGAATGCATAGTATCTAATCCTCCCACAGTGGTGGGAAATTAATATAGTGATTTCACAACAGAATGACAGTAAGTTGCCTGTTGCTGGACTACATTTTCTGTTAGAATTTGCAGAGTCTGGGATTCAGCATCTTCCCCTACCCTTTCTTTCATGCCTGTGAATGAAAAACATCTGCTGACATTTTTTACAGAAAAGCAAAAAAAAAAAAAAGGAAAAGCCTCATTAGTGGCAGCCATTCTCCATAGTTTTGCAACAAGCAAGGCCATTTGTGCTCTTTGTGGAACATGTTTGTGGTGTCCCAGTGGCAGTAAAGCTCACACATTGTTTACAATAGTACCTCCTTGCACACATCAGTAAGCAGCTGGGGCAGCAAATCCAGCTGCTCCCACAGTAAGCCTTTATATCTACATACTGTGATATAGCATCTTCAGTGGTGTTTTTTAAAATACCACATTTGTTCTTTTATCTCACTGCTTTACAGTTCCCTACTTGCTACATGTAATTGTCAGTAAAGTGAAGGAGATGGCAGGCAACCCCTGCACCTCATGGGTACTCTCTGTTTAGCCATTTCTTTCAGCAGTAAACTGAAAGCCAAGGAAAAAGGTGCATGATGGTGGAACTATAGAAATAATGTCGATTAATAATAGCTAAAGAGTGGAAAAAGGCCACTCAATCTTTCCTTTCAGAATTGTCAGAGGAAAACTTAATTGAAGGCTTAAGACCAATACTTTTCAATTCCATACACAAACTGATTGCCAACTCCATTTTTGCTTGGAGGCCAATGCTTGCAGTCTGGCTGCAACAGGTTGTGTCTAAAGGCAGCTTTGGGTTTGCTGAATGAGAAGGTATTATTTGAAGTGTGAACATGTGTGCTGCCAATCTTGAAGATGCAAAATCCTTTACACATAGGCAGACAATCATCTAACAGAGTATAAAATACTTAATTAGCTTATCGCAATCACTTTAAGGTGAGTGAGGAAATATTTTCTGTCACTGGATAGCATTTGAATGGTGATACAAGTTCACTGTGGTGATAGTGGTCAGCTCAGATATGTTATTTTTCTCTCTTCTTACATAAGAGAGAAATTGTAGAAATCAAGATTTTTTTTTCCCTTTCTAATTGAATCATTTTGCTGGTTGTGATAAAGAAGTCTCTGTAGTAAGTTGGATAGAATTAGGTCACGGCAACATGCAGTCAGTCTCTAAATCTGCCAGATATTTCAGTTTTGACCTTTACTGTCCACAGAACTGGAGTTAATTATGACTGGAGAGTACTTACCATTTTTAGTCTTTGCAGAAATCTCTCAGCCAAAACTGCCTACTAATGATAACATAGTGTCTGTTGGTAGCTTCTTGTGTTTTTTTAAGACTGTGTGATATCTACCACCTTTATAGCAAGCCATGATAACGACCTTCAAAACTGTGTTACGTTTAGATGTTACACCTGAAAATCACTTAGCACAGTGATAGTCTGTAGGTATAGTGGACACGAATTCCCTTTGCCCTGCACCTTGCTAGGTAATACACATTGCTATAAATTCAAGGTAAAGAGAGTGCCACTCTGATACTTCCTATTTTATATTCACTTTCTCAGATATAATTTAGTGCCTGATTCAGGGTAGTGATGAAAACGCCTTCAGGCAGAAAGATATTAAGTCTGTGTCTTCCCTATGGATGGCAGAAAATCTGTCATGTGTGGTACTGCATGTCTAATTGTGACTTAGTATTTTTGGAAACTGCCAGAGAACTTCCAGAAAAATACTGATCCTGTCCCACTAGTTGGAAATAGTAGGAAAAAACTAAAAGGAAAGGCAGGAAAGCCCCAGTTACCCACAGGGGAATGCTGTCTTGAAATACAGAAACTTAATCTGACAGCATCAGTTGGAAACAGATCTTTCAGAAAAAGGTTCAAGGTCTCTTTCAAAGGGATGTCTACTGGAGGAGCATCAGTTTGTTGTCCCCTGCAAGCAGAAAATGATCACAGTAACAGTAAGAGCCGTGTCGGAGGTCCTTCACAGTATGCCTTGATTAAAGAAAGATGAGTGTGTGTTTCATTCTAATTTTACTGTCTGAAAGAAATAAAATGCTTAAGAAAAATGTATTCCTAAACTCCATAAAATCCACCACAGTGTAATAACTTTAATACCAAGATACCTGCCCACAGTCTAATCAGAGAGATGTATGAAGCAAACAGCTTCTGACACTGCTATGGCTTGAATAAAGCAGCCAATAAAGCTACATAGCATGTCATTTCAGAATTTTCTAAGCTGCTGATTTCACAGCTATGGAGATAGTTCTCCTTAAAGCAAAGGAAGTAAGAATATTAGTAACTGCTATTGTAGGTTACCACCCTCCAGACCTTTTATGAATATGATCTAACATTTGAAGCTCTAAGCACTCATTAATTTTTTTTAACTCCCAGGAACTACAGCACCCAACCCTCTGATGCTTCTCAACAAGTTTCCTCATGAAACCCAGTTAGTTAATTTTGGTACAATTAACTAATATTCTTTTTTTTTTTTTTTTTTCCTTAAGGAGATACCCTTTTTTATCAGTTCAGATAAAAATCTAACTGATCCAAAACATCACAATAAAGGAGTGATGCATTCCAGATGAAAAGACAAAGTGTAGAGAAGGAATCCTAAAAGGGGAGGTTAATTTTCAGTTGTAGCTCTCCCACTCTGATCAATTCTTATTCTGTTTGTTTAAATAGTGAGGGATTTCTTGCTTTTTAAAAAGACTTTTCTTACCTCTCCCCCCTCTAAAGTTCAGGCCTTAATAAATCTACAAATTATGTTAAGGTAACAAACATACTTCAGCTACACATTTCCAAGGATATATTACAAATAGTTGTCTGCAGAAATGTTATTTTAACACCTCTTCCTCATAGACATCCTGGATACTCATGTCACATATTTATTGTCGACACATGGTTGCAACAACTTGCAAGAGGATTTGGACATTTGCCCACAGCCTAAATTTAATGCAACTCAAGATATAAATATCACTGGTTTAAGCCTTTGCAGTATGTTAGAGGCAGCAACTAGGTTTTCAGTGTTTGTTTTCATATGGTTCCCTACAGAGGCTGAAGAGACTAATTTTTTTTCTCCAAGCACAGGAGCAGCAGATGGTGCCAGTCAGGTAGACCTACCAGGGTGCATATGAAGAGACAGTAAGAGACAACAAAACTTACTTTGGAAACAAAATAGAGAATAACAGCCAAAACATCCCTATTCTTAGTTGCTTGGACAAGAAACTACTTCTTCCTTCTTCTCCTGAGCCAGGGCAGCGGTAGGGGGATCATTTCAGGTGTGTTCGGATGCAGCTTGAAATTTTAAAAGGTTTGGTGTATTCATAGAGCATTTTCATTGAGAGTGTGAGGCTGGTTAGCCTGGTCTGGCAAAGCCCTTTCAGCTTCTGGTTATAGCTCTGCCCATTTCATATCTGTATGACCCATTCTTAGTTGACAAAAAGGGTGTGATTTCCTGTCATGATACCTCAAGCTTGGCCATATCTGTTTGTGCAAGTGTAGACCCCAGTGATACAAAGAGCATGATAAAAGCTCAGCTTGGTGGCTGCACGGTGATGGTGTTGCTCTGTTTCAGTACCTTCTCTCTAAAATGCAGTAATGCAGGTAAAAAGGAAAAAAAATCAGTGGAAAATTAAAAATATATTAAAGAGAATATTGTTTTGTTCTGCCTCCTTAAAAGGTTAATGTGTTAAGGAAGGAAATGTTTCACATCTATGTTACAATGACTTTTTATAACTTTTACATTTGTAATTCAAATATTTTAGAATTTCTCATTTTAGAATAATAAAAAAAAAAGCTACTTTTGGAACTGATTTAGGGCAAAATATTAAAAGTCTCAGTGTTTTTCCTTCTGACCAGCACTTAGTTATTTATGAACTTATTGGCATCTACATATGGGCAAAGCTGCTTTATTTTCAAGCAGTTTTGTCAGCTCTTCAGGGAAACTGTGAAATTAATTAGGAGGGCCTAAAGCTAGGTATTTATAGAGCTCAGTTCCAAGTCATCTTGGGCCTGTGACTGCAGCACACAAGACAGCCTGGCCCTGAAATCCTTATGCAGGACAGCTGGTTTGTTGTCCATCTGTAGCACTATATTCTGACACTTGACATCAGGGGAGGCTGAACACACAATTTGCTGGATATGATTCTCCAGGACCCACAGAACAGGGGTCTTCTTCACACAGCTACTGGTCATGAAATTCCTGCCTCCTCCTCAATTCCCTCTTCCCCGAAAAAAGAGCAAAGACACTTGGTCCCCATTTGATAGCCTGGCTAACTGCCAGGATGCTGAGAAAAGAGGGAGTTTGAGGCAGAAAGTCAGGTAATAAGTAGCCTTTGTGGCAGAACCATCACAGGAGTTTGTTGAATACTATTTGCTTCAATGATTCCAGTGGGACTTAGACTGAGATTAACTAGGACCACTGACTTTGGTTCGGTTTTACAGTAGGCTGGCTGCTCTCCTTGCTGGCTGCTGCAGGATGAGGCTCTTTCCACCCCGTTGCTCTTAAGCCTCTTGCAGCTCTTGTCAGAGACCATAATATCCAGTTTGTTATTGCAATAAGTTATATTCTAGAGTGCACAGGCACATGTATAAAAATATAACTACTTTTCAAGTAGATACGAGAAAGACAGCCTTTCTGAGCAGGAACATTTCTTCCACTCACAGCTGTTCCTCTCCTTCTTGGAGGTTCAGCCTGTTCCAGCTTACCCAGAAAATTTACTCAAACATCTAAGCCAGAAGAAGAAACAAACAAAAAACCCCAAACAAACAAACAAAAAACCCCCACCCCAAAACACCAAACCAACCCCCAAAAAAACTCCTGAAGGAAGCAAACTAAAGTATTCATCTCACTTCTAAAAATCACCCAATGCTTTGGTATTAAGCAGTGGTGTGCAGGAAGCAGGAGCTGCACACATATACCTATCTGATCTCTGCTTCTGTTGCCTCCTGAGGACTCTGTCACTCATGGAGCCAGAAACAGCACTGAAAAACCCTGATACTTCAAGGTTTTTATTAAAGTTCCTGTATCTTAGGACTACAAAGATTTTATATTTTTACTTTACTCTTTATTGGCGCGATGATTTATAGCCCTGTGTATAGCATGATTCACAATATTTTGGAATTTATTTCAGCAACCGTTAAAAGTTCTGCTTTCCAATCTGAAGTGCAGCTGAAAACCACACTAATGTAAAGAATGGTTTTAGTGATGGGTAGGAAGAGCAAGGATTACCCAGGCTACTGAAAAACTTACTCTGGCCTGCAGTCAGATTGCTCGTGCAGTCAAAAGAGAAAGTAGAAGCTTTTAGTGGGTATAAATCAGCCTGGCAACAATAATTATGATACAGCCACAAGAAAATTCTGAGTCCACTTCATCCTTTGTTTCCGAAAGTCAATTCAGCTTTCTTCTGAGAGACACGTATTAAAGATTTAAAAACCAGTTCTATGTCCCATTTCCTGTGTGGGGCCTTAATCTTGTCAAAAATATTCATTGCACTCAGAGATTATTTCTGTCTTGTTTTGATGCTACAGATTCAAAGAATGAGATCATTTCTGTTGGATGCCCAGCTTTTTAAGAATCTGCATCTCTTCTTAAGAAGAACAAGAGGAAAACTCAGAGTCCTTCCCAAAAAAACAGTGAGATAATGAGATCGTGTTTTAATGGGGAAAAAAGAATCAAACACAATGTGATGTGTGGATGAATCAGCACAGACAACAGTGCGTGTGACCCAAAAAATGTGTAATGTTGAAGTGGCTGCCATACTCTTCCACTGTAGTTTTTCTTCTTCACTGCATAATATTCCTCATAAGCTACATTTCCATGCTGTGCTAATTCTGCTGATGTTATCACACATCTTAGGAGCATTGTTCATCTTCTTAAAGTCCAGTTTTAGAAGTGATAGAGGAGGAATCTGGACATAATTTTAGTTAAAGTTTAGCTTCTGATGGCCCTGGCTACAGAAAAAAATCATAAACATAATGAAGATCAACCTGGAGTTTCTACAACACTCTCTGCTGCTCGTCACTTGATTCATTTATTTTCTTAAAGCTGGGGACTAGCAGAAGAGCTTATTGCGTATTTTAGATGCTTACACAATTAAAAACACCAGGAGAAGTTAAGCATTAGTTGCATTATGCAGCAAGATTATTATTCCAAATTTTATGCGAGGGGAAGTTGAAAAAGAAATGCTATGTGGTTTGCTCGGTGGTTGTCACTGTGTTGCTGTTCCTAGGCATTTTGGATGGAATGCAGAATGGTTATCATGTTTCCAGAGAAATTATCCTTTTCCTCCCTTTACCATTCCTTTGCATTATTTCTTATTTAACCATTGTTTATGGGCTTTGAATTGAAGGGACCATTACCAGAGTTTGAGATACAAGAATTATAGTAATTTGAACAAATTTCAGCATGTTGATTGATTTATTATGATGTTTGCAGCAAAGAGAGTGTTTAATTATGGTAGAAGGCATTTTTCCTTTACATGGAGTTGTTCAATTATGAATTCTGTGGTGCCTCTAGAAATGGAAAGAATGACTGAACTTGAACAATAAAGCAAAAGACAGACACTGCTAATACTATGCTGGGATGCGGTTAAAGACAGAGCTCATGGGAAAGCAAAGTACTTGCACAAATACAATCATTATATCGTCAATTAATTATTATTCAGAATGTTTTCCACCAAGCTCAGTGCTGATACATGAAAACAAATTCTGAAGCCATTCCTGCTGGTATACCCTTACCCTTGCGAAGGGATATGCAGCTTTATTACAGCTGCCAAGGACAGAGATACAGAAAAGTCTTGCATTTGGTCTGCTTTGATGGTGTCTTGATAATTTACTATAGTGGCAAATAGTTAAACAAGGATATATTAGGAGTTAGGCAGAATTTCCAGCAAACACCATTAGTATTTTTATGATTAAAATGCAGTTGCAATTAAAAAAGGTGAAGTTCCACTGAAAATTTTTATTGTGTTTCTACTGTATATGTTGACAATTATAAATCATGGAATCATAGAATAGTTAGGGTTGGAAAGGACCTTAAGATCATCTAGTTTCAACCCCCCTGCCATGGGCAGGGACACCTCACACTAAACCATATCACCCAAGGCTACGTCCAACCTGGCCTTGAATATTGTCAGGGTTGGAGCATTCACAACCTCCCTGGGCACCCATTCCAGTGCCTCACCACCCTAACAGGAAAGAATTTCCTCCTTATATCCAATCTAAACTTCCCCTGTTTAAGTTTTAACCCGTTACCCCTTGTCCTGTCACTACAGTCCCTAATGAGGGGTCCCTCCTCAGCATCCCTATAGGCCCCCTTCAGATACGGGAAGGCTGCTATGAGGTCTCCACGCAGCCTTCTCTTCTCCAGGCTGAACAGCCCCAACTTTCTCAGCCTGTCTTCATACAGGAGGTGCTCCAGTCCCCTGATCATCCTTGTGGCCCTCCTCTGGACTTGTTCCAACAGTTCCATGTCCTTTTTATGTTGAGGACACCAGAGCTGCACACAATACTCCAGGTGAGGTCTCACAAGAGCAAAGTAGAGGGGCAGGATCACCTCCTTCGACCTGCTGGTCATGCTCCTTTTGATGCAGCCCAGGATACGGTTGGCTTTCTGGGCTGCAAGTGCACACTGAAGCTGGCTCATGTTCATTTTCTCATCAACCAACACCCCCAAGTCCTTCTCCACAGGGCTGCTCTGAATCTCTTCTCTGCCCAACCTGTAGCTGTGCCTGGGATTACTCCGACCCAGGTGTAGGACCTTGCACTTGTCATGCTTAATCTTCATAAGGTTGGCATCAGCCCACCTCACAAGCGTGTCAAGGTCCCTCTGGATGGCATTCCTTCCCTCCAGGGTATCAACTGAACCACACAGCTTGGTGTCATCGGCAAACTTGCTGAGGGCACACTCAATCCCACTGTCCATGTCAGCGACAAAGATGTTGAACAAGACCGGTCCCAACACCGATCCCTGAGGGACGCCACTCGTTACTGGTCTCCAGCTAGACATTGAGCCCACAACTCTTTGCATGCAGTCATCCAGCCAGTTCTTTACCCACCGAGTGGTCCATCCATCAAACTGATGTCTCTCCAATTTAGAGACAAGGATTTAGTGTGGGTCAGTGTCAAATGCTTTGCACAAGTCCAGGTAGATGACATCAGCTGCTCTACCCCCGTCCATCAGTTCCGTAGCCCCATCATTGAAGGCCACCAGATTGGTCAGGCAGGATTTCCCCTTAGTAAAATCCTCCTCTACTTGGGGAGGCTGAGCCATTTTCTTGCTCAGCTGTTCTCTATCTGTACTGAATTTTGCATCTTGATGCTGCCACTGTCTCCTACTTAGAAATTGTCACAAATGAGCTATCACTCTGAAACTAACCAAAGACTTTTTTTTGCACAACATTAAATAACATCACGATCTTTCAGCCACTCGAGGCCAAAACAACAGCAGGACTTCAAAATGCAAAGAAAACCCTGTTCACATAGATATAATTGGAGTTTCCACAGACATGGGATGTGAATGCTAAGAGTATAGTTGGATATGCTAATAGTTAATGTCTGAGGACCTTCATCAGAAAGACAAATTGTAAAAGACTATTCATCCACAAAAGGGCTACACAAAAATCAGTCACAAAAGGGAAATAAAAGACAGAAAGGGGTAGGTTTCAGTTTGATGATCCATGTAAGTGAGGCAACAACTGCTGCCTAAATGGACATCCCTACCTGATCCCATCCCCATGCTGCAGCTGACTGTTCCCATACTCTCCCTTGCGCTGGTGCTTGTCTGACCACCTAGTGCAGCAGCTGAGGGAGTTGAACTAGCAAAAACATACCGACTTGTATTCTTTTACTTGGTAGCATGTTTTCTGTTAGGTTAGATTTTTTTTAACTGGCTTGTTATAGGTTCAGGCAAGCATCAGCATAAGACCAAGAGTGGGGAATGGGACTGCATTTTAGAAACAGCTTGCTGTTGGAACAGCTTTGCTTCATTTAAAACCATAACCTTAAGCTCACTTCTTTGGAAAGTGTTTTGCTGTATCATTCCAACATCAGTGATCACAAAAGAACATCCCTCCTCTAATTTAATTGTTAAACAATCTGCAAGGAGTGGGAAGCAGTAAACATTGTTGTGGTTGTAACTACTGCTTTCTGCTGCTTTAGTTTGCTTTATTTCTTCCTGAAGCAAATGATGTGAAGAGCCCATAGCTACAAGAGCCTTTCCAAATGCAGTTTATCTCCCTTTTCTTTCTTACAGTTTTTGCTTTTTTTTGTTTGGTTGGTTGTTTTTTTTTGAATAAAGGAACAGAAACAGTTTCAAAAGATAGGGCTGTTAAGTTAGCTTTTAACAGGAGAATGGTATACAGAGCAATTGTAACAAACTGTAAATTGATTGAGTTCAGATTGTTATACAAGCTTTTACATGTCATACACATTTTTTTTAGAGATGGGTAGTTTCTTGCTTAATCAGTACTTACAACCGTAAATTCTTCTCTGCAGTTCTTCAAGGAGTGAAGTACTGTTTGTGTTTCACTTTTTCTTCTTAAAATCATCTTGGAAGAGCCATAAGGACCACATACCATCTTATAATCTAATATTTTTATCTCAGATTTCCAGAGTGTCCACAGCAAGAATGGAAAGAGCAAAACCAGATCAATTGTACTAAGCCCAACCTGTACTTTCTAGACGGCACATAGCTGGCTGCGTCCTGGAGCTGGGGTCATTTTAGTCTTGTACTGATAATGGGTTTTATGGGTGCATTTACCCTCCTCACCTGCAAATCCTTCCCAAGATTCCTACCCTGCTCCACCTCAGTCCACATCCGTCTTGCTGTGAACTCTGCTGAGAAACCTCCTTGCCAAATGACAACAACTTGTACTATCTGGTAACAATCACCTTACCTGTGTAGACAACTTTAACAATATTTATTTTTCTGTCTTAGCTATGCCCCCTCCTGAAATTCCATCTTTGCAAATGAAGGAGTAAAATATTGTATGCTCTGTGTGTCATCATTTAAAAGCACTGTGGCCTGTCATTAGATCCTCTCATGAAAATGGGCTTGACTCTATAGGTCTAAAATTCCTTTTGATATAAATTACCAGCTTGAGGACTTACACAGCCTCAAACATGAAGAATTTGCTGTCTGTAACATCATAACTTTCATAACAATTTCTAGCGCAAAATCTTCTGTAACTGAGTGAAAATAAAGGACATTTCTGGAGGAAGATACAGCAGCCAGACAGTAAAATGTATTTTTTAAGCTGACTGATTTTTTTTGTTGAAAGAACAATATTAATTCAGAGATAGATACATAGAGGTAATGCATATACCTTCCTGCATAAAAAAAGAATAATCTCTGTGTTGCAGGTATTTACCGTTGGCTAGACCTCGCAGTGTGGCAAGAATAGACTATGGCTCTTATGCAGCAGCGCCTCTTAGTGGTAGAAATAAATTCCGCATTTAGGTAGTATAGGAGCAGTATTTTTGCTTTCCTTTTACTTGATTACAAAGTTACTAACACAGCAGACAAACATTTTAATTTCCAATTACTCTTACTACCCAAGCCATAGGTCTTTTTACATTTATGGTTATGCACTGCAATCTTCCCTTCAGATCATGGGTGATTTTTATTTTATATTTTTAGCTTAAATATACTTCTAAAATTGGAAAAAATGTCTATTATCTGTTATTAAAAAAAAAAAAATCTTAAATGTGCTAAAGGTGCTTTCTGATTTTGAGATGTTCAGTTTGCTAACCATTAGAATGTCAAAAGAGATTTCAGTCTAAATTCTTTTTTAGTCAGGAATTCTATACTAGCTAAACTGGCTGAAATTCAATGGAAGCCTTTCATTTATACACAGGTACTTTAACTTTTGCAACTCACTGGGTTTTAGACTGATGACGTCCTTTAAAAGTGTAACTGGTGGGATACCTGATCAACATGAGTTCAGAAGACACATGAAACTTTAAAGAAAAAAGAAGTATAGTGAAACTCATTTCATCCAACACAGTCTCCACAATAAAGATTGCTTCTAAGTTCTTGATATAGGTTACTCCAGTTAACAGAAAAAGGGCATGTTTATTGTGTTTGACCTCACAACAGTAAACCTTTTTAGAACATCCAGGGTATTTTGTTGGGAAAAGCTGGTAGCTTTCTTCCTATGCCCAAAAATACTTTATGGTGTGCCAAGGGTATTTGGAAAAACAAACAAACAAATGAGTGATTCAACATGTCTAGAGACTTAAGTAGTTAGTGTCAGCTTTCCTTTATGCTTCTCAAACATCTGTCTTAGAAGCATCTTTATGGCCTGGTTTGGGTATTTCTCTGGTTCCTTATCTTCTTTCTGAGACTCATTTTCCATCATCAGATTACTTTAGTCCCACTCTAATGTTGGTGCCACTTGCCAGATAAGCTGGGTAGCCCTCCTAAGCAAAACTGAGAGAGGAGCCCCCAGTGCTGCTGGGCACTGCTCAATTGGCAGCCCTGGCTCCATGTCCAGCTCTCAGAAGCAGCCTCATCTCTTCTCCATTTGTGGATGGAGGGGTGGAGAGCTCTCTGTCCATGAGCTTTTGAAGCTGCTGGCCAATTGCAGCCACATTTGGCAGAAAGATTGGGGTTGTAACAAAGCAAGAACAGCCAGTCGTGGTGAGAGACCGGATTTGCAGCAGCATTTCAAAGCTCTTCTTCCGCAGGTCTCTGCAAACAGAGAGAGGAGCAGTGTCTCTATAAAGCCTCCAGAGGGAGATCCTGCCCATCTAAACCTGAGTGCCTAAATGCAGCTCCTTAATTCCACCCTGAATTCCTGGAAGTTTCATGAAACTGACGACCTGGGCGTGGAGAGGGAAGCTATAAATACCATGGCTGAGAGACCAGCTGCAGCGTAAATTCACCTGTAATCCGTGGCAAGATAGAATATGAACTGGAAAAAACATCCCAATCCCTTCAGTTGTGGGAAAATCTGTAACTAGAGTTCACAGGCTTCATAACCCCAGTCATCTGGAGAATCCTTCACTGGGTTCAGTAAATAAGAAAGCCATATTGACTCACCAGGCTGGATATGTAGGCTGACTGTGTGTTAGCAATTCTTTACATAGCTCGAAGCAGCATACAGAGACATAGAGGAACAGCTGTGGTCACCAAGAGATGGTACAAAGCAGAAGCAAATCCCTAGCAAAGACAGAAATTGGTGTGTTTTGAATTCACCAGAGTGTGGTTACACCTAATTAAATGAAAATATGTTATAACAGTGTTTTTGAGATGCCATTCCCCTGGGGTGGGTGCTGGTAAACAACTACATCTTATCTAGAATGTCAGTTGTAATGAACTGGCTTAGCAATGGCATAAATTGCAGCAGTTTGAAGACCAGAAGCAGGAGGGGATGCTGAGGAGGGTTGGCTGCTCATGGCAGGTGTGATGAAGCCCCTGACTGGGCAGAGCCCTAGTTCTGCATAACACCTCAGCAATTACAGTGAGTGGAAAACATCAGAAAAGATGGGAAAGAACTAATCAAATCACACTTGACAGTAGCTGTAGTAGACAGAGTTAATTTAATCTATCTGGTAGTTGTTCACTATTGTCACCAGTCAGGTGTGTATGTCATTGTATTTGTCCTTTGGAGCTGAAATAGCTACTGGTCCTGAGTGAAGATCCCTTTCCCATCCTTGCCAGGATCAGCCTGTGAGTGAACTAAGTTTTACCTGAATTGCCTGCCCCAACTGCAGCATAGCAGCAGTCTTCTGCTGGTGCAGTGTTTGTGCCAGGTTATTAAAGAAGCACGTAGGAAAGTTTATCAGCTAAAAACATTGAAGAAAATGAATGTGAAGGAGAAGGAGCCAAGTCCTGCTGTGCAAGCTCCACGGAACTACACTGTGATGCAGTGTTCCTGACCAGGTCAAAAGTGATCTTAGCCTGCTGCATTTTTGTTTAGAACTTTCTAAAGACACTTTACTCCTAAATCAAAACATCTTGTCTTTAGCAGGTTTATATGTATCCCTTCACACTCTCGGTGTCTCTGCCTTGTCCCTCTCTGCTCAGTGTTGGTGAGGCTCCCTCAGAAATACACCTTTCAGAGTTCTCTTTTTTATCCAGTAAGGATGGATGCTGCAAAGATGGAGGGGAGCATGCTAGTATTGTTAGGGGCCTACAGTATAGGGCCAGCAAGACAGGGTTTAGGGAGCTGCACTTGTTTCACCTGGTGAGAGGAGGCTGAGAAGCGACCTTGTGAACAATGGTAAAAGGGTAAATTCAGGGAAAAAGAGGCAGAACTTATATCACATGAAATCCCAGTCATACCCACAGAGCACAGGACCACAGCTATAAAGTGCATGTTAAATAAATCCACCATGGTCACTGACGTGATGCAGTAGGTACACAACAACATCATGACGCACACATCAACATAGCGCATCAGGCACACACAGTTCATGCGATGGTCGTCTGTAAACGCTTAAAGAGGAAGACCAGCATCCCAGAGGTTACAGCACACACACAGACCAGCTTTTGTCCAGTCTCAGGCCAACTTCTGTCTGAGATTTCTGTAGAAAATACATCTAATATATGTAACTATTCAAGTACATCGATAATGTATTTCTCAGTCATAAGGAGCTTGAGACTTCGTATGGCTACACTGATTCAATTGAAAATATTTTTTATTTATCTACAGCAACACAGAAAGCAGTATATGACACTTCAGAGAGAAATGGAATTTTCAGTTCTCAAATCAAAATAATGTAGAAAACCTGCTACAATCACACACACACACAAAAAAAATAGAATGCAAAGTTTGGTAAATAGTTCTAAAGTTAGGATTGAAAAGAAAAAAATGAAAGTATTGCTTAAAAACTTTTAAATGTTTTAAGCAAGTCCTGCGTCGTGAAAAATCTTTATTTTTCAGTAATTTTTACCATGAAAAATATTTGATATGGATATTACCCCAGAAATCACAGCTACACTCTTGTAACCAAAACACCAAACCTCAAAATGAGGCTTTTCTGATCTCTGCAAAGGTTGAACACATCAGATATGTTCTTCATGCGTTATTCTGGTTTATTAGTTTCTCTCTGTTCATATGGTTTAAGGCAAAGTTAAGTTATGTAAAATCTAAATAGTCCTTCATCTAACATTTCTTCATTATGCTTTTTTTTTCCTTTCAATCGTCAATCCTCATGTTTATGTCAGCCAGGTTACAGCTCGGTTCTGCTCATCAGCAGCTTCCAGTACCAGAGAATAGTTACACGGCTTTGGTTTGTTGCTTTAATACTTCTTTTTTTTTAATCTGAACATTTGATCCCTTACTCATGCTGACAGTCAAGGCTGGTTTGAGTCATGCTCTTGTGAGAATCTTTCTTGAAGAACTGAGTATTACTGCAAGATCTGTCGCAGTGTGAAACATAGCGTATCATGTTCCTGTCTAGAAATGACTTTCCAGAAGGCTGTGACCCTGTTCCTGCATATACAAACACACATGAGGATTTTGGTACTTGAATAACCCCCTAACCCACTGTAAATATCTCAAGCATAAAGCTATTTATGTAAGCATATGTTTGTAAGTTGATGACTACTGCAGACACGTACTAAGATGATTGTAATACAACTGAATGCATAATTTAATACAATCTGTCTTTGGTTTAATAAGGTGAAAACAGGTAGATGAACAAGGTTATTTTATTCATGACCTCCTGAAAACTCTCTTCAGCATGTACAAATCACTACGTGGAGCACTTGGCCCAGGTATTTTATAAATTGGAAAGAGAAATGAAGTACAAAAAACCAGGAGTGAAGTGCATCAGAACAATGAAACTGATAGGAACAGAGACAATATTTTTCTTCCTTCCCCAAATGCAAAAAAATAGCCTGAACTGAATGGAAAAAAACAGATGCTTGTCACAATCTTATCCCAAGTCATAGAATAGATTAAATACATACAATACGTAAAGTGATCAAGGAAACAGTAAATAAATGGTCTATGAATCCTACTTTTGTTATGTTGTTAGACAGATAAAAATGATCTAAAAGAATAAAACTAATAACCTTCAAGACTTTAATAATTGTTGGGGCTGCAGTTTCTAGATCTACTTTATGGAGAAATGTAGTCAGAGGCTGCATCTGGCTGTTAAGGACTGCGAATTGCAAAGCCATGCTTGTGACAGAGATCCATTTTGCCAGGTGGTAATCAATGAAGCTGGAGGTTGGCTGGTTTGGACAATTTTTCTTTCAGTAGCAAGTTGTATATATCAAGTCTTTGGGCTTAATATTTCTAAATAAATCACTGCATTTAAGCTTAGAGCAACAATCAAGTGTGGTAAAATAGTATTTATTTTTGAAACTTCAGTGATCTGATTTTTTTTAGTTACTCTACTGAGGAAAAGAAAAAAACATTAATTCCATTACTGAATTACACTTCCTTAGACTAAATAAACATAGGTTTCTATGAAGTCATAAAAAAACAGAGATATGAAATCCATTCTGGTTTGTGTCCATGAGTCTATCAACTGTTTCACCTTCTTCTGACCCAAGTACAATCACTAAGCTCAGGGCACTTACCTTCAGTTAGCTTGCGCCAAGAATGATACAAGCCAAGCATCACTATGTGATCACCAAGCATCACCAAGTGAAACAGAAAAAGAAGAAAGTGAGGAAAGGGGAACCTCTGCGTGAGAAAATACAATACTGAGATTGTAATGGCCTGAAAGTGCAAGTTTCAGTGGTGAAACCTTAGCCAGTGACTTGGAGCTCATCCTGATGAACTTCATGCAGGGAAAACATGACTCCTCTATAGCTCAAAGCAGTGTTGCACAGCAAGGTGCCGACGTTTTGCTCTTAAGGAGCACTGTCTTGGGCTTTTGTAAGCAGAGCATCCTGCTAGCAGAGGTGCTGATGAAGCCAAATAATGCTTCCTTCTTCCAGCTCCTTGCCAGTATCACCTCACAGCTCTTGCAGGCAGTGGCCATGTCGCCACCTGGCCTCATCTGAGCTCCCTTTAAGGCAACGCTACTTGATTTCCTTATTCACACAGCTTCTCACTGAAGTTTCACAGAGGTATATCTGTCATCTGTCACAAGAGTTTCACTTATGTGAGATGTATGAAGAGCAAAATCCAAGTGACGCTTCTGCTTTTGTGCACTTGCCCATTCTTTCTCTCTTGCCCGTGCAAGCACACGCCTTGAGCAGCTCTTTCCCAAGCTCCTTCCCAAGGGTGACAAGCTATATCTCTATGAATCCAGAAATGCTACTCTGCACTGTTGACCTCCCTCCCAGCAACATTATGATGAATACAGCAATTTGTTTCCTTGGCACAGTTTCTGTGTGATTCAGTAGATTAATTTAATCAATCAAACAAGCAATCCACCCATCCCAAATGGATAATAAAAAAAGTAAGAACTGACGTATTGAATCAGGCCAGAGGTCCACCTAGTTCATTAGTTTTTCTGGGAAAGTGGCTGACACCAGATGCTTGGGAAGCAGTGGATGAACAAGGAAAGCATGTGGTCACTCTTTTCCAGTCCACTACCTATCCTTCAGTGACCTGCAACTAACTGACTTGCTGAGAGGCAAATTTTTTCTGTTCCCCATCACTTGAAGTGTTTTTCTTCCATGAATCTAATTGCTTCCTGGATGTGCATAAAATTTCACTGTCTATAACATCCTCTGGAAGTGTTGCACAGTTTTTTGCTTTGGAGGCTTGCTTAATTTCCTTTTTTTTCTCTTAACCTTACTAGACTTGTTTTCTTAATGGTACCCTGATGGTTTTGTTACTACTTTCTGACTAGTGAGTTGATAAATCAAAAAGTTAGGGTGTGGAATTTAAGGAGGGTAAAGAGGGTACTGAAGGATTTAACAAGCAACTAACAATTAGAAAAGGTGTAAACCACCCACAATGCTGAAATTTTGTTCAGTAGTAAGAAGAGACGTGAAGGGAGGAAACTGAGGAGAACTCTGTTTTGACTGTGAAGGAAACTATTTTCCAACAGTGAAATGTATTTCCACCTGAAATATTTGGTAAGATATTGGTTATATCTAAAAATGGACTGGACCAGAACCCTTAGGGAAAAGGGGTAAGGATACTTTGTCATTGGCATTAGATAGCTACTAGATGCTCTTGCTCTCTCTGAAGGGAGCTCCTTTACATTCTTCCATGGATCGGAACCAAAATTTATATCTCATATTTGTGTCACTGCTCTTTGTGCCTTGGGATCTGACGTAGTTTGGATTTTGCTCCATCAGTTTCAGATCAGGGTTATAAATGGTTCATACAATGCTTTTATCTAATCATCATTATACGTTACAGAAGGAAGTTATAAATCCACTTATTTGCTCATCCATCCAGGATGTTTGGGAAGCAGTAGGAGTACAATTCTCTGGTCAATAGCTGGAAACCATTAGCTCAATCTGCTCTGGATGCCTCTCGTCGCAGGTGGGAAATTGTCCTTCCTTGTGTTGCCTGGTCCTTCTAGCACCTGGACATGCACATGACAGTGGTATGGAAGTAATTTGTGCAGAGCTTCCTGTGCGGTAGGATTTTGCATCTCCTCCATCCTCTCCAAGAACAGAGAGACAAATATGAGAGAAAATAGTCAGGCTTTGCATTTGTGTGGATTTACTGCTCATTAAAAAACAGCATTTCTGGAGCTCAGATGCCCAGACTGGAAATCTAAGTTGGTAAAAATAAACAGGGCAGACAGAACTCAGTGCATTAGGTCTAATCCTGACGATAGCGTGGCATGGCCTCATTTAAAACTGGGAACTGGCAGAGGTAGCAGATAAGGAGAGAGTGGTGACAGATGCCAGTTGGCACCAGATGAGGAAGCTTGGGGTTATAACCCACACTGTGAGTTAATAATGGCTACAAAAGAGGACACACAGACCAAATTGTATCACTGAAGAAAAAGCTTCTTAAAAGTCAGTCCTGACAAATGAAAGCTGGGGTTTTGTGTGTTCCAGTGCAATGACTCTGCTGAATAGAATACATGTGCCACTGTGGAGATAATTGCCAAAAACCTTTTTCAAGGTTTCTTTAAACTTACTCTTTAAAAAGTCACATAAAATTAGAGCTGGAAAAAAAGAATACAAAAAGGAAAACTGAACTTTCTGAATGACTGTGGCTTATGAGTGCAACTTTTCAATCCTTCATTATGACAAAGAGTGGTAACCCAGAAAACTGGGTTGGATTCATCAGCAACAGGCAGTCTTTTTTAAATTATTTAACCTCTAAGTGCATCACTTTATATTTGCTCTGAGAAGTGGTGTGCTTACAAAAAACTGAGAGAAATTCAATGTCAGCACACATCTGTTGCTTTGGGGATTTTTCCCTGGTTTATCAGAGTAAACAGGGACAAATTCAAAGTTTTCATTACTTTGCAGAGCATGTGGTGCCCTGGGGGCAGATTGCTTCGCTGCTGTTGCTGTGTCTCTCTCCCTCTGAAGTAAGTTATCTGGTGTGACGTGGGCAGAACTCTAGCATGGAGTTTACTTGGGAGTAAATGCTTGAAAGTGAGATGTGGGGCACAGTTACCATGTGGAACTAACTGCAAGAAGATATTAATGAAAGGAATACATTAGTAGGTTTTTTTATAGATATAAAATCATATATAAATCATCTAGGGTGAGATGTTGAGCAAATTGTTTCATTGTCTTATGATGGTTCAAAATGAGGATAATTATACTTACCCTATTGAGTAAACTAATTAGAAATCCAAACATAGAAAGCACAGTATGTTCCTAATGTGATTTTCCTCAGCTCAAGGAAGAGAGCATAGCAGAGAGATAACAGGAAAGGAAAACAAAGGGAATGTCAGCTCTTGCTCTGGTGCCAGAGTGGCAAAAATGCCCTCATGGCATAGAATCATAGAATCATAGAATAGTTAGGGTTGGAAAGGACCTTAAGATCATCTAGTTCCAACCCCCCTCCTGTGGGCAGGGACACTTCACGCTAAATCATATCACCCAAGGCCTCGTCCAACCTGGCCTTCAACACTGCCAGGGATGGAGCATTCACAGCCTCCCTGGGCAACCCATTCCAGTGCCTCACCACCCTAACAGGAAAGAATTTCCTTCTTATATCCAATCTAAACTGCCCCTGTTTAAGTTTTAACCCGTTACCCCTTGTCCTATCACTACAGTCCCTAATGAAGAGTCCCTCTCCAGCATCCCTATAGGCCCCCTTCAGATACTGGAAGGCTGCTATGAGGTCTCCACGCAGCCTTCTCTTCTCCAGGCTGAACAGCCCCAACTTTCTCAGCCTGTCTTCATACGGGAGGTGCTCCAGTTCCCTGATCATCCTCGTGGCCCTTCTCTGGACTTGTTCCAACAGTTCCATGTCCTTTTTATGTTGAGGACACCAGAACTGCACACAATACTCCAGGTGAGGTCTCACAAGAGCAGAGTAGAGGAGCAGAATCACCTCCTTCGACCTGCTGGTCACGCTCCTTTTGATGCAGCCCAGGATACGGTTGGCTTTCTGGGCTGTGAGCCCACACTGAAGCTGGCTCATGTTCATTTTCTCATTGACCAGCACCCCCAAGTCCTTCTCCACAGGGCTGCTCTGAATCTCTTCTCTGTCCAACCTGTAGCTGTGCCTGGGATTGCTCCGACCCAGGTGCAGGACCTTGCACTGGGCATGGTTAAACTTCATGAGGTTGGCATCAGCCCACCTCACAAGTGTGTCAAGGTCCCTCTGGATGGCATTCCTTCCCTCCAGGGTATCAACCGAACCACACAGCTTGGTGTCATTGGCAAACTTGCTGAGGGCGCACTCAATCCCACTGTCCATGTCAGAGACAAAGATGTTGAACAAGACCGGTCCCAATTACCATTTAGATGAGGAGTGCATCAGGCACCTTCACAGCTCTCTTTCTCCTTCATCAGCATGGACTTTTATGTCAGTGGTTGTTTAGGTGTCAGTCAACTCAATAGGAATGGCATCTGTTTCATTTTGACCCCTCCAGGATAGGTTGAGCATCTTCATCTTCTTTCTTCATCTTCTGTGCTGGACAGTACATGCTGCTGTGACGACACATTTTATCACTGACACCAGTTATAAGATGTGAAGGGGATATTTGATATATATGATACCAGGAATAAGTCCAAGGACTCTGTGTGAAGAAAGCTGAAGATTAAGTTCATGTTTTTTTCACTTTTTGAATGGCCTTCAAAATACAATACAATATCAATAAAGACTGTTTTAAATGAATCTTTCGATAGCTAGCTGCTTCCTACACTTGACACTGATCAGGATTCCTACAGGGACAGTGCTCTTCAGATACCGAATACAGCCCAGTAAGACCTCACAGTAGAGCTCTAGTAGAAAAGCAGGAATCAAAGGAAAATCAAACCCTTTTGCAAACACATGCTTAAACACAATACCCTCCATGTTATTCTATGTTTCATTGCTGTACCCTGAAACAGAGTTAATCAGTCTTTATTATTTCTCCATGCGGTCTGCAGCATACTCATCTCAAAAACTCTCAAAAGGAAAGTAACTTCATAGCCTCCTGATTTGGCTCTAAGTGGCCTAATCATTAAATTCTTTTTCTAACGTACCACATTTAGGTGAGAAACACTGAAGTTAAGGTCTTGGAAGGCGTTAAAATACAGCAGTGCTAGTAGCCCCTGTCAGTAGAGTGGTAAGTACCTGGCTTATGCAAATAAAATTCTTTTTATTAACATGGCAGAATTTCAGCTCTCCTCATAATTTTAGTGAAATAAGTAATTTGGGCATTTCTGTATTGTATAACTGCATCTAGACCCAAGTCCTTAGTCAGTACAAATTTATCTGCTGCTATTCATATCATCACTTTGGTCTAGCAAAGTTCTGACAATGATATAGGGCTTGGCTTGAGCAAACTGGGCTCCATCCCACCAGCTCCTAGCTGTTAATACCATTTCTTTTCACTGCCTCTGCAGCCAAATCTCCATGAAAGGAGATTGTCTCCATGTCTGCTCACTCCTCAAAAGGACACCTTGAGGTCAGTTCCCTAATGATTCATATTCTTTGTCAGAATACACAGAAAGGGGTCCTAACATTAAACCATAGCTTGAATAATTTTTCTGTTCCAGGATAAAAATCACCCTGGAATGTGTTATGAGAAAAAAATACAGTATCTGAGCAGATTTTTTCAAGTGGTGATAAATGTCCTTGGACTACTGAATGCAAGACTGACCTATTTTCTTTCTGTTCGTTTGTTTTGTTTCAACAAGGTGGACAGGAATTTTGTTTTCAGAGGCTTCTTGATAGCTGAAATACCTGGCTTTTTATTTTATGTTTTATTAAAGGCATGCAATGATCCCTCTACAATGCACTGCCTGTCATGTTCAATCAATTCATTGAGTTACTGTGGTGAACTCATTAGGACTATAACAGTTTAAATCTATTATCCATAGCCAGGCCAACATTAGCAAAAAAATGGTAGTATCTTATGGAGTACATAGAGTCTGGATGTTACCTTTCTGCTAGAGGGCAGAAATAGTACAGTGACCATGTAAATGAAACTGTTGGCTCCTTTCTACAGGCCAAAGTCAGTCTCCTCTCAGTGCCCATGTACATATGTCATAGAATCATAGAATCATAGAATAGTTAGGGTTGGAAAGGACCTTAAGATCACCTAGTTCCAACCCCCCTGCCATGGGCAGGGACACCTCACACTAAACCATATCATCCAAGGCTTCATCCAACCTGGCCTTGAACACTGCCAGGGATGGAGCATTCACAGCCTCCCTGGGCAACCCATTCCAGTGCCTCACCACCCTAACAGGAAAGAATTTCCTCCTTATATCCAATCTAAACTTCCCCTGTTTAAGTTTTAACCCGTTACCCCTTGTCCTGTCACTACAGTCCCTAATGAAGAGTCCCTCTCCAGCATCCCTATAGGCCCCCTTCAGATACTGGAAGGCTGCTATGAGGTCTCCACGCAGCCTTCTCTTCTCCAGGCTGAACAGCCCCAACTTTCTCAGCCTGTCTTCATACGGGAGGTGCTCCAGTCCCCTGATGATCCTCGTGGCCCTCCTCTGGACTTGTTCCAACAGTTCCATGTCCTTTTATGTTGAGGACACCAGAACTGCACACAATACTCCAGGTGAGGTCTCACAAGAGCAGAGTAGAGGAGCAGAATCACCTCCTTCGACCTGCTGGTCATGCTTCTTTTGATGCAGCCCAGGATACGGTTGGCTTTCTGGGCTGCAAGCACACACTGAAGCTGGCTCATGTTCATTTTCTCATTGACCAACACCCCCAAGTCCTTCTCCGCAGGGCTGCTCTGAATCTCTTCTCTGCCCGACCTATAGCTGTGCCTGGGATTGCCCCGACCCAGGTGTAGGACCTTGCACTTGGCATGATTAAACTTTATGAGGCTGGCATCAGCCCACCTCACAAGTGTGTCAAGGTCCCTCTGGATGGCATTCCTTCCCTCCAGGGTATCAACCGAACCACACAGCTTGGTGTCACTGGCAAACTTGCTGAGGGCGCACTCAATCCCACTGTCCATGTCAGTGACGAAGATGTTGAACAAGACCGGTCCCAACACCGATCCCTGTGGGACACCACTCGTTACTGGTCTCCAGCTGGACACTGAGCCATTGCCCACAACTCTTTGCATGCGATCATCCAGCCAGTTCTTTATCCACTGAATGGTCCACCTATCAAATTGATGTCTCTCCAATTTAGAGACAAGTCTTACTTCAAAACCTAAAGACAACATGCATTACATGGATGATCCAAAAGTGATTGTAAAAGTATTTTAAAGATTAGATTACTTTTAGCAGGGTCTCTGAGGCAAACTCTTGTTTGTTTCAGTGGAGCTGCGCAAGGGATGACTGACTGGTACCTTCTAGGAGGGACTGGGTCTACCTTTATAAATGGCTGCGCTCAACACAGGGGAGAAACACCCCTCTGTGTTACATGCAAATGAAACTGGTGCTAGATACAGTCTGACTATAAATAAGGGACAATTTTTTAACACTGAGAGCATTTAAGGGTTGCAGTTCCTTGCTTGTTTCCATCAATTTTGGCGTCAGGAGAGGTTATTTGTGCTCTGGTTACTCAAAAGCTAATGCTGGGTAGCCCTCTGGCACTTTATGCAGGAAGTCATACTACAGTGACAAGATGGTTCTCTCTAGCCTTATGAACAAATGTAAATGACAGATGTAGGGGTGCACAGAAAGAATGGAGCCAGCACTCCCTAGACATCCGAAACTGAGGGAACTGCTTTCCCTGTCTTCTCCCTGCAAAATGGAAGCCCAGTCTGAAAGATCTTCAGGTTGAATGCATGATGTATCAGGCACTGCCTATCACTGACCTTATCACTTCATAAAAAAAATGAGCAAGGAACCTATATGCAAGATTTCTCTCCAAACATCAGTGTAAAGCTTTTACAGGCATAAAATACTGACTTGGCTGAATTTGAATAGATGTGGGGTAGAGAAAATACCCATCTTTATTACTCAGTTTGATGACCTCACTTCGCTACAGAATTTAGATTATTTAAGCAATTATATGTTAAATTAAATTTGTCTACAACATCTGAACACCCATGTTTTATAACTGTACCAGAAATAAAGAGCTTGGTTAATACATACTTCTAGAAGATTTTTCACACAAACAGAAACACACAAACAAGTTTTCCTTATTTAGGAGACTAAGGTAGAAGCTTTATTTGCATAGATGAATAGTTGCATTGGATTTGGAAAGATTCTTTATCTTGCATTTACCTAAACCCTAATCCTGCAAACACCTGGCGCTGCAGTGTTGAATGCCCACTGCCCAAGCTGCAGTTTGGCATTGCAGTATTGATAGCGTAGTTACAATATTAATAGCATTTATGTAACATCTGTTGCCTAAGTACCTCCAAGCACTTTACAAATGTTAACTAACGAGAAGCCTGCCCATGTTCTTTTTGAAGTCAATGGCAGCATTCCAGTTGTTCTCAAAGAGAGCAGGCACAGGCTCTGAGCCTCTAAATAACGTAAAAGTAGGTTAAGGATCTCTGTGTTCACTGGAAAAGGAAGGGATAACGGAGCTGAGGAACAGAACCTAAAAGGCTTTTCTTTAACTGTAGGGCTGTGTTTCCCTGGAAGAAAAAGTAATATAATTTACTGGTGAGACCACAGAATGAACCATAAAGAAGGAGCTGCTCACAAAGGCTTAAACTATTGTTGCCTTAGAATGTGACCTTTTTCTTATTCCAAAAACAACTGGAGACAAAGCTGGGTTTCCCAGGATGTTTCTCTCTAGTGGGTGCAACTGCCCTACAAATAGCAGCTCCTTAGAAAGGCATTTTTTTCCTCTCTGAGACTTTCTGTGTGAAGGTATGCAACATTTCTAGAAGTCTAGTTTCTTTGCCTCTAAGTGTTATGTGTCCACGACTGACATGTTTTCAAATCAATGCTCTTGGCTTATTGAGCCATGGTAAGTAATCTTATGAGGAACAGAAGTCAATATGTATTTGCACTTTCACTCTAAAGCACATTCCTGGCAGCCACCCTCAGGACTGATTCCCATTTCAGTCAAATGCTCTGGCATCACATCTTCATTCAAATTCTCAGGGGCAGCCAGTGGTGCCTCTTTTGTATCGTGTGCCTTCATGCAGAGGTCCACACAGGGGCAAGAGGGTCACAGCTCTCTAGAAGCTGTAGGCTTAACTGTCCCCTGTGAAAAGATAAATAGCATTTAGTTAAATAGTTAAAGTGACTGGAACACAGCCATACAGAGGGTATTGTCAGAGCCGGTAAATGAAAGGAGGGGTTTTCATGGCCTATTTCAATGTTGTTTCAAAATAAAAAAGCCCCAACAGTGTATCCAAAAAGGAAGAACCAGAAAATAGCCTGCAATAATTTTCCTCTAGTGTGCCTATACTTCAGAAGATTGAAATAATTGCTTGTGAATGATGCCACCAGGGAGCCTACAGCCTGTTTCCAGGCAGCTGTCCATCAAACACCCATGGGACATAGGAAATGCACTGAAGGCACTGGAGGTCCCTGTGATGCCATGTGTGTCACACTGTCCATTTGGTTCAGTGAGGAGAACTATAGCAGTATGGATTAGATTATCTGAACTTTACAGAAGACATCCACACAGAAACTTGTTCCTGGTCAGCAGTGCTGTGGAGAAGCAATGCTCCTCAGTATGAAGCACCATATGATGATTCATCTGCACAATGGGATTTAAATGGGCATTTTTTGTGGGTACAGATGGCACCATCTTTCTGTCTTACCAGTCACATCACTCTTTCAATATAGTCTAAATGGCATCAGCTTTAGGATGTAAAAGTATTACTTATCTCTGCAAAATGAGATATGTGGAAATTTCTGGCCAGATTTGCTGCCTGCCTCCCAGTTTGCATTCTGCTCAGCATCCATCTTCATTGACTTTTTCCCCACACCAATGTGAGATTAGAACACCACGGGAAATTAAACACAGTGCACATAAATCATGTTTATTATTGCCTCGGATACAGAAAGATAACAAGAATCAGTAAGAAAGGCACAATGACTCACAGTTTTATTAGTATACTCAGTTTTTCATGAGCTGAGTCTTCATAAAGAAAATGGTTTAATTGGACCACTGAGATCTTGAAGAATTCTTATATTCCTGTTATTTATCTTCTGAAGCCTCAGTTTCTGATTTTCTGTAGCACTTACAATCATGAGGGAAAGAACTTTACTTCTCTCAGAGAACCTGATAGATTTCTAAAAGCTAGAGAGGTTTTGTGAAGGCAGAATTCATCTCACCTGCAATACCTGAAACAGAGAGGTGGTGCTCAGGTCTCTGAGCAGCTTGAACTGGTGAGGAAGCAGACTGCCAAAGAAACAAACAGAACTGGTGGTCCAGATGGTGGAAGTGGTGTCCTTCCATCTTCTACCCTCACAAATCATAAACCCCCCATGGAACTACAATTTCCCTCTGCCTAATTACAGATCAGTAGGTCTGAAGAACTTTATTTTGATGATTCCTCATGTTTATTGGTCTTTTATCACAATCTTCCATGCCTTTATTTCTGTGACAGATTCATTGCCTTACATAAATTTGTTGCTACTATTTTTCTGGAAAATGTTATTCAAATACAGTTTAACCTGCACATATCAGAATCTGGAGTCCATACAATTATCCCTAATGAAGTCAGATACAAACGTGTTTCTTTGCTTACAGTGTAATCCTTAACCATTGTTTTCTTCTGGCCACAAATGAGAGGATTTGGTTCCCTGGCTGCTTCATAACCTTTACCTGCATCCTTTTGAGCTGTTCTTTTATTCACTTCCCAGAAATAATCCTTTGCTCTCCTGTCGTGGTTTAAACCCAGTCAGGCAATTTGTTCACTCACTCCCAGTGAGTGGTGCCGGGCTGACAGCAATCGAGGCCCCCCTCTGGGGCTCTCCCCTTCCCCGCTCCCGGAGGAACGGGGAGGAGGATCGAAAGAAGGCAACTCCTACGGGTTGAGACAAGAACAGTCCAGCAACCAATGTACAACACAAACCACCACCGCTACCACCAACGACAACAATGATAAGAGAAAATAACAAGGGAAGAGAATACAATACCACCGGCCAAGAAACGAGTCCCACCCAGAAGCCCGTGTCCTTCCGGGGAACTCCCAGTTACCCCCCACCCCGGGCATGACGTGCTGTGGTATGGAATACCTCCTTGGCTAGCCTGGGTCAGGCGCCCCATCTCTGCTTCCTCCTGGCTTCCCCTCCTCCCTGGCAGAGCATGAGCCTCACAAAGTCCTTGGTCAGGGTAAGCATCACTTAGCAACAAGCAAAAACATCGGTATCACCAGCACTGTTCCCAGGCTGGAAGTCAAAACACAGCACTGCACCAGCTACCACGAAGGAGAAACATGACTGCTACTGCTGAACCCAGGACATTATCCACCCCCTATTCCATACCATTCACATCATGCTCAGATCCCACATTTTCAATACACCATCGCTCTCCCACATATATACATCCATATACACAGACCAAGAGAAAAAGATCATTTTCTTAGTGCATGGACCAACCCCTATAATGCTGCCGAGTCCATTCGGTCCATGATGTCAGGTTCCATCTCTTGTAACAATCTTTCAGGGCAGGAAAGGCTGTGTGCAGTATTGGATCGTTGCCTGCTGATGCTGGTCGTTCCTTTACTGCAGAACTCATCCGGTTCTATCAAAGTTCATTCTCTGTTGGGATGATGGTTGGAGGGAAGTCAGGGCTAGTCACTGCTGACCTGGAGACATCTAGTTGATGGGCTATAAGAGTATTACACAGCAGGCAACAGCATACAATTAAGTTCACTGGCTGTTTTCCCCTAAAATCAAATCCCCTTGAGGTACACATCGGACTTCCCCATCTTCCCGCATTACCCACCAAGTATATCCAGGTCCCTGAGCAAAAGCAATCCCACGAGTGGGTTTGCCTTTACCTGAAGCAGGAATAACCCAGACTGTCTTCCCCAGCAAATTCTTCATATGCACCACGGGAACTTTGTCCCCCTCTACAATATGTAAAAGTTCTGACTGGGCTGGGCCAGCCCTGTTGGCAGATCCTCTGGTGTTGACCAACCAGGTGGCCTTTGGTAAGTGTGTCACCCAATGCTTGAAAGTTCCCCCACCCATTGCTCTCAGTGTAGTTTTTAACAGCCCATTGTACCGTTCGATTTTCCCAGAGGCTGGTGCGTGGTAGGGGATGTGATATACCCACTCAATGCCATGCTCTTTGGCCCAAATATCTATAAGGTTATTCTGGAAATGAGTCCCATTGTCTGACTCAATTCTCTCTGGGGTGCCGTGTCGCCACAAAATCTGTTTCTCAAAGCCCAGGATAGTGTTCTGGGCAGTGGCATGGGGCACAGCGTATGTTTCCAGCCACCCGGTGGTTGCTTCCATCATGGTAAGCACATGGCGCTTGCCTTGGCAGGATGTTGGCAGTGTGATATAGTCAATCTGCCAGGCCTCTCCATGTTTATACTTCAACCATCGTCCTCCATACCAAAGAGGCTTTAACTGCTTGGCTTGTTTAATTGCAGCACATGTTTCACACTCATGAATAACCTGGGCAATAGTGTCCATTGTTAAGTCCACCCCTCGGTCACGGGCCCATCTATATGTTGCATCTCTGCCCTGATGGCCTGAAGTGTCATGGGCCCATCGGGCCAAAAATAATTCACCTTTATGTTGCCAATCTAAGTCCATCTGAGCCACTTCAATCTTAGCCGCTTTATCCACTTGTTGGTTGTTCTGGTGTTCCTCAGTGGCCCGACTCTTGGGTACATGGGCATCTACATGACGTACCTTCACCACCAGGTTCTGCACCCTGGCAGCAATATCTTGCCACAGTGCAGCAGCCCAGATGGGTTTACCTCTGCGTTGCCAGTTGCTCTGCTTCCCTTGCTTCAACCACCCCCACAGGGCATTTGCCACCATCCATGAGTCAGTATAGAGGTAAAGTACTGGCCACTTTTCTCATTCAGCAATGTCCAGGGCCAGCTGGATGGCTTTCACCTCGGCAAACTGACTCGATTCACCCTCTCCTTCAGCAGTTTCTGCAACTTGTCGTCCAGGACTCCATACAGCTGCCTTCCATCTCCGATGCTTTGCCACAATACGGCAAGACCCATCAGTAAACAAGGCATACTGCTTTTCACTTTCTGACAGTTTATTATATGGTGGGGCCTCTTCAGCACGCACCACCTCCTCCTCTGGTGACATTCCGAAATCTTTGCCCTCTGGCCAGTCCATGATGACTTCTAGAATGCCTGGACGACTGAGATTTCCTATTCGAGTTCATTGTGTAATTAGTGCAGACCATTTACTCCATGTAGCATCAGTTGCATGATGTGTAGAGGAGACCCTGCCTTTGAACATCCAGCCCAGCACGGGAAACCGGGGTTCCAGGAGAAGCTGTGCTTCAGTGCCAATCACTTCCGAAGCAGCTCGAACCCCTTCATAGGCTGCCAGTATCTCTTTCTCAGTTGGGGTATAGCTGGCCTCAGATCCTTTGTATCCCTGACTCCAAAGCCGAGGGGTCGACCTCGAGTCTCCCCTGGAGCTTTCTGCCAGAGGCTCCAGGTAGGACCGTTCTCCCCAGCTGCAGTGTACAGTACATTTTTTACATCTGGCCCGGTCCGGACAGGTCCAAGGGCTACTGCATGAACTATCTCGCGTTTAATTTGCTCAAAGGCTTGTTGCTGCTCAGGGCCCCATTTAAAATCATTCTTCTTCCGGGTCACATGATAGAGAGGGCTTACAATCGAACTGTAATTTGGGATGTGCATTCTCCAGAACCCCACTGCACCCAAGAAAGCTTGCGTTTCTTTCTCATTAGTTGGTGGAGACATTGCTGTTATCTTGTTGATCACATCTGTGGGGATCTGTCTACGTCCATCTTGCCATTTTATTCCCAAAAATTGAATCTCCTGTGCAGGTCCCTTGACCTTATTCCTTTTTATGGCAAAACCGGCTTTCAGCAGGATTTGGATTATTTTCCTCCCTTTCTCAAAGACTTCTTCCGCTGTATCGCCCCACACAATAATGTCATCAATGTATTGCAGGTGTTCTGGAGCTTGCCCCTGTTCCAGTGCAGTCTGGATCAGTCCATGGCAGATGGTAGGGTTGTGTTTCCACCCCTGGGGCAGTCGGTTCCAAGTGAACTGGACACCCCTCCAAGTAAAAGCAAACTGTGGCCTGCACTCTGCTGCCAAAGGAATGGAGAAAAATGCATTGGCAATATCAGTTGTGGCATACCACTTGGCTGCCTTTGACTCCAGTTCATACTGAAGGTCCAGCATGTCCTGTACAGCAGTACTCAATGGTGGTGTGACTTCATTCAGGCCACAATAGTCTACTGTTAGTCTCCATTCTCCATTACACTTTCGCACTGGCCATATGGGGCTATTAAAGGGCGAGCGGGTCCTTCTGATCACTCCCTGACTGTCCAGTCTATGGATCAGCTGATGGATGGGAATCAGGGAGTCTCAGTTGGTGCGATATTGCCGCCGGTGCACTGTTGTGGTCGCAATTGGCACTTGTTGTTCTTCAACTTTCAGCAACCCCACAGCAGAGGGATCTTCTGAGAGACCAGGCAAGGTGGACAGCTGCTCAATTTCCTCAGTCTCCAAAGCAGCAATACCAAAAGCCCATCGTACCCTTTTGGGTCTTTGAAGTACCCTCTCTTGAGGTAGTCTATGCCGAGGATGCATGGAGCCTCTGGACCAGTCACAATAGGGTGCTTTTGCCACTCCCTCCCAGTCAGGCTGATTTCAGCCTCCAGCACAGTCAACTCTTGGGATCCTCCTGTCACTCCAGAAATATAGATGGGTTCCACCCCTTGACAGCTTGATGGCATCAGGGTACACTGTGCACCGCTATCTACTAGAGCCTTATACTTCTGTGGGACTGATGTGCCAGGCCATCTGATCCACACAGTCCAATAAATCCGATTGTCTCCTACCTCCACTTGGCTGGAGGCAGGGCCCCTCTAATGGTCATCACAGTGTTGGACATTTGAGTCATGGTGAAAGGGATTATTCTTTGTTATCACAGGAGCTGGAGTAAAATCAGCTCTTCCATTCCATCTGGTAAACTGCTCACCAGAGACTGAAGCTGTAGGTCTCATGGGATGATCAGTCTTGGCCCTTGCTCCCCTCTTCAGTTCACTCGCCCATTCCTCCAAAGCTGAAGAAGGTTTTCCATCCCACTTTGTCATGTCTTCTCCGTGATCCCGCAGGTAAAACCATAGGGTACCCCGTGGCGTATACCTCCTGTATCTCCTCTCTTGAACAATAGGACGCCTTTTGTTAATAGCTGAGACATGTGTTGGTACACGTGAGGAGCTGGGTAAATCAAATAGATCGTCCCTCAATTGTTTGAGGTCCTGGGACAGTTTTTCCACAGCTGAGATGATGGAAGGGGTGAGGTTGTCTTCGAACTCTCGGAGTTTATGAACCATTTCATCCACTGTTAGTGGTACTATGTCATTCCAGGTTACTGTTGCCAATGAATGGGCATATGATGACGGTGCATTCCGTGTAAGTTTTCGCCACATGGGTCGTGTACATTCAACTTCATCTGGATCTATGGGTGTATCCCCGTTATTCGGCTTGATGTGATAGATCATCTCTACGATGGCTGATTCCCTCAGAGACTGGATGCCTTTGTCTATAGTAGTCCACTTGGCCGAACGACTCATAACATTGTCTTTGTATGGAAACCTTTCTTTCACAGCTGCCAAGAGCCGCCTCCAAAGACTGAGGGACTTTTTCTCTCTTGCAATTGCTTTGTCAATTCCCCCTTCTCTAGCAAGTGATCCCAGCTGCTTGGCTTCTGTACCTTCTAGTTCGTGACCATCGGCCCCATTGTCCCAGCATCAGAGTAACCAGGTGATGATGTGCTCCCCTGGTTGACGGGTAAAATCTTTTCACATATTCCGTAGCTGGGTTGAGGTCCGAGGTCGAGAAGTCACCTCTTCTTCTTCTTCTTCGTCATGTGATGATGACTCCTGATCAGATGCTAGACCGGGTGGTGAATTCATTGGTTCTTCATCTCGCTTTGCCCTTCTTGTCTCTTTTTTTGCTTGTTCTCTTGCGTACAGGGGCAACCGATACTGGTACGAATTGGTCCTCTGGTTTGGCTGCAGTGATTATCACTGTGGTTTGAGTAGCGACTGCACTTGTTGCTGGGGGTGGTGTAGCTGCTGTGCTTGGAGCTGGGGTAACCGCGCTGTCTGTTGCAGTCGAAGTTTGAGCAGCTGCTGTACTTGCCACTGGGGTAGCTGCGCTGTTCATTGCAGCCAAAGTTTGAGTAGCGACTGTACTTGTCGCTGGGGGTGGTGAAGCTGCTGTGCCTGGAGCTGGAGTAGCTGCGCTGACTGTTGCTTTGCCCTCAGATCCACCGACATTCTTTTCCTTTTGAAGGTTCTGGATAGTGTTGAACAAGGCCCTGTAAGCATAGGCCAAGCCCCAGCACGTTGCCATGATTTGTCCATCTCTGGTATGGCCAGAATGACCACACACCTCATTTAAGTGTTTTACTAATTCTTCTGGATTTTGCAGTTGTGCGGTGGTGAAATTTCAAAGTACTGGAGGGGCCCACTGACCTAGATACTTGCCCATACTATCCCACACACCCTGCCACTCATGGCTGTCCAGCCTCAGGGAAAATCTCTTGGTCCTCCTACATCGTTGTTTGACCCCAGACAAGACCCAAACCTGACTCTGCTTAACTCTTGAAATCAATCATGGGCAAAACACACTCTGTATGCGTGTTAGCATGGTGATTCCCATCACCATCAGCAAACAAGTCTCAACAGCATTAAAAGGCCATTCAAAAACTTCAAAACTCTCAAATGTAAATGGTTGGGGGGGAGGACTGGGAGGATAAAAGGATGTCTCCTTCACAGGTTGAGCACCTGAGAAGGAGAAAAAAGATGTGTAATTGCTAAGCACCTCCATCATATACCTACCAAAGTATAAAGGTGGTGACCACACTGGGAACATAAGCCAGATCAGTTTCATGATCAATGATTCTATTGTATTACAAGTCATTACCATAAAGTACAATGGGACAAAAACCTTAGCCCAAGTCCCACACTTGAAAAACACTAATACAGCAAAAACACTAATACAGCAAATACCGGATGGAAGTAAGATACGATATACTGAAACTGTGAGATCAAGAGGAACAACCTTGAGAGCCAATAAATCAGCATTGTGACGAGTGACTATCAATCCAGTCAGATCTGTTCTTATCTCAACCCCTCGGGCCCCACATTGGGCGCCAAAAAGAACTGTTGTGGTTTAAACCCAGTCAGGCAACTTGTTCACTCACTCCCAGTGAGCGGTGCTGGGCTGACACAATCGAGCACCCCCACCCCCCCGCCCCCCCCGGGGCTCTCCCCTTCCCTGCTCCCAGAGGAACGGGGAGGAGGATTGAAAGAATGCAACTCCCACGGGCTGAGACAAGAACAGTCCAGCAACCAATGTACAACACAAATCACCACCGCTACCACCAACGACAACAATGATAAGAGAAAATAACAAGGGAAGAGAATACGATACCACCAGCCAGGAAACGAGTCCCACCCAGAAGCCCGTGTCCTTCCGGGGAACTCCCAGTTACCCCCCACCCCGGGCATGACGTGCTGTGGTATGGAATACCTCTTTGGACAGTTTGGGTCAGGCGCTCTGTCTCTGCTTCCTCCCGGCTTCCCCTCCTCTCTGGCAGAGCATGAGCCTCACAAAGTCCTTGGTCAGGGTAAACATCACTTAGCAACAACAGAAAACATCGGTATCACCAGCACTGTTCCCAGGCTGGAAGTCAAAACACAGCACTGCACCAGCTACCACGAAGGAGAAACATGACTGCTACTGCTGAACCCAGGACATCTCCCCAGTGTTGTACAATAGCAGGTGTTTCTCCCTGGAACACTTAGTGATGCAAAGGTAAAGGCTAATCTCTAGCCTTGCCGTAAAAGACATGATTTCTCTTTCAGCATTTCAAAAGAACATCCCACAGACTTTCAAAAGTCCCTTAGGTTATGGCTAAACTCTTTTCTCATTGGATAATAACTCTCATGAACTATGGAAGCAAAGTCTCACAAAATAAGAATAATCTACTATCATTCCCATTAGCCTGAGGAGAAGATAATTTTCTTCCTTGCTCATTTGGGCAAATGGGCCCATTTTTCCACACAACTTGCTACCAGGGATCTTTATACAGCATTCCCACTGGAGTACTGGGTCTGACTTCCAACAGAGCCCATCATGAGCTCCCTGCCCTGGATTTCCCAGTTCAGTGACAGGCAAATGGTGCTGCAAACCTCTTCTGTACCACCCTGGCAGTCCATGTATCCTGACTGAACTTAAGTGCTAACAGGAGCAGTCAACAGTGACGGGTGTGAGCACATGGGTTGCGCTGTCAGTGTGCCTTTCCACAGTGTTGGTCTGTCTCTGCATTTCTCAACTTATTTCCTCGAAAATGGCTTATATCATCCAAACTTCCCAGTTGTCTCTTTCCTGCCTCATTCATTGCCTTTGCCCACTAAGCACTGCAGGCTGGCTAACATTAAGGACTGATAATCAACAAGATAAAGATGCTCTACTTTTTCCAGAAGTTACTCCTTCATTACTACCTCTGTTCCTTGTAGAAGCTGCAGGGACAGATATCTTTGCGTCCGGGGAACACAATGAGGGCTCTTAATCCATAACTGACCACATTAACAAAGGCTAATGACTTTGAAAGCTGCCAAGTCAAACAAGTTTTAAAGAGAATGTACTTTTCTTTGTACAAAACCAGTATTAATTTCCTAGCACCTGTATAAGCCATGCTAGGACATAAAATAGTAAAAAAAAAAAAAAACAAACAGTAAAAAATAAAATAAAATATTATTTTCTGAATTTACAAAACAGTGATACTATTTGAAATCATAAAGGGGGTTCTCACTAGTTCTGCTGAAGAACCTAATTTTCGTGACAACCAAGTTCATTAGCAATACAAAGAAGTAACATTCAAACATAGAATCACTCAGTAGCCACAGTCTTAACTCACAGCTGGAGGCTTCCTTGTTCAATCCATGGTTTGTCCTTTTACCTGACATGAAAGGGAACTTATTATGCTAATCAAGAAAAAGGGACGGTGGGAATGGGATGGCTCACAGCACTTATTCTGCACAATGCAGATGTCACTGGAAATGTAGAAGGCACCAAACCAGACATGAAGGGGACACACTGCCAGCTTCTGGAAAGCCTGCTGTCTGTGCTAAAACTGGTCCAAGCTATCAGGCAGTATTAGTCAACTGAAGCTGCAACGATGTCATTCAATGTCTATCTCAATAGGGCTTCTCAGCAGACATTTGATCGCAAACAACGATGATGATATCCCAGCAGTATGTAAGTTTAAAACAAATTTATCTTCAGAATGACTTTTGACTCAACATGAATGCTACAAGCTGCCAACTTCATATGCTCATTAATGCTATTACATTGGACCTATTCCACAAACATAACCTTGTTTTCTAATAAGCTTTTCTTATTTTTCCACAACAAAGCTGAGTGACTCCAGCTAAAACCATTTTTTTACTAGATTATTTACTGATTTGCAGTGCATTCTATTCACAACAATTTCTCATAACAGCCTAAGCAGGGGCCACCTAGCTGTGTGGTGAAAACTGTCAACCACACAACATGCACTCTTGCTTAATATATACTAGAATAATGTCATTCTAATATTGGAATTATACTAGAAGATGCTAACAGTGTAAAATATTAAAACATGTGAATTGCATGAGGTGTGCATGGGAGCGTGTTAAGCTTAATACTTACCTGCCTTGTGGGGCGGAGTCAATCACTGGCTGGAGACGAGTTGTGATTCATGTCAGATAGCACTGGAAATCCTTAGCTTGTTTTTAAATCACATTTTATATTTGATTTTTATCTCTACTTTGAATGCAAAATCAATAAATGATTCCAAACGCAATTGCAATGTTTTCTCCTTAAGAATAGCAGAGTTTAGCAGTAGATTCCCCTGGCTGGCCGACAGTCTTTGAAAACAGCTTAACATGGATTGAATGGCTGAAATGGCTTGAAATGTACAGCATTTATGTAATGCCAACAGAGGAAGTGTACAGCTTTGTTAATTTGATCTCCATTCCTTTTTGTTAACAATCTATGAACCTTGCCAATGAAAAAGGAAAAAATCCCCTAATGCAAGGCAGGACAAGTGAATGCTGAATTCTGAGCTGTCCATCCAGTCCAGCATGCTGAGTGGCTAATTCAAAACAATGTCGAAATGTATGAATGGAAGAATCAAGGAAAACCTCTTCAACACACATAGCAAAGTGATAGCAAATGCAATTCACTGTGGTAAAATGATTGCACTTAGACCAAACTTCTTACACCAATAACTTTAGGGCACTGGCAATAAGTGAAGAAAACAACACAAAGATGACTTAAAATGCCAGAACCAGAAAAAAATTACAGGTACTTTGTAAGGGCAGCTCCCAGTGCAGGACCATCACTGGGAATGGGACTTTAAAGTAAATTTTGATTTAAAGAAGCACATGAAAGGAAGTGTACTCTTCAAATTAAAGCACACAGTGGGTATCAACGTACCCAAGTTGATTTTTACTGACAGAACAACAAACTAGTGTGTTTCTCATAAAAACTCTAAAATGTGAGTTGTGAGGGCAAACAATGTAACAGTACTTAGAAACCGATTTGATTAATTTATAAAAGGAAATACATAAGATGTTTCCCAAATAAAGCCAGAGGCTGGCTTTGCTGAGGCAATACTTGCTGCTGCAACATTCCTTATATGCTTTCTTCTTCAAGTTTCCCATCTCAAAGCAGATGCAGCTCTAACATGAACAGATGTTGAGCCAACCTGCTCAATGACGCATTCAAAGTAACTTGTCCCTTTCTGTCATTTGACAACCATAAAAAAGAAATAAAGTGGGAAAAGAAATACCAATTCAAACTTTCTGGCTTATGTTTACAGTGTCCCGCCCTAGCAAACCCTTCTTGGCTTGCCCCTTGTCCTACACAGCCACTCCCCAGTTCTTTTAACCAGGTTTTGGTTACATAGTGAGTCAATGGGCTTAGTAAATCATCATAAACCATTACACACTTTTATTACAGACAAATATTACCAGATCTGTTTCATGCTGAATGCCCAAATTTATGCTTACTTACATTTTCTTGGCACTACAAGACCGAGTCCATCAATATTTGTAAAGTGCTGCGCACTTGCTGGGTAAGAAGAACCGTACACATGCAACTAGTAGTAATTACTATTGCTTATCTTTAAACAAAAATTAGCACTGAAATCTGAACTCCTGTGTAATCTTGTGTTCAATCTAGAGGTTTACTTCAGAACACTGAAAAGAAGAAGAAAAAATCATACCAAGGACAATGGTTTTATGGTAGTATCAAAAGTACATAATCAGATCATAAATTAAGAAATCTCAAGATTAAAATCCATGGGAAACAAGGGTGTAATCACATAGTGAAAACACGAGGAAGAAGTTCTTTACTGTAAGGGTAGTGAGGCACTGGAACAGATTGCCCAAATGAGTGGCAAATGCTCCATCCCTGGAATCATCAACAGTCTAGATCTAATTATTACAGAAAACCAAAAAATAATAATGCAGGTAGGATATTTATATATGGAAAGCTACAGTAATAGTAGTCTTCCTTTCTTTCTTCTACTTAGGGTCATATATGTGTTTCCTATCATACATTTACACCTTCATCTTTCTTAATTGGTCTGTAGGTCCAGGTAACATCCAGAATTACTATATATGGTCCTATTTAAATGTATTAGATACTATTTCTTTGTTATCTTTGTTACTCCTCAACCCAGCTTTATTCAGCTCTAGGTCTTCAGGTTCTTTTAGCTGACTGTTACAGAGCTGTTTACGGCTGTTGCGTCTCCAGTGCCAGCCTGTGCCCCATCCCTTATCACCCACACCACCTGGCACATCTCTGTCCCACATCCCATGTCTCCACTTCTCAACACCTCTGCCACTGTACCAGCCTTGCATTGCTTTACAGGACATCATGGTGTCAGAGTTGTAAATGTTACTTTCTACCCAGAGCAACTGCTTGTTACTGATGTCTATATTAAACTACTGGTCTACACAATACAGGTCAATGACAGAAATTGCTGTTGTGGCTAATCCAAGGCAAACAAAGCTGCAGGCAGGTGAAGCACAGTGCAGGCAGAGCCTAAGGCCTTGCAGACTCAGGACAAAGATGATGGCTTGTTACTGGCCATGGTGAAGCTGTGTTGCAGTGCTGCATGGTCACAGATGTGCCTGACAGTGCTTCAGCAGCTCTGCAGGCACTGCCATGACAGGTTCTCCTCTAGCACACACTGGTAACTGGTTACCGATGTATGCTTGGGTGTGGGTTCTTGCTCCTGCTTCTAAACAGACCACCTGAGAAGCAGCCCTCCATGCTCCTATATTTGCTTTGTGGCATAATGGCAGCCTGATTCAGGGACTCACATTTCACTCCTACACCTGCTTCAGCTGCTGTTCCCACTTTATCCTGGTGTTTTGCACCATAGCTGCAGAGGAACTACAAGCTGCTGGGATTTAAGCTAATCCACCCTCCACTCGGCATCCCCCAAATCTCCTGCTCTTCTGTCTTTTGTCAAACTTTCCCATTCTGCTGCTTTACTGAGGCAGTACTGCAGAACTCTGTGTTTGGCTTCCAGCCTCTCATTACTGTGGGCTGTCCCAGGCTGCCAGCCCAAGTCATACGTTCCTGACATAACAGCTGATGGGTAGGAAGAGTGCAGTCAAATCCCAGTCAGATCCCAGCAGGGACACAAAAGGCCTCGTGAGCTCAGCTGATATATTAAGTACATTGCAGCAGTGCTGTCTTGAGGGAGGTGGCACATAGCAATCTGAGGAGAGCATCAGACATATGACGCTAACTTCCTGAAAGGCAACAAGTCTGAACCATGCCTGGACGTGCCCTGGCTTCAAGTCTTTGCTATATAGAGCCCAGTAAAGTACTTACATTGCCTTCAGCACTGAACTTTCTGCAATCCTATCTTTTTTCACAGGTCACTTTTTCAGAGGAGTAAAAAAGGAGGAGTAGAAGAGCATGCCATGAAGTTATCACAGCACAAACATGGCCAGTTGTCCCAACAGATGTGGAGCAACCTCCTTAAAAAATGGTTCCTGCTGATGCTAGAGAATTATCAGGGGACCCAGTGCACTGGGAGAAATCCCGCTGCTCTGAAGGAGACCTCCAAACCAGCAAACACTGATTTTGTTACTGTTTGAGGAAAACTTCTGTGCAATGGGGAGGAGATTTCTGGATAGAGGGCTACAAGGAGCTTTGCTGTTAGAAAGGGTTCTGTCCTCCTCACAGATTGACTGGGTTTGAACTATGGAAGAAACCACATAATGGGTTTATCTCCGATACTTGCATGGATGACTGCCAACAGGAGGTGGGGTTTATATACATGAAGTGAGGAATTGTATCACTTTGAATTGTCATAGTGGTTTGGGTTTTTTAAATTATGTAATAAAACATATCTCAGCAATTTCCACACAAAGGTTTTTGCATATTTTTAAATATGCAATTATGTGCATAAGTATTCTAATAGCAAAAAAGGCAGGTCATGATTTCCGCACTTGCAGACAAATAGGTGGCTGCCCCATCCCTGACAGTGTTCAAGGCCAGTGATGCTGCTTTGAGCAGTGGAGGGTGTCCCTGCCTGTTGCAAAGGGTTGGAACTAGATAATCTCTAAGGTTCCTTCTAATCCAGACCACTCTCTGATTGGAGAAGTATGGTCAGCTCACGTAACAGCTGATAACATGTTGTATTACCTGGTTTGACTGCTGCCTCCAGCCAAGCATGATACAGTAATCTGCAAAGGAAACAATCTAACCCCGTATTTTTCCCTAAAAGATATGGGATACTTGTTGCCTTGGATACTTGTTGGACAGTTTCTTCACAGTGAGACATCTTTGATGGATCTGCTGTTTCAGAACCTATGAGAATGGCAGCTTTTCCCACACTGTCTCGGTGACCCAACCCAAAGTAATGTACCAGCACCAATGCTGCAGAACTGTTAAAGTCAACCATTTCCTTTGCCTTGTTTCTCCTTGGTTAATTTATACTAGTGATATTGGTTTCATGGAGGGTTGTTCCCTAAGCAAATACAATTTGTATTGGGAAATTCTGCAACCTGTACTTCGCTAATAATAAAGAATCATCATCATCACCATCATCATCTGCATAAGCACAATGCTTGTGAAGTAGTCTAAGGAAAAGTTTTAGCAAAGTTAAGTTGTGATTCAACTTTTCAATGGTGAGGCTGTGTTAGTGGGTGACATTTGTTAATGTTAAAAGTCACCAGAGGTCTGTACTGCTGGTTTGGTTCAGGTGGAAGCCATCCTAGGCACTGCAGCAGCCACTGCGTTTTGGCAAGGGTTTCTTGGAGCATTCACAGTTGTAGAGCTGTATCATGGGAGGTTCTGGTGATAAACTGCATACCATTCACTTCTTCTGCTGCTGTGGCAGGTAAATGGTCCTTGAAAGGACAGTTGGGAAGGCTGGTTGGCAGGTACATTCAAAAAGTAGCTACTTCAGATCAGGACTCTTCCAGATCCAGCTACAAAGTAATAATTGACAATATTTAAGGGAGAAAGCATTTTAGGCAATGGATTTGATCGACTAATAGTGCAGTTTGTATTTGAGCACTTGTAGTTAAGAATATTTCTCATTTTACTAACATTATGTGTTCCTAAGGCTATTAAAACACTTTGCCCAGCCTGAAGAAAATGCTTAGGCCATGCTGCCCTTGAAGATTTCATCTTTTCCCCATTCAGGATCTCTAAGGTATTTATATCACCAGTGGGTTGTCTGGGCTCTGAGAAAGTCAAACAGGCCCATGGCTGAGGCTGTAATTATCTGTTTAGGCACATTAATGCTGAGAGGTAAACCATTTTCAATTAGAAGTCAGGAAGCTTGTAAAAGTGATTTAAACAAAGCAACAAATGAAAAACACCTTCTCACAATACAGTCTCTTGTCACCTTGACACATTTTAGCAGAAACCTCCAAGGACTGCTGAGCTCAAAGGTGAAATGACACAAAATAAAATTAAGTCTGCAAACTGCAATCCTGTAATGTAGAAGTAATTCATTCCTACACTGAAAGTCCACTTCTTGTCTTGATAACTGAAAAAGCATTACTGAAGGGACTGGTTTTTGCCATAGCAGACACTGTAAATATGGGAGAATGAGCACAGGGTCACCATAGTGTGAGGCCAGGAGAAAATGCACCTTTATACCCAAATTAATAGGAAAAAAGTCATGGAACTTACTGCAGACATATGAGAATTGCAAACCTTGGCAGGGTTCTGGAAAGAGAAATACTTTGGTGGAAGTAGACCAAAACCACTTTGAGCATTGGTTCAGTGATGAAGGTCCATAAACAAGCAGGAACAAGAAGGGCGTTTGCAAGTCCCAGCACTAGCACTTTTGCCGGGGCTCTGAGAAACAGCTCCTACAGACGTAAGGACACGTGTTCTTGTCTCGCAAGCTCCCCTGCAGGTTCAGAGGCAGGCATCCCAAACTCCTCTGAATCTTTGGTCTGTGGCTTCTCAGAGAATGAAAAAGGCAAAGACAAGGATTTAAGAGGTGCTTGTGTGACCTCACATAGTGGTCAGGGAGCCTCTTCAGTCCATACCAAACAAAGAAAAAGTGTAGGGGAAAAGAAAACCCTCAAGCGCAGAAAAAATCACAACTCACGCTCCAGTCCTAACATTTCAGAAGTTGAATTCTGGTTTGTTTGCATGCATTCCCACAGTTAGAAAGTACATTTTCTTAGCAATCTGATGGGGCTTCTTAAATGGTTTCCTGTACACCTTGTGAATTTAGTAGGGTTTTCTTTTCAAACATGTCATATTGCTCCCCACAGTAATTAAATGCTTCACTAATGAAGTACGAAAATTAACCTGTGACAAAACACAGCAGGCAGAACAGTCACCACACACTAGAAGCTTAAGCAAATATAGATCACATGGCCTGCAAGAAATGAGGATGTGTTGCAAGGTATTTTGCAACTCAACACTGTACATGGTTGCAGGCAATTACTTATGAAAGTACCTGTAAGTATCAGGGAAGTAAACATGTTCAACATTAATTTCACTAGCCTCTCTTGGCCTAGGTCAACACTGCCTGGACGACTGCTTTATGACTGTGGAAATCTGCTGCCTTAAGCAACTACGAGCAAAATGTTCTGCATGTCCCATTGTGTGAGGCTGCTTTCAGGTCATGTCAGGAGATGACAGGCTCAGTTCCCCCTGAATTGTAAGTGTAGCAGAAAGTTTTGGCTGTTCAAGGAGCCAAGTGCTCACTTGTTTCAGAACATGTTGAAGTGGAGGCTCCATCCATATGGGTGTTTATGAATGTTTCCCAACAAAACAATCCCCTAATCCTGCAGGACAAAGGAATACTACTTTTTGAGGTTAACTTGGATCTCTCAAATTGTGCAATCAAGTGGACATTGTATTCTGTAACATCCTAAAAAACAGCTAGTATTTTGGGTGTGTTCCTAATAACATGGTTTGTCTATTGAGCCTTTAGTCAGTAGTTGACTTGCCAACACCAGCCCAGGGTAGACAATCTATACCATTTCTTGTCTAAGACACTAGAGATTTGAGTCAAGTTCCTCAGGCAGAGGTTGTGGGAACACTGATATTGTTCTGTCTGATGGGAGAAGTATGAACAGTGTAGGCAACAAGAGTTATCCTGCTCTGAAAAGCCCTCTGTGGCCATGGATTAGATCTTCCACATCTGTACTGCTTCCTTCCTTCCTGCCTTATCTCCTCCTTAGTGCTATAACGACTCTCTACAATACATCTGTGCATTGTTCCCCCAAAAAGAAAACATGACTTGCAGATGTAAAGTTCCATGTTTTTCTTTTTGTTATTCTCCACAGCAGAATGCATGAAAGTCTGAGTCTAGATCAGTAAAGTGCAGACTTTGGAGGATTAAAGTAGTCCCTAGCTTTGGGATAATAGAGAAACACAAATCACTTTCCCAAAGGAAAAGGCTGTTTTTTTGGGTCCTGTAGGAAACTGGCAATGCTTCTTGAGGATAACACAGCCATTCAGCCAAGCAGCGCAGCATGCACATGGGTATTATGACCTCGCATAAGTTTCAGAAAACAGCATGGGATTAAAAAAGCTTCTCAACTTGCAGGACAAACCCAAGTGTACATGAGCAAGAGGGAGAATGATGCAATTAAGCAGTTTAGACCTCATGATCCCTTCAACACAAGCACATCTGTCAACAGGCTTTTTTATGTCAGGTATAACATCCATAGCTATATGCTTTTATTTTATAGTGCTGCAGAATTTGATACATGACATTTTGGCTTTTTTTTTTCCTTGGATTTATGGGTGGAATTGTATACATGAGATAAATAATTATATATTGCAAAGATGCGGCTTTATCCTTGTAAAACTTACGTAACTGTGTCAAGCTTTGATGATTTAACTGATTTCATGGCATTTTTCTCCTTTTACTGTAAAACTTCAGAATCGTGGAACCATGCCTTTTTATTAGTTTATGTAGAAACATCATGCTGGAGACCCTGCTAGTCCTCTTCCATAACACAGAGAGGTTGTCAAGGAAGCAGATGGCAAAGAAATACAGGTCCAGTCTTTATCTTCGTTCCCAAACACACAAGCACCCATCTGTTACTGAAGAGAAAAGGGAAAGCCTTTGCAGTTGTTCTGGACAGGCTAATTGCATGTGGGTCCAAAAGAGACTATTGGAGCCTATCATGAAAGAAAAGGGAAGTTATTGAATCTCTTCTAAGGCCTGCAGAGCTGTAGATCCAGGAGAAATGTCTGAATTGTTGAAGAATGGCTGTAGAATCTCTCATTCAAGGGAGAAGCCGAAGCTTGAGTGTGGTGTGTCTCCCAATACATGCTGTGTCATGCCCAAGGAGATGGGAGGGGAAATAAAGGACACAAAACAAAGAAAAAAGGGGAGGGAACTTAATACAGAGTAGGTTTAACTACAGCAAGGAATAAACTGCAGGAAAATGAATGATTTACCTGAGTACCACACCTAGCACTATCCAAAACATGGCATTAGTAGCCCAGGCAAATCCAAAAGCCAGAGAGTCAGAAAGTGCACCTGAGCTACTAAACAAAGACTCAGTAAAGAATGGAGAGAAGCATCTTTATGCTATTTCCCCTTTGTTTAGTGACACTATTGCACATATACATAAAAGCTACAATTTTTTGCAATTTCTTAGACTTGGTAATTTGAGTTCTTCAAACACTCATTAAAAATACCAATCTGTGCATGGTTGAATCATAGGGTTTCCCAGCAGGTTCCTTGAATTAACAGATTTCGACAGAACTTGAAAAGGATTTTAAATTACTTTTTCATTCAAAGATCTCTCTACAATTGGGAATTCCAATCTGGAGGACATCTATTAACAACTTAGCATAGAGTGCCAAAAGGAACTGTTGAAGTCTGCTTTGCAGGCATTTGTCCATTTACATGTATTTCACTCCTAATATGCACAAATCCTATTTTCTTGAATAGAAGCTCCTAGCTAACAATGTACCTCGAGGCTTTAACTGGTTCCTTATGCTCTTAACCTCCATTTGCAAATGATAGCATTTATCTTAACCCTTTCTAATTTGATAGAATCACAGAAAAGTAACAGTAACAGGCATGAAGGGACCTCCCCAGATTGTCTAGTTCAGGCCCCAGCCTGCTCAAAGATAGGTCAACTACAGCAGGCTGCTCAGCTCCTTATCCAGCTGAGTTTCAAGGATCTCCAAGCCTGAAGACTTCACAACCCTTCTGGGAAATCTGTTTCAGTGTTTCGCCACTCTCACTGTAAAGAAATTAATTCTTTAAGTGGAATTTCCTGTCTTTCAATTTGTGCCCTTTGCCGCTTGTCCTTTCTGAGCAGCAGTGAAAAGGTGCTGGTTCTGTTGTCTTTTACTATCTCCCTTTCAGTATTTACACACATCGATATGATCTCCCAAGCCTTCTTTCCTCTAGGCTAAACAGTCCCAGCTCTCTCAGCCTCTACTTGTATGAGACATGCTCCATTCTCTTAATCTTTATGACCCTTCACTGAACCTCCTCTACTATGTGCGCGTATCTCTTGTGCTGGGGAGCCTAGAACTGGACACAGCACTCAAGCTGTGCTCTCACCAGTGCCTCACTAGAGAAGAAGAAACTTCCTCTGACCTGCTGGCAATGCTCAGGACGCTGGCTTGTGGTCAACTCTTTGCCCACAAGGCACCCTGGGCTCTTTTCTGCGAAGCTGCTTTCCAGGCTTCAACGTGTACTAGTGCACAGGGTCAATCCTCACCCGCTGCACTGGCATTTGGACTTGCCATTTCCCTCTGTTGAACTTTATGAAGGTCTTGAACAAGAGCTGGCCCATTTCTCATTTTCATTTTCCCACTTACATCATGTTGACAACTCCTGATCATCTTTTCCATAATGTATCTGAAAGGAGCTTCTGTGAGGATTTAACCCCCTGCCAGAGGTTAAAGTGAGGCTGACGGGCTTGCAGTTCCCTGGATTCTCCTTCTTGCCCTTCTGAAAGACAGGTAGGATATTTGCTTTCTTACAGACTCCAGGAACCTCCAATTGCCATGACCTTAAAGATATAATTGAGAGCAGCTTGCATGCATGGATGAATCCCACCAAATCCTACGGGCTTATGTATGCTCTGCTTGTTTAAGTGTTTCCTAACTCGATCCTTCTCTACTGAGGTTAAGTCTTCAGAGCTCCAGACTTTTCCACTGCTCTCTATGTCTTGGGATCCATGAAATCTTACCAGTAAAACCCAAGGCAGATAATAAATCATTCAGTTTTATTTAGCTGTACTAGTTATTGTATCTTTATTAGAAGTAGCAAATGAATACAGTGACTGAGGGTTGCCTCTCAAGCAACCTGCACCTGAACAAAATCTAAACCTACCATTTTTCTTTGCAAGGAACCACATGTGAGTATTAGAAGACGAAAAACGGTTAGAAGCAGCTGAGGGCACGTTCCTGCAGAATCATATTGTGATATTTGCAACCTAAATCTAGCCTAGAGAAGGAAGAAGGATGACAAATCTCTCAGAAAACTGGAACAATATTTTAGAAATCATAGAAAAGGTAGGTTCCTCCTTGTGAAAAGAATATGAAAAAAGCGTTTTTTTCAAACAAAATCCATAGCTTTTATAATGAAATACTAGAGATAATGCAAGAATGAAAGCAATCATCTTCATGCCTTCAAGAACTGAATTTTGAAGTTTCTGATCAAATTCCTGTTATTGTATTGTTAAGGAAGTGGCCTCGTTTGCTGAACTGAAGCAGTAGTGGAAGAGCTTCCTGTTTAAAACAGCACGAGTGCAGCCCCAAGAACATCAATCATACTATGCATGGTATTAACTCGACTGGAGCATTGCAGGAACATGGCTCTGTTCAGCTTCAAGGGTCCCCTGCAGTGTTATATACTGCAGGATCCCGAAGTTAGTATTTCTTCACTGTGACACAGTAACTCTCTAATAGGAATGGGCATAGTTAAGAAGAGGTGGGGTAACTTTACAGCAATAGGGAATGAGATCAGTGGTCTGGCATCCTTTTTCTCTCTAGCATCTTTCAAAAAGGTACAGGACATCTGAGAAGTCACTTACATAATATTCTACACCTAAGTTTCTTCCACAGAACAGATAACAATTCCTTACCTAATTAAGTCCAAGGCTCAAATGTTTATGTCCCTTGTGATTTTAAACTATGCCTACCATTGCTGGTATTTCTAAAAAGACCTTTCAAATGAATTTTATTTTCTGGTAGGGATTTCCACAGAATAACTATGTACTTTAAAATTGGTTGTCTGTTCTATGTTCTTTCATGGAGTTTCACTTTAATGTGATACTTCTAGAAGAAAAACAGGAACAGTTATGTACTTTTGATTTTGTAATAATTGTACTTCACATTTAAACAAGACAAGGTGATAAAGGCACTGCTCCTACAAAACCTTTAACACTCACAATTCCTTATTAAAAGCAAATGTGATTATATTTTATCAATAAAAAGGGCAAAACTAGGACCAGGATGAAACAAACCAAACAGCAACATCAAACATTTGCTCTACAACAGAGACGTATGAACAAAATGTTATGAAATGAATTATTCTGACCTCCATAACAGAGTACAGCAAGGTGATGTTATGAATAGGCTTTGTTATATGCAGATGTATATCCTAATCTTCACAGAAGTGCTGAAGGTGCTACTGACATAAAGCAAGAGATGAAATACTGCCTATTCATTCAGGCTGTTAAATCTTTCAAGGCCCTAAATATCCCCCCCATTAAAGTATGTTTTAGAAACATGTTAAATTTACTATCATCATAAATATAAATATAAAAAATTCTGCTCATATATAGTTTAGGGGGTCAAAAGAATAAAGCATGGCATAAAATACAGTGGGATAAATGTATCTAATGTGATAACCATTTAACTGAACTGTCAAGGAAAAGAGAGTTTACCAATTACTATGCTTAATTTATTAAAATGTTTCTTCAGTTTCCTCGATACATTTTCTGAAAAAGAAATTCATATCCTAGAGCGTATCAGGTTCACAGAGTGCAAATTTAAAGAGACTGCTGCTTGAACAGCTCCTGGCTTTATTTATGCAAATAACAATGCTTACATAAATGGAACACATATCTGAGCTTGTATATGACTTGAAACAACAATCAGAAACATGAATGCTAATACGCAACTTTGGCTACTGTTCCCGGAATATTACTCATTGAAGCTTTGGGTGTGTTGTGACTACGTTATTATGAAATTATCTCACAGACCTGTGTTTGGGCAATGCCCACATGCTCGCAGAGGGACACTTGGCAGACAGAACATCAAGCTAAGACGCAACCAACTATATTTAAATCTCAGTGAGGTATTTTTACAGTGGCTGAGTGTTGTGAGGCTCTAGGTCCATTTCCTCTCAGGTCTGCAGATCTCCAAGCTGAGCAAAGCTTCCCCTATGCTGCTACTCTGAAAAGCAAAGGGAAGACTTAAACACCAGAACAGACAGCAACAGTCTCTTGCTTGTTGTGCAAAGCAAGAGAAAGGCACTGGGGAAGTAGGTGAGTCCTGGAAAAAACGCAGAAACACCCAGGCTCTGCCCAGTGACAAGTTGAATTGCACTAGGCTGTTCCAGGCTGTGGCTGACAGGTCTAATGTCCCAAGTACCTGCTTCCCTTTCATTACCTGACGCTCACCCCAATTCTGACACACACTGCCAGTTTTGACTGCTGAACAGTCCAACATGATTTACTGGCTGGCAAAGAGGAGGTACCTCAAGCTGTGCTGACTGGCACTGCCAGAGTCAGAAGTAGCAAGGGAGGAATTTTAAGAGCAGGAGCCTCAAAACTGTGAGTGGAGGAGAGGATAGTGGGAATGATGAGAGGGGTGGGAATGCAGCGTTGCATAACCAACCCTATCCTTTCTAGTGTTGATGTGTGCAATTTTCATAAACAATTTAAAATGAATGCCAAACAATAAATCTAATAAGATGCATGGACACTGAAGACATCTTAGAACAAAATCTTACAAAATATTCGAAAAATAGCAGGACAATTTAGGCTCCAATGAATGCACAAGGGCTAAGCCCAGAAACCCCTCAGGTTAAAAATCCTACTTCTTACTGAACAGAAACACAAACAGGACTGAACATGATAATTCATAAGAAGAGGGAGAACCACACCACACTAAGTAGCAATGACCGTAAGGACTGAAAAAAGCTATTTAGGGTGAGCCAGTCCTGGGGGACAGAAAAAAGAAAGTTCCGTTGTCCTCCCTTTCTCTCCCTGAAGTTAGCTGTGAACCTGAAGCAACTGAAAAGAAAACTTATTTGGTAAGCCTAATTTTAAATTGCATTTTTTTATTTACTTTGCCCCCCCCCCCCCCTTCAACCTTTGCTCTTAGAACAAACTCACTTCATGCTGGAAGCTTATGTTGGCATTACAAGCAACTCTGGGATGAATAAGTCATATTATTATTTCAGAAACAATCCAAATAAACGAGAGTTTTAGTCCTATCTTGTTGCACCCACCTAGGGCAAGTGGGAGGAACCTTGGGAGCTGAGCTTCCTAATCAGCTCAGCTGCTTATGGAGCTCAAGCTTGATCCTTGATCAAGCAAGGATGTGTTTGAGAACCTGTAACATCAGATAGAAGGGAAAGTCAAGTCTTCCCTATCAGCCAAGGAGACACAATACAAAGACAGCCCAGAAAATTGAGAAACTTGTTAAAAGCAGTTATTTCCTTGCCCTGCTATTACAGTATGACAGAAAATTAAACTAAATGATGTATTCACTGTACATTTATTCATGTGTTTAATATGAATGTTTGCTTTTAATAGTTAAATCAATAATGCCCAGAAAGTATATATCAATAATGACAGTTCTTTACTACTGTTTTACAGTAGTAGGTTCCTTGCAAGGTTATCACCATTGTTTCCCCTTCACCACATTTCCCATAGTCTGGTAAATGCCTAATTAAGCTCAAAACAACTGAGCAACTCATAACTGAGTTTTATGAGTTCTTAAACTTAGCTTTGAAGTTCAGTGCTTTTATTTCAGTTCTTCAGAAAGAGCTTCTCTTCCCCAAATTTTTCACTCATCAGAGTGACAACAATCCCCCAATTGCATGTGGCAGCAGTTATTACACTCTGAAACACTGTACGCTGTCAGTTTGTCCCTATAAAGAATTTGAGAGTAGAATTTGCTTTAAAAAGGCAGCTCATTTATCAAAGTACCTTCTTGTTGAAGTCAGTTGGTTTGTCCTTGTCATGGAAGCTGGAAGTTCCTTTAGCAAGGAAATTATCATTTCTAAGATCTATACCTGAGTGTTGATATTTACAGCTGAACAGCAAAGATGAGTTTTCACTCATCTTCCTTTAGAAGCTCTGCCTGATTCTGTTACCAGGCTTCATGTTATAATTGAAAACCAAAATGCTCTGAGGTGAATGTAAGTCTATGTTTTTGGGAGACGCCGATGTATTTCCCCATCAGAGAATTTATACAACTTAAGCACTTAAAGGAAAGAAAATTGGTCCAAATCAGTTTTAAGACAGAAACGGATTGCTGCATTAAAACCAGAGAAGCTTGCTCACTCTCAGAGCAGCTCTAAGACCAAATTAAAAGAACAAGTCAAAAATCTAAAAGAGCCACAGGAAGATTTTAGTTGTCTTTTAGCTAAACTATAGAAAGGTATTTATATTTTTCCTACTAAGTAAGAGCCTAACAAATGTTAGTTGAGCCTGCAATCAATGGTATCATCATGAAGAATTCCTACTGGGCACTAAATTACTAATATAGCAGAACTAGTTAATTAATTGTTATATTAGTTCAGAAAACAACTGATGCAGACAGGTTTATTAGGCTGTACAGAATATTTGAAGTGATGGCAAAAGGCTGCTCTGGAGGAAGGGTGAAACAAAGATACAAATGCCAAAATTTCAGTAATAGATCTTTTTTATAAACAGCAATTTGGTTTGACTGGCATCAGCTTTTGCAGAAATGTTCTTTTTGTAATGAAGTCTCAAATATTTTAGGCTAAACAAAGCCAGATAGGTAACGCTAAAATAGGACTTTACTATGGAAGAGAGATCATCTCTCTATAGCTAATACTGAAACTCATTTTCCTTTTTGTCTGCTTTGTTAAAAGGAGTTTCAATTGTTGTTCCTACTTTCCAACTGTGAATGTGTTCCCAGAGCAACCTTATCAAACAGAGGAACTAGAACTGTACACAGTGGTGCATCTAGTAGCTTTGTCCTGTCATCTCTTCCTGTCCGCTGCCGCAGCTCTTCTTTCTTTGTTCTTTACTGTCGAATGTCATATGGGAAAAATAGTACCGTAAACACCTGAATACTTTAATTTGTTAAATAAACACAGTTTACAGGAAACCTCTAGTGAGATGACATCATTCTGATTTAGTAACCAGAATTAAGTAATTCTTAATTGGTAATGAGATTAAGTAATCTCTGTAGGGCTGAGAGACGTCTTTGTGATTATTTTTATACCTAAGAACTATGAGCACTTATGGGACCATAAAAACTTAATAGCAGAACATCAGAAGAAGATCATTATATGCCAAGACGCTCTCCAAGGATTATTTGAATCAACATGCCCTGCTTTTGCCTGACAGCCCTTCGTGGAAAGAACTTTGCTGTGGAAGTACCAGTTCTTGTTCACTTACAAGCAAATATTTAAAACAGTAGGAAAGTAAGTAATGTTTATTGAAGACTGTCCCACTTAGGTGAAACTTTCACCACTTCTTCACATTAGCTTCTTGTATCCCTCGCCAGCCTTCCTTCTAACAGCATCATTTAACTTTCAGGACTAGTTGCAATGTTACTGTGTCAATGTGATGCAGAATGCTACCTTATTGCCAACCAGCGCTTCATCTTCCCACACGCAAGGTAGTAGTCTCACACAGGCAGGAAGTGCTCTGAAAACATACGTAATGAACACTTCTTTCAATGAAAAAAGAAAAGCAGAAGACCTAGTTTTAGTGCAGTGCCCACAAAAGCCCTTACCATACATTTTACAGCAGACATCAAAGACAAGCTACTTTTTCTCTGGCAGAAATTGCTTATTTTCCTGTTACTTTCTTCTCAACCAGCATTTGTATGCTTTACTTTTAATTGCAAACATAGATTTTAAGTTCTGTAGGGCAGAACCCCTGTTGTTCTTTCATGTAACCAATCTCCCCCATCAGCACTTCCTGTAGTGACTATTTTCAAGATGTATTTCTTTGACATTGCCTTTGACAGTGCACACCTTCCTAAGTAAGAGCACAAGAACATCTTCTCAACACAGCACATTTTTCCCCTGGAAATTTGTGAAAGATGTAATTATGTAACTTAGTGCCATAGGTGCAAACTATTTATAGGGAAGTTGTGGCTGCCCCATCCCTGGCAATGTTCAAGGCCAGGCTGGATGGGGCTTTGGGCTTTGAGCAACCTGGTCTAGTTGAAGGTGGCCCTGCCCATGGCGGTGGGGTTGGAACTTTAAGGTCCCTTCCAACTCAAGCCCTTCTGTGAGTCTATGATACTGTGATTTACAGTTTAGGTAAATGTATCTTTTAAGTATGAACTCCCATGATTCTAGGAGTCATGCAGGGAAGCATGATTTTGTATTTTCTGAGCATTCCAAGAACCATACATTTAAAAAAATAATTAAAATGACTAGAAAATGAAGGGTTGTGTGATAAAACCAACTGACATCGATGCTGTGATATCTTGATCTTGTTCTTGGGCACTTTGTTAATTGACAGTAAGGAGTTCATTCAGTAGGTCGATTATCTGCTGTGATTATTTTGTGAAAGTCTCAGTAACACCACCTCCATGGATTTATATAGATGTACCAGAATCATTTCTTGTGACTAGACTATGATTCAGAATTAGCTATCAGCCTTTTCTAAAGCAGCTCTTTTGTGGCTTCATTCGAGAATGTTTAGGTTAAGATTTCCACAGATTTGTGCGTAGGTATACATCCCCTTACTACAAGAAAATCACATAAAATGAGCTTAGTCTTTTTATACATATATACATACGTATAACGTAAAGCAGACTGTACTGAACATAGTGGCACTGCACTCCTATGAAGTTACTCATGTGTATATATAATTTGCAGGTTTAGATTTAAGAGACTGATTCAGAATTAACTGGGATAAGGTTGGGTTTTGGGTTTTGTCCCCCCTTCCTGAAAGCAGCTCTCTTTGCTTTACTACAAAAACATCATGCTATTGCTTCTGAAACGGCAGATGCTACCACAATTGTAATTGCCTGTTATGCTGTGAAGAAATCTAATTAAACTCACTTATTTGTACCTATTAACCAGTCTCTTTAAATGCAGATAAAAGACTGTACCACAAGGTAAAACAGAAGTACAGAGCGTGGTCTGCAATTCAGTAAGAGAAACAACGGATATTTCAGGTAATTACATTTACCTCCATTTTCCTGCTACTGCCAGTTAGCATTAATGGTGAACGTAAATGACTGTAAATCACTATACCTAGCCACTACTCCAGACACAATTCAGACTGTTTGCATGATATTGGACATGGCATTTCATCTTTCACATACTTAAAAACAGTGGAATTTTTGTATTGAGGGTACATTTACAGATCACAGCATGGTTTGGAGGTATAATATGCAAGAATGATAAAACAACGTTTGCTAAAGTGCAAGGAATAACTTGCAGGTTTCTCTTGAGACCCAGGATTCTTGAGCAGTTTTATGGATATGAGCAGCATTTCTTACACCACAAAATTTAGAACACTTAAGGCTACAGTTGTTTCCTAAGAAAAAATTCTGTAGAAAGCTCTAAAGCAAAAGAGGCAGGCAGGATGCTAATCCAGGATGATTTAGTGAGTGGTCTAATGCAAAAGTTCATCTGGTGGAATTTGCTGCACTACCTAACCTAAAGCCTTCACTCCACGCTTTGCTCTGTTTCACATTGGATAGCGTTGACTGAACTGGCAGAAGAGTTGTGCTGCCTTACTATTGACATCACCACATCACTTCTTGCTTTCTTTGAGGGACCTGCACTGCTAGGCTGAATCTGCTGACAAAGTATTCATGCTTAGAATCATAAAATGATTTGGGTTGGAAAAGACCTTATTATCATCTATGTCCCATGGGCACCACACACTAGACCATGTTGCCCAAGGCTCTGTCCAACCTGGCCTTGAACACTGCCAGTGATGGAGCATTTACCACTTCTTTGGGTATGGCTTATACTATTTCAGGCTTCTGTATTTAAAAATCAAGGCTGTTGATAAGCTAAAAACTTGTGGCTTATAGCCATGATAGACACACTTCTGTAAGTCAGTGGGTGGCTGTAGGAAAAAGGGGTTTCACCCAATTTGTGTGACTTCTTCAGGATGCCATGCCACCCTCACACCTCGTGTGTATCCATCACTCATCCACCACTGTGCATGCAGCTATTGAGTGCTGAGCTGCCTCTGTGCCCTTCCTGGTGAAGGGAGCACAGTGGGGCCTGATCTCTTGTTACCTCAGCATAAACCTGCGCCCACATGGTTTTGTACTGCCCTCAGCGACAGGTACCTCCACAGGCGCCACCCCGGCTGCCCGACCTCCGCCTGGCACAGATCCCACTGGTACGGCCAACACCCTGCTTCCTTAAGGAGCTCCGCTGTCAGGCTACCCTGGAAGGTGCCATTTCCCCCCAGGTGCCCCATTCCCCCGCCGCGCCCCCCACGCGGTCGCTCACACTTCGGCGCAGCTCGGCGCTCCGCACGCCGCGGAGAGGTGCGGCCGAGCCCCTGCCCCGCGCAGCCCCGCCTACCGCAGGGCGAGGCCGCTCTGGGCCCTGCGCGGTACCTGCGCGCATCGCTCATCTTCTGCCCTCCCTCAGCTCGGAGCGGCGGCCGCAGAGCCGCCCCTCTCCCCGTGATTTACCCCACCGACCCCCGCCCACCCAGGCACCATCTTCCCCCTCCCGCCCCCCACGACGGGCCATGTCCGCGGCCGCCGGAGAGGAGCAGCCTGGTCCCGCCCCCCCCCGCCGGGAGGCGGGCATTGGGCGAACCCGCCTGTCACTTCGCAGCGGCGCCGCGCGCGGGTTGGCTGCTGGCTCTGCCAGTCAGCGGCGGGACCGCGCCGGCCCCTTGTTGTCACGGCGCCGTGCGGGGCTGGGGCTCTTCGCGCCGCCGCCGCCGCCGTTGTTGCTGCCGCCGCGGGTGCCCCGGCGGGGAGCGATTTCCCGGCCTCATCACCCGTTCTCCCGGCGCGGGAGGAGGCGCCCTCGCCATGGCCACCAGCACCACCGGCTCCACGCTGCTGCAGCCCCTCAGCAACGCCGTGCGGCTGCCCGTGGACCAGGTGAGGATGGGGAGGCGCCTGCTCCGCTGCTGCCTCCCGGGGGCTCGCCGGGGAGGGGCGACGCTGCTCGCCGTACCGTGCGAGCGCCCCCCTCTTTGCGCTGTCCCGTCCCGCCCCATCCCCCCCGGGCCCCTCCACCCCCACCCCCCCCCGCCCCCGCTGGGCGCGGGGCCGTGCGGCGGGTGGCGGTTTCTCTCACACACCCGCGGGTGAGGGGATCTGGGCGGCCGCGGCCCGCGGGGGGGCGCCGGGGCGGGGAGCCGCGCTCCGCGTGCAGGTGCGCTCTCGCCGCACGCCCGCCCCGCGCCCGCCGGTTCGGCAGCGCGGCCGCCTCCCGCCGTCGGAGCGCGCTCCCGGGGTCAGGCCGCGGGGCTGCGCGGCGCCGCGCCGAGCCGGCTGGTTGGGGTCCCACTGCGGCCAGATGTGGCTCCGCAGCTGGGCGCGGGGCTGGTGTTGGCTCGGCAGGGAGAAGGGTGGGCAGTAACGGCCAGCGCAGTGTGCTGTGCCTAGGTGCGCCTGCCGGTGATGTTTACGTGCTACCTTAAACGATACTGTGTGTTGCACGCAATGCTGCGGGGAATTTTGTATGTACTTCGTAGGCAGAGCGCTTCTGTGGTGTCTTTTGTCCGAGTGACATAGAAATTCCTGAAGGTTGTTAATCCTGTCGTTTGCAGTGAACATCAGAAGATTACAAAGATGGGGAAACTCAGGTTTGCAGAGTTTAGTGACTGAAGTTGTACAAGAATGTTTGTTTATGGAGAAAGTGGTCTAAATCTCCTAAATCTACAGAATCTTCACGTGTTTGTGAGTGCATAAGTAAAGTAACCTTTAAATATTCTTACAAATATTTTAGTATCATGAAATTACATGTGAGGAATTCTTACTAAAATTCACATTTCCATTAATGTATGAATAAATGAAACACATCAAGGGAAACAACCTGTGCTTATGTAGAGAGTATTTGGTGGTTTGGGTTTACAAAATATGCTTAATAAGTGAGATAAAAGTAACTGGAAGCTAAATACAGAGGAAGGAGCATTCTAGTGAATGAATTTTGGAAGTGACTGAATTATTCTTTCTCGCCTTCCATCTTCCTCAACCATTTGTTTGAACGGAACCTTAGATTAAACATGTCCATGAAAAAGGATCTGGAAAACTGACAAAAGTGGGGCAAGTTGAAACTGAGCTCACTGCGATGGAACAGATAGTGTGCACAATGTGCAGCAATACCTGCATCTGGGATCAGTGGCACCACATGGCTTGGTGCCTCAGGCGTGAAGGCTGAGAGTTGGTCTTGGCAGGTGCCGGACACTTCTTTCTATAGAGTGTGTAGTTTTTGCAGGGTCCTGTAGAAGGTAAACCAAGAGATGACCATCCTTTTATGGTGTGATGCTGGTGTCTTATAATTATGGGTGTTCATTGTAGTGGTCATAAATTTAATTGCTTCATGACGTAGTGCAGCTTCTACCAAATCTATTTTAAATGTTGTGGATGTGATATTTTGATGATAATAAAGTTATTTTTTATCAAAGCCTGGAAAACTTCCCTGTATTGGACATTTCACAGCAGATGCTCCTGTAAAATGAAGATGTTTTTCTGAAATACTAGTTGAGCTCTGTTGAAGCTTTTGGGGATAATCACAGTGGAGGGTGGCTGAACACACGGTCTAAAAGATTTGTTATAAGCAGTTAAAAATCCTATGTACTTTTTGTTTTTAGACATTAGTGGACTGTACATAATATGGGTCCAGTTGTGTATGAAGAGCGCCGATTTTGACTGGAGTGTAAACTGGAGTTACAAAATTACGCTGCATTGAGGAGAATGCATCTATAACTGATTAAAAGAAAGAAGGCAAAGTTAGCTTTTTGTAACCTCAAAGAGTCTATCTTGATAGTAAATTTGTAATACAGAAAGAATATGAAATGTGTTCAGTGGAATCAAATCAAAGGCAGTGAAGGAGAGAATGAGGGCAGAGAAGGAAAATGCTGATACTCTTTGGTGTGTGTGCTCAAAGATTATGCATGGCATTTGGTGGTATTACATGCATACTCTGTATGAAAATGTAGCAGTGCTTTGAAAACAAAACAAAAAAAGGGGTTCTGATTAGTAGTTTGTTTTTACTTGATCCTAATCTGTACAGTGACTAGAGCCAGACCAGTACGGCAGGTACCTAAAATAGGCACTCCAGAATAACACCAGCACTCAAATAGATGGAGGTGAATGGGGTTTGTTTCTCCACTTCCGTGTTCAGTTTTGACCACAAGTAGATACGAACCTTTATATGCAAAATGTTGAGATTGTGATTTATATTTAAGTCATTATGGTCTATTTATCCTCCTACAAAGTTTTAGTGAAGGGAAAGACACATAGCTCTAGGAGGATAAATCCAGATAGCATGTGTCAGTGTTACTCAACTGTTCAAACAAGTGGATGTCAGAACCTTGCCTATTTGGCAGTGAATGGAAGTAGAAATTTCAGTTACAGGTGAAGCTGCTGTCTTTACCATTGAGCTAATTAGATCCATAACATGTGGATCGAGTGTGAGAAATTTATTACTTTTTGACTTGGTAGAACTGGAGGCACAGTTTTGTTTGAGAGTGGTGGTGGTGGTGAGCTAGTTGGAAGTTAGTGTGAAAGATGAAGGATGACAGCTCCAGCAGAGCCATTTGACACACCTGTAAGAACAGCCTCCTCTATATGCCTGACTGCATTACAAGAGAAAAGCCTTGTTAGTTTAACAGATTGCCATTCCTAGACTTTTCTCTGGTACTAGGCTACTAGTTCACTAGAGGAATGGAGAAGAACTTGCTTTCTACTGCTGTTCTCTGTGGCCCGCAACAAGGTGGTATGTGATAATTTTTCACTACATTAACCCTTCTTTTGGCTCTTATTTTGTCTGGCACCAAGTTAACTGAAATGGCTACTTGGAAAAACTCCTTGGATAGGCTTCTTGTTCCAATTTTTCTGTTGTTATTTTCAGTTGTTTGGTGCAAGGCAAGTTGTTTGGTGTGAACAAGAACCTACAACAAACTTGCACGTCTTTCTTTTGTGTTTTGTTACGGGGGGTGGGGGGGTGGTGGGTGGTGGAATGAGTCCATGGGGCTGAAAAGTCTCATAAGAACTCTCTTTTCACTTCTTGGAGAGCCGACGTTTGCTACTGTGCTGGTTTGAGCTGGGATTGAGTTAATTTTCTGTGTAGTAGCTAGTATGGGACTGTTTCAGATTTGTGCTGGAAACAGCGTTGATAACACAGGGATGTTTTCATTACTGCTGAGCAGTGCTTACATAAAGTCAAGGACTTTTCTGCTCCTCCCCCCCCCCCCCCCCCCCCCCCCCCCCCAGTGGGAAGCCTGTGGGTGCACAAGGAGTTGGGAGGGGACACAACCAGGACGGCTGACCCAAGGGATATTCTGGACCACATGACGTCATGCTCAGCATATAGAGCTGGGGAAAGGGGAAGGAAGGGGGGATGCTCAGAGTGATGGTGTTCTGTCTTCCCAAGTCACTGTTACGTGTGATGGAGCCCTGCTTTCCTGGAGATGGCTGAACAACTGCCTCCAGTGGGAAGTAGGGGATGAATTTCTTATTTTGCTTTGCTTTACCTATTAAACTGCCTTTATCTGAACCCCTGGGTTTTCTCACTTTTCCAATTCTCTTCTCCATCCCACCAGGGCAGAGCGAGTGAGTGGTTGCGTGGGGCTGAGTTGCTACTGTTGCTACAACAACTTCTAGGCAAAGGAAGCATGCTTTCAAAAACTGTGTCACCTTAGGTCCTTAAAGTTAATGAATGAGTGAATGAATGCTAATGTTCCATAGTATTTCTTCTGTCTTTTTAGGAGATGGAGGGAATAAAAGTAGCTACGTCCTTTCCATCCCCGACAGCTAAAGGGGAGTATGGGAAGGGTTATCATAAAAATGTGTCTGCTAAAGAATCTTGTGATGCATTCATTGAGGTTATAATTTGAATTATTTTATTACAGTTATATCTCTTGCCTAGCCTTCTGTTTCATCCTATCTGTACTCATGTCATATTTGTGTGTCTGCTGCTTTCCTCTTTCTCTGAGGTGAAGCCTGACAAATGACATTGGTCTGTTTCTAGTTCTGGCACTATCTTGCTGATTGTTGACAAATGATTTCTCTTGATGACATGTCGGCTTACCTGTCATTAAATTGGATCTACTTAAATTTGCTGTGAGATGAGAATGTTTCTAGGAGAGCAAAGCTTTCTTTTTGGCTTTAGGTCTCTGGGGTGAGTTCAGAAAATAATCTTTGCATCCTTCCACCAGAGGGAGCAAAACTTATAAAGCTGAAGATGGGCAAAAATTATAAGGGTTACTACTGCCCTTCATTTGCCATAGAAACAGATAACTGTAGTAGAGGAACAGCTGAGCTGGGGAGATAGGAGACTGATTACAGCGACTTATGCACATCAGCTTTTTGCATGGGTTGTTGAAGAGACTGATCTTGAGATCCTGAAATATGGTCTGAGCAACTGGATCAACTAAGCTAACTTCAGTGTTTATCTTCCAGATAAGAAGAGTATGGCTCCAACTCCTAGTATTATAGCTGTGTGAAGATATGCAGACTGAACAGAACATCATGCTTATGGTTATGCACTTCAATTAAAATACAGGATGTAAAGATAAGCAGTGTTTTTTCAACAAAAATAAATAAAAAGTCTGTGCTGTTTCTGCACTTTTCTCTTCCCCCAGTATTAATTTTAGCTTTTATTTGAATAAATTTGCTCATTGGTGTAGAATAATTTTCTACATGAGTGTCATCAACCTTCTTTAATCAGAATAGGCATAAAAATCCAAGCCCTCCTACACATGAACTGTATAAACCATGTGAACTTCCTTCAGTTAGTGATCACAGGTGTGTCTGCTGCATCTACATCTCTGCGTAATTTTCTGTATATGCTTCCTTGTGCAGATGGTTATCTGGGTTGCTTTCAACATGCCCTAACGCACTCAGATCCACGTACAAGCATTTATCATTGATGTATTCTGAGCCTTTGTGGTTCATGTTGTACATGTGATAAGCAAGATGTACCTGCAGTGCTTTTACTTTATTTCGATGCTTTTTGAGATGAGCCACAGCTATAGTTTGGGTAAAAGGCCTGGCTTGGAGGTGCTGTAGGTAATCATGTTGCTGAGAAGCAGTATGTGCCTGATTTGCCTGCAGGGAACACTGGATGTGTCTCCTGGTTAGATCTCTTATTTCAAAGTTTTGGGCATTAGTGATGCCTCTGCCTCGTATGTTTTCTGCCAAGGCAAGCTAATGTAGCCTCCTGAGGACTGAAATGTTTTAATCTGATAAAAACCTTTTTGTCTAAACATGGAGTGGAAATCAAAAAGCTTGTCCAGTATAGCTGTCCAGAATTTAGATGGCCTAATACTTGTCTTAAGCGTTATGAAACTATAAGAAAGAATTAAGTTTTATTCTCTTTCACTATTGATTCTTATACCCTTGTGTGTAGCCGTGAAATACGGAGCTGCATATTATTGATTTTTTGGATGTGACCCGGGAAACTTAGGAGTAATGAAGTGAGTAAAAGTAGCATAGATGGGTGTGTAAAATCCAAATTTTGAAGATAAGGGAGTGGTAGGATAAAACACTTGTACCCCTTCTTTGCTGTGTATTTTCCTCATCCGCTGCTAGCAGCTGTCAAAAAATGAAGGATGGATAGCAAAGCATGATTTCCCATGACAACAGGTGGAGATTCCAGTTGTGAAAAGAAGCTGGGAAGAGTCCTATTTTCCATTCTGTATGTGCTGTTCTTAATCATAGAAGTTTTTAATTGTTTGGATTTACTAGTGAAGTTTTTATTGGTTTTTAAACTTCCCTTTGAACTAGTGGAAGGGAAGAAATATATCATTAGAAGGGTCCTAGTCTTTTTGCAGGGACACCTTTCCCAGATTTTAGTATTGGTGTTTAGATGTTGACTAAACTCTCCAAGTACTGTTTGTTGAAATTACTCTGCAATGAAAAATGTGTAGATAAGGGTGAAACAAGAAAAAAAATTGGCAAGAGAAAGTGACTATCTTGAAGGAAGGAGTGGAAACTAATGAACGGAGTTGGTAAAGAAAATAGATATTGATTGCAGAGTTGGAAAAGTGAGCTGCTTATTAAGTAGTAGAAAGATTTAATACAAGAAAGAAATAACTCTAATTCATGTTCATTAATGTTGTGTGGATGTAAAGTGTAGAGCTACTTCTATTTAATTTTTAGGGAAGCAGCAGTGAATTTTCGGTCTGATATGTTATCACACACTTTCATACTGGGTATGTTTTCTCCAGGCTTTTGTGAAGCAGTGGAAAAACTCAAATATAATTACAGCCCAGTGTTTTTACAGTAAGCATCTAAAATAAACAGTCTTTACCCAAACATAGTCACCTCCTTTGTTTTGTCAGATTGTTTTTCGCATCCTTAGGCAATTTATTTAGGTGTCGAACGTGTGAACACTTACTGACCTATGTTCTCTATAGTACAAACCATTTCTGAATTCAAAATGTGGTTTAGGAATTGCTACAGAAATACTGCAGTCTTGGGATGTTGAAAAGAAATGCTGGAGTGCCCAAAGAACAGACTAATAAAAGAAAAAATAGTAAGGCATAAGGAGTCACTTCCTGAGTACATGGCTACCACTGTGTTGCTTTCTGTTTGAAGTGTTACTGTTGTAAATCTACTCTACTGCAGCTATGTAGATCTTTTACTTCTGTAGTCTTTTTCTTGGGTATGTGCTGACTTAAACCAAGAGTTCTGAAAACTGATAAAACTGAAATGAATTAATTATCCTTTTCGTTCATTAGCCCTGGTATTTGCTGACTTTAGCTCCTGATTACCTGTTCCTGTGTTGACCTAATGAAGCACTTGTGATACATCCTTTGCAGCCTGTTGTCTTCACATTTACTGTTTTGACTGTGCTTTTCCTGAGTAACAGTTGCCCAGGCCTTTTTTCCTTGTTTTCCAAGCCTTTGAACAAGGAAGTCTATCTAGACTGTGGGCGTTTACCTTCTCCTGGAAGGTGAGAAAACCAGCACATACCCAGGTGAAAGCCTGTTTGCTTAATGTGTGCATCTTTACAGTGTTTATTTTACAATGAATGTTGATGCGGTTCTTCAGTATAGGTATTCCATTTTCCTTCATTCCTTTGGAAAGTACTTTAAATTCAACAGTAGTTATCATTATAAGTCTTGTAGCCCTTGCTCAAGTGAACAGAGCTGTTTGGCAGTTTCAATTTGTCTGCAAATTTAGATAAATGGTAGTTATGCCTGCACATCTTAAGTGATGCTTTTGGCAGCTAAGCCACCTTTTGCAGAAGAAAACATACATAGCTCTACCTTTTATTCTGGAATAACATATCCAAAGATGAAGAGCTATTTTGGTTTGGCTGTAATGGTGTAATTTGCTGCAGTTGGGATTTTGGTGCTTCCTTTTATTTCTAGTTAAGGTGGCCTAAGAAGGTGGTACTCTTATTCTGAAACCTGGCTTATAAGCACACTGGTTGTTTAGCTACAGTGGTATAGTCTATACTGGTAATGCTATCTGTATAGATCATTTAATCTTTCTGATTTGCTTTCTGGCTGGATAATGCTCTTGATTCTATTGCTTCCTGACAATTGTATATACACACATATATATGTGTGTGTGTATATCTATACATATATATAAAAATAATTCAGTGAAGACTAAGCATATCAGTCAAAGTGGACTGTTAATCCAGACTATAATGAATGGGTTTTTATTCTTCGTGATGGAAGAAAAACCTAGAAAGAAGTTGAGGCCACCATGAATCTACAGGAATTTATTAGAAGCCCAATGATGGCTACAGATCTGTAGAAGCTCTAGCCTTAGAACATGTTAACAAATTATTATCTGAATGTAAGAAGTTAGATACAATCTTTTAATATGGAAGCATAATTCTAAATGTCAATAAGATATTATAAAATAGAATTAATATGAAAAGCTGTAGCAGCTCAAACTGGTGTCCATTACTTCTGCAGGTTGCTTTGTATTGTAAATGTTTACAGGTGCTGCTTTTGTGATGCTTGAAGTCTTCGTAGGTGGCTGATTTCATGCTGATGATACCTGAATTGGGAAGAGCAGGAGGATAATAGACACGGAGGAGTAGAGAGTGTCTGAGTAGTTCATTCAAGGCAGAGCATGGTGAAGTCCTTTCTCTTCGCTCCCCCATTCCCTAGAACACTGAGAAGCTGACCATTTTAAAGATGGTGAATATTTGTTTTACTTGCTAATTAAAGTGACTACTGCTGTTACTCAGTTTCTGCAAGCTGTATGGACCTGAGAGTATGTTGCTTTCTGGTTTTTGTTGTTTTTTTTTTTCTTATTTTAAGATGGATTTCAGTTTCTCACATATCAGCAGAATATAATAGAAGTGAGATATAACTTAGTGGATACGGTGTCTGTTTCTGGTTGCATTTGAGAAGGATACCTCCTCAGATGATAGTTATTTTGCTTTATTTTTAAATGGCTGGGAAATTGTAATGTTTTTACTAAATTTCAGGCATTGTAGGGGTTCTCTGAGCATTAAAATAAAAACTTGCCATTCAAATACATGTTTGAACATCCTGTATACCTCTGATACTCAAGTGACAAAGAGATTTTGAGGTTAATCACTATGTGAATATGCGATAAAAGTCATGCTTCTGAGTTGGTCTTTGTTTTGGAACTGTGTTTTGCCAACATAATACCAGGCTGTTGTGTTCTGATATCGTAAACTCTTTTTTCCCTTGTAGTCTCAGATCTGCAACCCTTAACTGGCCAAACCAGTTTTTCCTCAACAGAGCAAGTGTTTGAGGTCCTTACTGTTTCTGTTTTGAAAACAAAACAAAAAAAACACAAGCAAAAACCCCAAGCCAATATTCTTAATCCAGTTTCACCTTTGAACCAATCTTGCTTCCTAGATTTTGGCTATTTCTGTGGGTAATTAGCTATTGTGTGTGACAACTTAGTATCTAGAATGCTGAATCCTTAAGAGCCCATCAGAGAGAATGTTCCTCAGTGACGGTCTTCCTATCCTATCATACAGTTTTTCCTTAGAATAATTCTGAGTAATGATTTAGAAAGCCCTGTTTGAGAAAGCTTATTGGATTTGATGCTCATTTATTGCACAAACCAGATTACTAGGATGTACATCATGTTCTTCTTGATGTCCTTCACTCTCTCCAGAGTACTTAACACTTACAAGCTAGAAACTGGAAGTTAATGCTGGAAATAGAAATACTATTATTAATGTCATGACTGTTTTTGATGTTTTGGACTGAAATGAAATTAGATGCATTTCCAATAAATGCTTTCTTGGAAAGAAAGCATTCAGAATCTGATGAAAAAGTCCTTACAGCTGCCAGTAAATTAATGTGAAGATGAAGTATATTTGTGCACCATTAAAGAGCTTTTGTTAGTGTTGTAAAAGTTGACTAATGCAAATGGTTAGAGTATGCACTTGAAGGAAGTGGCTGTTGTTAGAGGAGCTGTATTTGAAAATCTCATCTGAAAATGAGTGTCCCTTCACATTGGGGGCTGTATAAACATGCAGTAACACAGTCTTTGCTACAAAGAACACACTGCCTTAACATAAACATCTGATTCTACTCCAAAAAAACCACTGCTGCTTATCCTCCATTTCCTAGTATTTCATCCGTGAAGTGAGATTGAGACTTCAGGGCAGGAGTGTAAATTAGTTATATTTTCATCATGTATAACACTGGTTATTATTTGACCGAACAATGCATTTAAAGCATTGCCACAAGATCCATGATCTTTGAGTGGAAAGAAGGATACCTGTTTCTTCCTGTCAGTTAGAGAAGAAAGTCTCTGAATTACGCTGAAGTATCCTTCCACTTTATCAGATACTCTCGGGCTCTTCACCAGGGACTGTAGTGATAGGACAAGGGGTGATGGGTTTAAACTTCAACAGGGGAAGTTCAGGATAAATATAAGGAGGAAGTTCTTTACTGTGAGGGTGGTGAGGCACTGGAATGGGTTGCCCAAAGAAGTGGTAAATACTCCATCCTTGGCAGTGTTCAAGGCCAGGTTGGACAGAGCCTTGGGCGACATGGTCTAGAGAGAGGTGTCCCTTCCCACGGCGGGGGGGCTTGGAACTAGGTGATCTTAAGGCCCTTTCCAGCCCAAACCATTCTGTGATTCTATACCTGTGCCAGTGTCTCTGGACTTCTCTTTCTGACATTGCCCAATAAATTGAAGAAAATTACTAAATACTCTGTTTCTTGGAATTGCTTTTTTCAGCTTTACTGTGGATTTTTTTTTTTTTTTTAAATATCTGTGCAGCAATTTTCAGGACAGAGTTGGCAAGTTGATAATTGGTTTCAAATAATGATTATTCTCACTCTTCAGTTCTTAGTGGTTTAGCAGTAGGCAATTATTGGATAATTGTGCAAACTGTTTCATCCTTTTATACTGGATGAAGATTAGGAATTGGACAGAAGAAGATCCATCTTCACTGCTCTCTGGTTGCTGTGGAGAAAGATCAGCTGTCCTGTGCTATAAGTAGCTTTTTGTGAACATCTGTAGTTGTTTTGAATTCCTCAACTGACTGTTTTGTTGGAAAAGAGAAATGGCCTAACTGGCAGCAAGAACCAAGAATATCCTGACATTTGAGAAACAAGGTACAACTGAGGCTTCATTAATTGTGATAAGGTTTGGCAATTGTTAAAAGTATGTGCCAACAAATATGATGCTGGGAGGGGTTTGTGTTTAAAATCTTACTACTAAAATAGCCCTGTAACTCAGAAAAAATTCAAAGCCTCAGCTTCTCAGCTTGAAGATCAGTGCTTCTTGTTAAAGGAAATGTACATTATTCTGTCTTGATCTCCTAGCTCTTGCAAGAGCTCTTTTCAAAGTGGGGTGGGTTTGTTTTGTTTTGTTTTTTTTTTTTAGTTCATGTTCTAAAACAGGGTTTTAAAATGTGTTTTCTCTCTAATAACTATAGTTGCTGAAAAGTAGGGGTAAAGGTGTATGAATAGGAATACTACCCAATGCACCTTGTTTACTAACCTTGTCAGAAAGAGCAGGAAACTTGCATAATAACTTTGTTTCTGTAGTAGAGTGTGGGACCAAAAAAGGCTGCAGAGTGGGAAACAAGTAATGCTGGTATCTTACAGCTTAGAAAAACTGAATTCTGTGGAGGAAACATAGTATGGTGTGGCTAAATGGGCAGAAAACCCTAAATCTCTGGCTGCAGAATCATTGTCTGCACAGGTTCTTGAGTGTTCCCTAAGAAGCATCTTGCATTTTAAAACTGTTTGTTTAGGCTGTGTGTATAATCAGGTAGGCTTCAGTGCTTCTGCTTATGTTTGGGTCATCTTTTTCCGAAGCCTGTTTCAGCAGCAGTAAGAGCTAAACTGCTTTCTTAAAAATAAAATAAAAGGCTTTAAAAAAGTCCCACAAAACAAACAAACCAAAAACCTCACAAACCCCAGCCAACTAACCAGCCAAAAACTCCGTGTCACCTTTAATTCATCCAATGTGTTGAGGCCACCGGCATTCACTGCAGTTTACAAGTTTGAATATTGTTTTCCTTACGATCAGAGGAGATTCTTTAAAAAGGAGAAAATAAAGAAATGCAAAGCCAGGGTGACTTCTGACGGGTTCATATGGGCCATTGACATAAGAGACAGTAAAATGCCATATTCCTGAATTGCATTTTGTGCTCCACCCACTAGACCACTGCTCTTCCTTTGAGGTACTTCATAGACCATATTGTTGCTCCGAGTGCTGCTCCATGCCTTGCTAGAGCTAGTAAGCAAAACTTTATGCGGTTGTGTTGCTGCTTCTCAGTGGACTGTAGGCTGTGTGGGCCTGTATGATTAATTTGTGCCATCTAGTTTGGAATTATTTATATCAATAAAATTCCCTCACTGCTTTGGCTGCTTGTCTGAATGAGGCAAATGCCTTCTGTGCTGTGAAGTAGAAGGATTCTACTGCTTGGTTGCAATGATTGGCTTTTGACATTAAAGTATAGCTGATATGAAGAGGAAGCTTAACCTAAAATCTGAATTAGTGCATAAAAATTCTACATCCTAAAAATTAGTTTCATAGGAGAAATAATCTTTTCTATATTTCTTTTGAACATGGGCTTTAATAAACCATTAAAGAATTTTTTTAAGATGCTGCCTGTGTTGGAAGACTTCTAGCTGTTCAAATAAAATGTTTTGCCAAAACTTCTTCCTAATGTTGAAAATCCTTGTAGCAGTCAGTGACCTTTTTCGACTTTTCTTTTGCTTTACATAAAGAATTGATGCCTCAAACGCATTTTTTCCTAAGAAATAACTTTGTTTTTAAAAATGCATGGCATAAATTACAGTTAAATTTTTTAAGAGACTAGAATAAATGTCTTTAAAAGTTTTATTATAAACTTTCTATTGGCTTTTGCAAAGGTCATTCAAATGGAAAGCTTATGTAGATAGCTTAATGCAGTTAATGATATAACGGATTTGCATTTTATGTCGCTATTCCAAACACTGAAACTGTGAATTTGTGCTCATGTTTTAGTGTTACATTTGGCACAAAGTGTGCCTGTGAACTGCACTTGCCGTATGACTGGTTTTGCACTAAAATAGTGGACTGAACTTTTAAATTGCTAGAATACATACAGCAGGTTTTGTAGTAGCTTAATGTGTCAAAGTGGTATTTAACCCACACCTACATTAATCATTGCTGAATAAGTAGTGATGATCATTTGCATTATCACTGTAAAACTTTTATTCTTATGTGCACATAACTTTGCATTACACACCCTTCTCTATATATAACTTTGAGGTGTTACTCTTATAAGCTGTTGTTATGACCTGTATCTGAGGACAGGTAAAAAAACTCTGTTTAAGATTCTTACACGTGCTAAATTATGACTACTCAGGATGAAACTGGTCATTCCATGCCTCTCAGATTTTGTTTTCCACTAGAAATCCTCAGCTCCAAGTGGATCGGTTTTTTGGGATCTTTCTTGTTGTTTGTTTTTATTTTTAATTTTGACTATAAAACTGGAGCTGCTTATTGGAACAGGTTTTATGACTCTGGGGAGGCACGTTACACTTTGTTTTGAGGAATGAATCGTGCATCTTTGGGGAATGTGTAGTCTTTGTTCTTTGTGGGTGTTCTGCTCACATCTGACCAAGTTACGAGGTGTTTAAAAGTTGTATTTTGCCCATACTCACAATGTTTTAAGAGCTTGACATAAGTTTTCCAAGGGTATGCAAGTATACCACTCCCAGATGTTAAAGTTGCTGTATATAATGTTTGCCAACAAAATAACCACTTGCTTCAGTGCTTGGTTTTTGTGGAAGCTTTCAAGATGGCCATGTCCGGTTCTGGCCTTGTTCCTGCTCACTTGCTCTTTCAATGGCTCTTTGCTTTCTAGGAAGCTGGGTAATTTTTGTGCTCTATTTCAAGGCAAAGTGTGTATCTTCAGTTCTTCATGCATCTCAGTGTGGAGCTGTGTCAGCTCTGTACTGATCTGTGTGGATAAAGATGGGAGATGTAATTAGGAAAAGGCTGAATCTTAAATTCTGGCTTTGTTCAATTCATCAAGTACTGCAGTACAGGAGGAGTGTTTCTGTGGAATGAAGTGGTGGGCACTGAGGATCCAGTGTTGATGATATAATAATTTGGGGAAATACTGCTTTTGCCTAGGTGAGTCCATAGGCTAAATGTCCTCTTACGTTTGGAGTGGATCTTCTAGTTCAGTTTAGCCTGAAAGAAACCAGGTTTGTGTATTTGGACACCACTGTGCAATGCATGCCAAAGGATCTGAAGTAAGGACAATGGCAGGTTTGCTTCAGAAACCCTCTCCTAATCTGAGCTAAACCACGATGTAGATGTATGCGTTGTCTGGCTGCTGGAGTTGGAAGTGCCTGGGACAGAATCTGAGAGCCCACAGAGCCTGTTCCTCTTTCTACCACTATAGTATTGGCATGGGATTAAACTTATTTCTGTGTGGAAGTGAGTATATTTTTCAAATAGCTGAAGTGGTAGAAATCTGTGCTTTGGACTGCAAGTCACAGGTAACTGCACACTGAGAAGTTTTGACTTCATGGTGGAAATGCGGTGGTTTTCATTTCTTTCTAAAATATAAGAAATTAGATATTCAAAATGTTTACCGAGTGAATATATCGCCTGGGATAGCAGATGCTCAAAAATCAAAGCGTCAGATAGAGATTACCTCTGTGACTGTAACATAGCCTAGTAGTAGTCACAAACTCTTCCACATGAGCTCCTTCCCTTATTCAGAATATAAATCACTAGTAAACCAGATCTGGAGTGACCTAGAGAAACAATATAATGAAAATATGTCCGAGTGATGATAAATTTGCTTTCATTTTGAGTTACCTTGGGCCTGATTTATAGCCATGCTGGCTATTTAGAATAGCAGCTGAAATTGCATTTTCAAAGCACAGTCCAAGTTAAAGTTGTATTGAAAGTATTGACTGAAAAACAAGGCACTAAAGTGTCTGAGATTTGGCATCCAAAGTTAGTGGGCATTTATTTTACCCTTTTTCATCATTGCATGCCAGACACCCACCTTTAGAACATGAATGGGAATACCGATCTTGCGAAGTTTACACTTATTGTATGTAGTCTTCCCACGCTATGGGCAGATCTGCATGGGGAAATGTAAGGGTTTTGTATTCAGTGTAGGATGCAGATGGTAAGTATTTAATGGGTCATAGGGTGAAAGTAAAAACTGGGCAATTGTCCATTTGCTGAATGAATCAGAAATCCTGCTGGGGAAAATGGAATAAAGCAGCAGAAAGAATATCATCGGAAGTAGGTATGTATAAAGGCTAAAATAAAGTTGCATGTCTTTCAGATCTGAAGTGCTGCATTGCTTGGTTTTCCATAGCTGTATTTAAAGCTTTGTGAGGATTTGATGTGATACAAGTCTGCAATACCATTGGTGCTTTGTAAGCCACATTTCAGTGTGCTGTGAGGCAAGTATAAGGATTGCATTGGTAGGAGTAGAGAAGGAATGCAGGGTGGTGTGTGAACATTGTGGTGATGTCCTTTATGTTTCCAATTACACGTATGTTTGTGCAGTTTTTGGGAGGAGCAGTTTAAAAATACCCACTGGTGGTTTTGGAGTCACTTACAAGGAAGGCTTTCAGAACAAGATTGTTCTGCTTCAGTCATTTAGTCATGTGTTCAAAACAGTGACATCATGAATTGATGTCTCTGGAAGTTTTGCATGTGGGGCTGGTCTAAAGGTATTCTCATAATACATTTTATATGAGGATTTTCCACATTCCTAAGCCTGCAGGCTCATCCTGAATTTTGGAATTCGGGATTTGTTGTTTTGCTTGTGTCTGCTCCTGTAGAGATGATGATACAGATCAGAGATGCCAAGCGCTTCTACCCTTTGCCTCAGTAGGACTGAGGTGATGAGTTTTCTTCTTTCCTGGGTCTTGCCAGTTTGCTTTGAGGGCTCATGGAAAAGGGCATCATGAGACATCAATTGGTAAATAGTCTGTAATGCAGGCAAAGAAGTGATGTCTGGACATTGCTGGTTTTAGTGAATGCTAACTTGTCTGCTTATGGACAGGTCTTCATGCCCATTTCTGCCCTCTATCTCTTAACCTCAGCTTTACTGCATATATGTCCCAGTTTTTAACCTTGGTTTCCCTCCCCCTTCTAGTCTGTCTAGGGTGTGAGTTCCTTAGGTCAGAAACATGCTCTGGGGTATACATAGCATGATTTCTGTAATAACTATCCAAAACAAATGTCGATGCAGAATGCACAGTTAATTATTTTTGCTTTCACTTTTTCTTTCTTGACCTCTTTTCTTAAAAACATTATTAGTTATTTTCCGTTTCAGTGGTTCATTAAACTTGACTGTTTCATATGAGACTTTTCCACTAAATCCACTCAAGTTACAAACCTTGCTCTGTTTCATTTGCATCATTGCTCATAAAGGAGAGAAAACAGGTCAAGTTATGCCCTGGAAGAATATTGCCTCATTTGTTTAGGATTTTTCAAACACAGTTAAAAGTATAATGGAAATGTGGGAGTAAGAGAATGGATAGCAAAGTGTATGGTTTAGTTTAGGGAACTGATCCTGTTAAAAACCACAGCCCTGCCTTCTGAGCCTCCTCTTTCCCTGGTAACGCCTAATGCTTGTGTAACTTGGCCTAATGGAAGGTTCAGAACAAGGGAAACTATCCTTTGATTTGCAAATGGGGAATCTATGCTATGATTACAAATATGAGACTTCTGTAGGTGGTTGGTATTATTTAGCTTCTACTTTAAATATAACCATGTTTGCATACTCTCACCCTTAACCCTTACCTGATGTTGCCTGAAGCTTGGCTGAAAAATGATGAAGGAATGGACTAGCTGAATTATAGTACTGGAGGTGTCTACCATGTTGCTGCAACCATTCATGTTGTCTGCTGTCATGAGCATGTCAGTATTGCCATTGTACCCTGTGGTACTAAGATTAAGTATATGTTTCAGCTAAGTGACTTCAAACAGGCATAAACGCTGTGCTAAGAGCTAGTCAAGCATGTGCAAGCTTCTTATACTGAAGTGCTTATGACCTGAAGCAGTGGTCCCCAAGCTGTTACTTGTGATGACATGTGATGCTGCTATTAGACACAGAAATTTGTTAGACAGTTTTCTATGCAAGATAAAAATCCATGGAGGGGGGAGATTTTCTTTTCTAAATAAAGAAATTCATCTGGCTTTTTGTAGCTTAAGCCAGTTTAGATAGCGGTTGCTGTATTTGAGAAAATTATTTCTTTATCATGCCCTTCCTGTTAAATTTATTTTAGGCCACAGAGTGATTCCTTTTACTCACTGGTGAGGTTGGTTTTTAGTTTTAATTCTACTTTTGCTTCCAGTGCCCTAATGTCTTTAAATATTTAGTATACAAGAGATTTTCTATCTTCTAGAATAAATGGTCTGAAGGGAGGAGGAATTTCTGAAACTATCCTACTTGAATGTGCAAGCAAGCTGTTTATCTGATTATGAGCCCTGCTTCTGCACAGGCCACTGAAGTGATGTGCCAGTGATTTGTGTAGCTGATATCTGTTTCAAAGTCATGCTGACTTAAAAAAAACAACCAAACAAAGAATGGCAAACTACTAAATAAAAACCCAACTCAGATCTTCACATTACTGGGAGAGTAGAAATGATTCCATGGTTGGTAGAGTGGTTTGGTATACAGAAAATTTGTAGGAAAATACTTCTTTTGTTTGTTTCTGTTGATTCGTGCACAGATTGCCTCTACACGTTTGATGTATCATTTCTTCTTTGCTGCTCAGGGGAGCACACGTCTGTGCTTTAGGGGGGAAGGGATCCCAGGAGAAGCTCTTTGAGGCTGACATGCTGTGCTGTGTGATAAGAGCCATTGCATAGGCAAAGGTTCTGCAAATTGCTTATAGTGTGCAGATCTGTTTATTCAATTTTATACACAAGTGTGTGAGAAACATTTTTCTTTTCTCTCTTATGCAGGTCAACTTTGTAGTGTGCCAACTGTTTGCCTTGCTTGCGGCTGTTTGGTTTCGAACATACCTTCATTCAAGCAAAACTAGCCCATTTATAAGACATGTTGTTGCAACCCTCTTGGGCCTTTATCTTGCACTTTTTTGTTTTGGATGGTAAGTTGCAATTCAATTCCATTTTGAGAGACTTGTAATTTTCGTTTCTTGTTTGCAGGGAAGCAAAGTTTTGTTATGAAGAACATGATTTCTTAATTCTGTGGGTTTAGCTGCTGCAAATGTACAGAAATCAGCTACAATTTCCTGATGTGGTGCACAAATATTGAAAAGTGTTCCTTTTGCAAACCGGTAACTAACATACTGTCTGCCTGTGGTTTCGGGAGGATGGAGTGGGTGCAATTTGTTTAATTTGTACCGGTTTTTCTGTAAACTTGCTTGAGAAGTATTCTCTTGAGGCACAGGTGTGATGACTAAGATAATGTCTCTTAAATACTCACTGCATGAGACACACTCGCTGTGTCTTTTTCTGAATACTGAATATAATCTGATTTGTGTAGGACGAGTTGCCAGAACTGCAGTACCTATGATGCTCCTAGTAATATAAAACACCTGGAAAGGAGCTGGCTTAGATTTGAGAGTTGTTTCTGTGTGGGTTTTTTCTTTTATGTTTTACAGGGAGGGTGTGGTGGTTTTGTTGTTTTGGGGTTGTTTTTTTTTTTAAACACAGGTTTTCTGTTTTTACATCTTGATCTTTTGACGGTGTAGCAAGCCAGAGTATTGGTAGGGCTAGTAAAAGGTCGGTGGGGAAGGGGATGCATTTAGTTTGGTGAATTTCTTTTTTCCGTAAAAATTACCTTACTAAATAGCTCTGATCTCCCCAAGATGGTTTAAGATTAATTGCCAGTTTTGTAAACAAAGTGCTTGCTCAGCTTCAAGTGTACAGAAGACTTATTTATACTATTGCAGAGTATTACTGAGCTAGGGGGAATTAAGCTGTTGTGCAGGTGGATTTACATGTGCAATTTACTTGTTTATATAATTCCATTAGCTCCCATATATTTCTTAAACTTTTGGCTGTGGTATTGTGCTTTGAGAGAACAACTTGATGTCAAAGACTGCCAGTTTTAGCACCAAATGAGGAGGATGATATGGGAGATAGGTGCTAGTGAGTGTGGTTTTTGTGACAGCTGTGTAAACTGTAGAAGCACATTCTGTATCCATTGCTTTGGAAACAGAAGTCATTAATTGTAACTTGTGATTAGAAAATGTTAACAATATATTCATATCTGAAGTTTGGGGATGGGAGACTTTGGAAAGAAAAAACCTCCACCCCCAACAGATAAAGATTTGTAGAAGCCTGTCACTGGCGGAGTGCCCTGGAAAAGAAATCTGAGAGATATTTTATGTCATAGTAGAAATCCAGATTATTCTAGTTTGATTTGGATCATAGTTAAAGCAACTATTTTTGCAATGAATTTCTATATTACTAAAAGTTTGGGTATTTTTTTTAGAATCATGGTATTAAAAGCTTTTTAAAAATGTAGAGCAACATAATTTGAGATACAAGTAGTCAGCTACACATACAGGTTACAGTCCTGTGGTACACCTTCAGTGACTCTTCAGCTGTGTTATAATGTGTGAGTACAAGAGGGAAACTGTTACTGGCTTGTTTTATATAGTAAGAGTTTGTAGTAAAAGTAGATTTGTAGATCATGTCATCCAAATGTAGGTAGTAGTTTGAAATCTGCACCCTTTTATTAGTCATTATGTTGTCTTCAGTTTCAGTTGTGTTACTTTTCAGTCACCTTTGTAGTGCTTGTGATGGTGTAACCAAAAAAGAAGGGATAGTTCATTGGGATAATAGCAAGTAGTATAAAAGGCTTAGAATACCCTTTGTGTATAGCTAAAATTTACTATTTCATGTTGTTTCTATGCATCCCTTTTTTTTTGAATTGGAGATCAATCATATTGCTACCATTAACAACTCTGAAAGACGAATATTTTCAGAGACTGTAAACTTGGTATGGTATTCCACATCAGCCCACACTTTTTCAGGCTTTGAAATATTATGTTCCTCCCTCCATTTAAGAAGCAAACATCTTAAACATAAATTTTTGCCATTTCACTAATGCCTGCCTTTGCCACATAACGTTGCTAATACATGGCTGATATGAAAAGATAAATATTTTTTTAATTGGCAGTTGCTTATATTAAACATGCATTTGAATTTTAGGTAGTCATATCTTAGATGAGACTAGCTAGTAGTGAAGCATGGTTGCATGTGCAGATTGGATCTTCCATTAAAAAGTCAAGATTCTCAAGGTCAGTTAATGTCCAAGTGAACTGTTCTCCCTTAGTTCATTGTACAAAGACTTTGTAGGAGTTTAGCTGGATAGAGCTGGGTTTCTTGTTCAAAGTCTTTGAAGACATTTTCTTGTGAATAGGTGAGGATTAAAATCAGAAAATTGTTGATAAGCTGAAAGAAAACATTATCAGTATAGCAAAATAGTAGTTGCTTTTTAGGCTGGTTATTACGGAAAAAGTACCAAAACTAGATAAGTGTGTTACTTGAGCATATCTAAGAGATACTGAGACAGTTAAAGTACTAAAGTGAAAGAGAGTCATACTGAAGATCAGATACTGTTCCTCTATCACTGGTAGTGGTTTGCCACCAGTGCTCTACCAGCTTACTGAATCATAGAATCATAGAATGTTTAAGGTTGGAAAGGACCTTAAGATCAAGTTCCACCCCCCCTGCCATAGTCAGAGATGCCTCACTGTAGACCATGTTGCCCAAGGCTCTGTCCAACCTGGCCTTGAACACTGCCAGGGATGGAGCATTTACCACTTCTTTGGGCAATCTATTCCAGTGCCTCACCACCCTCACAGTAAAGAATTTCTTCCTCATATCTAATCTAAACTTCCCCTATTTAAGCTTGAGCCCCTTACCTCTTGTCCTATCACTATAGGCCCTAATGAAGAGTCCCTCTCTGGTATCCTTGTAGGCCCCCTTCAGATACTGGAAGGCTGCTATGAGGTCTCCATGCAGCCTTCTCTTCTCCAGACTAAGGAGCCCCAACTTTCTTATCCTGTTGGTAGCTATGGTGTTAAGCTATGGAAAACAAATAAGGAGATGAGGTTAGAGTACCTTTGTGAAATACATCTGTGGGTTGTTGGTGTTGTAGGGTTTTTTGTTTGTGTTTTTGAGACCATCATCACCACCATCCTTTTATTGATTATTGAGAACTTGGGGCAAAGAGGCTGGGTGGACAGAGTTACCATTTCTATTGACTAGGAAGTCTTCCCATATGCTTATATTGTGGATATGAAGATACTGTTTGCTTTATCCAAGATACCTGTATTTGCAAACTGATGTTTATCCAAGATACCTGTATTTGCAAAAAAAAGATGAGTATGGGAATTGAACCACAAAATGGATGAAATAATACTAAGTGGAAGTTTTATCAGACATGTACTTTGCAATTTAAGGATTAACTGCATTTACTATATTCTTGTTTATGAGCTGGATAAATCTAGCTAAATCTGTAGTTTTTGTTCATTACTGCTGTTGGTGCTCTGCTGAAGACAGAAGCCCTCAAGAGAGGGAGGGCTCCAGGAAACTTAAGTAGATCAGAAGGGGTTTTTGGAAACAGTGATGGAGTTAAAATTTGAACCTCTTTAATTTCACATTAAATAAATAAATGCATGCAGTTTATTTTCATTAATGAAAGTGCTGTGAGGGTTTACTATTTGGTTTGTTGGTTTTTTTTTTTCTTCTCCTAGGTATGCCTTACATTTTGTTATACAAAGTGGCATTTCCTACTATATCATGATCATAATAGGAGTGGAGAATATGCACAAGTAAGTTTCTATTCTTAAAGTTTTTAATATGATTTTACAGGAATGCTACTGTTAAGGTTCTTTTTGTCACTGTGCACGTATGCTGTATTTCTGGTTGTATCACAGTATTCTAGTATTTTAATTCTGCTAACCATGGTTTTATTTCCAGGACAGAAAATGACTTATTTGGGTATTTTTGTCAGCTTTTTGGACTATCCAAAGCTTGTTACAGTTGGTAATATCCCACTGAGATTTCTTTTGTGTTCTCAGCATTCTGATTTGTTTTTTCGTTACTTTATCATACCTAATTGTATATCTCACAGATGAATTGACTGTACAAATATAATCTGATAACAGCCAGTGCCGGTAGAAGGAAGATGTCTGAAGGAAAAAGAATTTGAGATTTTTATTTTTTTTTTTAGATACTCTTTGTAAAATTACATATGTAGGCTATTATTTTAGGTATGCTTGAATGCATGATTAGATTAGCTGTATCTGAATCCATGTAGAATTGCACTTGTTTCTCTTCTTCAGTCATTCTTAAAAGCAGGAAAGACATTTATCTTATTACTGAATGCATATGCTTTATTATTCCACTAGTCTAGAGCTCAGAACCAAATTAGGTTCCCGCTGTGTTAATTCCTGCATAAATGTTTAGTAAAATAGCAAATCCTTGCTTCAGCGGGTTCCTGCAGGCTGTCAGGAAAGATGCTGATAAAAGTACCAAAAAGGAAAATTGCTTTACACAGGAAGTGCAAAGCCAGGGTGGCCTTAGTTCATGATCCTGCCTATTAGAACATTCTGCTTGTTTATACTGTGTTACTGAATATAATTTTAGTGTCTTTTGAAGTATCCCATATTGGCCTCTTATTTTGGGATTTTTCTACAGAGCCTGAGGTATTCAAACTACTGCAGATGTGAGAACTTCATTGGGTTGTATGGCTGGTTTATATTCTAATTTCATTAGTTTTTAATTGTTTTAAGGAACTTTTTCTTGTCAATTTCTCTTCAGATATGTAGCAATGTAAGTTACAACTTATGTAGCTTAACATTTTAAAAGAAATTACCAATGTGGTTAAGTGCTGAAAAGGGAGGTACCAGGCAGGAATACTTTGTTTTTTTTGTCATAACAAATTACATAGGTTTTTAAAAGGAAATCTAATGGTGATTTACTTCCCTAATAGCGAGAGGCAAGTAGGCATGTGTCTTTAATATTCCTGCGTTGGAGCAGGGGAACTCTGTAGTTCCTGATCCTCTCATTTCATGCCTGCTGGTTTAACTGTATGGCCTGACTGCATAAATGTTTGCTGTACTATGCACAACTGTGTATGTATGTTCTCTGTTACTCTTAGTTACTGTGCAGTTGGGAGGGTAAAACCTGGATTTGGCTACTTGGCTTATGTTGCTTTATCACAGTATGAATTAACATACCATGGGATAACACTAGAAAGCTCTTTTAGTGGAGGAAAATAAATTATCTAACAAATGGAGTAATTTGTTACTTCAGTTTGTGGACAATACTTGGATGCTGTGTGTGATGCTCCCGAAGCCATTTCTAGTAGGTGATACGGGCAAGACTGTACAAGGTTTGCTCCTTCCATTGCCACAGTATCCCAAAAGGGGTAATGCCTCTCGGTATCCCTTTATGCCTGTACTTTTTACTGAAGGAATGGCTGGATATGGTCCTGGGCAGCTGGCTGTTAGTGGCCCTGCTTGAGCAGTGTGTTGGACCATATGATCTCCAGAGGTCCTTCCTAAGCTCAACTGTTCCATGGTTCTATGTTATTTTGTTGCAGTCACAATTCTTTGTACTGTACCTATGGTCATGTAAGTTTGCTGCTTGAACACGGTAATGTAAAGAGATTTGAATTTGAGTGAACAAACCTTGGTTGTAACTGGTCTGCCCCCTGTGGAAGTGCTGCCTGGCCATCCCTTTCCTTGGGATCTGGGAATTCTAGTCCTCACTAAGTTCCCTTCCCCTCTTAGCCAAAGTCAGGACAGCAGTGCCTTGCTCCCCTTGTCCTTTGTTTCTTGCTGTGGCTTTGATAAACAGTGGGACGTTTGACAAAGGACGGGAAACTTGATGGTTTGAACTTTGAAATCTCGGATTAAGAGACAAGTTAGTCTTGTTCATCAGAGTGAACTAATTAATTCAACATGTTAATTGAGGCTCTTAATTTGTCAGTCAGGTGTTTAATAATGCTGAATGTCCTGACAGTTGATAGACAGGTTTGACTGCTATTGAGCCTACAGCTTTGATTGTTGTAAAAATTAGGTTAGATATTGTTTAAAAGTTATGTTTTCACTGAAATACAAAATGGTAAAGGCAAATTACTCTCATCCTGAGTTACTGGCAAGGTTTTGTAAGTGTCTTTGTTTCTTCAGAAATGAGAACATTCATAAGCCGAAATGATTTTTGAAAATGCGAATTAGGCTGTTTTTTTTTAGCTTTTGTTTGTTTCCGCAGGCCCTCGATCAGGGTAAATGTAAATTTGTTTTGTTTTGGTCTTTTTTCTTTCTCTTTTTTTATTGCTGTCTGCCTGTGAGTTGATCACAGATGTCTTGGTCTATGGAGAGCATACTTGATGTGGATAAAGGTTTTTTTTTTCTGTGCATAAGAGAATTTGAAGCAACAATCTAAAATTAGTCATCCTCAAATCACAAGACTGAAATAACAATATCTAACAATCTTCTTAGGGTTTCACTAAGAAATGCTATCAATTTCTAATGATTGGAAGCCTGCCACTAATTACAGTTCTTTGAAGGCGTGAGGGCATCTGGACAGCTGTAAGCTGTCTGATATAACTTCTCAGTTAGAAATTTGTAATTTATTTATGTCACTTGAATAAAAATGCCTGGTACATAGGTAGCTGCCAAAGGACAGTGGGCACAGCACTAAAAATACCTGGATTCAGAACTTGAGGTATTAATAGCTGCAAACTGTTCTGCATATGCAAACACAATTTTTCTGTGTTTTTGCTCTACAGTTAGTGTAAATAAGAAACTTATTTGAAGTTAAAGCAATTGAGAGATGAAAATTATTAAGGATGTTCTTATTCAGCCAAGGATAAATGCAAAATGGAGAAAGATGAGATCCTTTGATTCTGTAGCCTTAACACAAAGACTGAGAAAAACAAGTAGTGTTCTAGTAGCAATTTTTATTGTCTTATCAGATGTATGTTAAATGCAAAAAAAAACCCTCAACCTTTTAAAATTTTGCAAAGTTTTTGTATAGATGAAAATTGGATAGATTTTAAGCATAATTTCTACAATATGTATAGAAGTCTTATCCTCCCCTTTTAAAAATAAGCACCAAGGCTAATGAGTGGCTGTATTTGGGAACATATTTCAGTAGTTATCAACTAACTGTTCCAGTAGCCAAGATTGGATTTGGGAATGATTTGGAAATACTCTGTCTTGTGTGAAGAGCTATAGAAATGATTTGGGCAACTGAAACCAAGTATTGTTAAGAACCTGACTGGGTTCTTCTCAAGGAACTGCAAGACTGAACTATTTATACTGGAGATAAAAATGTGGAGAACTTCTACTTTAGCAGGCAAAGCATTACAAACTGTTAATAGTACTGAAAGCAAGAACGCTGTTTTCCTTTAGATGGAAACTCTTTTCTGCTATCAGGAATACTGTTGTGGCTCTATGCAGAAGGGTGTTTCACCTCTTGTTGAATTGGTTATTAAGTTGTTGCTCTGATTTTCTGTGGGATTTTTTGGGGAGGAGGATTTGGTCAGTTTTTCTTAATAGCAAAGCATATGGTCTGGCTGCTAGATGGCCTTCCTAGTCAGTTAAAACCTTTGAGGTTTTGCTTGTGTAATAGACTTTTCTTGTCTGTTTGCAGAGGTGAACACTTTTTCTTCAAGAACGCAGCTTATTTCATATGTGTATGCTAAAAAGGTAAACACAGAGTTAAAATAGAACTATAACACATAAATAAGCAGAGCTCATGGTCTGAAATTGGCTCCATGTTTTCATTAAAATTTTTCATGGCTCTTAATTTTGTCCTTAACTGCCAAGTTTCTTCTTTACATGGTTAAATTGAATGATCTACTTGAAAATACCTTCACTGAATTGACTGAGCAGATGAGAGCTCTGCACAACTCAAATTCTTATAACCTGCTGCTGCTACCTTAGTATTGTGTGGGAATGGGACTTGCATGGGGTATATCCTATAGTTCTTTGAAATTTAATAGCTGCCGCCCACATGCTCTTTGCATCACTTCTGCATGGAATTGCTCATCAAAACAGCTTAGTTTAAAACTGACCTATCAAATTAAAAAAAAAGCCCACAATGACAAAACCCCTCATATCCCTGTTTATTTTTGTGTAACTTGGAAACTGTGTCTAATAGTGCTAGAGGTTCTGATTTTCTTCGGTTTTGTTTGGGTTTTCTTTTTCGTTGAGTATGCTTTATAGACTTATTTATCTTCATTATTTGTTATATGTTTGATTCTTCTGATGCTTACCTAGAGATGAACACTTTCATGTTCTGAAGAGTGTGCATGGCAACACTGACTGGCACCAGGCAGTGATTCACTGTATGCTGAAGATCTGACAGAAATAGCAATTCAAATAGATGGCTCAGAAAGTGAGCGCTTGTTGAAGTAAACACCTGTGAAGGAATTTCCTAGTAATCCTTATGAATTTCTTTTGAAAGTATTTGCTTTAAATAGATATTTCAAGTTCATCCGCTTTAACTTCCTGTAACTCTTCTGGCTGTGCTTGGATAAAATTCAATGCATTACTTGAAACAATAAAAGTATAAGTTGAAAAATAATTTCATATATTAATCTTCCTTAGAACTGGAATGTTTGAATGGGAAGGACTTTGTCGATCATATTTTGTAATTACAGAAATGGAGTGAAAAGAGAACTAGGGTTTTTTTTTTTTTTTTGCCTTATTTTTAAATAAGGATTAAATACATTTATTTAATCTTTGGTATGTGTCCCCCATGTATATATAGAGAGAAAGAAGGAAGGATGGGAATCACATAGGGTCTGCAGCTTTGTGAAGGTTGATGCTTAAGTAAAAAGGCTGATAAAAGATAATTGACAACAATGCAAACTGAGGCATTTCTGAAGTATTGTAGCCACTTTGGTTACTTTGGTACAAAAGGGGCATATGCTACCTTAATGCAACTAGAAAAAGTTCTGATTGTATACGCTGTATTTCCAGGGAAAAGAGTCTAAATTGGTCTGGGTTTAAATCTTCCTCCCCCCCCCCCCCCTTTTTTTTTTTTTTTTAATTTTAGGTTTTACTTTGTTACTGGAGTTATTCAAAGAATGGAGATCTCAGAAGAGGTGTTTTAACAGTGCTGTTGGCATATGAAACCTCTATCATCACATTTCAGAGAACTCAGATAAAAATTGCTGAACTTCTGTTCTAAGAAGTAGCCATGCGTTATTGAGTATTGATGTTTATCTGAAAGAGGGTTCTCTTATTTCCCTAAACTTTAAATTGATAAATACTGTTTTTTTTCCATACTGTGTACTTGGTTTCTGTAAGCATATAGAGGATAACCTTTTCTTGGAAGGAAGCAGTAGTGTAAAATGGCTGGGTGTGTTAGAAATCTATCAGGACTGAGTTTGGTTTGCTTTTTTGGCTTGCACAGATCTCTTTTTTTTTTAACGATCTTTGTGCTCAAAGTGAAGCTGAGCAAAATCAAGCAAAAGAAAATTGATAGAGTAAATGTTTTCTGGGCTGTGTTTGTTTGGTAATCTCTGAAAGCTGTAGCATCTATATAGATACATCTTCAAGGCACATTACTCTGCCTGTCATGCTGCCAAGCAGCTTGACTGCTAGCAAATGAGCTCTGAGTCATGGTACTATTGCTGCATGGTTTATTACCTCAACAAACTATTGATGTCAAATAAATCAGTCTCCCTACAAAATGAAGTGGCAGAATAAACTGTACTTAGAATAGTTCAGTGAAAGCTGTGTTCTTCTTCAGCTCCTGGCAAAGACTGCCACTAATAAGAGTTGATTAAGAATTCTGGTTGCCTGGTATTAACTGAATTGAACCAGTGGTGTTTGTGATAGACCAGATGCAAGGGTTCTGTGTATTGTAATCAACTTTCTTCCCTAAATGCATGTTTCTGCATGGCTTTTTTTATTCTTTGGTGAAATATCTTGTCTTTGAGACAAATTTCACTTGAGTAATTATGATAAGCTCAGCAAGTAATAATTTCATTGTCCTTAATGGAGCTGTTGGCTGTGAATTATGCAAGTCAGTTTTGCCTGCAGAACTGCAAGTGGTGGTGTACGAAGTGTCTGGCTTGGAGCTGAAAGATGTTTGAATAAATCAATGATGATGACCCTTGTTATGAATGCAGAACAAAACACAGACATGCACAAAAGCTGTGTGTTTCCATTAAGGGAAGGTGGATGTAAATAAAAAGTATTGATATTTAAAACACACAGACTTCTTCACTTTAAAATTCAGTGTCTCGGTTCAACATATTGGTAAGTTTCACATAACATTTAAAGCTGATAAGTTTTGCAGATCACATGCCTTTACTGGAAGTCAAAGATGAGATCACAGAGTCATAGAATAGCTGAGGAAGGAAGCATACCTGAGTCCAATCCACCTGTTCGAAGCAGGACCAACTAAAGCAGGTTATTCTGTGAAACCCAAGTCTTCCTTATGAACATGATCCTGGATAGTTCCAGTTGTCATAAGCATGCTAGCCATTTCCTTTTGGTGTCTTGCTTCAATGTCTATTATAGGTGAAAATGTATTTGAGGTGACTTCATGCAGGTTAGTTTTCTGATATGATCTGGACTTCCTACAAAAGTTTTTTTTGTTCTTTAGTTTTCCCCCACCCAGTAGTTAAACATCCTTGTCAAATTTTAGGGTAATTGCACAGATTTATCTTTGTGAAATCTATTAGGCTCATTTCAGTTTAAAGGAAAATAAACCAATTACAATTGAGACAGTTATTTTGGTAGGAGGAGACAATGTTAGGCAACAAGTAGTACTAGTAGCAGGCTGTCTTCCTTTTGTACAAGGGAGAGTATCAATAATGCAAAGGGGAATAAGGGTGAGACGCACAAACCAAAGACTATGCCAAGAGAAAGTACATAACTTGTGTCTTTAAGTCGGTACAAACAGGTGGAAGCCAGCCTGAGTAATAAAGATAAGTTGAAAGGAGCATTTGATACCTCAGGTTTGGTTTTATTTCCAATTCACTTTTCAGTTGCTTTTGAAAACAAATGTGTTTCCAGTACTCAAACAACGAATACATTCTTCTGTGCTGTGAGAAGATATGCCAGGGATTTACTCAGTCTTTTCAGTAGGGGTGAATTGCCTGGACATTTTAGGAGGACTATGTGTAAGAAGTCCCATTTTCTTACATATCAGTTGGCATAGTTTTTAGCTGGGAAGCTTCTGTTTTATGACAGCAGATTTCAAACTTTGCTGTTTAAAAGTTGTGCTTGATTATGTTGAAAGGGAAGTGGGTAACTGTTGTGGTTTAAACCCAGTCAGGTAATTCGTTAACTCACCCCCCCCCTTCTTTCCCTCCCCCTCCTCCCGGAGGGACGGAGAGGAGAATCGAAAAGAATGCAACTCCCACGGGTTGAGATAAGAACAGTTTAGTAAGTAAGGTATAACAGAGATCACTACTGCTACCACCAATGATAATAATGATAAAGGAAATAACAAGGGAAGAGAATACATCACCTCAGCACCAGCTGACCGATAACTTGCCCCCAAGCCCGACCAAGCTCCGACCGATACCTCCTCCAGCCCTGCAGTCTCCCAGCCCTTCCGGATAACTCCCAGTTACATCCTGGGCATGACGTCCTCTGGTATGGAATAGCTCTTTGGTCAGTTTGGGTCAGGTGTCCTGTCTCTGCTTCCTCCCGGCTTCCCCTCCTCCCTGGCAGAGCATGAGGCTCACAAAGTCCTTGGCCAAACCAAAACATCATTGTTATCAGCTCTGTTCCCAGGCCGAAAGTCAAAACACTGCACTGCACCAGCTACCAAGAAGGAGAAACATGACTGCTACCGCTGAACCCAGGACAGTAACTTAAGAGTGTGAATGGCTTCATGATTCCTATTTTAAATCTCACTTAAGTGCTAGAGGAGCTTCTGGTGTTCTATTTGCTGAGAAATATTAGCAATATGGTACTGAAGGAGGTTGCTCTGTGTCTGCATCTGGTAGGAAGGTGTAAGTACTTTGGACAATGTAGCGTGTTAATCTTCAAAACTGTAGATTAAATAAAAAATTCTTAGTGTAGCCAAGTGCTAAGCAGTTTGCACAGTCATGACTAATCACAGGCACAACAAGAACTGTGAAGTCAGTAGGCTTGCAAAAGGAAGCTCTGGGTATTTCAGTGTGTGATTTCTTAGAGTGAATAATCTGTTTTATTAATAGATCATGTCACATGGGAATGCACAACACATACAAGTAATGCACAATTTTGAACAACAGTCATATAGCTGGCTTTCTTTTTCTTGGTATTCTGCTCTTTCTAGGAGTCTGTTTTAAATCCCAGTCTTAATCCTGGTTTTTCAGTTCATTGGGTGCTTCCTTTTCTGCTTCCCTCCACCATGGTATCCATTTGCAATGCCACATCAAATGTGGCATCATCCATGTCATGTGTCTGATCACTGACTTCTAGCGTTGATATCAAGTGCTAATTTTTTGTGGTTGGTATTACTGCTAATGTAGAAAGATTTTAATCTTTAAAGCAGCCCACAATCTATTGGCAGCTTTAAGGACATCTTGTGAGGTATGAATGAGGGGGTGTGCTATACTGAGAACTAGTAAGATTCTGATAATTGCTCATGTAAGGTGTACAGGTAGCAGCTAAAACTTGGTAAATATATTTTAATAAATCAAAAGAAAAAACCTGTAGAGACATTTCTTTGTTTTGTTGGGGTTGTTTTGTGGTGGGTTTTTTTTTTCTTCCTGCAACATGGAGGTACGGCCCATTGGTAAGCAGTACTCACTTTTTGTCTCCAGCTGTAGTAAAACAAAGTCCAGGCTCCTTTGGCTCTCTTTCTCTGTGTGACCCTGGTGCTCTGGAAGGCTGACCAGTAAATACTGTAGGCACATTCTTCCGCAAACAGAGGGCAGTCATGTAAAATTGTGGCCTTGAGGGCATTGTTTTTCAGCTGACTGTAGAAGGTTTGCTTTAGAAATTAGTGTAAACAGTGTGATTTTGATTTCTGAAGAATTGTCCTTACGGTAACTTCTTACCACTTTATATGGTAACAAAATTGCAATCTGTCTGTGTGAATGTGATGCAGAATGTTATATTCCTGAGCCGAAGGGAACTTTTCAGGAGAACGAGGGGGCCTTGCTACCAAGCTGCTGTGAGAGCTGCAGTCAGAAGCCAGTAGCTTCTTCATCATTCCTAGCTGCTGGAGAGCAGAATAACAGATTTTGCCATGTCTTGTATAAATGTTTGAAGTAACAACATCCATATCCAGGTAGGGTATCACCAAAGGCTTTCTAAATATTTCAAAAGGGTGTGAAAGCAAAACTTGGTTCATTAGTGGCTTCTGAAAAGTGGGTTGAAATAAGGATTTGTTCTGATGTTTGCTTGGTATAAAGTATGTGGCTTTGGAAGCTGTTGAGTTTCTCTGGCATTTTTCCACACTTCATGTTTGAGCAATTGGTGTATGTGACACAATCTGTATAAACAGTAGAAGGGCCTAAATAAAGGAGCCTAAGGCACCTAGGAGCAGATTGAGTTTGGTTTGTTGTGCCAGCTATGCTTTGCTATTCATATAACTACTTTTTTAAAGATTCTGCAAAGGTATTCCCTTTGCAGTGTAGAAGTGCATGTATCTCAAGCCTATGGAATTATTTCTGCTCCTAAACACTGTCCTCTTATGAATGAAGTTTGAAATACAAAGTACAACATAAACCATCCAAAACACACAAAAATTGGATGGAGTCCCTGTTCAGTTCTTAGTGTGCTGGAGATTCTTCTGCTGAAAGTAGTAAACACCATGTATTTTAGCAGTTAATAATAATGCATTAGGTTATGAGGAAACTGATGCTTCCTAATCCTGGTAAAATGGGAAATGGTGGAAGTAATGTCAGTGTTGACTTGATGCATCCATTCCTCGCAGGCATGTGAGAAGCAGAATGGAGAAGTAAAATAGTTCTTTATCTTTTGAATCTTCTCATATAGGTGTTAACTGATACAGAAACACCTATTATCATAAGATATTTCTTGGAAAAATCATCAGATCAGCACTGGGACCAGCTGTTTGAGGTATCTTTTATGAGAATAGTAATGACCTACTGTGTACTTGTGGTCTTCATGAAATTAAACTGTTATCTGATAATCCATAATATATTTCTTCAGTGCTTCATAATCACATGTTGGATTTACTTTCCTTACTTTCTCATTGTAAGAATGAAAATACGTGAACATTCAGCAGATAGTTTCTGTATCTTAATTGTTCTTTTTCTTCACCATCTGCAAACACACGAACATTGTGGCAGACGTCTGGTTTGTTCTGAATAGACGCCTAAGTTCCCACGTCACGGGGTGTTAACAGTGATGACATATGTTTGAAATGGCATTCAGTCAAGTCACTGACCAACCCATATAGGTCACTTTCCTTTGCTCTCCTTGGCAGTGAGAATTCTTGCCGTGTTCCTGTCCCTGTGTGCAGCTGTGATTAAGAATTGTAGGTAGTGATTAACAGGTAACTCCTGCAACTTCTGTTTCATTTGGCAGTTGAGTGAAGATGGAGAAAAAAGAAACCAAACAACCCAAACAAAATAAAAAGTAGTTGAATGATGGACTTTGTGTATTTATTTTTGTCCTGACTTGTTGGGCTTTTTGTGTAATCAGGCTTTGTCATTGGGTAACTTCAGCAGACAATCCTTGAACTATCAGTGTGGTCAGTTAAGAATTCTCTGTCAAAGGGAGTCTTTTGCAAATGGAAATATTGATTAGCTGTGCCAGAGAAGTTCAAAGTACCTCATCTCTTAGAGAGAGTCTGAAGGATTCCGGAATGGGACTCCTGCCAGATGGATGCTGGATGCTTTAGATGCCAGGAGTTCTGAGGAGGCAGAAGGAGAAAATGGGTGGTAGCCTTAGCATCAACCAGACAGTTCTCATTAAAGGCTCAACAGAGCCTTCCCCTGCAGCAACTGGTTGCTTTGTCTGCTCTGCCACCATCTTTTTTTCTGGTGGCAAAGTTTTAGGCTTGGGATCCATACAGGACCAAGTCCTAGTTTTCTAATGTTTACCTGAAATAATCTGTTTTATTAATTATATTAGGCTGAAAAGTCTTTGCAGAATCAGAGGATGGTTGAGGTTGGAAGGAACCTCTAGGCTTCACCCTCATGCTCAAGCAGGGCCACCTAAAGCTAGTTGTCCAAGACCATGTCCAGTTGGCTTTTAACTGTCTCTAAGGAGAGAGAGACTCCACAATGTCCTTGGGGAATGTGTGCCAATGCTTGGTCACCCTCACAGTAAAAAAGTGTTTCCTGCTGTTGGGACAGCACCTTCTGTGTTTTAGTTTGTGCCCACTGCCTCTGATCCTGTCACTGGACACCACTCCAGGAGCCTAGCTCCGTTCCCTTAAGAAAACTTGTTGAGATATCCAAGTCTACCAGCTTCAAAACAATCCCAACTTGCTTTTGCACAACGTTTTAGCCACATTATTTGCCTGTTTGCTGTATCTGAGCCATAGTGGTTATTTTATTGCATGTTCAGTTTTGCTTTTTCACTTTTTCATTCTTTCACTTAGTACCTGAAGACATTTGCAGATTTCCAAAGATCAGGTCCTCCTTTTAGTATTAATGGGGTTAATTGTTTCTTCACAGTTAAGTTGCTTTCTGGTACCCTTTCTTAAGAAGGCAGGCTTTGTGTGGGTTGTGTTGTTTTTTTCTTTTTTCCTTCCCTTCGGTTTCTTGGTGAAAGGAAGCTAATGCTATGCTTGTGCACTTGAAATTGGCCAACTTAGCCATCCGTTTGTACATGTTTCCCTTCAGTAGCTGCACCATTCTGAGAACTTGTTAATGGTTGCATTCCTGTTTTCCTTCCACCTACTGCCTTCCTCTCCTGTCTTTCTGTAGAACACTGTGGCACCTTGACCTTTTGTTTGTGCACTGCTGTGCCTTTCCATACTCTTCAGTTAGAGTGGCACATTAATTTTTCTTGAATTTGAACTGGTGATATTTATCTGACTGTTATGTATTTGGTGCTCTTGTGTTTACCTATATCCATGTTATAAATGCTTTCTGCAGGTCAAACTCTGACCTAAGTTTGGGCAGAGGAAGGCCCTTTTGGCTTCAGGCAGGAAAGAAGTTGTTGCATGACTTCTACAGGCTTTTGTGATAATAAGTATTGGACGGTATTAGAGAGCCAAGTACTTCCAAATTATTGTAACGCTCCTGTTCTTTTTGAAGGGATTAACTACTCTCCCAAATACATGATGCTGTTACAGAATCTCATTTCCTCTAGGGTTCTTCTAAAAGACCATTTGGCGATAATCCTCTGTGCTTGGGTACCTTAGCTGTAAAAAACCCCAGGCAAGCAAACAAACAAACCTCAAACCCCTGAAAACCAAACTGGAAATTCCCAACCCCACTCCCACCCCCCACTCCAAAACATAACCAAAAACGTCGCAAAACAAACAATAACAAAATCCCAAACCCCACAAATCCTTGTGTCATCGCTTGCTGTCATTTTGTAGTCTGACACGTTCAGTATAGCGAAAGCTAAGAAGAGGGAAGTACGTTGGGAAAGGCGAGTATGAAGCAGGTCTTCTGGCTTTACCATTAATTGGTAGCTGTTATTTTAATTCTACAACTACAATTAATATTATTAAAAAAATAAAATGTTTATATCATGCTTTCCATCTGAACCTTGGGGAGGGGGAGACAATTTCTAAAAGGAGAATAGCAGCTTTACCCTTTAAATGTCATAGGCTATTTTGGAGATTGTTTGGCTGCAGTAATGAAAGATACTATCTTCCTGATACTTGAACTAGATAGATAGAATTAAATGAAATGTGATTTCCAGAGGCTGCATAAAGAGAGGTCCAAATCCATAGGACACATTCCTAAATAGTAAGTGAGCGTTTGTGGACTTCCTCAGCAACCTAGAAGTTATTTCAGACACCTGCCTGTCCTATTCCCAGGTATTCTGCTGACATACAAAGCTGTCTAAAATACAGGGTGCAGAAAGTCTACTGACTAGCTACTAGTGTGGAGGTCACCATTTAAATGAAGCAAGTATAAACATTTCTTTTAGATGAGCTCAGACTTTTAGAAAGAGATTGATTCTTGGTGATTTGTCACTATTAAAATGTTGATTGAAAACTGAAGGCTTATTCTGAGCCGAAGAGTGTTACAAGTACTGTTGAATTGGGGTTTGTTCTGTTTTTTCTTAAGTATAGAAGCTTTCTTTGCTTTTAAGTGCATTACTTTGGTTTTAATGCTTATGCCCTTTGGCAGACTAGATAGACTATGAAGAGATAGCAGGAGTAGACTGGAAACAGTATTCCATTTCTGCCTATGCTGTCTTCTTCCAGTTGCAGAAAAGGAAAAAAAACCAGTAAGACTTGTGTCAACAGATCAACACCTTTGGAAGTGCCTTTTTTGAAGAAAGAAGCCTTCATCTTTCTTCATGCTTCTCTGCCTGCTTCTTTCTTATTCTGCTGATCAGGGCGTGTCTTTTTGAAAATCAGTGTGTGGGTGCAGTTCTGCTGCCGAGTCCAAGATCACTGCTCGAGGAGGAGGAGAAAAGCTTTTGATGAAATATAACTTTCAGGTTTTTAATCCATATTGTCTTTACATCTGTTCCTCAGGTAAATATGTGTATTTGGGGGTTTTATGAAAGTTTGGGGAATAACGTGCCTCCCTGAGGACTATTGTCAATGTTGCTTTGGCTGCAAACTTCACATTCTCATTTAGGATACATTTAGAACTCAAATGTCATAGTTCCATTACTAGATTTGCAACTGGCTCAATGTTTTCTTTCCTTTTTATGGAAATTAAGGAATCCAGTATTCTAAGCATAGAATTTGAATTTCTGAATTTCGTCAGAGATTCTGTCATCTTTCTTACGATCCCTGCTTTCCCAAAGGTATTAATAAGAGATGTTCCGTCTGACTTTTCCAGGAGAAAAGCATGTGGAGTAATCGAGATAACATGTAGAAGGAAAAGAAGTGTGAGAACTTTAGCTCAGTTCAGTTTTCTACACTGCTTGCATTTTATTTTTGCATTTAATGATGTGTTCAGTGGCTTATTGCAAAGAAACTCGATACACGAAGTATTTGAACAATTTGTGAATAAGAACATAGAAAAAAGATTGTGGGTTACCTCCCTCTTACAAACAAATGTTTCAGAAATGACGGGTGCTAAAGCCTCATTCTCGCTCAAAAATGTTTGCACTGATCAAGGGACCCGAGAGGTGTAGACTGCCCACCCACCCTCGCAGCAAAGCTGAACTGAATTAAGTGTATTTAGTGTATGGTATATGTGTTCAAAACCAGCTGCATGATTATATAATGAAAAAAAAAGGAAATATTAGCAGCGAGCATAACCTTGGTTTGACAAGGTTGGAAGCATTTAAAAGAAAGCCGAGTAGTACAAAAATGTTGGGACACACAAACAACTCCCACGGGTGTGTCTCTTTCATTCCTGTTCTTGAGTTTGTCTTGCCAGATCATCAGCATCTTGACTGGCTCCCACAGCTGTTTTATCTCACTATTGCATCTGAGCTCTTAACAGGCTCTAAATTATGAATACTTTAAATACATACATCTCTTCATCTACACACAGGACATCTTTTAAGGCAGATTCCTATTCTCTCATTTCTAAAAATGTTTACTTGGGAAATAAAACCCGGTAGCAGAATTATGAAAAAACAAGGCTGGAAGGGATTTAAGAGTTCATCTACTCAAAGGCAGTCTGAGAGCTTTCAGACATATTAATTAAATTATCAAAAATAATAATTAAAAAAAACCACAAAGAGCTTTCAGTCTTGTTAGGCACTCTGCATAGGCGCTTAGCTATGCTTGCGGTTAGATTGTGCTAGAAATTAGCTTAAGCTTAGCCTAAATCATCTGTACTTTGTGCCCCTTCATCTGTATAGGAAAATGTATTCTCTTGCTGTTTGCAGCAATGTTCTATTTATATTGTCTCCTTTCAGTCCAGTAAAGCCTGGACAAATCTATTTGAATCTCTCCTCAGTCTGTGTTTTCAAGGTCTCTCTCCATTTCTGTGTAGCTGCTTTTGGACTTCTTCCAGTTGTTCTGTGTCATTTGGAGATGTGCTTTTCAAAACACATTGAGGTGTTTGTAATGCTAAGTAGGGTAAAAAGCTTTTTCTGTCTTCTTTGCAATGCTGTGACTTTCCACAGATTCTTTTCTGCTTTAATGCTACCTAATAGTTGGTTTCTATTACACATTTGTATGGTTGATTATTTACAGTGAAAATTGTGCTTTTGCACACAATTTAATTCAACCCTGTCTGATGCTTTTAAGCCTTTCTTAATTTTTTTCTCAAGTAACTTGGGTTTGTGATTGACTAAGTATTTGCAGTTTTTATAATGTCCACCTGCAGATATAATTATTGTACTTACTGTTACCAAAATACTTGAATGTTTCTTATTGTTTTGATATATTTGAGTTAGCAGAACAATACCTGATACATCCTTATTGGTGAAACACCATCAAATGCTTATGCTTGCCTGTACCTCACACTGGCTATGCTAATAGGGTAGCTTTGGTCATGACAGTTACGAGGCTTTGGGTGTGCATGGTATGGCTCATATGGCATTCTAAAGAACCTTAGCCCTTTTTTCCAAGATTTGAGAAAATGCTACCCCAGCTAAATTTTTCTCAGTGGGTAACTATTAGATATGACTAAGCTGCAATTAGCTTAATATCTTTTAAATTTAACTTTTATTTTGATTTGTCAAGTCTTATTTCTTCACATTGTTTGAGTCCTAGAATTTGTTTTCTGAAATTGGCAATATGGCATTTATGATTTACAGGCTATTCAGTTTGCGTGGTTTTGAACATATTGTAAGAAGAAAAGATGAATTGAAAGCAGCTTCTTGTGACTTACTCTTAAGCATTAAGTGTTTGTTAGAGGCAAAGGACTGTTGTCTATTAAGTATCATCAATAAGGGGAAGCTAGTAGAAACAGACTTCTGGGTAAAAATTTAGCAATCTTTTGACTCAAATAGCTGTATTAATGATATAGAAAAAAACCCCCAACATTAAAAAATCACAGAATCAGAATAGTTGATGTTAGAAGGGACCTCTGGAGGTAATCTGGTGTAACCCCCTGTGCTGAAGCAGGACTGACCAGAGCATGTTGCCCAAATCTACGTCCAAATGGCTTTTGTGTATTTCCAAGGATTTCCAAGGACGGAAACTCTACAACCTTTGTGGGCAACATGTGCCAGTGCTCGGGCACTCTGAAAAGAACAGAGTACTTCCTGTTATTCAGACAGGGCCTTCTGTGCCCTTTGCCTCTGCAAAGAGCCATGCTCCGTCTTGTTTGCACCTTCCCTTCACATATATGTATGCATTGATGAGATCCCCCTGGGCTTTCTCTTCTCCAGGCTGAACATTCATAGAATCATAGAATGGTTAGGTTTGAAAAGGACCTTAAAATCATCTAGTTCCAACCCCCCTGCCATGGGCAGGGACACCATGCACTAAACCTCTCTCATTTTCCTTGGGGGCCCTTCATGGGTCTCACTTAAGTATGTCCACATCTGCCTTGTGCTGAGGAGCCCAGACTGGATGCATTACCCAGTTGTGACTTCACCAGTAGAGGGAATGGATCACTTCTCTTGACCTGCTGGCAACACTTTGCCTAATTTGCTGAACAGTTGCTGGTAATACTATTTTCTTCAGACAAAGAAAGACTTTGGGGAGCTTCAGAACTAATGGAAGGCATCAAATGGACAAAAAATGACAGGCTTAGTTCACTGAAAACTTAATTCACTTAGTGCACTGAAAAAGCAAACAATACTTAGCTGAGGTTGTTCAACTGGGCATACAACATAGCTTGAAATTAGGAATGGGATCTATATAAAATGGAAGCATGTACTGGGTTCAGCAGTAGCAGTCATGTTTCTCCTTTGTGGTAGCTGGTGCAGTGCTGTGTTTTGACTTCCAGCCTGGGAACAATGTTGGTGAAACCGATGTTTTTGGTTGTTGCTATGTGATGTTTACCCTGACCAAGGACTTTGTGAGGCTCATGCTCCACTGGACTGTGTGGATCAGATGGCCTGGCACATCAGTCCCACAGAAGTATAAGGCTCTAGTAGATAGCGGTGCACAGTGTACCCTGATGCCATCAAGCTGTCAAGGGGTGAAACCCATCTGTATTTCTGGAGTGACAGGAGGATCCCAAGAGTTGACTGTGCTGGAGGCTGAAATCAGCCTGACTGGGAGGGAATGGCAAAAGCACCCTATTGTGACTGGTCCAGAGGCTCCATGCATCCTCGGCATAGACTACCTCAAGAGAGGGTACTTCAAAGACCCAAAAGGGTACCGATGGGCTTTTGGTATTGCTGCTTTGGAGACTGAGGAAATTGAGCAGCTGTCTACCTTGCCTGGTCTCTCAGAAGATCCCTCTGCTGTGGGGTTGCTGAAAGTTGAAGAACAACAAGTGCCAATTGCGACCACAACAGTGCACCGGCGGCAATATCGCACCAACCGAGACTCCCTGATTCCCATCCATCAGCTGATCTGTAGACTGGAGAGTCAGGGAGTGATCAGAAGGACCCCCTCGCCCTTTAATAGCCCCATATGGCCAGTGCGAAAGTCTAATGGAGAATGGAGACTAACAGTAGACTATTGTGGCCCAAATGAAGTCACACCACCATTGGGTGCTGCCGTAGCGGACATGCTAGACCTTCAGTATGAACTGGAGTCAAAGGCAGCCAAGTGGTATGCCATGACTGATATTTCCAATGCATTTTTCTCAATTCCTTTGGCAGCAGAGTGCAGGCCACAGTTTGCTTTTACTTGGAGGGGTGTCCAGTTCACTTGGAACCGACTGCCCCAGGGGTGGAAACACAGCCCTACCATCTGGCATGGACTGATCCAGACTGCACTGGAACAGGGGCAAGCTCCAGAACACCTGCAATACATTGATGACATTATTGTGTGGGGTGGCGCGGAGCGGGGCCAGGCAGTCCGGCGGGAAGGGCAGGGCCCGGCCGGGACGGCTCTGTGGTGAAGTGGATAGCGCATTGGACTTCTAGCGTGTGTGCTGAGGGGAGTCATTCAAAGGCAGGGTCTCCTCTACACATCATGCAACTGATGCTACATGGAGTAAATGGGCTGCACTAATTACACAACGAACTCGAATAGGAAATCTCAGTCGTCCAGGCATTCTAGAAGTCATCATGGACTGGCCAGAGGGCAAAGATTTCGGAATGTCACCAGAGGAGGAGGCGGTGCATGCTGAAGAGGCCCCACCATATAATAAACTGTCAGAAAGTGAAAAGCAGTATGCCTTGTTTACTGATGGCTCTTGCTGTATTGTGGGAAAGCATCGGAGATGGAAGGCAGCTGTATGGAGTCCTGGACGACAAGTTGCAGAAACTGCTGAAGGAGAGGGTGAATCGAGTCAGTTTGCCAAGGTGAAAGCCATCCAGCTGGCCCTGGACATTGCTGAATGAGAAAAGTGGCCAGTACTTTACCTCTATACTGACTCATGGATGGTGGCAAATGCCCTGTGGGGGTGGTTGAAGCAAGGGAAGCAGAGCAACTGGCAGCGCAGAGGTAAACCCATCTGGGCTGCTGCACTGTGGCAAGATATTGCTGCCAGGGTGCAGAACCTGGTGGTGAAGGTACGTCATGTAGATGCCCATGTACCCAAGAGTCGGGCCACTGAGGAACCCCAGAACAACCACAAGTGGATAAAGCGGCTAAGATTGAGGTGGCTCAGATGGACTTAGATTGGCAACATAAAGGTGAATTATTTTTGGCCCGGTGGGCCCATGACACTGGGCCATCAGGGCAGAGATGCAACATATAGATGGGCCCGTGATCGAGGGGTGGACTTAACAATGGACACTATTGCCCAGGTTATTCATGAGTGTGAAACATGTGCTGCAATTAAACAAGCCAAGCAGTTAAAGCCTCTTTGGTGTGGAGGACGATGGTTGAAGTATAAATATGGGGAGGCCTGGCAGATTGACTATATCACACTGCCGACATCCTGCCAAGGCAAGCACCATGTGCTTACCATGGTGGAAGCAGCCACCGGGTGGCTGGAAACATACGCTGTGCCCCATGCCACTGCCCGGAACACTATCCTGGGCCTTGAGAAACAGATTTTGTGGCAACATGGCACCCTAGAGAGAATTGATTCAGACAATGGGACTCATTTCCGGAATAACCTTATAGATATTTGGGCCAAAGAGCATGGCGTTGAGTGGGTATATCACATCCCCTACCACGCACCAGCCTCTGGGAAAATCGAACGGTACAATGGGCTGTTAAAAACTACACTGAGAGCAATGGGTGGGGGAACTTTCAAGCATTGGGTGACACACTTACCAAAGGCCACCTGGTTGGTCAACACCAGAGGATCTGCCAACAGGGCTGGCCCAGCCCAGTCAGAACTTTTACATATTGTAGAGGGGGACAAAGCTCCCGTGGTGCATATGAAGAATTTGCTGGGGAAGACAGTCTGGGTTATTCCTGCTTCGGGTAAAGGCAAACCCACTCGTGGGATTGCTTTTGCTCAGGGACCTGGATATACTTGGTGTGTAATGCAGGAAGATGGGGAAGTCCGATGTGTACCTCAAGGGGATTTGATTTTAGGGGAAAACAGCCAGTGAACTTAATTGTATGCTGTTGCCTGCTGTGTAATACTCTTATAGCCCATCAACTAGATGTCTCCAGGTCAGCAGTGACTAGCCCTGACTTCCCTCCAACCATCATCCCAACAGAGAATGAACTTTGATAGAACCGGATGGGTTCCGCACTAAAGGAACGACCAGCATCAGCAGGCAACGATCCAATACTGCACACAGCCTTTCCTGCCCTGAAAGATTGTTACAAGAGATGGAACCTGACATCATGGACCGAATGGACTCGGCAGCATTATAGGGGTTGGTCCATGCACTAAGAAAATGATCTTTTTCTCTTGGTCTGTGTATATGGATGTATATATGTGGGAGAGCGATGGTGTATTGAAAATGTGGGATCTGAGCATGACGTGAATGGTATGGAGTAAGGGGTGGATAATGTCCTGGGTTCAGCAGTAGCAGTCATGTTTCTCCTTCGTGGTAGCTGGTGCAGTGCTGTGTTTTGACTTCCAGCCTGGGAACAGTGCTGGTGATACCGATGTGTTCGGTTGTTGCTAAGTCATGTTTATCCTGACCAAGGACTTTGTGAGGCTCATGCTCTGCCAGGGAGGAGGGGAAGCCGGGAGGAAGCAGAGACGGGGCGCCTGACCCAGGGTAGCCAAAGAGGTATCCCATACCACAGCACGTCATGGCCGGGGTGGGGGGTAACTGGGAGTTCCGGGTGGGACTTGTTTCTTGGCCGGTGGTATCGTATTCTCTTCCCTTGTTATTTTCCCTTATCATTGTTGTCGTTGGTGGTAGCGGTGGTGATTTGTGTTGTACATTGGTTGCTGGACTCTTCTTGTCTCAACCCGTAGGAGTTGCCTTCTTTCGATCCTCTTCCCCGTTCCTCTGGGAGCGGGGAAGGGGAAAGCCCTGGGGTGGGGGGGCCTCGACTGCTGTCAGCCCGGCACCACTCACTGGGAGTGAGTGAACAAGTTGCCTGACTGGGTTTAAACCACGAGAAAGCAACTCCAGGAGAACTTCATGAAGCAATCCTGTGTGAAGTGGCGAAGAATAGAGAAGGCATAAGTGTCCTTACATTAATAGGGAATGTGGTGTCATAGAGAGCCCGCTGTCAAGGACTTCGTTTCACATGGAGTACTGCTCGATTACTGAGGATCTGGGGAACATTAGGAAAACCGAAGAGGCTTGGAAAACTCCAAGGAGAAACTGAAGACATTTGAGTTGGTAATCTTGAAAAAGAAGTTAATTAGAAGAGATGTAAGACCAGAACCTGCTTAAAGCTGTTTGTCTGCATAGGAGAAATTGCACTTCTGTTGTAGGGCAGTGGGGAGGAGACTGAGTAGGGTTCTGAGATGGAAAGCTGGATTTGATGTTCTGTTGTTGCTGGGAAAGTACAAGAAGCAGGAATTAGGTCTGACCTCTCCAATAGGGGTAGCCATTCCTAAAAGTAGTATTTTTGTTCCTGGCAATCTGTTGCCCTGAACAAGTATCTAATGATATACCTAGTTTGGGTATGCATAGAGATGTATATGGACAGGATATGGAAGGCAGCTTGTTAACGTCTCTCATGAAGAATGTGAAACCAAGTCGCTTTTGAAATTCTGCTTCCAAAAGATGCAAGTGTTTGCTTCTATCTCAGTTCATAGTTGAAATCTAGATTTTCATTTTCTAGCATTTTCCTGGGGCCAAGACCATAGGAAAATACCAAGAAGGGCTTCAATATCCTTACCAGAGAGAAAGGATTCTGGGAGCTTTATAAATGCTAGGCATCAAAATCTGTAAATGGTTTCCAGCTGTAAGGAATTAAAATAAAGCCTTCATAAGGTAAACTTTTAAAGAGAGACTTTTAAGTTCATCTTACTTAGCTTCTGATACAGCACAGACATAGTATTCCCCACAGTTAAACCAGTAACTTGTTTAATTAAATGTATTTCAAAATCAAGAGTGGGTGATTTTGTTGAAGATTGAGAGTCATAAAATGTTTTCTGTTAAAAGTTGACTCCTGTAATTGCTTTTATTGATTCACATCTGAATGTTTTGAGCTATATTCCTGGTATTATTTCTTGTATGCCTGTGTGGTTTTTGCCTTCTTAATATTTCTCCTAATGGACCTCCCATACTTTCACTATGAAAATAATGTTTGTCTTCTAACCAGGGTTTTTCTAGTCTGAGCTATTGTGCTATGTGATTCTCATACCCACTTCTGATTTATCTGCTCCTGACAAGGATACTGTGAGTTAACTGTGCCATTGGGTTGATCTTTTATGTAAAACAAAAATGCCTGAGAAATACCAAAATAATTGCAGTGTACAAAATACATCATGAGTTGCTTCTTCCTTTTAAGACAAGGATAGGTGGATCTCTTGCATGAAGGGGGAAATTGCCTTTTCCTGTGAGTAGGTTGAGGACCAAGAGACAGAAATTGCTGGTGGCAAAAGGAGAGCTGCAGAGGGAGCTGCTGATGCTCATGGCTTATCTAGAGGCTGTCAGGCCTCAGTGAGGGGCCAGGAGCGGATGGCAGAGTCTCGGAGGGGAGAGGGAGAGCATCCGAGGGACTGGGGTAATTGAGCAGAACCTGTCACTGTTCAGAAAATAGTAGAATTGGCTGGAAGTGTGGGCCTGTCTGCCAAGGACACAATGAACAGAGGAAGGGATGTGCTTTTTGTTCTGCCTGCCCTACTTGCTCTCAGATTTTTCTGTTTTAAATGTAAGCTTCTAGTTCTTGTTCTAGTAATGCATGTGTATGTGGTTTTGTTATGTGTCCACCTGTCTGTGTCCCATCCCCTGTCCTTCCCTCCACCCCATAAAAATAAAGCCTTTATAACACTTCTGGAAAGCTTTCTGTAAGGGATGGGGGGAGGGTGCAGAATCCAGACACTTAGTTTTGAAACTGTGGCTAACTCAGTGCTTTGCATAACTCTGTCCTTCTTTGACTAAGTGTTTTGGGGCATGCAAGTGTGGAGACTTCTTTAATGGTGTTTTCCCACAGCAGATCGTAGTGTCTGGTGGGATTATATGGTTATTAAATTAAGCAATCTTTTTGAGTCTTTTCTTCCCTGATGCTCCCCTGTCATTTCCCAAATTAACTCTGTCAAAGTATCTTTTACAAGTATTTGTCATCTTTATTAAAACTGTGTTTTTCTACAATCTGTCCCCTATACTGAAGGTTGAGATGAAACATTTGCTTTCATAGTTACAGACTTCTGCAATTTAAAAACGGATATTTGAGAGGAATTATCTGGACCAGTAAGAGAAATCTGAGGTTTAACTGTCATGCTTACAGTGCAATAGAATCTTCTATTTAAATTCACATTTTAAGAGGTACATGTTTCTGCTATCACATTAAAATACTGGGGTTTTAAATCTTGGTGCTTCTGGCAAAATTCAATAAATACAACTAGTTTATAGTTTATATGGTGACATATATATATGTATATATATATAGGTGAAACTATGTGCAAAACTACTGTTGCATTTATCCCATGTGGCAATATCTCAGCTGTGCTCCAGTATTGATCACTGTGATGTAACTTCCTTCAGTAAGGTCTGTTTCACCCTGCACCCTATGGGACTCTTGCACAACTCTCCTCTCTCACAAGTGTGAGGAAGGATTTTGATTACTTGAGGAAAATTAACTTGTTTGGGGGCAAAAAGCTGTTAGGCATTATTATTTTATGATTGGAATACAGCTATGTACTATTTGTTGTCAAACTTCAGTAGAAGAAAGTGGCTTGTTTCCCTTACCACATTTTATCTTAGAAAATCAACAGTTACATACAGTGTTAAATTAACAGTTAAATAAACTGTACAAACTCATAGAATAAGAAGTTTTAGGTGGCAGGGACCTAAAGAAGTTTCTGATCTAGCCCCATGCTCAAAGCAGTGTCAGCAATGGGTTCAGGTGAGGTTACTCAGGACTTTAACCTGTTGTTCTGCATAACTGTCACCATCCAATGCTGTTTGTCTTTCAAGCTGATAATCAGACAGGAGTAGATGTATAAAAGATGAAGGTGGACCTAGAGGAGTAAAACCTCCCCTATGCCTCATTGTCCACGTTGAATTAAAATTGACAGTGGTTAACGTATTTTATTACTGCTTCATAAAACATACCTCAGGCTAACAAAGTACAGAGCTGTGGGCTTCTAATAGCAGTTCTGATAATCAGAGGTTTCCCTCTCTTCCTTGCCAGTCTGGTCTCATGGTTTTTGCAGTGGTCCAGTATGGTTTGGGCAGTGATGAACAGCTACTTTTTTGGGTTACTATCTTTGTCCCTTTAATCCTGCAGTCATAGATTTCAGAAGAGGCACATGGACATATTTTCTTCAATATTGTTACATTCACAGGTTTTATTGCTTGCTTCACTGTTGAAATAATGTAAGCATTTTGCGAATTAAACTGAGTCATTGCAGAGGTGTAGCATGTCTGTATGTAGTGGCAATAATGAGTTTAGGCTAGAGGTGTGCTAATATGTTTATGATGTACAAATGCCTTCTCTGGAAAAGGAATACTGTTGATTTTTGGCAATGTCACTGATCTGAATTTATTAGTAGCTGAAGGCTGCTTTCAGCTGTAATAGAAATATCTGATCTGTGTGATAGATCCTTCATGAAGGCATGATAGAGTGAATATAGACTGAAAATACTTAAGTAAACCAACCTGAGAAGTTTACTACTATTCTCTTTAGCTATTAAGTAATTAATTTACTGTGAATTGTGACAAGACTGAAGTTCCCTCTGGTAGGTGTCATTTATAGTTGATGCTGCTCGAAGTAGATTGCTTATTCTCATGATGACTTCTGTTGATGCTTTTTCCCCGTCCTTTTTCAGTCTATGCTTTTCTTGTTATCTTTGCATCTCCGGAGATGAAGTATGACATGGTCCTGGCATTCAGCTAAACTCACTGAAGCAAAACATGAGTATTGCAATCTGTTTGCTTGTGTTTAATTATGTGCTTTTCTCACAAGACTGCCACCAACTTTTTTCTTCCTCTTGCTGCTTGTTTGAATGTGTGTGCTGACATAAGACTCGGTGAAATGGTGTAACAGCAAACAGTAGTCCCTAACACCTAGCAGAAGTTTGAAAAGCATTCCAGCTTGACATTTTTTTCAAACTAATATGATTTAAATTTTCCAAGTAACAAAAAGGCCTAAACAGAATTTGTTTTCAGACTAATACTGTCTTTACAGAATGCTTTCTCAACCATTCCAACATTGCAAGGTCTGAGACTGATTACTAGTAGAGCAAGAGCATTATAAATGGTTGCAGAGCTAGGAGTGAGTACTGAATAGTAATTCAAATTTAGCCCTGGCTGGCGAATACCTGGTGGTCTTATGATCAAGCAGTGAGACTTATTCACATCTTAAAAACATAACTGTTAATCGAGTAACTAAGGCAAAAAATAGGCATATAAAGACAATATGTTTTGTTCCATATGAACAGAATACAGCTGATTCAAACCTCTCATGGGGGAGGTCTCGCTACTTTGTGCCTGTAGATATACCTACAGATTTCAGTGGCCAAACCAGTATGAAATTGTCTTTGCTTAAAAAGATACAGTCCACTTCCCCTGACATTCTTGAGTCACTAAGAAGTGTCATAAACCCCAAACAGGTTAAACTGGTTTTTCCTATGCACATTTTAGCTAAAATTTTTCTTCAGATTTGGTTTTAATGGAAACACAAAAGGAAGCTTAACTGCAGTGTCAGTGCCAGGCATCACAGTAATGAATAATCGGAGAGTGTGCACTGTGTGCTTGTGTTACAGATGAGTTTGTCTTGATTGTTATAATGTATGTTATTTTTCAAAGTCTTGACATTCCTGGCAAGTACAGCATAGGAGCTTCTGGATGCATGCTAAATTTCTGGCTGACTGGCAATCACACTATTTTTAGGCTTTAAGGGTTGATGTGGACATGCTTTGGGTGGAATTAAAAGTTCTCTTCTATCTGAAAAGTAGTGATTTTACTTAGCTTGAACAGAATTTATATATATGCTGGGTGCTTTCTAACAAAACTTGGTTTGGAGAGTAGACAAGCTTAGTATTTGGGTGTTCCTGTACTCTTTAATGCACTTAGTATTAAATGCTCTTGTGAACTAGGTAAGGGCTTCTATTCATGTTTCATAGATGGGGCAGTTGGAGAGATTGAAATAGCTCTGTAAGTGTAGCTTCTAATTGTCAAGGTTCTGAGAATTCATCCAATGGGAATTTGAATGCCTAAAAACCACCTATATAATAGGAATACTTGTATGTGTAAATCTTGGTTTTAAGTCACCCGTTTGTAATTGTACTATGAGTTATGATGGGTCTCCTAGGCTGCTGATTATTTTGCCTGTTTGTGCTGGCTGCTTAGCAGTGTTATGGTGAACTACCTAATGTGCGGTGCGGCCTTTGTCACTGCAATAGTAGTAATCTGCTTCTATATGTGTGTAATGTATTTCTTGCTGTGAACAGATTAGGTATAAACTATTATGTAAATTACTTTCTTAACTGTTGCTCTAAGTTTAACAAACTTCTAAGTGATAATATTTGGCTGTTAATAGTCTACATACAGAGTTTTTCACTGCATAACATCTAGAATTATGGTTAAAAAGAAATCTGAGTGTATTTCCCAATTCAGACTAGTACTAGTCATGAAAAATACAAATCTGAGACAAAATCTCAGCCTTTTTTTTGTAGATCAGGTTTAAAATTCATAAATTCCTCTGCAGAATTCTCTTGTAATTTTCATATTACCTGTGGATGAAGGAATTTAAATAATGAAAATTTTCAGAAATGAAGCTTTGAGCTAGCAAAATGATTGTGGATACCTTCCTTGTATGTAACTTGTAGCCTCCAGGCAGTCCTGCTAGCAGCAGCAGATGGTATTCATTGATCAGTCAGTGTTACAAAAGATTCAGGAGCAAGAAGTTCATTTCCTTGGAAGCCCTGTTTGTGACGAGGAAAAGAAGATGGTCTTAGCTCACATAAAGAATGGCTCCTTGTGTTTGGTCACATCCTACTTCTGAAAAACAGAAGAAACCAGTAGTATGAGGAAATTTCCAGGTTGTCAGTGAGTATGAGAAGTGTTTGAATGATGGGAGAAAGAAAATATTGAAGTAAGACTGATTGTTTATTTCGCTGGGGGAGTTTTAAATGACTTTTCTCAGTGACTGGAAAGTTGAGGTCTGTAGTGAGTTCTAGGAAATGAGAAAATAATTCAGAAGGTAATGGAACACCTTGATGGGGACTGATAGGCAAATAGCACTAATATGGGTGTACATACAGGTGAATAATTCATGATTTTGATTTCATACCTCAAAGGGTAATTGAACAACCTGACATTCATTATCTATCTTAGCATTGACAAGAAAACCGCATTTGTACAGAAATGTAGCCTCTTCCATTAGTATATATTGTGATTAAATCTACACCAGAGTTTCTGCTAGTTGATTTTATACAGTATGTTGTTAGGGATGGGTCTCATGATTCTTCTGTCGGGAACAAACGGAGCAATTCTGATTTTCTTTAAATTTATTTTTTTATTTTTAGTTAATTGTGAGATAATTTGATTGCTCTAGGCATTAGAGGGAAGATTTTGAAGCCATTAAAAGATCACAGACACAAGTGGTTTTGTACACCGTAACTGAAGAACAGGGAGATTACAAAGCAGAGTTCAAGCATTTCAGCAGCTAGCGTAGGCTGAAAATGCAGTGAACTTCAAACATGTATGGAGATAGGATCAAGACAGCATCCAAGTAAATAAAAACTAAAAAAAGGCATAGTTTATATAATCATAAACTTGTGCAATATATAAATAAATATTCTGAGAATATGGTTGCTTAGAGATCATAAATGTAACTGTGAATAATTGTTGTTTGCCTGGGGTTAATGCATGACACTCCCATGAGAGATCGTGCCATGACTTGGACTGTCATTGAGTAATTAAGTTTCTTTTTTTGGCTTCCCATTGTTAACTGGAAGAAGGAAAAATGTTCCAGAGGTAAATGCAAAGCTTTTCTCATACTGGGTTCCCTGTGTGCTTGCATGCAGCAGTCTACAGGTACTGATTCTTCCTAGCCATCAGTCTGAGGTATTTCTTTATGCATGTACAGTAGGACTACAAATAACCATTATGCACAGAGCTCACTTCTGCTTTGGATTGGTGTTTTGCCATGTCATTTCTGTTGCATATCACACTCTTTGTGGAGTATCTCAAATTCATCCCTGGAATTAGTCAATAGTGTTTCTGTCATGTGGGAGAAGAGAAATCTGCATGAAAATAGAAGTTGCCATCCTGTAACTGGTGTCAGTCTTCACCATAGAGCAAAGAAAAGGGACCTACCCACAGGTTTTCTCCTGGCTGGGAGCAGGAGACAGCCGACTTTGATCTCTGCATGTGATTCTGCAGGAACATATGACAATAACTGTGACAGTGATGAAGTTGATGCATCATGTGACTGTTACATGCGTGGCCATGCATTGATTAAAGGATGTAGAAGATAGAAAACTGTTGTGTGATTGTGGTACTTAACTTAGCTGAGAGGAGGGGGGGCAGAAAATTAGACAGAAATGAACCAAGTCACCCAAAAGGATTGCTCTTTCCATCTTTCCAGGTTAAAGGAATGTTAAGTGTTGGAGCAAAGCAGACATTTCATTTAAGTTATGTTTTAAGACAATCAGATTTTTCAGAAAGCTTTTATTCCAGCTGTTGTGCTGCTTGAGATATGTGTCCGAGTGCAAGATGATGTAGATAGCTTGGGAAGGAATAGGGCTGCAGCTCTGGTGCAGTCAGACTGGCTGTGGAGCTTGCAGTTGACTCAGCGGCCCGTTGAAGTCAAAGAACTGTTTGATTCCTTCCTGAAGGCCAAGCAGGAAAATAGGGTGGGAAACAGAGAGCCATCACCCCCTCTGATATAGTTCCTCTGTAAAAGAGGGTGTTTTGTTTTCAGAATCATTTTAAAAGGAAATGCAGCTGTGTTAGGTTGTTAACACAAACTCCTGCCTTTTCTTTTGTATCGGAATAATTCACATATTCTGTTCCTGTAACTAAATTTGACTCCTGTGGCCTTTCACTTTGCATACTCCACCTTGCAGGGATTTGAGTTGTTTATTAATCCGCTAGCAGCCCTACGCACTGATTCTGGCTGCACTGCTACCTTCTCAGCAAATCATATCCCGTATGTTTCCCAGCTGCTGCCATCCTTAACACATGCTGAAAATGTCTCCTGGCTGGCTGAACACAAAATTCCAGCTGGCATCACCTCATGAGTGAGCAAAGCTTCCCCCTCTCTCCCGGTGCTGTTGCAGTTGCGCTGTTTCTTTGACAGGTGTTGTGTCTCCAGGCAAGGATGTGGTGTTGCAGCAGAGCTTTGGGGGGCTGAGGCAGCTGGAAATCAGCTTTGCAGCTGAGAAGGAGCAATAGCTGCAGTACATGGGGGTGTGCATGGGGTACAAGGGGGGGTATGTGGCTAAAACAGGGTGGTGAGTGGGTGAATGGCAGTAACAGCTCCCTCTTATCTTTATCCAAGATGATACTTGCCAAGTACCGAGCTGACGGCAGTAACGAGTTTAATGATTGACTTCCCTAAGGTTTTGCCAGCAGAGAGCTTGTTCTGTTTTACTGGCAGTGAGTTCTTGCATGAAGCTGTATGGTCCACTGAAATGAAATGATTTAGTGTTGAAAAAATTTTGTATTAGTTTATGTTTACACTTGCTAAACTATTATGCCTAGTAGGGCTGTACTTTAGAGCTTACAGTAGTCCTATTATTGTCAATGTTCTGTAATAACATCTTTATTTCCTTAAAAATATTCGACAAGTTCAGTTGCTTCCTAGCTCCTAGAGACTTAACTCTGCCTATTTCTGCCTACATGCTTTGAATTTCTGCTTGTTTACAGAAGTAAAGATACTGCACATGATTCTGATGTTTAAAAGGTTACTTCAGCATCACATGGAAGAAAGAGGAAGGATAAAATCACTTACATGCTGTGATGCTGAAACATCATGTAGTTAGGCAAATATTATATAGAAAAAGGAGTGAACAGGTGAAAATTCACAGCACTAGTGTAGAAGTGTTTGTGGAACTTAGAAATAAAATAGCTGCCGTGAGTACTCATCTTTGTCAGAAAATGTGTCAGGAGTCTCCTCCTTTCATCTGGGGTTTGTAAGGCAAATTCCAGCATCAGGGAGTTCTGCCTTCACCTATTTTGTGCTGTGAAGCTGTTAGGCTTTCTTCTTTGTTTTGTATTTTTAAGTGCTATGTGCTTTTGGCAACTTTTTAAACTATAAAAGGTAGATCTAGTGCTCTTATCTGCATTGTTTCCTGTTACACTTTCAAGTGATTGCAGAAATAGGGGTTGATATGACACACTGGTTTTTCAAGTGAGAGAGAACTTGTGACCTCTTGTGTCTCATCTCCATTTAACATTAAGGTTTTGGACAGGGTCAGCTTCAGCTCTTGGTTTTGAATTTGATAAGGGATAAAATCAATTTTTCTATTCTGACTCTTCCTGATCTATGTTCCTTTGGAGACTTACAGTAAAAATGAAGTGCGCAACATGTTATTCCATCCCAGGGAAACACCCTCTTTCCTCCTCTCTCCCCCCACCATTTAGTTATAGATGCTGTTTCTCCCTTGTACAAGAGCCTGAATCTGATCTCCTTGTCCTTGAGATGTTCCATATTTGGAGGGAGTAGGGTGAGAGGCTGGAAAGTGAGACAATGTAAACTGAGGGAGCATGTGGAAAATATAAAGTTCTAGTACTCATTTTTGACAAGAATGTTTGTGTTGTATTTGTCATATATTAATGTTGCATTTGGAATATGGCCTGTAGCTATAAATGGAATGATTGTGTAATTTAGCTTGATTCAAGATCTACTTTACTAAGCCAATATGTTGCCATTATGTAGCAGAGCATCAAAATACATTAGGGGAGTGATAACCTCTACAGTAAATCTGTAGTAAACAAAACCAGCAAAAACATTGCAAATGCTTCAGCAGCAATGGAGCTAATGAAACCTTACATCCCAGGGCTTTGTGTGACTGATTCTATGCAGGAAACTGATGGACCTGGATAGCTTTTTCTCTACTGGCTGAGCAAAACCCAGTGTAGACACGTGATCCAGAGGTGTGGGCCTAATGCATGGCCGGTACATGGTGTCCACCTAGCAAGCCACTGTGCCACAGCAATAGGCAGGTCAAGCAAATGGCATCGGAGGCCACATGCAGCCCTTGTGCCATATGCTGTGTAGGACTGTTGGCCATAGAATGGTTTGGTGTGGAAGAGACCCTAAAGATTATCTAGTTCCAACCCCCATGTTATGGGCAGGGACACCTTCCGCCAGACCAGGTTGCTCAAAGACTCATGCAACCTGGCCTTGAACGCTTCCAGGGGCATCCATAGCTTCCCTGGGCAACCTGTGCTAGTGCCTCGCCACCCTCATAGTGAAGAATTCTTTCTTCATATCTCATCTAAATCTGCCCTCTTTGGGTGTCAAGCCATTCCCTCTTGTTCTATCACTATACACCCTTGTTGCATCTAAGTGTTGGAAAACTGTCCACTTGTTAAATTTGCTTTAAAGTGGCTCTGAGACCCAAAAATCTTCCACTGAGGGTTGCAGAGGGGTGGGATAGCTGGTATTGCTTGTTACCAAAGCAGGATGATATGAGCGCTTTCTTCTCTGGAAATGGGCTCACAGGCAGTCTGCTTTTATATTTTGGTTTGTTTGCTTGTTCAGTGCATTTTGAGTTTCTGCTTGAAGTAATCAGAAAGGACAAACTAGACTGCGTGGATCAGAAGGCATCCAACTGGCTCTAAAGGATTACTACTGCTCACATTTTAGAGTGGTTTCTTGAGTTACAGGGAGGGCTGGGACTTGGTTAAGACCACACGCTCCGAGTCTGTTACTGACTACTTAATAAAACTGGTCAATTTTGTGAGTAACACCAATGTATGTCAGTGGTGCATCCATAGTTTGAACAGGAATTGTGTAAATAGGAGTCTCTTCTTGGTGTATCAACAGGAGGTTGGGGCAGGTTAGCTTACCTTGTGATTCTTAATCAAAACTTGGCTAATTCCAATCATATTTGTATTGGCTTATGAGTGATAATTACAGAATTAGATAGATGTTTAGCTTTGGCTTTTTGGACCTTTTTACTTGATGTGTGTTTTCCCCTCTGAAGTTTTGCAAACAACTGCTGTATGTTCTAACTGCTTAGAGTTGAGTTTCTCTGTGTGAATAGTGAAAACTAATTCTGCTCATTAGAATTAAAACAATGTAGCTGCATTGTGGTAAAAATTCAGTTCTGACACTAGGGACAATTTTATTTTTAATGTTTTTTAATGTTGCCACAGCAGTAGGAAAACCAAACAAACCAATACAGGCAACAGATTTCAGCACAGGACATGGGAAAACTTAGAGGCTATTGTATCATCTTTCCTAAAAATCAAAGCAGTGTAATGTTACATGGTGGACAGGGCTGCCTTCTGAAACTGAATAATTACATGTTTTAAAAAAGTGTTATTTACTAACATAATGGAGGAGTAGATCTTGACATGAAACCTTCATTTCAAGGCTAAAATCCATGTGTGCCAACTAACTGGTGAAAAGGTGCCCTGTGTTGATTGGTTTATTTAACTTTCTTCCAGAAAATGGCATTCTCTGGTGTTGTCCTTCCACTGCATGGGAAGAGCCTAAAACAGCAGAAGCTGCTATGACATCTCCCAAAGCATGTCTTTGTCAAGGTCACAGTTCTATTTTTGATGCATTTTGTGCAAATGGAGATAGGTATGGTAGGTGCTTGACAAAATATTTTTATGCTGAGTGCCCCAAAAGGGTAAAATTAAACAAAAATGCAAGTCTCTCATGTGCTTATGTAAATACAATCAGCAAATGGCTGTTATGGTTTGCCTGGGCCTGTGTGCAGCCTGGCTTGCCCATCAGCAGACACTAAGCTCTAAAAATAACCTGCTCTTTTTCTTTCTTAGCTTGCAACCGAAAGTTTCTGAGGAACATGAGTAAAAGCTGGAGGTTCTGCTGTTAAACCACAGAATATAAAGCTATGACACCTTTATATAAGCAGGTTCTCCTGGCTCATTCTGTGCTATCAAATTTGTACGTAGCTATGCTGAAAATACAGAAATCAACAGATCTTTCCCGAGTGTGTTTGGAGCAAGAAAGGGCGACAGAGATGTGTGCTTTGGAGCAAACATTTGGTAGAGGTGTAGTATGCTGAGGGTTATTACATGCATGGTTGCCATGTTTGAATTCAGCTCTTCCAAGGTGTTGATGGTTTGAGTCTGGGAGAGCGTTGGGAAGTAGTTTCTGTGCTCATCTGCTTTCTTGGGCATCTGAGTTTTAGCTGCTGCTTTGGGGAGGACACAGTCCTGGATCCTGGGCTAGATGGAGGCTTCCCTGACCTAGTACTGCCAGTTGTGTGGGGCCTTTATGTCCTTCTCTGTCATAGACGATGTGGTGGGCAGGATGGTAGGTGTATCACGTGGAATAAATTTATAATGCAACACTGGATAAAAAGGCTTTGCCTGTAGGGAAAAAATAATCAGCTGTTCAAACAAAATCAGACTGTTTTGCACTGAAGTAGATGAGCAGTGCTGGTGTGGATGTTCTGTTGACTGCTAAACTTGTAGGAGTGACAAAAAAGAAGGATAGCACAAGGATGAGGCTGAGGTTTTGTGAAGGGTACTTCAGAAATCTATTTAATGTAGCTACTCCTGTTTAGCAGTAGAAAGTATGATAGAAAATATATGTTAAGCTGGAAACTGAAAGAAGGTTCATGTAAAAAAACTGAAGCCTGTGTATCTGTGTGTGTGTGTATGTATGTATGTATACATACAGATATAAGGAATCTTTTTGGCTTTATATATGCAGGTAAGAAACCCTTAATTCTGTTGATTAATGTTATTTGACAAGATGACTGGACAAGAAATAATAATACAGAGTAATGTATTTTCTTTGCTAGTAGGTTCTTTTTTAAAATGGAATTCTCTTGATGTGCACTTTCTGTAGAGTACTACTTGGAGAGGTTGCTTACTTAGTGTTTTCTATGTGTTGTGTCTATGTAGTATGTTATAAGTTATAATTGATGTATAATATATTAGAATATACTTTTTAAACTAGTTTAGTTGGTATGTTTCTTTTAAAGGAATGGTAGAATTTTATGGATAGAACATACTAAATACATTATTCACCAAGTAGCAGGTGTAGAGTAACTTTGACTTTTAAGACCAATTGCTTTTCTGGAGGAAAAAACTTAGCCTTGGGTAAAACCATTGCATTCATATACAGCTTGTAATTAATTGTATTGTAGTTGGGTGAAACTTCAGGTTGATGAGCTCTGTAAAACCTCACTCAATTTTCTGATTTAAGGGGTGGTTTTGGAGAATGAGTCTTTGAAGAGGGTAAGAAGCAGTAAGAATACTTAAAGTTTTCAAAGCGCTTTGGGATCTGTTTTAAGTTTTTTCAGGTAAAGCTGGATTTGTATGAGAGTGAAGATGGTGAGCAAGTTACACCACAAACCTGCAGGAGAAACAACAGGAATGACGCAAGCTGTTGTAAACTTTGTCTCGTGCAGGGAGAACGTATTGCTGAACTTTCCCTGATCTACATCAACAAGGGATGTAATGTGTCATGGCTAATATGCAGAGATGCACTTGGAAGGTGAAAAGCATTGTATGGGTTGCAAGACCCTGTCTTTTCCTCGTCAGTTGCAAAATTGAAGTCTTCCAAGCTGTGTGTAACTTGAAGCTGGTGGCTCACATAGTTGGAAGATAGCTAAAATTCACAGTTGTTGCTATGTTTTATTCACCAAACACAAGTTTCACTGCTCTGTGGGGAGACAGATTTTGGTTTAGATTGTCCAGTGGAATCTGGAATCTCAGTGAGGAGCTTAAGCTGCCTTTTATTTTTCCTCCATTTCTGCTCTACAACTTCAGCATGGATATTAACTGAATTGTGAAAAATTGCCCCATGTCAGTCATGATGGCTAACGTTTATTTCCAGGAAATCTGGAAGTACCCATGTGGCTGACATTTTGGTCAGCATACTGCAAAACCAGAGAAATGCTGTATAATCATGAAGGCAAGAAAGGATGTGTCAATTTTCTCACTGTTTTTACTACCTGGGCTTTTCATAGGTTTTGATTTGGAAGAGGGTATTGTGAAGGATAGCAGATGCTAGATCTGACAGATGTTTCTGGCTTCCTTGAGGCAAGGTGCCAGCTGGGCTCTTGCTCAAGTGTCATAGCAAATGATGTTGTGGTTTGGTGGTGGTTTGGTTTTTTTTTTTGTTTTGTTTTTTTTTTTTTTGAAAGATTTTGGGAAAGCTCTGTCCCTCCCTCTTGCCTTCTTGACTGCAAGGATGTGTTGCTGCCTCATGTTCAACTTGGTGACCGCAAGGACCCACAGGTCCTTTTCTGCCAAGCTGCTTTCCAGCTGGGTGGCTACCAGCATACATCGGTGCCTAGTGTTGTTCTTCCCCAGGTGCAGGACTTTGCACTTCCCCTTGTTGACTGTCATGAGGTTCTTGTCAGTTCATTTCTCCAATCTGCCAAGGTTCTTTTGGATGATTGCAAGGTCTTCTGGTGTATTTGCCACTCTTCACACTGCAGTGTCACTATCAAACTTGCTGAGACTGCACTTTGCCCCATCATCCAAATCATAAATGAAGATGTTAGAGGATCAGACCCGGTATTGACCTCTGGGGTACACAGGTGGTTACTGACCTCCAGTTCAAGTTTGTGCCACTGGTCACCACATTCTAGACCCAGCCGTTCAGCCTGTTTTCAATCCACTTGACTGTTTGCCCGTCCAGCCCTGTACATCATCAGCTTGTCCATGCGAATATCAAGCATCAAAAGTTTTTCTGAAGTCAGTAGACAATATCCACTGCTCTTCCCTCATGTTCCAAGCCAGTCATTTCATTGCAGAAAGTTAACGTGCTGTAGAAGCTGGAAGGCATTTAAGCCACAGGAACCTGCAGATGAAGAAGTAACCTTTAACTGCCCTGTACATTTCACTGTTCTGTAATTGGGTAGAATTGCTGCCTCAGTCTATTCCTAAATGCAGGGCACTACAATGTGATTTAAACTACTACTATTAGCTACAAATATAATCAGTCCTTCACCTTTCATGGAACGCCTGAGAATAGATTTGTGTATGTGTGACTGAAATGTACTGGTTATGTCCGTTCTGTCAGCTTTATAACAGATAAGTTTGCCTAGTAATTGACCTTGCATCTCCCCAGCTTGGTATTGAGACCCATGTAATCTCTCTGTTTCTCAATTTCCTCATATATGTAGAGCTGGGGTAACATTGAGTATCACAAAATTCATTTTAAAGAGGAATGTAAGTTTTATGAAACACTTGGATGCATGGAGAATAACTGGGGAAATGCACATGCTTCTCGAGTGCAGCATGTGGAAGGTATGCAATAAGTAAAATGACCGGATGTATCTTAAACTTGAATGCCAAGCTTTTAAAAGATATCTGGAATAATGATGTGTTTCTTCAGCAAAATAGGAATTTGGAGTTGCACGTTCAATAGGATTGTATCATAGTAACTATATAGAAAAGAACCTAAGGTTTTCTGACTTCTCAGTGCTTTACTAATGAATGGGGTATTCATTAGTTTTGTTTCAGTTGTACTTACCAGCATATCCTTCCTGCTTGCAAAAGGAAGTCTTTGTGATATCTTGTTTAAATACAGCATAAATGTTTTAAAACATAAACTATATGAGGTAGAAACTGCTGTCTGTTTTCTTCCATCTGAGGGTCTGGACCTAATAACACAGGGTGTTTCTTATCCTAACAAAGTAGGTATTCCTGCTATGGATAGCACTTTATGAAAGCTGTATTTAGATTCTTTTGCAATTCTGTTTATTTTAGACTATTTTATATATATATGTAGTATATATATACGCTATATATACTATTATAGATATATATAAATATATATACATATTATATATAATATATATAAATATATATACTATTATATATAATATTTTATATAATATACTGTGAATAGACTACTGTTAATGAATACATGATCTTGTCAGTGGGGGTAAAATGAGATGCTCTTCAAGAGAACTACAGTGTGTTTTTTTCTTGGCTGCTTAGTATGGTATCTGTGGCTGAGCACGTAGTTATCTGCACATAATGAGTTACTTTTAATCTGGGGTTGTTGAGCATGTAAATCAAGAGGTTGGTAAAGCTGAAAATCATACTGAATTTTTAGTGAATGGAAGAACTGGGACTGATTGCAGTGTGGGCAAATAGAACCCACATACTCCTCATCCGTGTGAAACCTGGGTTTTGTTTGTTGGGATTTGGGGGGTGGTGGGGTGGGAAGGTTTTCTTAAAATAGCTGAGAAAAATTTTAATTCCCAAAATTTTAGAGTTCTACGTTGTACCACGTTCCTGATACCTGCAGTCCTCTACGTACCCATTTCATTGTGTTAAATTATTTCTCTTGCTGAAATAATTTAATATATAAGCCAATTATTTTGTAATTTTGTTGGATTCTGATTATACTTTCGTACCAATTAGCCACCCAATATAATACTGTTTGTGGATTATTAATATTTATGAAAACAGAAAAGAATCTGTTGCTAAAACAGGCACCCTAAACATGTTTGATTTGTTTTATTTTGGGGCTTTTTTCCCAAAAAAAGAATGTGTGGTTTAATGAAGCTACTGATATATAAGATAATCTGTAATTTGGAGGTTGGATGTTTTAACATGTGACATGATTTATATTTAGCACAACTCCTAATTAAAGGTTAAACTGCAAGTGTTCTGTACAGCAACTTTCAGATTAAAGAGTAACTTCCAAGACTTAGAATTATTTACATTGAGACTTTTTTTGGCAAAAATACTTTTTAGGAAAGGAAGGAAAAGCATGTTCCAAGGTCTTCCTGTAGTGTCCCTCACTGTTTCACACAAGTCCTAGTCATGATTTTCCATTTGGTGTATGAATTCTGAATGTCTAGTATGGTCTGCTGTAGGGGTTGCACATTAGTCTTGTGAACATGACACAAGCGGTTGATTACGTTACCATGAATGTTTCCCAAGTTATCTGGAAATCTTCAAGACTGTGAAGTTCATACATAAAGTCCTACGGGATTAGTTAAGTTGCCGCTGGCATTCTCCATTCTTTTTAACTGTGGAGAATGTCTGGCAGGTTTTGTGAGGTGTACTGGCAAATCAGTTCTCACTAGTGTGCAGATGTACATGTTAAAAAGGCTGGGGAATCCCAACCCTGACCTGAAAAAATTACATGTGAAATTAAATTTACAATACTTGTGTAAGGTGGTTCTTAATTTGCTGAGGATCAGCTTCCACAAGAGGCATGAAGGCATCCTCTTCCTTTTTCACTTGGATGTCTTTTAATAGTTGTACTTGAAAATTACCTTTTCCAGTTCCTTTGGAAAGAGCAGCAGTGGGATTCATGGTGCTGAATTTTGAATGTATAGAAATACATTTAATTGAAATTGTTTGATGTGTAATTTGCCACATTTTTATGCTCAGAGAAAAATTAACTTTGAACTAAAAAACCCCCAACTTTACAGATTAATTTTCTCTTTATAGGACTTCCAGTTTTTACAGTGGTACTTGAAATTGTAAATACCCTGGTTTATTATGGAAGTAAATATTTTGGCTAATGACAATAGAATTTGTGAGTACTGTACACAGTATTATTAAAAATAAGTTGTTGTGCTTGCATAGAATAAATACTGCCAAAAAAGCCCAACCAGAATGAAGGTGTAATTACACACTCCAATGATGTAAACTGAAATGGTAGTTTGTTAAATGGTGAAATGTTAATGGTTTTTAACTGAAAAGCTTATTTTTCCATTTCCAGGTATTGCTTTGTTTTTGCTTTGGGATACCTCACTGTGTGCCAAATTACTAGAGTCTATATCTTTGATTACGGACAGTACTCCGCTGATTTTTCTGGGTAAGGACAAAAATAATCTTTCCATCTTGTCCTCCTGATTGCTGGTGTACCTGGGTTTTTTCCAAGTTAAGCGTGTCAACCTTTTAACCTTTGTGAGAAAGCTGGGTGTGTGCTTATGTCTTTGTACACATAAAAATATATAAGTAGCTATGCTTTAATCATGCAAATTGAGACTATGGGGAGCAGTTGTGTCTTGTCAGAACCATTGGTGCCTTGTCTGTTGCCTGCTGTTCCTGTCTGAAGGCCATAAAGGATTTGGTGCATGATTTTTTTGCTTTTACTTTTTTCTCCTAAAACTATGTTACCACCTGTGACAACATGATGAATCTTGAATTGTATCTGATGTACTCGTGTGCCTGGCACAGTCTGATACCACTTTGTGAGGAAAATTGGAATGTTTTATTGAATTTAGCTGTTTAGCTTCTTTCTTTTTTGGTTTTGTTACATGTTCCAGAAGGGGAAAGCTAAGGAAAGGGGCACCTGTGTGGTGGAACAGTCACACAGCCCTTGGAAACAGAAAGCTTTGTCGATATGTGCTCTGATTTTATATCATGAGCTTAAACCTGTATTTGACTTGAGCAGTAATTAGGAGCAAAACAGAATTAAGTAGGGAAAGTAAAACAACACAACTGGTGATTCTTTCTTACTTCAGTCACAAGGAACCGAAGCACAACATTTCCTATAAATGTTTGCCACTGTGATTGTGCTTTTGGTGATTTAAAGGAGAGAATGGATTTTTGGGGGAGAGTGTTTGCTAGTCTGCTTAAAACAGTGCAGTAAATACTTTCAGGAATACTATGAATGTCAGTGGTCTTTGTAGTTTAGTATTACCTGTATTGTGTAGTGGAGCTGTGCTTGGTAGCCTTGGTAGCCTTGTTGCTTTTCAGCCTTCATTGATAACAAGTATGTAGTCCAGAAACTTAACTTGTAGGCTGAATCCAAAAGCTTTATGGTTAAGTTTGTCTTTTCTGTCATGTTTAGCTGGACCTTTCCTTCTGAAACATCTTTCTATGTTTACTCCTACATCCAAGTGTCTACCTTCAAGCCACATATCCAAGTTCCAATTGTAGTCAGTGGACATCTGACTGATGTAGACAGTAGAGCCTGAAGGGCATTTCAGCTGCCCTACCACTAAGCTCAACCTTAGTGTGAACTGGGTCACTTGCCAAATGCCTCTGACTATTGCTACATCTCCACTGGCTATAATGAGAGTTTGCAGCATAGATATATGCATAAAAGCACTTTAAAGTTAGGTTCACTGATTAGGGTTATATTAAACCTTCACCATTACAAATGAAACTGTAAGCCAAATGCTGCCCCTTCCAGTTCACTATAGGGCCAAAATGTGTAACCTTGGCAGTGATCAAAGCTCTGAGCTTACTCCAGAAACAGTATAATTGCACTTGTTTGTTGCTGCTCCCAAAACTATCAGTAGAGCTTGAGCACATCATTGCTCAAATGTGACTCTTGGTTTGGTGTTGGCTCAGATTTCTACTAGGTCTGAACACATTCAAATATTTAAGAGATCTGTGCTCTGGATAGAACTGTTCTGAAGTCTAGATCCATCTCTCTGATTGTATGTTTGAGCTGCCTAATTTAAACCATCTTTTCATGCACTAGTTTGGGACCTTGATGTATGCATCTGGCATATACTGGACTGCTCCCTTGAGGCCTGAGACAGAGATTACTTCCAAAACAGGGGGAGAAAGAAGATGAACTGAAAGGGCTATTTTCTGCCAGTTTTCTCTAGTTCTAGGGGAAGAGAAATTAGCTCAAGTAAATTATAAAAGTTGCCTAACCAGCGGCTGAACCCCAGCACCAGCAAGTTCTTACAAAGATGTTGGCATGGATTTGTCTAGTAGTTGGTCCCAGAAGAGCTTTGAATATCTGTTTATGTAGATATTTCTCCTAGCATGCCATACCCACCTGAGGTGTCCCAGAGAATCTGCAAAATGTTTAAAGGAAGGTATCAGTGCACTGACAATGGAAACAGTGGAGAAGACCTCGTGCTGGAGGTGCAATTGCTTGTGCAGGGTTGAGTGGTCCTGGCTGCAGTACTAACAGATCCCAGCTGCCAGTGAGCCTTCCAGTGCCTTCTTGCCTTTCTGCCAGCACCTAAAACGGATCATTAAAATTCTGGTTCTCAGCCTTCCTGTTCCCAGAAGGACTCTTCCTCTTTTAGTGTCTAGATTGTTGCTCCTCAGCCAAATCCTTGATGATACTGGAATAGCCACTTGAGAAGCGAAAGAACACTGGGGTCTGCTATGATAACAATGACAGATGCATCAGTGCAGCTAGAATTAATACGAGGTCTGACAGAACTCCTCCTGGGCTCCATCCTTCCACCAGGCAGGATCCATGCTGTCACATGTCCACTTACAGAAGGACCACCCATTATGTTCAGAATCAGTTGATGATTTCTGCCAGCACCAGGCAAGTCTGCAGCTTAAATGGTAGAAAGAGATATGAGGGATTTCCAGACTGTCTGGTTTTGTTTAGTGTTTCTTTCCTTGCTGACCCTTGCCTGTCATTGTAGTCTTAGTGTCAGGACTTTGGGGCACTGATAATACAGTAGGGAAAACCCTTTTTCCTTGATTGCATTTGGAGGACTGAAAGTATTGTGTGTTTTGAAATAGCCATAACATTAAAAAAACTGAATTTGTCAGACTGAGCCATCTGGCAGAACACTGGCATTTCCCTGTCAGTGAAGGAGAACTTGATGGCTGTTGGATTTGTTTTTCTGTGCCAACTTTAATATGTTCTAAAAAAGGCCAACTGCAGTCAAAAGACTTGAACAAAACTATATGCCTATCCTACAGTATCATTGTTTTGTTTGGTCTCCAGTTCAGAAGCTATGAGGTAAATACAGAGTCCCTGATGCATTTTTGAGATCTGATTCCAAAGTTAAATTTTTAAATTCTAATAATTTACTTCATGCTCTCCCCCATCCTCTCTTTGCCCCCAGTTAAGGGGTTCTCAGTGCTGGGATTTGCATCAGCAAGAGCTCTTAAGTACTGTGAAGATTGTATAATTTCTCAATATAAAGCTGACTTGTTTAGGTAGGGAAGAATGTATCTTGGACAGTTTAAGATCTGCTCAAGTGTACCAAACTCAGAACAAACTGAACTCTCTTATGTGGGCTCCAACATAAATTGTACTGGGGTTTTGTTTTGCCAGATGTGTTTACTTGAAGCAAATAATAATTCTAGATGGAAAAATTAAGCATAGGACTGAGTGTTAGTAGAAACAGTGGAAGTGGTCTGAATATCTAAATAATGTATAATATTTTTCAACATTGGTATATTTTTATTGTCCTTTCCTTAGTGCTGCAGTAATTTACAATGTACTTAATTGCTCTGATTGCCCTTTTTTCTTTACTCTTCCCACTGTAAAAAAAAATTAAACTGTTAGTGGAAAATAGATCTGAAACACTGACTATGTTTGTGGAACCTAACACTGCGATAAAAGGCAGAGGTTATCAAATACTGCATCTAAGGATTAAATTATTTTCATTGCATTGAAAAATCTGAAATGGTTGGAGCTCCAGAGACTAATCACTTTATCCTTGCGTTGAAAATCTTCCAGTTGAGAGTAACTAACCTGGACTATTAACATACGCTTTCCCTGATGTTTACCTGTGAAAGAAAAGCTGAACTTTTTTCTAATTTATTCTTTCTTTTCTTAAAACAGTCCAATGATGATAATTACACAGAAGATCACTAGTTTGGCATTTGAGATTCATGATGGTAAGATTTCTTTGAACTGTGTTTAATTATCCATAGCAAATACATTTTAGGAAAGTTAGTCATGAGTCAGTGAGTTACTTTAGTCCAGTGTGTGTGTTAGGACAAAATATGTTTTTGTGTCTCAGTTGACTCTTTAGATGCTTGCTAATGAAGTGCCAGGAAATGTTGCACAGATGCTGCAAAAGCTCTGAAAATGCTTACATTGTGCAGAAGATACTATTTATCAGAAGACAAATGGCACTTCTGGGACCAGTGACGGAAGACCACTGACATTATTTTGGGCTGGCATATTGATCCTGAGAATCGGCTGAATAAATTTGGAGATCATTGTTGCTGACAGGTTGCTAGGAAAAGTACGTGTCACTTCAGTCATTGAGCACCTCTTAGAAGTCTAATATGTGCCATGTATGCTGATTTTCATCATGTGCTTCATTTTGTTTATTATCATAATTACACTTGCTACTAACTTGTCAGTGTGAACAGGGAGATTATGAAACTATGTTTCTGTCTTTTCTCCCTTCGGATTTATACGTCAGATAAGTGGGCTCTAGTTATGACAAAAATGAATCCTACTGTGGGTTTTCCTGGGTAGGGTATCTAAATGTTTAGTTACCTTTAAATTCAAAGGGGTAATTTTCATTTTAATGTTTGATAATACCATCTAATAAATCTTGCTAATTAGCTTGAATCACTTGGAGCTCCAGCTGCTGGTTGAAGATTTGGGAGTGTAGCCCCAGCCACCTGGATCAAGCCACCTGTTCTTCTGAAATGTCTTTAGTAACATTATGTGTGGAGTTTAATATGTTTTTGTCTCGTATACATCCTAGCTTTAGTGCTGTTGGTGTTCCATTTTGTTTCCATTCTTGTCAACACTGTCTAGAGAAGCCTGTAGGAAACAGCACAGATGAATATGAAAAGTGGGGAAAGCTATTTTTGTAAGAATTCTTGTAGGAATCAAAATAAATAATGCTGGTTGATGTTTAATATCTAGTTGATGTTTAACTTCCAAAGAAAATTATTCAGAAGTATTTGTCTTGCAAACTATAATCAAATAGACTACAGAGTACACAAGCTAGATGGAACAGCTTATTATGAGGAAGTAATAATTCTAGTATCAAAGATAAATGCTTTCTCGTATTATTTTGCTTGGGGAAAGAGCTGTTCTCAATTTGCTGACATCATACGCAGATAGTGGAGTTGTGGTATGGGAAAAGCATGTGAGTGTTCCTGGTAATCTTGAAACAAATTTTTCATTTAATTAGGTGTATTCTTAACTTCCTACACAAACCAGTCTATTTTTTTGTTCCCTACTTATATTAACTCAGACAATTTCTGTTTTCCTCATAAGCCCAATTTACTTTGTCTAAATTTCTTGTAGATGTAATTGAATTCTGAGGATAAACCTTGGAATTCTGTTCCTTGCTGACCTCGTATCAGATATCCTTTTGAGTCTTTGTCAGCCCGTGGGGTGTAGCTGATACTATATTGGAAAACTGTCTCTGATTGCAGTTGTCCTTGGGTTGGATGATGGCCATTGCTGGGAGCACAGTGTGAACGTGACTTTCAAAAGTTGATGTGACCAATGTGAATTCAGGAGCAACTCCTGGTTTGGTGTCAGGAGATGCAAAGAAAAGATGTAAAGGGGAAATGGATATTATACTGAAGCAATGATTTTTAACCATAGACAACTTAAAAGGGGTCCATCATGAGAAATCATTGAAAACAAGCCTGCTGTCAGTGGGGTTTTGTTCACTGTATGAAGGTCCATGCTTGCCCTGGAAAATACTTTGACATATACTGATGGGCGAGGAGAAAATGTTGAATATCAGTAAAAGTGATTAATGGTACTCTGAGCCTGTAGTCATATCAGCTTGGCTATATTAATTACAAATTACTTTATTTTCTGCTCGCCTTGTTTTTTATGCATGTCCAAGGAGAGGTAATGAAAGTAAAGAGCTGAAAGAAAGGTGTTTGTGATCTTGGAAGATCTTGGTAGGCTTCAAAACTCTGGTTGTAGTTAGGGTGGCTTTGTGGTAAAGAGACATCTGAACTCGATCTTTTTCTGGCAGCCTGTTTGTTGTGTTCAGCTGGTTTTAGTGTTAGATTTGAAAGTCCTGAAGAGAACTGGATGTAATGATGAAGACTGTTCACTCATGCTGCATAGTAAAGAGTCTGTCTAGCTAATTCCAAGTTGAACACCAGTACGGAATCCCATAAATAAATAACTATCGCTAGAACTGTTACATCCCTGTGCACTTAGTGTGGACAAGGGAGTTTAAGCAGGAAAATTCTATGCAAGTTGCATAGATCATTTTAAGCTTGCTGTGTAATGCTGACTTCAGAAGGTTGCATGGATCACAGGTTTACATGAGTAAGTTTGGAGTACGTCTTTGGTGTACTCTGACATTTGGGACTGAAGCCCTTGATCATTCTTGCCTTCTTAGAGTTTCTTGTTACTTTAATGAATGCTGCCAAAAATGAGCAGTCAATATATTAAAATTTGCCTTGTATTTCTTGTTGGTTATCTTCAGCGTTACACGTGTATATATTCAAAGGCAGAAAGGTTTTTGCATTATTTGGAGACTGCTTGTGGCAGTACTCATACTTTATGTCATTTAGATTTATTTATGCAACACTTTCGGCTAATGGCAGAATTAAGGGAGAAGAACTTTTTTTTGCTTCAGATCCTATATTCTGAATTGCCATAAAATTTAAGACTAGCATATTTTGGAAAATCAAAGTTGCGTTGCAGTTACTCTAGAAGTAAGGGCCTTGTCTACAGGTGCAGGTTAGAAGGGCTATAAATTGGAGGATTATACTTGCACAAGAAATTTCTAGCTAGGAGATGGTGGCACGTAGGGAAGCTTTTGCTATTTTAACGTACTAGCAGTTAAGCAGGGGAGAAGAGAGATACTGCCACTCTGCATCTTGCAATGAGTTCATGTAGCATTTTCTCTTTTTGCTTACAACCTAGTCATCCCCACAGAGCCTCACTCATTTTACTGCAATTCTGCACGAGATGATGGATCTTTACAGGAAAAGGCCCATATCCAAATCTAACCTCTCTAATCTCTATGCGCTTTGGCAGCTTGTTTTTAATTCTAGTGCTTAATGAATCTTAAAGAGTCTCTTCAGATGTTTATATTCATAACCCATTGAAGTTCTGGAGTTTGCAATGTATTTATTTTTGAATCTCCAAGCAATTCAGCCTGCATGACTAGGGAATGTTAGACTTGATATTTGATATTTAAAAGGGAAAAACATCTTCTCACAGCTTCCTCCAAACTTTTTCTTATTTATTTAATTAAACTAAATAATACATAAAACTTTGAAGGCAAGTTCAGTACTGCTCTACAAAACATGAAATTTAATTATTCAAAAGCTTTTTTTCATTGCATTTTTCCATAAATATGTGTGGCTAGATACAGGTAAGAAACCAGAACCATAACACCCTTCTGTTCTGTCAGCTGCTTCTTCGTTCCCAGCGGCTGCTCATATGCTTTCCGACCGCAAAAAGAAATAAACTCTTTGTTCCTGTGTCTCCTTCTCCCATCCCCTGCGCCCCGGTGTTTCAGCTCTGTAGTTGCTAATTTTTAAAATGTGTTTTTCCTGGAGTACTGCTTGCTGTTTTTTTTCCCTCCTAATTATTATTTCCTCCTATGTATCTGGTGCTCTCCATTTTTATAAGCATCAGAGTAGATACTGATTTAGTAAGGCACTGCGTTTACTGTGAGAACTGAAAGGAGAGAAAGTACAGGGAATACGCAACTCAAATGACTTTTTTTACCTCTGCAGTTTAGTTTGAATGATAATTGGTGAACTGTGGTTAAAGGCAAGTCCTTCACCAGTATTTTAGGTCTCGTTTACTTTGTTCCAACATCAAGCTATTAGGCCAATGCCTGGATTATTTTATGCTGTTTTTCCTCATATTGCTATTCTACTATTACAAAGCTGTAAGATTTCCAAATAGGCTATTAGGGTCTATTTCTCCCTGCAAAATAATGAAAGCATAGCCTCTGTCTAGTATGCCCCCTGAGAGGAGAGAGATTTCAATGGACAGATAAAATAAATGGAAAATGGGAAGGAGAAGAGGAAAAAGAAAGGTGATGTTAGAAGAACTCATGTGCAAGCACTGTATTAGTTGGGATGCTACACCATGCACCTGGGAGGTTTTTAAGGTCTTTTTTATTATTATGTAAATTAGAAAACAAATTTCTTGCTGGTTTGCGGCTAATGAGCAGTCCCAACCAATGTGCAGTACCTGCTATTACATTAATGGTAGTGGTATTGTTAGCTGTTCCTGAGCAATGTAATAGTGTCAGAAGTACTGAAGAATGTTTCTTGATTGAGTTGATATAAGTGTTTCTCCTTTATTTTCAGTTAACTCAATTATTTCATTTTTATCAGAGGCAAATAGTTCCCTTATTCAGCAGAAAGACACTGCATCGCTCTAAAGGCTTGCAGACAACTTTAGTATTGGTCTGCTCTGGCTCAAAGGCTGGAAATGTGGATGTACTGAAGCACTGATCAGCTTATGTATTTTGGTACATGAGATGTGATATTCCAAATTTATTTTAAATAAATACCTACAAAACCAAAACAGGATTACCAGGCTGAATTGCTGACTGTCACAACATGAGCCTGGGGTAAAAAGGAACATACCGTGTTTTGGTCAGCTTCTGTGATTAAGTGGGGATTCTTTGTTGTAGTGAGAGGTGGTCAGTTAAGAATATTGTTATCTTTATGGAAATGTCTCATAAACTGTTAATGCACGTTTCTGATTTTGAATAGGCTTTATTATTATTGTTATTATATCTTTTAAAAAGTGTATTTGGGAAGGTATGAGCAAGAGAAAAACTGAACAACTCTTGAGACAGAGGTGGGCAATTATGTATGTAGGACTAGATACTCGTATGGATTTTTGATAGGTGGCCATGACCCATCTCCACTTTATAAATGCTGGTATTATAACAAGAAAGTTGCAGCTGTTTAACCAAGAATGTTTTTCTCTAATTTGTCTGTTAATTATGTCGGTGAAACTGCCATGATGTGTGGATCTGTATTTTTGGGAACTTGATTTCTTCTTATGTCTGGGAGTGCCTTCTAATGCTCTCTCCACTTGTCTCTTGATCTATTTTCTTTTTCTTAGGTGCTCCCTCTTGTGTTAGCGACAGCATAGTCATTATTGTTTCAGTATCTGTTACCAAATAACTTTGATTGCAGTGCCATGTACATTAGTGTTTTAGAGAATTGTATTGTATTTCTCCCCTTCGAGCTCTTCAAGTGTTGTTCTGGACCGGTGTTTGCTTGCATGGCTCTCTGGATATCAAGACTTCTTATTTTTCATGCTTTTTGTAGTTTCTTTGCATTTTTACTCAACTGGCATCTTTATCTGTTTGCTTCTATTCCTGCTGATGTACTAGTAACAGTTAAAACTATTATTGTCTGCCTGTCTTCAGGTCTTAAACTATTTAATAATGGCATGCGTTTGTGCTCAGCTGGTGATCCATTTCACAACCTCAGAATTGACTGGAATTACAAAAGAGCCTCTGATATGATCTCCATGTTTAAGATTATCATTGTAATGCAGGCTTATACCTAAACAATATTAATAACTGATTAGCCAGGTTGCATGCAAATACAAAGGTGGATATATTCAAGCAGATTTACAGCAAAGCTGGAGTGGTGCTATAATGTGATTGTAAACGTTGTGTTATTGTAGTGAGAGCATGATAGTAGTCATAATATGCCTTAATAAAGTCTGCAAGGCAGGATATTGGTGTGTACCTTTGGGATACGATCTCTTGAGGAGGAATGAAATGATGCAACTTCTTCATGATCTAGACAGCTGGGGATAAATTTTGCTACCAATGATTTACAAAGTTCTTTTACCAAAGAAAGAGCATAGGAGTATCTCCTACTTTAAAGATGAGAAAACTAAGTTATGGTTCCTGAGTGACCAAATGACTTCACCTCTCTAACAGATGTTCGATAAAAGCCATTTTCTGTAATCCCCACTGTGAGCTGGTAGCAACTAAAAGCTGCAGTTATTGTAGTAGTCCTGTTTTAGGACAGGAGAAAACAATTGTCATAATCCCCAGAGAAAGGTTACAAAACTTCATGAGTTCCCTAGCAGTGGTGTACTGTTAAAGTGGTATTTTTTCATCTCCAGTGTGAAGTAGGTAAGGAAGAGCTATGAGTAATGAGGCCTCTGTTCCCATGGGCAGATACACTGCCTGGGAAATATTGAATGGATATATATTAATTCATCTCTCATTAGATAAGCATCAGTGTAGGAGCACCTTTTCCATATGTATTTCCTATGTGTTAAAAAATCTTAACAGTAGCTTCCTGAAAGCTTTTGAGAGTATGACAGAGGCAGAGATCAATCGTTTCCTTGTGCTTGCATGCTGCGCAGAGGTGATAAATGGGCCTTCAAGCCGCTGAGAAGACATTTAAATGAAAGAAGCCTGCAACAAACTAATTCAGGGAGTCACTGAAGTGACCTCAAAGAAATTGCTGGCTGGAGGGAGATCTTAGTGAGATAGGGAAATGAAAAATTCATGGAGGCTTACTTCTTTGTGGTATGTTTGAGACAACAATTGTATTGCTCACCAGGCTATTTAGGCCTTAGTGACTTATTACATATGTATATAACTGGAACCCAGTTCAAATATGCCACTTCTTTCTTCCTCACCTCTCTTCTATTTGTCTAATTACCTTTATACAGTGGTTAGTCTGGCTTTGTGCAAGTTCACTTGAACACACTTAGTGACTGCATCCACTTTCTGACTAAAGGGTGTGAATACTCATGTGGAGTATAACCGTGAAAGATGCTCCTGCTCGGGTCAATTTACATTGTATATGCTGTGAGACTGGAGGCTGAGTACAGGCTACTTCCCTAGAGGAGTCATGTCATGTGATCTGCATTAATCTGTAGGAGGTTTTGTGTCTTTTTGTCAAAGATCTGCTGCTGAGAACTGTAATCTTGCAGCCTTGAAGGTGAAAGGGCCTTTCAGAATGCTCCTACAAGGAGATGATGTGAAATGTAATGATGAGGAAGAGAAGCTGCCTGCATGAAGTTTGGGGTGACGCTTTGCCCTTTAATTTCTTGCCTTGAATGCAGGTGAATAGGGGTCACTTTGCACTCTGAAGGATCAGGACTGAGGAAGGTATTTTTCCAGGTCATATTACAGGAGAGGAGATGGCAAGTTGCTAACCTGTCCATATTCTCAGCTACTTTTTAAGATTAGAAGTGCAGTTTTAAAGTTGTAAGTGTGTATAAGTCACTGTTCATGGAGTCATACGAAGACAACAGTGTTACCTTTTTTTATTTAACAAGTATTTCCATGAGTCATAGAAATAAATGAGATTTGGCTTCCCCTCTACCCCCCTCCCCGTCTGTTTTTGTCTTAAGCAGGACTGATTTTGATACCTAAAAAATAAAAAAAAAAAAATTAACTCCAGTTAATATTCTCCTAATGTCCTAAAATTGTCCTTTTCTCTCAAATATAAGGGTTCCCCTCTGGATTTACTCGCATCAAGGGGTGGGGCTGAAGGCAAGTTTTCTGTGACTAGAGAAGGATCTTCTGTCAAATCACCTATTTTCATAAAACACATTGAGATTTTGTATCTGTATTACCTCTGCTCTTTCATCAAACTTGGTTAGAAATTGTTTGTTGAGTTTAGGCACTGCTAGGGAGGAAGATAATTCACATGGGATTCCATAACTTTCCTTTGGGAAAACTGTGCTCATAAAAATAAATTTCTTATTGCTTGTGATGGCAAAGGAAACTTGCAAATGTGAATGGCAGGGAATGGACGTGTGTGCTCATGTCTGAACCAGTAGAGGGGCTGCAGAAGGAGCTGAAGCAGTCAGTCATTTTGGCAAGCAGTGCTGGCAGCATTAACCAGGACTTGTTTGAAGGCAAGAGCTCTGCTTCGTCTCTACCCCTGAGTTAGTGGTTAATACTAATTTTAAGTGCTGAAGGTCATATTTTTTCACTTTTTTAATGGGAGTGCAGATTTTGAAGCCCGTCTTTCAGAGGTAACCACCAGCATTTCAGAAAGTGGTCCCTATGGCAAGAAGGTAAATTCAGTCTTGCTGCTGAATTTAGACTTGGCCTGCCTGTTTCTGCTAGCAGGGGTGAGGGCTTCTCCTTGATGCTGGTGAAAGACTTGAGAATGTTTTAATGTTCTCACTGGACCTTCTTTGCAATCTTTAGCTGCAGCATGAAGGTGCTCTTGAGGTCTGCCTTAACTTTTGAATTGTTTAAATCTATCTTGGACTGTGTTCATACTGTGCCTCGAGTCAGTCATCAGTGAGATGTCCCTGGGTTACTGCAGTGTTGAAAGAGGCTTGGGGCTTGTCAAGTTTCCATGACTGGGAATAAGGGGGGTTAAAATTTGCAGGCTTTGAAATCTTAACCAATGTAGAGGAATTATTTGTCAGCATCTACTACAAGCCATCTTAATGCTTTCCTGAAATCCATGTGATTTCAGGTGTAGGTGCTGTTGGGTATAACTGAGGATACGAGAGTTTATAATTTTGTCAACAGTAAGAATTGTTTGCTCCAATTCCAGCAAAAAATTTTACATGATGTAGTACCACTGAAATTGCTTGAGGACTTAAGAAATTACATTGCAGCATGCGGCTTGCTCTAGTGAGTAAAGAAACTGTTAATTCATGTGTGGGGGTTTAGCTTTTCTTTATTTTTCCTTTTCCCTGTCCTTTTCCCTAGGAATGTTTCGGAAAAATGAAGATTTGACTCCATCTCAGAGGTGCTTGGCTGTAAGGTAGGCTTTCAGGCATCTCTGTGATTCTAGTTTTGGGGTGGAAAGAAGCTGGTGTTTTGTGTGCTGCCTTAATGCTCTGTGGAATTGCTAGTTTACATTCAAGATAGAGAGTTTACCCATGTAAAATGGATCCATGCTTTTTACGTTTGTAGCTTAATTCATACATCTGTTCTGGAAAATATCGCCAAGTTTTTATTCTTAGTAAAGAAAAACATACTAAGTTCTATGCAGTATATGCAAGTTAATGCCGTATCAGGCAGGAGAGTAGTTAACATTCAGTACACATTTAAAGTAGTTGGTGAAGGAACATGCTTGTTTAATTCTGGTATTTAGTATTTAACTTACATTTTCCCCTTTCTTCATTCAGGAGACTTGAGAGTAGCATATTGTCCTGGGCAAAACAGGCTTGACTTGAGGCATTTTCCTTAATTGAAATTATTGCCAGTTAACGCAAACCTTTGTTTACCAATTCAGTTACTGAAGGGAAAACAAGGAAGCCTAGAGTTGAACAAACACGCAGGGAAACACCCTTCCTACTCCTTCCCCAGGCTCAGCTTCAGACATCTCTGCTGTGTGAGGAGAGTCACCAGCGTTCAGGAGATCTGTCTGAAAATGCTCAGTACAGATTGGAACAAAATAGTATGTGTAGAATGTTTTAAGCTGTGATTACCAGAGACACACAAACTGCTTTTCTACATGTGGGTTTTACTGCAGTCAGAGTAAGCAATAACATGGAGTATGACTTTTCCTGCTGTGGAAATTCTGTAGAACTACACATTCCATCTCACGAGTTGCTTGTCTTTGAATTACAGACGCATGCCAAGTCTACTGGAGTATTTAAGTTACAACTGTAATTTCATGGGTATCCTGGCAGGCCCGTTATGCTCTTACAAAGACTATATTACTTTCATTGAAGGCAGATCATACCAACTGCAACAGTCTGAAGCAAATGGGAAGGAAGATACCAAATATGAACAAACGGATCCTTCCCCAAATGTAAGATGTATGACTCTTGCAGTGCTGATGCTTACGTAATCATTGCATGGAAAGCTTGGTTTGCATTGTTTGTTTACAGGCATAACTTCTGAGCTGTATCTGGAGTTCATTCATCAACAGTATAGCTCCCTGCTCATAAATACTTACTCTTTTCTAAGGCAGGTTTTCTCCATGGTTTCCAGTCTGGATCTTGTGGATGAAAGCAGATTAAACTGAAGCTTCCTAACAAGCTTATGTGGTAAAAAGCTGTCTTTAAATTAAAACAGTTCATGCATGTTTCTTCCAAAGCATATACTGTCCGTAACAACAGTACAGACAGTACCGTTACAGTCCTGGTAAGGATGAAATGCACATTTTGTCATTTGAAAGCTGAGCCTTAAAAGTTCCAGTAAATTTCCATGAGCATTCATAAATTCTTTTTAATATCTTCTTGCAGCAAATAGAAAACACTCTATGTAACAAAGTGAAAAACAGTCATAGAAGAGTTTCATTTTTCTTGCTTTCATTCATGTAGAGAGAAGTGTTAAAGATGGATTTTGATCTGAAGGTGTAGTAAAAGATGGAATATCCAGAACACTGTGGCTAGTAATCCGTACATGTCTTTTTTCTCTTTGTTCTGTTGCTGGAAAAGAGGCCAAATACATACAAAAGTCCAGTTGATCGTACCTTACAGGAGAGGTTGTATGGCCTTATTACCCCTTCAATTTTAGGGTACCAAATACTACCTTTTTGTTCTTTTCCTGTTCTCTTAAATAGGAGTATATCAGACTTTTAAATTTGTGTCTGCCTAAGATAATCATTACCTCACTTAAAAAGCAGAATTATCATGGAAATCTTCAGATAGATGAATGGCTTTCATTATTCCAGCACCAGTTTCCTGCTCTCTGCTTAACTTACGGATGACCAACTAGCATTCTGACCATCTAGAGGTTACCATCCTCACAGCTGGACTAACACTGAGCGCCTTCCAATCGATTGTGTCATCTGCTTTGAATGTAGATGAGGACTCTTTGCACATTCCATTCTCACTGTCTTTTGTAGTTGTAGTAACTTCGACCAAATGGATCTAAACTGGTGGCTAGAGGATGATAACCCTTTAAACTGCTCCATATGGTGACAGAGCACCTAAACTCATAGAAATGCTGTGGAGCAAGTAGGTGGGAAGCGCAAAAGACACAGAAGAATTCCCTGTTGGCACCTCATAGTCTACAGTCTACCTTGACGTGTTGTCTTGGCAAAGTTGCAGACACATCTTTTTGTTTTTAACCATTGCTTGGCTCAGTTGAGGCATCGCGTCTTATGTACATAAAATGCTGTTTCTGCAGAAAAATATGTAGCAAAATTACTGCAAATAAATGGAACTAATCTGGCAGTATCGGTACTTCTGGACATGCATCTACTGGTTGCCCGATAGGACAACTTAGCTTTTTACCACATGATCTTGCTAGTAGTCTGAACAAAGTCAATAGAAGTTAATGTAAACCTATGATGGATTCCTCTTTCAGGTAAGTGGTTTTCCTTAAAATAAATTGCCCTTGAGATGCTTGAAACTTTTTGCAATTTATGCTGCATTAGCTTTGATGTAAAGAGAAGCCGTCTGTGCAGTTATTTCATCTCCCCACTGGTGTTAGAGAAATCTGTCTGTGTTTTATAACACCAGTGAGTATTGTGTGCTTTTGGAGAAATATGGGTAATATTATTTTACTGCATTTGCTGCATCAATTAAAATATTACTTGTGTTGTTATAGAAGGATATTTAAATACCATTAACTTCATATTAATACTTTAAATTTGTTCCTTGATTCTCATGTTATTTTAAGAAGAATAAATTGTTAGGAACTCAAAAAAAAAACAACCGGAATGTAATGGGGATCAGCAAATGTTAAAGTAGTAAATGGAAAAAAATTAGCCCTTCAGCTGACTTACAGTAAGTTTCATTTCTTGTTAAATACAATTACATAACCAAAGTAGTTCATGGCAGCCTCCTCCTCTATACTGTGTGTTGACTGCATGATGTTAACTTGGTTTAGTATTATTGCTGTGTTCATTGCATGTTAAATGAATCAAGTCAGCGTATTAAAACTTATTTCTCATATCCCTCCTATTGTGCCTTTTTGCAAGCTATCAATTGTTGGTGCTCAAAGTGGTGTCAACTCTCAGAAATTAATATCTGTCTTTGTAAGTTTCTTTTTATTATGGCTACCCTTAAAATACAAGATTCCTGTCAGCAGATATCTGCTTTCTTGCTTATTATGCAGGTTCTTCCTACAGGTTATAAAGCTCTTCCTTGGTTACCTATAATTTTTACCTGAGGTGCTAACCTCCCCAGAATAATATGCTTTAATATAGTTCAATATTATATTGAGCTCCTTATTGATTCTTTATCAATCAAGAACTAGTTCATTCAAATAAAATCTTTTAAGATCCTTTTCTACTTTTCTGTATAATTTAAATCAATTATAGATGTTTATACAGTAATATATTTACAAAATCCCTGAGCTCAATGACTCCCACATTTATTGCTTCAGTTAGAAAGCTGTTCCTGAGCTCCTTTCTCTGACTAGATATCTAGCCTTCAACCTAATTATATTCCTGTCTAATTTGGTTTTGTCGTGGCACTGTCTTGTAGCTTAAGTACCAATTTTCTTTCCCAGCCTTGATCATAAGTTGGTATTTTTAATATAGATTATGCCCAGTTTTTGTTCATCAAAACCAAACAAGCCAGGCCTTTCTACTTTTCTTGTTGTAAAATAAGGTGTATGTACTACTTCATTTGAGGTCAAAGTTATCCTACAGCTGATAGTCTTTTAATGCCTTAATGGAACAGTTATTTTAATGCTTGAAAATTTGAAAGAAATTTAAAGTTTAAACTTTTAAATTAGTTATTTCATCCTTGTAAAAACTGACCGACCCTCTTGTGTGGTCCGGTGATTACCCATTTACAGCGGAGGAGTTTAGATCACTTCCCTAGTTAATTAAGTGAATTAACATTTTACCTAATGCGTTTATATTGGTGATTGAACTATAGATTATTTTGTCAGGTGGGAGCTTTTATTTGTATGTAAATGTGTTAAAAACTTGAGTGCTACAAACAAGCCTAAGGCTACAGTTTAATGAACTATTTAGGCCAACCAAAGTGTAAACTCTTGCTGAATATGCTATGTCCTTGAAGTAGGGTCCATGCAAGGTAAGGACCTTTGCTTATCCTGGCAGTGCTAACATGCTTTGCACTGCGGTCTGATTCAGATAGTTTGATCCAGCCTTAAACAAAGTTGTCATTTAAAAAAAACAACAACAAAAGAAAACAAAAAGCAAAACCCCCACAACAACAAAACCAGACAGCAAAACACCTGCCACAAAAAAAAAAAAAACCAACAACCACGAAATGAAACAAAAACTAAAACCCAAGCTCAAACTCTGGTTTTCCACCTGACTTGTTTCTCTAATCTGACTCACTAGAAGGAAAAGGCAAAAAATCTTGTACTGAAGGTGAGAGACAGGGACTGCATCTCACAGTCTTTGTAGAGGCAGATCTCCATCACTGTTTACTAAGGACGCTGATATACCTGATACTGATCACTGTAAGTGGTATCAGCTTGACTGAGGGGCTGAGATTTATAATTATGATTAAAGTAGTGCTTGTCCCTGCACTGAAATGTTGGTGCTAAGTTGCAGAAATATAACATTTAAATACTAAACAAATGAAATAAAAAAAACCTCGTTTCTCAGTATTTTTTCTTGTAAGTACAAACTAAAAGCTGCTGAGATAATTTTGTTAAACGTACAGTTTATGGCAGAACCCTGCATCAGTTTATTTTTTATGAATATGAGTTTTGTTGAAACTGATGCTTCCCTGTAAAAGAAGGGCTTTCACCTCCACAGTTTTAGTAAAAATCTTCTAACAGCTACTAAGCATATTTTGGGTTGAATATGCAGATCAGTGATTTCTGTTTACCAGCAGAAAAACTGATAAATAGTGGCAGTGGCAAAAGCAGGCCTTTAAACAGAGAAAACTTTACCTATAATTTGACAAAACTTATTCTGAGACTTTGTAGAGATCTTCAGATAGAAAACATCTATTTTCTATGGTTATGTTTTAAGTTATGTATTAATGTTAGCAGCCTATAAATACTGTTTCTCATGCTAAATTAAACATGACTTTTAATTATGGCTTAGACTTTGAAGTTAAATTCTTACAACTGTCTACATAGCTTTGGGGAGATGCCTTTCAGTATTTATAAATATCTAACTTTTGTATGTATCAGATATTGCATACCAAAGTTAAAGATTCACAGCAACTAAAACATCACTGTGTTATCGGCATTATTCTCAGACTAAATCCAAAACACAGGCCTGTACCAGCTACTAGGAAGAAAATTAACTCTATCCCAGCCAAAACCAGGGCAGAAAGTCAGTGCCCTTAACTTTGAGGTCTTGTAACAGAGTAAAATAGTGAAATCAAGTTTATTAGAAAGCAAGTAGGAAAAAAATAATCAAACACCAGTTTTAGCTCTCAATAGGCACTTATCCCTTGAATTAACCAGCTGGTTTGTTTAATTAGCTGGGTTTTCTGATCCTCTCTGAAATACCATCTGAGAATGAGGCACGTGAGATCTATGCAATATCCACAGTTGCATCCCTCACTGTTTTACAGCTTTTCCAAGTCTGATTTTTTACCAGGTTGCATCACTGCTTACATCTCATGACTGGGTCTTGCAGAAACCTGTGTTTTCAGTTGGGCACTTAATGCTCCATTCTGTATCACGGAATCGTGAAATCACGTTTTTGTGAAATTAAACATGTGAAGCTGAACTCTAATTGAAGCAGGATGTTACCTTTTAAAGTTCGGGCAAGTATACTGGAAGCAGGAGGGACAGAAAAAGGATTCTTATCTTTTTGTTCTGATGCTTCAAAGACAAATAGATTGTTTTCTTGACAAGTTCAGTGTGTGTAAAATTGAAATGTAAATGAAAACTGTAATGTTTAAATATTGATACCACTTACAGTCAAAACTTGAAAATGACATTTAAATGAACTAGCTCTCAAGCTGCTCTTTTCTAGCTGCTCGGTTAGTGTGCTACTTTAGGGGCTTGCACGAAACATGGTATCTGCCCTTGGGATGTTGATCAGACTAGTGATCAAAAGCAGTCAATGCCGTGCATTATTGCTCTCAGCGTTATTATAATAGAACCTTACAAATGTTTTCCTAAAGACTATATTCTTTAGTGTGGTGGTTATAGTAAAATGGTATTTTGAGAAAATCTGAGTCTGGGTCCTGCCTAAACAATGTATTTTTTACATGTCTGCAAGCATATTATTTGACTCCTTATAGCTTAAACACTCTAGTTGGGAAAACAGGTCTGTATAGAACTGAGGTGTTTTGGCTGAAAAGTCATAAACTCTTTCAGTGTTTTAGTTGGTTTAGAATTCATATATTGTAATAATCTAATAGAGATGATTGATACACTGGGTTTGGCAGGAACTGAACACTGCATTATGCCAAAGACTACCAAAAATGAACTGTAGCTTTGCCATTGTTTTGGGTGTCTCTGCAATAATTGTACTCCTCTTGTCCTAGATTATGTAGTTTGTGTTGTGATGTCTTAAAAACTTACTTGCTTTAGCAATTTGGCAATGAAAAAAAAACCCAAAAACTGGAGTTGCAAAGAGTGTTCCTAGTATTGACAGGGTTTATAGAGGCTCACTGCAGTGAGGTTGGATTTGCTGTGTTGTTTACCATAAGTAGCGCTCCTGACTCCAGATAACTACTCCTTGAGCCTCTATAAAATATTATCAACTATTTTAAAGTTGGTAGTGTACATTGCTGAAAAACAAACATGTATATACATCTGTTTAGGGAAGGAGGATTATAATCTGCCTTTGTTTCTGGAAGATTAACAAAAAGGAAGCTTACAGACTCTCACATCTTAAACTTTTCAGATAGCTGTGGCACAGAAGCTCTTAATCTGTGGACTGTCCTTACTCTTCCACATGACAATTACAGAAACTTTGCCTGTGGAATACAACATTGATGACAACTTCAGAGCTACAGCTTCATGGCCTGTAAGGTTTTTCTACCTGTACGTGTCTCTTATGGCTGCCAGACCCAAGTATTATTTTGCATGGACTTTAGGTAAGTGTGTATATATTAAAAAAATAAAGTGTATGTATTGAGTTTCATTTGAGATGCTGCACACTAAGTGTGTATTAAAAAGTGACAGTGCCCTCTTGAGGCCTTAGGAGGACGTGAGTACCTATAAATACTATGAAGTATTGTCAAAGTATATTGAATGGTGTCTCTTTGTGAGAAACAAAACTTGCCATAAATCTAAGCACAGTGTTGTGACAGTGTTGCAAATGGGATCATGGTCTCCTGAAGAAATCCGAGTGAAACATAAGGGTGGTTGGTTTTGGTGGTTTTTGGTTTGGTTTTTTTGTTGTTGTTTTTTTTTTGAAGATTAATAATTTTATAATGAGCAATGATTTTTTTGTTTGATTTTTAAAAAGGTTGTCAGTCTGTTCTGAGGTACAGGCCCTGGTTTGGTTCATTTCGGTTTGGGTTTTTATACCTTCATTTTGGCTTATCTGAAAGGTTATTCTAAGCCTTTTTCTGTGGTTATCAGTAATTTGCTTGATGTTTCTCAGGCATGAAGGAAAACAGAATATATTGAAATTCAGATGTATTACAGTGTTGTTAATAGTAGATGGCATTTCTGGTAGTATTTTCTGAATTTGATGGTTGATATTTCAGTTTTAGTCATTGTTCATTAAAAGATCGAATGACCGACAGGATAACACCCATAGTCACTGATTTAAGACTGAATAGATGATACAGTTTAAAGAATGTTTTGATTTTCAGATCATGTTACTTGAAAAATAAAACCTCAACACATACAACAGCAAAATACTGTATTTTTATAAACTGACATCTTAAAAGTGGCTCACAAACCAGATTTCATCAGCTTCCTCCTCCTCTCCAGTTTTACATATTTGTTTCATAACTCTTTTGAGAGAGAATCTGTGGGAAACAATACAATAAAGCAAGCTTTAGTGTAGCAGAGCAGCATGACTCATTTACAGCTGCTGGTTTCATTCCTGGTCGATGAATGAAGTGCTTTCAGCTTGTCTGGATATAGTAGTTCTGGGGCTTGTTGTGGAATGAAATAATTTTGCATATTGGGCTCTTATGCACCAGTAGCATCATCTGTAAAGTGTAGGAGTCATCTGAAAAATGAATAATCTTTGGTTTTTTTTCCCCTATAACACTTCAGATGAATTTCTCCTTATGCACTTACTAGCAGTGTAGAGCTAGCATTCCTTTTGTAAAATATTTAAAAAAATAAATTATATCAACTCTGTACTGTTAGTTTGCTAAACAGCGCTTTTTTTTTTCCTTCTTCCTTCCACTTCACCTCATCTAAACTTCTAATGGTATGAGTAGAATGTGAGGGGCCATAACAGTTCTGCTGGATGTTATGCTTTGGAGTTGCACATTACTGTTCTTTACACTGAAGAAAAAAATCTGTTAATGAAACTAATTACTTAAAATGAATACTTACTAAAATGCTGGTTAATGAAATGAGTACTTACTCTAGTTGTAGTCTTGGCTCTAGCTAGCAAGAGATTGTGAAGTTCATGTGTTCAGCTGTTTCTAATTGAGCATAAAACCTATTGTTTAGTATTTGAGTCAACATCAGTGATACCAGATGCATAGCAGCAAGTTTTGTTGCTTTCAAAGGTGGGTTTTAAAATTGTTTTTGATGAGGAAATAACAATATTATAAATTACCCTCTAATATATCAAATGTCACAAAGACCTCCTCCAGACTAGTAGGTAACTGGAGAAACGGAACTTCAGGAAAGGAACTGTCTGACTGTTTGAGTCAATTGTTTCTTTCACTTTCCGAATACACTGGATTAATACCTTGGGAGAGTTGTTGAGAAGAAAGGAAAATGGAAAATAACCCCCCAAATTTCTTACAAGTCACTATTGTATAAAGTAAGTTCTTTTAATATGGTAATACAAACTGAGTGATTTCTCTTTCCTTGCTGGTTGTAATTTAAAAGGTGTGACAATCGAATTGCAGTGCTTTTCATAATTTCTGAGCTAACAGAATGTGGCTGTGTAGTGATGACCAAGGACACACATCTGAGTGTTGATCTGCTGTCTCAAATCGTTACAACAGACAGTGTTTCATCGTCTTGATGCATGTCATTTTTTCTGTGTAGCTGATCAAGTAAGTCTAAGTAAGTGGTATGAGAGAGAAGGGACATCTGCGCTATGAAGTGCATAGGGCTACCTTCCATTCTTAATTTTTTTAATTGAAAGCCAGTGTGTTCCTTGGATTATTTTCTGATACAGTGGTCTCAGTTTTTAAAAAAAATAGCCTTTAAAATGTGATACATATTTTGAAGAAACTACATGTAGGATGCATGATTTGTACCACAGGCAGTTTATAATTAATCTGTTTCTTTTTGTTTCATTGCAGCAGATGCAATTAATAATGCAGCAGGGTTTGGTTTTAGAGGCTATGATAAAAATGGAGTGACACGCTGGGATCTAATATCAAATCTGAGAATCCAGCAAATAGAGGTTTGTTTCTGGCTCTTTCACATGAAATATGTGCCCGTGTAGGTAGTTCCTTGTAATTTCAGTAACTTTTCCTACGCGTTTTGTTCCTCAGGGTAAGTGAGTATGTTCTAAGTCAGAAATGACGTGTTCACACCCTTAGGAAAGGATCAAAAATAGTCTGTTTTGAATGTATGCTGCTTGTCAGTTGACTTCCAAAATACTTTGTGGTTTTGAGTAGTTGAGTGAGTACTTTATTCAACTCATCGGATTCGGGATTTTTTTATAATTTATACATCAGAATATTTGTAACTTTACAATCACAGAAATAATTTGTTTTTATTTTACAGTTTTCCACAAGTTTCAAGATGTTTCTTGATAACTGGAACATCCAAACAGCTCTTTGGCTTAAAAGGTATTTGTTAAAAGAAAGCTTTTCTTCACTGCAGTTTCTTAGATAAATATTTCTTTGAAGATAATATAACATTTAAAGCTAAACTTTACAAAACATCGGTTGTTTAGCAACTGCATGGGACATTCTTCCTGTAATACTTGAATTAAAGCTTCTGAATTTAGGGCTTCTCTTTTAGAGTAAGTTTCTATCAGGCTGTGATAAAACTGTTTTTCTTCACTAGCCAAAGGGAATCTGAAACAACTAATCTGTGGAGACAACTCCTGTTTTGCTGTCTCTTAGCATTGAAAGCAGTGCATGTCGCTGCAAGCAGCAGGCAAAATGTACATTTTTAGCCTCTGGAAGCGGCAATATTTTAGCCACACAGTGATATAGGAACTTCCATACATTCTGTGAGACAACCTTCCATAGTGAGTGCATAGCAAATATTAAACCCTACAATGTGCTGTCAACAAAAACTGCAAATTAATATCCCTCAGAGGCACTTTTTTCCTTGTCTGGGAAACAGATACAGTGAGTACCAGTGAACTACATCATTCTGCTTTTTACTACTACTTTGTGGTAAATAAAAAGCAAAAAAGTGTTCTTGAATAGCACACAGGTGTGGTTTCCCTTCTCCAAGTCTCTGTTCAGTTGATCTTTTATCAATAGGCACAAGTTTAACTAAGACCTCTGTCTTGAGATCACTCGGAAGACTTTATGTTTTCTCTAGGATGACTGGCAACAGAAAGAAATCTGGTGGAAGAAACATTCTAGTGTATCCCGTGTTCCGTTTTCTTCCGTAATTTCTTTCCTAAATATTTTTCTAATCCAAGTGAAAACAGAAGCTGAATTTTATGTGATTATTCTATTTGACTCAATAGGCAATAGAATCTGTTGCTGGGACAGCCAGCAAGGAAGAGCTGCATGCTTTCAGGTATTGAAATGGATCATTTAATAAATCAAGTAAGCTATTAGGTATTTTAAAATGCATTTTATTTTAGCTAGAGAACAGAAGTTTATCAGTGTTAAAACTCAATAGGAAAAGGTTGTGTTTCAAAAAACTTTTGAATCTCCTAAATGAAATGATTCTAAATGAAACTTCAGTGCTGAAGGAGTTCATTCTTTTTGTCTAAAGAAAATGCCTAATTCCATTTGTCTTTGGTCATATTTGCAAAACCTTTGTGGTTTCTGTTGCTCTCTTCTGGCATCTTCCAAACTTCCTGTCTTCTTACAGTGGATGTAATACTTCTGCTACAACTTCTGAGGTCTTTCCCTGGCTTGTTACTGGCAGAGTTGAATGATCTAAGTGGATTCATTACCTGTATTGTCTTTAGATAATACTCTAATACATTACAGTATTATATCTTTTTTTGCAGCAGCAGCGTACTGTTGAGCTGATACTTAATGTTTCATGCTGTTGATTCATATTTGGCTACATTCTTTAGGAATGGGTACTCGTTTATATCTTCTAGTTTTCTTGTTAGATGGTCTATACTTTGGACTTTATCAAGATAATTTTGGATTCTAGTGCTCTGTCTGCTAAGAAAACAATATCAGTCTTGTCCAAACTACCTTCCACCCCAAAAAAGGAAGGGAAGATGAACTGGAAACATATACTAATCAGTCTACCCAAGCTAGTAATAACAGAATAGAACCAGACCAAAGGCAGTACCTTCCTGAACAGTTGATGCTCTTTCCACTTCTGGAGCAAATTATGGATATGTTCACCTGAGTCACCTGTATTTGAATAGATTTTCTCAGCCTGTTGTGATGACCATTGTTTCCTTGGTTTGCTTTTAGGAATGTCAAGTGAAGCATTTCAGTGCTACTTGTTACTAATTCATGGAGATGTTTAGGCTTACTTTTTAGTCTTTGAAATTGAAGCCTAGAGTATATCTTATCTGAATTTAGCTAGTTAAACTCCTGAATTCTTTGTAGGGGACAATTTGCATAAAGTAGTTAAATAAAAAAAGGTTGAAGCCATTTATCAATGTTTTTAATGAGACAATTAACCACCAGTCAGTGAAATATACATGCAGAGTTAATACCAGTACTACAACACATAACAATGTATGTGTTCAGTGTTCTGGTTCAATAAACATTTCTTAACACTCCTCTGTAACTAATCCCAAGGAGTTTAAAAAGTGCACTTGTACACACACAAGTATATGCAAACTGCGCCTCCAATTCCAAGGACATACGAGATACAAAACCATCCCTCCTTCTGGAATTGTGGGCCCCTGCTTGTGTGCACTGCCTGTGCAAGATGCAAGTTCTCCAGCTCCATTTGAACGTTGGATTCATGTGCCTATTAGACAAGCATACCACAAATTCACATGTACACAGCTGATAGGGATGAGACATTGCTCTCTGTGTACTGCAAACTGCAGTGATGGGCCCCTGGCTGGATCTAGTCCACTTGGTATCTACCAGGGAGGATGCTCTGCATTGACCAAGACAGAGGTCATGATGGTGGTGGGGCAACTGCTATCAGTGTCAGACCAAGTTTTCATGACTAGTGTTTTGCTCCCCGGTGTCTCCCTGACTTGTTACAAATTTTCCTAATGCTTTTGTACTTTCTAGGCCGAGGGATTCTTTGTGTCAAAAGTCTCTTTCAAATTCCCTGGTTACTGTTTAGTCTGGCTCATGTTACTTTCATGTCTGAGTTGGTCTGTTTTGGGCAAATGTCCTCAGATAGCTTTGTCTATTACATATGTATGCACCTGCACCTTGCTTAACCCCATGTTCTCGTCTTAATGACCATTGTTCGTGAAGCCCCTTGACAGGGAGAGGAGGGTTGAGCTGGTACCCTGCACTGAAGACCTTATAGAATAAAACTTATCAGAGTACTTGACTGGAATATACTAAATCAGCAAAGTACACTTTTGATATTGCCCTATTCAGATCCTGGCTTTTTATCTTCTCCTCTTTAACATTAACTGTATCCTTTGGGTTGGCAATCTCTTGTGTATGTGGAAGTCGTAGTGAAGTAATTACATTAGCAGTGAATGTTCTGTCCCTATGTATCATCTTCTATTAGCTTGTCGTCTTTGAATAATAGCCATACATTCTTTTTCTCTGTTACTTGCTGTGTGCTTATAAAAACCTTTTACATATTTGTGTCTATGGCCATTTCAGTTAAAACTCATTTTTGTGCGTTAGCTTTAGATTTGTGTTCATGCATGCTTGTGCTGTTTATTTTTGCTTCATGTTAGTGTGTATCTGTTTCCATATTTCCTATTGCTTTTTGGTTTTCAGATCATTAAAGAAATTAAAGAAATCTTGATGAAGCCATCCATATCAGGACCTTACCATGTTTCCTATCATTCTTCCACATCATGATGGTTTGTCATTGTGTCATTTAATGTCTTCTAGGAGCTACCTGTGTTGGATTCCTTTTTCTGCTTTTCCTTCTAGGATTCCGTACTGTAGGACCTTGCCTAATAACAGAGTCTCAAATTTTAAATAGCAGAGTTCAGCATTCTCCTTATTTGATATTCTCACATCCTTAGAGTCACTAATTACAGTTTCAGCGTCGTGCTCACCTAATTGCCATACACAGATACATTACCCACTGTAGCCTCTCTGTTACACAAAATTAAGGTAGTTGTTATTTTCCCCTTCTCCTATAAAATTCTTTCATTTTATGAAAATATACCTCTGACTCATCACAGAAATTTGTGGAGTGCTCTCTGCCTTACAGCGCAGCTTTTCCAACATGTTCTTGGATGGCCCAAGATCCCTTATTAACACTGTCACCTGTTTTTGGATGCTTATGTATCACTTCATTATAAATAAGTACTGTATGTGATGGCACTGGGAATAGGTTAGCACTGAGGGGTTAAATTGGGAGCTACGAATAGCTTTAAGTATTTTCTCTAAGTCGTAATATAGTGGCAACATTGGTATATAAAGGTAAACTGCAGTCGCATTGTAAATGTTGTGTTGGAGAAGAAATTACCAAAAGTACAAATGTATAATTGATAACTGGGAAGACTGTTGGTGGTTTGTCTTATGTTATTTGTCTTGAATTGTCTTTGACTTCCCAGAGTGTGCTACGAGCGCGCTGCCTTCAGCCCAACGATCCAGACCTTCATCCTTTCTGCCATTTGGCATGGGGTTTACCCAGGATATTACTTAACATTCTTAACAGGAGTACTAATGACGCTAGCAGCACGAGCTGTAAGTACCAACCAAGTATCTACTTAAATAATAGTAAGTTTTGTAAAAGGAAATTGATCATGTTCTGTAGTCCAATAACACACTTTACAGTTGATATACACTCTGTTTGGTAGTGGAGTTTGCTTTTATTTGATATGAGAGCAGTGACGATGACTAATTATGGGAGCAGTGACGATGACTAATTATGGGAAGGGATTGATCAGTGGAAACAAGCAAGACTGTATACAGCCTATAAGTCTTTGTATCATATCTTTTGTGGAAGCTCTTCCTCTGGATTAACTGACCATGTGTTGTTATGCCACGCTGAAAAGAATCACATTATCAAAGATCATTTTGAAAAAAAATTCTGATTATGGAGAAAAAAAATCACTGATAAGTAATTTAAAATTTGGGAGCCAATGCTGTATGTCAACGAAGTCCATTCCCTCCCTAATTGCATCCAGTACCTTGTAAAGATGATAACTAAAGAATGCTTCCCCTCCACCAGCAGATAAAAATCTCTCATGCAGTTACTATTCAAAACTGGCCAGCCAGCAGTGCAGTCATATTAATAAGCTTTTGAAGCCCTTATTCAGAACTGTATGGAACCAGCAAAACTTCTAAGAAATCTCTCACAGTTCTGCCTGAGAAAGCTGCTAAGAGCAGAGGCAGGTTTATCAGTTTCTCATTGGGAAAGAGTAACAAACAAATCACATCAGCTCAGAGCAGCATAACAGACCACTTTTCTGTTAAAAGAACTAGGAGAATAAGAAATGAAGCAGGCTGTTCTTCGTTGCTGTAATAGCTAGGGGAAAGTGGTACTTCACATTTCAATGTGTCATTGCATGTGACAATAGGAGAAAACTGCGGGGAGATGGCAGGATGAAGGGAATGTGGCTAGAATTGCTTCTACAGGTGAATTTAGGTAAGAAGGACAAGAAGGATAAAAAAGGTTTTTAATGTAAAGAATGAAATCAGCAGGAGCTAGCCTTGGATATGTTCTTCTGAACAAGGAGTTTTAAAGAAACTGAAGACTGGAGACGCTAAACTGTATACTTAGGTGTGCAACTCATCAGAATGCAGGTGACTGGAAGGTGAAAGCAGCACAGAAGCTCAAATAAGAGTGTCAGAAAATAGGAGTGAGCAAGGATGACAGTTCAGTTGAAGGAAGGAGGGATGAGTATCTACTAGTGTCTTTTTCATTGCAGACTTAAATAAAACTGAACCCAAACCTGTGTGGGTTTGGGATCTTTTTAATACTTTTGGTATTCCACTGTTTGCACAGAATTTTATGAGCAAAAGACTCAGCATAGAAAACTGAGTGATTTTATAATAGTGCCCTTGATACTGGTTGTTATCAAGACTCCTGAAATGTCACTAGACCTGATATTTTGTATATTCTGATTTATACCGTACTCATCCTAAAATATGTCTTATTCACAAGTATGTGAAAAAGGCTTATCATATACAAATTTTCAACAGAAGCACTCTGGCTTTCACTTACTCCAACACTATTTACAGAATGGCTTTATGAGATACAATGTCTGCCACATTCAGACAAGCAGTCCAAAGTAGCATTGGATTTAGGGGGCATTAACTTTAAATTCTGCTTAAATTCATAAATACTTACATTCCTGTGCTGGATGCAGCATGGTATTCTAAAAGGCAGGGAATCTGAACTGGCTCCTGTTAAAGTTGATGGGCATTTTGGGGAGTTCAGAGATGACTGACCAAGCTGTAGCATTTAAATTCATTCTATGAATTTTGTAGAAGTGCAGCAAACTCTGTACAGTAATATAGCTCTCCAAGTTATTACTAAGCTAATTTACTATTATCTGCTTTTTCAGATAAGAAACAATATCAGACATTATTTTGTTGACTCTCCTGCTGTTAAACTATGTTATGATATTTTAACGTGGATGGCAACTCAAGTAGCAATAAGTTACACAGTTGTGCCGTTTGTACTGCTCTCTGTAAAACCTTCTATCACCTTTTACAGGTAAGCACATTCTACCTGTTTCCTTTTTCTTTGTATTTTCTATGGCATCAGATTTCGGAAGCTTTTTTAGTGATAAATATGATTGATCTGTTAGCTGAGCAAGCTGTATTTCTGTTCTAGTGGTCAAACATAGTTTGTGTACTAAGAAAGCAGAAGGCACTCTCGTTTTCCTGTTATAATGGACTTCCGTTTCCTGGGGCTGGGTGGGAGTGGGGAGGGGAAACAACAGGCAAGAAGAAAACCAGAGAGTACCCCTGGGATTATTGTGTGCGCTGGAATAGTTTTAGAGCAATACGAGATAATGACTTCCCAAAAGTAACTTGTAAAAAAAAAAAAAGTTGAAAGCAGACTTGTATTCACTTCAAATCTCTGCTACAGCACCAAGTACTACGAGGGAAGACTTAATTTCCGATTTCCCCTTTATTACTTTTTTTAAAGGAAATATTAATGTCTTCCTGTTTTACATGCAAATAATGCAAGTAGGTTTTGACAGTGTATTCCTTAAACATCCTGTGAGAGCAGTTCAGGTTTTACTGAATTGTTATTTTTGTTTGTGTTTTAGCTCCTGCTATTTCTGTCTTCATATTGCCAGCATCCTGGTGTTGTTGGTATTTCCACTGAAAAGAACTCAAAAAGGAAGTAAAAGGCATGAAAGCGTCCAGCCCATATGGTCCAAAAAACTAGAAGAAGAAAATCTTTTGCAAAAGAACAGTTATTCCACAACAAATAATAGTTTCAGTCAAAAGCAAGAAATAACCTGCAGATATCAAGCATTGAAACAGTGATTGAGGAAATACTATGATGAATATATTTTATATGTTTTCAGAAACCCATTTTTAGCACCTTTTAAAGGGGTTTGTATTTGTTTGCAAAGATGTTTAGTAAGAAAAGAATGCATTACCTACCTAGGAAAATCACATACAATAGCAAGACTGGAAACAAAACAAATTAACCCCTCCCATGCCATGTCCCTGTGGGTCACGCCTTATATGAAGATATTACCATTATTTCAATGGGCACTCAGGACTTGCAACGTATGTCCATAGGGTCATATGTGTGCCCTTTGCTGAATGTACGTTGTATCCCAAGGCACTGATGGGGTGGAATAAAATTGTGTCAATCTAGGATTAACAAATGGAAATGGATTTTTTCCAAATGAATGACTTGCCTTAAACCCTCTATTTACTGAAATATTGTTTCTAAGTGGGTATTTTCAAGTTTGGTTTTATGTAAAAAGCATATTTCAAATATATAATACTATATGCTATAAAGAAGATAAAAATAGGAAATGCAAAGTCATTAGAAGGCTTTTGATCTTCAAAAGGGAATTGCAATAAGCATCTCAGTATTTGGAGGGTTTTCTTAAAGTATCTCAAACTATTACAGTACATTACAGAACTGTAAACTTTACTGATGCCAAATTATAGTTAGGTTTCTTTGATAAAGAGTATAATTACACATAGCCCTTCTGAATCGATTAACGAAATATAAAACACCTAAAGGTTGACCTTTTCTAGGGCTTCATGGCCCTAATTTAGGTTTCTTTTACTTTGAAGCACCTAAACCCAATAAAACACTGCCAGATGGGCTTTGCTGCTAGAGAAGGCAGATGTAGGACACAGAACCCAACGTGCAAGCACCAGGATTTCAATGGAAGTGTGTTTTTACTCTTAAATACCAGAAATACTTGTTCTAGCATAGAAGTGTTTTACAAAACATGATTTTAAATACTTATTTTCAGTCTTCAGGCATACAACAGTTATTTGATGCTTTCTGTATAACGCAGTGAAATTACCTTGAGCCCTAGTGCAAACATGGTCAAACATGAAATTGCTATAATAACCAGTTTCTGTGTGCTTGATAATTGATTGCCCTTTATCCAAAGAAGTATATGAATTTGAGGAAAAGCTGTTTCTTCAAATTAGAATTTTAGATGCAAAGTTCACATCTCATTTGTCAGTGATGTTATAAAAGAAAGAAATCCTTTAGAATAGCTGATTTACTGAATTATGACAGTGTGTCAAGGGAATAATTCAGTGGTTATATCTATTCCAGACCATTTATTGTGACGGTGGTCCCTGCTAGAGTACTACTGTTAAAGGGCTACATTTTAATTCCTTATATTCTGTATTTTCATATAATTTTTTTAAGTAAACACAAACTGTTTATCTACATGGGTTTTTTCTTTTAGCTTTAAAACTGACACAAAATACTACCAGATAATTCAGCTTGTTGATTAATAACCTACAAATGAACAAGGAGAAAAATTTTGTCATATTTTGAACCTTAAAGCTTTCATCAAGTATCTGGCACTAGTGGGGTCAATATTCTTAGTACCAGAAGTCCAATGATGGTCCTCAAATTTGGGGATATTACCATGCAAAAGAGTCGCAGTACTTCTGGCTTACTCTCTCAAGAACCAGATCCGAAGTCAGGTCAGAGTTCTTTGTTGTGCTAGTTCTTTGTCTGGCCTTTGGCCTAAAACTCCAGGAGGATAACTTACTTTTTCCGTAAGTATAGGTTAGCACTAATTAACCTACACAATTAGAAAGGGGGAACTAAATATGAGAGTGGATGAGTCTGTTCAGATGAGTAGGGATGTTTGTTGTTTCAGTGACAGCCGTGTTATCTCTAAAATGAAATAATCTGACTCCTAAATCCTTGCTTTCCATACCCAAGTAGACCTTCCCTTACACGGGGTCGTGGTTTTCACATGCCTCTTTGACATGGGGTTATGGGTTGGGTTTTTTTCCTGTTGCTTATCAGTAAGGGCACACTAAGTTATGTTTGATTATCCTTAATTAGATACAGAATCAGGAAAGAGATTTTCCCCCTTTCTGTTCCTGAAGGCACATTTACATAAAATGAGAAATCTGAATTGCACATTTCTGAGGGGGTGAATAAAATTGAGTTGATTCTTTCAGTATTTGTTGCTGTTGATCTTAAATGCATTTTCTGGTGCAGCCTACGTATCAAACAAGCACTTTCGAATGCCAGTACATCATCTAACGTGCCATTAATTTCCCATTAATGTTCTGATACTCTTGTTTTGGCATGTGTGCCCATGTGTGTGGTGGAGGCTTACTAATTCTTCATTATGAAATACAAACGTAGTTGTAAGTGCTCCCAGAAGATAGGCAGGTTTATGATAGCGAAGGCTTGTACTTCAGTGTGAGTGCATTCACAGGAACACTTTTATTCAGAACTTTTGTATGTGGGGAATTTAAACCAACTAAGAAAATAAGTACATTATTTAGTCGGGCAAAAGTGGTAAGATATATGGGTTTCAAAATTGGATGTGACTTTTTTCTTCTTAAATAAGTGCAACACAAGAAAATTATGACAGTGAATTAGTTCTGCACAGAATTTATTTTCAACTGTAGTGTCCTAGACTTTACCTTTTAAATGGCATTCCTGAATATAAAAGTACTTTGAACCAAAACCTACTCTTCGTGCAAGTCTCTTGGGGACTATGGAAAGAGGTTTTTTTGTTCTAATGGCAGCACTCTGATTTCAGTCAAACTGGGATTTTGTTGTTGCTCTCCCTCTGCTTTCCTAGTTTTCTGCCTTGCTGTCACACTGGATCTTTTTATCCATTCAGTCAAAGTCAAAAGCAGCCAGCCCCAATGCTTTAGATAATTTTTATGTTTTACACACATAATTTTATAATACTGAATTTGAAAGGATGGTGGTGATTTATTATTACTCTTGCTGAGAAAAACAGGAAAAAGTAAATTTCCTAGAAAAGTTTTGGGCATGAAGGAAACCTGGTTTTAAGTGTTCTTTCGCTTATTAGCTAATATATATCCAAAAAGTAAAAGTGTTTTCTGTATTGCAGGTCAGCACACTATGAGAAGTAAATACAACATATCATTCATAATTTTATGGTGCTTTGCAGATACTTGCCTATTGTGAACAATTCATTGAGACACTTAATGAGTTAATGTTAGTAAATGTAGTCACCCTGATAGTAACTATTTGCTTGCTTAACCTTTTTCAACCTTTATGATTCTGTATTAATGAAAGAGTTATATATTTAAATAATACTGTCAGTGGTGCCTACTACTGTTGTTATTGGGAAGGCTTTGTTAGCTTTACAGTTAGAGGTATGCCCTTATTCGGGAAACTTATTCTTACATGGCCATTCCTTAAGTTGACATGTAGACAAGGTTTCAGTAATAGGTGACATTTTAAAATATATTACCATGTAAAAATATTGGTATGCATTTCAATATGCTCTTGATAAGAATTCATATTAGTGAGAAGACTTTACAAAGAGATATTTGTACATTCCCTGCTCTACACTGACTTGTGGTATGAGTTTTACCAGTATAGTATATTATTTATTAGAAGAATTTTACACTGAAATAACTTGTTTTTTCCCCTGTGGTAATAAGTCATACGAATATAACTGCTACACTTGTATGACAGGATGCACGGTAGGTAGTTGTGCCTCTTTTGATGGCATTGATTTGTTCAGTGTTAAAATGTCCTCTGATGCAGAGGACACCCTTATGAGCTCTTCACATCTTGTCAAATTCATATCAAAAGTAATTTTAACAGAATCTGAATTTTTCTCTCAGAACCTTTGCAAACAAATTGTTGACAATTTGTTTAAATACATGATCAAATGTGTCCTCACATTCACCTGCAAATGTGTCACAGTTGCTTACATGTAAACTTTCACATGTTCAACTTTATAAGGTGGCCTCAAATGAGAAATTTAAAAGCACAAGTTATTAATTTTGGCTTTCATTTTCCCCTGTCCTTACGTCTTTCACTTTGTAAATCTCATTGAATTCTGAAATCAGGGTTGAGTTTTTTCATTATCAGTGACAATTTGGAAATACTGCCATTTGTGTGGAAAAAGTGATCAGTGTTAGAAAAACAGGTGGAAATAAACTTAAGGATTTTGATGTGAAGCAGACTCTGAAGTATAAAACATATATAATGGTTCTGTGCTGATTCATCACAGTGTTTCACTACATGACTAGCCTTTATGTGTGTATTTAACTCCAGTAATACTTTGAACAGCACTTGGAAGTATTTTTAAATTTCCTGGTAAAAAAATCAATTGGATATGTGTATTTAAAGTTGAACAAGTATTTAAATGCTATGCTGAGTAAGTATCAAAGCAGATGCTCATGTGAACTGAGCCTACTTTCATTAGATTACCAAGTGAATTGAGCTGGCTTTCATTAGATTACCAGATCTAATATATATATATATCTAATATCTAAGCTAGTTTGCACTGTTAGTCTTGATCATATTCATAGTCATGGTGGAAAAGCTGGCTGTGAAGAAGCCTCTGCTAGTGGCTGGGAGGATTTGCCACAGCATTTCTTGGGGGGGAGCTGACCGTATCTGTTGAGCTTGACAGGATCTGCTTGCTTGTCACCCAGGCTGCAACGCTATTCTACACCTCCTTAGGTTTTTTGATGTGTTTGCTGTTTCAATCAAGACATTTGGCAAACACCATGAAATCCAGGCATCCAGTCACCCTGCCACGTTACAACTGCAAATACTTCAACAGTTGATTGTTATGGTCAAAACAAAATAAAAAATCTTAACTTGTTTTGAGATCAGCTTTGTCTATATTTTTTGCAAAGTCTAATTATCAGCTGTATCAATTTTCATGCCATTAAGTATTTAAAAGATATTTTTGCTCATTTTGGGTATCCAAATGTGCAAAAGCAAATTTTGGCACTTCATCATCATCATCTGTGCATTAGCTGTGTGTCCAGTGACTTAGGCCTGGTTTTGGTTTTAGACATTTTTAGAATTTTTTAAATCCATGTATATGTCCATATAAACATTGGGTAAACTTTATGAGTTAACAGACTGAAGTTGCATATAGTGTGCATAAATACAGTTAAAGTAGTAGGCCATGTCAGTATCTACATGAGGCTAGTGTTGAGCCCTCTGGTTCTATCAGGCATCTGCTGAAGGCTATTGGGCTCTGCTCTCAGAGTACTAACCTTCCTGCTTCCTAAAGTGAAGTTTAGAATCTGTTGGTTACACTCTAAGTGGAAAGTAAAGGGCTTCTTTTACTCTGTTGCAAAACCAACCCTTACAGGATATTCTGCTGCAGGCTGTGAATACAAAGCTCGACTTCAGATATATGACTGAAAAACAAGTTAGAGCCACTTTCGGAGGAAACTTTATATTCAGAGTGACTCGGTTCAGCACCTTATTCCAGGTGAACGTCTTGGCAGAAGAGACATCTGTACAGTCCTCCTTCCTTTTGTTCTCTAAGGGAGAAATGCCCCAAGCTGTATTTTAATTTAGGTTTCACTACACTGTCATATGAACAGATAGCTGTGATCCATGCTCTAGTCGGATTAGGCTTCCAAACTGTGACAATGTAATCTGAAACAAAGAGAAACAGGGTGCCCAAAGACCAGTAATCAGCATAGTGCAACACTACATATTGAAGGTGCAACAATCTTTTGTCACAATAAGTTAAGGAGTATTTGCCTATGCATATTTTGCCTTTCTATGTGTTTGAGCTCTCTTTACATTTTTTTTCTTTGTACCTTCTTTTGTCCAGTGGTGTTGACTATTCCTGTGAAGACTCTTCTGACATGTCTTACTGTGACAAAGGTGTCAAAATGATACAATAGTAATTAGGTAGTGATTCTTAAGTCCCAGACCTCAGATGTGTTCTAGATCAGTTAGAGAACATTCAAAATGTGTTGAAAGAAAAATCGTGTAAGATGGGTAAATATAGCATTATTCAAAGACGTTGTACTAAGTTATTCAATTCAAGAATTTAAAATATGGAAATTGTTTCTTTCCTGCCTTGGTTACAGATTGAAGGGAATAGTTTTACCTCAATGCAGAAGTAGTTATGCCTCCAACCACCCATACGTTAAGGTGAGATAACACCCCTCAAAGTGGATAGCTACAGTACTCCCAAATTTGCCTTTCCTGGTTCAGATTATAATGCATTGTCAGTGAATTTCATTTTTATTATTCCAAAATATATATTTTTTAAAAAGTGTTATTTTTCAACAGATCCATAAACTAAGTGTTGGTGAATGGTAAAATTAAAATACCATTGTTAGTTACACTGTGATTGTGATATTTTAATAATTACTTATTTCTAATTTGTCTCAGCAGTGCTGCAGAAGCAGCATGCTATTATGTTTTAAAGGTGTTTTTAACTTGCCTATGTTTTTTTTCTAATTTGTGTCTTTAAATCTGATTAAACTGTAGTTTAAAAAAAAAGCAACTTGTTTTTCTGATTTCTTTGGTGTCTGTCTTTAATGAATGCTAAAGAACATAAGTATTTTTTAATGTGGTTTCCCCTTTTAGGTTATTAAACATTATGATGCATGCATTTACATGCACGTTATTTGGAGTGTTCTATTTTAAAATTGCTTTTTTAATTTGTTTTTTAGAGCTTATATATAAATATATATATCTAATTATTTTCCAGTAGAGCTGGTAAAAAGAATTTCACAGCTGTTCTCTTGTTACTTGGAAAAGTTACTTACTCAACTTTAAACCCTCCATCTCCAAGCATATTACCTCACGGGCACTACTTCTGAATATGACAACTTGGGTGTTTTTAGCTTGAGAGATGGAAACTGCATAACTAACAAGTCAAAATCAGCCTTTTGAATAAGCTGGTGCCTTAATTGGTGGTTCCAAAGAAACAAGACTAAATGCATGCCATGCACGTGCATTTTCTTGCTTTTGGAAACTTTACTAGGACTCCACCGTGATGGTTTCTGTTGGCTGGTGACATTATGTTAAGGCAGATGGAGACTGCTTCACCTACAGGTTCTTTACAATGTGTGTTTAAATTGTTACAGAAAAGAAGGGATATTATATGTCACTACTAAACAAGGGCTGTTTCCATCACTTCCTGTCTCATACTGAATAATTTTTTCTCTTCTTTTGATCTGGTATTAATTCAGCTTCAGTACACACCTTGTAAAGCCAATGTAAGTTTGTGAAGGCATCCTTATGAAGATCTGTTTCTGCAAGCACAGAGGAATGGATGAAAAGCATCTTTAAGAACTAAACATTTCTTTCTGCATTTAATGAAAAAATAATTTGAACAGATTAAGGTAAAACACAGCTTTCTGCTACTCCTTCAGGATTATAAAATGTTGGTGAATGTGATTATTCTTATGATGGAAATTTTTATCTCTGCTCTTCAGGTATTAAACAGAAAGAGTCCTGATTAAGAATATCCCAGAGCCAGCAGATATTTTCTTGTGCCTATAATTAACTAAATTCCATCCAAGTAACTTCCTGATAACATGCAGGATATTTCTGTTATGGAATACAAAAATAGTTCTAGGGGAATAGGTCTTTAGCTTTCTTACTAAGTTAGAGTTGGAGATCTGTGCCCTCAGAAAGCTCTGCCAGTACATCTTAGAGATATTCCTGGGATGGTCATGTAGAGTAGCAAAAAAGTAAATACTTTCCTAAATACTTTCCAAAGTAAATAAGCTATGACAGCAGAAGGACTCTCCACATTTTCATTCTGGTTATTCTGCTGTCATAAAAACAACATTTAAATACAAATCAAACATGAGATAAAAACCCAAAACAACACACTCCTGTATTACACATGCTTAAAGCAGTATTTTCCTAGGGATTTCCTGATGGGATACCTAAATGACTTGACTGGTGAATAATAACTCTTTTCATGAGGGAGAATTCCATGCCAGCTTCCCTTTTGTTTGAAATTGGTTGTCTATGTGTCAAATTTTCCTGGTTTGCCCTCCATTTCCTGCTTTACCATTTCGGTTTTCACACAGTAACATGGCTGCCCATGTACTCTACCCCATAACAGCCTCTTCCCATATTAATGCTTTCATCTGATGGTAAAAATAGGAATGTTACATGGCCATGATTTTGATCAATTTAAGCTGAGAAAATTGGAGGAAGGAAAGAAAATGCTTTAATTATTACAGTAATTATAATCAGAATAATAAAATTATTAATAATTCAAGCACAGCAATATTTTTTAATTTCTATCGGGTAATGTTGAAATCTGAAATAGCAGGGCAATTACGTGCCTGAGACGAGCTTTGTTACTGTGGCAGCTAAACTTTTTAGCTGTTTAAAAACTAAAACATTAAAAATTATGCATCGATTATGAGGGAGAATAAATGAAAAGGTTAAGAATTACTTGAAAAAATGTTCTTAATGGGGGTTTTGTGGGGGTTTTGTTTGTTTTTTGTTTAGGGCATTTGGGTTGGGTTTGGTTTTGTTTTGGGGTGTTTTTTTTTTGAATCTTGCTCAATTTTATCCAGGAGTTTTGGGCCTCCAGAGGTCCCTTCCAACCTCAACCATTCCGGGATTCCGTGAAATCCTGCAGGAGGTGGAAAAGCTGAGAAGAGGAAAAAAAAAAAAAATGTCTTGGAAGAAAATGTTTTATTTTGCCAGCTTATATACTCTACTGCAGCATTTTACAAACAATAACAGTTATTACCTTTTTAAAAAGCATTATAAAAATAATGTATTTCTATATAGACTCACAGCTAAATGTGATAAATTGTATTATATGACAGAAGTTTTTGCGGACAACTGATAAGTGATTATTTATATGCCTTATCATAAAACAGAAAAAGTATTTGATGAGAAGTGGACTGTTTTGTGTGAAATCCTAACTCTTAGATTCGTTTTGACCTTTCAGTGGGACCGTGTTTCATTCTCTGTGTGAAATAATCACTAGTGGGAAAGTGTTGTTCCTAATGTGGGTGTAGGGTAAGAGTAGAAGAGCAAAAGGGTGTCATGAGTTGGAATGTTCCATAGCAAAAGGGGAACAAAGTGAAGACCTGTACAGAAGACTGTGCCTCCTCTGCCTCGTGTTCCTGGTGTGTGCGCTTATCCTTGGTACAGTGGAGGGAAGGAGCAACTGTCTCTCTGCCTTGATAAGTTTGTAGCTGTAGGATTAGAACACAGCTAACACCTGGTGGGTGGCAATGCTGTGGTACTGGCATATGGATTTGGGCATTGAGGAGCTCCTAAAGTGAGAGGTTAACATACATTTTAGTATGAACTCTGGGGAAAAAAAAAAGTAATATTTTGAAAATAATAAGAGGCTAGCATAAGCAGTCTTATCAGACTGTAGTTTCTGATGTACATGAGGTTACACAGATGCTTGAAATGTTGGGACCTCTCAGCACAGTGAGCACTTCAGTGCAGCAACTGCAAGGATTCATTCATCTTCTGTTTGTTCAGGTTGCACTTCTGTTGTGTAAATAGGAATGTGCTTTTTTGTCCTTGATTTCTCCCAGATTTTTGGCTTAATCGGTGTTTTGGTGCCAGATCAAAGTGGATCTAGATTTTGATTTTCATAGCTTGCTCTTTTGCCTTGTGTTAACAACTTCTGTGCATGTAAGGAAGTCGTTTATCTGAGTGCAAGAATTTCTTAAGGCAATAGGAGAAATCATGGTTTAGAAAGTCAGCAAAGGGACTTACAGCACACTTTCTGTTTGTGAGTATTTTGGGAAACACTGTCAGATGCTTCTTTAAGAAGCTAACAGTTATGGCTTTTTAGAGAGATGGAAGATTGCGGTATTGTAAACATTTTAAATCCATGCTTTGACCCTTGGAACTGATAACTTTAGAAATAAGCAGGAGTATGGGGGCTGTGCTCCCTTCCCTTAATGGTTTGCTGCCATCCCAGGTTTATGCTAGGTTCTGCGATCTCCACGGGAGATATTATTGTTGTAGCCGTTAGAGGACATCTCTCTTCCAATTGTCTATATGAGTTAAAGATGGATCCGTTATCATGGATTTGGACGTGACCTTTTGCAGTCACTGGGTGAATTTTAACATCACAAAGTATGCAGTGAAGAATCGCAGAACACGCTGGAGATGGCATCAGAAGGCTGCCGCCACACCCGCCCCTGGGCTGTGAGGTGAATTGCAAAATGCCCGCGAAGCTGTTCAGGCATTTGGGCCATGGGGGCGGTCGGGGAGAAGCTGGTGCATCTCAAGGTTTGTGGGGTGCTGAGGTGCCGTATTTCCCACCCCTCCATGTTTACCAAGGGCAGTCCTCACCTTCAGTTTGCAACCAACGTTTTCTTTAGCGTTTCCCCAGCTTTTCTTTCAGAGAGCAGCCCAGGGGTGACCGCTAAGGCACCGTGTTTCAGGTACGCTCCTGGCGGTGCAGGCTCTCTTTAGCCAGCGCCTCCTCCCGCCCTCACCGCTGTCGGGCGGTGGGACGCGGCAGAGCCCGGTGACTCACAGCCGCAGGGCTCCCGGGCAGGGTTTTCTTGGGTGCCGTTATTAGCCGGTTACACACGGTCATTAGCGCTGCAGCCCTGCGGCCTCGGACTGCTCAACGCGAGGCTCCCGCAGCCTCCGGGCTGATCCCCGGCCACGGCGCTGACAGGACTCTGGCAGCTGCCACCACCTCCCGTCCTCCCTCAGGGTGGTGCCGCCCCCCAGCACACGTGACCCGGCGAAGTGGGGAGGAGGGCAGAGGGAGGTAAGATGGCTGCCGCCGCCTGGGGGAAGTGAGGAGCTGTGGGCGCCGCTGCCTCCTGCTCAGTCTCCGGCTGATCGCGGGGAGCCGCCCGCAGGGGCCGAGTCCCTTCGACTGTGGGGTGAGTAGCGAGAGGAAGACGGGGAGCGCGGACAGCGCGGGCCGGGGGCGGAAGGACAGGGGAAGGGCACAGGGGAGGGGGCGCTCCCCGCTGCCAAACAAAGGCCGCCGCGGGCCCCTCCTCACGGCCGCACCCGGCGCCCCCTCTCAGCGCGGGGGGCTCCCTGAGGAGGGGGTTAACGGTAGCGGGGCGCTGGCGGGCCTGGCCCCCTCCTGCCACGGGAGCAGCGGCGGTGCCCGGGCCGCTCCTGCCGGGCCAGCTTATGGCGCTCCGGTGGCGGGGTGTGAGACAGCGAACGGGGCCCTCTTTTGTAGGTGCCTTAGACGGTTTACCTGAGATAAAACGGCCCGTGAGGTGCCGCTGGCACGGCCGGCCATCGCTGTCAGTACCGTCCCCGGAGGTGGGGGAGCCTCTTGTACCTCCTTTTGTTAACTTGTTCCTCTCCTTTTGTTAACTCGGAAAGGTAAATACGAGCAAGACCCATCAGGAAGGTTTGGCATTTAATTCCCAAGGTAAAGATTCACGGAATAGTTGAGATAGGGAGTGACCTCCCGAGGTCATCTGGTCCAGCCCGCCTGCTTAAGCAGCGCTACCAAGAGCAGGTCGTCCAAGACTGCCAAGATGGCTTTTGTGTATCTGCAAGGATGGAGACTGCACAATTTCCCTGGGCAGCCTGTGCCAGTGCTGGATCCCCCTCACAGTGAAAAAGTGTTTCCTGAAGTTCAAACAACATCTTCTGTATTTTGTTTTGTTACCATTGTCTTTGGTTCTGCAACTGGGTACCATTGAGAAAGTTGAGAGGCAAAATCTCTGTAAAGGTAGGGCTTTGCCACTTCTCATATATGCCTAAAAATTGGATGGGAAAAAGTGTTTTCCCATATTCAACTTTTTACAAAGGAATGGTGGGGGGAATAATAGACTAATATGTCTTGTGTTTGAATCATGGGATTAATTACCTCCCCTTCTCCCCCCCCCCCCTTCAAAAAGTAAGGAAATGGAAAGTTTAAATGGAAGTTTATGTATCATATCAGAATGTGTAAAAAACCCACGTATTTGTGCATTGGGTAGGCATTTATTCTTTGTTCTGCAGTGGTGGTTATTTAAAATAACTTGGTTGCTTTGAAACTCAAATCTGTGTGAAACTTTGTGCAACCACAGTTTATGAAATGTGGCCATATGCATTTGAAAATCTTTTTAACAGGAATATCTCCATCACATAACTTTTTCCTTAGCTGAAAATACTCTCACAGTTGGATTTTTTTCCATAGAACATGTCCGTGACTTAACAAATCCATGATTTTACAATGGAAAACCTGTTGGCTTTATGAGATGATGTGGAATTCCTTGTGTTTGTATGGGTTTTATATGGGTTTTGTCAGAATTGATTTATATTGGTTGGAATAATTTTTTAAAGAATTTAATATTGGTACCTATGTCTGTTTATTTTCTTGAACTGTTTAAAACCTGAAATAGTGTTTTGTAAGAGTAAGCATTTTGTACAGGAATTGAATTTTCTCTCAGAATTCAACTGTTCTTAGCAATGCCCTTTGTATTGCTAATTTAAATTGTTTTATTTAAATTCTGTCTTAAAGGTAGACTAGTTTCTCTGATGAGGTTTAAATCCCATTGTCAGATACTTCACAAACCCTTTCTTTTAACTGATCTTTTAAACCAGGATAGAACATAGCTGTATCTGAGAGTTGCTATCAGATGACAACGATGATTTGTTATTTAAATATGTATTTGTGTCTTTCCAGTCTTTTGGATATAATCCCTAGTCTTCATTATTTTATTTACAAAAAAAAACAAACCCTCCCCAAATAAACAATTAGAAATCCAGAACTACAGTATTTGGAAGTGGCCATTGTCTTGAGTGCATAAGGTGGAAAAGAATGACTTGTGTATCTTCATTTTCCTGTATTTTCTACTGTGTACTCCACTAATGGTTCCAACCATAGGTCCTCCTTTTTTTGCAAACATTTTTTAGTTCTGGAGGCTATGGTCATCTCTGTCTTTAATTATTTATTTGTGTCTTTTTATATTTTCCAATTTCCAGTAATTTCCAATGCAAAGTTACAAAAGTATAATTTGTTACAATGTTTCTCATCTGGATAACAAATGTGGCTAAAAGTAGAATCAATGTTCCCGAATAAATAAGGAGAAGCTGAAAATCAGCATAAGGTCATTAGTCATAATGGAATTCAGGCCCTGGAGAAGTGATGTGGGTGTAGGCTGCTTGTGGAAACTTGAAGTTTTAATTTTTTTCTGCCTCTGAATCGTAGAATGGTTTGGTTTGAAAAGGACCATAAGACCATCTAGTTCCAACTCCCCTGTCGTGGGCAGGGACATCTCACCCTAGACCATCTTGCCCAAGGTCTGTCCAGCCTGGTCTTGAACACTGCCAGGGATGGAGCATTTACTACTTCTTTGAGCAACCTGTTCCAATGCCAGAAATCAGTATTTTAGAGACTCATCTCAACTGTTTTGAAAATTTATTCTTTGAACAGAATCCTGCTTGACTTGGTCCCTATAGAAAGAACAATTAAAAATATTTACAGCTTCATGTGGTGCCTAACTTGTGATGTCTTTATGAAAGTATGTCCGCTTAGCAAATGATTACAGTAAAGTGTCATAAAGGATGTGTAATGCTTGTATTGGCAAGATTTTTTGCAGTGTGAGTAAAGGTGATGTTCCAACATGTTTTTCATTTTTAAATGCCATCCTAAAGTATAAAAGTGTAAGAATATGAAACTGATTCATGTTAGTGTTTTATAATATAGTTTATATGTTCAATTCTTCTGCATTCTATGGGGTTGGTTTTTTTTTTAATTCTGATTTGGAAAGATTACATTTCCAGTTCCTAAGGGCATGTTTCCATATCTGATTTGTACATGCTCAGATTTCAGCAGCACTGTAATTATTTCCTTTTACAGTTAACTGAAGGGAAGTTGGGAATGTTGGGAAGGTAGTAGCTTTTATGTCTGGAAATAGAAATATGTTGAATAGAAGGTGGCAGTTTTTTCTTATCTGATGATAAAAAGTGTGGATTTCATGTCAGTCACTAATACCTATAGAAAATGAAACAAGAAAAGAAAGTCTTCTCAATAATGCTAGTGTTTGACCAGTTTTGATATTTATTTATAAATGATCACAGCTCATTTAAAAAAATACTGGACAGGGCTATGAAAAAGATGGTGAATTGCGAAAACGGTGAGCAGTAATTAAAAACTGGTACAAGATTCTGAGAGTACAGATCTGCAGATTTGAGTTATCAGGACCTCTGCAAGTCAGTATTGGTGCAGTTGAGAGAAACTACGTTTTTGTAAATCAGCAAATTTTTCAGTCTTTCCAAAACAGTGATAACGTGTGCTTAAGCTCAGGATGTGAGAGCCTTACACAAATAGGTTAATCCTTGTGCAAGTATTGCCTTCACCTGAGCATTTGTGCTTTAAAAATGTCTTTTTGTAGTTCTTAGTGTGGTATTAGTCTTATAAAATACCAAAATTTGCTGCCTGAGGGCATTGTGAGATTTCTGAGCTTTAAAGTTTGGAGTGTGAATGGAGCTGGTTCATGGGCTAGGAATCAGCTTGCTTTGGCTGGAGAAAAAAACAGCAGCATTATTCCTTAGTGGAAAAGGGATCAGTTTCCAAATGGGCTCCTGGTTTTAATTGTAAGTTTTGTTACAGGTTGTGAAAATACCTCTGCTGTGTCAAAGCACAAAGTTAATTGAGCAAGTTAAGGACTCTATGTATTGGATACTCTTGAATGGGATTGGTTTTGCACTAGATTCATAAAATTGGGCAGAGGTTAGGTTCTCATCCTTTATTTTGGTAAAGGGTAAGCAATGGAGTTGTTTTTTTGTGTGTTTTTGTTTGGTGGTAGTTGTTCTAGGGTGTCTATTTTGAATATATATCTCTCAGGAGTTTTTTCTGTTGGACGGGCCAGAATAGTTACTAATCTAGCTAGAGAACGTAGCTCAAAGTCTTGTTTAAAAGCCTTTATGATAATTTAAAAGAAATCTTAAGCATTGGAAGAAATCACACCTTAGTGTCCAGCACCCATATGGACTTGGAGTGCAGTGATTAGTTTTCATAACATAGCATGGATCTTATTTAATAAAAAAGAGGACTGTGGCTATGCTCAGTTTATATTGGCTTACTGTTGTGAGAATACCATGAACAAACTTTAGCCTGATTTTAGGCATGTGAAGGGGGCCTACAAGGATGCCAGAGAAGAACTCTTCATTAGGGACTGTAATGATAGGACAAGGAGTAATGGGTTTAAACTTGAATAGGGGAGGTTCAGGTTAGATAAAAGGAAGAAGTTCTTTACTGTGAAGGTGGCGAGGTACTGGAATGGGTTGCCCAGGAAAGTGGTAAATGCTCCATCCCTGGCAGTGTTCAAGGCCAGGTTGGACAGAGCCATGGGCTATTTGGTCTAGGGTGAGGCATCCCTGCCCATGGCAGGGCGGTTGGAACTAAATGATCTTAAGGTCCTTTCCTACCCAAACCATTCTGTGATTCTTGGGGAGGAATAATAAGTAAAGCTTCCAAACAACATGAACCTTTATTTTTTTTCACAGGGTGGTTGGCTTGTTTTTTAGTTTATGGGGCAGGGGGGGTACCTTGTTTTTTCTCTCGCCCTGGTTTATGTAAGGATGAGAAGAATACTAATGCATCGATTAGTTTGGTGAATTCAGGTTGCATTTTAAATGAATATTTATTTTAGTGACTCCCTAAACAGCTTTTCCTAAAGCCTTCCAGTGATGTTAATTTTTTTGATGTTTTTAAGAAGCTAGCCTGAAAAATGGCAAATGAAAGCATGAGGATATAAAATTTAAAAATTATTATATTTGATTTTGTTTTGCTTGTATTTGTAAAGTAAGACTTTAATTTGAAGAAGGGGCTATTATGTGACAGTGAAGCATAAGGGATAAGAAATAATTTGCTTATAGGTGGTTCACCCCTACAAAGCTTTTATAATTTTTAAAAAGTAATATTATTGAGCTTGTAAATGCAGCTCTAGATGTGTTTTTTTAGCATCAGGTATTTTGCTTTTAGTCAAAGGTTTAAGTTGCCTCTAAGGATTCAGATCTCCATTAAGGCAGAAGTTTGTGCTGTCTTAACTGGGAGTTCAAGCAGTAAGTTCTGAGGCAGGGTACTTATCTACAATGCAGCAGGGCTGCCTTTTCCTCTTTAATATAGGACAGTAGGGAACATCAAGGGAAAAATCGTACTTTGAGGAAACAACACTGAATACTTTTTTCCTTTTCACACTAGCTAAGAATTAATTCACACTAGCTAAGAATTAATTGCTAGCAACCATAGAGTATTAACTCAGTGAGACACTCTTCATGTTTTGCAGATGTTTTTTAATATGGTTTCAAATTTAGTATATGGTATGGAAAATATCAAGAGAATTTAAGGTACAGCTACAGGAGAGAAGCTGGAACACTTCACAGGGAAATCAGAAAATGTCTGTGGTATCAGTGGAGCTTGTGGCAAAGTCAGTTTTATTATTTTGTATCAAACTGTGTACAAAATGATGGAATGCAGGTGCCTACATGTGAATAAAGACCAGTAACGAGTGGTGTCCCTCAGGGATCGATGTTGGGACTGGTCTTGTTTAACATCTTTGTCACTGACAGGGACAGTAGGATTGAATGTGCCCTCAGCAAATTTGCTGATGACACCAAGCTGTGTGGAGGGAAGGAATGCCATCCAGAGGGACCTTGACACACTTATGAGGTGGGCTGATGCCAACCTTATGAAGTTTAACCATGACAAGGTCCTACACCTGGGTTGGAGCAATCCCAGGCACAGCTACAGGTTGGGCAGAGAAGAGATTCAGAGCAGCCCTGCAGAGAAGGACTTGGGAATGCTGGTCAATGAGAAAATGAACATGAGCTGGCAGTGTGCCCTTGCAGCCCAGAAAGCCAACCGTATCCTGGGCTGCATCAAAAGGAGCGTGACCAGCAGGTCAAAGGAGGTGATCCTGCCCCTTTACTCTGCTCTTGTGAGACCTCACCTGGAGTATTGTGTGCAGTTGTGATGTCCTCAACATAAAAAGGACATGGAACTGTTGGAACAAGTCCAGAGAAGTGCCACAAGGATGATCAGGGGACTGGAGCACCTCCTGTATGAAGACAGGCTGAGAAAGTTGGGGCTGTTCTGCCTGGAGAAGAGAAGGCTGCATGGAGACCTCCTAGCAGCCTTCCAGTATCAGAAGGGGGCCTATAGGGATGCTGGAGAGGGACTCTTCATTAGAGACTGTAGTGACAGGACAAGGGATAATGGGTTAAAACTTAAACAGGGGAAGTTTAGATTGGATATAAGGAGGAAATTCTTTCCTGTTAGGGTGGTGAGGCACTGGAGTGGGTTGCCCAGGGAGGTTGTGAATGCTCCATCCCTGGCAGTGTTGAAGGCCAGGTTGGACGAGGCCTTGGGTGATATGATTTAGCATGAGGTGTCCCTGCCCACGGTAGGGGGGTTGGAACTAGATGATCTTAAGGTCCTTTCCAACCCTAACTATTCTATGATTCTATGATTTTAGGGGTCCAAGAATATGTGAGACATCTGCATAGGGCTGTAAGATACTGGTGCAGGCCATGATAGAGGCAGACTATTTTGGACTGGCAGATGGGTGCCAGGCAAGATGCTGACTTTTCTGGTATTTTTGTATCTGAAATGGCAGTAGGATCCTGTATGTGGGCATTTGAGTCACTACAATCATTGCTTGTTTTCAGCCTTTCTTTTTTGGTATGGTTTAGTTGGTTGTTTTTTGAGTTTTCAACCTCTCAATTAGCTCTTTCTCCTACTGAAAAAATAAAGACAATTATATGACACCACTGTAGTATTGCTCACCCTGCTTTGTGTGATTGTACTTTAACTGCATGGTGAATGCGACAGACCTTTTGTGTTTAGTGTATTTATAACTTTTTTGTAGGAGAGACTGGCTATTTGTGTAGTGCCCAGTATAGTCCCCAGTATAATTGTTGCTGGGCTTTGTATGGCAGATCCACTTTTTTGTTTTAGGTTTGAGTTTTAAATAATGTCTGAATGATAAGATTTGATTTGTGTATTTTTACATGGTGTGTGGACATTTGGAATATGAAAAGTTCAGATGCCTAAGTCCTCTTTGGAATTTGTCCCTTAAACTACAACCTGGATTTTAAGCCCAAATTTAACAGTAGGAGTCATGATTACTCCTTCTCTTCTCCTCTCATGTTTTTCTGCTTGCAGATCTAAAATGTATGTAGATTATAGTTTCTTTTGTCACTAGACATTCATGTGTGCCTGAAGTTATATGTGTACCCAGAGCTGCTGGCATCTTAACTGACCTGGGCGTGTTGGCTTCTTTGCTGGCACATCTATGAACCAGACATTTTTATATGTGGGTCAGTCTGATGGCTGTGATGCTATAGAAGTGTTCAAGGCCAGGCTGGACGTGGCTTAGAGCAACCTGGTCCAGTGGAAGGTGTCCCTGCTCATGGGGGGGTGGTGGTGGGTGGAAGTAGATGATCTTTAAGGTCTCTTCCAGCCCAAGCCATTTTATGATTCTCTGACAAGTGAGGTCAGGTGGTGTCTAACATACCCTGACAATAGTGTCTTTGTGTCAATATACTTATTTGCTAAAGCAGAAAGGGTGGTGGAGCTAGGTTGTTTGTTTTAAATACCTAAATCTGTAAGTAACTTCTTTGTGCTAAGCATAGTGAGCTTCCTGCTCACTTCTTGTCTGTTTTGGGTTAATGTACCACTTCAGTTGGGAGCGCGCAAAAATTCACTGGCTGCTTTTATGTGAGAATAAAGGTTAGAGCATTTGCCTGGAAAAGCCACTGGTCTTTGGCTTCTTCCTGGTAAAGATTAGCCTATCCAGTGGGCTTTAGCTAACACTAAACTGGGTATTTTCATCTGCTGTTACATTGCTGTCACACAAGAAAAAGCCAGAGACAGAGCAATCATGTCATCCACTGGTGAGGAGAAAAGTGGTAGGGGGTAGATGTAGTCCTGTGTTTAGCCACGCAACTTGGTCTTCATCCAGTGAAACCTAATTCAGGTGCAGTTCATAATTCAGCTGCTGGAGCCCTATGTGTAAAATTTGGTGCAACAATACTTCTGATTCTCTGAATTTACTAGCCCACAGCTTTTTAAGAAGTCTTAAGTGGTTCTCAGTGGTCTGCCTTAAGCAAGAAAAAACTTTCCTGTCTTACATATTAGAGGTTAAAATTATAAAACAAGTCAACAGAAGCTATGTTAATTTTGACTGACAAGCTAACACTGTGCCATCACATGTAGGCATGTCTGGGCAAAGTTGGTGATAACTGATTTAATAAATGGTGTTTCTCGGAGTTCCATATGGCTGCAATGTAGGTATTTCACTGTATTTCATAATGCTGAATAGTGTCAATGTTCTGCATATGTGCAGAAAGGGTAAGGGTTGTATTGTAAATAACCAGCATATATATATAAAGTACGTAACATACACAGATATTCCTAAGTTATATATGCAGAAAAAATATGCAAATGAAAGACTGCTGTGCATTCCTTCAAAATGCTTATTTAGATAAGATCTAAAGTTAGAATAATTTCTGTAATTTTGTAAGGACTAGAAGGATTCAACAATTTACTTTTCACTGAAATGTACTACATTTCAGTGCACATGTCTCCAGAGTATTCTGTTAAGGAGAATGACAGGTGTTCCTACCCAGCCAATAATGTATGGGCATGTACAGTTCATGTTTCCTAATGTCAGAGTTAACTCACAGCCTTTACTTACGATTTTTTTTTTTCTCCTTTCCTAAATACAGATAAGCTTTGTTACAGGAGTGTTTTAAATACTGCTTGAAGATGGCAAGTCTGATGAGTCAGAGCCTGTTGACCTATGTAGAAGAAGGAAATGTCCCTGCTCTGAAAGCGCTTCTTGAGAAGTGCAGGGATGTGGATGAGAGAAATGAGGTAAGACCATTTTTTGAACAGGGGGGTTTCATATTGCAGCTTTCGTTTACAAAATGAATTTGTGAGATCACACTGGTCACTTAATATACAAATTCCAGTTTTACCTTCAAATGATTGCTAACCTTTGCGTAGACTGAACACCTTGTTCAGTCTCTGTCAGCACCTCAGCATCTTTCATTGTATTGTTTTTCTGAGTTGTCTTCTGAGCTGGAAAATGTGGCTTCATCCTTACTTTGTAAGTGGAGATTACACCTGTATTTCTGTAGCTAGAAATTGTTTTTTAGTTCACAGATCTAGCTGCATGTACTTTATTGCTCTGCCTTTTTTGGGGTGAAACCTGCAGTGACTACAGCTCTTTCCCCACATCCTGGTTTCCAGGCAAGATAAGTTATTATACAGTCCAAATAGGAGCATATATTGCAATTCATTCCAGGCAGGTGCTCATCTGAATGAAAAGATATGTATCCAAAAAGTAAGTCTGGATGTAATCAGAAGGATTAAATGACTTTACCAGGATTGCACAGGAAGTCTTGATAGACAGTAGGGAACTTAAATGTGAATTATTCGGAATCCTCAGGTAGTGGAGTAATTGTTGGCTTGTGCTTTGTCATCTGATTTAGTATGTTTTGGGCATATCACCACCAGCAATTTAAGCAGATAAGCTGTGGATTCATTTATACTGCACTAAAGATTCCTGAGAGGAATCTTAGGAGGTTTGATTCATGCAAATGTCTGTTGCTAGTGACTGTTTACATTGTTCTGCACAACATTTAAAGTTCAGGTTATCTTGATGCATTATTAAGTCTTTGTGTATTTACAAGTAAGCTTAGGTGATTTCAGCATTTTATCTTCTGTAGTAGATTTTCTGGTTTGTAAGTGTCTGGGCTTTTCTTTCATCTGGATGTAGAGCTTGTATCATTAATTTTTACTATAGTTCTGTTTTCCTAAATAATGTTGGAGAACTGGACCCTTGTCAATTTATGTGGTGTATTCAGAAAATCAGATTTATAGAAGAACTCAGGATAGAAAAGACCTCTGGAGGTCACTGGATTCAGTCTCCTCCTAATTGCAGGACTAGCTTCATTGGTACATCAGGTTGCTCAGGGATTTAACAAGCAAAATTTGAAAGTTCTCAAAAGGATGGAGAACCTGCAGCCTCTCTGGGCAGTACTCCAGTGCTTAGCTTCTCTTTGTTTAAAAACATGTTCCTTATGTTTTATTGGAATACCTTGCTGCATCTTGTGACTGCTGCTTCTTGTTTTCCTGTATATCTCTGAGAATAATCTGTCTTCTAAGATTCTTCTTCTTTCCAAGTAATCTGAGACTGATATTGATGCCCCTTACTATTTTGCTTTCCAGACTGAACAAATCCAGGTCTCAGTTTCTGCTTGCATATCTTGTGCTCCAGTCTCTCAACCATGTCATCTGAGTGATCCTGTTGCTAGAGTCTGCAGATACCTCTCTTGTTGGGAGTCTATTGGAACACCTAAATGGTGGATTCAGCCTCACCAGTGTTGAGTAGAGGGTTAGCTCTGCTGTTGCTAAGGCAGCCTGAGATTTGATTTGCCTTTGCTGCTGCAGGGGCTCACTCTAGCTCATGGCCCTGTTGTCCACTGGGACCGCAGGCCTGTTTCTGCAGTGTGACTCCTCAGACAGGCAGTTCCTAGCCAGTACTGCTGCGTGGGATCAGTCTGGTCCAGTCTCTGCATTTGCCTTTGTTGAACTGCAGGAGGGTTGTCAGCCCAGTTCCTCAGCACATTGAACTTCATCTGAATGCATCCCTGCTCTCTGGCCTATCAACTGCTCACCATAGCTTGGGGGAGCTGTAAACTTCTGTAGAGCACTGTCTGTCTCATGGTTCTGGGTGTTTTTGAAGTTGCTACAATGTTAGCCCCAAATCAAACTGTCCCAACTGGGCACCAGTTACTGTCAACAGTTGACCATTAACCATTGAGTCTGACAGTGCAGGTAGAGTTTTTACTCACCTTGTAGTGTGTGGAAGACTGGTTTTCCAATTAATCTCTTTTTTTTAAAGTAAGTCTTGGAAAATGCATGTTCTGTTGCATTACTTTTTTAAACCTGCATAGGATAGAAAGAATATTTTTTTGAAAGAAATATTTTGGAAAGAATGATGCAAAGAAAAGAATGATGTGTACTACTCGAAACCAGAATGCATTATGCAGATGTGAAATCAATGTAGATAATTTAGCCTTACTGTAGTTATTAGATTTAGTGTCACTTTCATTGTCAGCACATTCATTTCATGCTGTGTACATGCATATGCTGAGGTGTTTATAATGGGAGGATTTTCAGTTTCGGAGCAGACACATGAACCTCACCAGCTGGCAAGCAGTCTGTCTGAAAAGAAGAATAGTCTGTTCCCTCTGCTGGTAATTCCTCTTGATTGACAACATGGCCAAAATCAGCCAGATAGACTGTGTTGACTTCATCAACAGTTTCACTGCCTTCACCTTCTTTTCTAAATTTTTCTTCTCTTACTGATGGGACTGAGTGCACTCCTGGGTTTCAGTAACTGCCTTTTTGCAGAGATCATTTCCCTGATACCTTTTTTTTTTTTTTCAGTCTTCTGATACATTGCATTGGAGACATGTATGGTTTGCATCAGTTTGAAACCTGGGTTAGGGACAGACTGTTGGTACATTTTAATGATAGGAGTATTGTTCAAGTACTAGCTCTTCATTGGAATTCAGTGGCATTGAGTGCAATTCTGTTTCCAGTTTAGACCTGCCAAAACGTCTTCTTGGCTAAAAACAAAATACCAAACCAGGAATACCAGTGGAGTAGGTCTAAAAAGATTGCTGGCACTCAAGCCAAGGTTTGCTAGTGCCAGGACCTCCCAGGCTGCAGTGACTTGTCCAATGGTAGGATCACCCACATTGTAACCAACTCTTTATATCTTGACTATGATCAGTTGCCAGAAAAACTGGGATGTTCCGGTCAGTTTGTGTATGGATGGTTTGGTTGGATTAAGACCAACAATTTCCGTTAAGTGGAGGATGTCTCAGTCTTTCTGCCTTTGTCCTGTGTCTTCTTTCCCCTGTGCATATTCTTATACCAGATACATTGATTACCAAACAACTGATTATAGATGCTTGCCTTGTGTGATCCACTTTGATGCTAACAGCTTCCAGTTTCCTTTGATGTGCCTTTCTTTCTGCTCTTCTGCTTTTGATACTGAAGTACCTTCTGCATCTTCCCTTCTGAATCTGTTTTCTCACAGATTGCAAGAGAGAGCTAATCTGTAAGATAACGCCACTGAATGGCTTCCTTAAAAAGATACAGGTCTGACCCTTTGTAATTTGGTATTCCAATGCTCAGGCTTAGCTGTGATGTAGAGATACACAGTATTTGATGTGCTTGTGAGAAATATGAGCATTTAGTTGTGGAGTGTCTAGACGCTTTTGAGAATTAATGTGGATGTCACAAGCATAGTAATTATCTTTTGTTTCTGTGTTGGTGAAATCTTCATGATTGGTTAAAACATTGAATCTGTATTTGAGCATCTTCTAGCAGAAAGGAAAGGATGTTTTCAGTACCCCTATAGAAAAGTTTTACCTTTGTCTTAAGAATACCAGAGACAGTCTACAACTGTGTGATACTTCTTGGGGGGGGGGGGGGGGGGATCATTTTCCCATTCACAACCTCCTCTTGCCCAGAGATATTTTTGTTTGGTTTGTGTTACCCACCTGTGGAAGACAGTCACAGTGATAACAATAATAGCTGTTCAGAAGGAGGTAAGAAGAATGCTCATGCTAAAATAGGGATTTTTGTGTATATTTCTAAAGCAGTGCTCAGAAGGAACCTCTGGAGATTATCTAGTCCTGTGTTCTGAGGCAAGTTGCTTGGAGCCAGCTGGAATTGGCTGGGTCCAGCAAAGGGCAGTCCTAGCCTCTCTTCACAGAGACCTGGTGCAGCTACCCCAGTACTGAAACCTGGCCACATACACAGTACATTGGGCCAGAGGGGAACCTTCTTGTACTCCAGCCTGTCAGGGTCCCTCTTGATGGTAGCACAAGCATATGGTGCATCAGCCATTCCTCCCAGCTGTGTTTTGGCTGCAAAGGTGCTGAGGATGCACTCTGTCCCACTGACCAGGCCCTTAAAGGGCTTGAACAGGACGCCAGTATTGACTCCTGTAGTACTGGGCTACTGACTGGCCTCCAGCAGGACATTGTGCCACTGGTCACAGCCTTCTGAGCCTTGCAGTTCAGCCAGGTTTAGTCCACGTCATCGTCCATTTATCTAGTCTGTACTTCATTAGTTGTCTTTGTGGATGCTGGGGGAGAGAGTTTGTAAATCTTTGCTGGAGATGGGATAAACAGTGTCTCAGCTCTTGGTCCACCAAGCCAATGATGTCATCACAGAAGGCAGCCAGATTGGTCAGGCATTATTTTCCAAATCACTTGACATGTATCTTCCCAGAATACTAACTTGCATATAAAGAACTTGTTTTAAAGAGCAAAAGTTACAACTCATCTCTTTTCCAAAGAGAGCTGTTCCCTGTTTTTGTTTTGTTTTTTTTTTTTTAAATGACCAGACCTAAGTACTGCTATACTTTAGGAGCTAAAAGCAAAGGTATCATTTTGAATGCACAGCAGTTGTATCTCAAAGGTTGCTGGCACAGAAATAGGCTGATGGAAGGATGTGAGATTCTAACGGACTTTTAAAACATCATTGAAAGCAAACAAAACAGCTTTTCTATCTTTCATCTTCCCTGAGATGAAACTGGCTGTTAAGAATCTGTGTTACATAGGACAGGAATTATGTTTGTATTTGGTACACTGTCAGATAAAAGTGTTGTGTATAATTTGACTATTTTTTCTAAGACTTCAGCAAGAAACCTTACTGTTACTCTGAACCAGTGTGTATGTTTTAATGGCCATTGCGGTTCCTAGGCTAGATTGATTGATTTATTCATTTCTAAACAACATGATGGAGCTGTTTCAAGATGTAAAGGTGTAACAGGCTGTAGTAAAAATGTCTTCAGTGGGAAAATCATTCGGAAAGACAGTTATTTAACAGTGCAACTTTTTTCCAGCTAGTCATTTTAAATGTCTGAAACTTGTGTGGGTGTTTGGTTTGGCTTTTTTTTTATCTTTTATGTGACAGCCTTTAATATCACAGTCTCTGTTCTTTACTGCATATTTACTGCATGGGTTGAAAAGCAGCCCTCCTCACTGGTTCTTGCTGGCAGTTAAAAACCAGAAACAACAAAGGTCTGTAGTTTTTTGCATTTTGTTGGTGGTGTGTATGGATAGAATCATAGAGTAGTTAGGGTTGGAAAGGACCTTAAGATCATCTAGTTCCAATCCCCCTGCCATGGGCAGGGACACGCCATACTAAGCCTTGCCACCCAAGGCTTTGTCCAGCCTGGCCTTGAACGCCGCCAGGGATGAAGCATTCACAGCCTCCCTGGGCAACCCATTCCAGTGCCTCACCACCCTAACAGGAAAGAATTTCCTCCTTATATCCAATCTAAACATCCCCTGTTTAAGTTTTAACCTGTTACCCCTTGTCCTGTCCCTATAGTCCCTAATGAAGAGTCCCTCTCCAGCATCCCTGAAGGCCCCCTTCAGATACTGGAAGGCTGCTATGAGGTCTCCACGCAGCCTTCTCTTCTCCAGGCTGAACAGCCCCAACTTTCTCAGCCTGTCTTCATACGGGAGGTGCTCCAGGCCCTGATCATCCTCGTGGCCCTCCTCTGGACTTGTTCCAACAGTTCCATGTCCTTTTATGTTGAGGACACCAGAACTGCACACAATACTCCAGGTGAGGTCTCACAAGAGCAGAGTAAAGGGGCAGGATCACCTCCTTCGATCTGCTGGTCACGCTCCTTTTGATGCTGCCCAGGATACGGTTGGCTTTCTGGGCTGCGAGCACACACTGAAGCCAGCTCATGTTCATTTTCTCATTGACCAGAACTCCCAAGTCCTTCTCTGCAGGGCTGCTCTGAATCTCTTCTCTGCCCAACCTGTAGCTGTGCCTGGGATTGCTCCGACCCAGGTGTAGGGCCTTGCACTTGTCATGGTTAAACCTCATGAGGTTGGCATCAGCCCACCTTGCAAGCATGTCAAGGTCCCTCTGGATGGCATTCCTTCCCTCCAGGGTATCAACTGAACCACACAGCTTGGTGTCATCAGCAAACTTGCTGAGGGCGCACTCAATCCCACTGTCCATGTCACCGACAAAGATGTTGAACAAGACCGGTCCCAATACCGATCCCTGAGGGACACCACTTGTTACTGGTCCCCAGCCAGACATTGAGCCATTGACCACAACTCTTTGTGTGCGGCTGTTTAGCCAGTTCTTTATCCACCGAGTGGTCCACCTATCAAATTGATGTCTCTCCAATGTAGAGACAAGGATGTAGTGTGGGACAGTGTCGAACTCTTTGCACAAGTCCAGGTAGATGACATCAACTGCTCTACCCCTGTCCATCAGTTCCGTAGCCCAGCATAGAAGGCCACCAGATCGGTCAGGCAGGATGCATCATTTGCATCTCTTCCCAGTGCATCACTTTTTCTATCATTTTGGTTTCAGAATGGCCAGACCCCACTCATGTTGGCTGCTGAGCAAGGCAATTTAGAAATTGTCCAGGAGCTTCTCAAGAAGGGAGCTAATTGCAACTTGGAAGATGCAGTAAGTATGAGTGTTTTATGTGATGGTGCCTAACAGCAGAGGAAGAAGAAATTTCAAGAAGCACACAAAGAGAAGGAGCTTAGTTTAGTGTTAAGGGGAGGGGAAAAAAAAAAAAAGATGGAAAATGATGATGTATAAGAGAAATTTTATTCAAAATTGCTTGGCTGTATATTTCTCTGGTTTGATTCCTCATAAAGAATCAGGATATTTAAGACACTTTAAATGTCTGAGGGTCTCTGCTGAATGTGAATTCTGTTGCTGTTTCTTTTGGGAAATTAGTACTAGAGAGCTATAGTTAGATATAGGGTTAAGGTTAAGATTGGCAGTAGTTGATGTAAAAATATAGGCAGAATAGAGAAATACAGCATCACAGCTGAGGTTCAAGTGAATTTTCTCATCTTGGTGATGTTGTAGTATGTTGGGATTTATTTTTTTTTTCCCCTCTTGGTTTTGCTGTTTTTCAATAAATACTAAGGAAGAATTTAGGTTAAATGATTATTTCAGCTGAAAGCCAGAACAGTTGCAGAGAAGGATTCCAAATTTATGAATTGTCTTCCTGTTGTTGAAGAAGATATTGACTCTAGATGAAAGATGCCCAGAAAGGGTGAATAGAACAGAGCTGTTGTTAAAAAGTTGTCAAAGGTCTGGATGTTTCAGTGAAGAATGAGAGATAGGAAAAGGATGTTGCTTGGTTTATTTTTTCTTCTACACTTAGTTCAATTGTAGCAGTGTGGACATCCAGGAAAACCTGTAATTAAACAAAACAAATGAAAATACCCCCAACACAAACCGACAAAAGAAACCAAAAATGCAGTCAGACAAAAAAGTCTCTCTTTTTTTCAGACATTTTATTGCATTTACTGTAGATGTTATGGTTCCTATACTTACAGGAAGAACTTTTGATTTATCTATATGTACATAGCACATAAAGCAGTAGTTCACTGCTGGTGAACATGGTGAACATAGTTTGAGCAGTGAATGGATGGTAAATGTAATGCAAGAGGAAGCATATCTCCTGAAGTCAGAAAGCTAAGAAGCTGTGCTCCAAATTCCCTGCATATTAGCCCCTTGGGTGATGTTACCCACTGTATGTGGAGACAGACCACCACCATTTTTTGTGGTCTTGTTTGCCATCTCTTCCTGACCCAGCAGTTCTTAGTGTTTTGACCTCATTCTCTGTAGGTGTTGCTTCCTCCATAAAATTATGTTCACCTGCAGTGAACTGAAGATTGGGAAGTGGTGGGTGGGAAAGGGGGTAATTGGAAGGGAGATTTGGAGTAGCTGTTAGGTTGTATTTTCATGTATTTAACTGGCAGGTAACCTATGAGTTTATTACTTTTTTTTTTTTTCCTCCTAAAGGACAGCTTTTTAAAGGGTTTGTGGATTTGCTGTTGTGGGTTAAACAGTAATTGTATTGAAATAATTGAATATCACTAAAAAACGTATTTTTCTTTTTCTAGGATAACTGGACAGCTCTCATTTCAGCAGCTAAAGAAGGACATACAGCTATTGTAGCAGAACTACTGGATCATAATGTCAGCTTGGAGCATCGAGATTTGGTATGTGTTGTCCTAGTGTAAAAATTAAAGTTTTTAGTAAGAACAGTGATTTTGAGAATTGTTAATTTTCAGTTCTGTAAATTAAATCAAAGCTCTTGTATTCTTAAGTTGTGTACTCAGTGCTGTTAAAATGGAAAAGAATATATATTTAAATATTGTTTCTACAGCTTTAAAATAGTTGCTTTAGTGTTAATGGAGGCAACTTGTTTTCTAGGGATGCTTTGTTCTTCTTAATTTGCTTTGGAAAAAACTAATCTGAACAAGAGTTTGATTTTTGTCTCTGTTTTGGGGGAGGGTAGGCGGGTTGGTTTGTTGATGTTTTTATTTGGTAGTGTGACTTTTCTTAATATTTTTGGTAAAATAAATGTTACATTTTCCCAGAAGATACCTGTCCATATTTGCTTTTTTTTCTGAACAAACCATGATTATCCATAGAGCAGTCTGTGTTCTCAACATTCTTGAATTTGTTTTAATTCATCTTGCTGAATTTTTGGTATGGGAAAGTAGGTGGTAGTAAGGTCTACCTAAAGAATTACAGAAATTGCTTATGTGATTAGAAAGTTAGATGCCTCTCGAAAGTCGTAGACTTGTCTTCATTGACCAAAGAGGAAATTAGGCACTGCAAAGACTAATATTTGGCTTAAGAGTATGGAAAACTACAAGGGGAGAGTACAAGTGCTTATTTTAATGGAAGTTCCACTCTGAAGGCTGAGGCATCTTGACATATCCTGCTAATCTACAATTTCGTAAGAGTAACGTTAAGCACGTTTACATGGCTGGTGGTTGATTTCTAGGCTTCTGTCAATCAAAGAGGGATTTTTTTAGCTCTCCAAAAGTGTATTACGAAGAAAGAAATAAAAAGTGTGCTTACATCTATCAGGAGCATATTTTAAAAATGTTATTTTAAAATTTATTTTGGTTACCTGACCTGTCACAAGCCTTAAGTAGTGAGTCCTTGTTGTTGGCTACTTTACAAACTTAAATGCATACACCAGTGCAGTTTGAAATTAGTTGCTCTTATTACTCCCTTAAGAGGACACATGATTTTTTTCTTCATGAAAAAGAACCAAATCATTACATAACTGCTTTCTGAGGGCCAGCTGTCTGTTACATGAATCCAAAGGAAACCCTCCATGTTAATTGTTTTGGATTCTAGTTTTCTTTTGTTTGTTTTTTTTTTTAAGGTAGTGCTTATTTTCTTTGTTCGTTTATCCACTTGTGTGCACTTTAAGTCTGAATTGAGTGTTTACAGCAAATTCAGGAGCATTCAGGACATGATATTCTCCCAAGTTTTGCAACAGCAGGAAATCAGTACTTTCATATGTGTGCTTACTATTTATCCTACATAAGTAGGATTACAAGGTTGTGTAGCTAGTCCTTACTTGTTTTGGACTTGCAAAATATCTTAGGACAAATAAAAAAAGGAAGTAAAACTCACCAATTAGGTTTCTAAAGAGTATTTTTCAGTTTTTACATTTCTTTGAATTGTGTTTGCCAGGGAGGATGGACTGCCCTGATGTGGGCATCGTATAAAGGCCGTACCGAAGTAGCTAAACTGCTGCTTGAGAAAGGAGCAAATCCAAACATCACAGGAATGGTAAGTTTTAGTCTTAAATACAGCCTCATCCAACTATTTAATGTTCTGAATTGCACATTCATCTTATTATCTTGCTTAAACATTTTGCATTTTTTTGCAATAGAACATTAATCACTATTTATAAAGGGCTTGCTTTAGTATCCTGCATGACAGCCGCTTTTTTTTCTTAATTTTAATTTTTTTTTTTTAATTAAAACAGATGACTGTAGAGCTCATAATAAGATTAAAATTAGCAGGAGAGGAAATAATAGAAAAATAGTGTATCTAATGCTACTTGAATCAGAATTTTCATTTTTCTGCATTTATGGAGGTTAATAGAGTAACTAATATGCACAACTTGGAAACAATATTTTGTTTTAATTATTCATAATAGTTATCAAGTGGCCTTATAAATATTTACCATACACATGAAAAAGAATTAAAACCCTATGATTTTGAGATTTATTTTATAAGAATTTTCTGTAAAGTATGAGCATGTTTAAACTTCAATGAGCAATTTGTTTATACTGTCAGCTCTGTAGTATTTGAGGCTACAGTGAACAGTTAACAAAGAATGCTAGTGACTTACTTTTATGATTGTTGATTTCATCTGGTTTGCATGTGCAGTTTTTGCATGTGTCACATGATGGATCTGCAGTCCTGATTGCTTGGAATGTTGCATAGCATTCTGTTACTGATTCTTACGTTACAATTGTTTATATTAACAGGTGGATGTGAATTCTTAAACCTTGTTTAAGGCGTTATAAACCAAAATTGATTCCAAAGAGGAGACATTTTCCTAAGTATCATCTCAACAATGTACTCAGCAGCAATTATTGAAATGTAGTTAAATTTATTTCTGTATATTCCTTCTTCTATGAGTTTATTGTCTCTTGAAGCATTGTGGTCGATATTATTAATGAAAAATAATTAAGGCTAATTTTATTTCATGTGGGGTCTTTTGGTTTTGTTTTTAATTCTAAGCAATACAGCGTTTATCCAATTATTTGGGCAGCAGGACGGGGCCACTCAGAAATAGTACATCTCTTACTGCAACATGGAGCTAAAGTGAACTGCTCTGACAAAGTAAGTTATATTTGTATCATATTTGATTTCATTAATGCTTAATATACTCCTTGTAAAAGTACATTTTATTAAAAACCTAAAAATCTATGAGGTTTCGACTGGAAAAACATCCGCTGTTATATTTTGCCTATGAGATTAGTATTAGTGTGCTAGAGTAAGTCACTATACTTGCAAGAAGTTTTTCCATAGTATGCTGAAGGTGTTGTGAACATTTCTTGCAGTGGAACATACTTGTTTTCTAAGCTGTTGGAAATCTTGCTGTCCAAGGTTGCATAGAAAAATAATTCTTATGGCTATCATTTACAAAGAAAAAGTCAAAATGGCTTTTCAAATGCCTGCGTTAATTCATGAGACCAAATTATGTATTTGTAAAAACTAAAGCAATAAAGTATAGGGTAAATACTAGATTGTAGGGGATGCTAAATATAGAGAGCTCTATGATAAAATGTCATAAATTTTTTTTTTCAGTATGGAACCACCCCACTCGTTTGGGCAGCGAGGAAGGGTCATTTGGAGTGTGTGAAATACTTACTGCAAATGGGAGCTGATGTTGACCAAGAAGGAGCTGTAAGTAACTTCGTTTTCCAGTGGTTAAGGAATGTTGAGTGTTCTATTGTTATTTTAAACTGCTGATACAGTGATGATTTGTATATCCCCGATACAATGAAATCTGTTGGTTTTGTTTAAAGAATTCTATGACTGCACTTATTGTGGCAGTGAAGGGTGGCTACACTGACTCAGTAAAAGAAATACTGAAGAGGAACCCAAATGTCAACTTAACAGATAAAGACGGAAATACGGCTTTGATGATTGCATCAAAGGAGGGACATACTGAAATTGTGCAGGATCTTCTTGATGCTGGAACTTATGTGAACATTCCAGATAGAGTGAGTAAATTTTAATTTCAAATTATTCATAGTTGTGGTTTTATATATATCTAAGTAGTAGTAATGTATATTGAGATATCAGCATATGTGAATTTGTGGTACATGGTTTTGGTTTTACTAGCTTTCAAGTTTTGCTGCCACCTAGGGGTATTTTTTTGTATTGCTGTTTTACAAGTGTGTTTAGTGGCAAATGTTGCTGTGTGAAGATAAACGACAGAAATTTCTCTTTTTTTCTTTTTATATTTTTTCTTTGAGAGTCTTGAATTGTGAGTTTGCATAGGAAATGGAAATGATTTATTGTTGTATATTTGTTGTACCTCTAACATAAGACTGAAGTAACTTGCATATTTGGTGTGGGGGTTTTGTGTATTAACACACGTGGTAGTGCTGTTAAAATAGTAAACCAACAAGTATTATCAAAAAAAAAAATTCATTTCATTCAGCATCTGCCTTTATATTTTATAATGAAACTTTTTATGAGGAAACTTGCATATATTACAGGAAGACTTCAGCTCCAGATTAAGACATGTAAATGTAACAGTTGAAAGGTGCACTGTGTTCCTGAGCTGCAGTTGCATTTCTCAGTAGAGGCATGGGCAGTACCCGTATTGTGAATCTGCTTGCTAGCCATTCAGGGATTTGTTTGCTTTCTAGGTGCTTGGACTGTCTGCAGTGTCCTCTTGATAAGCTTTTCTGAAGTGTCAGAGGCAGGCCAACCACCACACCCTTGAGGCTGTATGTGGTTAAACACCTAAGCTTAGATGACTCTGTCAAGATAAGTGGTTCAGTTCAGAGCAGTAATACGGTTCTGAGACTGAATGCCCAATCCCTAAATTTTATTGCTTGGTGTTGCAGAGAAGAGCGGAAGACTTCCTAATATTTGCCTCATAATTTTAAAAATATTTTGGTTGCATTTTCCTATATTTCAAGTGTCGTCTTAGTGCATTTCTGCAGCTTGGTACATAACCGTTTAAAGTGTTGTTTGTGACAACAGATTTTATGTCAGGCACGTATCAAAGCAAAACTTAAATATTTAAGAAAATACATTGCGGTCTCCCTTCCCACTTCTTTTGTCACAAAATTCTACAACTGTCTGCATTTGTGTGCTTTTAGGAAGGATAAATTACAGCTTTCAGTTTAGGTGACTGTATTCCAAAAATACATCAAACAATGAGTAGTCTTAGCTTCAGATGCTGGAGTACATTTTGATAAGGAAAATCTCTTGGTTTGCGGCCAGGTATGTAATGACAGTTACTGAGAGGGGATCTGCTACTACTGAGCTTTCTAACTGAGTTCCTTACATACCTGTGATTTAGCTCTACTTTTATTTATTTTTCTTGTTTTATCATAAAGGAGGTATTAGGTAATTTCAGGATTTCATTCTCTGAAATTCTGACATATCCCTAGGTGTGTTAAAATCAGAAGCCCTAAGCAGAATTGTAGCTTTGTTTTACATATCTACAACTCCATTTACCGTAGCGAAATATTTTTTCTTAATCAATCTGAGATAAAATCAGGCTGTTGCTTCTTTTTCTTTATACCAGCATAGTGCGTATGAACAGGATAGCATTCAAACCTGCACAAAAAAAGGGACAAATCCTGTAAAATGCTTTTGTCAGTTGTGAAACAACTACAGGAGACAGCCAACATTCTTGTCTAATTGTAAAGTAGTTACTAGTGTGTGTGATTGGTCTTCTTAAGAACACAGAGAATAGCTAGATTTTTGTCATATTGATTATTAGTTTGTGCTGTTATTTTTTAGGATAGTGGTTTAAGCTGAACCCATTTTCTGGGTGTTTTGTTTTACCATATGTTTAATATTTAATCTCTTTGCAAAAAAAAAAAAAAATAGATTCCAGAATTTTGTCTTCTATATGTTGATTCTTTTGCAGAGGTAGAACTATTTTTTGTATTTTTAAAATGGGTGCAGATTTCTTAATGTAAATAGGTATAATGTATATTCTGAGGCTATAATTTATTCTGTGCTGCATTTTATTTGCTAAATAGTATTAATTCATCCTCAATATTCTTTCACTGTTTTTCTAGAGTGGCGATACAGTGCTGATTGGGGCAGTTAGAGGAGGTCATGTTGAAATTGTGAGGGCCCTGCTCCATAAATACGCCGATATAGATATCAGAGGTCAGGTAAGTACAATGGCTTAAATGTTAGAGTAGTTCTTAAGTAGGATGTGAAGTTGAGTACAAAACAATTATATGGTGTTTCTAAAACCAGGGCTTTAAAAACTTGCTCAGTCTACTGTGTAGGAAACTCAGATGCCCATCAAACATTAAAAATGCACCATGTTGCTCCACAGTTTTTAAGATCTAAGACATATGTAATTGCAGTGACTTGTTAAGCAACATTTTTTTCAGTTGATCTGTATAATGGTTGAAAAGTAAAAGATGTAACTGGAGCTTATTTCAGCTGCACTACTGAACCATTAAAAAAATTAAATACCCCCCAGCAGTATTATTTTAATACTTACTTTAATACTTTAATTTTAGTATCAGCATATCAAAATATGATACCCCTTAGATTATATCTGTTGTCAGTGCAGTTCTGTCACTGTGCTTGGTGGGTTCTTGTCTCCTTCACTCACTTCCTTTCTGGTGTTAAGCAGTGTTGCATGGAAATCACTGATTTCCATGCTTTCTGTCTCCACCTTCCTTCTTTTTTTGTCCTTTGATTAAGGTTTTTATTTTTCTACTGAAAACTCTCGTATTTGTTTTTATTGTGCAGTCAACTTACTTTCTTTTGCTTGAAGCTATTCAAATCACTCCACTTGCAGGCACATATGTTCTGCCAAGTTTTAACACAAAACTAATTGGTCACTAAGCTGCAAAGATTCAGTTCCTGCTCTTGGTGCAGAGCCTCTTCAAGAAGCTAAGAAACTTTTAGTTTAGCGAAAAAGTAGCATTTGGATCTTTTCCTTTAATCTTGGAATTGTATGTCTTAGACATGGGTCTGAAAATGGGGAGCTTTTGAAGTAACCAAGGCAATACAGCAGTAGCAAGAGGACCCAGCCTCCTCAGGGGTGGGAAGCCTGTGAATTCTGGCAGTGTAAGGGTATCTGTATAGCCATTTGCAGTGGTTAATCCAGAGAAAATATTTGTGAGAAAACATATGGAGAAAACTTGTTGACACAGCAGGAGTGAGTACCATCAGAGGAAGATTCTGGCTGTGTGCTTCAGGACTTTAGATTAGGACCAGCTAATCTGGGGAGATTTGCTGCCTGCTCAAATCTGTGATGTTCCAGAAAGATTGTAGAGTCTTGTACAGCAACTGTGCTCCTTGCTGTGTATGTTCATTCGTATGGACACCATCTGCGGAGACCTGGAGCAGATAGAATGTGACTGCAGGGCTCTGGGAGTGAGTGCTGGGGCTGTGGAGGACTTGCACTTGGTGTTCTTTCTAGCCCTTCTGATAAGGGGCAAGAGCGCAGCTGGGAGGATCTGACAGACCAGTGCCTGGCTGTGCAGCTGGTGTTCCTGGTGTGGAGTCAGCTTCCTCAGGCTTGTGTCTTGTTGGAAGCCACCTGATGGAAGTATGGAGGACATGAAATTCAGGTGACTGGAAGAAAGAAATCCTGGTGACCAGGACTGTTAAACTGTCAAGAAAGGCTTTAAAGTCAGTGAAGCCCACGAGTGGGAGAGAAATTGCTGCAAATGAAAGAAGCAAGCAAAGGGGACTTTGACATTCCTGCTTAGAAGCGGGTGTGTGTTCAGAGCCTTTTCTTAAAGTGTCTCCATAACAGTGAGCATCAAACAGAAAAAGTCATGGTGCAATCACTGGGCTACGTAAAGAGTGGAAGCATGGAGACTTTCTGGGATAGAACACATGACTGAAAAAAAAAAAGAAAAGAAGGTGACACAAGAAGATTTGTAGCTATCAACCATCCCAACTGGTTCAGCTGTACAGTGTATGGCTGATCTGCATTCTGGTGCTTTGTTTTGACTTTCATGTCCATCTGCTTCTACAGCTTTTCAGCTTGCATGGCCTGTTTTAGGCCAGCCAACCAGTTCAGTAGCTTTATTAAGCTATACTGTAAAATTGAGAACAAAAAGGAATTTATTTTTTTTTTATGGCTTCAGAGTGGTTTCCACTTCCATGTTCTAATAGGAGAGAATTTTCTTTTTTAAATTAAAAGAAAGCAAGCCCCAGGAAACATGACTAAAATAAAACAGGACAACACTGGAAAAAGTGGGTTTACTTGATTAGAAAACTTGAATATTTGAGTTACAAATGAATACTTTATATACAGTTACAGTATCACAGTATCACAGTATACTAGAGATTGGAAGGGACCTTGAAAGATCATCTAGTCCAATCCCCCTGCTGGAGCAGGAACACCTAGATAATGTTACACAGGAATGTGTCCAGGCGGGTTTTGAATGTCTCCAGGGAAGGAGACTCCACAACCTCCCTGGGCAGCCTGTTCCAGTGTTCTGTCACCCTCACTGAGAAGAAGTTTCTTCTCAAGTTTAAGTGGAACCTCTTGTGTACCAGTTTGTACCCATTACCCCTTGTCCTATCATTGTTTGCCACCGAGTAGAGCCTGGCTCCATCCTCGTGACACTCCCCCTTTATATATTTATAGACACTTATAAGGTCACCCCTCAGTCTCCTCCAAACTATAGAGACCCAGCTCCCTCAGTCTTTCCTCATAAGGGAGATGCTCCACTCCCTTAATCATCTTCATTGCCCTGCGCTGGACTCTCTCCAGCAGCTCCCTGTCCTTCTTGAACTGAGGGGCCCAGAACTGGACACAATATTCCAGATGGGGTCTCACCAGGGCAGAGGAGAGGGGAAGGAGGACCTCTCTCGACCTACTAACCACTGCCCCTCTAATACACCCCAGGATGCCATTGGCCTTCTTGGCCACAAGGGCACAGTGTTGGCTCATGGTCATCCTGTTGTCCACTAGGACCCCCAGGTCCCTCTCCCCTACACTGCTCTCTAATGGGTCGTTTCCCAGCCTATACTGGAACCTGGGGTTGTTCCTGCCCAGATGCAGGACTCTACACTTTCCCTTGTTACATTTCATCAAGTTATTCCCTGCCCAACTCTCCAGCCTGTCCAGGTCTTGCTGGATGGCAGCACAGCCTTCTGGCGTGTCAGCCACTCCTCCCAGCTTAGTGTCATCAGCAAACTTGCTGATAGTACACTCAATTCCCTCATCTAAATCATTGATGAATATATTAAATAATACCGGTCCAAGTACTGACCCTTGAGGCACTCCACTAGTTACAGGCCTCCAACTAGACTCTGCCCCATAGACTACAACTCTCTGGCTTCTCTCCTTCAGCCAGTTCGCAGTCCACCTCACTACCTGATCATCCAGTCCACACTTCCTCAATTTAGCTGTGAGGATGCTGTGGGAGGCTGTGTCAAATACTTTGCTGAAGTCAAGGTAGACCACATCCACCGCTCTGCCATCATCCATCCACCGTGTTATTTCCTCATAAAAGGCTAAGAGATTGGTCAAACATGATTTCTCCTTGGTGAAGTCATGTTGTCTGCCCCTCATAACCTTCTTATCCTTGATATGCCTTAAGATGGTACCAAGGATAAGGTGTTCCATCACTTTCCCAGGGATGGGGGTGAGGCTGACCGGTCGATAGTTACCCGGGTCCTCCTTCTTGCCCTTTTTGAAGGCCGGAGTGACATTTGCTTTCCTCCAGTCCTCAGGCACCTCTCCCGTTTCCCAAGACTTGGTAAAGATGATGGAGCGTGGTCTAGCAATGACTTCCGCCAGTTCCCTCAGCACCCGCGGGTGCATCCCATCTGGACCCATGGATTTATGGATGTCCAGATTGCTCAACTGGTCTCTAACCCATTCCTCATCGACTAAGGCAAACCGCTCCGTCGACCTGACTTCATCTAAGGTCTCAGGGGTACAGGGCTCTTCAGGACTGCCTGCAGCAGAGTAGACAGAGACAAAGAAGGCATTCAGTTACTCTGCCATCTCTGTATCTTCTGTCACCAGGGCACGCATCCCGTTCATCAGTGGGCCTACATTGCCTCTGGTGTTAGTTTTATCTGCCATGTATTTGAAAAAGCTCTTTTTGCTGTCCTTGACCCTTCTCGCCAGGTTTAATTCTAAGGATGCCTTAGTCCTCCTAGCTGCTTTCCTACATCCTCTAGCAGCAGCCTTATATTCCTCCCAAGTGGCCAGCCCCTCCTTCCCTGACCTGTAAACTCTCCTCTTCCACTTGAGCATACCCAGCAATTCCCTATTTAGCCACGCAGGTCTCCTGGCCCTCTTCCTTGACTTCTTACGTGTCGGGATGCTCTGATCTTGAGCTCGGAAAAAGCAATCCTTGAATGTCAACCAACTATCTTGGGTCCCTTTACCTTCAAGCAGCCTTGCCCATGGGATTTCCCCTAGCAATTGCTTGAAAAGGCCAAAGTTTGCCCTGCTAAAGTCCAGGTTTGCAATTCTACTTGCTATTTTACTGGTCCTACCACACAAGATCCTGAATTCCACCATCTCATGGTCGCTGCAACCAAGGCGGCCCTCAACCCTTACTGTTTCGACCAGACCCTCCTTGTTAGTGAGGATGAGATCCAGTAGCGCTCCTCTCCTGGTCGGCTCATCCACCATTTGCAGGAGGAAGATATCATCCATACACTGGAGGAACCTCCTGGACTGTGCCTGGGTTGCCGGGTGGTCCTTCCAGCAAACATCAGGGAAGTTAAAATCCCCCACGATGACCACGGCCTGTGACTGTGAGGTCGCTCTCAGCTGCCTGTAGAAGGCCTCGTCAACTTCCTCACCCTGATCTGGTGGTCTGTAACAGACACCTACAACAGTATTCCCCCTGCCAGCCTGCCCCTTAATTCTCACCCACAGACTCTCAACTCGCTCGTCATCTGTCCCTGGACAGAACTCGGTGCATTGTAGTTGCTCCCGCACATAAAGAGCAACCCCACCACCCCGCCTGGCTGGCCTGTCTTTCCTGAAAAGGACATAGCCCTCCATGACTATATTCCAGTCATGTGAGCTGTCCCACCACGTTTCTGTAATTGCCACCAGATCACAGTCTCCTGACTTAACACAGGTTTCCAACTCCTCCTGCTTATTTCCCATGCTGCGCGTATTGGTGTACAGACGTTCCAGGGAGCGAGCTGAGCAAACCGATTTCACTCTAGGATTATAGAAGGCCTCCCAGTCTTCAATTAGATTGAATCTGCTTGGATTTTTAAAGCTCTTCATATGTTTTGCATGGCTTTATAAAGTAATTTGTATTTTCTAGCCAGGTTTCCATTTTCTCCTCCCAGTCCCACTAGCGTGCCAATTAGATTTGGTGGTGTTTACCTTTTCCTTCAGCTGTGCTCAAATTTGCTGTGTTACGTGCTGCTTTCAATATAGTGGTTATACTTTGTATACAGTTTTTTAAATTAATCCAGCTGAATGACAGTACTGTTAACATTTAATACTCTCTTTTTTTCAGGATAATAAAACTGCGTTATATTGGGCAGTTGAGAAAGGAAATGCTACAATGGTGAGGGATATCTTGCAGTGCAACCCTGATACTGAAACGTGTACCAAGGTAATGATTAGAAATTTTAATTGAATTGCTTTGTTTAATATCTGTTCTTTTTTCAAGTCCCATGTGATGTTAAGATCGTAATGCTCTTCTGAGGTGCAGAATTTATTTTCGGCAGTGGTAATGTCCCCTTTGTTGATAAACTTTACCTACTACTAAAACTCAACAGCAGGGAAAGTGGGTACTGCACCTCAGCATCATTGACCTGGCCAGCAATAAAGAGTAGAGAGCACTACTGGAAACTGAAGAATGAGGTTTCTGATATTAACACGCTTAAAGTTCAACCCACCATTTACTGCATGTGCAGGAATAAAACAAATAGAGGGAGTAGTATGTACAGCAGTGAATTACCTCTTCCATGAGTCTCTTTTCAAGTATCTTGTGTTATATCTGAATCTGTTTTTTCTCTGTTTGGCACTGTTACGAACAGAAATATATTTTATTCTGTGATTCTAATCAGTCTAGAATACAAGGTCTGTAATTTGCTCTGAAGTGTTGTTCTTGCACAGCAGCATATTAAAAAAATATCTTAAAAGTTTGATATTTAATTTCTTATGCTATCACTAGTTTTTGCTTGGTTTTGAATATACAGAGAAGATCTTATTAGGCTTACTTTTCCTTTTTAGGATGGAGAAACACCACTTATAAAGGCAACCAAGATGAGAAATATTGAAATAGTAGAGCTTCTTCTGGATAAAGGAGCTAAGGTCTCTGCTGTAGACAAGGTAAAGAATGTTTATTTAGTGCATTTAATCATTTTGCATTTGCAGCAGAATTTTATAGTGATCTGTCAAGGCTAATACAATAAGAGTTTCCCATAGGCTTAATAATTAGACAGACCTTAATGCTTAAATGCGTAATACTAAAATGTCCCACATACTTAATATATATCAGAAAACTATAAATTAATTCCCACCATTAATACATTGATTTTTTTGGTTTGCAATAGGGTGCTTCTAGCAGTATGAGAAGAAAAAATACCAGGTCAGGAGTAAGATTTTCACAGATAAGAATCCTAATTCTTAATACACTTGAAAAAAGAGCATAGAGAATGGTTGTTACTTGTCACTGCTTTCTTTTTGATTAGTAGACATTAAACCAAGCAATGCCAAGGACAAATACAATGGTTTGTTGCTGTCCTCTTATGCGTTACTTACTTTGACTGTAAACATTGTAGATACAAAAACATTTATTTGATACCTTTCTGACCTCTTTGTATTAAATTTAGGGCAAATAAGTAATAATGTTGTTTTGATGTTATAAATCTGAGCAGACACTGAAATAATTCTAACAAGCAGTATTTCTTGTTCTCAACAAGTCTCTGAATTTACTAGTAGACACTTGTTTCTAAATAGATACTACAGTTTTCATGAGCCGTAAGGTACCCTTATAAATGTTTAAGAAGATAGCGCCTTACATTTAGCATTGTAAGAGCTACCTTTTCTGAAAATTTTATAATGCTTTGTCAAGGGGAGAAAATGCTTGTTGTAAGGCATTAATGCTGCTGAGAATACCTCAAGATGTTTTTCAAGTAAATAACACATCTGAAATAACGTGGAACATATGGTCTGTTTGTAATCTTAGGAATTCATGTTATATATTATTAGTTTTTCACTTAATTGCAGAAAGGTGATACTCCACTTCATATTGCCATTCGTGGAAGAAGCCGTAAACTTGCTGAATTACTCTTAAGAAATCCAAAAGATGGTAGATTACTTTATAGACCCAACAAAGCAGGAGAAACACCTTACAATATTGACTGTAGCCACCAGAAGAGTATTTTAACACAGATATTTGGAGCCAGTAAGCATAAGTATTTAATTTTATATCCTTTTTTTGTCACTTGTATATTGAGAATCCAGTTTATTCAATTCTGCATGGAAAAGTGGTAACTGTTTAGGTTTTTAACTATTGTAACTAATAGAGCAAAAAAAAAAAAAAATTGGCAAAAAAAAAAAAGGCATTCTGAAAGCCTAACAAAGGCCAAATGTACTTCTTATTTTTGACTTTTGGCACTGGATATGGTGTAACTTCTGCTGATTGTTTCATTTTTCCCTGCCTCTTGCTTGTGTGGGACTTGTTTTCTTTAACTTGCTGTGATTTGGGTTTTTTTTTTGAGTCTTTTGTGGTAAGCTTTAATGGTTATTATATTAATGGTTATCGTATTAATTATATGATATTTATGTGGATGATTTAAAATTCTTTGAACAAGAACGTGCCAATAATAGCTATTTTATGGAGGAGTAAATATAGAAATACAGGTGAACCTTTAATAATTTTAGGTATGAAAATTGTCACATTGAGATTTCTTAAGGCAGGGATCTGTAATGTAGTTTGCTTTATGTATTACAGGACATTTGTCTCCCACGGAATCTGACGGTGACATGCTGGGTTACGATCTGTACAGCAGTGCTTTGGCTGATATTCTGAGTGAACCAACCATGCAGCCACCTATCTGTGTAGGCTTGTATGCACAGTGGGGTAGTGGAAAATCTTTCCTGCTCAAGAAACTAGAAGGTAAAAGTTGATTTTCTGTAAGTTAGAATTTATCTATGAAAAGCATCACATGGAAAATACTAGTTTTTGCACCAGATCTAGGTCCATGTAATGTTGTATCTAGCCTCTGTTTCTCTAATGAAAGGATTTAAATTGTAGTGTGGTCAGTTCATCCATAGGATGCTTTGTTCATTTTAAGTATTTTAACACAGTCTTTAAGTGTTGCTGTCTGTTGACCTCTGGGCTTCCTGCAGCAATGAATCTACCCTTTAGGTACTGCTGAAAGCATAGCTGCTAACATGTGCCTTGCTGGGGGTGTCTGTGTGTCAGATCAGGATCGGATCTGTTTTGCTGCAGTATTTACTTATTGTGCCTCCTGTGTCATATGTATTTTCTTTTTAAGTGTTTAAGAACAAATTCCAGGCTATTAACATTTTTTTCTCTGTAGTGTATTTTGACTGCATTCAGTTTTCTTCCCCTTTCCCTTTATTTAGCTTGAACTTTTTGAACTTCTGTAATGACAGGAAGGCAAATGCAGAAAATGGAGAGTCAATATTTTTCACAGTGGAAATCTGCATCTTATTTACAGCTTTAGCTTTTTCTAACAAAGGATATTTTTCTGAGATGTTACAGTATAATTCAAAATACTTATAGCAGTCTTGATACTGCTTACTTTCTGTGATAGCTGTGTTTTTAAAAAGCTTCTGTGGTAGTCAAAATGGGGTCTCTTCGTTATTTTGTTTACTTCATGCCCCATGCCCCATATTTAATGTTTATTGTTGAAGAGCTCTTACATTTTTAAAACGCCTATTTCACTATTTTTTTTCCTGTTCCTCATTTATCTTTTTGTTCTGGACTGTGTATTTCTTATTCAATAGATCCTAAATAAGTTTCTTCAGGAATTCCTGTTTTAGTAAACACGAGTCAGCTCGTAAATGCTGAGGCCTTTACATTCTTCTGTTACATCTGACTTTTTGAGGAATGTGGACCAGATTTCGGTGATGGAGGTTTTGAGGGTTGTTGGTGTTTGGTTTTTTTTTTTTGACAGATGCATTTATTTTGGGGGGGGGTGTGTCATAAAATGTTTTAAACTTATGAAGGAGGATAAGAAATTACATGACTTTTAATATACTTTAGAAGTAGAAAACCTGCAGCAAGCAGTGTATTGTGTATTTAAATGGTTTCATTCATTGTATGAATGAAAACTTGGGGTTTTGAACTAATGTTTGAAGAAGAATTCAAGTATCGTTTTTTTTTATCAGTAATAGGGAAAAGCTGCACACTTTAATGAAAAAGTGTTTCATTTCAAAGATGAGCATTATAATACCCTTTTTTTACATGTTAAGTGTTTTTTGTCTTTTCGTTTTAGATGAAATGAAGACTTTTGCAGGACAGCAGATTGAGCCTTTGTTTCAGTTCTCCTGGCTTATTGTATTCCTCACGCTTCTGCTGTGTGGAGGTTTGGGTTTATTGCTTGCTTTCACAGTGGATGCAAAGCTTGGAATAGCAGTGTCACTCAGCTTATTAGCAGTTCTCTACATTTTCTTTAGTAAGTCTTACTTTATATGAAGTTTGTGAAAGTTTTCATTTAGTTTTGGAATTCTGTATTTCTTTGTAGACATGCTTTGGATTCAGAAAAAATGCTAAAAGTTTTTGTAGAAAATAGGACCCCTTCAGACCTTTTACTTGTGATTTGTATGTAATTTGTGAGAGGGCATTCATGAAAATAGCCAATTTTTGCGTATTAACTTCATTATGTTACTCTTACCGTTCTCACTTTTAGTGTTAACTGTTAAAAATAAATTCAGCTCTTTTTACACAACTCCATACCTTTTCCTTTCAGACTTCATAGTTCATTCAGTTGTGAACATTGACTAAAATGTAGCCATAACGTCTTTCTTATTTTTAGCTGTAATTTACTTTGGTGGCCGGAGAGAAGGTGAGAGGTGGAACTGGGCCTGGGTGTTAAGTGCGAGGTTGGCAAGACATATTGGATATTTAGAGTTGCTTCTCAAACTCATGTTTGTGAACCCACCAGAATTACCAGAGCAAACCACTAAAGCTTTACCTGTCAGGTTAGTTATTTCGTTTATTTACTCTTGAATGAATAATTCAGGTTCACTCTGATCCTTTCTAAACTGTGTGTATTATTGTGTGTTTATCTTCCTATGAAAAGCTGTTGAGATTTCTGTTTGAAAAACAGTAGCACTGGAAGATCACATAGTTAAATTTTTAAGAGTGAAGAAAATAGGGGTGTTTTCACTACTCTGGCAAAGTTGTTGAAAGCTGCTGCTTTTCAGTATTGGGGTTTTGACTATCATACTAATATATGTAACAGACAAAATAAGAATTCAGTTTTCTGGTACAGCTTACCATGTATTAAGTTTAAAGCTTATTTTACTGATAATTTCTGCTGATGCCTTTTTGCCTTTCTCCTAAGTAAAGCATCAAACTGCTCAAAGCTTCTAGCTTACCTAAAAGCAAGAAAAGTTACACCATGTGTTCTGTAGTTTTGTTTACTTCTCTTGTTTAGAGACTTGTATTTTCACCTCATGGTGCTATTATTCTGGTTGTTTTGTTTTTTTTTTAATCCTCAATAAATATTTGAAAGTAGTTTGAGATGGACTTTTAAAAATACTTGCCAATATTATGTTTTGGCATCATAAAGATATTTTTGTATTTTTACTGCTGTTTGAGATGCTGTTGCTGATGTGATTATTGTTACCTTGTTAAGAAATAAAGTCTTACAGTAGGAAGTGGAGCAAAGAGAAGGTTCATAACAAGAAGAAATAAATAAATAAATTCGTAAATTCCATGGAGAGTTAAAAAAAGAAAAAAGTATTTAAGTGTTTTACATGTTTTTGCCACCTGAAAAAACTTCCAGCTGCAGAGATGTGGCAATATTTTTGTTTTGGTTGCGGGAAAATATTTGAATCTTTCTGAAGTATACAAAAACATCATTTTTCTCTCTTTCAGATTTTTATTCACAGACTACAATAGACTGTCCAGTGTAGGTGGAGAAACTTCATTGGCTGAGATGATTGCTACCCTCTCTGATGCCTGTGAAAGGGAATTTGGTTTCTTAGCAACAAGGCTATTTCGAGTTTTCAAGACAGAAGATACACAAGGTTTTTATTACCTGAATGACATTTCCAATTATTCCATGTCAATGCACTGTTATCAGGGGTTCTGTGTGTCACATTATAAGCTCTTGTTAGAAATTGTTGTAGCCATGCAGAAATTCATACAGAAGGGGAAGCTCTTTGTATTGTTTTGGAGAGAAAAATGCCCTGTTTTCTTTGTTCATCTTGATTTTTTTTTTTTTTAATATAATAAAAGAATATCTTCTGTGAAGCATAGTTTTAAGAAGTGTCAATGGACATGCATATTTATATCGCATCCTTTTAGATGCAGCATGGTATTTTTCTATAGATATTGCGTCTGAGTCAGATAAAGGGAAGTGCTTTTGTGTATTGCTAAGAGAAGTTGTGTTTAGTTTTATTATATTTTAATTCAATGCTTTTATGAGTGACTACTGCTTATTCTTGGAAATAATAAATACGTAGCAAATGTTGGTCCAAAGCCATAAACTGCTGTGATTAGTGCTGATCAGATGGGATGAAATATTCATTCCTACTTGATCCAAGTGGAATGAACTTTTTTCTTCTGTCCTGTCTGTAGGTTTCTGGAAAAAAAATGCAGAACACTGTATGATATTGTGAAGAAAGGGAGTTCTTGGGGTTAACTTTTCAATTCCTAGGGGACTTACTTCTGAGTTCAGTTTCTCTGACCTTGAATAAATACACTTACTGAGAGATGCTATAAAAGATGATGCTACTGCTGATTGAAATCTATTTAATAAAGATCATTTCCATCCGGTATGGATTTCTTGAAATGATGGAAATAAACTGAAGATTTAAGGAGTATCTCTGCTTCAGGATTTCCAAGAATTTTGGAAAATTTTAAATGATTTTTTTTCACATGTTTGTGACTGGATGGTTATACTGCAGTGACTTTTTGTGCAAGTTAGTGTTTTATGAGAAGAATGTAAGTTAATAGCTTTTGTAATCACTTGTAATTACATTTTACATTAATATTAATAGCAAATTCTTGTTTCCTAGGTAAAAAGAAATGGAAGAAAACTTGCTGTCTCCCATCCTTTGTGATTTTCCTCTTTATCTTGTCGTGTGTTGTTTCTGCAATTGCCCTGCTGGCAATTTTTAATGTAGAACCAGCCAACATGACGGTGAACGTTATTCTTATAACGGTTACCTGTGTTGTTGGTTTGGCCTTTATCTTGAATTGTCGCACATGGTGGCAAGTGATGGATTCAGTTTTGAATTCTCAAAGAAAACGTCTTCACAACGCTGCCTCCAAGCTTCACAAGTTGAAAAGTGAGGGGTTCATGAAGGTAAGTATTTATATGCATTGGCCATTAAAGGAATTGAAACAAAACTCCAAACCCATAGCCTTCTGTCCTGGGTTCAGCAGTAGCAGTCATGTTTCTCCTCCTTGGTAGCTGGTGCAGTGCAGTGTTTTGACTTTCGGCTCGGGAACAGAGCTGATAGAGTGGTGCCGAGCTGACAACAATCAAGGTCCGTGTCCGTCTCCCCCCCCCCTGCACCGGGGCTCTCCCCTTCCCCGCTCCCGGAGGAACGGGGAGGAGGATCGAGAGAGTGCAACTCCTACGGGTTGAGATAAGAACAGTTTAGTAACTAAGGTATAACACAAATCACTACTGCTACCACCAATGATAATAATGATAAAGGAAATAACAAGGGAACAGAATACAACACCTCAGCACCAGCTGACCGATAACTCGCCCCCCAAGCCCGACCAAGCTCCGACCGATACCTCCTCCAACCCTGCAGTCTCCCAGCCCTTCCGGCTCACTCCCAGTTACATCCTGGGCATGACATGCTGTGGTATGGAATATCTCTTTGGTCAGTTTGGGTCAGGTGTCCTGTCTCTGCTTCCTCCCGGCTTCCCCTCCTCCCTGGCAGAGCATGAGGCTCACAAAGTCCTTGGCCAAACCAAAACATCTCTATCAGCTCTGTTCCCGAGCCGAAAGTCAAAACACTGCACTGCACCAGCTACCAAGGAGGAGAAACATGACTGCTACTGCTGAACCCAGGACACCTTCGCAAGATGGGGCACCATTTATTTGATCAGGCCAAGTCTCACAACATTAGAATGAGCCTTGGTGACATTTTACTTAAGGGAGTACTTCTATTTGAAAATAAACTTTTTAGCATCATAGAACGGTTTGGGTTGGAAGGGCTCTTAAAGGTCATCCACCCCATCCCTGTTACTGGCAGGGACACCTTCCACTAGACTGGGCTGCTCAAGGCCCCATCTGGTCTTGAACACTTCCAGAGATGGGGCATCCCCAGCTTCTTTGGCCAGCCTGTTCCGGTGCCTCACCACCCTCACAGTGAAGATTTTTTTTTCCTAATGTCTAAACTTAATCTCTCCTCTGTCAGCTTTAAGCCATTCCCCTGTGTCCTGTGTCTATGTACCCTTGTAAAAAGTCCCTCTCCAGATTTCTTGTAGGCCCCTTTAGGTACTGGAAGGCTGCTCTGAGGTCTCTGAGTCTTCTTCAGGCTGAGCAAGCCCAACACTCTTGGCCTGTCATGATGATTATCTTTGTAGATTACAGTTAATACATTGTATAACAGTATGTTGTGCGTGTATTTTTGTAGCACAGAAGATAGTATCTGTATCTTGCTGCTGTGTTTCTTGACAGTTGTCTTTTGAGTGATACTTCTCTGGCATAACTTCAGCCATTTAGGAGTTAGGCTTACCCTTTGCAATGAAAGGAGAGATGTGGGTATTTCTGTAGCATTATTCGTGTGACTTATCTTAATGTACATATTCAAGATCAATCTAGTGGCAAAAAGATGAGATCTTAATTTCTACATGTTGAAATTAGGACAAGTGAATTCCTCCTTTGTTTCTGTGTTAAGGGGAGTTGTTACATGTAAGTGGATTAGCTGAAGCTACAAATACCCCTTTGTTTACTCTTAAAATACTGCTTTACAGTGCATGTTACTTTATATAACATTGTAATGGAATCTTGATAAGGATAGTTTTGTTATGTTCAAGTGGAATATGTCATACATTTTTGTGCAAACAGCAAATTTAAATTTTGGAAGTGACATTTTAGGACTTTCACTTTGGGTGAAATGTGTTTATTTTTGTGATCTTACTGAAGTATTTTTGGGGTAAGTAGCAATCTGCAAAAGGAACTATGTGCATTTTTGTGAGTTTTAAGTATTACAGAGATGTCTTGTCCTTCTTTGCTTTTCATTTCTGCAGGTTTTGAAATGTGAAGTTGAACTGATGGCCAGAATGGCAAAAACCATTGACAGCTTCACTCAGAACCAAACAAGGCTTGTTGTAATTATTGATGGATTGGATGCTTGTGAACAGGATAAAGTCTTACAGATGCTTGATACTGTGAGTTGATCATTGTATAAACATGATCTCTGGATCATCAGTATGATCTCTTCCATAGATGAGTTCATATACAGTTATTGTACATTTTCTGTAGAAAGAAGGCATGTATACAGATGCTGTGTTGTAGTCTTCTAATGTTTGTGTATATTGGCATAACTAGTACTAATAGCAGCGGGTTTTTAAAGTTGAAAACTAAATCCCAGTAGGGCTGTACCTATTGATACTTGTGACAGGTCTTGAAGTAATGTAAATTATTGCAGAGTAATATTCTGTTGTAACAAACTTCGGATGTTTGTAGAGGTTTTACTTACTTTTGAATTATTTCAGTTGAAATTCAGCTGAATATTGAGGGGAGCTAGGACATTACTACATGATACCTTCTTGGTAATGATGTCCACTGTAGCTACTACTGCTAATTTGTCAAGTATTCTCATTTCTAGTTGTGGATAAGTTTCTAGATATCTCATATTGAAGAAACCAATATGTCTATACATGAGTTGTCCTCTCAAGTTTATAACTTGAGCTGAATGAGTACAAAATGCTGAGTCAGGTGTTCAAATGATCCACACTTACTGTTAATTATTATTAATGAGGTGTACTGTTTACTTCTTTACAGGTGCGAGTCTTGTTTTCAAAAGGCCCATTTATTGCTATTTTTGCAAGTGACCCACACATTATTATAAAGGCTATTAACCAGAATCTCAACAGTGTTCTACGTGATTCAAACATAAATGGACATGATTACATGCGAAACATAGTCCATTTGCCTGTTTTTCTGAATAGCAGAGGGCTTAGTAATGCAAAAAAACTGATGGTAACTTCGACAACCAATGGAGATATTCCTTATACAGACAATGCAGGTAAGGTTAGGCAGGAGTTACAAAACCAGTGTTCCAAATATCTGGGTTTGGAATAAACTATTTAAATAATTGGAAGATCGTTAATGTTCTTTTTATAAGTCAGTCAAATGTATATGAATGGAGAAAAATGCCTGCCTTTTGTTTTCCTTTCCATAGGATTACATGAAGAGGTTGACAGGAGAGTTTCTCAGAACAGTCTTGGAGAAATGAGCAAGCTTGGTAGCAAAACTGCTCTCAATAGGCGGGTGAGAAAGTTTTTTAGACTAGATGGAGATACTGGTAATGCTTTTTTTTCTTTTCTGTTATTTTCTTTTTTCTTATCAGCTTGGAAGACTTATCAAAGAATTCTTATGAAATTATTGTAAATGATTGTAAATTTCCATGTAGGAAACATACATTCTTAAATCAGTAGACTGGTGCTCTGTCAAAGAGGAGAAAGCACTCCTCACCAGTGTTCTTTTCCACATATACTTGACTTCAGCTCTCTGTAAATGCTGAGATGGTACAGCATACTGGCAGTAGCTATGATCTATCTATCTATTGATGGCTTTTTGTATTTTTGTATATAAGCCTGGTATCATTTTGTCACAGAGTGTGTCAATAAGGGGCAGTAATTGAGCAAATCAAGGAATTTAGAATATTACAGTACTAGACTTTTACTGAACATGTCCACCACACTTTCTTTTCTGCTTTCTGTTCTGTTTTCCCATCTTTATGTAAAATCAGAAAGTGGTTAAATAAAAGTTATCTAGGATGTAGGAGAAAGCAGTGGAGAGTCTGAGGGTCCTGAGATTTTTGAGCTGCCGTAAGTGGAGACTTAGGGAGTTCTGTAGCAGAGGAACCTGATGTTCACTTTAATTTTAGGATGTAATTAGAAAATGGATGGCAATAACTTCTTACAGAGACAGTAGGAAACAGTGATTGCAATGCTGAAATTAGTAACCTTTATACAAAACATCTCACTGTGTTGCTTTATTTTGCCCTCTCAGAGTTGGCATGGAAGTATAACATGTAACTCTTCCCAGTTCTTGGCTTATATGGAAATCAGGTTCAACTCTTATGCTGCTAAATCAAAATTGAGTTCTAATAAATATTTTCATGGTATAAATGTCAGCCTCACAGATACATATTCTCACAAAGGTTCAAACTTTATAATCAAGTAAAACTGAAGTATTTCAAATACATTAAAGTTTTCGATACCAATTTGAATTCCTTGCCTTTTTGTGTCATTGTCAGGATACGTACCGAAGACGCCAGATACAACGTACCATTACCCGCCAGATGTCTTTTGATTTGACCAAGCTGCTGGTTACAGAGGATTGGTTCAGTGATATCAGTCCTCAGACCATGAGACGGTTGCTAAATATTGTTTCAGTGACAGGTAAGTGTGGCATGTTTGTGTACAGTAAGCAGTATTGTGTTTTGGTTGCTTGTAATTATACTCAGACTTTTTATTGTGTAAACTAAATTGAACTAAAGTCAGTCCATGTGTTTTTTCAAACTCCTTCTGAAGCAAAATCTTCCAGAGTGTAAGCAAAGTTGTAGACTATTCTGTGTAGAATTTAAAAAATATTTGTTGTTTCATTGACTTCAGTTGGCAGACAAATGATTCTAGTCTACATTTTTAGGGAGGCTTTATATTTTTAATTTTGAAGTGGGATAATAAAATACATTTCTCAAGTTTGTAATACTCTGATGTGAACAAAGCCCGTGGTGCTGGTATCTTAAGAGGTAAACTGCAAGGCAAACCCAGGTATGCATCCTTTATGTGTTTGCTATGGATATTTGGGGTTCTTTTCCCCCTTATTGTTTGTCTGGGGCTCATGATAGCATTTTATGACCTCTTCTCCTTCAACAAAACGCAGTCAAGATGTTGGTGTCTTTGAGTTTTGAAAACCAGAAAAAATTGGTAAAGGAGTTATGGAAGTTTAATAAAAACATGTTTCGTGTAGAAAGTGAATGGGGAATAATTGTTACTGTCTTTTCTATTACAGACAACAAAAGGCACCAAATAGCCTTTCAGAACAAAAGAATTCAGTTACTTTTCACACGGTATATAGCTAAGTGTGTAACTCTGCAACAGTATCAGATGGATGTAGGAAGCTTACATGGATTCAGAAGCAAATACCTTAAAAGTAAAATTCATCAAGTACTTACAGAAAGCAGGCACTGAATTGCCAGGGGCTGGAATAACAAGAGAGAATATTATTTTTCCTTATGTTCTGAAGCTTTTATGTAAGCATTTGCTATTGTACAGAATGAGTTTTCTGGGCAACTTGGACCTTTACTCAGAACTGGCATGATCTTTAACCAGAAAAAAAAAATATCCTGCCAAAGGCTTGAGCTTAGTTTCAGTATTCTTAACTCAAAAGGATTAATTTTTTGTCTGTGCCAGGCATTGTATTCTGAATGTTTGTGATTAGGATGGGTACCTTTCAGAAAACTGCCGTTATTCACCACATGGTAGTGAAACACTTTCTCACTGTGAGGGAAGAAAACTTTCACAGATACTTCTGTATCACAGTTGCCTGCAGGCGGCGTATCAGGGTGGGATCAGCAGATTTGGCATTAAGTTCTCCATTGGGTGATTGTAGCCATGTTGCCTGCATTGGGTGCAGCTCGGAAATCAACCTGTCTTTATTGCACAACACATAGCTGGAGCTAAGAAACCTGCTGCAGCCACTCAGGGTTGCATGTAGGGTGTTTGCTTTACCAGTAGATTCGCAGAGTAATAGTAGACACCAAAACTGAACTTGCTGATCCATCTGGTGGCAGAAATCTGCAACAGCAGTATCAATGCTGCCTCCACTGCCCAGCGTTTGCATTTGGAAGTACTTATTTCCAGCATGTCACAAGTATGTGTGACTGGTTCAGGTGTAGTACAGTGCCGAGGTGAGCATCTCAGTAGGAAGTATGATACCAGAATATAATTGTATGTCTGAGCTGAGGTTCAGCACTGCTGAACCAATGTGGGTAGCACAGAGGGGTTGGCTGCCTCTGCAGTTCTGTTCCCACTGCTTGCATAGTTTGGATTGTCCTAATATAGTTTCACTCATGTTATAAAGAATTAAATATAAAGGCTGTTTAAGTCAAGTAAAAATAACCCATGGGTTATTTTCTATTCCATTAACTTAATGGTAGCATAATTAATAGAAAAGAATGTTAATATGTCATTTTCCCCATTTCCCCCTGCCTTTTCCTTTTTTTAGTAATCATTCATATGCAATAACAGCTGTAAATTCTGAGCTAATCTTTTAGATGTGCAGCCTCGTAGTATTGTCATTACAGTTTGTAGCATGAAATGTCTCGTTTTGCTTGATTGTAATGCATATGTGAAACTAACAAAATCACAAATTGTTAGTTGTGAAAAAACAAACCAATCCCTGCAAGAGCGCTTTTAGTGTACTATAATCTGTGGCTATATATGGTGATTTCATGAGCAGCTTTGTGAGGAGAGCCTTCAGGCTGTAGGTTGCACATCATCACCAGTATTAATAATGCAATTTTAGAAAATTTGCTAAAACTTGGAATGCATTAACTGTAGCATTAACTTTTTCTGTTTTTTAAAATCAACTTTATTTTTAATCCATATCTTGCCTTATTAACTTGAAACACTTTTTTTTTTATAGTTTTGAATTTTACTTTATTGGCTATTGAAGTTGTATGCTTAACTTACTTTGCCCATATTAAATGTGCCAGTGGCCAGAAAGTCTTTCACAGTATTAGAATGATTTTTGTGTTTAGATTAAGAAATTAATGCCGTGTAAAATTCTCTATTGAGTTTTGTTAAAGTAACTTAAGATTCCCTTTTAACAGGATGGTAGTAGTATGTGTTTAAAATGGAGCTGAAGTTGACAGTTTTGGAGAGTTTGTGTTCTGACCAGTATTTGCAAAAATTTTTATTAGGTTGTGAAATGATATTTTCAGATGTGACTTGGGATGATTTTGAACTTACTGTGCTAAAAATACAATACCAGAAAGTTCAGAAATCAGGTTAAAGCACTTACATAGCTGTTACTTGATGGGAGGATCTTTCATAATGGAGAAAAAAAAAGTTTCTTCCCTTCTTCCCTGTTCTATTAGGTCGTTTATTGAGAGCTAATCAGATCACATTCAATTGGGATAGACTGGCTAGTTGGATCAATCTCACAGAGCAGTGGCCATATAGAACATCATGGCTTATACTGCATCTTGAAGAGACTGAAGGTGTTCCAGATCAGCTGACTTTAAAAACCATCTATGAGAGGTAGGTGTTATTCTGGCAATGGTATGCGCTTTCAGTGACTAAAATAGCAGACATTATTAATGATTATTAGAATAACATGGCTTTCAAACAGCTGCCCGGTTGTAACCAAAAGTTCCCGCGATCTTAATCTCTTCTGTTAACTTTTGGAAACTTTTAAATTACTTTCATTGCTGTTTAATGCCCCACGTATGAATGGGTGTTGAAGTCTTCCATAGATAGTGTTTCTGTCTCTTGAAATAATTTCCATCTCTACTTTGGCCAAGCTAGAAGTTGTTGGTTTTTTTTTCCCCTAGTTAGAAATCTGAGCTAAGCTCTGCAAGAACTGCCCTTACTAGTAAAGACCTCTGACAGTTTGGTGCATAGCAAGTGTTCTTGGGGCTGTGGTAGTGCCTTTTGCTGCAGTTACAGAATGTTGAAGTGAAGCATGACTTTCTCCACTGTTGATACAAGTTGCTGTCCAACAGAGCTGTTCAAGTATTGCAGCTGAGGGCAAATGGTTCTCGTGTTGCCAATGAACATGCCTCACCAGAATCAGGCTGCTTGTAAGAAAGGACTTGTGGATTATGCCAAGTGATTTGATGACAGTGGGAGAGATGCAAGAGAAAGAATGTGACTGGCAGTTGGGCTTATAGGAAGAAAGCAAAATCTGAGAATGGAAGTCAGTGAGAGGGAAGAAGGGTTTGGAATAACTGAGATCTGATGAAAAGAGCAGCTGAGGTAAAGAAGAAAGACTGGAATTGATTGAATAAGTTACTAGAAAATCTTGAGACTTTACAGGGTCTAGGGAAAGAATGGAGAGGAGAATGAACTTGTACAGAAAATTCTGGGAAGGTGCCCTGTACCAATAGTCATGGAATAGGAGAAGATGAACTTGGTGAGGGTCTGGGATGGGATGGAAAGTTGAAGTGTTGAAATGTTGAAGTGTTGAAAATGAAATTAGGATTGATTGGGAAAGACAACTGAAGTGACTTGTGTTACAAAAGTTGAAGTGAGATTAAGAGCTGAACAGCTCAGAAGGTAGAGGGACTCGGGTGGATTTGGCGTGATGAGACTGAGGGTTGAAGATGGACAAAGAGGGCAAAGATAGCTTCTGTTCGCTTGTTTGTCTTAGCATGTTCTCTATTCATATTTCATGTTAGTGATCTCTTTCACTAGATGCTTTGTTTTTCTGTATTTCAAAGAATAAACAATTCCTCTACAACGTACAAAGACTGAAGTGGCTTCAGGCTGGGAGGTTTGTTTCTGAAAAATTTCTCTTCGAAGATAAATAAGTGCAGGATTAGAAAACACTTTCCTCTAGAGAATGGATCCAGTTTTTGGGCTTTGCGTTTTTTTCTGCAAGATACCTGTGGCATTACATATAAAGCAATGGGAACCTGCCTCTCCATTGTGAGTTTAGACAGCTGGTGTCATAAATGCTTACGTGATCAGGTAAATACAATAATTCAGATTCATCAGGGATTCCCTCTCCTGTCATGCTTTCCAGTACCCTTGCTGTAGATATTTCTCAGTTCTCTTTATTTAGATTTGCCATATGGCATATTTCACAATTTTGTATTTTCAGTATTTATTGAACAAACTCATTACAGTATTTTGATTATTAGCATCAACAGTAATAAATTTATTTGGAGTGATCAAAGTCCAGAGCTTGTATCTTCAAGGTATAACAACAATTATATTTTCTAATAAACCAAAGGAGGTATTAGAGACCTGAATTGTTCTCGTAAGTTGGTACTATGTATTCCAGTATAAACTAATGTTAAAATTCTAGTAAACTAATGTGGGGAGAAGGAAAGGACAGTTGAACGTGAATTATTTATTTAGGTTCTGGATTATTTGTTGTTACTACTGATACTTGAGCTGTTGATACTCAGTGCCAACTGGTGTGTGTCGGGGTTTATTGGTTCAGGTGTGGAGGAGATCCATGACTCATGCTATGTTGTTGGGCCTCTTGCTATGCAGGTTGTGTTTGGAAGCAATGTAGCCACTTGAGTGCCAATTCATAATTGACAGTTATAAATGTATTAATACATTTATATATGTATATGCAATGTATATATGTTATATACAAAACATATACAATGTTGTATATGTTATATACAACGTACAAAAAGTATAGTAAAATCAAAAGAATCAAGTAGTCGATATACAATGTATATATGTATTAAATGTATTAATACATTTATATATATACTGGTGTTATAAAACTAGGATCTGTAATGTGAAGAAACAGTGAAGAACTTGTACCTTATCTTGGAGAAAGGAAGGTGATGATCTTTTAAGTAAAGCTGTTTGTATTCTGCCTGAAATACCAGGAAAACAAGGAAAAGAGGACCAGTATTCAGGAGTCTCTCTTTAGCAAAAAATACCACCAGAATCAATTGATATAGAAAAGCTAAAGCTATAAGACTGAGTTTCTTTGACTGCTTAACTACAAGAATAAAAAGGTTCATCATAATAACATTGCTTCATGCTCAGGAAGAGTTGATCGTCTCCCAGCCACTTCTGTTGACCTGTTGTGTAAGGAGCTAAATATATAACTGCTGATGTAGTGACAGGTGAAATCTCATCTGTGGTGGTTCAGGTTATGATCTTTACCGTATGCTGAATATGAAAAGGTCTCTGAACTCTCTAGTATTATCTAATGTTCTAAAATTTCTGTTTTACCAAAAATAATCCTGTCTGTGTCATTATTATTCTTTTTATCTGCAAGAGTTTGAAGTTATTTGGCTTGAATATCTGTTTCTGTATCAGTTTAAACTAGAGTTATTTACTTTAATTCCTCTTTTAAAACTTCAGTTTCTGTTTTCTACTTTATAAAGCTTTTCCTTTTGGAGTCTCATAAATAGATAACAGATTTTGATACCTTTATAGCTTCAGTTCCTATATTGAGTTTGTGTTACTTCTTCACTGCCTTAATATAATTTCCTAGTATTGAATAGTTTGTGTCAAACTACTTTTTATTGTACCGCTGCAAATTCTTCTTTGGTTTTGCTGCATTTCTGAACTTTCAAGTGTGTCAGGGGAGAGGGGTCTGCTTGGACATCTCCCTTGGATGAAAGGAATCTTGTAGGTTATCTGTTAAGTGTAGGAGTTTCACTCCTGATCCCATTCTCTGTATAAGGAAAATGCTTTGATATTAGAGTTACTTTTCCAATTTGTAAAATCCCATGTGCTAAAAAATTTAGGAATCTTGCAGTGGGAACACTGTTGTGCTCTTAACCGCTGACTGCGGGGCAGAGGTTTAACGCAATGGGTTGATCTGTTACTGGTACTTTCAGCTGAAGAGTTACAGTAGATAATTTGTGTGTGCACTGAGGAAACGAGAAGTGATGTTAAACCCCATGTTGTCTCACTGATGTATCTTTGGAGGCAGATTATATGATTATATCCAGCTCTTTGCTACTAATACTGCCGATACTGCAGGCAGTGTGATTCAGCGCGAGTGAAGCGTGGTACCTGCGTGCATCGTAGTGGTGTGCCGGCAGGTGGCACCAGCAGAATGGCTATCCAGCATAACTGACAGCTTGTGTTCGCTTGTTTGTCTTAGCATGTTCTCTATTAATATTTCATGTTAGTGATCTCTTTCACTAGATGCTTTGGTTTTTAGTATTTTAAAGAATAAGCAATTCCTCCACAACATACAAAAAGTATAGTAAAATCAAAAGAATCAAGTAGTCAAGCATCAAGAAATTAAAAAGTAGCCTCTTTAATTCCCTGCCGTTAATTCCCTCTATATATACATTTTGCCTCCATGAGATTCCTGTCTTGTGATGTCCGAAATTTAATTTTGCAAACTATATAGGCAGGCTATGTGGTAATGGGGAGGGTTCTTTTCTGACACATCAGTGCAGTTGAAAAGAATCCAACAGGAGAACTAAGATAATTGAAATCTGGTCTAGAACTGTTCATCAGAGTTTGTGGGATGCTGTGCTAGTCACCTCTGCTGTACGTTTCACTTGGCTGGTATTTGTGCCTTTGCTGGGAGGTGGTATACAGCTTACGGTTCTGTAGGCTGATACTAGTAGATGTTCTTTTTTCAGCTGTATCTAAAGCTAGTGAGAGCTCTGCTTTCAGTTGGTGGAGTACTCTGAAAAGAAAATGATATCTCAATTTGGTTACTAAATAAATTACCCATATCCTTATGCCTCAATTTTTTACTTAAAAAAAAAAAAGCTAACTAATGTGTTCTTATAGTGAAAGATTGTTGGGGGAAGTATGAAACCTTCAGGAGTAGTGTATCTTTACTGGATCATGCAGTACAGAGATGGCAGAACCTACTGTATGTTATACTGGCAATATTTTCCCAGGGTCTTAAAAACCAAACAAATCAAGCGAAAAACCCTGAACCAAAATTAAGGTTCAGTTTGTGGCAGAGGCACATCTCTCTGAATAGTCTTCATGAACTGGAGTTGCTTAGACTTCTGTCTTAGTAACCGGTGGAGATGCTGTGTTGTAATTCTTTCATAGAGAAGAACAAGCTGTGCTATGTAATTGTGTCTGATTTTGAAAATAAAAAAGTGCCTGAGTCTGCATTGTTGGCTTTCAGTCCGGATTCTGGAGAAGAATGTTTTTACCCTTCTTATTTGTTAAACCCACTTGCTGTGTCATCTCACTTCTGTCCTCTCATTTCCAGTCTCTCTCTTTGGTGGTCTGGATCGTTGCTTGGTTTAGCTTTCCAGCAGGTATTGATACCAGCATTTACTCCTTTGGGTTTGTGTTGCCTTTTCAAGTCATCTCATTATCAGGATTTTCATGTAGCCTCTCTCCTTGCCAGGTTAAGTTCTTAATTCTGATACCTTGCCTATTGTGTTCTCCTTCCCCTTTTGTATTTAGGTTGCTCTGTGGTCAAGCCCACAGTTGTCATTACCCACTTCTCCATCCTGGTCTACTTCACTTATTTTTGCCATTTTATTTATACCTGTGACATACAGTTAATATTTCTCTACATTTATGTTGTGCTGTGTTCCTTTTCATGTTGCTATAAAGAGTCTTCCTATTTGTCAGTTTTGTGTAATGCCAGAATGGTTTGCAGAAGTTGCAACAAGCAAATTTTAAAAGCCTTGAAGTGGAATAAAATATGCAGGTTTTCTGTAAATGACTTTGTAAGAGAATTAAGTTGTCAGATTAAAGCAAGTTTCTGTTGAATGTTTGCAACTGACACTTCTCAGACTTGTAAATTAGCCAGCTATGGGAATGTGGTTTCTTGCGAAGACTAAATGACACCAGAGTAAATGTCAGTGCCATATCTAAATAAATGATATACTGGGGAAAGTCACTGGGATTTTGTAGAGAAATGTTTCAAGAAACTGAATTCTCAGCAGAGTCAGTAAGCATGTGAAGAAGGCAGTGTAGTATTTTGAAATTTGGGAAGTCCTAAGCAAGGTCTTGATCTAAGAACATCTAAACGTATTAAAATTTAAGGTAGTAACAGGGAAGATTGCCTCAGGAGCACTGAAGAAGGAAGCTAAAGATACAAGTGTCTCGTGAGAAACTTGTGTGTAAGGTTTCCAAAGATAATACTTGTACTCTCTGACATACATGTAAACTGTTTGGCAGGGGCAGAAGATACACTGTGATGGGGCTATAACCAGGACAGCTGTTTCACAGAGGGCTGTGGAAGTAGCTTTGAGTAAATTGCTGATTAAAGTTATTGTGGATATAGGTTTCATAACGTACTGTCAAAACCAATCTCATCTATAAGCCTGCTAACATAGTAATGGGCTGAAAATCTGCACTGAGGAAAGAAATTCACAAATCTTTGATTTCTCTAGAAAAATACGTTCAGTGCTCAACAATGGTCAGAAGGTCATTAGGAGGTACTAGCAAAGCAATATAAAGAAAGAAGGTATTGTATTAGATATATAGATATACATTATATATAAAATTAGATATTTTATATAATTATATAAAAATATATATAATTATATATAAATATATAATATATATTATATATAATAAATATTATATTATATAGATATATAATATATAAATATATATAAAATATATATACTTTATATAACTGTATTTTATATATATACTGTATTTTTTATATATATATACTGTATTATATCCTCTGAGATTCTAGTCATCACGTTTCAAAAAGGTTGTACCAATGTAGAACAGATAGTAAAGAGGATGAGGAAATTCCTCGTCTCACATCAGTGTGCTGTGAGTATCATCACTATCCAATTCCCCGTGCAGTGAGGACTCCCAGTTTTGCTTGAATGCTTTCTCCTTTCTTTTTTAGATTCTCAAGTCTTCTGCATCTAAGACATTTGATTAATTTATTTCTTTTCCCTCAAGGCCTTAGTTTTTCATTTCAGTTTGAGGTTCCGAGTTCTAGTCATCTTACTTTGTTTCTTGGTATTTTCCACTGCTCAAGGCTGTAGATTGCAGTGATTTGATATTGCCACCTTGTTGATAAAAATCATGCTGTTAAAGCTAATTGTGTGGGAGGGAATGTCTTCTGTCTCCCTTTCCTCATTATGTTTACTTACTAAATAAGATAATCTGCTGAAGACATTTTACCTCTTTATGTCCTTATCATGGCAGAAACTAAAATCTGCAGTACTTTGTCTTTTGGAAGATGTTCCTAGAAGTAACTAAAGTAATTTTGTAACCCTCGTGCCTGTAGGCCTTGATGAGTTTCTGCATCTATGAGCTCTCTTCTAGATATGGCAGATTTACCAGTTTGTCACTTCTTAAAGCTGTTAGCAGCTGGACTGTCTTCACTGATTAAAATCTGTTCCATGTGTTACAGTTTATACAGCTGAAAGTGGAACTTCAGGCATGCACATGCCCCTTGAGTTCAAGAATGCAATTCAGAAAATTACTGACCAAATTTTAAACCCTTAAAAAGCTATGAATGGTGTGAATTTTTACCCCTGAAGTTCCTGCATCATCTAGAGTTCTGCTAGTGTGAATGCTCTGTGTTGCTAATGCAAGGCTCCAGCTGAGTCTCATGGTGCTTACCTTGCATGTAGAGCCTGTTCAGGATCCTGAAGTAGCTGGAGCCCTTAAAAAGCCTGAACAAATAAGTGTAATTTAAGCATTTTTGTAGCAGGAGGAAGGGACTAGGTTCAGCAAAAAACGCAGAAGCAAAGGCTACTTTAATTTGAAGATAGATGTTTCAATTAGTTATACAAAGTTCTGGGGCAGGCTATATGGCAGGTCGCAAGAACCTTCTGGTAAGCATAATGAGTTGTCTAGACAGGCCACTGTAATAAAGTTCCAGTTGACCTTTAAAAAGAAAATGACAGGGAACACGCTGCAGGCTACCAGAACAATTTGATGACCTACCTATTATGCAAGGCACCTTGGGATAAAATCTCAGTAGGAAGTTGATAGTGATCCATGAGAATTTCCTTATGATCACATCTGGATACTGTTGGGGTAGAACGTTCACCCAGGAATTAGGTAGATCCATAGTAAGTATTGTCCTCTTATGGGATTAGGATCTATATTCCATATATTTCTGAATATAATTCTAGCCATTACCTGGCAAAGCTGTGAGAAAGGCTAGGTCTGATGTTACTCTGCTTGTTGTGCTAGATATCGTGAGGAGCAGTCCTACCTGTCATTCTTTGCCCAGGCTTTGCTCAAATTGATGCATTAAAACAGAGCTTATCAATTCTTTGTGAGGATATCAGCCAATAGTTGCTGGTCCCTGAATTTCTGTGACATGACTATTCTTTACATATTCATTCAAAATATTAGAACATGAGAGTTTGGCTCGGGATATAAGAAACTCTCATGAGCCGTCTGTTAAGATTAGAATCCCCCTTACACTTAATCTCCTTGAAAACATGCTTTTTGGGAAGCCAAAGGAAACTATGGAAATAAGGAATCTTAACTCTTCAATTATTTCCTTTTTGTTAAAAAGGAGATCATATCTTCCAGGATGAGAAAATGGTTGTGCTTTCCTCAGGGTTGTAAGTAACCATTATTTAAAACATAGCAACATATAATTTATCCATCACTTGGGCTTAATTTAACCTCTGCAGTAAAGCATTTGTGCACATATGTATGCATGGCTACCTATGATGGATGGCAAATTGAATGGCAAAATGACATGCCAAGACAGAACACACCAAACAGAAGAATAACATAATAGCTTTCTTCTCTTCAGGATTCTTTTTTGTGTATGGAACTAAGGGATCTCAGATAGCCATAGCTCAGTTATTATTATTTTTTTTAATTTTCTTCTTTTTAGTGATTTTGCAACTTACACCAGTGTAAGGAATAATTTGTGAAAGACACCTGCTCTGATTGATCAGTGATGGAAAGTGCTGGTGTTTCTTAATTTCTTCAGTTCTAGATGTTGTCTTTCCATTTTCAGCGCTGGTATGTAATTTTGCTTGCCTTTTTCCCTGATCTTTTTGATGAAGTTAATCTTTCTTGGAAGCAGCCACAGAAAGAGTTACTTCTAGCAATGGTAACCAGAGAAATACTTAATTTCGGGTTACCAGACAACTCATCCTCCATTTCTTATTTTTTACTTTTTCAGATTAAACTGGTAAAAACTACTTTAGCTCCAAGTGGAACAGCAGTTAATAACTGTAGATTTGGAGTTCCGTAGTGTGGTTTCATTGGTGGCTGTTTTACTGATAAGTTCGTGTCTTTTGTGTTATACGCCCATAGTGAATCAAATTAGGAAATCACTTAGGTTAAAACATTTTTCTGTTTCACATACAGTTGAATATTTCTGCTTCATTATTTACTACTTCAATTTAAGAAGGTGTAGTTACAGTGTACTAAAAATACCACTGAGATATAAATGATAGGAAATTATTTTATTAAAAAAATTATTTCATAAAAATCAGAAAATAGGATTCTCTAGCACTAGTAGTAAAATTTATTTTTCCCCATATAAAGGCTCATTTATTTTTATAGCAATTTGATGACACATCTGCTTGCTTTATTCAGCTGAAAAGAAAATGTTGGTTCTTGGTGTTTAGTAAAATTGCTTTGTTAAATTATTTTCGAAATCGCTCAACTTTTAACAAATGACATTTGATACTAACATTGGAAAGCAATTTCAGCTAATTAAGTAGATCCTTCTATAAACCATTGGAACATTAAGATGACAAACTGTTCATTCAGGATTATTTTAATTGGTACAATTATTGTAATTTTGTTGCAATTATGTGTTGAGCTAAAAGCTTTTGTTTAAATCATTTGAGGTTTTTTTTGTTAATATACATAAGAAAGAAGAAAAGAAGTAAAATAAAAACTGAAGATAAGCATTATCTGTCTACTTTTTCACTACAGTGCTTTAGACGAGTATCTATTAAATTATTCTTTTTTAAAAGTATGTTACATGTTTTCAGCAAATCTCCAGCAATGTTAAAATTGAGCAAGATCATTTGAAATGTAACTTTTCGGAAGGTTATTATGTTAATTCCAGTTTTGACACTGTTTAAATACCTTTTAATAAAAAGGTTGAAATTAACTTTTGAGGGATTTGCAAGTTGTATAAAATTTACTGATGTATTAATTTAAGAAGTGTAGCTCTTTAGTGATTATAGAAATGAAAAAGCTATGGAAGGTGCCACATTCATCAGTCTGGTTATAATGTTCTCTGCAATCATCTTTTGCCCAGGCCAGGTTTAAATAAATCACTTCCTCTAAGTAGACAATTTAATATTCTTGTAGACCTCACAGTGAGGCATTGCTTCTAAATATTTTACCTGCATTTTGTTTTCCAGTTTCCTTTTATTGCCTCCTACTTTAAATGCAAGGCACATAAAATTATTATGTTTCTTACTGTGCTAATAGTGTGTTCTCAATGTTAAAAGGCAACATACCAGTTTGGGAGTAGGGGGTTGTTGCCCAACTGTCTACTAAGTAGACCTACATGAGGCAAGGCATAAAAGAGAAGTGAAAAGAATACCAGAGGGCATGACAAGTAAGAAGAAAGTTCAGATGGAAAGGTATTGTGAGGGGGAAGGATTGAAACAAAAGCTAATCATAACAAGACAGAGGAATATTTGTAGTTTTTTTAGTTACCTTTGTAATATGGAGTTATAGTAATATTTCTACAATATGTTCCAGATAGGTTTAAATGCTTACAGTATAGTTAATGTGCATTAATGACATCTCTCGAAAATGCTCCTGGGCCTATTTCAAATCCCTTCAAGCACCACTGCTTGATACTAGTTTAGCGTAGAACATAGAAACTTTAATTTTAGCAACACTATGAACAGTTTCAGGGAAGTAGACTTTAAAGTCTGTAAGTCAATTCATGAGACTTGTGTGATTGTGGGGAATTGATGAAATTGGGAAATAAAATTAGAGATGGTGGCTTTTTGTGTCTGCTGAATGTTTTTGTCAGAAGTAGAATATTTATTAAAGACTTGAGAATGAGGGAAAACATTGTCAGGTAAGATAATAAGCTGGAAATATATCTCTTGGCTACGTACTTCTAGTGGCCCATATCCTGGCTCTTACCCCACGATAAATGCGACGTAATCTACCTCTCAGGAAAAAAAAAAGGAGATAAAATTCCTGCTTTATATTCAGAAAACACCAGTGTCTCATATTGCCATAAAAGCCTACCACTGAGCAGTAGCATGCAGTATCATATTCTTTTGGAAGCTGATGCTCTAGTATTCTTGCAACGACTTGCTCCTGTGCGCATACATGAAATTGTCTCATTAGGTCAACTTTGTCATAAGAAGCTGCTTCAGAAAGCAAGATAAGGAATAGATCAGGTATTTCAAATGCTGTATAAAGGAAGTAATATGTCTTTGGTACTGGTTGACTTGAATTTCAGTTATTAACCTGTTAAAGCTAATGTAGTATAGCAGTTGTACCTCTTGCCTTCCATTTCTGTTTTGCATTTGCAACACAGATTAGTCTTTGACTTACTCTGACAAGTAGAATTCATGCTTCTGTTAGGGAAGTGTTTGCCATGGACTTTTGGAGAAGGCCCCAAGGTTTACCTGTTTGCCATAAAATACCACATAAAAGAATCTTGTGCTGGAGACTTGCATGAACCATGGCCATTTCTGATGCTAGAGGACCTGCAAATACTTGCTGAATTTCTGAGGTCCTACAGATGGAAGTACTGAGATGGAAGTACTGAATAAAAGAATTCCTGCATAGAGTGATAAAGTAGCTTTGTAACTGACATTCAGTGATGAAATACCAAAACAGAATAATACAGTATTCTCGTACTTCACTTGTGTGAGTGATCTTGTTGAGCTTGACAGTTAGTGGGACATAATTACATTTTTGTTTACAAAGCACCCTTGAGCAGTCTTAGATTCTTCTGTGCTATTCTGTTTTGCTGCTTTTTCCGTCTGTGTAATAAATAGTATTCGTTTTTTTTAATTCTTTTGCCTTCTGTAATTCAAATACCACTGCAGAGCTGTGAAGGAATCCAAGCATTTGTAACTGTATTAACACTTCTTTTAATTATAAAGAATGCCAATGTAGGGTGTATTCTGGAAAACTGCATTAAAAATAGGCCTTTTTAATATGGCTCAGTGACAGTACCTGATACTGGGTGTGGGAGATTAGTTTAATAAATACCAATCTTTTAAGGATCAGAATGGGGTTTTTTTCTGAAATGATCAAAAGCAGGAAGAAATGCTTTATCTGCTGTAACTTGAATGCACAGGGTCGGTTTTGCAAAGCAAGCTTTCCTGGATACCTGTGCTAATAGGAGTTTTTAGATCATTGTTGCATCTGTTCAGTGAAGTCTCTACAGCTCAGTGTGCACTGAGGGGTTTCTAATTTTGTCTAGATAGATATATCAAACTATAGGTTTCTTTTCTTTGGTCTTTATTAAGATAAAACATTGATTCCCTTATGTTCTAATATTGTGTGATGACTTTTTATTCTTGCCTTTATAGCAGTGTGTACATAAGAAAATACTCTTTTTCAAATAATCTGTTGCAAATTTCAGTTTGAAACAGTATTTGCAGCACTATTCTTGATATGTTGATAGTGCTGCAAATTTTCTGGAGCATTTTGTGTGAGAGCTTTTAGTCTAGAAAAAATGCACCCTTATGCATGAAGATGCACTTTCACTATACTGACAGACATGAGAAGAGTGAGATAAATAAGTTCAGAGCACTGTATTATTAATATTTGGCCCAGATTTTTTAGTTTTCTGTTTCTCAGTATCAAACTTCTAGAAAGTATGGTTTTGTGTAATTTTTAATGAGACATTATTTTATTATTTTAAGCAACATTTTTGTCTTCAACTGTATGAAAAGAAAAAATAAAAAGGTGTATGATATATAAAACATTCCTTTATGCTTATGCCTTCTGTTGCTTTCTTATTTAATAACCCTTAATTAGGTCTGTTGCTTTTTATGGAGGGCATAAGTTAAATGACTCTTGTCCACGTAGTTACTTGCTCCTGTAAAACATATGAGGGGAAAAAAAGTATTTAGGTTTGCAAAGAGTAATTTGTAGAATTTCTTTGCTTTTTCATTAACAGAGAGAGGTTTGGGAAGAGCAGGGAGAATGGCCCTTCAGAGTTTGAGGACATGGAGAGAAGACTGCAGGGCAGGCTGCTCCATGAGGGAAGGCCAGCTGGGAGCTGAGGACGACAGGGTGTTGTCCTTGCTAGCAAGGGGTGCATTCCTACAGCAGTCAGACAGGAAAATCAGAGCAGGTTTAGGGACAGTAACCAGGGATAGCAAACAGCCCAGTAGTTTGCAGCCACAAGGCACATTTTAGCTCAAACCAGGAGCTCAAGTCAGGCTGTACCCACAGTGAGTGGATGAAGGTAGTTGATGCTGCGGCCATTTTACCGTCACCTGGTTGAGTGATAAAGGACTGCATCATGTGGTGGCAGCCATCTCCTGCAGTAGCTGGTGAGTAGGTAAGCTGTGTCATGTACAAGCATCTTCTAAGCTGTGCTGGCAACATTTAGTGCTGGAGCCACTCTTGGACCATGGTGGTTATTTTCCAAGTCAGTCATAGAGTGCAAAATGAACATAAACTGGAAAAAATTTAGAGCAGATTTACGGGCTCTTGAATGCAAGATAAGATGATGTGTATGTACTTACACTAAATTATTTTTATCTGAGGAAAAAGAACACAGAAATAATCCATCATTGTTGGAATATAACTTAATCCACACAGAAAGCAGGTTTTAATTTTAGCTGCTCATGGAAAGGACATGTGCAGAATAGTGGAATGAATTTTTAAGGTTCTCTTCTGTCAATGTAATGTTCTGTTTTGGGCTCGTTCCTTTTAAATGCAAGTAGTTTTTCATGGAAACAGACACTCTGTAACACTGACAGTTTTTGATGTTTCTGATTTAAGGAATAATTCTTCTGCCTCAGGAAAATCTAGCCCCGGAATGAGAATAGGGTGTTCACAGTGCTTATTTTTAGATCGACGTGCTTATGTTTTAGAAAAGTAGCTCCTAAAGTACTTTACATGCTAACCTTTTAATTTTTTATCTGAGAAGTACAGGCACATACGATTTTTGTGGCTCTTTGCCAAAAGATTATCATTTACATAAATATTTCTTTCAAAGGCGTAGTTTAAGACATTGAGCTCAGGAGGTTAGAATAGAGACTTCAATCTGCACACCAGCAGTGGGCTATTGGCTTCTGAACAGTAGCTTTGTTCATCGTATTCAGAACACTGTTTGCATTCAGACTTAAGTAGAGCTGGCATTAAAATTCAGCTAATTTGTTTCATGTGATTCATCAGCTGTGTGTTTTATTTAAATCTATGTCACATTCTCTTTTGGCTTTTTATTTTGTAGATTTAAGTCTTGAAGTAGGCCACTCTTTAACCCTTCAGTCCCTGACTTAAAAAGTGACTTAATTTTAATTATGCCAGTATTGAACACTTGTCTAGAATACTCACAGTAAATTTATATAACTAAAGTGTGCGTTCGTGGGTTTGGGGTTTTTTCATGTTTCTGATGTTTGAATAAAATCATACACATTTGCAGTCAGTTTAGTCACAGTTTTCTGTAAGACAAAATAAACCTAAGAGGTAGCTAAATATTAATGTGAAATGTAGAATTCTCAGATTCTGTTGAGTACACAAGTTTTACTTTGATCCTCCCAATGTTCGGGGTTTTTTTGTGTTGTTTTTTGGGTTTTTTTTTTTACCAATCGCTACTTGAAATGAGGACCACTTTTAGCTCCCATTAGATTTCTTTAAGCAATGGTGGCAAACAAACTGACTTTGAACCTAACCTACTTCTGGGTGTCAAGTTTGTCTTCTTACAGAAGCAACACCTTTTATTCTGTTAAGGCTGATGCCTGTGAAGCCTTAATAACTTCCCTAGTGTGGATAATCCCACTGCCATCCAGATGACATCTCATAATGATTTATAAGATCAGAACCTTTGTTATAATAAGCTACACTTGCCTTTATGCTTTATATTTGTTACATTTTCTAATGCTGTAGAAGTAAATCTCATTGTGAATAAAGTTACTCATAGATAATGCTAATGACAACATTGTATGGCAGTATCCTCCATCTGTTAGGTACATGGTCCATTTAGATATTTCCTGGTATAATTTATAGGAATTTATTAATTCTACTTTTAGTATAGGGCAAGACTGTCCTAAAAGATCAGATCAAAATATCAACACACAGTTAAAATACATTTTTAATATGGAAGAGTTGCACTTCAAATATCTAGCCTTGATCCTATTGATCCTCAATTCTTTTCTTTCTTTTAACATTAAATGCTAAATATTCTGTGTAAATCTTCAAGTGTTGTCTCTGAAGTAATCCCATGGTACATAAAATTCTACTTTTTATGGAGGATCTGAAAATAAAGATAAAAGATGGTTGCTTTCAAAAAGCTAACAAGTTGTGAAACAAGGTAAGATTGTTTAGCTAATGATGGACTTAGTTCATTAGCTGTATAAAAAATACAATTCATTTACAACCAGAATTTTTTTTCTTTCTCTCCATGAACACATCAGAGTGTATTTATTTAATGTAAGAGATTCTTGGTTGTACTTCGATACATTACTGAGTGTCCGTGAGGGGCTCCTTCCTCCCTCCATCCATGCATCAGTGCAGTCCTTTCCCCCATGACAGCACTAGCAGCTGCTTTAATTATCCAGTAATCGGAGAAGACTCTTTGTGCTATGCTAACTTCTTCTTAGCAAGTTACAGCAGCTCAAAGAGCAGTCAATGTGTCTATGCTGAGTCACCCCTTTCCACTTTTCATGGAACTGCAATCATAATGTGTCTTTGGGGAAAACCATTAATTAGTGAGATGCAGCATTAATTTTATATTTATATGAAGTTTTTGTTTTGCTTTTCTCATAACACTTTTTTATTTTGACTTGAAATACAACATGGTTACTTCACTGGTATCCATTTAGAGTACTGTCATAGTCACTTTATAGTCATTACTATAGCCATGTCAACCATTCTTAGTGCATTCTTTCACTGTTTCCATTTTTATTGTACTGGGTGTGAGAAACATTTTTTCATTTTAGTAATCTTTGATTTAGATTATAATTTCTCATTTAGTATCAGGTGAAATACCAGTCATCATGATGTGAGGTGACATGTCAAATGATGTAGGTCCGTCTGACCCGCTATGTCAGGCTTCATCAGTTGCATTTGGTAGGAGTTTTTCATAACCTTCCACAAGGCTAACATGTAATCCTTTTCCTTGTTCCTTCCTAAAACTCTCCTTTATAATACTGCTTACAAAAAAAACCACCGTTGCTTGACAATAGTTATAATGTATCAGCAGTCCCTTATATTGATCATGTCCCTTGTTTTTGTTGTTCTCTGTTAGTGGCTTCTTGTCTCAGAAGGTGAATAACTTGGAAGCAGACAGTTGGTTTTCCACTTTTTACAATGAAATCATGCACAGTTGTGTTCTAATGAATCTCTAAGATGCCTGAGTGTTCCTGTTACAAGAAGTGTTAGTTTAAGACTGAGATTTTTTAACATGGAATTTCTGGTTGGGGTATCAGAATTTGAATGGATGTTTGAAGTTAATGTTGACAGATGTTAACTTCCCCTTATATAGATTTGATGTTGCTGATATATAAATTCTCATTCTGAATTCAGTCTTCAGGCTTCTTTGAGAGTTGTCTGAAGCAATCAGGTCAGATTACTTAGCAGTTTGAGATTTTTTGCATGTTAAAAAGTGTTACGTTGTTCTTTCTGCAGACAGTGCAGCTCATTATGGGTTCTGTTCGTTTTCTAGACAGCAGGGAATGGATGCAAGTGGGCTAGTATTTCACCCTTCAGTATCACTATGCAAATGGAAGTCATACTCTAATAAATCTCATTTGTTGTATGTCTTTTTTCCCCCAGAATTTCAAAGAATATCCCTACAACTAAAGATGTTGAACCTCTGCTTGAAATAGATGGAGATATACGGAACTTTGAAGTGTTTTTATCTTCACGAACACCTGTTCTTGTGGCACGTGATGTAAGAACATTTTTGCCATGTACTGTAAACTTAGATCCCAAGCTACGAGAAATTATTGCAGGTGAGTATCCTCTCAAATGGGAAATGACATTATTATTTCTTTCCATTTTAAGTAGAGCTACTTTGCATGTTACACAGAATCCTGATTTGTTCATCAAATCAGTCCGGTGGATTGTCTGATTTGACTTCAGTAACAGGCCATTCAGTTTCACTTAGTAGCTTTGCTGTAAAGGCCGGATCATACTTAGGCTGAAGCTTCTCTTTTGGAGCAGGAATTCATTCTTTTTGATTTGAAGACTGCTTTAGCAGGTGGAGGAAACCAATACACATTTTAGTAGTACAGATGCAAGTTGGCTTCCAGATCTTTGCAATTTTGAATAGCACCAATAAGATCCTGTAGAACCAAAGCCAGTGAAACAAAGTGGAACATCTCCATTTGGATGTATATCCTACTAGATACCCATGCAGTTGGTACCTGTGAATTACTTTTTCCCCTGCTATAGTATTATATTTAGATTCATCCTAGCATGAGTGGTTTTTATTGCACAGTGATTGTTACACAGTTCTCTGTACTTGCTTGTATTTTCAAAAAATGCAGTCAGGTTCAGCTATATGCTGTTCTGCAGAAAAACACTGCTCGGCATTAAATATTCTGAGCACTCACTGCTATTGTGGATTGATGTGACACGTGCTGTGGCACTTGTTGTCTGATCTTAGGGATTGCAGTTGCCTCTAAAGTAAGGGTAATGCATCCTAACATTTCTGCCTGTTAAGAGATGCTAAAGCTATGAAGAAAGATGGAATTTAAAATTGGATTCTTATGAGTCAAGTCAATAGTCTAGGTGGGAACTGAATTACGGAATTAATGATTCTTTTTGCCTGTCTTTTCTGTCATGACACTTTTCTTCAGTCCTCAGCTGGAATCTGTTTTGTTATTTTATTCAGCTTCCTTCTCTGCACTTGATAACTGCCATGGGGTAGCCTGACTTCGCTCAAAAGCTCTGTCTTGTTAATCTCTACAGAAACAGTACAGGTCTGACTATCACGTCAGAGACATACTTAGCATGATGTATTCCTGCATTTCCTCCCATTTGGTTTGGGATTTGTAACATGTTCTCTCTGAGAGAGACTGTTTAGAGGTGTTTAATATGCTACATAAATTCATGCTATAAGTTGCCCTAAGTCTCCTAAGGCCTTCTGTGTAGATGTGATCCTCAAGAGAAATCAACAAATGGCATTTGACGTTCTACTTGATGAGTTCTGATTGGAGTTAAATACACAAAAATGTACTCCAATGAACTGGCAAACAAATCAAAACTTTTTCAAATACTTCAAGCAAAATTCTTTCTCTTTTACCTTTTTTATTTTTCAGATGTTCGTGCTGCAAGAGATCAAATGAATATTGGAGGACTTCCTTATCCCACATTGCCTTTACACGAGGCACCTGCTAGAGCAACCTCTCTGTTCAGTCAGCCTTCCTCAGCTTGCTCTTCTACAACCTCTTTCAATGGACCTTTCAATAGTGGAGTTTTATCACCTCAACCTCACAGCAGTTACTATAGTGGTATGACAGGACCTCAGCATCCATTCTACAATCGGGTAAATAATCGAGAACCAATTAACATTCTTTTGATTTAATCTGGTAATACTGCAGATGTCATCTATAAAGTAGTAAAAGACGCATGCAGGTTTTATTTAGGCATGGAGAAAAGTCCAAAAGTTGGTAAATTTCACAGTACTGTAGTCTGGAGGAGAATGTGGTGAACACAGAAAAACAAATTACCATGGGGAAAAAAGGTCAGATCATTTTGAGACACTCTGCTCACTCGTAGGATATAGCAGGTTGAGGTTTTTTCCTTTGATTTTTCAGAGGTGAACTGTGTTCAATTGTTCACATAGTTGCTCGCAGGCATTGGAAGGGATCCTGGCCTTTTCTTGGTGACTTTGGTTAAAACATACAGAAACTTAAGTGGGGCCTACATCACAAGAATGTATGTCTGTCTTCCCTTTTGACTCTTTTTGAAGTTATTCTGGGATCTTTTCCCTAAACGAGTATTGCACTAGTTTAAAGGAATTAACAAAAATTGCATTAAAAGTACATTTCTGAGCTATTTCTGAGCTTCTGAAAACAAAGTCCTAGACATGGCTCCCTTGAAAATTCTGTGTAATCAGATTGAGTCTAAACTTTCTATTTTGGTGGGATGTATGCAGTATTTTTACACTTTATTTTTTACTTTTTTTTTTTTCTGCAGTCCTGTCGGGGGGGGGGGAGTAGGAAGCTGATAAAAGTCATAGCTTACTTCTGTGTACGGGAAGTGGTCTCAACTTCAAGTAGATTTAACCATAGGTATATGTTTAAGTTAATAAGCTGGAAAGAAAAGAGTTATTCCTAAATCAGTGTTTGTTAACCAAGGCAGAAAAGAGTACACATAGCACAAAGCTTTCTAAGTCATCTGTTCTAAAATTATTCTTCTGTACCTTCAATATAGTGATAGTATACTGTTTAGTTGAAAATAACTTTGAGACATACACTTTGTAGTCCAACACGGATAAACGCTTGCCACACAAATCTTTATGCTGATACTAGCTCAGATTTGTTAAAGTAGGTGTTACACAGAATGCAGGTACTGTGTGGCAGCTCTGTTTTTGCGCCTGTGTTACTGTACATGACAAGTATGGGGTAATATGTTGTTGAAACTTGTATGTGTTTTTGGCTCTAATAAGCATTACAGAAGCAGTTATTGGTGAGTCATAAGCTGTTCTTCCCATCAGGTTGTTTGTATCAAGTGCATACACAAGCATGCGTTCTTTTTTCCCTGATGAAGGCTAAAATACTTCTGGCTTGGCCTTTGTCTTTGAAATTTTATGCTGCCCTTCTAAGGTATAATTCGTTGTAGTGTTTTACACTTTCAAATGTGGACAAAGAGCTGTATTCACTACCTTGGAGTCATAAAGGTACGGTCATGAATGTCACATACTGAGATAAGTGATGAAAACTACATAATAGTAGGAAACACAGGCTGAAAGGCTGTTTCCTTCAGTGGTGTTTATAAAAAGAACAGCAACTAAAGAGTAGGTTCTCCCCAGTAGAAGTTTCTGGGACAGGTATTGTTGGTCATATACCTGTATGACACAACATAATAGGTTCAAATGCTTCTGTGGAAATGCCTGAGGTCTTACGCAAAAATGCTCTAAGTTCTGGGGATAGATGCCATATTCTGACCAGTAAGTGATTCCTGTCCTGCTGTCTTTAAGCATTAGTTTGTGCTTAAGAAAAAAGCCTTTGAGCTGCTGGGGAAAATAACTGTATATTTTTAGGAAATACAATTTTTTTTTTTTTATGTGTGTATGTTTCTCCTTTGTTCTTTTTATGTCCTTATGCTAGTTTCCAGTGACATAATCTATTGATTTTGGGTTAAAGCCCCATTCTCCCTCTGTATAGCTGTGAAAGAAAGATAACAGTCCTGTTTGCCAGCTCTTCAGCTTGGCACTTTGGCTCTCAGTGTAGGACTATACTGGACATGCACATTTTACCACTGTCTAATGGCATGGCAACAAGCTGGATTCAAGTTCAGCTTCTCAAAATCACTACTATCATGGATCTTTGTGGAGATCATATTTCTTATGGGGAAGATCAGAGCAGTAGGCAAGTCTAAGTGGGATTTCCTGGGTGGGAACTCGAAATTCTGGTGTTTGAAGACTTATGTTTTTTCCAGAAGAGGACCAAATTGAGCAAATTCTTTGATGTCTTGGAAAAATAATGAACACCACACTTACATTTTATAGCCTATTTGCAGATTTGGAAAGCAGCTCTAGACTGGTTTTTGCTCAACATATGTTTATGTTGATCTCATGTTTTCATGATATCTGTACTTCAAATGAAGATCGAGTCTGTAGAGTTTAAGCCTATAACAGAATTAATCCCACAGTTGGGAAACAGTGGAGTAGCTGAAGTGGGCTCAAGGCATAATTAGAAATTATGAAAGAATTGTGGGATAATTGCCTATTCACCAATTATTTTTTCATTGCTTTGTAGTTTGATGACTCGCAACCACCAAACAGGTGCTCACTACGTGTTTCAGTGGATAGGCTTTGCAGTGAGAGCTAGGCACTTGAATGCAGTACAATCATTAAGTATTTCATGCTTGGGGGGTTTCCACGCAGTTTAAGCTGTTAGTGGAAAACTGAGGTATTAAATTACTCTAGAAATAATACTCTAGAACTTTTTCTGAATAGATTTTAATTTCCAGAATATACCATAGAATCTGTGCCTTTTGGCAGTGAAATAATTTTACATCTGTGAATTTTCTGAACCATCCTATGCTAGCCAATAACTGTAAGGCAAAGGCTAGGTATTAGTTCTTCTAACTATTTAAAAAAAAAAACCACCAAAACTTCCCTGTTTAGGCTAATGGTTACGATGCATATCATGTAATTTCATATGTTGTAAAAGCATATGAATTTTTTTGTGGGTAATTGTGTGAAAGCGTGCAGAGAGACTCCCTTTAGCAGCTAAGGATATAGAACCGTTTGTATTTTCCATAAATTGCTCATAGTTGTAGCATCTGCCATCTAAGTAATTGCTGTATGCAGGAGTTAAACTTGAATTTCTCAGTTCATTTCTAGCTGCTTCTGAATGCAGGGGTTTTTTAGTCCTTGTTGACTAATCCGAAGTGGACTATTTCCACAAATTGTACTCTTCCCTCATAGATTGGCCCTTGAGTCTTAAAGTTCTTTATACTGAATGTGGTGCAGTGGGGTAATCAGAATCTTGTCATGTGCAGAAACACAAGCCAGATATATTCTGTTTTGTTAAATAGCTGGAAAATGCAGTTTTGAAAATGCTGTGTATAGAAGCATCAGAAATCTGTAATACAGACATTGTTTTGAGATTTGTACATTCGGGTTGGGTTTTGGGGGGGTTTCGGTTTGGTTTTTTTTTTTTTTTCATAACTGCACAATGAATTGAAAGCAGTGAAAGCTATAATTCTGCTTTTTCTAATGTCTAAAGACTTTATTGCCTTTTAGTACATTGCCTTAAAAGGGAATTGATAAGGACATTAAAATCTTAGATTTTTAAATAAAACTCAAATTCACAGGTTAAAACAAAATTTCACAGTATTGGACAAGCAGTTTGTACTTCTTAACTGCATTACTTGTAAGGTTCATAACTCTGAAATGTGTGCTCATGCGTCTGTGCACACACATACACACACGTTTCGTTGCATGCCAGTGGGTAGCATGTGAATTTTAGAAAACGTATTTATACGCTTGGGTTTAGCACAAAGATTGGAGCGTATGGAGTCATTTCTTCACATGGAAGTGTATTTGAAATTCTGAGATCTCTGTATCTTCTAGAAGTGACTTTAATGAAAGTTTTAAGTTCTCATTCAGACCCTTTACAATAATGTGCTGATGGGACTTTTTGAAACTCGGGTAGTGTTTGTTTTCTCAAAATTTGTTAGTAAAAAGGGATAAAAAAGTACCTGGTTACAAAAATCATTATAAGAATTTACTGTTGTTTGTTGGGGAAAATGTATGTTTTACTTTTTTATATATTTGTTTTATAACAATTAATGTTGTCCTTTAAAAATGGTATTTGTATTGAACAATATGCATTAACGTATTTCAGACGAAGCTCATATATTGTCTGCTATGAAAATCTATTTATAGATTTATAAAATCTGGTGTTGGTGGAAGCCTTCAGATTGGTGACCACAAATATCTGAAGTTCTGGTGGTGCTGTTATGTATCACACTTTTTTTTTTAACAACTCTTTTGGGTATTATGAATCATTCTGAGTTTTACTGAGTATCTGATTTTGAGTTTAGCATGTCAGAATGAGCAGAATTATCAGAATTGTCTTTAAATTATCCTTTGCCCGTATTCAAAATAGGTGTTAGAGTGTAGCTATCAAATCCACTCCAACCCTGTTTCTCCAGAGAAAAATGCCAGAGAACCCATGGGGAGAGTACAAGGGGATTGGTTGCTGAGGGATTTTGAAGAACTCGCTGCAGAGCTTATGACTGAATTCTGTTCAATGCAAAATGTAAAGCAAGCTATTAGTAATTGCTGTTTTCACTTTATTAAACTCAACTAAAGGATGTGTTTTGTTGAAATAATTTTTATTTTATTACTACATTTTGATTTGTGTAATTGTTTGTCCCTTTTTTGTTACATTTTTTTTTTTTCCATAGCCATTCTTTGCCCCATATCTTTACATGCCAAGGTATTACCCTGGCAGTTCTCATCTCATCTCACGTCCACCACTAAAAACGAGTTTGTCCAGAGATCAGAGCAATGGCCTAGTAAGTATTTTGAAGGATAATTCGAATACTAACCTAGACAATAAATATAGTGAGTAATGAATATGAAGGTTATTAATGGTGATTCACTATTAGACAAGTACATGCTCTGTATTATAAATATTTTAAACAAAGGTGTTATTAACATGTAACCTAAAATGTATTTTGTTTTAACTTTAGAAATTCCTCACAGAGGAAAACCAATTTTAACCTCTAAGTGTCAGCATTAGAGGAGTATGACCTGTAATACTGGCAGGAAAACGTTTTGATGAAAATGCCAACTGTACTATAGTAAATAAATTGATATGGTGCAATATTGTAATTTTATCTTCAATTTTTTTAATAATAGAAATTCTGTAACATCCAGTGAAGATAAAATGGCATCTTTTAATGTTGGAAAGAATACTAGAAATTGGAAGGCCAAAGTAGAAAGCTAAAATGAATGTTTTAAATATTTAAGTAAAACAAAATACATTTTAGTAAAAATACATTTTATCTTAAGTATGCATCAGTTGTGGCTTGGTTTTGCAAGTACATATAATTCAACTTTACCAGTTGAAAAGGAAAAATGAGCAGACTTTTCTAGCTTCCTATAAAATAATAAAATTCCTATTTAACAGTATTTATTCTACTAACAGATGGCTGTTCAGATGGAATTAAGAGATGAGGAAAGCTAAAAAAGTAAAAGCCTCACTTGTCGATCACTTTAATTCTAGGATATTGATACAATGAGCAAAGCTATTTAAAAGGTGGTAAAATGTTTAATCTCTTGAAGAAACATGTTTCTGTTGAATTATGTATTTCAAGATCATTCTCATTTACTGTTTGCTTCATATTTTTTGTTGAGCCCTTGATCATTTTACCCAAACCATGATATTTTGTTGTTGTTAGGATGTTATCAAGGAGGATGCTGATGAGGGGCTTCCTTCACCCACAGACCCCTCAATGGTAAATGAGTAGTCATGTGGTGTGGAAATTTTAGCATCTCATTGCTTTTTCAGCAGTAATGAGTCTGCATTAATCGTAACTGCAGTTCACTAACACTGCATCAGTGGCTTTGGTGGGCAAATAGAGTAGTTGAAAACTAATGTAGTTTGTGAATGAATTTAAGAGCTAATATTTCACTTATGTATATTTTTCCTTGTAGATTTCCCCTTACCTTTCTCAGTAGCTGTGGTTGAGCTTTCAGTAAAGAGAGTGTTGTGGTAGCTAGAGTGAAGAATGACAGCTGGTCACTTAGCGCTTAGATTTGTTTTCTCAGCTTTAGTCAACTGATCCCTACTTCTGGTGACATAAAGCTATTGCAGTTAACACACTATAAAGCACCTCTCAATAGAAAGAAAAATAAAACTGCCAGTCACAGGCTCATTCTTGAGTCAGAATGCTAGCATCTGCCTTTTCCATAACTTGTTTTTGGTTTATCCTAAGGATTTACAGAAAGATGTCATCTTTATGGGTATCTGTTTGAACTCTAATTGTGGGAATCAGTGGAAAATCATTCTCTGTTACCAAAACAAAGAGGTTAATATCATTGCCCTTATTTCTCTAATAGTTGCTGCCAGTAGATGTTGGCAAGAGGTATAGTTTGATCTTGGCTTTTTTTTTTTTTTTTTTTCAAGTAAACCATTGCACGAAAGTCTTTCCATTGTTGTGCTGTGGGGAAAAAAAAGCCACCCCCCACCTTCCCCCCACCAAATTCCAAAGCTGTGTTTAACTGCACATAGCTGTCATTGAGCAGCCACATATGGGTGCTGCAATGGAAAATGTACCCTGAAGTTCTTTCTCCCAAGTCATTAGCTGCCTTGTGTGAAGGAATGACTTTGGAGTCATTTTTTCTTGTAGTACATTTTTGGAGATGCTGATGCCTCCCCTGTGTTTGATTCATTGTCTCAGTAACCCATTCTCTTTCCAGTCCTTTGCAGCTTTTCAGTGAGGAAAAAGTAACTACTTCCTGAGAAAGTCTTAGAATGATGGCTGAAGTATGTGTGTAACAGTGAATGTGAGAAGGCACACAAGCTTGGAAGAGTGGGATTTAGTTTCAGGGCAAACTAGTGAATGAGCTCCGGCAGCAGACCTGCACCTGGTTGCTCTTCTGCTTGCTGCTCTGAGTGTGTATCTTCAGCAAACACATAGGCTGCGGTTTCAAAGAGGAGTTTAAAAGGCTCATGTAAGTTATGTAGTCTGTTGGCTGTAGGTATGAAAATGCAGGATTTAGACTATTAAAAAGAAACTTTGTTTGAAACAATGATAACGGAGAATTTTATTAGATTTGGTTTTTAGTTTAATTTATACTACGGTCAATCTGCATAGCACAGCACATCAGATCATACACTTTTCCAAGACTTAGCAATATTTAACCTGCAGTGTAAATCTAAGCTTTTGCATTTTTTGAAATCTCTTGGGTAGCTGTCAAGAACATTTGTTAGTAAGGGTATGGTATTCTGTGTGCCTGGGAGGATGCCTCATCAGGGTTTCATCTGTCTAAAACCACTTCTTTTGTAGACTTTATTGAAATTTCTGTGACAAGAAGCAGTATCATATTCAGTTAGGACCTTCGATTATCCACAGGTGATGGGCACAATAATTTTATCCAGCTATTTAGGTAGCTCTTAATTGATGGGTCATTGCTACTATATAAATGATACAGCTTTTATTTATTAAATGAATTGGGGCATGCAAAGTAATGAAATAAACGAAAAATCTGTACAAAGTAGTTAAAGAACACCAAGATGTGTAATTGGTTTGGTGATTGAAAACAAGAGGAGCGTGTAGAATCAAAACTGTCTGTCATTCAAAGCTGGCAAGGAGCCAGAAGTGTTACAATTTTAGTTGTGTGTAAAATAGAGAATAATTATTATTTTGAATATTTAAGCCTTACAGGGCGGAACACCAATTTTGTCAGGAGTATCAATTTTTTTCATACAGCTCGTCATTGCTGATCCCTGCATGAGCTGACAGAGCTGTGTCAAGGATGTTACACGATCTAGTTAAGGCCCTGTGTTCTTGTCAGTCTGACACTGGAGTTGACCGAGTCCTGAAATTTCAGATCTTATTCATTAGTCTTGTAAAATTAGCATAAGTGAAGGTTAGCTTAGTGGAAATCAGAAATATTTTGTGAGCAGTCATCCTCTATCAAGAATTTGACTTACACCACCTTCTATATTTGGATTCTGTTGCTGATGTTAAGACTTGTCTATCTTAGACTGTAGTTTACTCTTCTTTACTGAATGGAACAAAACATAAATGTCAAGGTTCTGTACCTGGGTCAGGGCAATCCCAAGCACAACTGCGGGCTGGGAGGAGAATGGATTCAGAGCAGCCCTGAGGAGAAGGACGTGGGGGTGTTGATTGATGAGTAGCTCAACGTAAGCCAGCAGTGTGTGCTTGCAGCCCAGAAAGCCAACTGTATGCTGAATCGAAAGCAGTGTGGCCAGCAGGTTGAGAGGTGATTTTTTCCCTCTCCATTCCTCTCTCATGAGATCACACCTGTAGTGCTATATTCAGCTCTGCAGCCCCTAACACAAGAGGGACATGGACTTGCTTGAGCAAGTCCAGAGGAGGGCCACAAAGATGATCAGAGGGATGGAGTACCTGTCCTATGAAGACAGGCTGAGAGAGCTGGGTTTTTTCAGCTTGGGGAAGAGAAGGCTCAAGGCATTAGAGCAGTTTTCCAATACTTTAAGGGGGCCTACAAGAAATCTGGAGGAGGGCTTTTTACAAGGGCATGTAGTGATGGGACAAGGGGGAATGGCTTTAAACTGAGAGTAGGCTTGATGAGATATTTTAGGGTATTGTCTGAAATCGCTGACAAAAATTGAATTGACTTAATATGTCGGCCTTTGCACATCTGTGATGAAGACAAACATTCATTTCTGCTGGCTTTACTATAAAAATGGTTATTTCTGACAGGAACTGCAGAAACTGCGCAGTGCTCTTCTGAAGAGTTTATCATTGGATTGTAGCGTTACCGATATATGTTCACAGTATTCCCTGTTATGTTAGAAATTAAACTAACATTAGCAGTGAGTATATGTCATAAAACTAATTGTGTGCTTTAGTTTGCATTGTTAATTATGACTTGTTAGGATGCAGCTTGTCGCAATATAATTGTTTTGTTTAAATATTTTTTTTTCATACTGCACTGAATATAAAATACCTTAAGATGTAGTATGTGTGCTTTGAATGAGAACTGACATGGCCCAGATCATGTAGCACAGGCACACATACAGTATGCTTTTAAGAAAGTGGAAGTGCTTCTCAGAAATTGGAGCATGAATGAAAATGTGTGTCATGGGAGTTTTCTTGTGTGGATTTTCCAGGTGCTTTTATGTAGTGTTTTTGTGCTTTGAATATTTGTTCTTGAAAGAAGTACTTTTTCAGTTCTGGGTAGAAAATGGAGGAGTGGGGGGATTTTTTTTTTTTTTTTTTCAGGGTTTGACATGGATTAAGTTTTCAAAGTTATTTGAGGTCTGTTGGTGGTACAATGTGACCTTGAAATAGAATGTTTGGTTAAAAACAGGATTTTCCATCAGAAACATAATGTAAAGCTTTTATGCAAGCAAAATACATTGTGTTGTTTTCTTACAAGTACAAAATGGAGTAGTCTGCTCATAGGAAAATAGTATTTGTATAGCATATACTCAATGTAGCATCTGAAGGTCTATCTTAAGTGTTTCATTATGTTATGAAAATATACCGTTTGTGCCCTAACACTGATTTCCTCTGTTTACTTCAAAGTGTGTCATCTGTATTTTCAACCTTTCTGCTGTCACTTTAAGCTGTTGTTTTCCTTTCATTCTGTTTTGTCCTTTTCTCGAAGCTGTGTAAGTCTGGGTTAAACAGACAGGTACAGCCACTTTCTGTGAATTGTCATTCCCTTATTTCAGAGTCATTTTGGAAGCTATCATACCGGTGCTTCATGCTGGGCTGTCTGTAAACTAATGCTCATTACTAGCCTTGAGGTTTGTTTTGACAAGCTGCTTTTAGCTTTTGCATGGCAAATACTTTTCAGACTAATGTTCTCTAAGTATCTTTAACAAAACCACTAAGGCTGAAAAATGTGTCAGTTTAAGTACAGTTTTAATTCACTTACATGATGACAATATCCCTAAAGCTATTACATTACTTATTCTTCAGAGAATGCTTTTTATAAAGAATGATTTGGATTAATGTGCATATATTTCAAACAGTTCACACTAACAAAAACAGTCTAAATATTTTAGTGCTTTTCTGTATTATTTTTTAATACACAGCAAAGTTTCTAAACTAACTCTAAATGCATGCAGAATGATTTGTTCTTCACTGGTAAAAAATATTTTGATCTGAAGGAAAGCTGTTAAATTAAAAATGTTTAAAACTTTTCTTCATTTATTTGTAGATACATGATAGATAATGTATTTAATAGATTCAGAGAACTAAGGCAATTGCTTGCACGCATTGCTTAGGGATCATTTATTTTAGTAGTGCCACAGTGTAATTTTAGCTATAATGATTTCTTTTATTTCAATTGATAAGCTTCCTTTCACAAAATAATTAAGATTTGAATTAACTTAATAACTTTTCTTTATTGATGTATTATCTAACTCATACCAATAGTAAATAGTGTGTCTATGGGGAATTAATAGACAAAATAGTATTCTGAAGGAAAACTCAGGTTTGTTTTTTTTTAAGGAAAAATACAAATGTATGTTTAAAAAGTATATGGTAAATAGCTCCAGGACGAAGCTTCGTTCCATCATCTTCATTTGATGGTTGGCTTATGTCTTTAACATGATAAAGATTTTAGCTGTACTAAAAATCAGACCAGATTAAGACCTACATTTCCTCCTTTAGATGCTTAATATGATAACTAGTTAGATATTGCAGGCACCTATTAAGGGAAACATTGCAGAATCTGAAACTGTCTTGTCCTCAGAAGGAGTACCAAGCCCCTAAGTTTGCAGTAAGACTGCAGTGGCATTATAATGCTTAATTTTTCTGCAATAATTTAGGGGGACTGCCTACCCAGAAAATGTTTGTCTGGTATCCAGTTGGCATCAAATAAAAATGTAAATGGTCAAAGGAACAAAGATGAGTTCCCCAGTTCTGTTTTCAGGCAAGTGTGCAAAGGCTTGGAGTCCCCACAACTTCTTGTTACATTCTAGAATGAAGTTGGTAGTTTACCAGTTTTGAGTCTATTACAAGCACATCTGGCAGAAAAATGATGAAGGCTTACATATAATAACATCTCAACTGTGAAACTCAGAATAGCTAAGGTGGGGAGCATGCCTGCCTCCCCAGATCAGGTATCTCTGTTAACAGTAAGTTAGAAATAACTTTGAGGTTAAATGGTAGTAGATAGTGAGGTTTTGGATTTGCTGTCTTGGAAGTAATACTTGAATAAATTCTTCTTAAATATCATGGTTTAGAAACTCAGATATAGTTAATGCCATTCTGTGTGATAATCCTTGGTTTTCATAAGCAATATATTTGGATCTATTAATTTATATTCTGAAAGATTAAATAACTATGAAGTAATTAAATAAATGTAAAAAAAAAAAAAAGTATCGTGACTAAACCAGTCTTCATTGGTGATTTCAGAAGTATATATAACTTAAGTCTGGATAGTCAAAATGCACTTTTACATCCCAGGGTTTATGCATGTGACTGATGAGTTCTGAAGCTTTAGAAGCATTTTTGCATCCTCACAAATTGAGCTTTGGTGCATGGCCTACAGTGCTGAAACCCAAACTTCACTTTCAGAAAAAAGTGGGGTGCCACTGTCCTTCCAGGAGAAGGGCATACAGATATTTCATAGCTGATAGAAATGGTTCTGATTTTGCTTTTAGGAATTTGGAATCACTAGCATAACTGTTTAGAGCTTTGCACTTTGCTCCTACTTAATGCACAGGTCCCCATCCAGGAAGAATGGGGTGTTTTGAGAACATACTATCCTAGTATACTGACTGCCTACAGATGCATTTGTTTTGCTTTCTCCAAAATTCCCAGAAGCTGGCAACATTAAGAGGACAACTTCTGTGTTACAGATCTGAGTTGTGAATAATTTCTACCTCGATCTTGCCAAAGTTTGAGATACATGAAGCATCCTTATAGCATCTTGGAGGGCAGTGGCAGTGCTGCTGTCTGTTTCTGTACTGTGGTACACAGCTCCTTGGCTGATCTTGCATAAATGGAGCTGAAGGAACCTCTGGAAAGTGGAGGTTGCTAAAATTACCCAGTGAATCCAAGTAACTGAGGAATTATGGTTTAGGTCATCTTGGATTCTAAACCAGGAGTTTTTAAGACAGGAAAATTGAAAATGTGTCTGCATTATTAAAACAAACCAAAAAGCAAACCACCAAAACCCAAACTAAATACTAAAATCGGGGGAAACTGAACAAAAGTGCACTTGAAATTGATTAACCCTTACTTAATATTTCTGATTCTGATTTTTATGCTGCTTTTCTTAAATAATAGAGAGTTATTTTCTCAGGCAGGACCCAGAATGCTGTGGTTTTTTTCTCATATAAATACCTATAAATAAATGTTTGCCAGTATATAGGTAGTTTGATAGTAATTAAAAATGCCTGTGCATTCTTATTCTCATCCCTTTATTTTAAAATGTAGTTGAGCACAGCTTGATTTGTGTTAGTGTATATTGTGAAATTCTGGGTGTGCTGAGTATCTGAACAAATCTCACGTGCACATTTTCTCACTTCTTACAGGGAGCAGGCACAGGGTCGACTTCAGGAGTATCGCACGTGCCTCTGAGCACAATGAGTGTGGAAGCTGTGTGTGAGAAGCTAAAGCAGATAGATGGTCTGGACCAAAGCATGTTACCTCAGTACTCTGCAACTATTAAAAAGGTATTAGCTGAATTTCGTTGATGTGTTCAGTACCTAAACATGGAGATAAACATGGAAATATTTAGTTGCCTCTTTTCTTGAAAATACTTATTTAAACGCATCAGATGTCAAAACAGCATCCTGACTTCTACACATGCTAAGTTTGGAGGACAATTAAATACAGGCATATATTTTTTCAGAGCAAATGCTCTCTCTCAAGGAAGAAAACCAGAAATATAAGTGCTGATGAGACTTTATTGTAAGAAAAGAAGCAAGAAAATGGTTTCAAAATTGCCATGTTAAGTAGGGTTGCAAATATGTTCTATATTCAGGTAGCAACATCTTTTTCCCCATGAGAAATTTGCACATCTCTTGTAAATGAGTATTGAAGTTGTTCCATTTATCTCTTACCACATTTTTCTGCTGCTGCATTTTTTCAGAGACATTAACACTGAATCATTTTTGTGTTTATTACTTTTTTCACTGTTCTTTGTGCTTCTTTCACAAAGAAAGAAGGGAAAAATACAGAGGTTGTCATTAGTGAATGTTTTTGCTGAGCTTGCTTGATCCTGGTATCCCTCATATCTTAAAAAATACAGGGAGGCTGTTGATTCAAAGATTAAGAGACAGTTTTATCATAGGAAAAAGCTTCAGTGGTACTGCTTAAAGTAAGAAGTAGAATGTCAGATTGCAGCTCATTAAGTATAGCTGCAAAAAAATCCAGTTGCTTTGGTGGCTCTAGAGCACTAAAAGAGTGTGTGCTCATCAGTTATCTCTAATGAGATGTCCCTTATTTATATTTTTACATTTCTTACTACGAGATCATGTGAAAAGAAAGAATGAAAATGGCTCATCCTGGTCTTGTTCCTGGTTTGATTAAGACCGTCTGCTGGGATATGGGAGCAAAACCACTGAGACCTATCAGACTTAGCAGAGCTCTCAGCTTGGGTCTTCTGTTTTGTGGCTACTGTCCTAAGACACGGTTCCTCTTTTACCTTCTGTCTATCCACTGATGCATAGTATAAAGAGAAACACTTACCATTTTTGTGTAGTGAAAAGGGTTCTGTATTGAATCTGGTGCTGTTGGAAGTTAAGCACTATATAAACATGCCTGACATAAAATGGTGTTTAGGCACTTCCGTGTTGATCTCTGAATGATGATAGAAGTCTAGTCTTCTATCCCCAGGTATCCCTGGTGATGGGAGGATTGCAAGCCTGCTTTTATGCAGGGAGTGATCTTTGATGCCTCAAGCCAGGGGACAGATGGTACCTGGGACATAACTGTGTTATTACCTTCAGATACTTGGGTGTCTGCAGTCCATTTGTCTTCTGAGTCTGGGTAAATGTAAGCAGATGAATGTGGCTTATTGTCTGTGAAAATTTCTACCACTGATATGTTATTTCCGTATGTCTGTTTATAGAACACAATTGCATTGCTTTTCATGTACACGTTTGTGATGGGTCTAATGTTTTCATGACATACAAGTTCTTCTTGTCCATCGGCAGTCATCAGTAAACATTCTCTTATAAAAGCATGTATTTATTATACAGGATTGGACTAAAGAATGATGTTGGGGAGTTTCACTAGTAGTGCCCATCAATATATCCAATTTTAATTACCTTTTTAGTCTGTTACTGCCACACCATAATTCTTGTTTCAGTAATTTACATTATTTAGTTTTATTGTTTTAGGCAAATATAAATGGCCGTGTCTTGGCTCAGTGCAACATTGATGAACTGAAAAAAGAAATGAATATGAATTTTGGTGACTGGCACCTGTTCAGGAGCATGGTAAGACTTTCTCTTCAGTAATCAGGTCATTGTCAATTAGTCTTTTTCATTATGAACCTTAGTTTCTCTCCCCTGCCTCCACCTGTTTCTTTCTTCTTATTATCACCTTGAAGGTGATAAGTAGTATCTTAAAACATGCATGCATTTATTATTTTGTTACTTTGTCTTTTTTCTTGAGCACTTTAATGAAGGACTGGTTGCCTATGGATTTGCATCTTAATTGATTGTGAACTCTGCAGTTTTGCCTCCTCTTTCTGTAAGATCTGTTTTTCCTGTACGATTCCCTTTTCCCTTCAGTTATTTTAATGAAAGTGTCAGAACTTGATTCTCTTTGAAGCCTCTGTCCTTCTGTTAAAAGTTCGTCAGGGAGTTCAAAGTATATCAGTGTGAGGAAGAGGACAGCCAGGCAGGTGAGGTGCATGGCACACAATTGCTTAAGCATGATTTTTAGGGAAACTGAAGCTAAATGTCAAGCCAATGAGATAAATGTACAATATTCAATTGACATATATTTTATAATGTGAGAATACTGTATTGCGTGCTATTATTGAAGCATATATATAGATACCTAATTCCCCCCATTTCTCTCCCCTCAGTCTGAGAGTACAGTGAGGGTTATCATCACAGCAAACTGTGTTTTCTCTTAAGTATTTTTAGTATATGGTCAGTTTTCTGTCTGAAAATAACAGTATGTCTCTCAAGTGCTAAATCAGTCTTGAAAACACTGAAAATGTCCAGATGAGATTTATTGTTAGATTCAGGCTGATTAAGCTATAAACCAGAAGTATTTAGGTTTGCTTTTAAATTTGTAATTAATTACTTGGTTTTACAAGAATTTAAGTGTTTCCTTTTAAGGGTCTGGGCAGTAATAAAAGTAATACGTAAATTTAAAAAATTATTAAATATTAAGATGTGATTCGCAGGAGACAAAGAATGCAGTAGAGCTGCGAATGGACTTTTTTCTTCACAGTTTTCCGTGGTCAAAACCACATATGCAAGTACACTTTTACAGTTGTGAATTCCTTTTTCCTGTTTTTAATAGAATTCTTCTTTAAAAGTTTTGAGAACTTCTGTTTATATAAATTACTGTCTCTTTTTGTGTTAAGATACTTGAAATGAGAAATTCAGAAAACCAGGCTGTTCAAGAAGATTCTCGTGGAACAACTGAGCATATTAGCACTGCAATTCCTCATAGTGAACTTACTCGTCGTCCTGGGCATAACACTGAGTTGCCTCACACTGACCTTACGGGTCTTTCTGGTCAAGCTCCCTACACGCTTAACTTCAGCTTTGAAGAACTCAATACAATTGGTCTTGATGAAGCTCCTACACGACACAGTAACTTAAGTTGGCAGGTATTTAGTAGAGAAATGTATTTTGCTTGCTAAACTGTGTGGTAAAGGGTTTTTTCCAGTCTTGGATGCAAACAGGTCAAGAAGTAAGTCTGCTGTGACAGTTCAGATACTTTCAGTTCCCAGTCTTGGCAAAGACCTTTTTGCAGACATGTAAGCTCTAATCACACTCTGAGTCAGTGTCTTTAGCCTTTGCCATCTAAAAACTGTTCATCTGTTGCAGTAATCACTCTTCAAGAGAAAAAAATCAAAACTCTCATACTTTTCCCATCTATCTCAGGCTGATGTTCTGCATGATTTCCGCTTAGCGTAGTATTCAGACTTTGTGTATGAAATATTTTAGCTACATGCTAGCCAGATGTTATGCTATTGAAAGGATTACAGGTACATTTATTAGGGTTTTTTTTAAACAGACAACTACAACCATGACATCAGAGTCTTGTCCTGTCAGTGCAGTATCTGTTCATAGACTCTAGAGCTGTCATCCTTCCCTAATTATAGTTTCTGACATTGGTTATGGTCAGTTTTCTTCTGTATCTCATGAAATCACCCAAAGTATGTAATTTTCTTTTGTCCTTTTTAAGAAATCCAGACAAATGAGCTGGTATCTAAATAGAGATTAGAATAAAGAATTAACAAACAAAACAAAAAGCCAAATCTAAACATTTGGCAGCTTTTTAATCTCTGGAACTCTAAATTAGAAAATCATGAAGGTGCATCAAAATAGGAAAATACCCCAAATTGCTAGCTATAGGTGATATTTTTAATATCCAGAATTCAGAGGTAGATTTCTATCCCAGATACCCCTGTGGATGTCATGCATGCTTGTGTGTGTGTGATTACCCTTACTGCCTATTTCCAGCAACATATCAATGTATGTTTTTCCAAACCAAAGTGGCATGATTCACATTTGTTATGTCATTTTGTGTCAAAAGCACAGAAGGACATCAAAGAAAATATATTTTTAAACACTCTTTAAAATGAGAGTTTAAATAAAGAGTGCTTCTGATGTCCATATAATTATCTGAAGTTGAATCAGAAGAATTAGAAAGGTAGTTTCTCCTTAAGAAAACATGAGAATTCACCTGCTGGAATTTTTGAAGTTGATACTGATAAAAAAGAACACTGCTGCTTCTCTGTTGTGGTGAGTTGACCCCGGTTGGATGCCAGGTGCCCACCAAAGCTATCACTCACCTCTTCAGCTAGAGAGGGGAGAAAAGATGTAATGAAAAGCTTGTGAGTCAGGATAAGGACAAGGGGAGATCACTCACCAGATACTGTCACGGGCAAAACAGACTGCACTTGGGAAAATTAGCTTAATACCAATCAAATCACAGTAGTATAATGAGAAATAAAACCAAATTTTAAAACCCCTTCCCTTCTTCTTGGGCTTAACTTTACTCCACAGTTCTCTACCTCATCCCCTGTCCCAGGGAGACAGGGAATGAAGGTTGTGGTTAGTTCATTACATGTTGTCTCTGTTGCTCCTCCCTCCTCAGTGAAGAACTCCTCACACTTTTCCCTCTTGTGCACTGCAAAGTTGAGCAGGTTTCCTAAAGCACTTCCTGCTTAAGTCAATGCATCAGCTCCAGTGCATGGGGCACTGCACTTCTTCAGTAGTGAGCATCCCCATTATATGTGTGACATGAAGCCGTATGTTCAGCCACTTTCTACTCCTTTACTTTGTTCACCTAGACCTGAATTCTAGTACTTAATAGATGGCTTAGATCCTATGCCTATGGAGTTCTCTATGTGCACACTAAAAGAGAGCAGACTTGGGTGCAAAGAGAAATATGTTTGTCTGAGAACTGATTTTTTCTGAAATCAGCTATATGCAATGGAATATTGCCAGGATATATTGAAGTACGTAGGATAGAGATCTTTTAAAAATGTGTTTGAGAGATGCTCAGCATTTAGATGAAGTCTGTCTTTAATAAAAAAATGCTAATTTTATAATGTACAAAAATGCGTTAGAAAAGCCCATCTTGACATACAAATTCAATTGTTATAATTATATACTCAAGAGAGTTAGCCTAAAATGCACTGGATAAAATGCTTGTTTTGTGGTAATCTTCCTTTATAAGGACCAACAATAAGAATACTTTGTAAGTTTAGTGAATGTGTGTGTGATTGCATATATATGATTATAGTAAGCATATTTTAACTATAGCATTCACAATTTCACTTGCATAATCTATTCACAGCAACAAAAAAATAAGCACATACTTAATGCATTGAATTATTTAATTTAAAAATATCAGTAAAAATAGATAATTCATTTAACTGTTGTCTCTCTTCTTTCTTTCTTTTTTTTCCAGTCACAAACTCGCAGAACTCCAAGTCTTTCAAGTCTTAACTCTCAAGATTCTAGTATCGAAATATCAAAGCTTACTGACAAGGTACAGGCAGAATATCGAGATGCATATAGAGAGTATATTGCTCAAATGTCCCAGTTAGAAGGAGGTGCTAATTCTACTACAGTAAGTGGTAGATCCTCCCCTCATAGTTCAAGTGCCTTCTATATGGGGCAGAGTACATCAGGAGGTTCATTGCATTCCAGTACAGAACAGGATAAAGGAAAAGACAGTGAACAGAAACAAGATGATGGAAGAAAGTCCTTCTTGCTGAAGAGGAATGATGTTGATTACAGTACTTCAGGTGTTTCTACTAATGATGCGTCTCCTTTGGATCCTATTACTGAAGAAGATGAAAAATCTGACCAGTCTGGTTCCAAGCTTCTCCCAGGAAAGAAGTCTTCAGAAAGAACAAGTATTTTCCAGGCTGCAGATTTAAAGCTCAAAGGAGGTACTCTTCGGTATCAGAAACTTCCAAGTGATGAAGATGAGTCGGGAACTGAGGAATCAGATAATACTCCACTTCTTAAGGAAGGTAAGGATAAGAAGACAGATGGCAAAATTGAAAAGCAGCCCAAATCTCCAGAACATGGATCTGAACCTATTAGAACCTTCATCAAAGCAAAGGAGTATTTAACAGATGCCCTTTTGGATAAAAAAGATTCGTCTGATTCTGGTGTAAGATCCAACGAAAGTTCTCCAAATCATTCCCTCCATAATGAAGGAGCAGATGATTCACAGCTTGAAAAGGCAAATCTCATTGAGCTTGAAGATGACAGTCACAGTGGAAAGAGAGGAATTCCACACAGCCTTAGTGGCCTTCAAGATCCAGCTGTGGTTCGCATGTCTATTTGCTCAGAAGATAAAAAAAGCCCTTCTGAAAGCAGCTTGATTGCAAGTAGCCCAGAAGAGAATTGGCCAGCTTGCCAGAAAGCCTTTAATTTAAATAGAACCCCTAGTACAGTAACCTTAAATAATAACAGTGCTCCAAACAGTCGAGCTAATCAAAATTTTGAAGAAATGCAAGGTATCAGAGATTCACCTCAAATTGTCCTGCACCCTGGCTCAGGTTCCAGTTCAACTGCAGTTCACAATGAGAACCTGAAGAGTGTTGCTCACAAGCGGAGCCAGCGTTCAAGTTATACCAGGCTTTCAAAAGATTCGTCAGAGCTCCACACTGTTACAGCCTCAGAAGGGGCTGGTTTTGGAGAGGAAAGAGAGAGTATCCTGTAAAAAGCAGCCAGGTTAAACCAGAGTATGCCCATGAGTTGTAGCTTGCTATGAGTTCTTTGTCAGTGTGTGGTTACATTAAGCTTTGTAGTTTAAGCTTTCAATATTGTAATACAAGTTCTAGATTATTTTCGGTTATTTTCTTGGAGAGAAGAAGGAATTTTTACAAGCAGCAAATTACTTCAGGCCTTCCCCACATATAAAAGCAGTACTTGTCAGCATGGAAAACTAGTTCTTTAAGATACTGTGCAAAGGTTTGCTCACGGGGAGATGTTACAGAAGTATGGTTTGCTTATTAAAATTATTATGTGATTTTACTTTTCTGTTGGGATATGTGTTACTTATCCTTTCTAAACATTCCAGTTAAGTCTGCATACTTGCAAGTAAAGTTAAAGCTTCTTTACTGTTTGATATGAGAGATGCCAGAAGATGAAATACCACAAGCTGTGATACCCTTTGCATTAATTAGTGGATTAATATGTGCAACATATATCATATATGTTGAAATTTGAGTGCTAAGATACCTGTTTGGCTATAAGTATGCTTTTACACTCTGTATGTTCAGTAATCACTGTTGACTTTGTGGACTTTGGGTAGAGTTGTGAGAAGTTCGTAAGGAGCATTGTCTTGATGTGTCATTGGAATTGGCAGTTATTTATAGGGTAATGCCTTATCACTGATTTAGTGGATCTGTTATTTATTATAGGTACATAATTTTACAGTCACTGGTCTAAATAGGTGCAAGCAACTGAGCTACATTAGAATACTGTAAGGATAAAGTATGAATGATGTCTGAGCTTATGGACTATCTGTTGCTATGCATGATCTTTCCTTGGTACAGTGTTTTAGCATTTGGTTAGGGAAATAAAAGTAAGTAGTTTGCCATTTTAAAAATAATGTATACTTTTGGAATCTCATCAGAGCTCTGTGCCAGCTTCTTTATTTCTCAAGTACAGTGTTTGAAGATTTTTATGTCACCTAAGAAATGTACCTGAATGTTATTGTAGCAGCTACTTGTACGGTCCAGTGAAATCTGCATGTTTTTGAGGAAGAACTGTTCAAACTAGGCTCTGGTAGTACAAAGAGAATAAAAAAATAAATTGGCATGCTGGGTTTGTGTCCAGATTCGTATTTATTGCAGTATTTTGTTTCTTCACTTGATAAAAATGTTACATCCATATTGTTTTGGTTAAAGTACTTCATGGATTTAATTTAAAAGTATGCATTAAACCAATATTGTTATTAATACAGTACCAAATAAGCATCAAGTAGAAAAATACATTTGATAAATGGAATTGTCAAAGCAGACATTTCTAAAGGGAGTGCTGTGAGCTGCAGAGATGTGGCCATCTCCCGCTAGTCCAAAGCAGTGCTCCTGCTGTTTGTGGCAGTTAACATGTGCTGGTGGTTCTGCACAGCTTTGTCTCTGTCCTAGTGCATCTCCAACCAGATGTCTCCAGCCGGGACCATGTGGTTGTGGCCTTTGTTATCCAAATCAAGAGGATACTTCCCTATGCCAGAATCAACAGAGAAAATCTGGCTATATCTATGCTCTTTATTTTTTCATTCTGTGGATGTCTCATACTTAACAGGCCTGGAGATGTGATCTATACGTTTTTGGGTTCTGTTAAATTGGTGCGTTATTTGATTGAATTAAAATGTGCTCATCAGAGTATTACAGAAGTACTAGAAACTTGTGTGCACATATCTTTATAAATTAGAAAGATTGTTAATTTAACCAAAAAACCACCCAAAACAAAATAGGTGGGTGTGTGGCTTCATGGTATTTTCCTGAATCTTTGGGAACAGGGTTTGGGGGTTTTTGTTTCTTTGTTTAGGTTCTTCCTATTAAGAAAAAGAAAAAAAATACATCACACTGCATTCTGGAATTTTTGAGATGTAAAAGCTTTTTACAGAAAGATACAAACATTGTTTTAGAAGAGAGGACAAGAAGTGTAACCTTCTGATAGAGAAATGCACAGTATTGATGAAAGATACCAATTATTTCAAATCATTTTGTCTGGTCAAGTCCTCAAATAATCCAAATGGATGAATTTTAAATTGTCGTCTTATTTTCCTTGAAGTTTTATCCCACAAGTCTTCATAAAATACCTGCATTGGAATGAAATAGGTAGTTGATTGGAAAGCTTTTCCGTGTTCTATCTTGTATTCATTAATACTAGTGTAGTTGCTTACCGTCACTAAGAAACAGTAGTTACAACCAAAGTGCCTGAGGTTGTACAAGGCTTAATGTAATGTTCTATTTGGGTCTGTAGATCCTCTCCCCTGTATGGGATGTAGGTACCTAAAATAATTTTGATTCCAAGCAGTGGTACTTTACCCTCTTTAACTGCATTATATAGTAATGCTTGCTGTAGTTTATATAATCAGATGCATTCATGGCATGTTATTTAATGCCTTCCTAGCAAAGTCCCTAGGATCAGCAAAATATGAGTGCTTCATCACCAGTTCAAGGACAGTATGCTACAAAAGCTGATTGTTAATAGCACAGTAAATGTAACTGACTCTTAGAATCTACTTGCATAAAAATAACAAGACGGAGTGCATTTTTCTTCTCCACTGAAACATCTTTTTAATTTTTTTATGCAGGTTTTCATAAAAAAATGGAAGCTTAGTACTTTGATACAAAGAGAGGAAAAGAAAGAGGAGAGAGAAATGGAGTATTTAATACAGCACAGTAGTAAGAAGTGGTTTTTAGTACATAATAGAGATATACTTTAGTTACTGTATAAGTTCAATGAATTTTTCACATGTAAAATATGAAAACAATATTTGCAAGAATTAAAAATACACTGCAGTTTCATAGCTGAAACTTGTCTTTTTCTCTGCCACAGTTACTATGGTTACTCGCTTGCTTAGTTTGTTGCACAATTCTTAGAGTTAAGCAACCATGAACAATTTCCAGTGTAGAAATATTAAACGTTAGCTCTGTAACTTGTGGGAATCATGGAGCCCAAGAGTTCCATGGAGAATGGAAATGGATGAAGAATATAAAACAATAAGACAACTGCAGACTTATTTCTGGTACTCACCACTTTCCAGAACATTTGTAATGATAGTTTATGTATCCACTCTAATTTTGGATGACTGAACACTTCAGGAACTTGAAACCATGACTTTGTTGCCTGACTGAGTCTGAAGAGCACAGTTTGGCTCGTCCTCTTGTTCTGATGCTTGGATATGTTTGCATGGAAGGGTGAAAACAAATCTGTTTTGAAAGGAAAAATTGGATGCAAGTAACATTCCAGAATTTATGTGAGACTCTTGAGGCTGTTTGCCAGCCTTTTCCAGGGTTGCAGTTTATGAAGAAGGAGGGGAGGGAGATTCATACATCCCACATGTAAAACTTGCAACAAAATAATGATCTAGTAAAATTCCTGGAGACTCTGGAAAAAGGTTTCTAATTTGTCCCTGGCCTGGTCAGTCTGGGGTTTCTGATCATGCTTTGCCCATGCAGTAGAATATATATGTGCTGTTAATAAGTTTTCAGTCCTTACTTTAAGTTTTCAAATACAGACTTTTTTGTTTGTTTGTTTGTTCCTTCTCTCATTTTTTTCATTGCATAATCTCTGGAAAACTTCCCTGGGACACACTTAGCATGGGTTTATACACCATGCTGAAAATACGTGGTTTCTCTTGTGGTCTGGGGTTCTGCAGTTTACTTCTGTCCAAAGTCTGTTTTTTACCTTTGCACCTCTGATGGGAAGCTTTCTGGACCTTACGGTAAGCATATGGGAAGTTCCTTGTACAGCCATGAGACACACAGGTAGAGGATCCCAATAGCATCTGTTATCCATAGTCCAGCATGTTGCACCCTGTGGCCTTGATCATCTTCATCAGCTTTATCATCTGTGACACATTTATTTAAGTTTCTAAATACATTACTAAGAAATTGCCAAAGAAAGTAATACCTGGGTATTTGAGGTCTTTTAACTGAAAGCCGCAGGTGTAAACAGAAGTGTCAATACCTAGTAATGAATTTCAGATATGAGAGAAATACAATGTGCTAATAAGTGTAAGATAAAGCCTGCTGTGAGGATCTTTTTCTTTTCTGTGCCAGATAACAGCTGCAGTGAGGAAAGCTTGGAGGAAAATTCAAATTCCAGTTAAGCAGAGAAGACTGGAAAGACTGTGCTATAACCTTCAGTACTGTTTTCTGTTAGCCTTGTGCATTATATTTTCTAGATCAAAATCTCTGTTAACGTCTATTTCATCAGTATATGGGCAGGGTGGGGATAATTTTACTTAGAATCTTTATCCATGGGAATACAGGAGAGTTTCATAAGCTTGATGTGTTCTCAGAGGTTTCTGAATTTCAACAACAAGCAGAAAAAGGAAGTGGGTGCTCAAAAATTTTAATTGTATAAATTATATTTAACCATGTGCCCAACAGAACTAGGATTTTCTGAAGACTAATTGGCACATAGATATCTCAGTGTTAGAAAGATTAGATTGTTTTAGCTATTTAACATCCAGGTAACTTTTCCATTAATTATGTTTATCATGCAAGCCGTGTATGCAATATGCTCTACTACCCTTGAGTTAACAAATGGAAGCAGGTTACAGGAGTCGAAATGTAAAGCTGATGAAAAGCTCATACGTTTTTAATATTTTTTTTTTCTGAAGCATATTTCTTGTTTAATTTCACTGCTCTTTTGCTTAGGTTGCTTGTGATTGCTTTATTAAAGTCTCCACATGAAATTCTCTAATAGAGACGTGTTTATTGCCGCTTAGCACAGCTTCTGGCACTGTAATGATTCAGTCCTTTTTGTGGTAAAATATAAGACTAATAATAGAGGAGGTTTTCTGTTTTTATTGAGCTTTGAGTCTGTCATCTATATTTTCATTTGCAGGTCTGACTCCTATGATGTACGTAGTATTTTAGTTGAGTTTTGTTTTAGAAATTTATGACCCATCTTCCAGAAAGACTTGGAGCTACAGGTTTTTTCACAGTATTTCCTCAGTCATAAATGATTGTATTTCCTTAATAAGACTGATACTCACAACAACAAATGTTTGGGCCTTAAAAAGCATTAAGAAGTGTTCTTTTTTCCCTCAAAGCATGTTTTGTTATGACACCAACACTGGATAAACTTCAAAGAAATGCTATTGGCCAATTTCTTTCTCTATGGTTTGTCATAACTTACGTCACCTTCTTCTGAAGTAGAATTAAAAAACCCTTTTGGAATATTTTGGAAGAATGTTGTCTTTTGGAGGGGAAACAAGGTGAGAGGATGTGAAGTTTTACGTAACAAAAAATTGTATTTGAGAGTGAATGTATATTTCTTTTAAAGATGGGATTCTAGCAACAGCATACTTTTTGTTACTGAATTCTTTGCGTTGACACTACATAGCACCGTGTACAGGGTTCTTTCATGTTTCAGGTCTCCTTTCTAATTACTGATATAACACAATCCTTGTTGCTTCTTACAGAAGTAGCCTAGATTGCAGAACTATATTTGTCAGTAAACCAGAGTTCCTGTATATCATATTTGAGTACATGTTTATTGTTTATGGAAGAGAAGAAGAGGAAAGGAATAATTGTGGTACATTATAAGATTTTATTTGTGTCCAGGATTTCTCATGATAGAAAACAAAAGAACAAAGTTTCAATGGTTCATATGTGTCCCTGGGACCTTGGATAAAAACAAAGGCATAAAGTATTGACTGTGGGGAACAGTAAAACTGAAATGGAAATTCTGTAATGCCTTACTGACTTTCCTCAGTAATTAAACTGCAGGAAAGCAATCAGCAGAGATGTAACTTTTTTGTTTTGTAATATTTCTCTCTTCTGAAATATTGTGATGGCTTGTACTTAGCTAAAGGCAGTACATATTCTTGATTTTATTTACATATCATGGCACCTTCAGATCTTTCTGAATTTGTTGTAGTACTTTTGAGAAGCACAAAAATTTTACTAGCCTCCTTTTGAACAGAAGAAAAATCCTTTACCACCTCAGCAATGGTAGAATACAGAATTGTACGTGTTTTGCACTAGAGTAAGTAGTTGAGTTCTGAGCTTTCATCTGTCAGACAAGTTGGACTTTTATTGATATATCAATAAAATACTGTTGGGGGGGGGGGTGGTGAGGCCCCCTTTGTATTCATTTAAAGCATGAAAAGTCTTGAAATCTATGCAGAGGATTACTATTAGCTGTCATTACTCAGCATTTTTGTTTTCCACTCTCTCTGCTTTCTGTTTGATTGTAAACCTTGCAGCTTGTTTGTGGTCCTCTCCTTTTGGCAGAAAGTTGAGATTCTGACTTTGATTGTCTTTGGCATGCCAGTCATGTGGGACTAAGTATATTTGCTTTCCCTTGTTCTCACCAGGCAAGCTTCTAGTCTGTCTTACCCTCACTCACCATGTTCATCGTGTAGAATACTCAGAACTGCTTCAGTGTAACTGCAAATTTCAGCTTTTTCATCATAACCTCAGAACTGCTGTACGCTGCAGTTTTTCCCACTTCAGCAATGGCAGAAAATGCTGTTCTATTGCACTGGTGGTTCTTCTTGGATTCTGATTTTTGTTTTGTTCCCTCTATCTTCTTCCTCATATCCTAGAAAATTCACAGGATATACATATTCACAGTCCACAAATCTGGTTTTAAAATACATTTTACCAGATGTTTTAGTGGTGGACAGTAACAGACACATTGAAAAACCTGTCTTTGTATCTGCCAATGGAAAGAATCTTCAAACTTTCTTTAGTGGGGAAAAAAACCTGCTTCTTTGTTTTCTTAAAACTGTTCCTGATAAGTAATTGGGCAATGTTATCTCATAAGATTAGCACAGTTGTCAGCTCATCTGCTATGTAAGTAGTTAGTTTAAGATTCTAGAAGAACTTAAGGGCTGCATACAGGGAGGGTTAATTTTCCTTATGAACCGCTTAAGCTGTGCTTGATGCTGCAGGTCTGAGTGGCACTGCAGATAATGCACAGGACATTTTAGCTCTTGCTTTGAAGTAGTCTGAAGACAAATTTTGAAGACTTACATTCAGGAGCATTGATCTAGTATGCCAGCATTTATGAGGTTCTACATTTGTTTAGAGACTTAAGGGCCAGCCTTTAGTGTTCAGATATTTTTACTCTGAAAGATAAAAAGAAATTTTGATTTACTTTTTTTTTTATTTTCTATAACAGACAAATGCTCAAACCATAAGCCTATTTAACCTCAGGACATATTTACACCTTTGGAATATAAAGGAGGGTTTAGAGGTTTTGTTGTTCCGGGAGGCCTTCTGGTCTTTAATTTTCAACATCATCTTTTCAGTAGCTCCTTTCAAGGTGTGATGAGGAGCCATGAATAATTTCCTCTGTTTTCACCATCTGTGCTACCTTCTGCCTCTCTTGTGCCTGATGGCAGAGACTAGCTCAGCTTTATCAGGTCTTTTTATATGCTAATATGAACCGGAGTCTAATTTTGTAGTCCATGGCTACCGTGTTCAATTATATCCTTTTTTTTTTTTCATCCCATAGTCTTCACATCAACTTTCAGGCTTCTCTGTACAGTAATTTCTGTAAGCACCTGGTAGCTTCTTTGCAATACTGAGACCCATAGAATTCACTTTTCTGCCTTTACAGTACACGCATTTCCAAACAGAAAGTACAATGGTGATGCAGCCTAGATGTGCAAGAGAAGGCATTTATACTTTGAGGAAGGTAGTCCCACTTCTGTTATTTTCCAGCATAGGAAGGGGGGAAGGGGGCTGTTACTTCAGTCTCATCCTTGAAAATATTTGGACTTTCAGAAAAAAATGTCTATTTCTTTTGTTTGGACTAGCTGTCTTTTAGCAAAGACCTGACAGTGATGATAGCTCATCTGGGATGGACCAGGACTCCTTTGCCTAAATGACTGGCTTCTAAAAACATTGTCAGACCAGTTTGCTCAGGTTTTATAAACTACTTTATGATTCTTACATCATTATTATCATCATCATCGTCTAAGGGCCAGTAGGCAAAAAAAAAAACCAACCAACCCATAACTTGTATTTAAATAGCCCCTGGAGTTCAAGGGAGAGGGGGGATGGAAGAAACATCAGAGAATTTTTTTCTCCTTAGGATTCATTCAGGCAGAAAGGTTGAATAAAGTAGTTGGACACTCATCCTCCTATATGTTGAGCTCCTTTCTAGTCGTTCTGTAATACCTGGAAAAATATAGGGCTTTTTTTGTTTTGGGTTTGGGTGTTGTTTGTATCTACTATCAACACCTATTTTGAGGTCTAGCTGTGATGATATATGGCGCATCTATGGTGGAACCTGCTTAGTCATAGTGGCATCAGTCTTAGTATAAGGACTCGGACACCCTTTCCAGGTCACTAAGAATAATGTTTAAATACATATTTAAAAATGGAGATTAAAAACTATTTATAGGTTACCCTGAAGGTTAATTCTTTCTGAGAACTCTGGAATTCTGTAGTGGAACCAGGACTGAGATGACACAGCACCTATATCTCAAGTATGAACTGAGGATGTGGTGCAAACACATGCTACCAATAGAGCGAAGGCTGAAAATTCTTAACTGCCTGGGGATACATGCAATTACAATATAAATATGTAAATGAACAACTCTTCTAAGAAAGTAAATCATTGCTAAAGGAAAGAGATTTCAGGAAAAAAGAATACCGACGGTAGTCATTAAATTCTTCCAAATTGATCCTATGTAGCACTGAAATTTATATATTCAGACATCTTAGAATTACTTGGATTTGAAAATACTCATCAAAAACATTATCAAGGTGCATTCACATTTAGCCATTGTAAGGTTTTCTGTTTAATGCTCTCTGAAGAAAACCAGGCAGAAACACAAGAATAATTCTAGAAACGGAAAAATAATTCAAGATCTTTAAGTCCACATGACTGTTCGGCTTGTTTTAGAACAGTGCCAAGGAGTCACCTCTGAATGTATTTTTCTTCTCTCCGATTATCTTATAAAACTAAATTCATAGAATCATAGCAGAGTTAGGGTTGGAAGGGACCTTAAGATCTATGCAAGGGAATTGTGTAATCCTAAGAAATTAATAATTATTTAAAAAAAACCCAACCAACCAACTTTTGAAATGAGAAACAGGAGGTTCTGAACACTTAGACCTGTCCAGCATTCCAACAGCTTTTTGTCCAGATAGTAATTTAAGTGTATTTGTTTTTCTTTCAATGACTGGTGCAAGTCAGTATGGTCTAGTTCTGCTTCCTGTTGAAGCTAAGGATCCAGTCAAAACAATCTCTAAACTATGACCATTTTTCTTGGAGAAAAGGAGAGACACCCATATGATGTAGATATAGAGGACTACCAGGAACCATACTTAAAGGAAGGGGGAGGGTCTGGGGAATTACAAATCATCTTTACCTTGATATCTGCAAGAATTTTATTCATGAAGTTTTATTATTCATCAGGTGTTTAAACTTCAAGTATGAAAGTCAATACGGAGTTTTCAGGAATGACCCTTATCAGGTTGCTCTAATTTCCTTTGGCTGAGAAACTGGCCTGCAGAAGGTGTGTACAGCTGATGGGCTATGTACGACTTCAGTAAGACTTTTATCACTGAAGCTTAAGCTACTCATGCAATGAAGTGAAAGCAGGCTACTTGAAAAAGTAGACTTGAAGTGATTATTAGTTATCTCATGCCAAAGTAGGATCACATGGGAGCCTTTGGTCCATTTTTATTTAGTATTTTTATTAGCAACCTTATTGGTGGAATTTGAAAGTATACTCAGGTCTGAACCTGCCTTATCTCAAAGGACAGAATTACTTGGTGTATAGAGAACTGTAAATTAACGTGATGTCATTCAGTAAAGACAAGTATAAAGTATTGCAATTACAAAAGTGAAATCAAATACACAAATATAAAATGGAGTGCAACCACTGCAGAAGACCATGAGGTTTTAGCGTGGCAAGTGAAGCGGTGCTAAGCTAACAAGGTAAGTGGTAAGAGTTGAAAGTAGAGGGAAGAAAAGAAAATCTCTGAGTGATATATTAATAGGAGTATCATACAATCCAGGAGAGGCATTCCCTTGCTGCTGAAGGTGTGCTGTATCCAAACCTGAGCATCTTTAATAAGCAACTGGAGAACAGCAAAAACATTTAGAAATGTAACTTAGAGATACATAATAGTGAGAGAGCTGGATTTGTTGAGTTTAAAAGGAGGCTGAATGCACATAATTTCTTTATACGTAAAATATTGTTACAGAAAGGTTAGAGGAAGGTCCGTCAGTGGAGCACAAACTAATCAGTTCCTGATTTGTGGTGGAAAAAACTCCAGCCAATATTCTGAATATAAAAGGTTTCTAATAAAGTAGTATCAGTGTTAGGTAGGGAAGTTGTGGAACTTCATTCGCTGGGAGGGCTTGAGAGTAAGTACGTGAAGAAGAAGAATCCTAAGATAACCTCCTACCGCTCTGGTTTGTACTATTTAATTTTACATGGCAAAAGCCACAGAAATGTGTTTCAAGCAGCAGCTGTCACTGCGTTTACCACCATCGGGATGCCCAAAGGAAAACCAGCATGTGCCAAACCGTGTGTTTGCCTGGGCAATTCACTGATGGAGTAGACCTGGGTGTAAATACCCGTGAAAGAGCAGAAGTTGCAAAATCTTCCCTCAGAGAGCAGAAATAGAAGTTCAAATGCAAAAGGTCATACTTTATAGTGTGAAATAGAAAGTGCCAGGGGACACAGTGCTCGTTGGAGGCAAAGAGGCAGTGGCAAGAACAACAGGGGAAACCCCAGACTTTTCCAGTTGTATGGGATACAGTGGCTGCCAGCTCAGAGGAACAAGCCAGAATATTTTGCATATCAAATTAATAGTTTGTTGTTTATGCCTTTGGTGGCCAAGCTTCCAGTCACAAGTGTGATTCCTGTATTTTGCCCAGTGACCTTCCACCCAGTCTGCCTTCATGTTGGGTTTTTGCTTCCATGTTACAAATCTATTAACATATTAAATGAATGCATCTTAGAAAAATCCAAGCAAAGTGGCTTGCTGTTTACTTTTTAACTTCTTAAGGAATTTTGTACTTCAGTGCCCTGTCTCTCCTTTGTCGCAGTATCATTCAGGCTCTCATTTTGGTTGTCTCCTCACTGTTTAAGTTACATTGCTCGTTTTGTCATGGGTCTGCTAAATTCAAATCATCCTATACTATTATATAGTATAAATGGGCAGGTGTCCTTGCCCATGCCAGGGGTTTGGAACTAGATGATCTTAAGGCCCTTTCCAACCTTAACTATTCTATGATTCTAAGATTCTATTATAAGATGGTAAGAAAGGACCAAAAATGTATATTTAACATGCTTGTTTAAGCAAAATGCAGTCTACAGAAAATCTTGTTACCTGACCGCAAAGAAATGGATTTTTCCTTACATAGAGATGCCCAGTGCTTATGCTTTCTTCCTGGCGCTTTTTACTCAGTCACATAAGCAAAACAAGTGCTGGAGTCTACATTAACACTTCTAATGGGATAAGGACCTTTCTTTGGCCTATTGTGATGGAATCTCTCCTAGTGATACTGATACTTTGTCTTTAAAACAAAATACTAAATAAGATTAAAAGCAGTGGCTATTCTGAGAGGGATTCTAGGCTGTTTTAACTCCAAAGTCATGACTGGCAAGTGTTTGAGCCTGTGGCGGGTACAATTTCACATGAAAAATTACCAGTTTTAATGCCCAAGTATGTAGCTGCTGTTGTTCAGCATTACAAAAGTAGCCACACATTTTGGACATGCTGGTTCCTAAGAATTCCTGAGAGAGAGAACTAAATTTCCCATTTTTACAGATGCACAGAAACATGAAAGAGTGAAATGACTTGCAGAGGTCACATACGATGTCTGTGGGAAATTGGGGCTGAGAGCTATGTCTCATAACTCCCAGTTTAACCACGAGATTGTTATTTTCCTCCACATCAGTGAAGCCCTGTTTCATCACCTTCAACAGCTGATAAATTACTTGTGTGAGCTGTTTAAACACTGTAGCTTCAAATGGAAAGGTAGGAAGCATTTATAGCATTTAAGTGTTTTTCATGGACACCTTAAATCATTCACCAACTTCATAGGCATCGAATAAAATGGATTTCTTTCCTGACTTGTAATTAAGTGCTTAAGAAATGTGTAGCAGCTTAAAAATGTATTTCAGCAATAGTTCAGAGACTAAGAATGAACTAGTACCTTTTAAACTTGAAATTGGTTGGATTTCTAACGTGGTGCAGTTTTTTTCTTCAGGAAACTGAAGAATGTCTATAAACCTGAGCATTTCACTGAGCAGGCTATTTAAAGAGGTGTCTCTAACAGAAAGCCTCTCTGCAAGTGCTCTTTTTTGAGACCTTTATTCTGTTATGACTTGCATCAAATTGCCACACAGTTACCTTACATTCACCTTTAGGTGCTACATTTCAATGTGACAATCTATCAAAGATAAGGACAGATATCCAGTAATTGATTAGGTGAAGTAATAGTTCCAAGTATATCTCTGCTGAAGCCCTCTGGCATTTGCTTTTGGGTATGCCTGTACTGTAGTCTGCTGGTGTTAGGTCAGCTCACACAGGTGAGTATGACTGAACCAGCTGTCGGAGGCATCAAGAGCAGTCAGGCTGTGAAGATTTAGATGTCAGTACAGACTTGTATATTTTCCATGGCTGCTACTTGATGTCTGTACTGACCAATCTTCGCTGGCGTTGGCACCCAAGCTAAGAAGATGAAAAACTTGCTTAGGTTCATCTTCACATACTGCAGTCAAGCTTCCCAGTTGTACCACAGATGTATCCTTTTTCAGTTCGGAAAAACGCTGCATCTTCACATCCACTCCCTCTCTAACCTTTGGATGGGTACATGGATTAATGCCCCCCAGAATAATTGGTTTTCCTTTCTGAACCTGAAAATTGTATATCAAAAGAACCCGCTATTATTGTTTCTTACTGAACAACTTTCATTGGCAAATCTGACAGAGAAATTTAGATTACAAAGCTCTTGAGTTTAGTGTCAGTCCTCTTTTCCTCTCTGTCATTTACTAAACTCTGCTCATCATGTCTTTTATTTTTCTATAATAATGGTTCTTTTTATCTTTTGCTGCATATGGATCTGAAGGAAAAAAATCAACACTTTTTATTCCTTTTGTAAACTATTTAAAAAAATCTCCTGAGTACTTATTTATTTACACATTTATTGGTAAACCCCTGAAATAGTATGTGAGGTCATCTATGTTATAAATACATAGGATTTAATCAGAAATAACACCATTCAGTGAACCTGAATATACAGTCTAAAATACAAGTTGTCAAATATGGCCATTTGACCTATTTTTTTCCTCTCCCTGATTTTAAGTGAATTACATGCTTCCTATGATAATATTTTGTTGTTACAGTATGCTTGGCAGGAATTGAGTTACTGGAGCTGATTCATTCATAATTTTCCTAGCAAATAAACCGGCAAAAGGAAGTTTCTAAGAAATGCTTTTACCGGTACTTACTTTTCCTTCAAAAAAATGTTAGATTGGGTCAATTACTGCAGGCACAAGAATCAAGGACTAAAATCACAGTTTGTCACAGGTTATGCAGTGTGAAGAATTTACAGAATGGAAAAAGAAAATACGTTCTGATTGAGGTTCAAAGTCAGCTGGAACTAACCGTTTATATTTCTAAATAGTGGAATTGCAATAGGGTTTTTTAAGCCTTCATTAAAACTCTTTAGTGAGGCTGGGGATGAATCTGTCCATCCTCTTCCTTAGCTCACAGGGCAAGTAAGTTTTCCATACCTTTGTTCCAATATCTCTGATATTTTTTTTTTTTTCCATGTAGAATTTGTGCCTATATTCACTTTCTACATTGTAAAACCACTTTCTTCTGCCTCTTTCTTACCCGGGCAGTACTTCTTTGCATCATTCATTGTATTTTCCACTTTTGCATTACCTGTGATTTTTTGCATAGAACCTGTTTTTCTTCCCTTTCCCTGGCAGAATTATGGTGATTTTCTTTCAGGATGGGAAGTTTGTATGCTTTTTTTTTCTGTCCCATGTATCCTTCTTGTCTTGTTCTTCCACTTTTGGTCACATTTCCATTACTTTATGACAGGTTGTTGCCACTTCACGTTTTCCAGCGGAACCCCCGATGAATCCTCAAGTACCTGCTTCATTTTCTCACTGTGACGCCTGGCTTCCAAGTTTCTTCTTTCATTTGAAAAATTTTAGTCATTTTTAGGTTTCATAAGTCACAAATCTGCTTTCCTCCAGGTCTCTCATAGCCCAGGTATATGTTTATGCCTTTGGATATCTCTCCATAAGTGTTTCCTTTCTCCTGGCAAGTCCTGTTTATCACCTTTATCTTTTCAGGCAATATTGCTGACCTCAGAGCCCCCTAAAATAGTAATAATAGTAAATACTCAAAGCTGCCAAAAAAACCCGACGCACCATTGCATATTAGTCACAATCTGTTTCAGATTTTCAGGTTATGAGAATTTTCATCATGCTGTCAATAAACTGCTAATTGCATGTTGGATGTGCTGTGTGCATAACATACACAGTTTTTACGTATATATTTATTACAAAGGTCCAAACTTGTGAACAATTAAGGATTTTTTTTTTTCCTCTAAGCATTGTTTTTTTTCTAAATTAGACTTGACTGGAAGGATAAAAAGTTACTGAAGTCAGTGCATGACTCGAACTCACTCAATTCTTTCAAAAAGGATGAGGTCCAAACAACACTTCCAGCTTTTTCTGCAATAGTGGTAAGAGCAACGGTGGGATAATCTGAGCAAAAAGGGAATCAGTAAGGATTAGTAAACAGGTGTATCTGCACGTGTAGCAGCTTACTTTGTATCTGTTGGGTGGAAACATCTATGGGCAGTAAAAAGAGTTTTTTAACAAGAGCTAGACTGAATTTATAGATTTGGCATGTAATTTAGTCAGCCTTCAAACTCTTACATCCTTTGACAAGTACTAATGGAAGGTTTACTTAATGTGTTTTACACCAGCTTTTTACCTATGAAAGCAAACCCCTAGCAGTGGCATTTTTGCACGTACGTAAGAGCAGAAATACAGAAGCACAAGTGAGATACTTTTCCCAGAAGCTGCAAAATGTAGTTTAACAATATTTTTCTGAAATAGCCTTTTTGTCACGTTATTCCTGTATATTAGCTAATGTTGGCACGGAATCTGGACTTACAAATAAATATTTACACGTTCATATTTTTGGTCTTTTTTTGCATACTCTTGTTCTGGGAACAGATCCCTCCTATTCTTAAAAAATGGATGATCGGTATCTTCTGTTGTCTTCCACACCTATTGTAGTTAACCTCCTGCATATAATGATGTCCATGAGTAACATTTTCTCCCATTCCCAGGTAAGTCTCTGTGCCTTTCTGGTGCTGTATGAGTTTGTGTCTTTTCTAGAGCTCATTAATACATTACAGGTGGGCATGAAGCTACTGGTCTGAATGTGGCAGAAATCTCAGCACCAGCACCTCTGAGAGCACATACAAACTCTCCTGTATTCTCTACTGGAAACCAATGTAGAGAGCAGACTGTAGAGCTTGTTGGATGAGCATGACTCTTACAGAAAATAAGGCTGAAGGACACTTTTAGAGGTTGCTCAGTACACTGCATTTCCCTGGGGTGCCAGGATCAGACATAGCTAAATCAGCTCAGTTCTGTGGGGCATAAGAAACTTTCTGCTTGAGTGGGGATGGTCAATTTGGACTCTGCTCCAGGTGAAAGGAACTTGCCCAAGGCTGAAAACACAACTCAAGAGTTCAACCTCACTGTTTTTTTTAAGGTAACATGTGCCGCATTGATTTTGCCCAGTCTAATATGTGGGAGATACTTAGTCTTTCTTGCATTATTTCTGTCTTCCCCTTTTCTTCCTGCCCTCTCTCTCCTCCTTCAAAGTATTACCATTCTTCTCAGGAAGAGAAAAATGTAAGATGACAGGTATAACTCTGGTAGGGTTATTCAAATTCAGTATTGACAAACAGTACAACAAAGTGAATCTACATGCTAAAAATACCTTGGAGAACACAGGATACAGAGAGCACATGGAGGAGCTATCACCTAACACTGGTCTTATACTCTTCCCCAGGCATCAGCTACTGCAGCTGTCAGCAAGAGGACGGCACGAGGTGGGCTTCAGTGTGGCAGTACCACTGGTCCTGTGTCTGCTCAAACACAAGGTGGTGAGGATCAGACTTGTTTGTTCTCTTCCAAATGAAAGAGAAATTATAGTCCAGTTCTGTTAAAAAAAACAAACAAACAAAAAAGGAGCTCTGTGTGAGCTTTGAAGTTCTGCCATCAGCAGTAAAACAAGAGCTGGCTCAAGCTCTTAGTTTTAAGTAGAAATACCTGATCTATTCATAAAACTGTTCACCACAGACATGGTGTAATTTGTGTTGATATTTACTGGAAACTATAACAACATACTCTTTTTGGCAAGTAATTTAGGTAATTTAATTGTTTCAAATCTGGATAGGTCCTGTAACTTCGTATAAGACTGTATTATCTATCAATTCATCACATTCTTTGTGAGAATAGGCAGCAAGTAAAGGGCCATTTTCTAGGCAGCAGTAAGTCTGCTGCAGCACTATCTATCTGTGCTAATTGTTTTTCTCAGTTTGACCCTATTTATTTGCCCCATGTCCCCTCATTTTTAATGTTTTACAAGGCAAGCAACCAGTCAAAATATGAGTTTCTTTCAGTTACAGTGACTGACTCCAAAAGCAATTGCTTTTGTTTGTTTCCTCTCTTGATTTCTTCTTCGATTTCCTTTAGCAAGTGGCTCACACATTCAGTGATTATGGCCGGGTAATACAACCTTTATTTTATTGAAATAGCATTTACAGTTGGCTCTTACACTTTAGTATTACAAAAACTTAGGTTGCTGCTCTAGAGAGGAGAATCGTAATGGGGGATAAACCAAATTGGATTTCAAGATCCAAGATTTTCATTTATCTGTAGAATCAGAAAATACTGATCCTTTTGCACAACAGTACTTTTAAAGAGGACATTTGTGAATACCTTTTTCTGAACAAAATTCACTGTTTATGTAAGTTATTCAACCTTTTGTCACACAACAGTTGCATTCTGTTATCACTCTTCTTTACAGCTTCCTGTAAACGCTGTGTAAATTGTTTCTTGTTCTGCAAGTAAGCAAGGAAAATAGTAAACAGGAGGAGGTGGTTACAAAGATTATAATTCTCATTAGTAAATTATTTTATATCTTTTCCTCATGGCATGAATTGATCCAGACTGTTGTATAGCAGAATCCTTAACACATACCAGATTGTTTAGAGAGCATGTTTTACTTTCCAGAGTCAAATACAAACTAGTGCTTTTCCCCGAACTGTGCAAGCAAAGTATTTATTATTTTAATGCAACTTTTTCTTCAGATTTTTACAAACCACTTTACCCCCGATGTGCTCAAGGCCAGGTTGGAAGGGGCTTTGAGCAAGCTGGTCTAGCGGAAGGCGTCCCTGCGCATGGAAGGAGCCTGGAGCCAGATGATCTTTAAATGTCCCTTCTAACACAACCCGCTCTGTGATCCTACGATACTGCTTAGGAGTGCCATTGGAGTGCCATTCCCAGCTAGCAGAGCTGAACTAGCTAAAACAGCGCTTCCCAGACGCGGCTGTAAGCCGTAATTCCCAGCTCATCGGGGAAGACCCGCGCGGCGATGCCGGCTCCTAGAGCGCGAAGAGCGGAGGAGCCCTGCGCCGTTTTAAACACGCGACTCCGCCTGTTCTGCGCGGGGTCGGCAGGGGGCAGTGCCTCTCCACGCGCCCGAGCGCCGCCGGCCCGGCCCGGCCACGGCCCCGCAGTTCTGCCGCAGACACCGGCGCGGACCCCGCAAGTGGCTGAGGGGCGGCTTCGGTGCGATGGACGCGATGCGGATTTCCCAGGGGACAGTACAAACCGCAGCCGCCTGCTTGCTGCGCTCCCCTTACCCGGTGATGGAGTGGAGGGACTCCTGCCACCCAGGTACGTGAGGCGGGCTCGCACATACGGTGAGGTTCCCCGGGCTGCTGCAATACTCATCGCCAGTGCATTACATACTTTATAACACAAAGGTGTTCCCTGAAAATCCAAATGAGACACTTCAGTGAACATTCATGGCTGGGTTGAGACTAGGAGCTTGTCCCTGCGTTGTTAACAGCAATACACAAGAAATGCCCAGTTTGGAAGCTCCCAGAAGGTCTAGACAATATTTTAGAATCATAAAATACCAGGTTGGAAGGGACCAAGGATCATCTGGGTCCAACATTTTGTGGCAAAGCATGCCCTAGACTAGATGTCGCAGCTGAAACTTCAAAGTATCCAGTACTGGGGCATCCACCACTTCCCTGAGGAGATCTTCACCCTCTTTTTGGATCTTTTTCCTGGTGGGGAAGGGTCTACAGGTACATTTGCAACTTTCACACATGTCCTGCTCAAAAAGATTATTCCATGTTTAAATATGATCATTGCCAAAACTATTTTGCTGTCACGTAGTTGAGGATGGGTCCTCTGATCTGTTGTGTTCAGACTGTCAGTTAACAGGACTGTTGGGAGAAGTGTCCAGAGACAGGGTGAACAAGCCAGGGAGGTGGTGAAAATCTCAGTTTTCTAATGCACTCTGGAGAGACAGTGCTATAGAATAGAGATCCTACGTCTTCAAGGAAACTTCCAGAATTAATGTCAAGGCTTTGAACACTCACCTTTGGCCTTGCTGTTTATCCTTGAACGACAAAATCTCAAGAAAACCGAAGAGTGAACCTCTGTGCAAAGCACCCAGCTCAAGCCCCTAGTTCTGACTGTAGGAATGCATTGTCGAGTCAATGAATTAGTTCTGAAAGAGGAAAAAAAAACCCTTTTTCCTTTCTTAATTTACATTTTTTAAAACATGTTTGTTTGTTTTGCTGCTCCTCTCCCCACGCCTTGTAAATTGTGAATTTCTCTTTTGGCTACACATGATAAGGAAATTGGTTTCATTTTAAGAGTGTGTTAATCATCCTGTAGCTTAAAAATATCAAAGCTTGAATGCCTTAGTTTCTGAAGGGGTTGATCTTAAAACAATTCCAATGATCTGCTCTTTAATTTGTAAACTAAACTGTGGGTTTAAAGTGGTGTTTGCTGTGATCTCACCGTAAAATGAACAAGGTGAAAAATTAGTTTTGAGGAAGAAACTGGGTGGGGATTACATTAGATGGTTACTGGTTCAGAAGGCTGAAGATCTTGATACTGTGATTAAAGCCCCAAATCTGCTGCTGTTCAGCGTTAGGGCAAGTATACACAGAAAGGAGCATGTTGGTGACTGAGGCATGCTGATTTGCGGCAATGAAATGTTTTACTACTGCGCTGCCAGGGTTAAACGTGCATTGCACAAAGTTAGGACAAACCTGCACTCCGGGTGTTGGGACAGTAGCGAGGTTTGGCCACCGGAGGCATAGCCAGCGTGTGCTGCAAGGGGTATCTCCGTCTCGGCTGGGTTAGGGCATGGGGAAAAGCAGGAGATCGGCTCTGTCCTCTGTGTCCCGTCACCCCCCGCGCTCCGTGTCCCGGCTTGTGCTAACCCTTCTTGTCTCCTGGTTGCATTGATCCTCTGAGGGCGCGCGTCTGCTTGGGCAGGGCAGCTCCTGCATTAAGAGATCAGAGCTGGCTTTCTCCCAGCCTACGTGAATGGATTTGGTGTCAAGGGCAAGGAAAGGCAGCCACTGCTGCCTGCTGGTGAAAGTGTTACTGGCTCCAGGTGAGGCTCCTGCCTTTTGCTCCGTGTCCCCAGAAACCCACAACACACTCCCTCAGGCCCAAAGCATGGTGCCTGCCAGAGAGCTGTCCTTGCCCTGAAGCATCAGTGCAGTTTCCTTCATTTCCATCACTAGTTATTCTCTTCAGAACACATGTAGAACTCAAACCTTAACTTCCCATTTCAGGCAAGTTTATGAGTAAGCTTAAATTAGAATGTCATCTGATAAAGCAGTTCCCGCATCCACTGTCTTATGACAGCTGAGCACTGCTAGTTACAGTGGAGTCAAGAGAGCACATACAGTAAAGCATCATCTCTTTAATGAGTAAGGGATAATGTGTAGCTTTAGAGGGCAAAAGAGAAAGAAGAAATAATACTGGCTTTCAGACTCCCATTTCAAACTTAATTCTTATGGAGAGTCTGCCCCTTTAGGAGCAGCCAAAGTTTAATCAGTAACACAACAGCGATTTAGCTCAATTCTCAGTATCTTAGTCATACAGAGAAGCTGCTGCAACTGATTAGAAACCCTATTTCATTGAAATATTGCATGGAAGCATGAACACTCCAGTCTGGAAATGCAAGTCACTTCATCACTCTAGATTGCATGTTAACGCATCACCAACTCTCACATTCAAAGCCTTTTTAGAGAAATGTAATAGTTGGGGGACTAACAACCACCCACAACCCTTAATTCCCAGTGATTATTCTAAACACAAATTAACAGATCTGGGCCATTACTACTGAGAGCTGAATCATCCATAGGGGTGGGAGAGAAGCAGTAGTCCCAGGCAAATGTCTCAGGATTAACTGCTTTTGTGTGTTTCTGAACACTTTGTCAATAGCATCCCCTGTGTAATAAATTCCTTTTCTAGCTCCTTTCACCCTGTTTACAGGCAGCTCACTTAGAAGTTTGGAATGTACACTCAAATGACTTTCCAAGTTACAAGGATTATTATTCAGTTCAAGTAATTTTATTCTTTATATTCTCTACAAATCTGAATTTTTACTCAGTAAAGTCATAACAGAATGTATGAGTATATAAAAAAAATAATCAAAACCACAACACAAATCAAATCAAAGCAAGCAAGCAGTTGGTCCCCAAAGAATAAAGCAAGCAATCAGTTCAATAAACACACTTGGATTTATTTTGTATAAAAAGGGTTAAGTTTACAACTAAACTTTTATAAAAAGTTTAGCATGATTAAGTACATCATTACACTTTTTGCAGAAATGTGTATTTCTGCCACTATACAAGAAAACTCTAATTAAAGAGTTCACAAGGTTTCACTCATATATATATATTTATATATAAATATATACACAGCATTCAGCCCTAGGTTGTGTCAAAAAGGTAATTTCTGACCACGGACTTCCCTAAAAAACTGAACACTGGATCCTTCTGGTACTCACGCTCCACCTTTGGAAAAAAAAGGCAAAGTCTGCTTTAAAATGGGCAACTCCTTGTGAGATTTTTGTTTCGCTCCCCACGTTGGGAATAGTATATAAAGGAAGCCTTCCAACTAGGGAAAGGGTATTTAAGAGTCTCTTCATAAATAACTAGGTTCAGTCCAAGTTGAAGAATGGGGTGGGGATAAAGATCAATCTTGATTTTTTTTTTCTTCTTCATTAACTTTAAAAGGTCCTTTTTTGTTGAACGTGGATTTTCCCCTCCAGATACAGCTGAAAAATTCAGCACCTCAAAAAAAATCCTGTAGACATTTTCTTGTGCAAAAAAAAAAAAATATCATCAGTGGAACACCTGCAAGAGATTGAAAAGAGGCATATTTAGGAGCATGCTAACAGGGCAGAGATCCGGACAGACTGGCGCCAGAGAGGAAGCCGCAGTTTGAACATTTAACCAAACACTCAGAGATTGGGCAAACGCTGGCGTCCAGATGCAACACATACACACTCACACACTCGCTCTCAAGAGCTCAAGTTGAACATTAAAATAACATACACTCGAGGGGAAAAGGGTAGAAAGAGGATTCTCAGCCCAATCTTTATTTAGATCTCTGTAACTGCAATGCTCGGAGGCGCCAGTCTGCCTCTTACAGCAATTATTTGATTAAAAGCAGTCACTCATTTAACTGATAGCGCAGACAATCCCACATCACAGAATTTTGAGGAAATGTGCCAAGATTCCCAACTTAATCAGTCACTTTGGCCCAGAAAACCAAGACTCCCAAGAAATGATAACGAGAGTATTTGCATTAAGCAGTGAGCAGTATCCGAGCAGCCTGTGCTGCCTCAACCTTGGCAACGAAATACACTTCGGAATACGAGGCTCAGTTTTTCGGCTTATTTTTTACCGATTATAACGGCATCTCCTAATCAACTTTTAGAACTGATTTCTGGAAGTAACCATCACGCCCCCCCGCTCCCCAGGGAGGCACCTTTTGCCTGAAGTTTAGAAACGAGATGCGCTGCACTCACCGTTTGATTCAGCCACAAAGTGCTTTGCTGTCGCTCGACATGAGCTCTGAGGGGAACTCAGACGCCTACAAGAAGAAAACGGCAGAGGGGTAAGTCACGGGGGGCGAGGTGCCCGCGCACAAGGGAAAGAGGCAGAGCAGGGTCCCGGAGCATGAAGGGTTTTACTCGCGGCAAGCTAGGCTGGGGACCCAGGGGAGGGCAGAGGGGACCGCCATGTCACTGCGCTGGCCCGCAGCGACCCGCACCTGGTGCCGCGAGCGCCAACCAGCTCCAACCTCGGGCAGCGGGAGCCGGGGGCTCGGTGGAGATCACTTACCTGGAGCGAGAGGATGCTGATATCTGTGTTTAGGGTGGTCAGAGGAGTTCTGGAGGAAGGGTTTTGCCCAGGTCTCTGGTGGTGCAGGCTGACGATGCTGGGGTGCGAGTCCAGGGCGATCTGCAGGTCCAGGATGTAGTCGATAACATGCTGCAGGATTTCCATCTTGCTCACTTTCTTGTTCTGCGGGATGCTGGGCACCAGCTCCTTCAGCTTGGAGTAGCAGTCATTCATGTTATACAGTAGGCTCATGGGATCATCCACGGGAGTCTTGCTCCGTGAGATGCCCAGGTTGTGCTCCGAGAGGCCGTTTTTCCTGACGGACCGCACCGGGCTGAAGGCTTTCATGCTGGAAGGCGGGCGGGGAGAGAGCAGAGCAGTTCAGTTCCGGCGGGCGGAGAAAACGGCTCCGGTGGGCAGCTGACGGAGACAGTCGATCGATCGGACAGGCAGCCCTGCGAGCAGCCTCGGGGGAGCTGTCACCGCTGTTCGCCCCTGCGCGCTGCCGGAGCTCGCTCTGAGGCGCGGGACTGCGCGGCCTCCTCTTATACGGCCGCCGCAGGTGCGAGCATCGCGAGTAGAGCCATACTGCTCCGAGTGCAGCCCTGGCCGCGGAGAGTGCGGGCACCGGGAGACTGGGCAGAGCCGTCACCGCTGCTGGTCCGTCCCCGTCCCCGTCCCCCCCCCCCCCCCCCCCCGAGAGGGTGGGCGCAGTTAATTGATGCTCATTAAGTACATGTGCACTTGGGGGTGCATTTACAGGCATCGCCCTTACGAGGCAACTCGTCCACACCCCGTAGGTGCGGTGACACGGCGCTGTCACTAGAGATGCGACGGTTGTTTCTGGTGAGAAATGCAGATACTCGCTTACTACGCGCTGTACTTTTTGCGGCTCTTGGTTGCAGCCAATGAAACATCTTCCAGAAACATTCCAGAGGAAAAAGTCGGGGAGGGGAGAGGAGGGAGATGTGTGTGTGTGTGCTTAGCTGGAGAAAAAACTTCGATTATTTTTATTTTTTGAGTTTAGACCCATTATTTATATTCACTTAACTAATGCCTGTGTAACGTAACGACACACCTTCCGTTCCCCTTCTCACACACTGTCCACACAGTGTGGACATACATATATGATTAATACAAATTAAATTCTACGCAAAACGCAGCAGTTCTGTAGTAGCTACCCGGATGTTTAAGGGACATTGGTTTTCACTGTAAGCAAGCATGTAGTGACAGCACACATCCACGCTGTCCGTCGGGAGAGTGTTGTCAATCATAACTGCTCAGGGGAGAGAGGCGCGGGGCTGATGCACGCTGTGCTGGGGAAGCGGTAGGACACACGCTCCCGATACTTGGGGACACAGCTGCGGGCAGCTAGGTCGGTGGCTGCCCATTTCCGCTGCGTTCCCGGGCTGCCTGATCGCCCGCGGGACGTCGTGGCCACTGTCACACCGGGGTGCTCGCCCCGGGGCCGGGCGGCGAGCGTCGGAATTCCCGCGTCCTGAAGCGCCGGAACCAAGTCCCGACATCCAGCGTGCGGGACGGCAAATACAATGCCCAGGTGCGCTTAAAGAGAGTAAATAACAATGATAAAACCAGTCCCGCCAGTTAACGACTCGGCTAAAGTCACCACTTGGAGCGACTTCGGTCCTTTCTACCACTGAAATCTCCATGTCTATCGTATGCGATACTTGCTCTGCGGCCACAAATTTTAGCCCTTTGCCGTGTTTGTGTTTCCGTATGCTGAATGCACCCCTGGACGAAATTTTGACACTATTTTTGGTGTAATAATAGCCAACATAAACAGGTATGTTACTGCTTCTGCGGTTACTGTCTGTCGCTCGGACAGCGCGGCCGGCTCCCCACAGGAGCGCTTCGCAAACCCGGTTTTCCGTATTACAGGCTTCGCACGCTGATTAAGCCACCGCGAAGTCAGGCGAGAGGAGGCAAACCTGTGGGCACGCCGCTATGCGGGGGCTTCTCCCGACACCCCCCACCCCAGTGCGGTGCGGGCAGCTCGGGCAGCTGCGGCCGCGACCCGAGGGAACACTCCCTCACGTGAGAAGTCTGGCAGCGGCGGCAGCCCCGCTGCGGTGGGGGCTCCCCGAAACCAGCGGTGGTGCTCCCGCGGGTTCTTCCCCAGCGCGCAGCCCCCCGCGCGGCAGCGGGCACTCTGGAGAGCTGCGTCCGCCTGGACGCTCGGCGGGGATTTTTACAGCCGGTTCCTACCCCGCACCGCTGCTGCAAACATCTGGCCAGAAAACTCGCCGCTCGTCGTGCACAAAGCGCCGCTTTTTCTCCGCTCCCCCCTTAACCCCTCTTGAAAGCACAAACACGGGGCTCCCCTCCCGGGGCTGGGGGGATGCGGACAAGCTCCGCCGTGGGGGGCCCCCGGCGCCAGCCCGCGGCGGCGATGGGGTGCGCGGCCACCCCTGGGGCGACCCCCCCTCTCCGCCGCTCCCCCCACGCCCCGGGCAACGCGCCCCGCCCCGCCGCCCCGCGCCCGGGGCCGGCCCGGACTGCGCGGCGCCAGCCCCGTGACATCAGCCCTGCCGCCGCCCCCCCCGCCCGCGCCGCCCGGGCCCGGCGGCGCCGCTCAGGCGGCTGCCATGGCGACCGGGGCTGCGCCCGCGGCGGCAGCAGGCGGCGGCCCTGCCCCGCTTCCCGCTCCCGGGCGCACCTGCAGCGGGGGCCGCCGCCGGACACCTCGCCATGCCGGGGGGGGGGGGAATGTGAGCGGGGGCTCCCGCAGAATGGGGAGAGAACCGAGTAAAACGGGCAATATCGCGGGGTGGGGGTGGGGTGTCCGAGAGAGAGGGATCCCGGCGCCGACCGCGACCCGTGAGGGAAGCAGCACGCCGGGTTGCGGTGCCGGGGGGGGGGGGACGGGGACGGGGACTGCTCAGTGTTGTGGATCCTGCTCCCCCCAAAAAAGAAAGAAAATACGTTTTCTGTGAGGAAATATCCCGCGTTTTGGGCAGGCTGTCCGATCTCTCGCTTCTTAATGCCGCCTCAGAGCAGCCTCGGGTCCCACAGCAGCCCCTGAGGCGGGGCGGAGGGGCTCCGGGGGGCTCCTGCTTCCCTCTGCACTCTGAGCCCCTGCTCTAACGAAACTTACCTAAACCATGTAACATTAATGTAAATGGGTTTAATTGCCGCGTATTTAAGCCATGAAGCCGGACTGAACAATCTGTTAAAACTTGGCCTGTTCCCAAGCCATTGACACCATCCAGCTTCCCCGCGCCATGGGGGGGAATAGGGGGAAGGGGGTGTCCAAATACGTTTTGATACAGGAGTTTTCAATGTACCAGGTAAAACATCTCCCTGAACCCGGCTGCTTTTAACGAACCACCCGGTTCCTTTTGTTTGCTGCACGTTTGCAACTCATTCAAACAAGTTTTAGAAAGTTTGGGGTTTGAGCTGTTAACTTCCTTCGGAGCGGGAGACTAATGCATGCAAAATACTTAGTTACAATTTATGCGAAAGGCACCGATCTGTAAAAGCATTTTCTACTTTCACAAAGGATTTTCCTGTTACTTGTGTTCCGGTCAGAAAATTAAAAAAAAAAAAAAAAAAAAAAAGCGAAAAAAAAAAAAAACACACAAAAAAAAAAAAAAAAAAACTTGGGGGAGAGATAAGGTCTGGAAAACAATCTGGAATTGCCAGGCTGTTGGTGGGAGCTCTGCGGGGCTGGCGTCAGGAAGTCTGCGCCGCCTTCTATTACTGTTGATCCAGCTTTGTGCAGCTGCACTCAGTACAATTAGCTTGTAGAAACAATCCTGCTGTAGGCAGCCTCTTCCCTTCAAAGTGCTTTTCTATACTGATCCCCTCACATCATGATGCTGGAAATCAAGTCACAAGCCGACCACTGTTTGGCCAACATCATCTGTGGGAATTCATTAACCTCCATCCCAGAGATGCAACAAGAGATTGTTTGTCCAGAACTAAACTTACAGCTTAATATGATGTAGCCCATACAGGAAAAAACCTGTGTCCCCATTTCTTTTTTTCTTTTTCTTTTTTTTTTTTTCTGGTCAATAACAAGAAACACATTGTGCAGCTTTTTCTCTTCTTTTTTTCTTTTTTTTTTTTTTCTTCAGGGGGTGGGGAACGGAGCTGAAACCAGGCATGAGCCGGCTCCTGCTAAAACTTTGCGATCGAACTGCTTTTTGGTTCATCGGGCTGCAGTTTCCATAGAATCAACTTATCCCTGCGATCATCTTGTTGGGTGCACTTTGCAAGCTCATTTCCCGTCTGAGTTTGCTCCGCTGCTCTCAGATGCTGCAGCTGACACATTTCCTCTCCGTGCACTTTGCACCCACCTCATCCTTGCCCAGATGCTCAGGGCTGATTGTGCCTAAAAGGGGGTTTCATCGCACTCCGCAGCTGCCTTGGGGGAGGGCAATTTTTTATCTTGTTTTACATTTTATTTCCACTTTCCCCGCTCCAGTGTTCCTCTCCATGCCGTGAAGCAGGCCCTCCTTGTCCCCATGCCCCCAGTGGAGGAGTGCTGGCTGGCTGGGATACAGCTGCGGCCACAAGCCCTCGGCAATACGCCTTTGCATTCTGCCCATGGCTCACAGAGCCCCTGTGCTGGTCCGGGTGGAGTGGATCCACGGGTGGGACACCACTGCTGTGCACCACAGGCCGGGAAGCTGTGTGAGCAGCCCCAGAGCAGACACAGGTGACATCTCCCTGCTGCAGGGGCTGCTTGTGAACAACCATGCTGCTGGGAGCATGAGTCCTGCTTCCTGACACCCCTGGCTGCTGGTGGCTGGGCTCTACACGTCCCACTGGCAGCACCGCTCGACAGTAGGGCTGGTGTCACTGCTCCTCACCTCAGGTACCTCATTTGGCTGCAAGCATGCAGCCAAGTGCACCTACCCCACTCTGAACCCCTCTGTTCTTCACAGAACACATGGATGTATTTTCTGACCCCTATTTCCAAAACCTGTCCTTTTCTGGGCCATGTTTGCAAATGCCACGGATCTGCCAACTGTAAGATTTTCTGTCCCCCCACTATGCTTTGGAATAATGTTGTTTTTTTACAGTATCATTCCTGTCACCCCCACATTTAGGCATCGCTCATCTGCTGCTGTTACATTCTAAAGCTGCATGTTGTTGGAGGCTTGGGAAGTATTGTGGCAAAACATGTATTTTCTCACTTTTTTTCCCACATCTGGTTTTTGTCAGAAGTGCTGGACTTCAGGATAGGCAGGCCTTTGTTCTGATTCAGTTTTGACATGTGTATCATTTTGTGATTACACTCCCGAACTACTGTTCTGCAGGAACGCCTTTTACTCAGACTGCATTTTCTAGCACCACCCTGCAAAGAGGGGTGTTTCTACCTGAATTGTGGGGTTTTGCTGGGACATTTCTATCAAGTCCAAGTTCAGACACTTCAGTTCTAATATTTTCTTGTCTTTTGTAGGATTTCTTGTTCCTGTAAGTAGGATCAGTGCCCTGAAGGCATTTCTACATAAACTGCCATCTGCAAAGGGCTGTTTCTTGCCTGATGCTACTTGAAGAAAACTGCCATTAAATCTTTCTGGAAGCAGCATCTATCTCTCTGGCATAGTAAGTGTTCCTGGTGTGCGGTGTATTAAATCCATGTATTAACTCGTACACTTTTACTCTAAAGCAGAAACATTTATTTTTAAAGATCTTGAACTATTTTATTCATGCAAGGTCTGTGTTTTAATTAAGTTATGTAGCATGTCTTCTAGAAGTGAACCAGTTAGGTGGCTCTCTAACTTTATGTTATGGGATCAAACATGTTCACTTCTTAGTGCATAGCTTACAGAGCAGATGGTTTTCATCTACCGTAGCTTTTCTAGTGATACCTTTTAATTCGTATAGGTCTGAAATGTTGCAAATTTTGCAATCCCCAGCAATTTTTCTGGAAAATCTATTTAGAATAGAACAGGAAGAGAGACCAGGCAGGAAGTTACTGGTGGTACCTCTCATGCGATAAGGAATAAACCAAGGAATAAAAAATAGGCTGCTTCTTGTTTTTGTTGGTTATCCGGATGGTTGGGCCAGCTCCCCTCAGCCTCTGACTTTGGCCTATCTTTGATTTTTAGGTACAGGACTGTAGGAATGAGATCACAAAATGCTTGGCTTAATTTCCCTGGAAAAAGGAGGGATGGGGAATTGGATTGGTGGGAGAAGGTTTTGAAAATCTGTTCCAGGTACGGTTTTAACCCCCCCCCCTTCAAATTGTAAAATTATTATAATTTTTAGTATAGATGTGTTTGTATAGTGTGCTCTGTATTCAAGCTCAGTAATAATATTTCATGAACATAGAGAAGAAATGGAGTCTGTAGTGAGACTGTCTTCTGATTGTTGGTGAATCTGTAATCTTGGCTTCCTCTTCACTTCAGGTAGATTCCTCTCTGTTTGTGTTGGAAAGCCTTGTAGGAGGCAGTGCTGATTTACTGCTTTACCAAAGCTTTTGTTATTGGTTATGTTAGGACAGGACCCACAGCATTTTTAATCCTTTTTCACTAATATATAGAGGCAAAATTTTCTGTAGTCAGGAGAGCATAATTGCACTCAGGATTTGGATACTGGAAGTGCAGTTTAGCAAACTATGCACCACATCTTAAATAGATGTGCACCCTCTCGAGTCCTGCTGAACCACGTGAGTTCCAGTGAAGTTTCCTAGGCTGTTAAAACTTCGCTTTGTTATAGGCCCAGAATGAGTGTTGTCTAGGTTAAGCTGACTTTCTTGGTGACTGTCGCCTGCACAAACCCACCTGGGAATCACAAAACAGGTATGTGTGTGAATCTCTTGAGAGACTTGGTCCAGGAGGTATGCTCAGATCATGCTTAAATGCACATTGACAGCATGGAGCTTAGCACAAAGAGCAGCAGCTGTAGCTGTCGGGAGGTTCAGGGGGAGAGAAAGAAAAGAACTGCTGCTCTTTTATAAGCAATTTTTCTCATGAGAGCACTTGCCCTGGAAGTGCTCAGATTCAGTGTTCTCATCAGAGGTGATATAAACTCCTTTCTGCTTGCAAAGCACCCCTCATGACCAGAGTAGAGATAAGGCTAAGGTGGAGGACACCCACCCATCCTGTTCAAGCTTGCCATGGTAAAGAAACAGATGCAAATTTCAAAGGCCAGAGGGATTATAAACAAGAGGGAGCCTGACATTATAGCTCAGGGGTAAAGGCATCTCCTGAATGGCAGGAAGGTTGAATGCTGGGCCTGGCCTGGAAGACTCACCCATTCTTGAGGGTGAGGTTTATCTCAGCTATTTGGAGGTTTGTTGTCTCTCTGCAGTCAGTGGGAAGAGAGAGACACCTGCAAAGAATGATTCATTCTGCGCCTGTTCAACACCTCTTCTTGGATGGAATGAATCTCCTCACCTGGGGCCAGTGTTCTCAGCAGAAGCTAGACAACTGACTTTGACCAGAAGCCTGACTTATAGGTGCCAAGTGAGGTGAATTAATTCCACTGTAGACGATTAATTTTTCTCATTCATCATACCCCAGTTTTAGCCTTTAAAAAATTGGTGTGTAATCAAAGTTGATTAGTTGAGTTCTGTCTCTGTACAATGGTCATTCCTCCCATTGGGAGGCCGGAGATGGATAGGTTGGGTGAAATGCCTTGGGATGATGTGTCTCTGAGGCCTGTAGAGCCTAAAGGTCATGTGTGCCCCTAGTTCACACTCATGAATGTTCACACTCATGAGTTCACACTCATGAGTGCTGGATGCCTGAAAGTTCAGTGTGGAACTATTACATGTCGTCATGCAAACTTCTTTTGCAGATGGTCTAAGTGACTACAGAGGCACTGCATACTATTTATAAGAGAGGAACCAGTTGCATAAAAATCTGCATAAAAAGTGTCGGAAGGCATAAAAAGGCTACAACCAGAAACTTCAGAAAGCTGAAAGGCTGCTTATTTAAATCAAAGAAAGTTAAGTACTATGGAAAATATTACTAAGTTTATATTGCATTTTATGCACTTGCATACCCGGAAAAATCTGTCTCTAACTTCTAAAACTGGGGGCTAGATGCCTTTAAAAGTGTTACCTTTAATCCTAGCCCTGAAGAGATAAGCATGTAATTTTCAGTTTCAAAAAGCTATAGTTTTTCAGTTTTGATGATGTGGAGTAATGCTGAGGTATACTACAGGATAAATCCCAAATCCATACCTCATTGTTTCAACAGAGATCAGCAAAAGGTCACCCAGGCTTCTTATCAAATTGCAGGAGTGCAAGTGGGTTTTTGTGATAGTTGAAGTTCAGTGCACATATATTCTTTGCAAATGGATGATTGTAGGAAGACAAGCTATGTGTTTTTATGATTTAATATTTGTCAAAGGTCATCAAAGGGTTATGTACAGTCATTTTGCAAAATATAGCTTGTAGAGGCAGTGGTGGACAATGAGAGTCCAGTTTGTTGGAATTAAAGTCGTATGTTCTCCTGATGGGTTTTTAGCTACAAATACAGTTGGAGATAATTCCACCACATTGTTCATGTCAATTGCTCCGTAAGGCTGAATGCCTTCAACTATTACAAAACATATGCTTGAGAAATCCTTCTACTTCTTTTGTCAAAATACTGAAACTATATGTGCACCCAAGATGTTTAAATTTGGCAACATGAAAGTAATTGGGAATGGACTCAAAATTAAATTACTTAAGGCCTCAAGCTATTGTTTCCAGCAGAGACAAGAGGTCTGAAAACATTAAAAGGATGTGCAGACTTCTTAGAATGTTTTGGGCCAGAACAAAACAGCTGGTTTATACCTAGCTGAGGATCTCAGTTGTTCTCTGTTGAACAGTCAGAATTTGGACTTCTTGCCGTTTCTTGAATTCCTGTCTTCTCACTCTGCTTTGTTTTCACTTCAGTAGCAATAGTTTCGTGCTCCTTACTCTCTTTCACAGCTCTACAGGTCTCTTGGCGCTGGAGATGGGATTCACCTCACTTGACTTAAGGCATGTGTCTGGTTGATGTCTATACATCTAAGCCTGTCTTCCAAGACATAGTTTACAGGCAATTGGGAAAATCGTTGCTTCTGTAGTGACTTACTTCTTCATAATACAGAAGTCTAAAAGAACCTAGATCTACCCCAGTACTCTCTTGACTTTGGAGTCCAGCTGTCCTTAGCCCAGCTGGCATATGGTTTAACTGGACACCCTGGTTTTGATGTGGTCTCAAACTTCCCCAACGATTCTCCAGTTTTATTTTTTTTGTGTGTGTGACTTCACACATTTTAATTAAAAAACTTGAAAGCAACAAGAAAATGAGTGGTGACTGATACAGTTTCACCAAGAAGTTGTTCTGGCTGTGGTCTTGTGGAGTGCTGGGGATTTACAGGCCACAAAGTGTAATCTCTAGGCTAGATGGTCATAGCTGTAAGCTCTGTGCCTTTCTGCGACATAGTTCAGCCTGTTGTTAGTTATGGTAATCTTTGATTGCAGGACTGCTTATTTGTTTGTGGCATAGATGAGACTTACATAGAGAGGCTGTGTTCTGTGGAAGCCTTGCCTTAGTTACTGTAGAAGGTATGCAAAGGGTTGTGAAAGAGGCAAGGCACTCCCATAAACCAGCTGAAGGATTTAATTCAATCCATGCCTCTGCTACAAAGTTTTTTTGTGAGATGATGGACAAGTCATTTAAAGCAGACTTTTGTCAGAAGACTGTTTACCACATGGGAAGTCAATGGGAGTTGTTAAATGTCTAACATGTAATGGAAATGCCAAGCACTCTGAAGGAACGGGTCCCATTTATCACAAGCTTGGCAGCCAGAACTAGAGTTATTAACCAGTATATGTTCTGATCAGCTGTTTCACAAATGACCACTGGTTTAAAGTTAACAGCCTATGATTTATATTTTTTTCCTTGAAAAGGAAATATCTCTTTTGAGAGCAGCATAGACAGGGGGAAATGTCAGTAAATGTGGGAAATGATTCTGCGGTGGCAGAAGTTCATTGTAATAAGGGACATTCTGGTCTCCTTTCCAGAAAGCTTTTCAGAGGCCATAGATTGCTTTCAGGTACTGCTCTCCAGCTGGGAACGCGCCAGGGTAGTGCCGAGCCAGTAAGGTGGCTGTCAGGAACCAGATGGCACTGATGGAGAGGGACAGAAGGCAGATCATGATGGGTTGGTTTGAGCATGTTAGGGCTGGAGGACCATGGAAACCACCAGTCATAGCTATATGAGGACTTGGAGCTGGAACAAGGAAGTCTAAGAACTAAAGGGGAACAGGGGAGAGGGAGAATTAAAGTTTCAGATCTCTGTTCATTGCTTTATGTTTCTTTCATTTGAAATGACAAGTTAAAATAAGCCAAACCGTCCAGAAAGTGAGTGCTTCTGAAGAAGTTTCCCGTGTTTCTGCCTCCTGTTAGGACAACTTGTGAAGTAAACTGTACTGATTTTAGCCCCAGCTAGATAAATTTTGTAGCTTATGGGAGATACAGGTTCAAGACTGAGCCGGTGAGAGCCTTATAACCCTCACATAAGAGGCACTCCAGAAGTGGTCATTTGAGACATTCACCTGGTACAGTGGAAATTCTGAGTTACGGTCTGAACTGGGAAGAATGGAATATGAGATCTTGATTTTTGACAGGCCTTTTAAACATCAGACCACTTCTCTGAGTATTTTCTGAGAAAATATTCAGGAGAATACTTGAGATTTTCTTCTGAAGCATGCTAGTAAGACTGCTGAAATGGTGAAAAGTTTCACAAGATGGGAAAAATCATTCTTCCTGTATCTGTTTAGTATCGTTTGGGGTACAGGATGTTTTCAGTAGTATCCAGCATCACTTTAAAGACATATCTAATGTTAAAGTGCAGATGAATATTTTGGGGTATTTGGGTCTGTTTGCAGACACAAATTATTTAGTGCAGAGTAGGCATGCTGTGATTCGATGGTTTTTTTTTTTTTTTTATGTGAACTTCTACTTTGATTTCAATAGTGTTTGTATAGATTCCATCAAGGAAAAACAAATGTCATGGGAAAGCTTTAGGTGATTTTTCTGTTGTCTGGGTGTTTTTTGCTGTAATGCAGACGTTCCTTTTTTAAACCTGGTAAAGGCGTTGCCGTTTGGGGAGATGATACTCTCTGCTCTGTACTGAGAGCAGCAACACACCTTGCAGAATTGTTTTAGGGAGCAATCTGCAGTGTGCCAATTGCTCTCTTTTCTGCTATTTTGGTAGTGTTTTGTGGAGTTGAGTGCATGTGTATAAGCTGCAAATGTACATTCCTGTATAGAATAGAGCAGGCTGTCTGCGTGGATCAGCTGTTATGGGGGTGGCTGTGGGTTAGACATAAAACAGGCTGTGGAAACTCCTTTGATGGAGCCTCAGTAGTCTTAATGCTTTATGCACATGGGGCCTGATGCAAATTCAGTGAAACCCAGGAAGATTCTCCCTGTCGGTTCACAGCTTTTGGATCCAGCTTCAGGTGTGCTTCTGAATGTACATGGGGATGCAGCTGTTAGTTGGGTAGTATAGCAGTTGCCTGTGAGAGCAGAGAGGGAATTTGGTTTCACTGCTCTGGGTTGGCAAGTGAATTTTATCTAAAGCTTTCCACTTGCATGTAGCCAGCCTGCTCAGGTTCTAAATAGATTCTGCCCTCAGACTGTAAAGAACAAGATAATCACTTTATGTTATGTACTTGAGAGCTAAATTATTTTAAAAGTCTGAAATTAGCAGATGAGGAGGAATTTATTTGCCAAATACATTTAGAAGCAGCTTGGGAAACCTGTCAGAGACCAGCTTGAACTGCTTAACTAGTGGTTGTTCAACTTAATAGTTCTCAAGCATGCTTACACTATGAGGGAGACCAAAATAAAATCCCAGGATACATGGGTTTTTCTTCCAGACGGCAAAAAATGCCATCAGTTTACAAACCAGATAGCTAAAGAGGAAAACCTGCACCTAACCTCCATTACATTCTCCGTGCTTCAAGCAAAAAAGAACCTTGCTCTTTTTTTTGGACTTTCTTCACCCATTATTTCCAGTTCTGTTAACTTAGCACATTGCTGAACGTGACCTTTACTCTGCTAGCAGTGCCAGCCTTTACCATGTGTTCGTCCTTTTCCCACCCAGATATCTTCATGCTTTCCTGCATCCTATTGTCCATGCTTGGAACAAAGGTCTGGAAAATTCTCTGCAGCCGTTCTCCTTCAAATTACTCCTTAAGATGCACTTTGACCCTGATGCCTGTGGGGCATTGCTGATTATAGCTAGGCAGAGTGGAAGTTAAATTGTTTTCTAGGCAGCCTATATGAAAACATGCTCACATTATTTCTGCTGTGGTTTTGCTGTCAAGCCCTTTCCTGCTGGGGAGGACAAGGCCATAATGCCGGTTTAGTAATCACCAGCTGTCATTGGCAGCTGATGTAGATAAGAGAAGCTCTCAGCTCTGCTGGTTGTTACCTTCCTTCTCCTTCCGTCACAGCTCTACCAGATTGCTTTTAGCCACCATGCTTCTTTCATTCTTCATGACTCTTGCACATCTGTGAATTTAGCTCCGTTGCCTCGCTAGGGGACTGATGCAGAGTCCACCCTTTCAGAATATGTTAGCGTATCTTGGCTTCAAGCATCAAAGGTCTGTTTTTTGGGGGGTGGCTTTCTTGCATATGGAGCTGCAGATCTTAACCCTTCAGGGTAGGAGGACTTCCTTTATAGTTGCTATTACTTGCCTAACTGCATATGGAAAGGGCAGGCATCCTAGCTAATCAGAGCTTCAGACAAGCAATTCTTCACATTGTTTTAGGGTTTTTAATTAAAACTGTAGGCTCCAGCATCATGTGGCAGAGAGCCAGTGTCAGGCATCTGACAATAGGCTTCACCATCTACCAACAATGAGGGAATTCCTCAGCTTATGCTCCAGAGGCTTCTGAAATGCTGTGAACGGGCGAGATTGCTGTTTGCAAAGCACCCTGCAACATTCAGCCTTGCAGGTCTGCTGATTTTTAAATTATATAAACAAAACCCTATAAGCCCCCCATAGCACAAAGATACTGACTTCTGTTTATACTGTCCAGATCACAGATGCTGAGCATGAACGCACGAACAGTCCTTTTGTATGGGGTTTGACACTTTCTGTGGCTGTCTGCACTGTTTTTTAATACACAGAATCCCTGATTCTCCACTGCCTTGCACCCTGTCTATTCATTCTCACCCCTGTGAAGTGAGGGTAAAACACTATCAAAACAAAATGGTACCATTTTGCATGTTTTCCACTCAGTTTGTACAGGTGTAAATAACTACAGAAAGAATGGGGCAGAGCAGAACCTGACCCACAGTCTGTCTCTCAGTGCGTCAGGGGTCCTGAAGTGGGGGGATGACAGAACAAACACAAGCTGTTACCTTGCCATTTTTGCTAATGTTTTAAAATCAGGCAGCTTGTGAGGATGACAGATGCAGAAGTCAGGCAGTTCTTAGTTCCTGTAGTCCTCACGTGATGTCTTCTTCTAGAGCAATAGGAGTGTTACCCATGGCATGGATAAGTGCTTAGGTTAGCTGGTATAAGAACAGAGTTACCAATACGAGTTGTCTTTCTGAGTTGTTTAGCTATTGCACTTAGTACTGGAGAAAGAAAAATCCATTGTTATTTCTGCTGTTTGTTACATTACCTTTGCTTTTATAAACCTTTTTAGTGGAGAGTGAGCTCTTCAAGCTGTGGTAAGCCTGCTGCTTTGTCTCTTGGGTGTTGGACATGAGCAGCACTCAGGTTTTTAGTTTATATGTTTGTTTTTTTTTATATTTGTTATTAAAGCAACAGAAGACTGTACTCATCTTGTTTTCCGTCATCCTCATACTGCCTGACACAACTCTGCAGGTAAGGACTGAAGCATTCTTCCAAAAATAGTAGCTCTTTCTCATCTTTCTCTTTGCACAAAGCCCAGCTCTCTGACACCTTCCTTGCTTTCCTGGACAGCACATTTGAGCATCTTAGCCCAAGTGCCTTTTTTTTTTACCAGAATTTAAGTTTATTTTTGACTTCTTGATAAGATATCACTATTATCCGTTTGCCAGATGTCTATCATAAATATATATCCTGTCCATTCCAGGCCTCAGCCTGCCCCAGCTTTCTTTTTGCTCATCTGATTTTGTTTTACTTCCAGAAATTCTGTCCGGTTACTCCTTCAGCTGATTCTGTTGCCCACTCTGAATGCTAGTTTTATGCTGCCTGTGTGCTTGCAATGAACAGGTTTATCACCTCAGTAGTTCCTGCAGGCAGGAAGTAAAGCTTCATGAGAAGGGCCTTGTCTTCTGCAGTGCCTTCTGTAGTCAGTGTGCTAGCACTGCTCTATGCCCTACTTCAGATAACCTTCAAGATGTTGCATAGTGCTGTTTTTAAGCATTGTTTCTAGGAGGGGGAATAACAAAGCAGATGATGTTGTGGCCACAAAACAGAGATATGATGCATTTCACCAGAAATAGATTGCACCAAAAAAATCTACCCTTCCTTAAAAAAATATAAATAAATCGAGCTCTGCATAGATAAATACTGGCAAAATCTGAATTTGGTGAAGTTACATGTGCTGTTGTAGTAGGTAGGAATAATGGACAGAAGTTAAAGTCTTTTGAAATCAGAACAGTAAATATTTTTGCATATCTTGAATTGAAAGCTCACCATTGCATTAACCTACCCACTCATTTTAGAAACTATGTGAATTTTCATGACTCATTTCAGTGCTGTGTAACTGTTTGTATGCAAACGTGACACAAACATTCTCACAGTAACACACTTTTACCCTCCCACTGGAGTTCATGCATTAACAGGAGTGATGGTGTTCCTTCTCCTTACAAACCTTACCTTTCCTAAATATAGTCTTGTGCCTTCCTTTTTCACGTTTATGGTAACATTTGAAGAAATACTTCTGCCTAGAATTTCAGAGTTGCTTTAAAATGGAAAGCCTCAAAAACAGAAATGAAAAAGCACTTCATATCAAAAAGCATTTCTGTTAAAATGACGCGTTCTCACATCTAAATGTGACAGGTTTGAAAGGGACCAACTTGCAGAAAAAAAATGGAAGTTCTGTGCTGGTAACAGGCATGAGAAGGTTCACCTGAAAGGTAATGGGTTCATCAATTCATGTAGAGACTTAAAATGAAACTGCCATCTCAACCATAGCTAGAACAAACACAGCTGATGAATAAATGTATATTGGCTAGAATAAATGCAAAGCATAATGCCAGATGTGGACAGTGTAGAGTGCAGAAAGGCAATAAACTGAGTAAACATCAAATGAAGGATTAGCCTTAATTGCGAGGAATCAGTTCCAATGAGAAACAGAACTGGGGATCTCTTTTGCCCAAAAGCAGTTGAGATACTTTTCTAGCTAGACAAGAAGCTGCCTGATCTGTCACTGCTTTCCCATTTGAGGCTTATCAGCAACAACCTGCTGCATATAACATACAGTTCAAAGGCTGCTTTTACTCCTGAATATCTCCAGCAGGGTTGTAGGCTTTACTGCCCAGAAAACTGGTTTACAAGTTTTTTCTGTTTTTCCAGAATGCACCTTTCTATTCTCCGTAAGCGTCCAGAAGACCTTCTGCAGCAGCATCCACTGCAGTGCAATCACACAGTGTCCCTCTTTGTCAGTGGCAGGAATTATGTTATATTTCAGTCTCTCACGAAGTCCAGATGACTATAGTGAAGTCTTCCAGAGTTACTCGTTCAAAAGCAATGTTTTTGGAGTTCAGTTGAGACACTTCATACAGATGTGTTGACTCCCTGTGTTTGTGTGCTTCTGAAAATGTTTAGGCTTTCCAGACTCTTAGAAAGATTTCCGGTCATTTTTCTACTAAAGTAACCCTTGAAAATATAGAACAATTATAAAGGTTGAGTGTGCATTGGACATTCATCCCCCTCAAACCACCAAAACTATGGTGACTCTTCTGCTGTCTGAGGGTCTACTGTGTCCCATGAAACTTAAGAAAAATGTGTCTTAAAATCTCCTTACATATTTTTGTGGAGCATTTTTAATAAGTAAGCGTGGGATTCACCTCAGATTAAACTACCAGCGTTCAGAGGCTTGATCTAGTTGTAGGAGTCCAGCACTATTGGAAGTGCTCAGTTCTCCCATCTGGACTCCAGCTGCTGCTCCATATTGGTAAAGGAGTCACATACCTGGAGTGCCATCCTTGCCAGTCCTGCATGGATTTCTTGGGCACCTAATTGCACCTCAGGTGACACAAACAATAGTCAGCAGACATCAACATCTACTCGGTGCACTTGAGAGTTGTCTGCAGGGAATGTCTGCTTCTGGTGTTGCTGCTACCTGGTACAGGTACCCAGGCTCTGCTGTGGTTGTAGTTAACATGGCTAAATCAGCTAAATGCGAGTGAACTCGAGTATCTTCTTCTTGACACGCCTCTGACTGTTAGCTGTGTGATCAGTTGGAGTCCAACTGAGGTTTCTAAGGTGACATGAAACTAAGCAAGTTGCAAAAGAAGTAAACAAACTGTAAAGAAGAGAAAGTAGGGGCTTGGTGCCTGGTCCATCTGTGAGTTCCAGACTGAGGGATAACTTGCTGATGTGAAGATCACTGCAGGATCAGGTCTTATGAAGGAAGCACCCCATCTTCTCTTAATGACAGCATCGTTAATAGTGCAGGTATATAGATCTCTTAAATTAATAGTGCAACAGATTGTTCCTGCTACACAGAACGAGGAGTTCAATGTAACAGCCACAGCTAAAATACTTGCAAGTTTCTGAACTTCAAAGCAAACTTTGCTTCTTTCTAAAGAGTCTTACAAACAACTAAGCATATTTTCTTTCACCTCATCTTTAAAGAAATTACAAAAGAATATATACAGCAGGCCTGAAATTCCTGCCAGTCCTTCATCTTGGTTTTCTTGGCATATTGGAAAGGAATCTGGATGCTGAAATTTACTGTTAATGAGTACTTAATTTTATGGCTGTGTTCTTGTTCTGTGCACTCATGCTTGTCTGAACTACTGATGCTCTTATGGAGGGCCAAAAAAGATACCTAGAAGATAACTGCTGAAGTAACCAGTGCTATATTCTACTACTTTGATTTTTATTTGTTTTGTTTTTTGGTTTTTTTTTTTAGTTTGGAAAGTATGGGTGGTGATTAATTGAGCTACATTTCTTTATTAAGTTATATATCTATTGATTTTAATGCTACAAATTATCTGCAGTCTTGATTTCAAGAGTTAGGCAATCATGGGAAAAATAGGTCTCCTATGGCTCGTGATGGATTAAATGTAGAGGCAGCAACTATTAGGGAGCTATTGGTCAGGTTAAACAAAAGCTGCAAGTAGTAGTTGGATTGGAAACAGTGATGCCATGAGGTGTACCTAAACCCAGATGTCAAGTAGAAAGCAGGAATGTGAAGAAGTGGCAAGGACAGAAACTCAAGAGTGGAACAGATGAGGAGAAGCTGGAAAGACATGGCTAGAAATGAAAAACCAAACAAACTAAACCCCACCAGCAGTAGGCAGGAAGGATAAAAAGAAGTGACATAAAAAATAGAAATGCTGTATGCTTACTGCTAATTTACAGGAATCACTAAGTGACTGTTGTTGAAAGCTGGACTAAAAGCAAGGGAGGTGAAAAGTTGGAGGACTCTGTGAGGCAAGAGTAAAAGGACATGACTGTCCTTTGAAAGACAAAGGCGAAGATTTCTGCTGGTTTCATCAGAGCAGAATTGAACTCTGTGAGCCATGGAGAAAAAAAAAAATCAATGTTTTTATCTTCTTGTGGTCCTAATATTGCACATGTGATTCATATAATGTTTTACATTCCGTAAATTGAGTGTTTATACTTGGGAAGAATTGCATGTCTGAAGACCCTGCAGTGTCTTTCCTTATTCTGGTAACAGCAGCAGAGTCTCCTCCAGACTTTGTACTTTTGTACCTCAAATCCCAGCTACTTCTAGCTGGGGAAATGTTCCAGCCTGTGTGCCTGTTAGCTTGTGTCCTCTTCTGAGGGCCTAGCAAAGCTGGTTCTCATGTTGGATATTTTTTCCAGCTCATTAGTAAAACTGGATTTCACCAGTAAAACTGATCAACTTGCCATACCAAATCCCTGAGTAGATGAGGAGACACAGGGTGGGATGCACTGAGCAAGGCTTCTGCCTTCGTTTACAAACTCCTATGAGTCTGATTCCAATAAAAATTATGTTTTCATTTATTCTCATTCATTACAACTCTAATAAGTGTAATAGAGGAGCAAAATGGCTCTAACTCCTGGGAGAAGGGCAAAGGAATTTTTTTCCTGTCTCATGTAGTGCCCCTACATCAAGCAGCCCATACTTACGGCAGTGCAAGAAGGAGCTGGAATACAGGTTTCCACCTGCAAATATAGGTCTGGTTGACTGAGAAGACAGATTTGCCTCTTCATTTCTTCCTCAGCCTCTCATGATTAGAGCAGTGCTACATGTGAGCACAGCTGAGCAGCTCTGACCACGGAATAAACACGATGTTGAGGAGGTGCCAGCATCACGCTTCAAAACAGTTGTCTTTCCCTCCATCAGTTACCTTTGGCATACATCTCCAAGGGTTTATAGCTAGGTGGCTGACAGGCAGATGCTACATTGCAATCTCAGAATGTTAGGTGTAGTGATGTAAACAGATTGTGTGAGCTGTTCATGGAGGTGAATGTATATTGGGTTAAAAGAGTTTCAAGCACAATTGTATTGTGCTTCAGTAGTAGCCTATAGAAAGAAGCAAGCAGGGGTGATGCATAATATCTGGATAATAGATAAGCAATCCCTTTGCAAATATTGGGGAGGCAGTTACAACACAATGCTATACATCCACGCCCCAGGCTGCATTTAAACAGCTCTTCTGCCTGAGTCGAGAATAAAGAGGTCTAAAGTGCACTGACTAGTTAAAAAGCTCTTTCTAAGAAAGACTGAGACCAGTTGTCAGTAGGTGTCCCAGATGCAGGGAATGCCTAAGTTCTTTAGCATCTGTCCTCAGAGACTTGGAGCTAGTGCATGTTCCTCACTAGCACTGAGGATTTACCTTCACTGCCCCCTGCCCTCTGCTACTGCTGGTGTCTGTCAACATCTCAGCTCTTTGCTGTGCAGGAGAGCTTGGTTTTGACAAGTTGGGAACTCTGCTGCCTGGAGAGGAGGAGACATACGGCACTGTGGAGATGGCACATGTGAATTTTTCAGGATGCTGATAACATTTCCGCTTCGTAACTGCCTGGTGTCAAAGGGCATGCAGAAAACTTTGGTAGAAACCATCCATTTGGTTGGTGCACAAGGCTGCCATAGTAGCCTGCCACAGTAGGTTTTACTAACCAGGGCTTGAAACTCGACTGGGCTTTGCTCTCAGTTCCACATTTTTGTTGCAGCAGTTGTTTCGTCAAGGCCCAGTATCACTTCACAGGACAGGGTTCTGTCTCAATTCAGAGGGACCAGAGAAGTCCGTAGGTAGCTTGTATTGTATTTGTGTTTGCTCTGTCTGTCCTGCTTGAACAGTTAACATCGTGTTCGGTGGTAGAAACTTTAACTTGAAAGCTAAAGTATGGACAAATGGAGTAGGCTCTGACAGCAGCTGTTTTTCATGGATAGGTAAAACATAGTCATTGTGGGAAGGGTATTCTTTTGCATAATCTACTATAGAAGTTCCATATGTTTTTTCTTTGCAGTGTTTCTTTGCAGATGTTATTTCTTCTTGCATTTCTTTCTATTTCTATACAAACAGATTAATTCTTTTTCCCAAACTGCCCTAAGTATTTTAAGGATGTTATACACGCTCATCAGGTGCTTCTTTATTCTTCACAGGACTGTTGTCGTACATCCCAGGACAGATTTGGATGCCCCCGGGGTGATGTTTCTGAGTAACTGTGCAGGTGGAGCTGTCACTGTGCCTTGCAGCTGTCCATAATTAAACGTACAGAAGGAATATCCTCAGACCTGAAGCTTTGTATCCTTAAATATGACAGACTTAAAGATGTCAGGATTAAAGATGTTTGTTTGGCTAGTCCCACTAATAATGGATACTTCTGAGTTAATTCACCCGTGAAAAGCACATATCTACCAGTATTTTTTGGTGCTCCTTTTCCAAGTGAATACCAAATACACTAGAGAATCATGCTGATGCACCTTACTGCACTATGCACAGACAACAGTACTTTTTCCCAGGAGCTAATTCAGCATAGATGTTGTCACCTAGCTATAATGCAGCATCTAGTTGAGGTACCAGTGACTATATCCCACATCTCCCAAGGGGTTGTCTCATACCCAGTTGGAGCTCTCCCATAAGACAACCATTAATTGTCGCTCACTAATAGTGTGTCTTTTGTTACTGGAGACACTATGAAGTATTTGTCTTGGATAAGAAATCTCACAGTTTCTGCTCCAAAGCTGTTCCTGGTTCTCTATGACTTGATCTTACACTCCACCTACCTTTAGACAGCTTTACTGTGAATAGTAGGTCCATGTTTGCTGCCAGTTTTGGCCGAGCAGTCCTGCAGTCATTGTTTAAGTAGAATGAATGCTGAGCTCTAGGATCTGAGTGGTGGCTCAGTGACATGCACAGGATGTAAAAAAGAATTTGGGGTTGGCACTAACTGGATTAGACCAGCTGCCCAAGTGTTCTGTCCCCAGAAGGAGAAACGAGATATTATTTAGGGAGACCATACCAGCCTGGCCACTTTCTGCAGTCCATTCCCCTTGACTTTTCTAGCACTCAGAGCAGCTGTATTAGGTACGTTAGGCAGTGTAGCCCTGCTTAGCCATTTCAGTGTCTGTTTCTGGACTTTCGGTCCATTAAGTTCTCTCTTATTTTTTTGTGATCCTCCAGATGCAGTCGCCCTCCACAGCCTTCTGCATCAGCAAGTTCCAGAAGTTCAGGTGTAGTTGGATGCATGTTGTGCTAAAGTGCAGGAGGGGGGATCATCTGTGCCATATCTTTCTGCTTTCTAATACAAAATGCTGCGGTCTACCACGACACGGTCTTGACTCACACAGAAAAAAAGTGTTGGGTTATATGTGGACCAGAACCTGAATACATATTGATAAACCATCTCAAAAAGCTACACTAACTGTGAGTAACTAACTGTTCTCTTTAGTCAGTATATGGCTAACCTTGGACATAATGCATCTATAATGATACCTGGTTTCATAGATCATAGTTGTTGAAGTACATTATTATTATGAGAAAGATGTAGTATTCCAATAAAGCAACCATGTGCTGTCATATCAAGGCAGTATCTACATATTCATTGCAGATGGCATGTTACAGAAATAATCTTTTTCATATTTATTCTTTATGAAATATTGAACCATTGCTGTTCAAGCAAAGTTCAGATCCATACATCTTATGAAGTGAAGGAAACTGTTAGCTAGAACATAGTTGCCCTTAACAGTTTCCCTTTAGCAATTTTTTGTATTGATGGGTTTACCGTTTTGTGGTTAAAGAATTTTTCATGCTGGAATATTTCTAAACCCATTTTCTGATAGAAATCAGAAAAATGGGAGTTTCTTGTACATCACTACTTTGGACAGCTCTATATGGAGAAAAATAAAGGTAGCAGGTATAAATTAAAAGGGGATGAAATAATCTGAGCTGCAAAAAGAAAAGAGCAAGTTTATTTTATTTCCTTGGTTATGTAGGAGTCTTGTTAACCAGTATGTAATGCATAGTCGTGTAATAAAACATGCTAGACATTAAAAGGCAAAAACGCAGTTCACAGATGTTGTAACGTTATGAGATAATTTTAGGGAGTGAATGGGGTGAAAAGGCTGGATTTGTTAGAGAGGAAAATACCTATGGAGGCCTTTTCTGTGAGCAATACCATGACTTCATTACCATGTCAATTCTGGGAAAAGGCTCTGATTTAACACAGCAGTTGGCTGGATCCATATGGAGCTGATGAACCTCTGAATGAATAGTGAATGGAAAAACTGCTGGAATCTGCCTTCAGCTTTGTTCCCAGGATGACCAATGTAAAAGGCCTAAGAGCAATACTGCACAGATGGTGTAAAGAGGTAAGAAATCTGCAGGGTTTAGTTTACTTTTTCTTATCCTACACTGTTTGGGTTTTATTTTTTTAACCATATTTGAGTTCCTCCAACTCCATTTGCTTCAAAGGCTTTACTCACAAAAAGATGTTAAAAAAAAATGTGAAGCTTTGGGAAATGAAATTAATTCAAAAAACATATGTAGCAGTAAGCATTTACATAAAAATACAATTTAAAATGTTGAATTTTGTACGGTATAGAAGTAATTGAAAGCATAATTATGAAATCCTGAAAAAAAAAAAAAAAGCTAGTTAAAAGTTTAACAAAGAACTTTGGAATTACTTCTTCAATTCACCCTATGTTGTGGGAATATGCAGATGTTCACATTTACACAGTCATGTATGTCCACTAGGGTTACATGCTTTTATAGTCTGAAGCATCATCACAAGTGCCAATACAGTAAATCAAAAGACTCTCTGGCATTATCTAGTTTCCTTTCTGGCTTTAAAAGTTAGAACAGATGTCACAAGAGAGGACAAAATGGATTTTACCCACCGAGAGGAGCTTTTCTTGCCATCATTAATAGGAGGCTCCTTGAAATGCTAATGTACACAGTTTGTGTTGCCGGGTTTGCATAGAGATGGTGGGAAACAGCTCTGATCCCAACAAAACCTTTTGTTATTAATCAAGAAAATCTGCTCTTCTGAAACAGCAAAGCACTGAAATGGTGTGGCTACTTGCAATGCAGAGATCTCTATAGCAATCTCCAATGAACAAAAATGTAATAAAAACTGTTCAGCAGTTCTACGAGATACGGCACATGTAGCAATTTATTTGCAGTGATTTTGCATACACCTCCTTTGTCATTTCAGCATGGGTATTTAAGTGGAAAGACTACACCGTTTCTCTATTTTTTCTGAATCTCCACTCTTTAAATTTGTGTTTCATTTCACAGCAAATCTAAAAAGCAAGCTTGAAGCAGAAAGAACTTTGAAAAGCAAGCTTCTCGGAAAAAATCTATCACAGAGCAGAGTTTCTGTTTGATTTGATGTTAATACCATATAAGATATTTTTGCTTTGTTAGAATATAGGATTATGAGATCTTGTGAGCCCTTTGTGAGTACAAACATACTCTGCAATATTAGAACTGGTATGCTCCTCCTGTTGTAAAGGGGACTTAATAATTTTCAGTAGTCTTTAAGAGAAGAGGTTCAGACCCTGGTGTTGTTTTGTGACATATGACCTTTATTTTTAAGAAATACCAGTGCAATTAAATCACAAAGTACTAACTGCTGTCAGACATTCATTGTATAGGATGCCTCAGCAGAAGCCTTCTTTCTGAAAAGTATCTGGAGTATGAATTAAAGCCAAAAATTCAAGGAAAGCCTGAATTAAAATGTAAATTCTTTGCTTGCTATTACTCATCACTGAAATCTCTGGCCCAGCCTCTGATCAGAGTTACATTAAATTCCCTATCAATTTATTGTACCACAGTTCCACAACACATTAGTGTGTCTTTTCACAGATTCATTGTGCTGAGACTTCAATATATGGGCACAAGAGAATGAATTAGGGATGAAGCATTAGCTCAGAGTTTAAGCCTCTTTTAATTTCCTTGCCTCTGTGGATCTAAAGCAGATACTTAACATTTTGCATTGCCATAGATTATTGCACTTTAATTTGTATTTTGTTTCTTTTTAATGATGATAATAAGCAGATAGTAAAAATAAATAAAAATAACTTGTTATACCAATGCAAGATGTTTGAGATGACCATCACGTAGTTATGGGATAACACAGCATACATAGTAAATTTTAAAAGGGTGAATGTTTATTTGTTCATAGCTTTGTCTGATACAAATTTGGTAAAGCCAAGGAAAGAAATGGGTGGGATAAGAGGGGATGGGGAGCTTATGTGAAAAAAAAAGAGTGAAACATCACTATTCCATCTCTGTGGATCTGTTTCGGTAGTAGGAAGTACTGTAACAGCCAAGCAGGGAAGAAAAAAGCTGTAAGAACAACTTTGAAATCAGAGGTGCCTTTGGAATTGTGAGAGGTCTATAGATGAAATGACCAAGGCTATCTCTAGATGCTTCCTACAAAAGCATTATCTGCTCACTAAGTTTTAATGTGATTTTTCCCAGTATTAATTCTCCTGTCAGTTTTACAGTTAAGCTTTCCATTTCATGTAAGCTGCATTTCAGAGGGGTCCGAAGTGCCTGTATGCCTGTAACCAAAGGGTCGCCACCTCTGCTGCTGAAAACAAGACCTTGCTGCTCCTGTGAGTATGGCCTGATTAACTCGTATGAGGCTGTGCTGAAAATCCCAGTTTGCAAGGAGGGGGTACTGTTCATCCAAAATAACAAGCAACAAAAATCCTACCGAGCGTCCTTAGTGGGACCTGCTAAGGCTTTTGTCAGGGACTAACAACTTTGACCTCACTGTCCAATCCCACAGTGTAGAGGTAAGGATGAAGACTGTTCTTGGGAAAAATCTTGATTAGGAGGGCTGAACTATCCTGTGTCAACAAAATACCCTGAAACCCCTTGTCTTAATAGCACTGATAAAGTCATTGAGCAGAACCATATTTCAGGCGTGTTGTCCTATGTAAGAAAGACTGTTGTCTACCTGTAAAGTTTCAGTGATTTAACAAAAAGAGTTTTTATCAGAGATACTATATACTTAAAATTACTTCATAACTTTGCAGAAGCTCAAGTGTATAGATTTCAACCAGGCTGGAAACCTACAGCTTAGCTGGTGTTGCTAAATTATGAGCTATACTGATATTATGCTTGTCTGAAATACATCCATGAAAGGGTTTTCAGATAGTCTGTTTTTAAACCAGTGTAAATTCTTTGTGTGAAGACTTGACCTGAAGATTTTCATCAAGGATTAAATGTTAACTGACTACTTCCCTTACAGACCTTGCCAAATTCTGTTCTTACTTCTTCTGGTCCTGAGTAACTTCACTGCCTTTGACATGGTTATTCTAAATTTGTCTTGGTGTAACAAACCAAAACTTAGCTTTAAGAGTCTTTTGGAGGAGAAATGTCTTTTGTCAATGTGGTTATAGATTTTTGGCTGAGAATCTGGAATGGTTGAGTAGTCCAGTTCAGGTGTGAACCCTTTCCCTATACTGCCTTGTGGAGAAATCTCCTTGTCACAGTCTTTCTATACCTGAAAAATGGTGTGAACTGCTATAAAATCAAATCTCTCCACTTATTCCTTTGGTAACATTTTGCTGTCAGTTTAAGTAGGCAAGGTGCAAGAGATCAAGTCCCATTTCCCACATGGGAATTGCTGTTCCCGGCAGTGAGTGTTTGTAAGATCAAATTCCTTTTTGTGGAGTAAAAATAATACTTTTTAAAGTCAGGCTGAATATGTAAATTATTTTTAGGATAAATCTTCAGTGAGGTTTCTAAACTGAAGCAGGTATTTAGGATATGGGGGCCCTCAGGCTTTAGAGAACTATATATGGGCAAGCAGCAAAAAAGGTCGGTCTTTTTGTATATTTAAATCTGTCTCCAAATTACTTTGAGTCTGGTATTATTTCTGCTTTCTCTGTGTCTTTTTCTCTAAAGTTCCATAGTCAGGTAGCACCCTGCAAACTGCGTTGCATCCAACGCCTAAGATAGCCTTATAAACCCTGCGGACATTAAACTCCTGGAAAACAGATTGGGTTGGTAAAAATAAGTGTGCATGTTCTCACAGAACCTGAGAAAATCACACCTTTACTTTGTTAAAAAAAATCTGTTTGTGCCACTCCAGTAATCACTTCATAACTGGTGGGAGAGCAGAACATATGTCTCAGAAGTGGTGGAATATAAAAGCCTCTACCTCTAATCCTATTTTCTTTAAGAGAGAGAGAGAGGAAAAAAAAAAAAGCAATGAAAAATCCCAACCTTTTCAGTATGTCATCTGTAAAATCGGTGCCAAGGGGGTTCTGCTTAAAAATGCTAAGGCATTTTGTGGCGATTTCTGTGAAACTCCTTGGTTAATCCTTCTGCAGTTTTATTAGCAAGCAGAGTCCTGAAGAAGTAAAGCAATGTCAACAAGGGTGTTGTGAATGGCTTTTGTAGCCCTGCCACAGCTAACAAATCCTACGTGCCTGCCCTTCCCCAAGCATTTCTTGGTTAGTTGTTCATGAGGGCTGAAATCACCTCTTTTCAAATTTACCTTTTGGACTCTGCACCAGTGTGGTAAATATTATGTAACAGGATATTGACAGAGGGGTCATTTCCATAGAGAATGGATAGGACCTGAACATTGATCTGCTAGAGAGGGGAGAGAAAAAGAAACACTTATTTTCTTTCAAGGGGGTTGGGTGGTTAAATGGTCAGTAGTGTGAATGCTATAATATGTGACAAGGCTGCTGCTTGAAATAAATGCAGAGAAGAAATCTCAGTCTAAAGCTACAAGCATAAAGAGGAGATGAGGGCAATTTAAAATGTAATCAACAGGACAAATGCATCCCACTTTAACACTGTTGAAATCAGTGTGGTGACAGGTTGTGCCTGGGAGACTTTGGTCCAGTTGTGTCCAAATTAAATGTGAAAATACAGACTAACTGCTGACATTAGACACAGGGCTCTTAGGAAGGTTGCTTTGTCAGGATTCAGTTGCTCTTTCATCTTCCTTACAAACCCTTTCCATCTCTTCCCTTCTCCCATCTTGCTAATCAGTGAGGTCAGAGGACTGGAGATCCCGCCAAGCTTGTAGTAAGCCCCAGGGCTGTTCAGTGATCGGCAGGTTCCTCTGATTGCTGCCTTTTGTTCCCAGCAGTGACCTCATGCTTCTGCTGGTTTTATGGAGGTTAACACCAGGCCGTACATCTCCTCTCAAAGGCAGCACCTCCAATGGTATCATGTCCTTGGCACTGCATGGGTTCAGGTGTGACCTACATAGATAAATGCCACTGAAGGAATGACTTGCCCTGTAAACCACACCACCTGCTTTTTATCTTCTTTCCAGCTCCAGATCTTGTTCATCTCAACCCAAACCATTCTTCGATTCTGTGTCTGATACAGGCCAACAAAGAGTCTAAGTATTAAAAAAGAACTTACCTTTAGAATCACACTCTGCTAAATAAATCTCTTTCAACTGATAGAGGCACATAGCTCTTTGGTACTTTCTGTTGCACAGTGAGTGTTAATGGATGTATATTATGTGTAAATGGAAGCATGCACATTACTGTGTGTATTCATCATTTCTAGGGAGCTATTTATTCAGGTAAATAAGATTTTGCTAAGCAGAACTCAGCAATGCTTAACCTTTCTTAATAGAAGTAATACTTGCTGTGGAATGATTTCTTAGAATCAAACTAAAATAGCAGCAAAAAGAGTAGGTAGAACAGATGTTGTCACAAGGATTATAGCATTTACATTCTGCTGATGATTATATATTGTAGATGCCAAATCAGATTGTATTATAAAATTCTAAATTAAGAAAATATTGTACCTAGTTCTGTGTGCCATTATTTTAAAGCAGATCTGGCTGAAAAGTGCTGGCTTTTTTTTTTTTTTTTTTTGCTTTAGAATAGCTGTTATACAGCCTTGTGCTCTGATCATTTTAGCTTCTTCTTCTTCACTTTGCCTTTTTTCTTACTCAGAACACAAGAAATAAGTCACCAATTTCTGCGTACCTTGTGTATGAAGAGAACCAATTCCATATTTATCAGAACACCAGACACTCCTTCTTCCACCTCTCCTTCTCAGGTAAATTCTCTTTAGCAATTCATTTCTGTTTCACCTTGAAGGCTTACAGTACCCTGGAAATCCTCATTAAATGCTAGTGAATAACTTAAAGAAAAAAACAGTGCTGTTTGTCTTGCTGTGTCTTTAAATCTAACCTTTATTGTTTAAGTTGCATTTGAGGGGGGGGGAAGTGTCAACTTGTTGAAAGATGAGTGCACTCTATTATGCTGTGCTTAAGGCACTGAGAAAATCCCGTGGAGGGAGTAACACCAGCCAGTGTTCGCAATGCTACATTTTAAATGCATGTTGGAAAAACAATGATAACAAAATCGATTTCCTGCATTTAACATTGCTATAGTTAAGAAAGCATAATTACACCAAATGCCAGGGTTTCTTTTCAACAGCAACCTAGTTGGCCAGTGGTTGTGATGAATCATGTTGTGGCTTGAGAATGGAAATTCACTCCGGCTGTGCATTGATGCTCCCGGGTCCCTGCAGGCATGTGGGTCCAAGCACGGACATGTGTGGAAGAGGGGCTTTGGGGGAATGTGGCTACTACTCTTGTCTCACCTCTTCTGTTTTTCCTCTGACTCATGCTGTTGTTTTGAGGTGGATTTCCTCTCTGCTTTCCACCTAGTATATATTCAGGAATTCAAACGTATATATCCTTGTTTTCCTTTGCTTCAGGCTTCCTGGCAAAGGGAGAGATCATTTCAGGCCCAGTACCACAGTTGCATTCTGGGCTACCAGTCAAAGCAAGTCAGGCCTGCAACAGTGGCGGTGGTAGTGGAAAAAGAAGATATTTTGCTAGGGTAAAGGGGAAAATAGAAACAAGAGGATCTCAAATAATGAAAGAAAGCTTAGTGTGTGTGAAAACCTGGCACTTTTCTAAAAGTCATACTGAGTCAACTGGAAACCAAGTTACTATAGTCTAGAGCTATTTGAATGACATTTGTGATGTCAAATAATTTTCTTTCCATTAATTGTTGAATAAATGACTCAGAAACACATTTGCCCCTCTTCGATGAGCTTTATGTATGGCTGAATACTCTTCCCCAAATAAATTATTCATAAATTTTGAGCAATCAGAGAATAATTTATTCAAAATATTTTTTTCATTATCCACTTCTCCATCCCCTGGATTGTGGGTGAAACCCTGACTATGTTAAACTTAGTGAAAACATTCTGAATGATTTGACCAGTGCCAAGGCTTCACCCAATTGAAAGTCTTTTGAGAACTAAGGGTTGCTTTTACTTACAGAACTTTGGTTTAAATATTAGTGCTAAGCTTGACTGTGAATTTGTCGGTGTGTGGAAAAATATGAGCAGGAATTACTTCAGCTCTTATTAAGCTCATTCACTTAAGTTATAATTTGAATCTGGATGTATGAATGCACAGTTAAATTGCTTTTTTTTGAGATTTCCACAACATACGATATTTCCTGTCATCTGAAGTCCCAGTTTATGATGAGTAAAATCCTTCAACAATTGTTAAAGAGGGCCCAGGTCCTGGCTAGTTTCCAGTTTAAAGTATTATTAAAGCTATTCAGGAGTACACCAGTTTTTGCCTTTTTTTTTTTTCCCTTTAAATTGCAGCAACCTTTGGAAGTGTTCAGAGTCTGGGGTGTGTTTAACTCTTCCCTTCATTGACCAGATAAAAATGGTTTGGATATTTCCAGAATTCTAGCAAAAACTGACATTTTTTTAATCAATTTGAGAATTTGTTTGCATTTTACAACCAGTTCTGGTAATTATAATACACCAGCTTTAATTCTCCCTGAAATATGACGTTGAGTCTTCACTTCCTGTCTTAAATTTGCATTGTGTAACTCTATGCAATTAAGGCATGGCTGGCATTATGCCATTGTTCGTGGGTGAAATGAGTCCTATGTAAATACTTTATTTTGTACCGTTAATTGGCAAATGGTATAGAGTGCTTTGGAATCCATCTGGAGAAAAGTTACTGCATATGTGTATGGTCATTATTACTGTGTTATCTCATTTCTTTAAGATACACAACTGCTTTATTATTTGCTGAGCTCCAGGAGAGTACTTGGTACTATACAGATACACAAGGAGAAAATGCTGCTACCCCATGGAGCCTACAGTAGGCTTGGCTGAGAGAGACAGAAGGTATTGAGCTGTGTGAAATACATGGGTTATATATTCACATTTCTTATTAATGGAGATTTAAAAATATCTCTATAGCATTATGATTAAGATGCTTTGTGGGAGAAATGCACTGCAAGTGAATGGCAAATGAGGAGAAAAGTAACTTGGTGAATAACAAAAGGGAGCAAAGCCTAAATGAGGGGGGTAGAAAGTTGAGAATATGAGGAGGATTCACATGGGGCATTTTAGAGATAGCTTGAAAGGAGGGAGGAGAGGTTGGGAAACTTTGACAGATATGATAGAGAGAGGAAAGGGAGTAGTAAATGAAGATAAGCGGGTACAGAACAAAGCAGAGCAGTGATTTTAGCATTGTGATTTGTATTGGGAAATGTGGGTTGCATAACGGGAAAATGACTGCTGATGCCTGGAGACTGAGAAAAGTTGGAGAGGTGAGGATGAGCTGGTCAAGAATAAAACTGCATAAGGGGCAGTTTCAAATGTCTATGTAATACAGGAGATTGGGTATCTTTTTTTTGAGAAAAGAGAACTTTCTGAGATCAGTTCAGAGGTTAATGCTGTGGTACTGTAGGAACAGGTGATGTGGAATTTCATTGAAAGTGGGAGAGGAGTTGAGATAAAAGGCTGGGTTTGGATGTGGGTAACTGAAAATGTGGCAACCATTTCAGAAGCTGCCAGTTCATTAATTAACGAATTTATTAGTTGGCTCAGTCAGACCTTTCTCTAAAGCTGGAAGATTCAGCCAGGCCTTTTCCTCAGAAGTAAAGTAGGAAAAATCTTTCACTGAAAGTTTTGTATGTAAATTTTTGGATGAAAAATATTTTTTTCCTCTGTTGCTCAAAGATGTTGCTAAAGTTGAAGGCTCTGATCAATAAGACATTGAGGAGTCTGTGTCTTTGCAGGCACGTGGTAAGAAGGCATCTTAAAAGTAAGATACCAAACCAGAGCTTGACAGAACTGAGAGCCATTCCTGTATCGTTAGGTGTCTATTTGGGTCTCATTTTTTCATACTCAGTGGACATAATAGTTTATTTCTGTTCATCATTCTGTTCATTCATCTGTTTAATGGGTTCAGGATATGAGCCCTGAAAGATTTTTGTCTTGGTTTTAGCTTACCTCATCAAGAGGTTGGCAGCTCCAGACTTGATTTAGATCTGAAGCAATTGGAGTAATGCTCTTGAGGTCTCTTTCCATCCTTACCGCCAAGACACGGATCAAAGGGAGACTGTATTCCAACTGGATACCTCGCAGACATGCCCATGTTGCATAGGGTCAGTTCAGATCTTAATATGCCTGTGCAAAGCAAAGCATAAATGGGAATACAGTCATGGAGTGTTTCAGTTCCACAACTTCTCTTTATTGCCTGCATATGGAGTCAGGTGTGGAAGCTCTGGATTACCGGTGATCTGAAGGGGGGATGCTGTTCTCTTGAACTTGCATATTACATTGGTTAGCCATAGCAGGTTGAATATGATCCCACATCAAACAAAAATGATACTGATATAGTATGGTAATCTGAGGATTCAAAGTTAAAAAGAGAGGCTATTGAAATCTTTATCAGATGTTGAGTCTGAAATACCTCTACTTTTCTGTAGAGAGAAGAAGGATTGGCTATGGCAGTTGCATAGTATCAGTTGTCAAACAACCTTTTAGCAGAAACCACTGTATAAAGTCTTTTTCTGATGTGAGGGCCCACATAAGAGACTTTTCATAAATATAGAAAACAACATTAATCTTAGCAGTAAACTGTATCTTGTAAGTGGGCTGTGTAGATTGTTGTGGAAGGCTTAAACAAATAAGAGCTGTTTAAAGTATGCAGTTAAATTCTCTTAATACTACCTTGATTAATGGTAGGTTTTTTATGTATCAGATCATTTTGCACTAATTCAGTACAACACTGTCTGCCTAATAACAATCAATAGTAAATGATTTCCTGCTTAAATATTAATTGAAAATCAGTGATTTCCTGCTCCCAACTGCACTTAGTGTCAATCATTGCACATGGCGCTGCTCAGCACAAGTGATTTGTGTGTTAATTGTTAATCACTTAACATATATATTTATATATATTTATTCATGTCTGGTTTCACCGGGCTAGACTCTGAGACATTACTTATGTTGAATTGTACATGACTGGTCTCAGTCCAAATGAAGATGCCATTCTGCTATAGTAAGCATCTCTGGACCTGGCCCATAACTTACTGGATCAATGATTAGAACAATCCTGAAAGGTTTTTTTTCCTCTTTAGTAGATGAATTAAGTGTATGAAACTCAAATCTACTTTAATGATTTCATTCTGTGCTTGAGGAGTGTCAGGCCTCTTATGGGAAACTGTGACAAAAATGTGACAGAGATGCTGGTGAAAGGAAAGCTTGGAAGTATTTTTCATGACTGCTTTTTCTGGTAATTCTGTGTTATTTTCTTCCAGTCCATTTCTTTATGTGAAAGATAAACCAAAATGGCTGACAAAATCATAGGCACAAGGCATATATGAGGTGGCATTCTGGGCTGGAATGCCATCTTGCAATGCTGTGTAATACATCATCCCTCTTTCCATATGTCTTTGCTTACTAGTGAGGATGAGTAGGTGTTGAAGTAGGAGGCACTACCTGAATCATCTGAGCGAGTAATAAATTGCTTGGGTAGGCAATCAACCATCCTACCTGCAGGTAGACAGGTACCCAGCTTTTGAAGTGCTCAGGTGGCTGTGTGTTGAGAAATGCATTTCTTTTGTCTGGCTTTGTTTTTAATTTCAGAACTCCCTCTTCTAGATGATTATGAGAAGATGTCTTTGTTATTCTCAAGTGAGACAGATGCTTTGGCTTGAGCTAGTAATAGTGCTGTTTGGGGGCTGACAAGCTGGGTGAATTTGCAGTGTGGTTGTATACATCCTCTTCAGTCACCAGTGCTGTGTGTTTAACTTCTCAATATGTTCCATCTGTGGTAGCTAACGTGGGTATGGAATTTATGACTGCAAAGGCTAGAACATACCACAATACAGGAGTGCCTCTTGAGCTGAAATGATGTTTTTAATCAGCACATTAAATGTTGTAGTTGATTGACAGATGGCTTTTTCTATTTTCTGGAATGAATGTACTCTAACTTAATTGTAACAAGGATATCACATCTTGTATAACACCTTTCAAGCTAACGGGTATTACAGAGTTTTAAAATCCATGTGCAAGGAACACTTCATGCACCATGGAAATGCAACCACCTTGGGTAAAATGCAGAGAATTTAGGTAGAGCGAATGTAATTACCCATGCTGGAATTTGGCCAGCACGCTGAGATTAAAACCCCTAATCTTACAAAGAGTACCATGGGATCCCTAATGACCACAAATGGTCAGATCACAATTTTATGTCTCTGCCTATAATGCTTTACTACAACAAGGGTATTTTCAATTGTATAGTGCGTTCATTATAATTATGCAGCTAATTTTATTCTCATTGTAATTTCCAATAATAAAGTTACGAAAGTGCCACTAAAATGTACGAACAAAATGGTATGACATGATATTATGTTAAATACATTTTGGGGGCATATTCTGCTCTCATTTATATTGGTATCTTTCTTTGAAGCCAATGGAATTCCTCCAGATTTGTGCTGGAATAACTGACAACAGAAGCTGTCTTTCCAAGAGAGCATTTTTTATGCACATATATTGTAGCTATGTTTGAAAAGTTAAATATTTATATTCTGTCCAAATATGGCAGAGTCTTTCTTTTATTTTTAAAACCATAAAATTGTTAACAGACCCATGAAAAAAGAATATTACGGCTCTGTGTCTGTTGGTTAACCTTCACCACAAAAATTGATCTGTGGGAATTTCTCACAGTGTAACATACTGTATCCAATTCCATAGTTATTACTGTAAACCTATTAGTGCCACCTGGGTTTGCATATCCGCAATGCTGTCCAAGTGAAGACAGATTAGCTCTATCACATGTTATGCCAGAGGGATAGCCTCACGAGGAGTTTGCCCTAGGGGAGAAAAAAAAGGGCTCAGACCTTTAATGAGAATACAGTGCTTTATAATAGCATTTGGTGGCCTAGAGATTTTCTGTCAAGTCATTTCAAATTAAATTGGCAACCTTGCAATGTTCAGCCCATATGAGTTTTTGTGCGGCATATATTGTTAATGTTAAACCAATTCTCACATAAGATCCACAGAACATACTGAGGCAGTGTTTGCATCGCTCCCTTCTTTCAGAGTCTGGGCCTTTGTATGCTACTGGAAAATGCCTTTTGCAGAGCAAAATGTAACTTTGGGCTGAATTATTCATGTGTAAATTCAGACAATTTATTTGTGAAATTATTTGTAAATAATTGCACTTTTCTCTATAGTGTAATAATGAAATCAGTACCAGTCTAGGAGTGAACTGAATGACTTTGTTACCAATTAGTGTGACTCCACTCCCACCCCCTCAGGCTGACTCCCACTGAAAGGCTGCAGAATTTGCCCCTGAGAACTCCGTTTATTTCTGATACTTCCAGGACTTTCCTTTTTTAAAATGTAACATCTATGCGATATTTTAGTCCTTCTGGTGTCTGAAAATTTAAAAAGCAGATGATACTTGAAGACAAATTGCTATCATCTCACAGGAAGTTTTTTCCATTTTTCCCACGTTTTTCATTCAGGGCTCAGCCTGAAAAGCACTCACTGGTATCTTCTTTCTGTGAGTACTGATGGATTATTCTGGGAGAGACTGGGGTCTACATCCTCAAAAGTAGGCAAGTACCGTGTTCGGTGAAATTCAAGAAGTGGGCAGCTGTATAGCTATGAGGATACCAGTTTGCATTTCCAATTATGCTAAAAGTCCTAAGAATGCCTGCAGGATTCTGAAAGTTCATAAGCTCTGTTACATTTAATGATAAGGGACGTAGTTTTGCAACTTCTAAGCATAAAGTATTAGCTGTATCGACTGCAAGATAATATTAGATGGAAGTTTGCTTTCTAGCTGAGAAACAGGTTTTGGAGGGGAGAGTCTTAACACACTGAAATAAGTGAAGAGGGTCTATTTATATGCAATGGAGCTACAGGTTGTTTTAGTCCATTGTTGTACCGATATTAGATGAGTAAGATTAGTCATGTAATAATGAAAGCAGGTTTTACTTTTTTTAGGGAGCATGTCTTTTACACATTTTTCCTGGAAGGCTAATAAGATCTTCCATCTCATATTTGGTGCATGCACATTTGTAAATCAGACATGAGTGATTACTTTTGTTAGAATTATCCAAGTAAAACTGAAGCTCTGCAGTCATGAGACAAATGTGTATTTCCCTTTTTATTTAATATAATTCTTGGTTTGGGATACAGTCCAATACTGTTATTTCATAATATCTCCTACCCTCTGTTTTCTGAAGGAAAAGCAATGACAGAAAATCTTCCTTATGTGATCATATTATTATATGTAACTGTAAAAAGAAAAATCCAAATCTTGCTGCTTCAAATTAGAGGAGTTGGGTGAACTGCATTTAGCAGGAGATTTACATTGCCAGAGCAAGCATGAATTGATCCTTTGTGGTGCAAGCTAATTTTTTTGAATCTGCTAAATGTGTAGTCTTACTTCAGTGTGTGTATCTTGGGCAGAATTTAGCTCAACTTTCTTAGTTTGCAATAGTGGACCAAATTCCTCTGTGCTGCAATTCCATTGACCTCTTTGGAGTTACTAAATAATTGGATTTGACCTAATGCACTTTTCACTGAGTGCTGTCTTGCTTTTCAGGGAGGCTAACACAATAACAATTTTTTATTTCTGCACTCAAACATGAGCATCTTTTCTTTTTTTTTCTTTCAGTTGCTGCTAGAGAAAGGAGAGAAGACAAAATGCTGCTGTAAATAGTGCAAAATAACTAAAGGATATCCAAAATTACCTCAAATCTCATTTCATTAGTTCATGTTGAAATCAATAGCAAAATTCCTAGTGGCATTAAGACGGCAGGAATTTTCCCACTGTTGCACCTGGTTATTTTTACAGTCAACTGTCCTTCCATAAAGGTACTGAGGAATGGTACTGCAACTAAAAAAATCCAGTACAGAAACTAGGTCCAAACACATTGCTGATTATTCCTCTGCAATTCTCCTTTAAAACTTCTGATGGTCTTTAAACTGATGTACTAATGTTTCAAAGGAAATGTAATTTTACAGAGTGACTTGTCTGGGAATAGAATGAGATGGAACATCTGTCCTTCTAAACTGTTGGAATTGCTTGGCTAAAGCAAATGCAAAATGAAAAAAATGGAGATAAAAAGACAGTTGAAAAAAATAGAACTTGTTAATCTTTTCTCTAAAACACACACTAAACTTTTCAAGTTAAATTTACTCATACTATTTCTTGCTATTTTATACTACTACATCTTCCCACATAACAACTGAGTTAAAAAAGGAAAAAAGTAAAACTGGTTTCATCACTGAGATAACAGTGTATGCCAGGACAATTGGAAGAGTCTGATGCATTTTCTGATCATGAAATACAGTTTTATATTTTAAAATGATGTGAAGGCAAACATTTAATGATGTATAGCCTCTTGTATCATTTCATCAGCATCTCAGCCAATTATTATGATGATCCTTATGTTGTTCTAAGCTAGTGTTCTAGAAAACATAGGGGAATAAACAATCATTAAGCCTTCCATGCCTGAAAGCACTTCAAGACTAGTAAAAGGTAACATTGTCTTTTTAAAATGTTTTCAGCAGCCAGTAATCTATTTTCATGGTGTTCTGTAAACCCTATTATCAGGGCTGCAGATTCCTACACATGACCAGTCTTCAGTAGTGAACAAAAATGGCATCTAAATCCCAAGTGACACTCTTAAGTACTTGGCAGCAGAAGGGCTCTTCTGAGGAAGATTAAGTTAATGGAAGCACTTGGGTAACATCTGCATGACTCTTCGTCCCAGTGTGGCCAACTCACACTGCCTCAACACGTGATGGAGGATTTCTTTGATTATCACTTAAGAACAAAACTGGCTGAAGTTCCTTTCCAGGCATTTGTCAGAGCGTAATGTATGTGTGAGAGTACATATGCTGGGGTAAACAGGCGCAGTTACAAAGGGTGGCCCACACGGACTTTGAAGAGGTCTTACTTAATAAAAATCGGATTACTTGTGTAATGAAAAGTAAAAGAAATTGGGGGAAGAATTGTTGTAGCTTGCTGTTTAGTTGTCTTCTTTACAGCAAGATGTACTGTCTTTTCCAATTGAGTGCTGCTGCAGGCACACAGAGCCTTGTTAATACAGGCGATTAATGCCCTTCACCTCAGTTGACCTGGGTTTAAATCTGTTGTTTTGTTACAAGTTGGAGGAGTTATTGGCCTTTCTTTAGCCCCTAGCTGGTGCCTTTCCGCCTTGTAAAACCACTTCACAATTTGGTGTAAATTCTGTTTTCTGGTGTGAAAAGACCCAGGGTTGCAGAAGCAGGGAAGAGGCAGGTCATGGCTAAGGGATGTCTGTGAAGGGGTGTGGGGAACATCATCCTGGGACTGATGGTGTTGGACTGGTATTGCTTGGTTTTGCAGACTCCATTTGAAATCAGGGAGACCTTTGCTTGTCCACGTCATGCAGTGTTGGCTTCCATGCCTAGGTTGAACAGAAGTTACCTGGTTTCATCTTCCATAGGACTGATACGAAAAGAATAAGGATGAGGGGAACATGAAGGAGTCAGTTATACTATACCGAATGGCACAATTTATATTTGTTCTGAGATTTGCTGACAGTGAGGACATGGAATAGTGGAATAGAAGTTTTAAATTCTTTGAGAAGGTTTTTATTCTCTACTTGTTATTCCTACTCTTTTAATGTTCCTTTTCTGCAAAGACCAACACTGCCATTATCAAGAAGTGATCTTCATCAACAGCTACAGAGGGAACCTGCAGGCCAAGCTTCATGGAAGTGTCTCATCCTCTCTATTCATTCCTCTTTATTTCAAAATCTGGCTAACTGGAAATTCATCTTGACTTACTGTTTCAAGACTTGGAATAAAAGGTGACAAATCACTGCAAGTTTGAAATGAGATCCATCCTGATAGAAGAGAAGAAGCATAGAATTTTTATTTTCCCCATTGAAAGAGTGTTTTAAAGGAAATTGGCATTTTCCAGAACAAAGCCTTGGAAACTGAATTTGAGATTTGTGTATATGACCAAAGCAGTCACCATTCTGGGCAGTTATATGGAAGAAAAACAAAACAAAGAAGAAACAAAAATCAAGGCAAAAAACTTGCTATGGCCAAACTGCTATTAAGGTACCATTTGGGTCTGAGCACTAGAGAAGTGTAATTCAGACCTGTCTGATGAGATTTACTGTCTTCTTCTTTCGCTTCAAATTCTAACATTGTCGTGAGAAAAGTTGACTACTTATTAATAATTTTCAGAACCTGAATTCCAGTAAGTATTCATTTTCTGCCAAGGTCTGTATTCTTAGAGTTCCCCCAGATTCTGTTTAGGTAAAGGAGTAGTAGTTTTTCACTGAAATTACTTTTTCTTCAATCCCTTTCAAAGGAAAGGCACTAGCAGGCTGTCCTGGGTTCAGCAGGGACTGCTACTGCTGAACCCAGGACACAGGCAAAGATTGGTTTTGCTTGCAGATTTCATCTTTGAATGATGTTTTGTGTTCTAGGATGTGGTAGACATCCACTGCTGAGCAGCACACTGGTTTCAGATGTTCTTTCCTTTTTGTTGCTGGTTACCAACATCTTTTTTCTTCTTTTGTACTGCTGTTGCTTCAGCAGAGTCCTTTGGAAAGTGAGAATCTGCTTCCAGGCAGTGTCAGCCAGCTTAAAATAAAGAGCTTTCATTGGGTTGAATTGGGTTAAATTAACCTGCTAGCCTTTGTAATAGGAATGAAGAAGAGCTCTGCCGTGGGGGCAGCTAACGCTTTCAGATGGATGGTAGCAATCAGCCAAAGAGGGGACCCTCTAACAGTGAACAATTGACCACTGCTTGTAAAGATTTTCTGTTTATACCTAGAAGTTGCTTCTACTAGTGATACTGTTTAATGTGTCATCACATTGCAGTGCTTCTCTGGGTGGTAGAGCTCTGGATACATCAGAGTGAATTAAGGAGTTTACATTTCTTGAGAACAAACAGATGAGTAGATGAGTCTTCTTATGAGCTGGTTTAGTAAAAACCCCGAAAACCCCAAATACCCAAACTGTATTAATAGCAGATTTTATTTTGTAAAATTTACTAACCCTCTGATCCTACTGACCTGCCCACTGTATCAACTGGACAGAAAGACAAGAAAACCCGGCTGTTAAACCAGAGCCTGTTCTTCCCATTCACAGCAGTGTCTTCATGGAAGCAAAGCATCTATCTTGGAAAGCTAGGTGAGGAAGGAGGCATGAGAATTGGTGGGGCTTGTTGTGAAGCCAGGCCCTTTCTGTCACAGCCACAGTCTCAGCCCCAGCTCATAATCTGCCCTTCTGTGGGATGAATTTTAAAATCTCAACCGAGTTTGTAGGCCTTTTGTTTGGAGAATGAAATGTAATCATTTATAAGCCCTGACCACCAGTGTCTGGCAATCCCGTGTGGGCATTGACCTGAACAGTCTGCAGATGAGCTTAAATGGTTGTTGTTACATAAATGTGCTGAAGACCTGTCATGACCTAAAGGATGTTCATTTGAAAAATAACACCAACCTTGTTAATCTGTCAAAAGCCACCTTAAAACTGGTTTTTCGGTTTCTGATGGAGTATGTTCCTTGGGCCAGGTCCTCAGATGCTGTGGACAGTTGTGCTGAGGTCAAGCAAGCGATGGTAGTTTGCAACAACTGAAGCTTTAGGTGCCTGAGGGTGCATACATGTGTTGTATGTGGCCTGGATATTTATTGTAGGGCCGGATTTCATGCAAGGGATCTGATGGTGATGTGCCAAAAGGAGAAAGAAAATTCTCTTTCCACAGAGTGCTGTCAAAATCCTGTTTTTGTACTTTGAATCACCAGGGCTCTTGCTTTTAGGCAATTGTTTAAAGATGTCATAAATATTTCTGATATTCTGTTAAATGCAGTCTGCTTTAATTACCAAACCTTAGCTTGAGTATTGCACTCAGGGGGGTAATGATAATATTGATTTACCTATGTAACAGTATGTAGTATATCAATGTTATCAGGCATGACTTTATTTTAGTAGAAACTTTACAATACAAATCTGATCTGATAGTTTTATATGATCTCTGGCTCTGGATATTGGAAATAGTTTGCAGCTTGGGCTGTTATGATTTTGTTTAACAGAACACATGGCTTTTCAGAAGCATGCGAGGGCTAACCTTTACTCAGGGTTTTGTTCTTACCCACAAATGGCCATTTTAATGATGGTTCACAAGAACATGTTTGAAATGTTTCAGAAACCTGTTGCCCTAACTTTGATATTCTTGTCACAAGGTCACCCTTTTAGAGGCAGTGAGCTGTGTCACACTGTCTGAAGGATTCTGGAAACTTGCTGCTGAACAGGGTTCAGAATGGCTTAGGAGCAGAAAATACCTTCTCTTACCTGCTGTGTGTTGTGAAGTGACCCTGCTGTAACACCTTTCTTGCTGCTACTCCTAATATACCCACAAGGGAGAGGGAACTTTTGCTATAAGCACTTCAGCAGAGAGCAGATCAATGAGGGACTGAGTTACATGGTGAGGTCTGGGGCCCAGTTTAACTTTGCTTCATCTTTCCAGCAGACCCAGAACTCTCAAAAAATCTGGGTAGAGATCCATTACACATGCTTACTATGGTTACTCGCCATGAAAAACAGTATGAACGGCCAACACAGACTCCAGGTGGTGGATCAGCATTAATCATAAAAGACCCAGGGGCAGAGGATTGGCAAGATACCATGAGAAATGGTTGTACATCCATCCCCTTGAACTCCATTTCCTCCCACAAGGGACAGGAATGTGGAGGTAAGTGTCAGCGCTTCCATCTTCTGTTTCCAGATATCATAGACATGATCTGCTGTATGCCTGTGTCCTTTTGTCTGTGGGAAAAGCATGCATGATATAACTCTCTGGTAGAGTAGACTTAGAAATTGTGGTTTTCTTGAAAGTTTTAGTGAAAAAGTAATAAAGATAGAAACCTGTCCTTCAAATTCAGTCTTGGTTTAATAGGAGCAGCTTTTAGAGGGATTTTATGTTTGTCAGCACACTTGCCTAAAACATCATCTAGGTGGTGAGATAGAAAGATGCATCTTTTCTCCTCTTTCCTGTCTGTCTTCCTCACTCATCTGTTGTATATATTTCTGCTCATCTGAACCAGAAAGGGAAATAGTGTGGATATGGAAGAGAAGCAGGAGTGTTTAATGTGTTCATGGCGTGCTCACAACAGGCCTATTGTGAGAGATACAAGTGGTGAACCAACTAGCAAGAAAAGAAGTTTGAGCTTGTGGTTGGCCTTGTGGCTGAGCTCTTTAGCTGGCAGAGCAGCTGCAGAGGCAGCCAGTGCTGAGCTGGCTGTGAGGAGATGGGGAAGTAGATGGGCTCTGGCCAGTGCCCATCCCTCCCCCTTCCCTCAATGCAGAGTTGTGCAGGGAGCTCTTGCTCAGAGGATGTTAGGACACAAGCGGTGCCTCCACTGAACCACAGAGAGGAACAGCTACCAGAGTTGCTGAAATAGGGACTGTTAGGTGCTGTGAGAGCTTGCTCTCTTGGAGGATTTTCTGCACCCCATCCTCTTTCACAGGAGCTTGGTCTCTCTCCTGTTCCTGCTCCCCGCAGTCCTTTCACTTCATTTTTGCTCCTTGTCTGTGCTGTTTTATCTTCAGCTTTTCTGGCCTGTTTCTCCTTCCTCATCAGTCCCTTGTTTCTTCTAGTTCTACAGCACCCTACTTTATCTAAACCCTGTTTAGGAAAAACCATGATTGGACCTCCTATAAAGTTGTTTCTGTCACAGAGTTTGCTGGGTTTGTTACTGCCTTTCCTCCATAGTTCTTTGTTTTGGCTGTGAGAGCCCTAGGCAGAGCCTGGCTGCAGCTCTCTGTGTACAGAACCTAGCAAGACTGAAGGCTCTCCATTCTCAGCAGTCCTTAGGCACTGATGTTGTAAACAGAAATAATAGTAATTTGAGTGCATGCAGTTGCCAGTGTGGCCACAGACTTACAATGCAACTGTGGGAAAGTAAGTTTGGTGTCTCTGATCACTATCTGTAAAATAATACTTTCCTTCTAGCCTTTAAATAAGAATACATGGTTAAAACCGAATTAGATTTTTAAATCCCTTTCACCATGAATAATCTTCTTTGTGTTAGTAAGACAAGTTAGGTACGCAGTTGTTTCTAAAAGGTAAATTTTAGACTTACCTGTCTCAGTTTGTTACATGATTCTGCAGATTCTCAGATGTTACATGATTCTGTCATGTGATGTACTGATTTGCAGCTCACACATGCACATGTGTATGCAAACACATAGAATCGTAGAATCATAGAATGGTTTGGGTTGGAAGGGACCTTAAAGATCATCTAGTTCCAGCCCCCGTTGTGGGCAGGGATGCCTCATACTAGACCATGTTGCCCCAGACTCTGTCCAAGCTGGCCTTGAACACTGCCACATTTCTGTTCTATTACTGCTCCTCCTTTGGAGGATCACACTAGAAAAGTTCAACAAACAGGCATCTGGGAAAAGACTGTTGCAAGTTTTATATCCTCCACCCACCTTGTGTCTTTTGTACCTGCACAGGAAGGAAAGAGTAGCAGTGGAGACATGTACGCACATGACTAGCACATTTGTAAACTAGAAACAAGTGGTCAAGAGATTTTTGCTATTGCATGAGTACAACAGTTTTACAGATGTGAAAAAGTGCAATGAGATAGGGAAGTATATGCTACAATCATACTTACATAGCTTAAGGGAATATAGTACGTCTTATTAATTATGGATCACAGATACATTTTGAGATTCTCTGATTAAAGGCAGCATTAGAAATACAAAGCATTGCAACAGAACCGTGCCAATCTACACAATTGACTGGGAAACCTTCTGTGGCTGAATTAATTTTGCAATTTACTAAGTTAACATAATCAGCACGCCAAAGCTCATGCATCACAAATTGAAATTATTCAGTTGTCTTTTGACAACAATATACCTATTTTATTTATTTACAATGCTTAATGTCTTCCTAGTAGTTGTTTGATAGCAGCTCTTTTATGAAAATAAATGAAATCATACAGGGGCTGAAAGGGGTCAGGCGTATGGGGATGCTGGGCAGAGATGAAGGTAGGGGTCCCTTGTTTTTCTCACCTGCACACTGGCTGCTTGCCACTGCTGTCTACTTCAGCCTACTGTCTCTTCTCCGAAGTGCTGGAAGAGTCCCTGTGGCTTGATTTAAAAGAGAGACATTTCTGTATGTATTGTTGTGTGTAGACGAGTCTGACTCGTACTGTGCTGTTGTTGATAATTGCTCGATAATGTCCAAATATTAGATGAAAAATGTTTTCTCTGTAAAGCAGGATTATAAATTTAGAAATAAAGTCATCTTAAAGTAAAAGTAAAGATCTTTGGTATCTGACAGGAGGTAAATTTGCTGAAATCAGACAGATGAGGTTTCAGATGACACAGCTTTCAAATATCAAATTGTCATACAGGTGTTAGTGTGGAAAGTGCTTGCTCCTAACTACGAAAAACACCTTACAACCTCGCAACCAAGTGAACACGAAAGTCTCCTAAATGTTGAGATATGGCTCTCTCAAGCTGGTGAAGGGTCTAGAGCACAAGTCCAATAAGGAGCAGCTGAGGGAACTGGGGATGTTTAGCCTGGAGAAAAGGAGGCTCAAGGGAGATGTTACTGCTCCCTTCAACTACCTGAAAGGAGGTTGTAGCAAAGCGGGTGTTGGTCTCTTTTCCCAGGTAACAAAAGTAACAAGTGATATGCTGAGAGGAAATGTTCTCAGGGTGTTCCAGGGAGGTTTAAACTGAATATTAGGAAAAATTTCATTACCAAAAGGGTTGTCAAGCATTGGAACAGGCTGCCCAGGGAAGTGGTTGAGTGATCATTCCTGGAGGTATTTAGAAGACTTGTGGGGGTTAGGCATATGGTTTAGTGGCTGACTTGGCAGTGTTAGGCTGGACTTGATGATTTTAAAGGTCTTTTCCAACCTACGTGATTCTATGATTCTATGTAGTTCTCATTTCTTGGCCTGATGGATCTGAAATTCTCACTCTCAAGATGGTCAGGAAACCATCTGGATTTCCTTTGAGCTCAGCACGTGGGATTATATCCTTTTTTTCCTCCTCAGCAGTGCATGTCCCCAGCCCCTCTCACCAATACTCCTGGCAGTCCTGCATTTTGTATCTCTTGCTATTCCAGGCAACCCAGGCATATATGCTTTGCATGTGTGCCAAAGCCAATAGGTTTTGCTGTTTCCAGCGTGCTGGTGGTTAAAGCTATTTTCTTGCTGCTTAACACTTCACTGGCATTTGACACTGAGGGCTTTGGTGTACAGTGCGCATCTCCTACTACAGAGCAGGTAGTACAGGCTGTTTAACACGTCCTTCCTCACACTGGACAGATGTCTCTTTTTTGGGAGGGAATTCCCACCCTCTTCTGCTTTGACCAAGGGCCTACATTGGTACGTTCTCCCCGGTTCACCGACAGGGAAGTCCATGCTTCCCTCACCATCAGACGCAGCCTGGTGGTTGCCTTGTGGCCATCACCTTGTCTGGAAGCCCGGTTATCTTGACTAAAACCAAAGCTTGTCCACAACCAACAGAAGTGTAAAACAGCAAATAAAGCATGCCTATGCTAATCATTTCAAACCACAGGCATAGCTAGGCTCTAAACCAAGTTAGGTCCAGGTCTAATCAAGTTGTTAGGAGACCATACAAAATGACACAATCCACCTGTGTCACTGTCTGTCTGGGTACACACCTCCACCATTCAAAAGGTTGTTTCAGATGGCCTGTGGCCACTGAGCCTCCCCTGTAAAGAGCAGAAGACTTGAGGGAGATCTGTAAGACTAGGAACAGCTCTATAAACAAGGTATTTGAGTACAAGTGTGCATGTGACAGACCTCAGTCATGCTACAAAGCCTGAGCTTCAGCCTCTTCTGGGGGCACTGCAGAGCAGTTGGGATTTGCAAATTAAAGCCAAGTCCAATGTAGACATTAATGCTTTATGTAGCTTTGCTTTTGCATCCCAGAGGAACCCTCTGGTGTTCTCACCTTCTTTCTTGTTAGTACAACTGTTCATATTTTGGGGTGTATGAAGGGGAACAGCCAGTGTCTTGTTTTACGGTAGTGTGAGGAAAATCTATTTAAGTGCCTGAGGAAGGAACTGCTGGTTGCAGGTGTTCACAAGAGATGTGTTCCTCTTCGCCCCTGTGCTCCTGGAGGGGAATTCAGCAAAAAGGAGCTGCGTGTGGAGCACAGTCTCTGGCTTCCCCAAAGCTATATAAATACAGTAGCAATATTGGGGGGCCGCAGTGCACCAAGGCTGTGTCCCCCTTGTAAAAAATAAAAGAGGTTTAGAGGATATAGAATCATAGAATAGTTAGGGTTGGAAAGGACCTTAAGATCATCAAGTTCCAACCCCCCTGCCATGGGCAGGGACACCTCACACTAAACCATGTCACCCAAGGCTCTGTCCAACCTGGACTTGAACACCCTGGGCAACCCACTCCAGTGCCTCACCACCCTCACAGCAAAGAACTTCCTCCTTATATCCAATCTAAACTTCCCCTGTTTCAGTTTTAACATCTTACACCTTCTTCTATCAATACAGTCCCTAACGAAAAGTCCCTCCCCAGCATCCTTATAGGCTCCCTTCAGATACTGGAAGGTCTCAACGCAGCCTGCTCTTCTTCAGGCTGAACAGCCCCAACTTTCTCAGCCTGTCTTCATACAGGAGGTGCTCCAGTCCCCTGATCACCCTCGTGGCCCTCCTCTGGACTTGTTCCAACAGTTCCATGTCCTTTTTATGTTGAGGACACCAGAACTGCACACAATACTCCAAGTGAGATCTGATGAGAGCAGAGTAGAGGGGCAGGATCACCTCCTTTGACCTGCTGGTCATGCTCCTTTTGATGCAGCCCAGGTTATGGCTGGCTTTCTGGGCTTTGAGCGCACACTGAAGCTGGCTCATGTTCATTTTCTCATCAACCAACACCCCCAAGTCCTTCTCCACAGGGCTGCTCTGAATCTCTTCTCTGCCCAACTTGTAGCTGTGCCTGGGATTGCTCCGATCCAGGTGTAGGACCTTGCACTTGGCATGATTAAACTTCATGAGGCTGGCATCAGCCCACCTCACAAGTGTGTCAGGGTCCCTCTGGATGGCATTCCTTCCCTCCAGGGTATCAACCGAACCACACAGCTTGGTGTCATCGGCAAACTTGCTGAGGGCGCACTCAATCCCACTGTCCATGTCAGCGACAAAGATGTTGAACAAGACCGGTCCCAACACCGATCCCTGAGGGACACCACTCGTTACTGGTCTCCAGCCGGACATTGAGCCATATACTCTGTTTGTATATGTTAACCTGTGAAATCTTCACCCTTTTTTGCCTTACATAGTTTGTGCTGGGTGTTCTCTGTTCACATGTAAGGATTCTTTCCATTCATGAGTCTTTTACTGAAATTTTCAAGATGATGAGCAGCACATAACAACAGGTGAATAATGAATTAATAACAGGTAGTAGTCCAGCATGCTTATCCCTAATAATCTGCTTGCATCTTGCAGGCTGTGATTTGCCCTCTCAAGCTCTGACCTGGTAAAATCCTTGAACGCATTTAGAAGTGTATGAATAATTCACTAAAAATATTTTTGGTTGCTTTCTTAAAATTAAACATGTCAGTAGTTCCCTGTGAAGATGATGTGTTTACTCCCATGCTTATGGGCACCACATCAGACATCACTATTTCACATACAGAAATGCTTTATCTCTGGTGAAATATGTCACCTCCTTTCTTGAGCTGAATGCTTCATTCCTCTCACTCACAGTGCATTAAATGTATCGATGAATCAGGACTGAAATCTACAGTGAATATGATTGCTTAAAAATAATTCCACCAGACTTAGAGATGTCATTTCTGTGGGTACATATGCTCTATGTATGGGTATATAAACCAGCATGTGGGAATGCAATGCTATTTAACTCATAAATGCAGAGCAGAATTTTATTGGTCACAGTAAATATTTGTTCAAGGAAAAGGAGCGGAGGTGAGAACAATCCATATGAAAAGAAAGGGCATTAGTACCCAGAACACTGAAAATATTGTTCAAGGACAGTTTATCCTTGTGGAAAATATGACCCCCTGTAAAGCTGCTGAGTCTGTTTGCAGATCTTTTCAAAATAGAGTCCTTGCATTTGCCATTTTAGTTTGTTTTGGCTGTTGGTGTCCAAACTACATTCCTAGCAAATTGCATGAAGTGCTTATTCCATTATTTCTATTGTTATGTTTCTCAATAGAATGTGGTTATCTTGAGCTAGTGTCATGCTTTAGTACATTAGCAGTAAAATGCCCTGAGAAGCTTGCAAAGAAAGTGTAGGGCTGACATTGAACTAGTACCTTGTACCTAGTCTCTGGAGATTCCTAAACCAGAGGTTGCTTTCAGTTAAAAATGAAGAAAGAATACTTGTGTTTCTTCATAATCTGGTGTACCCTTTTGAAACCATGACCTGTGCCAGTTCATATATGTTCTGCTCAAAGGCTGCCCAGGTGCTGGGATTTGCTTGACTGGCCCTAACTGTTTTTTTGGATGAGAGTTGTTTTAATCTGCTCTGAATTTATATTTTTTATGGCTTCAGTTTTCACATAATGAGCCAGCTTTATCAGTCATATGCACAGTTCTGCTTTCTTCATGTCCCAGTTCATAATTTTGTTACATGCCTTTTGTCCATAGAAAATAAAGGAATCAGGGAACTGAAATTGAATTAGACCCAAAACGTGCTTAAGTTTCCTGTTTTTCTTGTATTAAAATACTTTTTCTATTGAGACCCAACATGCGGCAGTTTCCTAACCACAACCACAGGGACTGTGAGAGCACCCTGAGCGCTGTCGCTCCGCACAAGCACAGCAAAAGGGGCAGATCTGGGAGCGGGCTGGGATGTGCTGCACTGAGCAGTGCGGGGAACACACCAGCACTGTGCTGCCGCACTGGCAGCTGCCCTGCTGCGGGTGGACAAACGAGTTATTTTTGTTCCTGGACACTGGCAATGACTAGGTTTGTGGTTCACCCCGTGTCCAAGTCGGATGTCATCTTTCTCTTTCATCCTCCTTCCCTGTTTTTTTTTCCATTGCCCATTCTTTTCTCTCATCTCTTTTTCTATCCTACCCGCTCCTTTCACCCTACCCTCATTTCTTCTTCTTTAGCCAAACAGACCTACTGAAATACAAAGTCTGACCTCCCATAAAAAGGGGGGTGGAGGGGGGAAGTCCTTTTTCTCTTTAAATTATGCACCTGCCTAGATCTTCTCACTGTGTAAGTGCTATAGTCACTATTGAGAACACAGATAGCTCCTGTAATGTAACCACTAAAAGCCTTTTGATTTAAAATGATGTCTTCAGTTTTATGGCCTTTCTCTGCTTTTGGTAGTATCTTTCTGCAGAGACTATGTGGAGAGACAAAAGAAAGCAGAGCAAGACATGCCTCCAGCAATATTTCCACAGCCCTATTACTAGGGAGGGTTGCTTACACTGAGGTCCCTCATTGCTGACTGCAAAATACATTCAAAAGTTATTTTATTATAAGATTAACAGCTCTATCATGAAAATCAGCAACATTCTTGATCTTGTGAGAATCAGTTCTGTTGCATTCAAACCCAGGATGTCCTCCTGACACTATTTTTTTTTCCTGTGGAAACATAAATTTGACCGTAGTACTTGGAGATGAGCTAGATCAGTTCAAACACAGTCCTTTTGAATCCACCCTCTTGCCTCTATTTGTTCCAGGAAGAAGGTACTCTGAGTCTTACATCCCTTAGTAAACTAAGGGATATTTTAGATATCTTGCTGTTTGTTTTGGATTAAGTGGCGCTGTTTCGAGAGTAATGTTCTCCTCAGTGTGAATGGGAGGAGTGGAATTTGTAGTTCCCTTCTCAAGAAAAAAGATATTTTCACAAAAGATAAAGAAGCATTTTGATGCATACGTAGGAGAGGGAGGCCTACTACAAGATCTGAATCTTGGATACCTCCCAAGTATTAAGGGAGCTGCAATTTGAGCATTGATAAAAATCCCTGTTCTTAACACTAATAAGAGGAAAAAAACCCACAAACATGATTATCTTAAATTACAAATATTTTATTTGTATTGACAAATTATTTAATACAGATTAATTGGATCCTTAATTTAGACACTAATTTGATGATCTACCCAACAATGAAATAATGGCTGTTGACTATCCATTATCTCATATAGAAGACAAGCACAGTGCTACTGAAGTAATTTACATACTTTCTGAAGACAAATATTAATACACACATGCCTTTCACAAGTTCCAGCGTATCATTAAAGGTCTGTGATCTTCCTACTCTAACATTTTGGTTTAAACTTTAATGCCTAGTAAGATAAAACTTCATTACACAATTAGGCAAAACGTCATTGCTGTGTTGAATAATCATTTTCTGAAGTCACTGAATGCAGCCTTTAATTAATATTTCATCTATGGCCAGGTGTAGTACCTTGAATAGGCACTAATAATGTTGCCATCTCTTGGCTTTCTTAGACATAGAGTTTTGAGTCTGTTTGCTTGTTTGCAGTCATGTCTAAAATTAACTATATTATGGACATAAGAAAACAAGGAGGAGTGTAGTCTTCTAATGGCACACAGAAGTAGGCCCTGACTGGATATTTTAATGTGTGCTCTCTCATTATTATTTTTTCACCATGTCTTCCTTATTAACTTCGATACAGGCTATCACTTTCCTCCTTAAAACCTCAGGATCAGAGTTCAGTTTGAAGGCTGTGCATGTTGACTGGACCTGTTGTTATTGGGGCCTTTTCTACTAGCACTGTTTTCCCCTGCTGTCAGATCTCCCCCCCCCCCCTTCATTCCTTCCTTTTGAGGCCTGTTTGACACTGTTGTAATGACCACCCTTGGGAGATGTACAATTGGATTTGTAAGTTTCTGCATGGGTCCTGCTTTTTAGTGCTTGCTCCTGAGTCAGCGCACTGTATGCATGGCTAACTGGAATAGAGTAAAAATTTGAATAATTTCTGTTCTCTTAACCAAATTGCTGTTTGGTTGCAGAGAAGAAAAGCACCTCTAAAATGCTTCGGGAATCTCATACTCTCACATACAATTATGCTGTAATACTTTGGATGTCTCGTCTTTCTGTGAATCTTAGTAGCACCTAAGCATTTTTATTAGAAGGAAACTGATTTTCACTGGAGCTTTATAGTTAAATACAACAGATGATGGATTTTTTTTATCAGGTAGCAGCACCCCTGACAGATACCACAGGCTTTGCTCCAAGTTGCACTTGGTCATAAAATATGTGGCAGCATAAGGCTAAACTTGTATGCTGGTAGAAAAATGATCTCATAGCTAGACACTGGAGTAAAATTAGCTTTGGTCAAATTTACATTGTAGAGCAGGGATGAGTGTTTGTCCCCTGCGTCCTAAGAAAGGGAAGGTTATTTTGGGGAATCTCTGGATTCCACAAATGCTTCTGGAGTTCAAAATCAAATTACTGCTTTCCTGTAAATGGAGTGTGGGGGTTAATGTCTTCTGCTCCAGGCAGTCACGATGGGTTCAGCTCTACTGTCTAAACTACACGCAGGCGTGTATCCTTACATCATGTGTTGATGATTCTTATTCTGCTGTACACTTAGGCAGGGAGTGATGCAATCTATCAGAAACTCTGAGCAATTATCTTCTTTTGGGCTGCATACCCTTGGTAATCCAGGTAGCAATTACCCAATCTGAATATTTGGCAAGTAGTTTGTAGTCCCTGTGGAGAAAGCATATGTATGCCTGGTTCTGATCTGATTATTTTTCTTAGTTCCCTGACTTTACCAAGCAGCACTGAACACCTAAGGGGAACTAGCATGTTCCCAGGTACCTCTGTCCTGAACAGCATCAGTAAAAGCTAATCATCCCTTCTGGATTTGGTGTTTTCCTTTTCATCTTGGGCTGGCTGCATCCCAGGTGGGTGCAGCTTCTGGCAACATGCCCTACACCATGTAGGTGTTACTCTCAGGACAAAAGTAGAGGGCTGCCAGATGTCCAGTGTCACCTGCCCTAAGGAAATTTTCCTTCCAAATCTCCAAGTGGATTGTTTCACCAGGTGACTGTGCTTGTTGCTGCAGTCTGCTGATGTGACCATGTGACAAAATGGAAGGGAAGTGGAATTTAACTTGCTCAGTTGTATTTTGCAGCTGCAAAGAAGGAAAAAAAAAATAGAAGTAGAAGTACAGTACAGGATGGGAGAGCATGTGTCTTATTTCCTGCATTCTGGCAGCACTCTTGGGGAGGGGGGACATAGTACCCTGGCAGTGACTATGGGCCAAATGCTCAAGAGTTCAAGAGCTGCCCCCAGGAGTGGAAAGAAAGCTGAAATATTAGGACCATTTTAGGTGACAAAATAGCTTTGAGTAGAGAAGGCTGTTCAGTTCATAACAAATCACATTCATTTCATGGTGTTCCCTTTTCCTGCTTTAGGAGGTGGCTGTAGATGGCCTTAGAATTTCCTACTTGTTTTCCAGCTTTTTTGGACAAGCTTACCCTGTGCTTTCTTGCATGCTGGCAGGCTTAACTGAGATAGAAACATTATTTGAGGGTTGACTTCCTGCAGCATCACTTTCCCATTCAGGACTCCAAACTTTTCTCACAAAATATATCCAGTGTCACTAATATGAAAGGGTTCAGGATGATTGAATATGTCCCTTTTTTCAGCTAACCACATCTGTCTGGTGTGTCCAGTCGCAAGACTGGTTGCTCTTGAGTCATCAAAAGGGATAGCGTATGTATTTTAGAGCTGGGTTGTCAAGGGTGGCACTTGACAAGACTTTAATTCATTCTCCCTGAGCTTAGTGGGGTGGTTTAACTGCTCACCTCTAGCCAACAAACCTGGTAGTCAGAGGAACAGCAAAGAGACACAAGGAAGTTCTTTTAATCTTCATGCAGCTTCATGGGTGAGGTCAAGTTCTTACTCTATGATTCACCAGCAGATTTCATCAGGATGAAAAGGTGAACATCGGTTCCCTCATGCTTCTTTGTCAGTTCCCACATATCAGCATTCCTCCCAATCATGGCACAAGGAAAATGGATATGACTCATACTTCACAGGTTTCAGGTAAAGCAGAAATCAGAACATGAGAGACATTGAAGTGTTAGAAGTGATGGATCACTTTTCTCCCTAGGGACTCTACTTAACTCCCTAGGATTTTTCCAGAAAATAACAAAAAGAAACCAAAAAGAAAGAAATAAAGCCTAAAAAATAAAACAGGAAAAGAAGAGGAAGGCAGTGAGGGAAGGAAAAGGTGCTCCCATTTTTTATGGTGTTACTACACAGAGCTGAGCTGCCAAGTTAGTTAAGATCTGCAGGCAGATTGTGGTTAGTGCTAGTGGTTGACTGGGTGCCACTGCATTCCTTGCATCGGGACTCAGGCCAGTGGCATTACACCACCAACTCTGAGGGATCACAAATAACACAGATTGCCAACAGAAGAGGAAAACTTTTCAGAGTTCCTAATACCTAGGAAGGGTGAGCTTTAGTGACAGTCTAGCTGTTCTGTCCACTGCCATGACCATCCCTGGAAAATGAAAATGTCAGCACGCCTTCTGCAATCTTTTCAGCCTATAACAGAGTAGTTGCTGTCAAATGTAGTAGAATGCAAATATTTGTGGGGTTTTATGGCTTTGGATGTTTTAAACTGTAAAGTCCCTCAGTTCCTTTCTTCCTTCTCTTTAGCAATAGGCTGTGGGTCATTAGTATAAATAACACAGATCTCTCTCATGCCACACCTAAACTCAATTGTCAATAGGAGGTGTTGTAGAAGATTCACACATCATCCCAGCAACTGTAATATCTGTTGGGAAATGCAAAAACACCAGGTGCATAGCTGCTGGTTAGAATTTCCATTTATTTTACCTGGGGCTTTTCTGTAACATGCAGCAATGTACGTCACATGCAGAAAAAAAGTAGGTGGAAGGTTCTTTCCAAACCACATTGACCAAAAGAATGTACGTGTCAGGTAAGCTGTATGCTGACGTGCTCGTGCGTTCTGCAGTGGAAAGGGTTACCTTGTCAAGGAAATCTTCCTGGTGCAGGTGTGCATCCTAGAAGATTCATTCAGAGACTGAGAGATGAGAATAAGCCCTCCCTCATCTGACATGTACAAACAGCATTTTATCCATTTGTCTCCTAGGACATTTGCTAGCTGTCTCGTTAATCTTTTACTCGAAGTCAGACATATGTATTGATGGAAAAGCAAGCCATAGACCACAGACCCCCTGCCTTGCATTCCTCACCTCCTCAGTATTAACACTCACCATAGAACCATGCAGACAGTGCTGGTATTTCAATGGGTTTGTAGCCGCATTTCCTCAGTTTGTAGCTGCATTTCCTCCTCGCACTTCTAAAGCCTCTCTTCCACTGCTGCCCTTTTTCCCACTTATTATTTGTACTGTTGAGTAGTGACCTATCCCCTCCAGCCCATTGCATGCATCCCTTTCCTCATTTGCATTTTGCATACATATGATGCCTCCCTTGCCTCTGAAGTTAAGGTGGCTCAGGAACTGGGGCTGGAATTTTTTTTCTTTTAATACGAAGTCAGGGTGCTCTGTGCACCTCTCACTGACCTTCTGGAGGCTTTGTGAGCACCACTGATTTTATTTGCTTCTAACAAAGCAATGTCAAGGGCAACAAAAATTCAGGGCCCAATCCTCAGCTGGGTGTATTATTTTTAACTTTATCAACATTAAGAGGGAATATGAAACTTGTGAGCCAGAGCCAGTAGCAGAGTATAGAAAGGGAAGTAATTTCAGGAACAGAAATATCTGTTAAGGTTAATCTCCAGTTACCTTGCCTCTGACTTGATCATCATCTGGTTGCAGCAGACTTTGTGAGCTAAACAGAGCCAAGTTAGCTCAGTACTTAAATAAAAGAGCCTGGAGGTGTTGTCTTGGTGGTGTTAAATAGTGATCTTCTGTCTTACCCAAGCAAGCAGATTCTTTTGCATCTTGCATCACTGCATTATCTGAGCCTTTCTTGCATGTCTGCCTTCAAGCCTGCCAGGCTGATTAGTTGGGATTATTGCCTGAGGTTTTCCAACACTAATTTTATTTTTAATAGTATTTGTTTTCTGTGACAAAGCTCTGCATGCTTACATGCTGCATCTCATTTTAAGGGAGGTCAGAATTTCTTTAAGTAGTAACTATTTGAAAGGGAAGAATACCTTTGTAAGAATATTGTTTATAAACATTTGTGCTCTGCATCTCAGTAAATGAAAATTACCAAAGCAGAACAAGGATTTATTTTCACTTCTCTTTAATCTCAAAGTTACGCTTTGTACTGTGTGACATGGAATTGACCCTCATGGGACTGGATCCAGCCTGAATTAATATCTCATTGAAATCCACATGTGTACATTGTTCAGGGTGTTTGGTCAGGAAGTTTTAGCCTGCCTGTTTTGAATGATTCATACTTCTAGTAAATTCATACTTCACTAAAATCATGAACTCTACTAGGCTTTTCAAGCACTTCTTCAGGTGAGAATGTATTTTTCAATAGGAATTCAGGTTTGGTGCAGTGATAGAACATCTTTCCTCCCCTTCCCTTCCCTCTCCTTGCCTTCTTCCTATTTTTTTTTCTTTTTTTTAATTTTTCAGGTTCTCTTTGCAAAAAAAACGCCTCAGAAAACTTCATGCAGTGCCTAGTTACAAGGGAGTCAGGGTCATAGCTTGTTCTGTAATACAAGTCACCACCTAAGAGTTAAAATGAGAAATAAGTTTGACAGACCACTGGCTCTTCTACGAGAGGTAGTCAGAGGTTTGTAATAGCTAGTTCAGTTGACCCCCCAGGAAAGAGAAGCAGTCTGTTCTGGAGTGAGTGTTGATGATAATGGTGTGGCCTTTGCCATGGTGCCTTCAACGTTGCTATGTTGCCACGTTGCTGTATCATTCAACAGTGGAGTAAAAGAAGTGCTTCTAGCAGGGTCCTGTAATTCAGTTGTCAGTCCAGCTCAGTCCTTAGTCTTGCTATGGAGGTCAGTCACAAAGCCACAGCCTGCTGTGGTGGTAGCAATACTAGGAAACTAGTAGGAAATAGACTTCGTGTAGTGATTTGCCAGACAAACTGTTAAATGATGAAGTTGTTACTATTATGGATTTTAGTCCATAATAATAGGGGCCAGGTTTCAGTTTGTAAACTTACCCTGAAAAGTGCATCAGTCCATCTCTAGCCCTGGGTTCACTGAAGGCACTGAAGTTCAACATGTAGGTTAAAGTGAAAATTGTATTTAATATTGGGTTTCATAGAGACTAATTTGTTGGCTGGAGAGAAGTAAATCTGAGGAGGAGGCTGGAAAGCTAATGAAAGCACTGTGGCAACTCACTGTAAACTTCTAAATCCCTAGTGGAGAAACTACGTCCAATTGCTGTTACTTCTCTTACACTTTATATCGATGGTAAATTCTCTGGGGAGTGGCATCATTGTTTTGTTCTGAATTGTGTCCGTGCTTGGTCTGTGGCCCTGTCTCCTGAGCTCAAAGATATTATAATGATACAGATGGATTTTCTCTACCTCTGCAAGTTTTCTGAGAAGGCCCAGTCTGGCTGTTCCCGTGGCTCTTGGATGAGCCATGGGAGCAATCCCTCATGCCTTCCTCCCTGTTACCCAACTTACAGGGCTGCTGGAATGAGAAGTGCCAGTGGGTCGGCCAGCCTGTCTTGCCTGGCTGGCTTTCATTGTTCCTTCTCTTAATTTCATCCAGTAATTCATTCAGGGAACAGTAATGCAAACTTAGCATCCTAGATGATTTCTTGCTCTTTTACTTGGCCCCCATGCCCTTGCTGGGGTCAGCATCTTTCAGATATCCACAGCCTACCACAATCTCCTGCCTCCCCTTTCTGTTCCCCCAGCAGCTTGTTGTCCTTTTGCCAGGTTACACATATTTTTTCAATCCTGGTTGTTCATGGTCTCTGAGCACAAGGCTTAGTGGAGAGCTATGCTGCCAGCACTGCAAGACACCCCAAAGGGAGTTTGGCCGTGGCTCTGCCTGTTTTCACACCCCTGTGCAGATGGAGGCTGCGGATCCCACTCCCCTCCGTGGTGCCCCTGCAGGCACTCTGCCTGCCTTTGGCCTCCGCTGTCAGAACGACTCTGGCAACTGCCACTGCTGGATTGCATCACTGTGCATGTCTCCCAGGTGGCTGCAGCCTTAAAACTCGCCTATCAGCCTGTCTATCTGGTATTAGGTTTGTATCTTGCCTGCCTACCCAGGGTATCAACTTCTGGGCTGTTTTTGCAACTTTAACAGCAGTTTGGGCATGGCAGCACTGGGATGTGGGTGGTACATCAGCAGCCATAAATCCTGTAGCTGTTCAGGCTTGAACCATGCTTTTATGGCATTGCAGGAAGTGGAGGTTCTGTCTGCTGGGGATCCGCGGGGATAGGTGACGCAGGAAGCAAGCAAGTGCAGCATCCGCTTGCATGTCTCAGAAGCTGCTCAAGGGAAGGGAGCAGAGTAGCTAACTGGTACCATCAGGGAGACAGCCAGCTTCCCCTCCTGTGATTTATATGGGGTGTGGCCAAGCGGGGTCGGTGGGAAGCAGGCGCATACGGTTACTTGGGATTAGTGAGGAGCAGACAGACAGCAGTGCAGGACTGGGCAGGGGAGCCCGCACGTGGGACAGCTCAGCCGCAGAGGCAGCTGGCACCGGAGTGCTGATAAGGAGGAGAAACAGATGGCCATGCAAGGCCTTACACACTCCTTCCTGGTAGGCTTGCTGGAGGCTGGTCCACATCCCTTATTCCCCAAACAAAAATAAATCTTTTCCCTTGTTTGAAAAATTCATGTGGCTCATTCAAGTTTACTGCCATAAACACGCTATTGCAGTCTTTGCTGGGGTATATTGCTGCCGCTTGTGAATGACACAGGATCAGTCCCATTTGTGCCCTGACTGTGCTGTTTTGACAAGCTTCCAGAGCTCTTCCTTTACTGCTGCAAGTCTGCAATGTGAAAAGGGGGAAAAAGGACAAAAGAAGGAGAAATACATATTGTGTAAGATCCCCTGAAAACAATTTCAGAACTGGCCTTGATGCCAATGGGAGCATGTAGCAACTTGTAGGTGTGCAGAAGTTAACATGATAAACTGCTGAGCAAAATTTGTTTAAGAGGTGTTCTCTGTTGTGAAGGAAGAGTGGTGTAGTGTGATGTGGCAGTTGCTGTGGAAAACTTTTGGCTATACAGTGAAGAGCTGAGTACAGTCCAGAAGGTAGAAGGAGCCTATGGGTAGTGCCTAGGTGTAAGAGGCAAATCTCCTCTTTCGGCATCCTTCCTCTACTGCAGTTCATTGCTTGCAGGCTCGTGTTATGCAGCTCTGTCTATTCTCCGTTACTACACAGCCTCCACAGGGATGAGGTTTGGAAAAAACACAATGTTTCTAGTAGTGCAGATGTTTTCAATGAATTCACCCTTCAGAACTGAAAGCGAAGGAGGCCTGGAAGGGGAAGAGTGTTTGTAGTGAGAAATATTCAGTTCATGCATATGTAGACCCCGTGTGAGCCCGGGTGATACTGAGTGTCCCCTGTGAAGTGACAAGTGCCCTCAGTCTTCACTGAAGTTCTGCTGAAGGCAGTGGGTACGTCTGCATGGCACTTGCAGCAGTGACTGCTTTTTGGCTCGGTAAATTAGCATTTGTGGCTGCGCTCCGGCTTCTACAGTACGCACACTTCAGTATGTCTTTAGAGGCTTGTCTGATGAAAAGGGAAAAACATTCAGCATCTTGCCAGATCAGGGCCTGGATTTTGAAATATTTTTGTAGGTTAAAATGAGGATGCATATGCATAGGCTTGTTTTCACGCGAGCTGAGCACTTGTAGCTTGCAGAGTTGGATGCAAGTTTTAGATGTTCTGAGTCTCCAGAAATCAGTCTCAGAACTCTTTTTTCCCCTGGTACTATCCTTATTGCCCTTGCCCCCTTGCCTTCATTGTCTCTGCTGTTATATTGTATTTTAGCTATGAAACTGTACTATTTGAATAATTTATGAAAACATTTGTTTGGGGAAAAGTATAAAATCTGCTCTATCTATCCACTTAGAGCTCAGTAGCAGTGTAAATCCCTGACTGACTTCCATGTAAAATCAATCAAGAGTAGTGAAATCAAGTGGAAAGTCTGTGTCACTCAAAGTAAGGCCCCCTCTCCTCCAATTCAGCCAGTGACCTGGAGTCTGCCCCATTTCACTCACTGCAAAAGCATTTGGTTACAGATTTTACAGAGTCACAGAATGGTTGAGGCTGGAAGGGACCACTGGAGATCTAGTCCAACCTCCCTGCTCAAGCACGATCATCGACAGCATTGTACAGACTCAGGATTGTGTCTAGACAGGTCTTGAAGTTCTCCAGGTGAGTAGACTCCACAATGCCTCTGGGCAACCTATTCCAATGCTCAGTCACCCTCACAGTAAGGAAGTTCTTCCTCCTGTTCAGGTGCAACTGTGTTTTAGTTTATGCTGATTGCCTCTTGTCCTGTCACCTGGCACCACCGAGAAGAGTCTGGCCTCATCCTCTTGCACCCTCCCTTCAGATACTTATACCCACTGATCAGATCCCCCCGAGACTTCTTTTCTCTTAGCTGAACAGGAACAGCTCCTTCAGCCTTCCCTCATAAGACAGATGCTCCAGACCCTTAATCAGCTTAGTAGACCTTTGCTGGACTTGCTCCATGACCTCCAGGCCTTTCTTGTACTGGGTAGCCCAGAACTGGACACAGTACTCCAGGTGAGGCCTCACCAGAGCTGAGTAGAGAGGGAGGATCACCTCCCTCGACCTCCTGGCAATGTTCTTGTTACGCACTCCAGGATACAATTGGCCTTCTTGGGCACAAGGACACATTACTGGCTCATGGGCAACATGTTGTCCACCAGGACCCCCAGGTCCTTCTCCACAGAGCTATTTTCCAGTAAGTCAACCCTCAACCTGTACTGGTGCATGGCATTATTTCTCCTCAGGTGCAGGACTTTGCACTTGCCATTGCTGAATTTCAAAAGGTTCCTCTTTGCCCATCCCTCCAGACCGTCTATAGATTCTTCTGGATGACAGCACATCACATCTATCCGGCCAGTTCTATTGCAGAAAGCAATCATGTTGGTTAAGCGTGATTTCTCATAGTGAATCCATGCTGACTACTCCTGATCACTTTCTTGTCTGCCATGTGCTTAGAGGTGGCCTGCAGGATGAGCTGTTCCATCGCCTTTCCAGGGATTGAGGTGAGGCTGACTGGCCTGTGGTTCCCAGGGTCATCCTTCTTGCCCTGTTTGAGACTGGGGTGTCGCTGGCTTTCTTCCAGTCCTCAGGCACCTCTCTTGATTGCCATGAGCTTTGAAAGATTATATCTAGAGTGGCCTAGCAATGATGTTTGCCAGCTCCATCAGCACTCATGAGTGTATCCTGTCAGTCCCCCTGGATTTGTGGATGTCAAGTTTGTCTCTTTTCTGTGTCCTCTGTTGCCAGGGTCCCAAATTTGCTCTCTAACATTTTCCTAAAGAAGGCCCATGACCCAGTTTTCAAAATGTTCACATCTTAGGGAACTGGTAGAGATGGAAGACTTGTGTGAGGAGTTGTGCCACTGTAGTATGTCAAATGCTAACCTAATTCTAGCAAGTACCATCAGTTGTAATCTTATGTGAATAGGCTTTTTAACATTACAACATTTCTGCAAGTATTTAAAAAGATGCCAATGTATATACAAAAAAAAGTGGGTATGGTTACAAGTTTATCTATCTGTACTGCTGATGCCCTCCCTCTTTATCCCCACCTAGGTTTCCAAGAATGTCATACCTGGAAAGAATCATTTCAAATTAATTCAATTTATTTCAAAGCAGCCTAAGCTTCATCCCTCACAAGGGCCACTCAATCATATTACTGCTCCTGTGAAACTCCTAATGGGACACAAAACAAGTAAAAGTAGATTCAGGTGATCTCACATATTAAAGATACTAATTAAATCTGGCAGCAAAATGACTTTGTGAATTTCCTTTAATCCTGTTTTTAAATTAGGTCATATGTATTTTGGCTCCAGATTTCACGTGCTCTATTTTCTGTGAGCTTCCTTTTAACCCTGTCCCGTGGCCACTTCACATCCAATTGTTTGAAAATCAGTCTTAGGTGATAATTCTGGGTGATTAAATATGAAGTGTCTAATTCTGCCTTCAAATCCACCTGTTCCTTTACAAAGCTCAGCGAATGTCTCATGTGGGAGGTTCAAAGCTGTACTGACATAACTCCCTACTAAACCCCCAAATGTTATGGATCTCTGTGTTTTTAATGAGAAACTTTCCCTAGAGGAAAACTAGCGTTAGGAAAGTGGGGATGCTTGCTTTAAATCAGTAGTACTTTTCACATTGCCACTTTATAACCTAACCTATGGGGGAATATGTTCTTATTTATATAGTTCTGCAGGGATGTCCTGACTAACAAAGGCTTCTTCTCAAAGTCCTCTTTTGGATGGTCTTGGTATTTAACCCACCCAGTAGAATGACGGGCTTGCATTTCAAGGAGGTCTGTATTGTTAGCCAGAATGTTAGTGGTCAGTATCTATTTGAATAAAAAATCAGCCATGATGGGTGCACTCCGCTGCTGGGCACATTTTAACTTCACAAAGCTGAAGCTCCAGGTATCCAGGATATATGGTAGTACCTGAATAGACTCTTTTTTAGTGGATGGGAACAAATTCCCTGTTACTTCTAGGACCTTGGATACTGGTGACACTTTGGTCTCTCATGCTTCCTGCAGTACACTATGGTTTTTATCTATTTTAGTACTGTATCCTAACAGTTTTATTTTGTTCTCAGGTTGCTAGGAGTGCTTTGTGATCTGTGCTTGAGTGTGTGTGTATGTGTGTGTGCTATAGAGAAAATATTCAGAGGCCATTCTGTGCAGAACAATCATTAATGTGATCTCAGAGGGACTAGACTTGGTGAGCTAGATGGTCCTGCCCCTCTTCATTGTATAGTGCACTCTCCTGACTGCACAAGTGACACAAAATATGCATTAAATAATACAATTTATAGCAGCAGTGCTTCATATAATGGATACGGTAGCAAAATTCTTTCCTGAAGCAGCTTTCCAGAGCATCTGAGCCAACCATTCAGCTGGTGTAACCTGTTACAGCTCTGTCAAATTACACAGGACTCCATCAGTTCACTGCAGCAGCAGATTTGGCTACCCTTGTTTCATCGGGGTGGGTTGGGATAGGAGTTAGTGGACAGGAAATTTGCCTAGACATGCACACAGACATGCAGCATACACACAGTACATACCTGCATGTACTCATCAGAGCTCCTGTTTTGCTGCATTGACAATCTGGTCTGTTAGTTTGAGTTTGTGTCAGCATAGTTCTCTTGATCTCTGTGCACTTGGTGACTCCTGTCAGTAGCATTGGAGGGCAAGGAAAAGCTGCCAGCAATACATGTGTTTGTGGGTATACGCATATGCATATAGCGCAGAATAAATAAGTGGTACTGTTGAATAAATGTCCTATCTGCAGAGGTGTGAGGTAGCCACATTACTCAAGAGTGTGCCGAAATGACTGATGCTAAAAATGTTATACCACTGCACTCCACACAGTGCACATTAAAGAAAAGCCAAGGCAGGGCATATTGAATTTTATTGAGAGTGAGTTTTGCAACTTTTTAAGAGTCCATGTGCCATGCTTCCTTTTTTAGGATCCAACTACCAAAATTAAAACCAGTAAATCTTTCTAAAAATAACCTGAGAAAAACTTTCCCCAGTGTGAAAATGAAGCATGTTAATGTCCTCATGTGCTTTGATTCTCAAAAAAAAAATAGCACCCTGTTGGAAAGTGCAGTCTATTCCCTTTACGTGATACCAAACTGAGTGTATCACCTCTTCATGTTGTAGCTGATGGTGTGAGACTGGATGTGACCAGTTCTGGGGTTCAAGCCAGTAACGTGCAAGGATGGGTGGATGCTTTCCACTAATGGAGACAGAAGACCCTGACTGCGACAGGCTGCCTGAAGAAGTGAACAGGATTTGGATCACTAGATCTGGGGAAGATGGAGTTGTGGGAAGGTGAAGGATTTAAAAGTCAATCAGATACAAATTTATTGCATGGATTTTAATGAGGAATGTGTGCTTTGTGGGCATGGCTGTATGCATACTCACTGTTTGCATTCAGTGAGCAAAGACACGTGAAAGGTGTTTGCATAACATGAATGGGAAGTAGGTATGGTCGTTCTTTCTCACAGTCATGCTCTTTCTGTTTACATATATATAATTTACATTTATTGCAAAAATGCTATGTACTCATACTGTGGCATATGTTAGGCTTGCTACTTCACTATTGTAAGTTGAATTCTTGAGGGGAGATGAGAGAGGTAGTAAAAATAATCAGGGTCCTGGGGAGGTGACAATTTCCAGTTAAAGAGGCATATAGTTTGCATAAGCAACAAGGTAAGATATTATTTTAGAGATTTTGGAGAATTTCCTCTGTGTTTACTGGGGGCAGAATCATAGAATCACAGAATAGTTAGGGTTGGAATTGACCTTAAGATCATCTAGTTCCAACCCCCCTCCTGTGGGCAGGGATACCTCACGCTAAATCGTATCACCCAAGGCCTTGTCCAGCCTGGTCTTGAACACTGCCAGGGATGGAGCATTCACAACCTCCCTGGGCAACCTATTCCAGTGCCTCACCACCCTAACAGGAAAGAATTTTCTCCTTATATCCAATTTAAACTTCCCCTGTTTAAGTTTTAACCCGTTACCCTTTGTCCTGTGACTACAGTCCCTAATGAAGAGTCCCTCCCCAGCATCCTTATAGGCCCCCTTCAGATACTGGAAGGCTGCTATGAGGTCTCCACGCAGCCTTCTCTTCTCCAGGCTGAACAACCCCAACTTCCTCAGCCTGTCTTCATATGGGAGGTGCTCCACTCCCCTGATCATCCTTGTGGCCCTCCTCTGGACTTGTTCCAACAGTTCCATGACCTTTTTATGTTGAGGACACCAGAACTGCACACAATACTCCAGGTGAGGTCTCACAAGAGCAGAGTAAAGGGGCAGGATCACCTCCTTTGACTTGCTGGTCACGCTCCTTTTGATGTAGCCCAGGATACGGTTGGCTTTCTGGGCTGCAAGCGCACACTGCCAGCTCATGTTCATTTTCTCATCAACCAACACCCCCAAGTCCTTCTCTGCAGGGCTGCTCTGAATCTCTTCTTTGCCCAACCTGTAGCTGTGCCTGGGATTGCTCTGACCCAGGTGTAGGACCTTGCACTGGGCATGGTTAAACCTCATGAGGTTGGCATCAGCCCACCTTACAAGTGTGTCGAGGTCCCTCTCGAAGGCATTCCTTCCCTCCAGGGTATCAACCGAACCACACAGCTTGGTGTCATCGGCAAACTTGCTGAGGGCGCACTCAATCCCACTGTCCATGTCAGCGACAAAGATGTTAAACAAGACCGGTCCCAACACCGATCCCTGAGGAACACCACTCGTTACTGTTCTCCAGCTGGACATTGAGCCATTGACCACAACTCTTTGCATGCGGCCATCCAGACAGTTCTTTATCCACCGAGTGGTCCATCCATCAAATTGATACCTCTCCAATTTAGAGACAAGGATGTTGTGTGGGGCAGTGTTGAACGCTTTGCACAGGTCCAGGTAGATGACATCAACTGCTCTACCCCTGTCCGTCAGTTCTGTAGCCCCATCATAGAAGGCCACCAAATTGGTCAGGCAGGATTTCCCCTTAGTGAAGCCATGCTGGCTGTCACCAAGCACCTTGTTGATTTTCATGTGCCTTAGCATGCCCTCCAGGAGAATCTGCTCCAAGATTTTGCCAGGCACAGAGGTGAGACTGACTGGTCTGTAATTCCCCGGGTCATCCATTTTCCCCTTCTTGAAAATGAGGGTTATATTTCCCTTTTTCCAGTCGTTGGGAACTTCACCTGACTGCCATGATTTCTCAAATATGATGGCCTGTGGCTTAGCAACTTCATTTGCCAGCTCCTTCAGGACCCGCGGATGGATCTCATCAGGACCCATGGACTTGTGCACGTTCGGATTTTTAAGATGGTCTCGAACCAGTTCCTCTCCTACAGTGGGCACAAGGTCTTCATTCTCACAGTCCCTGCATCTGCCTTCCAAGACTTGGGTGGTGCAGTCAGAGCCTTTGCCAGTGAAGACCGAGGCAAAGAAGTCATTCAGAACCTCAGCCTTCTCCAAATCCTATGTAGCCAGTTCTCCCGAGAGCTGCCTGAGGGGGCTTACGTTGTCCCTAGTCTGGTTTTTATTTGCTATGTACCTGTAGAATCCCTTCCTGTTATCCTTAACATCCCTAGCCAAGTTTAATTCTAACTGAGCCTTAGCTTTCCTAACCTGGTCCCTAGCTTCCTGGACAACATCCCTGTACTCTTCCCATGCCACCTGTCCTTGCTTCCACTTATTATAAGCCCCTTTTTTCATTTAATTTTCCTCAGGAGCTCCTTATCCATCCTTGGAGGTCTCCTGGCCCTCCTGCTGCACTTCCTTCTGGTTGGGATGCAACACTCCTGAGCTTGCAGCAGGTGATCCTTGAATATCAACCAAGAATCTTGGGGCCCCCTGCCTTCTAGGGCTGTATCCCATGGAACCTTCCTAAGCAGGTTCCTGAAACAGAAGTGCTGTTCAGATCTTTTAAGACCATACATTTGTGCATTTCTCTGCATCTAGAAAGTGCCCTGCCCAATTTGTGCAACTACAGTTTGAACAGAAGAATAGTGATGATGTGTCTGTTCAGTGGGGTCTAGTAGGTGGTGAACGTGGAGGGAAGCTCCTTTGCTGCAGCTGGCTGGAACCATAATGTGAAAACATGGGTGGAAATGGCAACCATGTGTGAACTCAGATAGCCTTCCCATCTCTTAAAATCTCTGAGTCTAGATTTTGGAGACTCTCTCCTGATAGAAGTGTGGAATATGTAGTGCAAGTGCAGGTGGGAAGCTTAATGCTTTCTGAAAAAGGTGAAGGCTGCAGCGAATACCAGAACAGCCCTTCCTTCCCTCAGCCCACTCTGCCCAAATGAGCACTTTCTACCCATTGGCAGTAATAAATAATCTTCATCTAAAACATCTCTTGTTACAGCCTTCACTGTAATGGCAGTAAGTGCATAGCAAGCCCATGCTATCCTAATAGTTTTGTACTGATAAAAACCTGGTCAGGCTGAACACAGAAAATAGTTTTTTAAAATGTGTTCTGAAATGCTTTCTTATAGTGCTAGAAACAGTTTACAGGAGATGTTGAAAACAAAGTGCAAGATGTAGATACCATGTGTTTGCTTTTTAAGACTGGGGTAATGCCTAGGAAAATCTTTGCTTTTGAAACATGCTTTAAACAGAGGGCTGTGTAGTTGCACAAGATTCCAGCAGAGCAAATAGGGCTGGACCTGTTTGCACCAGCAGTCAGTGCAATCTCAGGCTAACCTTGACACATCTGTCTGGTGTCAGGGGGACATTTGCCACAAGCTGCTCTATGAGCTAAAGCCAGGCTCCTCCAGGGGCCAGGGCTTCTCAGGGATCTCTTTTTGTTCATCTGAGGTACTTCTGCCCATTTCAAAAACTGTGACCAATTAGCTGTTAAAACAGATGTGCCTGTGATATTTCTCTTCCTCTAAAGGTTACAGCCCAGATTGCTCTTGGTGCTTGCATAGCAAAAACGCAGGAGGCAGGGAAGAGGGGAAGGAGCAAGAAACCTTTGCTGGGGCGTTTGCACATTTACTGAGACACAAATATAGGGCCTGAGGAGGAATCTGTTCTTTTTTTTCCAGTAACAGCCCTTGCAGCAGGGAGGATGGGGGAAAGGCTGGGGGAATGGCAGGGTGTTCTTTTCTTCCCCACATCTCTCTACCTATCAGCCCAAGAAAGCCAGGCACACAAAACAGCAGTGCAGTTCCCTGGTTTTCACTTCAGCTTGCTCCCGCAGGCACTGGGAGTTTTGGGGGTTAACCGGAGTCCCGAGAGGCAAGTCACCCCAGCTCTCTTCAAGCAAAAGACGTCAGCCGGCAGGGTCCTCAGATGTGCGCTGGGAAGGAGTCTCTGCACTGCCCTAGAGGGAGTGGAAGGAAACGAGCACCTCTGAGGTGAGGTTAGCCGTTGCCGCTTACACCGGGCCAACCTCGAGTGGGCTGGAGCAATGAAGAGGGCAGCCCTGCAGTGCTCCCTGGGTGCCGTGCCTCCCTCACAGCCGGCGAGACCCTCTGCTGCGGCTGCTGTGCGCTGTAAAACCTCCCCGCAGGGCTCATGCTCAGCGGATCTTTCCGCGCTCCTCGGTGTGCTCCCTGCCGACGCCCGGGCAGGAGAGCTGGCTTCTCGGCAGAGCGGGCCTCTCGGCACCTTGGATTCCTCCCCTGTCAGCAGCTCTTTTACTCTGTGTGTGGCATCAGAGCAGCCAGCAGGGTGTAACTATAGACTTGACTATTTAGGGCTGTCGTTGCTGCTGACCAACACGTACAGCAGGTTGACTCAGGAAGGAGAAGGGATTCTTTTTTTAAATGTAGTTTTTCAGGCTCGAGCGTTTGCACCGCAGTGGACAGGGAGCGCCGCTTAACTAGAAAAGCACCTGTAAGAGAAAGTTCCCTCATTTTGTTTGTGGTGGGGGAAAAATAGATCATTCTCTAGCGCAAAATATGATGGGGAGGTCAGAATGCTGCTGCCAGGGCTGGTGGGACAGGGCAGCAGTGTGAGGTGGTGTGAGAGAGTTGGGTCTCGGGCACTGCCACACTGCGAGGGCTGGTGAAGCTTTGGATCCCCTCCTGACTGCAGATCTTCACAGCAGCATTCCTTGTGTGACAAGCCTTTTTCACATTTCCCCATTCAGCTGATTGTGGGTGCTGCGCTATTTTAAACCCACATGGAAGTATGTTTTTAGGACCATCTGCTACCGGCCCTAACCCAGATGATACAGTTAGAGCCTGCCCACAGCATCCTCCCCTCCTTCAGACAGTTCCAGGAACAAGCGGTGAGTCAGTCCCGCAGCTGAACTCATATTTAGCTAACCCTGATATCCTGCCTATCAGAGAGAAATGCACAACGGCCTTCCCAGGTGCAAAGCCCCTGTTGTTTCCATTACTTAGAGGACACTTGGAATGTGAAAAAAAAACACAAGCCAGGCATCAAGGCAAATGTCGCATTAGTTAGTGCACTGACTCCTCTCCTGCAGAGTGAGGAGGGAAAAGCTGATCATCACCACACAGAGCTCACCCTTCTTGCTTTTGCTTCAGGGCTGAAGGTCAGCACCTGCCCTGGGCTCATAGGCCTTCTTCCCTTGCTGTTAGCTTCAGCGGTGCTGCTGAGGCAGGGGCTCTCCCTCATGTGGAAATGTCTTTGCGCAGCTGGAGCGTGGTGAATTTTTCCTTCAGGCACTGGAGGCGAGGGTAGGTGTCTCCTGGAGTGGTCTGAATGCCGCCCACCCATCAGGGTCCCTGCCTTCTCTCATAGAGCAAATGTTGTTAAACACACGGCTGTGGATCTGGATGGAGCTCTTTTCCTCCACCTAAGGAGCTTCCTGAGCCTGAAACAAGGTTTCAGCCAATGGATCATCTGAAATACCCACCCAGAGAGCTGCATGCCTAAGAACCAGTGTTTATAAGCCATTACTCTGTGTTCTAAACCGCTGCTCTTTGATCCCTGGATGATCCAGCCGCTTTCTGGCTGTTCTGCAAAACGTGCCCTGCTCTGTCATCACATTTCTCCTGGATCCACTTAGCATGCCACACCATTTGCCACCCAGCAGGTTAATGACCCATAATTACCTTCTTCATATAATGAGGAAAGCTCAGTATCTGCGCAGCGGATACGCTAGCACCCAGCCTGGGCACAGGCTTCCAATGTTAAATGATACATGAGGCCCTGTTCTGCTCCCACTGATGCGGTGGTAAATCCCCCACAGCCGCTGACTTCCCAATTTTGTGGTACAGAGAATCTCCCCCTTGCTGCTGGCATTGTTACCTGCAAAAAGAGTATGAAACACAAATGTTTTACTTAGGCTATGCAGTATCTGTGTGCTTCTGTGTATGCACAGATCAGGCCCAGTTCTGAGGAGCTTTTGCTGGTATCCTGTTTCGATCAATGCCAATTTAAATAAGCACCATGAACCTAATTATTTAGTGCTGCTCACATGACACTGAATTTGCCATGGTACCCTTGAGACAGGCAGGCTTTATCCTGCTCAACAGAAACATCCGCAGCTGTACCACACTCTGCTTCAGGCTCCTTGGAGTTACTTCATCGTCGCTTGCCAGCTGTGTGCCCTGACCATTATCTGGTGGCCACATACTTCAATAGCGGACTGTATGTACTGTACGCACTAGACTGCAGTGTGACCTGACAGCTTGGCTTCCTCTCCCAGAGTATATCTTCTGCTACTCTTTAGCATCCTACAGTTTATCTGTGGTCAGCTTTCTTACCCATTTCCTGCCAGCTGCTACTGGTCTTTTAGTCAGCTCTGCCAGGCATACAGGCAATGGTGAGCTTTATGAGCCTTGTGCTGCTTTATTTCTTGGTTGTAGTCTTTGCAAAGGCTGCTCTGCAGTTTTATATACAGGATTTCTTCTTATGTAGTGTCATGGCAATTAAAGAATGTCACTCTAAGAAATACACCTCTTGTTCATGACACAGTATTAATTTTATTTCAATTCTTTCATGGTTGCAGTGTTATGGCTAAGGCTTGACAAGCACAAAATTGTTCCTAACAACAATTATTTCCTCAGCACGTAGAGCCCAGCATTTGATATCCTTCTTCCCTCCTTTGCCGCATTGTCCATGGAGATGTTAAAGCATCTGAGACACAGTCCCTGCTCTGGAAGCTGGTATTTTACAAGATATGATTTAGCGTAAGGTGTCCCTGCCCATGGCAGGGGGGTTGGAACTAGATGATCTTAAGGTCCTTTCCAACCCTAACGATTCTATGATTCTATGATTCTATGATAATTTCGCTGCCTAAGCCTTTTGGAAAATGGCTTGTTCTCCAAGCTGAGCCTGAGCTGACAGCACTGAACTGTGGTTCACATGCTGAGCTGAGTTTCACAGAGTCACAGAATCAATCATAAAATAAACTAGGTTGGAAAAGACTTTTAAGATCATAAAGTCCAACCCTTATCCCAGAACTGCCAAGACCATCAATAAACCATATCACTGATTGCCTCATCCACAGGGTTTCTGAACACTTCCAGGGACAGTGATTCCACCACTTCCCTGGGCAGCCTGTTCCAATGCCTGATCACCCTCTCTGTGAAGAAATTTTTCCTAATATCCAATCTAAACCTCCTCTGGAGCAGCTTGAGGCTGTGACCTCTTGTCCTATCACTTGTTACTTGGGAGAAGAGACTGATCCCCACCTTGCTCTGTCCTCCTTTCAGGGAGTTGTAGTGAGCAATAAGGTCCCCCATGAGCCTTCTCTTCTCCAGACTAAACAAACCCAGTTACGTCAGCTCTTCCTCACAAGACTTATTCTTCAGACCCTTCACCAGCTTTGTTGCCCTTCTCTGGACGTACTGCAGCACCTCAATGTCTTTCTTGCAGTGAGGGGCCCAGAACTGAACACAGTGTTCAAGGTGCAGCCTCTCCAGTGCCCAGTACAGGGGGATGATCACTGCCCTGGCCTTGCTAGCCACACTAGTAGTGGTACAGGCCAGGATGCTGTTGGCCTTCTTCGCTCCCTGAGCACAAGCTGGCTCATGTTCAGCCATCAGTCATCACCCCCAGGTCCTTTTCCACTGGCAGCTTTCCAGCCACTCTTCCCCAAGCCTGTAGTATTGCATGGAGTTGTTGTGGTCCAAATGTAGGACCCAGTGCTTTGTGTTGTTGAACCTCATACCACTCGTCGCAGCCCATTGATCCAGCCTGGCCAGATCCCTCTGCGGAGCCTTCCTTCCCTCCACCAGATCAACACTCCCACCCAACTTGGTGTCATCTGCAAATTTACTGAGGGTGCACTCAATCACCTCATCCGGATCATCAGTGAAGATGTTTAACAACACTGGCCCTACCACTGAGCCCTGAGGGACACCAGCAATGACAGGTTGTCAGCTAGATGTCACACCATTTTGGAGGTGTCCCTGTTGCCACAGCAGGGTATGGCAGCTGTGGTGAGTCAGTATTAATGGACGTGTCCCTTGCTCCTGTTGCTGTGAGGTCAGGTTTTAGATTTACTGCTGAGGCATTTTGGGAAGCACCTGCTCTGGGGGAACCAAATCCTTGGAGCTCAGCGCTATTAAGTGAGGATTTCCCCTCTGCCCTGACTTCTCCTGGGTGGGAGCTCCCTTCCTGGGAGTGCCCCAGTCAGCCGTAAATGAGATGAGTGTTCAGTGGGACAGAAATCAGCACCCCAAACTCCAGAGCTCTGGCCTGCCGGAAAAAAAAAAAAAAAAAAAAAGGCTTTGAACAGTGGAAGAAGAGCTCAAAGCCTTGGCCAAGGAATTTCCTGGGGTTTTTATTTTCTTTAAAGAAACAAGTAATCACTTTAAACCTTTATGGGGTTTATGAGTCAGCATGTAATAGAGCCTTATACAGGTGTGTGGGGCAGCGCGAAGTTTCTGTGACTTGTATGCTCTTTGCTAAGTCCTGATGCATACTGTCAGTAGTTGCATCCTCTGATTGAGTGTAGGGAGGGCATGGATAAAAGCATGAATAAGGCCATGACAGTGTCCTGTTCAGCTGTGCAAGCTAACTGTATGCCTGGAAGTAGGAGTGCCTCGGCCAAAGGCTGAGGCAGACCACATGGAAAATCAAGGGGAAGGAGAAATTGGGCTCACACAACAGAGTTCACTGCTGAGCTTCTGGGAGACTGAATGTTCATGCCACTCTCTCTCAAATGAGAAGCAAAGCAGAGCTGTCTTCCTGCAATCCAAATGTTAGGAAGGATTGTTTCCATCCTTTCACATTCTGCTTTCATTCCAAAACCTAATGATGATAGCTGGGGGTGAGGGTTGTCTTCTCGTTCTGAAACACCTTTTGGAGGAGCCTGTCAATCTCAGCAATACATTGAGGATGCCTGGAGAGGTTTTTCTCACTATATTAGAGCCATCAAGTGTGAATACTCTGTGTTCAGTGCTCAGCATTGTTGCCTGCTTCTCTCCTGGTCACTTTAGTAGATAAACCTAGGAAAAATCCAGTCCAATTGGACCACCACAGAATGCTAAAATGGAAATTACCCAATTAGATTTTTCTGTGCCTGCTGCGGGGCTCCTGCCGTGTATTAAGGGAGTTACAGATTTTAAGGCATTGACGCATGTGGCTTATTAAAACTCAGGTTCCAGTGAATCCACTTGTCCCAGTAATGCAGATCTGCCATCATAACTGTTAATGTCTCCAGCACTTACTCCTCCAGCAATTTTTTTTAATCATATCTAGCTTTCAATAGCAATTTTTTTTTTCATTTTCTCCAGATAATTGCTAAGGATGAGCAGCACTGGGCTAAGAAGAGGTTTCTGTGGGATCCCATTAGACATCTTCTGAAGATGGGGATGATTCAGTTAGGATTGCCTTTTTGAGTGCTATTGGCTCACTAGCTTTTAATCGATTTAATATGAGGTACATTAATTCTGGATAGTGCTAATTATTTTAATCAGAATGCCATGTGGGACTGTGTTAAATGCCTCACAGATGTTGAAACCCATGACACAGCTACCTTTATCAGCTAAACTTGTAATTTCAGTAAAAAACAACGCCAAGCTTATTTGACAAGACTTTTGCACAAAGCCATGCTGATGACTATTAATTATGCTGCCATCTTTTAAGCCTTTCTCAACTCTGACCCACATGAGCTTGTCTGAGCACGATGAAGCTGCAATGCGAATGAGACATGGGGGCAGAGGGGACTTGCTGAGCTGTGTCATCCCCGGGCTAGGAGCTGCACTGGGTAGTACTAGCCATGACAAGATGAGGGGGAGAAAGATTTGTTAACCCTTCTCATCAATCTACTTGATTTCTTGATCAGTGTTAGGCTGCTTGTTTTACCCTCTGTAAATAGTGATGCTTTATGAGCTTTTTGGCAGTCTTCTGGAAGTTCCCCAGTGGTCCAGGATGTGTGAAAAATCAGCACATTTTGGAGAACTCTTTGGCACATTTCTTTAATATGTGGCAGTGCAAGTTACCAAGTGCTACTGATTGAAAAATGTTCACTTTTGATAGCTGCTGTTTAACTTTCCCCTAAGTAACTGATGGAATAGAAAGTGTTTCCTTATCACTGTGAGATAAGAATACATCATCCTGCTACTTTCCAAATACAAACTTGAAATATTTATTAAATACCTCTGCTTTTATGCATCATGACTGACAATTTTGAGATTCCTGTCTAGCTGTGGAGCTATCCAATTGTTAAGATTTTGTTTGTTCCAGATACATTTAAACAGTTCCTTTTTATTGTTCTTGCTGGCTGCAAATTTGTGTGTTGGTGCCTTTAATTTCCTATGGTAATTTCCTCACTGCTGATATATATACACCCACACTGTCAAATCCAGATGCAAGTCCAAAGTCCAAACCACTGAAGTTCTAATGAAGCTGAGCCCCTGTTTTTGCCATGACCCAATATAAACAAGCAGCTGTCAAGTTTGGATTGGGGTTTTATGTCTGAATTTCATATCCCTTTCCCCTGAATCCAGAAAAACTGACATATTTCAAAGCCACCTTTTATTCAGTGGCGCTCAGTCTTTCAGCATCAAGGTTAGGAAAACAAAAAGAAAAATCCTGTTCATTTCACTCCTATGAGCCAGGAGCGAACTGATTTGTACTATGACAAAAACATTTGGATTGTTGTTTGGGTGATGAGTATGGACTTGGCTACAGAGGTAGTTGGTGGATGGGGCTGCATGTTCTCTGCTCCCATGCAAGGCTCAAACCTGTTGCAGAACTGGCTGCAGACTGGAGGATTTCTGCACGTAGGGAGCGGCTATCAAGTACAGAGGCCAATCACCCACATGTGGGTCCGGGTGCTGCTGCAGTGTGTATAAATAAAGGCACATGGGAAATAACAGGACAGGGGGGAGTAATGAATTCACTGCATGAAGGCTGAGGCCATTGCACGTTACCTCCCTGTCCCCTTGAGCAGTCACTTGCAGCAGTGCTCAGCCCTGGGTGTATGGATAGGAAGGTAAGCCTAAGTGCTGCCCTGCTTTGAGTTTGGGGGTGGGTGATAGTTACTAATGAGGACACTGGGGGAGGTGAGTGGGTCTTTCTCATGGCTTCCTGCCCAGCTGCTGTGGGGGGTGTGAGATATTTTTCACCCTTCTTGTTGCTGTCTCTGAACCAGGATGGCACCATTGACTGTAGTTTTGCATGGGATGTTGCGCCCCAGGGGCTTAGGAAAGCCTTCTAGGGAACAGCAGGTGAGTTGTTATTTTTAATTGCAACTGGGTGACCATTTATTAACTCTTTGTCTGGGTGAGGTTATTTAGAAAGTTATGCTGCTGGAAGAATGCTACAAGCCTGGCTTAGAACTCTCCTCTCTTTCCCAGTAATAGACTTTGATTTGCTGTAGTTCATTTCCCTCTGAAGTCTGCTTTTTGTAGATAACATAAAGCACTTGGCATAGTGGTTGATAAACTGAATGTATGAAGCATGACATTTTCCTAGATACAGTATGCCATATGAGCACTTGTCTTTTGTATCAGAACCCATAAACAAGAGTTGACTGAGGGCAAATAGCTGCTCAGTCAGGGAGTGAGAGTCAGTGCTGAGGGGAATGTGATGTGGTCACAGCTGCTTGAGGAGGGCATGTAGCAAGAGCAGGCAAAGCCCAAGGGCAAATGATTCCCTGTGAGCCAGCTGGTAGCAGGTGAGGTGACTCATGATGTGGACAGAAAAAAAGTCTTTTGGAAACTTAATTTCCTGCTTGCTTGTTTTTCTGTCCAGTGATGAAAATATTGACATGATTTTCTGTCTCTGGTGCACAGCAACCCACCTCTCCTCCCACCTCCCCTGGACCAGTGAAACCTCAGAAACTGGTATTGAGGACTGGGACACCCTGCTGGGTTTGGTCCTGGACAGCTATGTGGGGGTAGGTGATGATGCCCAAGCCAAGCCCTCCAGCAAGGAAGTTAACCTCTTGGTTGCTCCCTCACCACCCACAAAAAAAAGCTAAAAATAGTGGTCGGTCTTACCGAGTTCTGGGAAATGTAATTCCTTATTATGAGAAAAGCACTGAGTTCGGTGGCTAGAAAGCACTCGATGCTGTAAGATGGAGCATTATGTATACCAGTGAATATGCAGAACTGTGTAGTATATTTTAGAAGAAATGAAGCTTCACACCTTCAACTTTGCTATTAACTTTGCTGAGAGCTGGATTCACACTGCTGCACTGCTGAGAGCTATTAAGGGTGTGTGTGAGCCGAGGGAGAATGACTGTCCTTCTCTTTAACAGCCCTGAAGGTTTTACACCAGCAGCCTGGCTCCAGCCAGCACAGGACTTACCCAGAAAGGTGAAGGAGAGGGAAACTGGTTGTGTCATGAAGGGCAGCTTGAAGGATATGAGAAATACATAGCTCTGTTGGGTCAAGCTGAAGACACTTGGGGTTGAATTTTTAAGCCTTCTTTCCTAAACTGTGAATGCAAGCTACAGGCAGGCAAGTATAGGCCAGAGACAACTCAAAGAAATGCTGACTTGCTCATGAAAATGCAGATTTTATGGTTGTGTGTGTAAGAACATTCACATAGCAAATACGAAGCTGTGAACTTCTTTGCTTGATGCAGACCTAGTTTGAGGCATCTTCAGTTCAGGCTCAGTTTTAAGGGAAAGGAAGCTAATTACTGATTCTGAATGAGGATCAGGCATCTGTTTGCATCAAGTTTTTGAATTCCAGTTGAACTGTACATTTATGAGATATCCAGAGGCATGGGAACTGAAACTGAAGAAAATATTTGTAGGATTCCATGGGGACTGAAGCTGCCACTGGTTTGCACATGTGAATTTTGCCAGTGCATTTCAGTGGCTTAGAATGAAAGTCCGCTTGCTTGCTCATAATGAAAGTTGAATCTAAACCTGGGCATATTCAAAGTCTCAATGCCCAACAAACTGGAGTATGGGGGCTTAAGGCAGAAGAGAGGGGCAACACGAGGTAAAGATGCTGCTATAATTATTTTAGTGCTTAGAGTTGATTAGAGTTGGGTGAAAATGATTAGCTGAAAGGATTCTGAGTAAAGCAATTTAAAATGTAATTATGAAGGGCTCAAGATAGTGTGTGTGTATGTAATTATGTTTCTTGCCGGTCTGCACTGTACTCTGATTTTGTTCTGCAGTGAGTGGAAGGGGGAGGAATGGATATGAAGGGGAATAGATGAATGTGGAGCAGTGCTGCTTGTGCTGGGTTTATCCTGCAGTCTGAAGGTGTGCTTTAAGCTGACCTGGGTTTCAAACTCGGTGCAGCCATAGCAATGCACAGTTGTGTTTCAGCTGCTTGGACCCAAGAACAAACAGCAGGGCAGATGGTCACAGTGAGCTCTGTGCTGCCCTCCTGGGATGCTCTCAGGCTGTGCCACAGCAAGGTTGAACAAAACCAGCTCAGGGCCACCCATGCAAGCTGCAGCATAACTTGGGACAAGACCACTGACAGTCTGGCTAGTGGCATTTCGAGGCTGTCCGTATCACCTTTGTTACCCACAGTCAGGAGTAAGCCTTGTCCAGTCAGCAAGTTGTTGCAGGGTAGCTCTTGTTCACGCTGTCAGGAGCAAAGTCAATCTGGGATGGGCTTGCTGCATACATGCTCACCGTGCACTTTGGAGTGAGCTGCAGCTGTCCAAAGTAGATCTGTGAGTGGGGGACTTGTCCCCCTTGGCTGTGCTTGGCTCTCCTGCCATATGTTGGCCTGGGGCTGGAGCCTAGGATTGAGCAGACTAGGACAGTGTTGACACTGCACACATCCAGGAGCTGTGCAGGACAGAACACATGGACAGTGTGGATGCACCTTTCTGAGCCTGTTGCATCTGTGCTGTCCTCCATCTGTTTTTTTTCTGCACTCTTACATTACTGAAGGCACAAAAGGTCAGGAAATCCTTAGCATCCTTTTTACATTGAACAGGGAGCATAGGGAGAGAAAGGAGGGAAGAAATCATTTGAGGAAGGTGAGCTGTAGCAGAAAAGTTGTCCAGGGGACGAAGTCAGGAGTGGTAAAATGCATTTTATCACCAGTGGTGGAAGATGATTGTTTGGGGGACATGATACCAAATGAGCAGGAGTTAGGTAGTGAGCTGTGCACAGAAGCACATTTAGGACAGAAAGTGAAAGGACATGCTCCAGCTGACTCATGCGCTCATTCATAGCATGAGAGTTATCCCTTTTGTAAGCGACACAGCCGTAGCCAGGCAGCTGCTGTGCCACATGTGACTCTCGCCTTCATCTTACATGCGAACAGAGGGCAGGAAAGAGCCTTCTGGGACAGCACGCTCAATCTCTGCTAAAGCATCCTGTACTTCCTGATCAAGCACAAGCTTAAAAAAATAAAAAAAAAGCAGCATTGTGCCCATGTTGCTTCATTGTTTCCTTATGCTCTCTGTATGTCTGCTTTCTGTTACTAACCTTAATTGGGTTGTTAGCTGCTTGGGGCAGCAGTGGTCTTCTTGTCCTCTCATTGTTTGCTGCAGTGGGCCAGTATCATGTAGGCTGTCGGGTCGGCACTTCAGACATATCCGCTGACATTTTTTGGACATGGGCTGTGAGATAGAGATGTTCCACTGGGACAGGCACAGTTTCACAGCAGGAAACCCATGTTTCTGTGTTGTCCTTTGATCGGTAGGTGCTGGTGTGTGTCTGAGGTTCCTGGTGATTTTTCAGCACAAGCAATTAATCCTTTTCCTACTTAATCATTCAGTCAGCACAATGTGTACCTCTGAGTAATGGCCTAAAGACCAGAACTTCTAGCTAAAACTTGATTTTGCTAAAATCATAAATCAAACTTAGAAAAATTGGCACAATAAGAAATAAAACTTCCCAATAAAGAGAAAGGAATATTTCAGCTGCTGTCATCTTCACTCTTAATACCTTCTTGCAGGAAAGAACTACTTCTGCAAGATGGCAAGGGAAATGAAAAGGGGTAGCACTGCCTACAGCTGATAACACTGACCTGTTTTCCTGGCAATCCTCCAAATGCAAGGCCAGCTTTGCTTGAAATATAGGTGATTCATCAGTTGAATTGCAAGCAGATAGTGTGGTGCAGAAGCGCAGTCATAGACACGTTATTATTTCAATAACCTGAGTTTTAGCTGTTCCACTTTAAAAACTAATGAAGCAAATAATGTTATGACACAGATGTAGGCAGTGAAAATGTGTCAGAGAAAAGCAATTAACCTCTCTACTAATAAAGTCTGTCAAATTAGTAAAATATTTTTTATATAGTAGCTAATAAGAAATATGTAGGCCATGAGTATTCAGTGCCACAAGCCTTGTGGAATCATTTATACATTTGAAAAATAGATGTAAAACTTCATCAAGGAAAAGCAGGAAGCTCTTATATCTTCTTTGTGCAGGTGTACATGACTAAAAAGTCACAGGATGACTTCTGCTGAAGCGGGTTGTGGATTTCTCAGGTCCCATTGGCATCATGTCCCTCCTACTGATGCTGGGCTTTTATTTCTACATACAGCCTTAATCACTTAGCTGTTATATTATAATGGGGCATTCTGAGATGAAACATGATGGATTAAAAACCAAAGCAAAATGGATTCTGTAATACAGCTACCTGGCTGGAGAAATAGGATTATATGAGATGGTTGCCTGGAGCACCAGAAGGTTTTCTCCAGTCCTTGTCCTCAGTCTTTGCCTCAGCTTTTGTGATTTCTCCCACTGGGAGATAGCATGAAGCTGATGTGGAATGTGAACCAAAGCTAGGTCAATTAAATACAGGCTTGAAATTCTTTGCAAAGTCATGTAAAAGTTATTGTGGACAAACCTGACTGCTCCCATAGGAGAAACAGCAGTATTTCTGAAACCAAGTAAGCTTCCTAGTGCATTAATGTTTTTGTGCTGTAGCCATCACTTCACGTTGTAATTCATACAACTTTTTGTATTGGTGAACATCATGTCTGCAGTTACATCACACTGTAATGTCACCAAAGATGCTGAATGCTCAAACATTGACAGTACAAATACACCTACAAACATAGCCTGACCTTGTGCATGTCTTTTAGGATACACAGTAAACCATCCTTTTATCTTGTTAGCAAACACTTCTAAACCAGTGCATTGATGCCCTACAACATTAACACGCCTTATTATTTCAACACCACTCACCTGCCATCTTTTCTCTTAAAGCAAAACCTTCCTGGTGTTGTATCTCATATTCACAATCCTACACAGCCATATCTTGTGCTTATGTGTGTGTGAGAAAATCAAAATTTTATCAAAGGTTTTCATATCTTAACCGTGTCCTACCTCTATACATACAGAGGTGTTACTGTTAAAGGTGTTAAATAATATTTGAATATTAATAATTAACAACAAAGACCTCATAGAAGTGTCGTGGTTTAAACCCTAGCCAGACAGCTTGTTCACTCACTCCCAGTGAGTGGTGCCAGGCTGAGAGCAATAGAGGCCCCCCCCGCCGGGGCTCTCCCCTTCCCCACTCCCGGAGGAACAGGGAGGAGGATCGAAAGAGTGCAACTCCCACGGGTTGAGACAAGAACAGTCCAGCAACCAATGTACAACACAAATCACCACCGCTACCACCAACGACAACAATGATAAGAGAAAATAACTAGGGAAGAGAATACGATACCACCGGCCAAGAAACGAGTCCGACCCAGAAGCCCGTGTCCTTCCGGGTAACACCCAGTTACCCCCCATCCCGGGCATGATGTGCTGTGGTATGGGATACCTCTTTGGCTAGCCCGGGTCAGGCGCCCCGTCTCTGCTTCCTCACGGCTTCCCCTCCTCCCTGGCAGAGCATGAGCCTCACAAAGTCCTTGGTCAGGGTAAACATCACTTAGCAACAACTGAAAACATCGGCTTCACCAACACTGTTCCCAGGCTGGAAGTCAAAACACAGCACTGCACCAGCTACCACGAAGGAGAAAAATGACTGCTACTTCTGAACCCAGGACAAGAAGTTATTGTTATTGAAGGGCATGTGCTCCTGATTACAGCCTCTGTCCTTGTGCTCCCCCACACTGTACCCTCTTACCTTTCCTTGCACAAAGGACCTTGCAGGTGCCTCCCGTACTTCCTACCATGGTCAAGACTCCTTGGATGGAAAGTATTGCACTGAAGAGCAGGTGTGGACCTGAATGACAGACTTTTCTGTGGACAGACAGCCTGTAGCCCTCTCCTTCGGCATGCGTAAGTCCTTCATCTGATTTCAACTGAGTTGATTTGACTAACCCGGCGATTGATCTGATAACCCACATGGCCACCCACCACAGTGCACGTCACATCTTGCACAGGGCGTGGGAATGTTGGTAGCATTAGTAGCCACATCTCATTGACACAGTTCCTGGTGCAGCCATGTTTTGTCCAAGCCTTCATCGAGCCAGCTCTTGTTAAATTGTATTCAGAGGCTTAAACAGCCCTCAACTGAATTACTCACTACAAAATACGAAATTTGGCTGAGCTTGAGTAAAAGAAATGGCAGAAACCCATGTTATTTTAATCACAAGTGAGTTGGTGCCTTTGAATTTGTTCTAATCAAACACCAGGGCAGATGAATTACGCAAAGGGTATTGCCTTTGTACCAGGTCTTAAAGTAATGAATAGTTTGATAAGTTTTAAATTGTTTTAAATAAGCTATTTATTGCTTGGGAAAACAGCTTTTTGTGCTTTTTTAATTATACAATGAAAACTAAGTTAAAAGTTAATTTTTCTACTTCTTATCTATATTTTAAGAAGCTTTGAAAGGATTAATTAAGCATTCAAACTACCTGCTGAGGTAGGCAATTGTTACTCTCTCCACTTTCCTGATGAGTAATCTGAGGCAGAATGCCATCTAAAGCCTGAATCCACCATGTCTCCATCTCACAAAAAGACAAGGAAAATCAGCACCTGCCAGGGAGCAATTAATAGATTAAGAAAATCATAGAATCACTTAGGTTGGAAAAGACCTTTAAGATCATCAAGTCCAACCATTAGCCCAGGAATCAGGTGAGAGTGGCTTTCCCAAGGTCAAACTATAATGCTATGGACAGATAGTTGCAAGCATCTGAGTTAATGAGTTACCGATGGTGAGGTGAACTGTGAAAACTCACAGGATATGTGCTCCTAGGCTCAAGTGGTGTGGATGACAGTACAAACTGCCATGAAACTTTGTGGTTTTGGGGCCTTAGGGTAGCCTAGGCCATCACAGAATCTTGTGTCCTTATGTTAAAGTCTTCCCCCCTGTGGTGTCATCTATAGGGGTTCAGATATCTGCTCTGTGGGTCCAGGCATGAGAAAGGAGCTAAAAGATTCAGCAGTATCCATGGACTTTGATGATTTCCACGCCTGAAATCTGAAACATTTTCTTACACTCACAGAAGACCCTCACTTAAAAAATATCTTCGTCAAATGCAGTCTTGCTCTTGGTTTAGTAGTTTGTACTAAAAATGTCAGAATTTTCCATTTGTTTGTATTTAATGATAAACCCCTACAAGAACCATCACTTCTCTGTGGACTGAGGACAGCCCTTCATCTTGCACTCTTTCTGCTGCTCAGCTGTATCACATTCGTCATCAACAGTTTCCCCTGGGAATTGTTATATTAAAAATACAATGACAGAAGTGTTTTGTACAGGACTGTTCAGGAAAATGATGCATGCTGTGCAGATGTGCCCATTGAAACCTCTATATCTCGAGGAAATACACTGCTGTGTTTTGATAGGTTTCTCTCTAAAGCTGTAATTAACCACAGTCAGCAGCATGCTTGGAAGGGTTAAAGGAAAAGAAGTTAGAGGAAATATTCAAAGCCATGGGTAGGTGCTGCACATTCGGTGATGGAGTTGCATGCTTGCTTGCAAAAAACGCAATGGGAAGTGTGTCAGTCGCCTCTGTTTGCAGATGCATATAAGTCTGTGTAAGTGAGATTCTGGTTGCCACATAATTAGAGCATGAGACTGTGTCCCAATGCCCCACTTTTTGTTTGTGACCCTGCAGTGGTCTGGCATGTGACAAAGGATTTCTCCAGGTCAGTATTGGCAACGAAGCAGGGTAACAAGACACCTGTGTGAATCAGCTGATGCTGCAGTGTTAAAAGTGATTTTGAGATGCCAGGTACAAAGCTTGGTGTTAGCCACAATATTATCTTCCTCGCTATTAAATTTGGGTATCTGCTAAGTCTGTTTTGAGATCTCAGAGCTTATCTGCAAAGTGTGTTCCATGGACACCTGATAATTGTGTGAGGCTCAAATGTTTCCCTTTTCTGCTTCTGCTGAAATTTCTCAGGTTCCTACATAAGTCTGTGGAATAAATTTCAGTAAGGTGTATGACCTACCAGAAACCTAGGTACTTTGCTAAGATGCATTTCAACTCTGCCTTTAGTACTGAAAGCACTAATAATGGCAGGCATCGATAACCACATTTTTAAAGAGTCATGTATAATGTATGAAAGTCTAAATGCATTATATAGCTATATTTGAAAAGTGAACTGCATATATTCATATTTATTTTCATTTATGAAGATTTCTCCCTGGGAGGAGGAGAGAGAAAAAAAGAAAGATCAGCATGTGACAGATGCACATCAGGGAAGTGGGTTGTCGCACTGCAGGGAGGTGTTGAGATATTGCAATGATGGGTATGCTCTACAAACCTGAGCAGAACAAAATACACTGTCTGGAAAATTGAGCAGACGTAGAAATTGTTAACTGTCTTAATGAGAAATGGTGCTGAGGTGAACTGCAGTTTTTTAGATAATAGGCAATCTGGAGAAGTCACTGTAAAACAGGTGTTACAGTTTCAAGTTGAACTTTTTACATTTGTCCCTAAAGGCAGATCTGTTGAGTTTTTTTCTTTGTGAGGGTATAGGCTTGAGGGAAATCACCTGGACCACAGCAGTATCCTTTGCTTTTAGAAATGGAACTGCAGTCTGCTGCCCGTGCTGCTCTGAACTGACCTTTGAGTCTGCTCTTGCAATCCAAGTCTCCTCTTTCTGAGGAGACTTCTGAGCCTAAGCTTTAAGTCACAAGCTTTGCAGCAGTCTCCCCAGAGAGCTTTGAGGCAGTTCATCAAAGCAGGTGGAAGGAAGAATATGTTGTAATAGATCTTTCATTCTTGCATATGAGTAACGAGCAGGAACAAAACATGCTGTCTGTGGACATAATTTTTTCTTTAGAAACTAATCATACCAGGATTATAAATATAAGCAATGTATTACAGGTGCTACATTCAGCATTAAATATTCTTCTGTGGTGCCAAAGTGTGTGTATTGGTATGATTTTGTTATGGATGGAGAGAAATACTGTCTTTTATGATTGTGACAGCTCAAATACTGTGTTTAACAAATTACTCCCAGGACATCTCAAACGTTTTTATTGTCTGAGAAGCTCAATGCAAATGAGTAGTTTGCATTCAGCTTCCTAGGTAAGCTAATAAGCTTTTCTGAGTACTTCATGACTGCAGTTTAACTGATGTCTTGGAATTTATGCTTGTTTTGCCTGTTCAGTGTTAGCATTGCTAGTATTCACTAGTCAAGCACATATTTCCTGAAGTGGCCCCTTTACCTTCTCAGTACCTGAGCTCCACTCCCCCTTGAAGCTTCACTTTCCTGGTAGCTCTTCCATGTCCTGAAGGTTGTGTACTTCTACCTGGGTTAAATTATTCCTGGCTTGGCCTGTGCCAGCAGGATTCAAGAACTTCCAGACACCATTCGGAAATGAGGATGAAGTTGAAGCTAGCAGCTCTGCTGCCCAGGGGATTGAGTTGCTGTCATATTGCATCTGACTTGCATCAGATCAGAGTTTAGGATTTGGGTGATTTGTTCTTCAGATTAATGTCAATCTGTTTTAAATTAAAACACCCTGGGGCAAATCCTTTGCTATGATCAATGAACTGTCTGGCTGCATTCAACCAACATTACAACAGACATGAATTTGGCCTTCTGGTTCATTGCCACATCCCCTACAACATCACTTTCCTTATGTGGTTCAAATATCAAGCTTTTGATCCTACAAGTTGTTGACTGTCTTCCACTGAAATCAGTGATAATGGAGGGTGCTTCACTGTTCAACACCTTGTTGGTTTGATCACAAGAAATGGACCACATATCTACTCTACCTAAAATATAATTATGGTGAATCTACGAGTGGGAAATCTGCTTTACACCTGTTTTATCACAGGAACAAAAAGCACAGGAAGTATTTGGAAAATGAGGAAAACACCTGTGTGGCAGTGGATAACAAAGCATCTTTATATATAATCGTTTGCTATAAGTCATTTCAGAGTTGACAAGCTGTTTTTCAACTTCATGTCACCACTGCCTGATGCATCTAATTAATCCCGTTCTCCAGCTGACAAATATCAGCTGCTCTTTCTAAAACACGGTTTCTCCCTTAAGTACTTCCCTCTGGCAAAGTTAAATATTAATTATCCTTTTTTAATTTTATGATTATTCATGGGTGCTAATGTCACTGCACAATGAATGGGGAAGTCAATACCACAAAATATTAGAAGAGTTGTTTCTGAACCTCTGCAGCAGCCGATATGTATGGAGCCATGCTAGAAATGAATGTAGTAGTTGTGGCTGGGCTGTGCTAACAGTCACACAATCACTGGTGAGACTCAAAGCCCTGCAGTTTGGTGGATGGAGGCACTGGGCCTGGATTTGAAAAATGTTCCTTCTCTTCTTAGCTCAGGCACTGGCCTGTTCATAACTGCAGAAATCATATCACCTTTTAATCTGTATATTGAAATTTCAAGGCATGGAACAGCATGGGTACTGAGGTGCCCAGGTACTCAGGTCTGAGTTGCGTGGATGTCCTGGGTTCAGCAGTAGCAGTCATTTTTAGACAGAACACCTGACCCAAACTAGCCAAAGAGGTGTTCCATACCACAGCACGTCATGTCCAATATATAAACTGGTGGCAGTTACCCAGAAGGGCTAGATTGCTACTTGCGTTGGGCTGGGTATCAGGTTGGTGGGTGGTGAGCGGTTGTAATCTCTTCCCTTGTTATTTCCCTTATCATTACTATTATTGGTGGCAGCAGTAGTGGTTTGTGTTATACCTTAGTTACTGGACTGTTCTTATCTCAACCCGTGGGAGTTACATTCTTTTGATTCTCCTCCCCATCCCTCTGGGAGTGGGGGGAGGAAGTGGGGGAGTGAGTGAGCGGCTGTGTGGTTCTGGGTTGCCGGCTGGGCGTAAACCACAGCAGTGGACTTGTACTTTTCCTCAGGATTCAGGTGGTGCTAGTCTGCTGGAGCTCTTTGGGGTCCTGCTGTCCTTCTTTCCAACCTTTGTGCCAATGGCTGTGGGAGCTGGTGCTGGCCACTACCCTTAACTTTCTGCCATACTTTGCCCTACAGCTTCAGTAATTCCCGCTCCCCTAGCCTGCTGCCATCCCTCAGACAGAAGAGGACAGTCCTTCACTGAGTAGATGTGCGTCCTCCTCATTGCCACATCAGTAAGTAGCTGTTTCACATTAATCCCATTTCTGCTTGTCTGCTTTCTCTCCAGGTGACCACAGGCTATGTCTGTAAACCTTCCTTTCAAACCCAGCCATCTTTGTATGCTGGTTCTCAGGAAGATCCATATACATGCCTTGTGAAACAGGCTCAAAACCAGACACTGGGCAGGGAAGATATGTTGTAATCGCGTTTCCTGAGACTAGTTATACCAGCTGTAGCCATCCTATGACATCCTTCGCTGTTCCCACAAAAAAGAAGTTGCCCATCTTGTCCACTTTGCTGCTACACTGACATGAAGACTTATGCAGTCATTTTCTTTCCAGAGGGATTTGCAGCTGCACTCATTTGCTGGCCCCATTCAGGGGCTGATGGAGCTGTGCAAGCCCTTATCCCTTGTGCCTTTCACAGTATTGTGGGCAACTTTGAAGCTGTTCCCTTCCTCAGGTGGCACTTCAGGGTATGCAGGCTCACTTTTATTTCAGTCTTTTGCTCACTGCAGCTTGATCCATCTGTCTCTCCATGTGGATCTGAAAGATGCTGACATACAGGAGGATTTCCTGTAGCCGTTCCCTGTCTTATTGCAGTTTCTCACCTTGCCATTGACATGACTTTCTGACCTAGCTTCATTGTGAATATTTTCTAGCATGACTAGCATTTTCTTACCCACATCACACAGCCCAGCATGTCTGCAACTCAGTGTGCTAGACTTCGTCTTGCCTCCCTTTCTGTAGCCAGTGATTTCAGTTGATTCACTGAGACAGACCATAGGACTGAAATAGTCACTGAAATTTGTTAGAGCTTAGGCTAATATTTTTGCAATATGTAGATGAAAATTGAACTTGGTCCTGGAGCAGTATATTTTAGAAGCCTGGAGTGTTTATGGATATATTCATTATAAAGATAAAAATTAATAACATCTGTTTGCATTGAAAGTGCCCTGCTTAGGAAATGAAGTGCAAATAACTATGCCTGGGTACCTGCCACATGTTTAGGTTGTGGTTTTGTTACATGAAAATTTGCATGTCTCTCTTATGTTTTTAAGTGTCTGAAGAAGTGACACCTGATGGAGGTTTTGAAGAATGCTTGGGCTTTTTTTGCTGGATACCTGCTAAAGATACAACTCCTGACCAAAAGAAACTGAGATGGGTAGAATCAACGTGAATATGAAAGCTCATGGCAGTCATGGTAGATATCCAATCATTATAATTATTTGCAAGTAATTTAGCCTATCTCTAATTACAATATGAGGTCATCTTGATGCAAAATAGCGTCTAATTAGACGCAATCCCTTTTCAGGTACTCGTAATAGATTCCAGAGAAAAACCTTTTGGCTCCTGTTGTTGGAAGCTTTTAATTCTTAATTTACTTTTTTCTCTTTTTTTTTTTTTTGTAATTAATTTTTTGAGCAAATAGGGCAAATCAATCTATTTGAATTAATTAGCATTTCTTCCTTGGTTTTCCACTCTCCCTAACCTGATGCTTCTTTTTTTTTCTTCCCTTTATTTGAATATTACTCTAATTTATTCATGTTTCTTTGAAACCAGTGAATAATGATTTCAAGCCATAGGCAAGCCAAAGTCTGCAGCACACGGAAGATCTGCAGAAAGGTTGTGTTGGTCACCTTCATTTAGTTACAAATACTTTCTGGCATCAGGATTGGTAAGGGCAGCATCAGAGTTAAGCAGGACTGTGGGGCTAAGGTGCGACAGAGTAGAAGATCAGTAGGGGGAATGACCACAACCACAGAAAATAAAGATGATAAGCACCCAAGAAGGAAAACTGACTGGTCTGCATTTGCTAAAAAATACTATAAGCTAAATATTATTTCACCTTGGTAATTTATAAGAAAGTCCCTATGAGATCAGATTTGCAAAAAACACCTGGTCAGTGTTCACAGAAACGTATCTCTTTATTAGTGTTTGTACAGCCATTTGCTTTTTCCAGTGTTTATTCATATCTATTCTTTCACCTTACGCAGATGTACCATATGCTCTGTGGCAGGCAGATTTCTGCTCTAGGGTGCATTCACCTTTTCTCCCATTGGAGTTGTGAATCTCCCCAGCTGTGAGAGGCAACACTGTCCAGTGGTTTGAGTTGTAGGGTGGGAGTCAGGAACTCCTTGTATTTTCTTGTCCCGGTTCCTTTCCTAGCTTGTTCTGTATTTCTTGTGTCTGTCAAGCAGTGGAAACTTTTGTTAGGATAGCGGTTGTCACAGTGTCAGAAAAGTGACAAGAAAGCTGTTTTTCACATGGTCTGTGAGGTGAGACATTGTTTTTTTTTGGAATGGGAGTGCTCAAAAAATAACCTTAAGTTAGCAGGTATTGTTTTCCTCATCTGTAAAAGATGCATAACACCACTTATCCCTTGGATTTTGCAAAGATTAATACATGTTTGTAATGAACCTTGAAAATAGAAATTGCTAAGTAGCATTAACTCAGAAATTGTTTTTCTGTTAAACAGGATCTTTATCTTTCCTATAACTTGCCTTTGCTAATCTCAGCTTGTACTTAATGTATTTGAAGTTAAATCAAATTGGAGAAGCTTAGATTCAGGGACAGAATGACCATGGAAGTGGAGGAGGGTTTTGTAAGATAGTAGATTGCTGCTTGGAGATGCAATCTATAATCTCAGTTTGAGGGCCAGATCAAGGTGAAATAGTGTTCTGGCCTAATAGATGCATTCATCTAATTTTCTGGTCAATTAAAAATCAATCCAGACAATGCATGAAGACTGGGGAGATTAGATGGAATCTACAGCAATATCTCAGGGGAGAAAAGAATACAAAGAAACTGAGTCTTCTCTGTTGGAGCAGTTGAGGCAGTCCTAGGAAGAGGCAGTGCCCATTCTGTGAGCTTCCCTGTGCTGCATCAGTTGTGGTATTCAAGATTACTTCTACACCAGTAAATAAAATATACCAGTGAACTTTTTGTTGGCCCCATGGCCAGCTGGAGTGTCATAGCTTTTGACCATAAATTCTCTTCCTCTCCCACCCCAACAAGGGGGCCCATCCAAACTGTCTATTGAGAATTGTCCCTCGCTATAGGTGAAGTGTCCAGGTATTGTTTCGAGAGAGCTGTTTGCCATGGGACAAGTCTGTGCCAAAGACTGCACTGACGGTTGAGCAGCAGGGTGATGCTATGCCAGTACTTGGGCCCATGCTCTGGCCCTCTTTGGTTGCCTAGTGCAGATAGCCCATATGTCTCTTACTCTCGGCTGCATCCTCCTGTTCCTTCAGCCCTTTCTTGAATTCTTGGCTTGAATTCGTGTTTTATTTGTTTGTCTCAGAATAGCATTGCCAGGATCTGAACTGCCTTCTGGAGTGGGTTAGATAGCCCAGCCCATCACTGGCTGCTTAATGAGCAGAGGGAGACGTGCAGTCCTTTGGCATGGTGGGATGTGCAGGGCTGTATGCTTGGCTGGACAGTGCGTGAAGAGTAAAAGGGTCAGTGCCCTGCCTCAACACACTAGTGCATGGACAAACCACGATGCAGATGCATTCACAGGGCAATTCTCTGAGCTGTCATTTCCCAGTCATAGCCAACCTCTTAGGCTGTAATAACGTTGAAACAAGGAATGCCTTCTGTATGCAGAAGGCAATGCAAATTTGGTAATCCTGTAGCTTTGAAAATTGGGATGGAAAGTGATTACGAAACCTAAATAACTTATTCTAGAAGAACTAATTTCTTCTAATTCACAAAGCTAGAGAGTATCATGCAGATCATTTGTAGGTTTCTGTGTGTAGTTACACAAATACATGTGTATTTATTTGACAAAACACTGGGAAAACAAGATGATGATCTGAAATTAGAGGCTGACTCAGATGACTGAAATTTAATTTGTCAGCAAGTGAAATTAGTAGCAATGAATAGAAAACATAAAATGACTTTATCAGATTTTCTGCACAGATCTTGTTTTACAGGAGAAAGAATGTACAGCATATAAAACCTCAAAATATTACAATAAATGTAAAATTATAGTCACTTTTAGCATATGGGAGAAAGAAATGGAAAAAAAAAAAAAACAACCCAAAAGCTCCAAACCCTATTGCTTTGTAGAAAAGTGCAGATTGTGTCATTCATGTTAAAGCTTTCTAAGTTCCTATGAAGCATGGGAGTGTACAACCTTCTTGTCCTCTTAGCAAAAAGAGCTTTTCAGTTCTGCAGATTATTAGGTCACGTGTAAATTAGGCACACATTTAACTAATCTACTGAACTGGGCTGCTTTTTACCACAGAAGTCAAAGGCAAACCAATCTGCAAATTGCAAGACCTGTTGTGAGACAGCTTTAGTTTTTTCATTAAGAGAAGGGTGTTCTCTTTGACGGAGGAAAAAGGAACTGTTCAGTCTTGCAAAGACCTCAGAAAGGCTTTCCTCAGAAAGGAGAAATCACATGATGAGGCCAAAATATTTAAAAGGATTTGATAAATTCTCTTTCAAGCTTTGGGGGACTTATGAAGAATTGTGGCAGTCACAGACTCTTTCTTTTCTGCTTATGACAATATAAATTGTACTGTGATCCATACTGATAATAGCAACTGAGAGACAGATGATCAGAAGTCTAGCATAAATCTAGCTATTTTTAAATTGCTTGTGATCTTTAATTGAGATAGAATAAATTGAAGGGAACTAAAAGCCTGAGAAATTTCTTAAATGCAAACTGAGCTGGAATGAGTATGATGTCTCCTACTGGGATAACTAAATGCAAAAGCCCATCTAGAAGCTAGGAACAAGGGTTGGGCTATGGAAAAACAGAAATGAGCATTCCTTGGCCAGGAAAGCAGATGTAATCATGAAATGGTTGTAGACTCAAGAAGCATTATTTCTCTGCAAGTATATGCCCTCTGATTCACCTGAAAGATTCTTATCTGTTTTCCCTCCTAAAGTGTGCATATATATCCAGATTACTCATACAAATTATTTTGCTTCCTTCCATGCTTCAAAACTGATGTTCCTACGTTTTGTTGTTGTTAAGGAGGCTTTTGACTTGTGGTTGCAAGTTGCTGCAGCGCTTGTCCCAAAGTAGACCTGCTGGCTGTATCTGGAGTTCAGACATGGAGATGGGTGTGATCACTGTATTGGAAACACAGACCCAAGCTGAGGGTAGTCAATAGCAGACCTCTGTGATGGGGTTTTAGTTTATCTTATTGGGGCTCTTATGTGACACCCTTGCAGCACGGGCTGAAGGCTTTTGGTTGCCTTGTGTGTGGGAGGAAGAAGGGGAAGGTGGCATGAATTTGTGAGCTATGCAGTGCCCTAGGTCCAAGGCTTAACAACCCTTCTCCCCATCTGGCCACAGGTCTAGCATGCAAGTATCTCCAGTTCCTTCATAATTGAAATTTTCATGGCCTGGTTTGTGCTCTGCTTTGGGCATGGGAAAACCAGCTTGAAACCCAGACTGTGCTCCTAGAAAGGTGAACTTTCGAATCTATCCCACAGTGCTGGCTCTATAAACCCTCTGAAGCCAAAGGTTGGAAAGGAAGGAAGGCACCAGGAATCTGGCTGGCTTTAACTCTCCTTGAAACTGCTTTTTGAGTGCTGCTTTATCAGATTCTCTAAGATGTTAAAGCTGGTAGTTCAGCAGGTACACAGGAAATCTCTAATGATTACAGTATCAAAGTTAAGGCAGAATGAAATTCTGAGGAGCTCTTTGAGCCTGATACTGTGGGTAGCTAGCTAGCCACGGGCCTTCTAGAGACCCACCCTGCTTCCCTTGCTGGACGAACAAGTAAGTAAGGAATGGTGCTGGAGAGGGAAAAGGCATATAGGTCCCTTTCATCCTGGTATGTCTTTTTTGACTTTTGGACATGCCTTAAGAGAACAGGGTCTCTTTCTCTTCAAGAACATGTACACCGCTGATGGACCTTGCTTAGAATGAGCAAAGACAGGGATGGTTTCTTCTGTCCAAAGGCTGAGAGCAGTCTGTTGTTTTAAGAACAACTTTATTAAATAAAGTGATGGAAAAATAGGCTTTTGATACAAATGGCTTAGACCCTCATCCTGCTGTAGCTGCTTCTCTGTGACAGTATTGCGTGTGATACAGTCTGAGCTTCACATGGTTGCCAACCCTTTCCCTTCTATTTTTCATGTTTTTAAAGCAATTTCAAGTGCGCATGTGAAGATTCCAAAAATATTAATACAAATTACATTTAAAGATGTTTCTGGTGCTCCTATTTAGACTGTTCTTGGCAGAGGGCTAGGGAGTTCAGCTAGAGCTGCCCCAGGCTTGCCAAAGCCAGCTGAGCAGCAGGTTCCCCCTCCTCCTCCTTCCACCACCAAGAAGGGAAAAAAAGTCTGTGGAGCCCTAGATAGACTTTGAAAATATTAACCGAAAGAAGTGAAGAACAGTCTAGAAGCCAGATGTGGTTGGGAGAGAGAGGAAAAGATCTGGGCATTTGTGGAATGGTAGAAGGGAAAGGATTTATCATGGGATGGTAGGAAGGGCTGCAGAGGGGATTAAAAACAGGCAAGTGAACATTACTGGAGGCTGATGATATTACAAGGGAAATAGCTGCTTGCTGCTGGCTGTGTAGGAGGCTTGTCAGACTTGGGGAAGTAAAAGCATAGTGCTTACATCAACAGGATTTTGTTGTTTGTTTTTTTTTTTTTTAATGGCATCTGGTTCTGTGTTGCATTTGGGCATGATATTTAGTGACCTACCTACAAGCGACACATTTGCTGTAGGCAGTGTTGGTTGCTGCAGCTGGCAGGGACAGGAAAGCTTGCAGAGGGGAGCTCTGGAGCAGAAGGACCCAGTACTGTCCAAGCCCTGAGCAGGTCCAAGCTGGGTACATCAGTGTCAGCACCAGAGGTGTCCCACTGGTGATTTAAACCATGTGAGTTTCAATGTTCCAGCTTGAACTTTGGCTCTTGGGAGCCACTGTACTGAAAAGAAAATGTGTATTTGATTATGAGTGAAAAGGAGTGCCTGAGCCATCTTCAGCCATTTGAAAAAAGGGATTTGATTTGGTCTTTTTTGTTTCACAGAAAAGTGGGGCATAGGGAGGGAGGGAAGAAGGGAAGGAGAGAGAATCCCTGCCACCTCCAGCTCTGCAGTAGCAACATGGGTGCAACCTGTAATTGCTGTGGCCGTGTAAATGCCGCAGCCTGCGCTTGGCCACATTCTGTTTTGGCCAGCTGCTAAATTTCCCCTTGCATAAAGAGCCCTGTGTGGCCATGAGGCATTTTATGAGTGAGAGAAGAGACCTTGCTGGCTCAGTGGCAGTGTGGGAGAGCTGAGTGGAACAGGGCTTGGATTTAACTCACATCTAGCAAAGCCCTGTCTGGGTTGAAGCCCTGCTTTTGCTCCTTGGTTCTCTGCTCTGTCCCCAGTGTGGGCTAGATCAGCTCTTGCACATCATGGTAGGTGGTAAAACCACTGAATTTTACCTTCTAAAACCACTTCACAATTTGGTGTAAATGCTGTTTTCTGGTGTGAAAAGACCCAGGGTTGCAGCAGCAGGGAAGAGGCAGGTCATGGCTAAGGGATGTCTGTGAGGGGGTTTGGGGGATTCTCATCCTGGGACTGATGGTGTTGGACTGGTCTTGCTTGGTTTTGCAGACTCCATTTGAAATCAGGGAGACCCTTGCTTGTCCACGTCATGCAGTGTTGGCTTCCATGCCTAGGTTGAACAGAAGTTACCTGGTTTCATCTTCCATAGGACTGATACGAAAAGAATAAGGATGAGGGGAACATGAAGGAGTCAGTTATACTATACCGAATGGCACAATTTATATTTGTTCTGAGATTTGCTGACAGTGAGGACATGGAATAGTGGAATAGAAGTTTTAAATTCTTTGAGAAGGTTTTTATTGGCTAACTGCCAAAGGAGAGTAGCCAGAAGGAGTTGTGAGGCAGGCAGTGCCCTTCTACAGCCCACCCTAAACCACAGGAGGCTACCTTGATTACCCAGGCCATGAGGGTCAGCCCCATCTCTGTGCAATCTCCAGAAGGATGTGGGTGAGCCCTAGTCCCTCAGTACTGCAAGAGCTAAGCAGAAGCTACATTTAGTCTCTACTGCTCATTAATGCCTTTTGCTCCTTATCCAAAGCCATGGGGTTTTCAGGCTGTAAGGAACTGCCAGTTTAGTAGAGCTTGTGTTGTAACATTTCACTAGGTTGTGACCCATATTTGGGATTGCTCAGATCCTTTCTCCACCACTACTGTTGTTTGGTCCTTGAGTGTTCTTTTCTTGGTAGAGATGATGCTGTGCTTTTAACTTTGGATCCCAGCTACCATTTACTTGAAGTGGACAGAGATCACAAAGTTCTCGAAGTCCATCTCAAAACGTTACATACACTTAAAAGTTTGAAAGTTCTCATCAGTCAGTGACTTTGCAGGAGCATTTCAGAGGTGCTTCAGAGTTAATGGGTCAGGTTAACCATCAGCTGATCTTTTTTACTGTTGTGGGTCACAGACCCCCTTCTGTTTCAATGGACCTAGAGTTTTATTGCATGAAAAGGAATTGGACTGGATAAACCAACAGTCTTTCCTGAGGACATAGCATGGTGTGATAATCACACAGTATAGTAGGCAACAGAAAGAATAGGAGCAATTGTATCCTATACCTATTTTATTGGAACGTGCTTGCCTGTTCATGTGAGGCAGGAGAGAAAGGCTGTTTTTCCTTTCTGAAGAGGGAAAATTGGAGGGAAGCAGTGCCAGAACCTTTCCAGGTTTAGAGAAGTGGAGGAAACACCTGCTATGCCATCAGCATTCTTGGTAACAGTGACTGCATGAGTGACAGAATCTGTCCCTTCCGGAGATGATTCAGACTCAGAAGACTCTTGGTAGTGATGACACGACCGCCTGGTAGCTCCTGAAAGCAGAACTAATGAGCAGTGCCACTCACTTAGCGTATGGTTTGACAACAGATGCACATGTTGGTAATTAAGTATTTGGCTGCATTACATTATTTTATTTTTGGATTTCTCAAACACACACCCATCACAATCTCTGTACACATTTACATGATTTAAAAGTGTTAAGCTTACATCATAACAAAGGTAGGAAAATCAGCATAGGGAAAGTTAACTCCGCTTTTCAGAGGTGCTCAGTAGCACATAAGCCTCCCTGTGCACCCCAGATCTAGGAAACACAGGCTTTGTGTGGCAAAAACATATGTAGGGAATAATCCCAGGGACTCCTCCCATGTGGAGTTGAGCTATGACTGTGATTTCAAACCAGTACACAAGTCTTGAACCAGAGTTTTCTTCTACTGTATGATCACATCTATCACTGCTTGTGACCCAGCAAAGGCTTGGAACGGCTTTGAATTTCATGAACTTCATAAATATCTGAATGCAATTATACCTTGCAGCATTAGAGAGCAGATTCAAATACTTCATATACAAAGAGATCTTCTGGAATGTTTTATTCTGTTCTTGTATGCCAGCAGCTAATATATATCAGCATGTTAATGCTGGCCTCAGCCACAAGCTGAAAAATATAGACATAGTAGTGCTTGCTGGAGCATCTTGCTCCCAAGTTTTATACCTTTTCTAATTCAGTCCAGATACTTACTAAAACTCTGCCTTGGAGCCCATGCAGCTTTGCTATATATCTCAGATATAGTGAAGGAACAGTTGCCCTAGAAATGATGTAATGGCTTCTCAGACCATTGTACCTAGATTTCTGTGGTGGATCATTAAAGAGGAATTACTGTGCATTGTAAAGGCATGATCAAGAATCATATGATGACTGGGAAGATGATGTGGTCCAGGAATGGTGCATGATTTTATGGTTTTACCTAGACATTATCTTACAGGATAATGGTTTCCTTTTGCATGCAATTTAGGAGCTGGGCCAAGTATGTTGAACTTGAGTTTATTTTGAGATTCTGAAAGCAGCAAAACCAGTGATAAGACCTGTTCTCTATCCTGGTGTTACTAATGGCACACAGCAGAGGTCAAAGATCGACTGGAGTATCCCTGTAAAACCACCTGTGAAGTTGCTAAGTATTTTGAAGCTAGAAATTCTCAGCCTTGTTTTACAATTCAAAGAAATTCCAAGGATTTGTCACCACTGCCTTCCAAAAGTATGGTTAAGTGCCATCTTTCCACAAAAAGGTAACGTAAAATCTTTTTGTTTTGCTCTCCATATTTGTAAGCATGGTTCTAGATCTGAAAGTGCAAGATGCTGGTGCAAAGACACTATTTTGCTGACTGAGAGGTGTCTCTGTGTAGCTTTCTGTGTTTCCCTTCACTGGCTGGAAGGTCTGCCTGCCTACACCAGAAAAAGACTACATCTTAGACTGAAGTAGGGGTTAGCTATTCTTAATGAAAAAAGAGTTTAAGTCAGCACTGACCTTGAGAAGAGCATGTAGGATTTTGAAAGAGAAAGAAGAGTACTAAGAAACAAGATGTGACCAGGCAGCTCCACCTACAAACTCTAAACCCTCCAGGGCAATCTCAGGTTTCTGCTGCGTACTAGCATACAAAACAGATTACATCCTAACCTAGACTGCAAGCATGAGTGTATTGGAAATATGTTGCAGGTGTTTGATGGTAAACAGTGTTTATAGCTGCCAGGGTGGAAACATTTATGTGTGTGAGTGAGTGCAAGTGGAGGGCAGGCCTCAAACTTTCACCCCATTACCCTCACATTTCGGTTTTGCTTTGCTTAGTACTAGATGCCCTGTGACTGCAGCCTGCTAGTGAATTTAAGAAAGCACTGATGATTTCACTTGAGTATGTCCTATGTTCAAAATTGAAATACTAGAATCACCTGAGAAGTAGTGTGCTAATTTATCACAGGATCAAAAATACACAATGGAGACTGAATGGAAGAGGATGAGTTCTGACAGGCATGCTTTTACTTTTTCAAGCAAGTATTTTTTGCTTGGGTGGGTGGTGCATTAGTTATATATACAACTCATGCTTTTAGCTACAGCAAAATGTGAGAATACATAATAATAGCTCTTCACGTTAAGGCTTCCTCTTTTTTCTTTTTTCTTTTTTTTTTTTTCTTCTTTTTCACTTCAGTTAGTTTGAGACTTCAGATTATTCTCTTTCTGAGAACTGGAGGAAGTACTTTTAATGCCTCTTACTGGAGTGGTAACTGGGCTGCCCTTAGCCTGAGGTGAAAATAGCAGTAAATTTACTAGGGAGCTGAGGCAAAAGGTTGGACTTCCAGTGCAAGGCTCCCGATTACTGACTCACAGTGGTTCCCAGTCAGTCAAGAAGAGAAAGAAAAAGCTATATTCATCCAAAATACAACGCAAGTTCATCTTTGATGACTTAGTGTGTACAAAGGGCTAAATATGCTCTATGGTATCTTTTTCCATAGGGAAAAAAAAAAAATCCAGTAGTATTAGTAGAACCAGAAGGACAATGTGTTTACTAAACTTCTGCTCTGCACACAGTGGTTGACAATTGCCTACAGTGAAACCGTGGCACAAGCGGGACTAATGAACCTGTTGGTCTCCTCCATCAGGGCTTTGCGTAGGCTGGGGTGAGGTGTTGGGGACAAGAAGTGCTCACCGCAGCCCCAGCACACCCGCTGCCAGTGCGTTTTGTGGGTGGGGTGGATGTTAAGGAAGGGAAAGTTAATGAGCTGGTTCAAATGAGTTTGTGCAGCAGACCACTGAGGGAACATGCTACCTCCTTGGCGTAAGATGTGCCCCCTTGCTTTCCCTTTTGGAAAATGTAGTTTTTACCTCCCACTTGTGCCAGTAAAAAATACAAGAACATAAAATGACTGGTCCAACTTTGCCTTTTGGTCAACCAGATGCCCAGGGAAGGGTATACAGGGCATCTGCAGGAATATTCCTTGCAAATTTCCTTCCTTTCTAAGCCACAGAAGTCTGTTTATTACCCAAATGGATGTGTCTTGAGACCATGTACTATTCTCAATATCCTTTGGCAAGGCAGAACTACCAGTTCTGTTGAGAAGTATCTCTCCTCATTTTAGAGGAGAGATACTTCTGTCCTGAAGTATCTGTCTCCTGATTTCTGTTTTATGTCCTTCATTCTCAGTGAACATTTCTTATTCACCTTTTCTGTGTCACTTTTTGCAAGAGTCATACACCTTAACTTTCTTTTCCAGGAAATTAAACATCTGAACCCCCATCGTGTGTGTGCCTTTGCATGTTCGAGGGTAATATGAGGCTGCAGAGGGTCTTTCCAGCAGGGATTTCTTCAGTATAGGCATAAGGTGGCTCCTTCCTTGACTGCAGAGCAGCCATGTAGGCTTCCTCAACTCCAAGAGAAATGGTAGTCAGGTCAGCTGAGGTGTGTCTGACCTCAGGGAGCAGTGAAGAAGGCATCCTTGTTTTCCTAATGCATGTGAAAGAGGTTCAGGGATGAGGGATCATAGAGTAGGAGCCATGCATTCTGCTCACTTTCAGAAGACTCAAGAGGTCTGTAAAATCATCCTGTTAATAAAAATACGCCTTTTCTAAATTCTCAGAAGGTATAAGCACTTTAAAAACCTAGAACAGTTTAATCTCAACACAACGTAACAGAAACTCTTGAAGCTGAGTAGCGTAGACCTTATGAGAGTTCAGAACTGGGGTCTGCAAATCTTCATTCATGCATGGAGTCCTGCCTCCTGCGGTCTGCCCCTGGAGCTCCATGAGTGGTCGGGCAGCTTGAGGAGTGGAGGGCACAAGCAGGCCATGGTAAACAGCCTGAGAGCATCTGAAAGTCAGAATGCCCAACTTTTGAGTTGGTTTGTGGGTTTTTCCCCCCTTTAAATTGGGTGGATGCTTTAAGAAGCAGACATTTCTTCTTTAATTTGTAGCTGTTAATTCATTTATAAACTACATGCGCTTTACGAGTGATTATGCTAATTCACTTAAGACTGTTTAAACCCTCACACTGATTAGCCTAAGCATTCATTTTAACTATATTGTACAAATAAGATATTATCTTAAAAATGTGCCTAACAAAGCTCCATAATCTCAAATATGCTACTTTGCTGAATGCAGCTATTAGCTTTACTGAATTCAGCCACTTTTTAACATTCTGTTTTGGTTTGTATTCATGTATGTCATACAGTGGGACTAGACTGGTGGAACACATTTAACAGCAAAAATAACCAGTTAAATTTATATTTCATCCAGTCTCCAGGCAAAAGACTTCGTGGGGTCACACTCAGCTCATGCATGCAGAGGAGCAAGCGGGCTGTAACCCTTCTGAGGCAGGCGGAATGGACCTCCTCTCTGCTGTGAATTAGCACAACATGGCCCTGGCCCTGGTTTCTGCTCTGAGGTCTGCCAGGTGCTGCAGGGCTGCAGGCAAATCACTTAGCCCAGCGGGTCTGGTTTTCCCCATCTGCATGGGGTAATGATGCTTAGCTACCTTCGATGTTTACTGATGAGAAGTGCTATCTGAGTCATAGGTGTTGTTATTAAAGGTATCTGGAGTGATGATTTCTTTGGGCAGCTTGATGCTGAAGGTGTCTGAGGCCATTTTGGTCAGGTTTCCCTAGGGTTGTCATAGTATTTTTCTTGATTAAATGATCCAGGGAGTATAAAGAGAAATGAGGATCTGTGCTCTCTCTGTGCTGCTCTGAAAGCAGAAAGGGTATTTTGAGTGATGTGCCTGATGCAGAAAACTTGTTGCCAGCTTGCAGAAGGTCTTCTGGCAGCAGAGTCCCAGGACATGACTCTTCTGGAGGGACAGAGCTCCTGACTTTCAATTTGGAGAAGGAACAAACCTGGTCTGCTGTCTTCAAGGCAGAATGACACAGCTCTTTGACGTTTTTGTTGGTACATGTTTTAAAAATCTGTCTTAAGATGAATTTAAATTAAGACTCTTTTTGGTTTTGTGTTGCTACATGAGCCTGGCAAGCTGTGAAGTCAAGAGTGCCCTTCTTTTGAAAGGGAGCTGAGGATTGTGGTTCCCTCCTGGCTGGCCAGCATCCCAGCCACATTGGTTATGGGGCAAGGCCATGTGTCTCCCCAGCCCCGGAAGAAGCCCCAGTAGTAATGGGGATGGACACTTCTAAGCCTTTCCATCCTGGCCATTTATTTGGGCTCATTCTTCCTCTGTGTGCTGAGCAGTCTCAGCAGCAATTAGAGACAGTTAACTGAGCTCCAGGCTTTGCGCGAAGTAACTGACAAGGTCAGATACTACAGATGGAAAAAATAAAGTCTGAGGTAGACATCTGTATATCTAACACTATAAGATTACTTTAAAAAATGTGCTTTGTGAAAGGAACGCATGGAAGAAGCTATGCTACTTTGCTAAAATGTGATACTTGGAGACTAGTTTGCCCAAATGGGCAACTACTTATACACATGTGGCCCTGTCAAGCAGAACCCCTGCACTCACCCGTTGGGAATAGTGACACCTGTGCATGCGGGTGCTGACTTTTGCATACTCAGAAGCTGCTTTTAGGGTACATGAGCACAAGCACTCCTCCCTGAACATCTGCAGGTGCGGCTGCATGCAAAGAGACAAAGGGAAGTTGAAAGGAGGCAATAGTATGTGCCCATCATGGCAAAAAATCATGAGTCACACTTCAGAATATGGTAAGATTCCATATTTTCTATTTTTTCTCTGAAACCAGGAAGGCCAGAGTTTCAAGGACAGCAGGTAATAAGCTCCAGGAAAGAGGACTGTGAGCTCAGCAAAATGTGGAAGCTGACAACCCTGAAACTTTACTCCCAAATGTCTTGAAACAGCTGCCACTGAACTGCCCACAGCACAGATTTGTCACAGCACAGTCATGCTCTGTGTCACCGTTGAAGTATAAACCAGGAGACCCTCTTGCTGTCCTTTTAAGAACAGAGAGCGAAACAAAGAGCTGCATAACTTGTGGTGATGCAGCTCCCACCAGGATGGCAGCACCAGTGCAGGGATGTTGCACATCAGCACAGCTTCCCTTGCATGCATGTGCGCAAAGCACAGCCTAAAAATGTGTGCATGAGGTTCTGCTTTGAGAGAAGGCATGTCAAGCTCAAGCTAGATGTGTAAGGGTTGAACACCTGTCTCACTGCAAAAAGGGTAGTGGTTGCATTTTAGCATTTAAGTATTTAGTGTCATAAGAGTGTGTTTTTTTTTAATTCATAGAATCATAGAATAGTTAGGGTTGGAAAGGACCTTAAAATCAACTAGTTCCAACCCCCCTGCCATGGGCAGGGACGCCTCACACTAAACCATCACACCCAAGGCTCTGTTCAACCTGGCCTTGAACACCGCCAGGGATGGAGCATTCACAACTTCCCTGGGCAACCCATTCCAGTGCCTCACCACCCTCACAGTAAAGAATTTCCTCCTTATATCCAATCTAAACTTCCCCTGTTTAAGTTTTAAGCCGTTACCCCTTGTCTTATCACTACAGTCCCTAATGAAGAGTCCCTCCCTAGCATCCTTATAGGCCCCCTTCAGATACTGGAAGGAAATGTACATTAATAAATGTAATTAAGGAGATGTACAGAAGGTATGTTGGATTTTAGGATGGATTAACAAACTAAATCATGAGCCTAAAACCATGCTGCTTTTTCTTCCCTGCCCCTAATAAGGGAAGTGTAAAATCTTACCCAGTTTCTATATGAGAAAAAGTAATACCAAGATCTGCACTTTTGCACAACACTGAAAAGTTTTCATGGTCCTCAGAGGCACAGAGTATTGCAGGGAATCTTACTACTGAAAAGCAGATAGCAACATCTAAAAAAGAAAGATGAGTAAGAAGGGGACCGAGTCTATGATTTAATTGGAATCAATGGGAATTATGCCATTTGCCTTTGGTGGCAGCAGAATCAAAGCTGAAACACCGGCTGTAGTTTATTTTAGATTACTGCCTGTCAGAGTTTAAATTTCAGATATCTCCAGAGGGTTCTTTTAACTGTCTACAATTTATAGCAGCGATATATGTTCTAAATATTTTTTCTCTACCAGAAGATAAGCTGAGCCTGTAAGGTCTGTTCGTGAAACAAAGTCTGCAAATTGTGAACACAAAGTGGGTGGCTTTAGGATGTGCCTTGGGACCAGGCCTCCAAATCTGTGTGGATGCAAAGGTAAGAGGTTTGAGTGAGTTGTGCTGCTGAGGATTTCCCAGGTAGAGATATGGAGAGCAGAAGCCAGCTAAGTGGACTGAAGATGGAACAGCCTTCAGAGTAAAAGTCTCAGCAGGTTGTTGGCTGAAGACTGAGCTCTAGGGGTTAGGAACCAGTGTGGAAGATGGATGGAGGAGCCTGATGATGCCAAATAAATCCTTAATCTCTTGGAAAGTGCCACATCGTTGTGAAACAGAGCACAGGGGGAAATATCCTCATGTAGTAAAAAAAATAATACCTGAAGCCAAAGAAAGAGGCTTGCAGAAGTCAGTAGGGAAATGGTATCCATCTTGGATAGATGTAAACTCTTCGGTTTGCATAGCAGCACTCTTCTTGCTTGCTAATGTATATGATTATCTGGGTAATGAATGAAAAACAGTAATCACTTGATGTTTGAGAACAAACAAAATAGTAAGAAATCGTCATCTTCTGAAGCCCCTACCTGCTTTTTAATACTGGTTAGTGGGAAGAGACAGGCAGAGATCTCTGCAGGAGGTTTAGACAATCAGACAGGGGAAATTAGTGATGGACACTTGAGGCTCCAGGTGATGAGGGATAACTTTGGTATTGGAGGGAGAAGATGAGTTTTAGAAAACGGAATCCAAGAAAAAAGTCATGAATGTTTGGAAAGGGGAAACGTCTGAGGGGCCAGGACACAAAAGCAACATCATCTTTGTGGAGGCACATATGGAAGCTGTGAGCATGTGTTGATCTTTGTAAGAGCCTAGCCCGGAATCACTAAAGAAAAGCTAAAAAGAAAAAGGTGAGGTGCATCTTAGAGGAAAAGTTGTGGTTTGAAGAACTTCAAAGTTTTCTGGAGTGCTCCTGCTGTGGGCCATTTTGCCTGACAGGTTTTCACTGAGGCAGAGCATCATAGCTGTGTTTTCTCCCTATCCATTTTTATCTGGTCAGAGGAGAGAAATACCAGACAAGAAATAGGCACTGAGCTCTGCTTCAGTTCTCTCAATAGCTAGGAATAAACTGTTGATCAAGCCTTTGTATTTCAGAGGAATAATGAAAATCCTCACACTCTTCCACTTATAAACTGCCTCACACTGACGTATGTAACTGAAGGTGCCCAGAGCAGAAGCTGACATTATAATAGAAAGCAACTGATAGGTGATTCTCTGCTAGAGCAACCAGAGCTGAAAAGGTAATACAACCTCCTATAAGCGAGGACAAATGATGACTGAGATGGGTCTATCCTAATGAACTGTACAGCACATGGTCTGCTGTGCCTGGGTCTGATTCTGCATTGTCTGCTGTGCCTGGGTCTGATTCTGCATTTCTTGAATATCCTAATGTGCAAATGCTGTTGAGAAGAGTTTTGGGCATGTGGGGAATGTGGCTAAGGCTCCACATATAAAAGGTTTTAGCAAATTACTGTGTGAAACACAAAGGCCACCTGGACTTGTGACTACAAAGTAGATTCCAGTGGCAGTGACCAAATGAGGATTTCTTGAATTACTCTGAGTAGGAAAGAGATTTTGCTTTGTGAAAACAAATTAGAAGTTCTGAAGCTGAATGTTAGCAAGACCATTCAGAACAAAAATAAGAACAGCCTATCTCCGTCAATTGATTTTCATAATGTCATACCAAAGTTTAGAAATAAATCAAACAAAACCCCAAACAAACCAAAGCAAAACATATTGTATTAATTTTTAATTCATTAATGTTATTTGAATGTTATGGGCCTTCTGCTGCATCTCTCTGAGCCACAATCAATAGATGGGATTCATCCCCCAGTTATCTGTACTAGGTACTATCTGTACTTTCTCACTTCAGTGTGATTGGATTGTGTTGAGAAGGCTTTGGACTGATGGGTGCATTCAGATGCTCTTACTGAAACCTCTAAAAAACTAGAATGATTAGCAGTATTGGGAACCAAACTGTCTATATTACCTGTTGTTCAGCTTAAAAATTCAGTTTCTCTTTAACGGGTTTTCTCTGTGTGGTTTCACGAAGGATAATTTTTGGAGGAAAGTTACGCAGGATGGGAAAGTGTTCAGGAACAAGACAGATCTCCATGAAGTGAAATTTACCCGTTCAATGTGGACCCAGAGCCTGACAGTTAATTGTGACATACATATCAGCCCAGACGTAAACGCAAAGGAGTTTATTAATGTGGGTGGCATGATTGGCATGACTCAGAAATGGTAGTTAGCGTTTTTAAAGTATTACTATTCTGATTAAATTAAGCAGTTTCAATATAATGGTTCAAACAGACAACATACTTTTTAAAGGTAGGAGACTGAGGCTTATTCAGGCTTGATGACACGCACAGGGTCCCACCGTGAGTTTGATGGATAAGCAGGTGAATTAGAAAACCTAACTTCCATTATAATGCTTTACATTAGATGACAATCCACAACAGAAAGAATGAATGGAGATAAAAAAAAGACAGATGGAGAATGAAAGGAAATGCGCATTAAGTGTTTGAAATAAATATATGCACTGGGCAAGAATGAAGCTAGTAATTGGAACCTTTGCTCACTTTTAAAGATAATTAAGTGTATTTGCTTGCAGTGCATTTAGAATAACAGGCTACTGACAGGGATGATGTGGCCTGTGAGAGAAAGTGAAAGCATTTGCGAAGGGTGTTGCTAAAAGCTATATTTTTCCCTCCATTTTAGAAAGGAATAAGAGGACAGATGGCAGAAATTTCCCAAGGGAGAAAAGAGAATTACTGGTGAAGATCAGGATCAGACCTGCAGTGGTAATCGTGAAATGGAAATGCCTGAAAACTCAATTTCTCAAAGTTGATATAATCCGTGCCTAGGTACCCAGCTTCTCTGAATTCTGAGGCAAATGGGGCAACAGGAGAAAACTGGGAGGTGCTGGATGACTGGTAAGAGTGTAATGTGATGGCCTGGAGAGAATCAAAGCACTTCAAAGTATTGTTAGCTGGGTAGTTTCTATTTTGTGTATGTTTCTGCATGACACTCATCAGTGGCATATCTGAGCACTTCAGTAGCATCAGCCATGTGGTCTTACGTCTCTCAGCCTCTCCTCCTGAGAGAACAAATGTGTCTCGGAGGACCTTGTTTCAGTAGCATTTTTTTGTTATTCTTAGCATATGTATTGTAGAATATTTGTTGCAACAGGGTGGGCTGAGAGAAATGTGTCTGGTGCCTGAACTGGAAAGCTGTAGGTTAGGAAGGAGACTCCACAGTATCAATTGCTCAACAAGGTTGGACTGGAAATTGCTGGACATTTAAGGAGTTTCTCTTGCCTTTCTATAGCAGTTGACCTTATGTCCAGCTGATTTGTGCCTGCTTTCTCCCTACTTTAGTGAAAAAGACCCTTTTCAGACATGACCATCAGACTCCAGCTGTACAGAGGAATGCAGTTCTGTTCCAGTCCCAATCTAACAACCAGATTTTGTGAGAATGTTTTGTTCCTAAGGCTGTGGGAGCTAAATGCCTAAACATCTTTAAAATCTGTGTTGACTTTATGCCAATTTTGTCCATGTAGCAAATGCACAAGGGTGTCCCTGTGCTATTGCATCATTTAGGTAAATACTGTATTATGAAAAGAGACAATAGCCATGTGGAGCAGGCTAGAAAACCTGAAGGGGAGTATAATGAGACAGCTTAAATACTGTGATTTGGTTATTCGTAGACAGGATGATTGCGTGAGAAATACCAAAGAGAATCTGTTTGGTTGGCTTCTCTGAGGAAATGTAAAGAATTTCAGCATATTGATATTGTGATTAAATTCTAACTTTAACCTTGCAGAACAACTGGATATTAGAAACGTAACACAGGGTGATCAAGCTTATTCAGTGCTGAAAAGCAGGTTCCTAGTTTTAGGGAGCCTCTTCCAGACCGGCATCCAAAGTGTTATGATCAGAACTGATCCTTTCTGTTTCTTCTTAGTGGATGTCACAGAGACTTGCCAGGGGAGGTGTGAGCTCTGGGAGGTGTGAGCTCTAGGAGGTGCTCAAAAAGTACTTTGTTTTCCATGTTGTTGGTAATGACTGTTCCTTTTACATAAAATCATTTTGTCTGATGACAACTGAAGTGATGATGGGCTTGACAATAATCTTGCTAGATCTTGCTTGGACTGCACTGGAAGAGTTAGTGTCCAAAGTAAGAACAATTTTTGGACAACTAAAAAAAGCCAGAGAGTATTTTTAGCTGGAACTAACAAGTTACTAGCGCTGACCACTAAGTGTGTCAGAGACACATAGGCACTTCCGGATTTCATATAGCCTCACTTCTATCTCTCAGAATTTGTAATTTTCTTTAACAAAGAGCAATTTTCTCTGACATTAGGAAACAAGTTGGAATGTCTATTGTGCCTTATTTTTATATTATTACTAGGTCTAACTTATAAATATTGGGGTTATAATATATAGCATGTTATCCTCATTCAGAAGACCTGAGTACTGATGCAAAAAGTCACTTGCCCTGAAAGTATACCTGATGTTGCCCACAATGGATATCTCTTTGAGAGGAAGAATAGATGGAGAAGATGTCATGTATGGTTGATGATGATTGAAGCTATGTTTGTGCCAAGTACAGTAAAGAAATTGTTCAGTACTTACCTTCCTTTTGAAAATATTACTATTGTAAAAGTACCAACATACCCACATGTGTCAATAATCTCTCATGCAAACATCAGCTGGGGAAATTCATTCTGCCCAGCATGTATGTAAGTAAGCAGTGCCTCTTAACTTTGGTGCACATCATCCTCCTGTGTTCTGTATGAGTGTCAGCTGTTCCTGTGGTCACATTGCTGACACTTCTAACTTGATCTGTGTGTGTTTCATCAAGGGACCTCACTAGGCAGCGCTTCTGGATAAAGTTTTACCCAAAGACACTCCTATGCTCGAGGTTAGGTGAGGACGTTAGGCCCAGCTGTGAGCTGCATGTGACACATAAGGTTCACAAGCCTAGGAGTAGCCCTTGCAGGTTTTGCCATGCACTTCAGAAGCTGAGCTCCTTCCTGCCTGTGTATTGCTCACAGTGCTTAGTGGTTTAGTGCCACCCTTTGCACGGGCCTTCCCCGGCCCCTTTCCCAGCAGTGCTGGGGAGGAGAGTTTGTGCTCACACAGCATCTAAGTCCAGATCAGAGGTGTAGCTCGCCTGAGTAGGATGCAGGTGGTGGAGTGGGAGTGTGCAGTCACTTGCAGTCGTGCTGGGTGACAGCTAACCAAGACGGCTTCCTGCTCCCACGCGCAGGGCCCAGCAGAAGGGTTTTTCTGTTCTCGCTTGCTGTCAAGATGTGCAGCAGGCTCTCGGTCGGAGAGGGTGGGATGAGGTCACATCCTCTGTACTATATCAGAATGGGAGTGATGAGCATCTCCCATCTCAGTGCACGAGGAGTCAGCCTCCAGAGAGTCTTGGTGGCAGTGCCAGCGCTTGGTGTGCTGTCATCTTCTGAGGAGGAAGTTCACTTTGTCCAGGCTTATTTCTTGCACCAAATACTGACCAAAGTTACATGTTGGTCTACACCAGCAATGAATTTACCAGTGGCGTTTTCATCCTTCAGTTATTTAAACCATATTCTTATGAATGATCAGTGTGAAGTGGGCTGTGAGGAAGAAAATTCTGTCTCAGTTCAGTGTTAGGTATTCTGTGTGCTTTAAATCAGCTGTATATAAAATGGTCAAGCTCTTTCTCATGCCATGGCAGGACTTTAGTTTCTCCTTGATTAGATATGGTGTCTGGCTTAATGTGGGCTGGCTGGTTGAGTAGACCTGGTTATTGTATTTACTTGTGTAGTAATTATGATTGATACCCGCTGAAATCTCAGCAAGAGTTGAACGAAATTTTATCTACTGCAGACAAAGGTCCTGCTTTGTATGGTGCCCTGCACAGTGGTCCATCACTGGGACTCCTCAGTGCACTGGTAATAAAAATAATAAGTAATAAAGCTATAGTTGATAATAGTTTAGTGAGGATGTGTCATTTGAATTGAGGTTTACAGGAGCAGATCCTCACCACATCTTGCCTGCCTTTTCAAGGAAATCTTAAAGACACTTTTTTTTTTCTCTCTTACGTCTATGTCCTTTTTATACCTGTGAGTCTGTGTACATTGTGTATTGTGAGCCTCTTTCTGAGCTGCAACTTCTACTATGGATAGAGTACTGGTAGGGGTAGTAAATAGGAACTAAATTTATATTCTTCTATTTTGCTTTTTTTTTCCCTTTCCTTTTTAATATTTTTTTTTTTCCTGAGAGAGGGGAAGCAGTTTACATGTTATACTTCTTGATCCTAAAGCAAAGGAAATGTGGTTAATACTAAAATTGGCTTCATGGCTCCAGTTTTTTCAGCTCAGAGCCACCTGCCTCTAATCAAACTGTCCAATTACAAGAAACAATTGTTTTCTTGCTTTCTGTTAAGTGCAGAAATTCATCCACAAAGGACTTTTTACCAAATGTTGCTTTTAACAAAACCACTTTCACAATTTGTTTGAAATGTGCTGATGTTTATGTCCAGCATACATGTTAAAATTCGAACATATGGTCACCAAGATCCACACAAGTTCATTCACAAAATAGTAATATTTATGTAAACCAATTGTAAGGTTTGGGAATCTCTAATGTATTGGGAGCAACACAGTGGACATTAATAGAGTTTCAGTATTATTGTGGTAAGCTGAGAATCAGGCCCTGACCTATAATTATCACGTTCATGAAGAGCACTGATAATACAGAAGGGAAATTCGTCTCCCTAGATATGCTTCCTTAATGTGAGACAATGACTTCAGGCTGTTTCTGAGCTGCAAATCATCCAGGTGAAGCCTGGCTGGAGTGGAACAAAGCAAAATAAAAAGCAGAGTAAGAGGATCCAGCTTTGGTTAACAATGCTCTCCTTGCGAAACTAGATCTCAAACCAAATTATAGCTTTAACACACAGTCAGTCCTACGGAAATACGTGAGTTCACATGGAGAAAGTGAATACACAGCCTGTCCCCTCTCATTTTAGCAATGATGTTTACATGTCTTCACCTAACAACTGCTTTTTATCTGCAAAGAAACAGACTGATAAGGAAAATAAGAGCAAAACCCTCTATAATTTAGGAGCTTGCCAATTACACTAAAACTATTTGATCACCTCACAAACTTTGTATGGAATAAAACTGACTAAGCACGAGTCCAATGATCCTAGTTAACAGGCCTGTGTAAAAAGACATTTAAAACACCATAAAATTTCCTTGAGAAGCATAAGACAGTTACTGGAAGCTATCAGTACAGGAAACATGAGGAGCTACTATACTCTGTCTCATAACATGAGAAGGTGGGGGGTATTCTGTGAAATTGACAGTCAATAAATGCAAAACAGATAAATGAGTAACTTGTAGGTATAAACTATTAAGCCATCAGCATGTGGAATTAATTTCCATAGGAAATCTATGTTAAACTGCAGCACAGTTGGCAGCATTGCTACAGCCGTGTTGAAAGGGGTGATGTACTAAAAACTACTTTTGGTTTTCAAAATATGTTTAATGTGTGTCTGTGTGCTCACATACAACTTGCAGCTCTCCTAACTGGATCAATAGAATGTGATTTCCTGTTAGTTGAATCAAAGAGGTGGTATCTGGTATACACTAGAAAAAGCTTTGGAAATTGTACATAATGCACTATATAAGATTTTCTCTTTGTCCTCATAACTGTACTTGTCTATGCCTCTTTTTTTTTTTTTTCCCCCCACATTTTCCTATTTTTCTGCCCTTTAAATCAAGATCAAGAAGGGAACAATGCTGGAGATTTCTATGTTGGCTGGCTTGTACTGTTCAGCAACTTTTTGTTTGTGTGCTGAAGTGGGGGTTGGGGAATATATCACTTTATTCCTGTTATTTTCAAGACTGCTTTAGTCACACTTGAATGGTTAATCTTCCTGCATTTATATGGATAGTGCAGTGGAATATAAGATAAGAATAAAAATTCAGTAAGTATAGAACAAAACTCCATTGCTTTTAAAAGAGAATAAAAGAGAAGACTAACCTAACACAAAGCAAATGTTGCTTGCAGTGCAGTAAAACCCAGACAAAACCTGAAATGCTCTATAAAAAGGGAGCCAGCATGTTTACCAGTTGTTATTCCTATGGCATGGATGATTGTTTCGTTTTAGTGTGTAACCTGTTATTTATTACAGTGTCCATCAGCATAGTAACATCTATTCTTCATATATTGGGTACAGAAATATTTTATATATGTTAACCAAACAGTGTGAACAAATACAGCTTAGCTCCAGAGACCTGAGAAGCCAAGCTAATACCCTAAGTGACAAGTGTTCAGGTTTAGTGGAAAGCAGGTTAAGAAGAGATGGATTTCCCAGCACCCTAAATATTGTGGTTTGTGCCTATGTCTGTTACTAAAATGAGATAAAAAGTTTCATCCTCAGTCCTGGGTAATGTGGAGAAGAGGATTTGGCGAGCACAGGAGGTTCGGAGCAGTGGAGAATGTTGCCTAAAGATTCTTCATATATGTGAAAAGAAACAGAGGCATGTATGTTCTATATGTTCCATATGTATAGGTCTGCATGGAGCTGTGAGTGTTATAAGAAGCTGGAATAGTGGAGATGAGGGTAATGGGAAAGACTGTTGTTAGTGGGTTGTGATGCAAGGATGAGGGGTATGGGTATAGAAGGTGTCCTGGCATAGACACTGGAAATGCTGGGAACTGGCAGAAAAAAAAATGTCATACAGTGATAATTCCATCATTACAAAACCTTGTCCCTTGTTATAAGTTGACCCTGTTTTTCCTGCTGAAACAGGGAAAGGTTGTCCTCTGTTTTCCAAGTTTCCTTTCATACATTCCACTTGAATGATCATCCACTGTTGGTGTCTTGCTTTCCAGTTTGAAACATGGTCTTCCTGCCAGATATGTGCGTACACACATCTGCATGCATAGAGGGCTACTGCCTCCAGTGGCTTGACCATCTTAATGTGTTTGAGTGCATGGTCAAGATCAGGGAACAAAATAGGAATGGTATGCTTAAAGAAAGAAAGAAGGGTGAAAACAGAATTTCAAAGCATTGGAGGTTGTGCAGGCCCTAAAGTGACACTTCGCCTACAGAAACGTATGCTGCAAATCCTGCACGCCTGATGGCAGTGAGGCCTTTCTCTGCTCCATGGTGGGCAGTGGCCAGTAGGCAATGTGAGAATCGAAACAGAGACCAATGAAAGCCTCATCCTGCTGTGGGGACTCCCCGAGGAGGAAGAAAGTCTTTGCACATCAGAAAGAGCTTTTCTCTAGCATTTTTGCTATTTTCAGTTGTTTCAGGTTCTGGTGCATAAACCTTCCAATGTGCAACACTGGAAGGATCTAAATTACACAGTCGACCTACACACGAGGAATATGCTCATTGTTATGGTTTCACACCCTTCAGCTCACTCTGGGATTATCCCTGGGCAATGAAATTTTTGTACGAAAGAAAGAGGCACACATGGATTGCCTGGCTACCATCTTTGCTTCCTGCCCTTCACACTCCATCTTACTGCATTTTTCCCACATCTGTCATTAACTAGAATCATGTTTTGCTGTGGGGCTTGCATTTCATTTAGCCCTGTAGCAATAAAAGCCTGGAGTTTAAATTTGCATGTCTGACTTTCCCTTTTGGAAAAAAAAATGGTGAAAGAAAAGGACTTTTAATGTATATGTCACAATATTTATTTATGTAGGAATGTCCAGTATCCTGCAAGAACTGACCCAAGGTCGAGCAAGTCCAACAGACAGCAGGTGCCCCCAGATGGTTTCAGAAGAAGATGCAAGAAACGTGACCTTGAATGCAGTTCAGAACACTGGCTGAAGTATCACAGTGTTAACAAACTATTAACAAAGACTGGCCATATGATTTTAATTGGGTAATTGCCACGCTACTACTCCCAGTGACACAACTTTGGAAGAGGCTGTCATAGAAAGCAGTGACCTTTCTTTTGAACTAAAAGCAAGACCTATTGGTCAGTCATCCCTGTGGCAATTCCCTTGTGAGTCAGAATGGTGTTTGGTGTTGTACTTAACTGTATTGGTCGAAACTGTAATGAGCAAATGTAGTCTTTTTATTCTGGTCACAGTGCAAGTAGTTTCTAGAAAGAGACAGCCTGCAAGATTATTGATACTGGTCACGTGGCTGTTTGAGTGGGTAGCTGAAACATTTTAAGTAACCAAAAATAATAGTAGGAACATACGATAGCTTTTTGTTATGATTTCTATTTCATAGGACAGTCTTTAGCTTGTTATTCATGCCGAAATTCATTACTTTCAGGACTCACAAATATATTTTGTGACTATCCAACAGCTTGTCTGCATGTTGGAACACAACCTCACAAATAGCAGCACAGAAGCATTCGCAAAATTAATTTAATTAGTATTCTACCAGCTAGGGAACTTAACTGCTGTGAATAGGTGTTGCACAGGCAGTGTAGTTTAATGGTTCCTGGGGTATTTTGACTCAGGACTCCACAACCTATTTTCTCAGCCTCTATGTTGTGGAAAGAGGGTCACAAAATCTTTCCGTCTGCCCACCTGTAAAATGGTATGCATATATTTAGATAGCTTAACTAAAAATGGTAGCATGCATTAAAATATTTGGATGAAACTGCTTTACAATGTAAGCACAAGGTATTATTATAAGAAGCGTTATTACATTATCAGCAGTGTGTCTTACAATGAAAAGCCATGAACTTCTGGCTTTAGCAGCTGGGTTGTGTGTTTTGTTTTTTTGTTTGTTTGTTTGTTTTTATTTTTGTTTTAGCATAAGAATTCAAGAAATCTAAAATAGACAAAATAAGGACATGTAAAACAAATAACAGTGATGTTAACTTTATTAAAAAGCTTCTTTGTGGTATCAGGCAGGAAGTGAAACTGCTTTCAAACTGCAAATATTTCTCAATCATTTCATGCACCAGCAATCTTTGTAATAGGTTTTCTGTTGGTTTTTGCAAAATGTTCAGATGAGCAGATAAAAGTTCAGACGCAAGGGAAAAGGCAGTCATTTTTCTTGGATTTCACTATCCATATATTTCATTCCATGATTCAGAGTGACCTTAGAGTCTGTCTCGAAGAACAGGTGTGCACACTGAAAGTTTGAGCCCTAGCTATTTTTATAGGGTCATTCCTTTTTATAAACCAGCAGAGCTATATGCTAGCAGCCAGCTAACTGGCTTTGGGTGTTGACTCATGCTTGGTGACAGGGTTCAGTCAGAGACAGCTGAAGTAGAAACGACTCCCAGCTATCTTCCACACCCTCCACTGGGGATACTGCCTGGCCACAGGGCTGGCTGAATGGGATGTGTGCCTGCACCCCAGCCAGGAAAGCTTATAGCCTTTTCTACTCATGTGAGCTCCTGCAGATTTTAGGCTGTAAACCCTGTTGACTCAAGGGGGGATACTTGTTCTGTTAAAGTGTCCCTGAGATGGCAGTTTCCAACAGAGGGACAGAGGCAACAACTGTCAACAGTAAATGCTTCATCCATCCCAGTTAAATCTGCCAGTGAATGTGAATCAACACTTCTAGGTTTTGTGCTACTTGGAACTACCTTTCTGGCTCTAAGTATGATGCTATGTTGATCCTAAAGCATCAAGTACAAAAGTATCGAGCACTTAGAGATCCTAAATGTCCTTACTCAGTGAATTAATAGGGCTTGAGAGCACTTCAAGAAAACTTCAATTAAAACTGTTGTTTGACAGAAAAATAGTTGTTTCATTAAAAAAGGTGAGCTAGAAAACTGAAACTTTAACTAGCTTACTCACTGCTGCACCTGGGTCAGACTCAGAAAGCACATGAACTAGTCTTAATTAGATATCTCTTGACTCAGTAATTCTTGCTAAAAATGCTGTGTGTAGGGGGCATCTAGAAGAGCAGCAGGTGTTGTGGTAGATTTTACTTGTCTAATCTTGCAGTTTCTAGACACCATCACCCCAGTTTCTTTATTTATTTGACAAGCAAAGGTTTATTCTTGCTGTACAAAAATGGAAATAAAAAGGTAGAAAAAGCGCATACAATTAAAAAGTTCCAAGGTGATTCTATTTCACAGTGTTCAAAAGTGATCTATTTTGAACATTTATGGGATTACATCTCAGTCAGATGTCTAAATTTTGACAAATTGAGCTCTTGGTAAATTGAGAAAATTTGCAGACCTTTTCTGAGGATGAAAACACCTTAATTTTTAAAAGAAAATATATGCTAACAGTGTCTACCAGGTCTAGACACTGGCCTGAGACTTGGGAGACCTGGATTCAGTTCTCTCTTCATTGTATGGTTTTCAACATATCACACAGTTTTCTGCTGTCTCACTTTGGCTTCTGTAAAACAGGGGTGTTGTGTTTATCTTGCAGAGTGTATTGTGGAGATCAGTACATTGAAAAGTGAGACGTGCTCAGCGTGGTTGTATAGGACAGTGAAAAGTCTGAAGGCTGTACATTTGTTGTTACCTGGGTTCCTATTCTTGGCATTTTGCTTTGCCAAATGGGAAAATCACAGAGTTCTTTATAATCGCAGCAATTTGCAGTTCCTGCTGAGTGCTCCAAAGCCTATAAAGTTTTATTAGAATCTTTGCAGTGATTTCATATACTTTGTGTTGGACTTTAATGACCTCAGGACCTATATGGATCAATATATTGTTGTGTGCCGAACATTCATTAGATATTATGAACTTATTTGATATGAGCAAATTTAACAAGAACGACATTAACAGACAGAAAAGAGTTTAATACCTAAAAAAGATTGTTCTATTTGCTCCACTTGCTCCTCAAAACTTTTAGATAGCTAACAATAGTAATGTAAAGCCTACCAATACCCGGCTGCATTACAGGAGGTCAAACAGACCCCTCAGTATCACATGTGATACCATTCATAGGACAAGACAACTAAAAGGAGGGGTGGACTCTCTTCAGGCCTTGAAGGGAGTAGTGGGTGCAGGCTGTGCTCTGAATGTTCCAGGAGCTTTGATTCATTATTGTTAGTGCACTGTTTGCACAGCATTTGTGAATGCTGTAGAAATGTTTATAAACAAGTGTCAGATAACGGAAGTACTTGATGAGCTCTGTAGTCACACGAGCTGCAGATCAAGAGGCACTGATGATGATGGGAATGACTATGAGATCCAGTCTGAACACCTCTTAGAAATTATTCTTCTTGTCATCCCGCTATGTACTGCTGTGAAGAACCTGCCTCCATCTCCTTGATAACCTTTCCATAAGAATGGGGGCTGCTGTTAGTGCCCTCAAAGCCATCTCTTCTTCAGGTTGAACAAGCCCACCTAGCTCAGCCTCTGCTTACTGGGCAACTGCTCCAGCTGTGGTGTCCTGCTCAGCACCTCACTCTGGTTTGTTGGTATGCTGCTTCTCTGTCATTTACAGGAAGAGTTACAGGTAAAAGCCTAAATCCTTCAAATAAAAAAAAATCTATGGGAAATTTCAGTTTCCCCTGTAGAAAACTGTTTCCATTTCAAATGTGGTCCCTGCAGCGTGGAGGGAATGAGCTGCAGGGCTTCCGGCCTCACTGGCTCTGCAGCATTGCAGCCGCGGTTGGGGCTGATTGTCAGCTGTTGTTGCCAAGGGTCTCACTCAGTTCCAGGACTGCTGAAACATTACTCCGGAGCTTCCAAAATGAGGTACTGTGTAATTTCAGGGAGGAGAATTTCCAAAACTGCAACATTTTCTTCTCTGAATTGACTCCTCCTTCAGTTCCCTTTTTTGTTTCCATCCCCCCTGAAGTAATTTGCTTCAGAATTGACTTTGCGTAAGGCACAGGCTGAACCTAGAAATCCTTTTATTTTAATTTACCTAGAGGACTGTGGGAAATGGGCAGGAGACCCTGTCATTAGTGAGGTGTTTGTTTAACAGAACAAAACTATTTCCCTCTTTACTGTAGACTTCAGATTCTGAACAATTATTAACTTGTAGCCTTCCCTCTTCCTTCCTTCCTTTTCTCTTTATAGTTGGACCTAAGGTTTAGCATTTCTCTCTTATCTGCTGCTTTCAACATGTTAACAGTGAATTTTTGTGGGATTGCAGAGGCAGAAAGCAGAGGATGTTCCAGAGGGGATGTTAAAGTAACAGTAATATAATTAGTTATTGGTTTTTATTAGCAGTTGTTCCATTATAGATACAATCCTAATTTTTCACATGCAGGTAAACTCAGTTTCCTGGGCAAGCTTGAGAGGGGACTGTGTTGCTGGTTCACCATCTGAACCAGCCTCCTTTCCTTCTCTGACCTTCCCTGCTCTATCACCAGGCCAGCAGATGTTTGGACTTTGGGGTGACTGTCTGAGGTACGTGATGTTATAAGAAAAGCTGTAGATTTCTGCCTGGTATGGCTTTGTGTTAAGAAAATGAGACAAAAGGGCTAGTAAATTTCATTCAGCCACAGAAGGTGCCTCACAGTTTGAGGTTCAGCTGGTGGACTTCGTGCCACTGGAGGTTGTAAATATGAATGCTGTGCTGGATTGAAAAGGGCCTAGAAAATGTTATGAGCAGTTGTAGCATTTGAAGTAATAAGACAGGCTTAATTAAATCTCATATTTCAGGACATTGGCTAGTCTCTGTAGGGATCAGGAAGGATTTTCCCTTATTCATAAACAGCATTTTGTAATTGGGCAGGTGCATTATGGGGTGTTTTTCTCTAAATCTGAGGCAGTGATTAAATGCCTCTGCTAGGAGCGTGATGCTGGACACGAATGATTGAGTAATGTGGCATGGCAGATTTGTCCTTCCTTTAGATTGTCTACTGCTTTCCCTTGTGATTTTTTATTGTGATTCTTGTGATATTTCATGTTTTTCTAGCTCCTGGATGAAGGTAATGGCATTGAGAATCTTGGCCCTCACCAGTATGCTAATTTTTTAGCTCTTTTATCAGTACAGTAAGGTTTGGAAACTTGACCCAAACTTTTGAAATAGGAGAAAATCCAGGCCATATTTTACTGCATTGTATATTGGTTGCTAATACTGTCCTTGCATGTCCGAACTCAGAGCAGCTACGTAATCTAAAAATGAATCAAGTGGGATAATGCTGCTGACCTTTGAAGTACTCTGAGAGATGGATAAGGTGGTTTGTATGTTCTTCATGGCTGCACTAGTTGCAACTACAAAACCCTTTCTACCCAGACATTGAGTGTTCATGTCATTGGCGGCCTAGAAACCCTTTTTTTTTAGGGGGGTGGTGTGGTTGAGAGATGAATCTAGGTACGAAGCTAGATGTTTATGTATGCCTGCTTAACTCCTACCTGGTGTATGATCCAGCTTCCTGGAGACTTATGTTGCTGCAAAGATCTCCCACATTCTTGAAGTCCTTACTTGGTCATGCAAAGGATACAGACATCTGAAACGGTGGTTTACTTGATGCAGGGCAGACCTAAGTGTTGGATTTTGGCCAGGATGTGCCTGCAGATGCATTCTGTTATCCTGGTGGGAAATGCTGGGGGCACCAGCTGAGAGCTTATCTACCACTGAGTAGAAGACACCTGTAGTTGGCACACCACGTGTTTCTGATGGCTGTGTACAGATGCACAACCTTTTAGAGATTTGTACTTGGAGCAGCCACCAGTTATATCCATCAACCAGCTGCCTGTGGTACCAAGGAATGGGAAAGGTCATTTTACTGGGGTAGGAGAATGTGGAAGAGGATTCGGAGGAAACTTGACCAGCCTGTTGTATCTTGCCTGGTTGAATGAGGTACATTAAAAGCAATCAAATTCCCGTTCTGTATTTGTACAGAAAGGCCAAGATTGCTTTAATTAAGAGACTGTTTTTTTTAGAAGACTTCTCTCTAAAATCCTTTATAAAAGATTTACAAATCACTAAGATTGCTACTAGCTGCAACTAGATCATTGTTCACAGTGAACTAGGAGCAAAAATATGTACAGTATAAAATATGTACAGTACTGGCTTAAGTAAGGAAGGGCCAGCCTCTACCCTGAAGCGCTTACAGTTACTGTCCAGCATATGTATTGGGTGATGCAGGGAATATGAAAATGATCCCCAATTAGTTCAGTGTGGAACCTTCTGATAATGTTTTAATAATATGGACTTGATGCAAAAATTTAGCTTTCTTCTCAATAACTGCTGCTTGTGACAAGTTTAATATGTATTTGTCGAGTATGTTGCAGTACTGGCACATGAGCAGAATGTTAAGGGGTTATGTATGTATGAAAGTGGTTTCACCTGCATGTTGACTTCTAATTACTTTTTTAAATGCTGAACAATGAGGTCTATTCTAAATTAAAATAAGAAGATGGGTTATTCCTCCAGAGTGATAGTGGTAAAAAATTTATTTTGTATTAATTTCTTCTTAACTGTTTGCAAGACAACAACATAGTGAAACATTTAGAAATGTGCAGAAATCAAAACTGCATTGACTTGCTTGGTGCTTGCAGGTCTTTGTGAAGTAAATTTGCAGTGTATAAAAAAATTCTTTGCAGAATTTGCAGAAGCAGTCCAGTGTGCATATACACCTGTGTTTTAGTCAAATTATTTTTAAGGGAAAGTAAGTGAAGAAAAAATATTAATAACGCCCAAAGCCAGTGCAAAATAGTTTCAGTTTCCTGAATAGGGCACCTACATGTGAATCATCATATTTTCACTGTCAGAAGAACTTGAGTGGTTTTTCCTCAGGGTAACAAAGGTACATGTCAACTGTCTGAATACAAAAGCTTAGTGAAGACAGCACACATTTGTTTTTACCATGAGGTAAACTCCCTCAGGTCAACCCCAGGCAGGGGTACAACACTCTTCTTGGCAGGTCACCTCATGGTAAAACTTGTAGTGCCTCATCGTCACTATTTTTTTACCTCGAGGTAGCTGACGTGTGTTAGCTACCCTGCAGTGAAAGTGTAGCCTCTGTCAGCAAGCATCAGCCCTTAGATGCGTACGTGCAGGCCAACACTGTGCTCCTTGACTGTCCCCAGGTGTGACAGCCTGTATCTTTGCCTACCCCATCTCTTTCTTCCTCTCCAGTGCTCTTCATGTCACAGAGTAAGTTCAGCATTCCTCGTGAATTCATTTCAACACACCTCTTTCACCAGATCTGGCTCATAGAAAGTTCTCAGGCTGTCAGAGGGGCCCTTTTAACCAGTTTTGGAAGGATGTAATGTTAGAAATCACCATGTGGTGTGTATTCTGGAGCCCTGAATGTGGCACTGAGATCTCCTTGCATCATGCTTTTCCCCTTGTGGGCTCTTTCTAGGCTCCTCTCCAATCTACTGCTTCTTTAAGCATTCCTGCTGCCTGCAGTTTTACCCTCTTATGCTTGGAGTTTTCTTCTCTACCAGGAAGTAGGGACTTGTTATCTCTCTCTCTCACCTCCCTCTCATTTGCGGAAGGTCCCTTGTTCCTGTGCTAGGAGCTGGGAATACTTTTCCTTCACACCAGTCTTATCTCCCAGGCAGAGCAAAAAGAAGTAAATTACCCAGTTGCCCACAGTTTAACTGTGATGGGGTGAGAAGCAGATGGTTAATAGCAATTGTTATTTTTCTTTTCAGCCATTGCAGGGGGAAATAAAGGTATTGGTTTGGCTGGGGAGAGGTGAGGAATTGCACACATCCTGCACTTTTGTCTTTGGGTGAATGGATTGTCATCAAAATCATATGGTCTGTGCTTTGATTTGTAGAACCTCTCCTGAACACTGGGCTTGCCTGGAGATAACATTCAGAAATTCCCATATTACAGGCAGACAGATGAATGCCCTCAAGCTGAAAGCAAGACCTCGCTTGACTCAGAAAACTAATGTCATTTTCCTGGTATTGTTATTGATGGTAGTGTTATACTCCTGTGTATCTGAACATGACAGCAATTACAGCATGGGTAGGTGCTTATAATCAGCTGTGATAGTGTTTATTTTAGAAGTCAAGTGAATTGCTAGAAACCTGCTTGCTGAATGATTTTATCAGGGAAAACCGTTGCCTTACAGCTATGTAAACTTACAGACAACCAGAAAATGATGCAGTACCAAGGCATCACAACACCTTATATACATTCTGTGTCCGAGGTATGGAGAACCTCTCAATTCAGTTTTTATTTGAGCATGCTGTTTGCTTGCCAACTACTCTTTTTCACTTCTGTCCTAATTTTCTTACCCTTGCTGAGAAATTGTGTTTTCTCATCTCCTCTTCCCCTACAACACAAAATGTCTATTATTCCAGTATACCTCTGCCACCACTCTATGTTCCTGTTATTCTTCAGTATTGGTCATTGTCTTCTGTCACAAAGCTTTAGCTGCAATGGACCAGAGTACTCTGGTCAAGTCTGTGTGACTCTCTGGATGTGACTCTAAGCTCTGCTAAACCTGCCCAAGATCAAACTCTTGATTTATTTGTGAGTTCAGACTTCATATCCCAGGTCCTGTGAGTGATCTCTTCATGTGGGTGGCCTGTGTGCTAAAAGGTTGGGCCTTGCATTTTAATAGCCAAGTCACGTGTGGGCCTTTGGAATCTCAGAAATTTTCCACTTGATAGAAGAAGGGGACTTCAGAAGCACTGCTGTAAGTACTTAGAAATATAGGCTGAGAAAATGTTTCAGTGTGCTGATATGCTACTCTCCTGCTGGCTTTTGGTAAATGATGGCATATTTGTTTGAAATTGCAGTTTGGCATACTTGTGGGTATAGGCTGGTTTTGACCAGGGTTCACTGGTCTGTCAGTAGGAATGGCACAAGGGCTTTGAAAGCTCCAAGATGCAGCTTTAAACTTGCCCCAGTTGCATCAGTCTGCTTTGTCTTTGGTGAATTTTGTATTAGTCCACGTCACAATGAGAGCTTCCTGAGCTTCAGGATGCTGTGAAGGGAACTCTGCCCCTCAGAAATCAGTATGGTAAGGCTTCAGTGCATGTATTGAATGAGTAACTTTTGACTTCCAGGGTTTAAGATGAAAGTCACTGCTTTTGACATAAGTACAATGCTCACACTATTAGAGAATGGTCTCAACAGAGGCAAAATACCATTTTCAGTTGAGAGAAATGGCCAAAAGCTTCCTTTGCCTTTAAGGAGAGCATTTTTTTTTTCACAAGTAGATATGAATTTACGGTTCTTTAACACAAACGACTTACATGAAGGCTTCTGTAAGCAATATGGTGGGTCATTAAAGGTCCACAGAGGAGGCAGTGAGAGGTGACAAGTAGCTGCAGGTGAAAGCCAAGTAGATAAATATAAGGTACTTTGGCACCTGTTTTCTTATCTAACCTTTTAAGATTGTCATTAACAGTTTCCTGTTTATCCTTAAGTTGAAATCTCTGCTCACCTTGAAGAAGCCGATTGTTGGGTGGGAAGACTCATTAGGAATTTCATTTCACTCCATCTCAGCAATTTAGTTGGCACTGAGGTTTTATTCCCAGTTCTGGGTTGAATGGCTGCTTTACTTAACAAAATGTTGCTAAAGCCTGGTATCTTTGGCCATCAGAACTTACTTGCTTTAAAGCTAAAGGTTGTGTGGTTTTTGTTTGTTTTTTTTTTTGTTAATTTTATTTTCTTGTTTTTTGGGGGCCCATTTTAAGATTAAAACCAAGAGCTGCCTCTGGGGGTTTATGGTTAGCTCTTAATATACAAAATTACACACAGTAGGAAATTTGGGGACTTCTCTCTCTTGCTTCAGTGACTGTAGCAGCTTGCCCAGCAATCCTACAGTGACATGTTGTAAGGGTCATGGGTTTGGAGGAGAGCCAGCAGTGGTGTTAGCAAGCAGAATTTCTTACGATTCCACCTTCTTTTTTTCCTTCTTTTAATTATTTATTTAATTATTATTATTTTCACCCAATTGGCCCAGCACAGGCAGCAAAAGTAACATGTCTGTACCCATTTCCTTGTCTGTTTTGTTGGTTACCCACTTTCTTCTCCCCTAGTTCAGGGAAAGTGGGGAAGAAAGGTCTTCCTGTGCCCAGCAGCGCTGCAGGTGTCTGTCCCTCTGAAAGAGTCCCAGCAGTGTGGGCGTGCTGGAAAGAAAAATCCCCAGTGATTTCACCCAGCTTGGCTTGTGGTGGTTACTCACAATGAGGTCATCTTTTTTTTTTTTTTTCCTTTTTATTTTTTTTCAGCTCTGCATGTTTAATGCTACATCTGAGTTTTTGCATATGAGTGAAACTGCAGCTCCAGGACTGATTGAGGGAGTTTTCTCTGCAGAGTAGTTTTGGTGAGTAAACACAGATAAGAGGAAGCTGGGTTAATCCAATAACTCCTCCCTCAAGGGCAGGTGCAGCAATGTGGCTCAAGGTACAGAACAGAGGAAATGCCTTGTTGACACAGGTGATCAGAGCAAAGTGGCCAAAATTGGTATAATGATATTGGTTTGCAATGCACAGCCCTGCTTTCTCAAGGCTACTTATTTTCAGCCCTCCACAGCACATCTCTGTTCTTTCACCTCTGCTTGGTCAGGCATTCTGTTGTGGGTGATTTCCCAGCACTTCATGATCTTGCAGTAGCTGCCTTTGCTACAGTGCAACTGTGCTGTGTTAACCTGTGAGGATTATTAAAATAAACTCTGAGTCATATTTGAGCTGTATGTGGGATAAGATGGTTATCAAGGTTTATTTTTTTCTTATAATTAGGTCTCTTAAACATTGCCTCATTAGATATCTTCTGTGACTGTTGGAAAAGTCCTCAGGGGGCTAGCAGTTGTTTGTTTTCAAGGGAAGTTCACATGATAAATAGCGTACAGAAACTTGCCACTCTGTGAAGGGTCTTTCATTAATGACAATTAACCAGGCATTTTTCTTAAATCCTTGGTTCTTGTCCTGAATTCTCTCCAGCCTTTCCACTGCTATTACAGTTCTGGTATTCTACAGCAAGTAAGAACATAACATTACAACTGTCTGTTCACACATGGGAGATGGGAACTGCATTAAGAGCCCATCAGATAGGAAGATAAGAGGCTGCTTAGGTTCATATGGAGCCACTTCCAAGTTTGGCAAGCTGGACCGGGGTGCCTTGGCCCAGACTGAACTCCTCATCCTATAAGCACTGCTGGTTTTGTAATGGCTCTAAGGAACTCCTTTCCATCGTGTCCTTGAATGTTTATTTAACATCCAGGGTTTCAGGCATGGCCCGCTTTGTCTCTAAGTACTCCTCTCCTTTCTCCATGCTTGAGGGTCTGCCTGGGAAGTAAGCACCAGATGCTTTTCCCTGCTGTGCAGTAGTGTGAGCTTTCTGTGTTGCCTGTCCCCTCACGTGGCTGTCCGCTGGCTTACCTCCGTTTCTCAGTGCCTCTAGGTGATAAGACTGATGCTGTTTAGATATGTTTTTGGGAGGTGTCAGAAATATCCAAGGAGACATAGTTCTTTCTTTAGTCATCTTTTCTTCTAACCCCAATCAGGAAATCTTGCTCTTCAAATTCTACTTCGCCAGTGGTCACCACTGTTCTCACCTCCTCCCGTCTCTGCCCTCACTTCCCCCTCAAAAACAGGAATAACCGCTTGCTGCTCCTGCTCAGAGCTCTTGGTCCTCTGGGTGTGCGGGACACCGCACATGAAGTAGGAACTGCTCAGAGAGAAAAAAAAGGATGTTGCTGGTCATCTGAGGCATACCTCTGCCTTTCTGCTTTCCACTGTTGAATTATCTCTAACTGCCACAAGTTTTAGGTGAGGTCATTAGATAGAGCTAACTGCATAATACGATCTTTCCAGTGACAGCTTTTACAGTCAGATGTTGCAACGTTTTTCCATTTCTTTCTTCATCTTTTTCCTCTTTGTATTCTCTAATATTTTTTTTTTTGCTAATACTGGGGTGTCTAGGAGATACTTTTAGAAAGACTGATGGATCCAGAATGCTCACAAATTTTAGTGGAAATGCTTTTTCTTTTTTCTGCAAATCTGTGCCAAAGGTGCATACATTATTTAATACTTGTCGGTATTCTCCTCAATTCAAGATTTCAGCCATGCAGTCAGGGACAAGGAGCAAACAACGCATGGTGTTTTCTTGTGTCAGAAGCAATGAGTAGTGGCAGAGACCGTGAAGATGGGACTTGTTTCTCTGCATGATTTGATGGATTGATCTGTGATTAATCTGCAAACAGAAAGAAAAAGGAGACGAATAGCAATAAACATGAAATTTGAAGTGCATAATTTGAACTAGCTGAAGCCACAGATTAGCTGTATTTTCAAATTCAGAGACTATTTGGAAAGGTTAAAGCTAGGAGGAGTTCTGGAATAGGCTGCATCAGCAAACTGGTGCATTATTTACTCTGGCAAGGTTTTTAGCGGTAGGGAAAGCTATTCCAGGAGGTGTTAGTCTGGGCATGGTCAGCACTGGCTCAGAGTTTGTATAAAATGCAGATTCAGAAGATTACTGGGCACAGAAGCAGATTTTAGGAGTTGTAAGGCACCTCGGAATATCAGCCTGTTTGACTATTGGATCTGCTGAGACATTCTGTTCTCCTCTCTGGAAAAGAGGAATTGGCCTGTGCTGTGGAATGACTAACAAACTGTCCCTGAGGGCTGGCCAGTTAGGTAGGAAAATGTTATTTACCTTAAAAAAACACAGTGTTTATTACGCACATTTAAGATGCTAATAATAAACTGACAGTGGAGCTCTGCCGTCCTCTCATAACTGTGGTCATCTCTTCTCCACAGTGCGACTGAGTGTCAGCATTTGTCATTTCACCCAAACTACTCATACACTGAAACCAACAATTTGGCCATCATATCTCTCCTGGGAGGTTTGTATGTGAATCATGGAAGAGGTTTTGGGTCTGTGCCACAAGTCATGGGAATTGTGGAAGGAAATTATTATATGCTAGATTTGTTTTATAGTAAACCGTATACTGTCCTAGAATTAGGCCCCTACTTCGCCTTTTCAGGAGCCAAGTCAAGGAGTCCTAATTCAGATGAAATTCCTCTTGCAGTTGGAAAGTTTGGCTGTCCCAAACATAGTTTAAGTTTTCACTTGGCTTCTTGTTTACAGTTTATTTTCTTTCTCTTATATTTTCTCTTTGAATTGAGGCTTGCTCTTTCACATGAAATTCTGTCTTGATTCCTTGAGTGGCTGGTCAGTACTTTTGGTTCTTATTTCTCTTCTCTTTCATGCAATTAAAGATACTTGGTGGAGCATCCTTGCTTCACATCTGGTTCATACATACATTTTTTTTTTTTTTTTTTTCTCCTGCAGTCTCACAGGGGAAGCAGAGGATATGAACATCTTTCTGGGATTGGCAGATACCTGGGGTAGACCCCAATTAAGGCTGGGTTTTAGTACACCCTGCCCCAGGAACTAAGGGCATTCACTACATTGCACACCAGCCAAAGGGCCGGTGAGCCCAGCTACATCAGCACATACATTTGATATGTCCACTTTGAGTAACTCACTGGTAGAAAAAGTAAACTAATAAACCCTGTGCACTGATTTCCAAACTGTAGTAATTTCATTAACATGCTTTAAAAAACACCCCCCCCTCCAAAAAAAACCCAAACAAACCCAAACTCCCCCCAAAACCTCCCAAACTCTGCAGAAAGGAGAGCAAAACTTTGAGGGAGATATTGGGTTCATTCTGCCAGAAATGTGTTGTCTGCAGTATCTCAGGTCAGGTCTTCTGCAGGAAACTAAAATAGTCTGTGGGGAAAAACTTTCAAACCAGCCTAATAGAATGAATATGGCATTTTATTATTTTGTAGAACTTGCTTTTATATATGAAACATAATTAAAAGGGGAATACAATTAAGCTGAAATAGACTGAGGCTGGATAGATTCTCCATAGGAAGTGATGATATCTGGAGCTTAACAAAAACCAACTTGTCTTGTTCATCCAAATGGTATTTTGAGATATGTACTGAGCTTAAAAGAACTAATACTCCATTTGAAAAGAATAAAAGATACTATTTTGGAACTTATTCTTTTCTCAGGCACAGCTGAATAGTGAAACCAAGCTTTTCCACACAGATATATGAGACAGAATTCATACTCCCCCAAATGAGACCTTTACACTTCCACCTGCATATTATGGCTCTAATAAACACGTTATCAGCTCATGAAAATGATGGCAAACAGGTGACTGGAGGATTTGATAAGTCAGCAGCAAAGATTAACAGATTTTTCTCAGGGAAAAGCTGCAAGAGATTCCTTTATTTAAAACAATTGCAGCATGTGAATTTACTGCACTTAAATCATTACTGGCAATTAGTATGTGTCAGAAAGGTTGCAGCTGGCTCCAATTACAGGTAGAGCTTTTAGAAGCTGAACTTAATTGTACGTGTGATAGTGAGAGGCTGAGTAATGCATACCAGCATAATGGTGCTCCCAGTGCAGAAAGGAGGGCAAGATGTTACGAACTGGGGCTTGATTATTTTAACTAGGCCTAGTCCCTTCCTCCTGGGAAATAGCTATTGTAGTGGAAAATTGCTGGGAATGCAGCAGTTCACCTTGCTGAGCTTCTTCGTGTAGTGGGGATAGCTTAGAAACTGTGCAATATATGCAATGCTTCTCCTTTGGTCCTCTGCAGTGGGTTTGCCCGTTATAAGGTCTTGCAAGTCATATCCAACCTGGGCTGCATAATTCTTCTGGAAAGAGGCCAGCTCCCTGCTGCCTCAAAGACCCTGCAGCTGTAGGCAGGGAGTGATTTGCAAGGCTGCCTAGTTTTTTTGATGGGGCACTCCCTCTTGTGTAATTATCATATGTGAAAAACATTTTCCTTGTATGATGGAAGCATGTTGGACTCTGTGTTATAAACATTTTGGACTTACAGCCATGTGCTTAGGATGCTTCTGCTGTAGCCATGTAATCAAGATCTTTCTCCATTGCGCATTGAGCTGTAGCCATGCACCTTCACCCTAGCCATGGACCAAGATAACTTCTTTGTTATTCCAGTTCTCTCTCTGGTTGTGTTTCTTGTCATGTGGCAAAATAGTGATATTTTATTGAATAGAAGACTAGGATGTGTCTCATAATATGTTAGGAATGGGTATCACAGTATGTCGACTACCTTTTCACACTTCCATAAAAAGCAATGGGGTCCACCTTGCCAGAAATTTATCTTCAGTGCTCTTGAAGTTCCAGTTATATCAGTGGTTGGTGTCTCCTCACAAGCTGTGTTGCTTTGCCTAAGTTCCAGTTACAGGAACTTTAAAGTATGGAGGGTATACATTAATATTCACATTGGGGGATTCAGTGCTGCATATATACATGATTTGTGTCCCTGTGTCAAGATGATGCCCTCAGGTGGAGCCCAAGCTTACTGCTGGCTTGTGGAGGGGCTTCTGTACATTTAGTGGAAGAAGGGAGAGGGTGGAAAGCATGCCTCCTTTTTGTCTCTTTCCTTCCCTCTCTCATATATCTATTGGAGGAGAGAAGCTAAAACTTCATGATCCATGTACTGATTAGGCTTAGCTTCTTTTTTCTAAGGTTGTATGCAGACTATTGAATTTTGAAACATTTTGTTGAACAGTTTCAACTGTATGTTGCTACTTCAGCTGAACTTACTCATGTGCTGTGGTATAACTGTATTTATGTCTCCTTGTTTATTAGCTGGCAAACAGCACTTGTGTGGAGGCAGAGAGCTGCAGTGAGCTTGTTCTTGGGATGATGTGTGGAGTGCAAGCATCCTATTGATTCTTTGTATTGCTCATAAACCCATGTTTGATCAGCAGGACATCTACCATGAAACTCATTAGAGTTGCTATTTTGGGAAAGCAGGATGATGTTTCACATAATGTGCTAATGTGAAAAGGATGCCATGCTTGTAAAACTAAACTGAAACTTTGCTGGAGAAGCATTTAGCATTCTAGGAGTGTGCAAAGGCTGTCTTTCAAGTAATTCTTCTGAAATCTTCCCTCTTACAACTTGCCTACTTACATCCAAGTTCCACAAATGTTGCTATAAGGTTGATAATCTGTTTTAAATCCCTAGCTCTTTCCCTAGGATTTTGAACTGGTAATAGTAATAAAGTACTGGGACCTGGGAAAAGAGAGTTTGGGATTCCCAAACTCTTCTGTGTTTATGCGCTTTTCTTTATATCAGCATCAACAGAGGTACTTGCAGCTGTGTAGTCAGATAGGTTAGTTATTTGGAAACAGTGTTAGTTTGTTGTGTGAGGCCTTTGCAAACAGAAACACTGTGCTCTGTCTCTCTGTGATTTGTTAAAAAGCAGCACACCCATTTTTGACACAAGTATATACTGACTTTACAAGAAATGATCTGTCATAAGTCCAATAGCTAATGATCTGTTCTGCCCCATTTTATTGCAGTTCACAGAGTGCCCACAGTGCTGGAAGCTGGTGGCTGGAGTTCCAAAGCAGCACCATGTTCCAAATTAATAACTTTCATAATGCGGTGGTCCATCTAGTGTCATCTCAGCTGGGTTGTGCGCTGTTTGTTGCTGGCAGTTCATGAGGGCTGAAGTGCCAGCACAGAGCATGGAGATCCAAAAGAAATTTTGAATATGTTAAAGCAGCACGTGCTACATTGCTTTCTCAACTGTGTCTCAGCGTCTCAAGATAAAGGCCTGTTGTATGTGCGAGAGGCACATCATGTTTGGACCTGCAGCTTAGTGGAAGGGGTGGGAGTGTTTGGAAGTGAGCTGTTAGCCATTATTGATGCTAAATCTAACATTTTATTCTGCTTAACTGCACAAAGAAGTGGACTTCAGCATTGCTGGGCCCAGACAGGAGCTTTAAAAAATGGGAAAGATGTGAATCAGTGCTCACAGGGCATGCATCTTGATACAGAGAAAATGTCAACTATATGTCAACTATAACGATTTATCTTGTGAGAATTCTCAGTATGTTCTCTAGCTGTACTCTATTTTTTTTTCTCTATGTATCATGCACCTCAGTAATTTTCCATTGCTACTGTTACAAAGCCATCAAACTTAGCATTACTTAAATCTAATTCTAAAGGTTTCTATATTCCATTTTGTGATTTTGTGCCCCCTTGTTTCAATCTCTTCTCACACACTCTCTGGAGAACACCAGAAGGTTAGGGCAGGGCTGTCTGGTCTGGGATACTGTAGGGTCATAAAGCTATTCAACTGTCACCTCCCTGTGAGTGCCCTGTTGGCATTGTCTTAGGCCTGTGAGCAGCCTTCAACCTCTTTGGTAGATTCAGTGCTTATAGCTCAATGTAGTTCCTGAAGCACTCCACACACACCAGAAACAGCTCCTTCTGTTTTCTTTAAATTAAAGCAGAGATACTTGATCTAGTAAAGTAATTGCTGGGATGGTTTTGCCTTTTAAAAAACAAAGCATTACCATTAATGCAAATTTAAACAAATGTAACACTGCTCTTAATGGGAACTGCCATGGGGTATGCAAGAAAGTTCATGTCATGAGCAGACCAGGCTGCTAATAGGCTGTCTCAAGTCTTGCTGGCCACATCTTCTCTTTAAGAACTCCAAGAACCGTACAGATGTCTTTTAATTATACTTCAACAGCTAAATACCCTGCTTGCTTTGTGGGAATAACTTCCATCTTGGGCAATTCACTGTGAAGAATGGCAGTTGCAAATAGATTCCTCTCCCTTCGTGGATTTATTTCATGGAAAAAGGTTATGGGGGAGTAAAGTTCTGGGGAAGTAAATCCAGCCTCACACATGGGACATATTCTTTCATGTGTAGGCCTCCAGCAATTTGTTCTCTCACAGCTCATGTATTAGAAGAACTTGGGAGCAGTACAAGAAACTTAGAGATGCAACATTACAGTACTAAATAAGGAAACTCCTTGTCTTTCTTTAGTTTTGAATCTGTCTTAAATGCTTTTTTTTTTGTCTTTGGTCATTGTAGTCATATCGCTTACCAGCATTGCCTGTACAGATATGCTGGGGACTTTTTTGTGGTCCTGTTAGTTGACTGTCCTGGTGCATAGCTTTTTGGCTTTCGGGGCTCCTGTACAGTATGCCATACAACAGCAATAGGGGTAACTAAATAGAGAAGTGTAGTGGCATATGTAAATTACTTTCAAGTTCTTCAGTGAAAAGCACTTTCCGAATGGAAATGATTTTTATTATTATTATTGACTTCAACTGCAGTCCATTTATGCCTCTGGACAATGGATACCAACAAGAGAGCTTTTCTTCCCTGTAGCAGTCCTAGCTCTGTGAAGTTACTCTTTGCTCCAAAGACTCTTAAGTTCCTTGCATGGTTCTTCTTCCTCTCTCTTTGCCCACTCCCAATTGAGACTGTCTAGAACAACTTTATTTCTAAGGGTTTGCATTACATTCTTGATTATAGCTTGTGTGTGAAAGAAAAGGCTTTAAAACGTGACTTTGTTGGGCTGCAATCTTTTTTGAAAAAGTGAGAGCTCTGCTGACAAGGCCTGAGGATCCTTGCACTCTGGGAACAGCACTGGTTACTGCAGAACTCAGGATGAAAATGGGGAGTCAGCAATACTTGAGGTCACTTTATTTCTTTTTGTCCCCACTGAACACAGCAGCAATTGAAATGAATTTTACTTGCAAAGAAGCCTCCTTTTATTTCTGTTTGACTTTTAATAACCTGCCTTGTCTGCCCTCATGACTCAAGCTGTGGCAGCATGGAGTCCCCCAATGGCTCAGGTGGCATTTTGAAAGCCATGGGACATGTCTTTCTTCCTTGAAAATCTGTCTAGTGAAAAAGCAGTTTCTTATTTTCACAGGTTTGTTGTTCCCCTGTGTGGGAGGCAGTCCCTATTTCGTTTCCTCCACTGCCATTCTCATCCCCCATATTTCCTTTACAATGTCTTCTCTGTGTCTGGGCATCAATAGCTGTGCTTCACCCTCCTCAAGGCTCCGACTGGTGGGGATTTGCCTTAACAGCCAGTCCTTTCGTAGCAGAGCTTTTTCTAAGACCCCTTGCTCCCTTGGGAGAGGCTGTCAGCCCACACAGCTTGTCCTGAACAAGGGAATATTTGAAGGTTTTACTTAACTCTCTTTCACATTTTTTCACAGATTAGTATTTTTTTAAACCCTGTTATGTTGTTTTAATTGAGTCTTGCCACCAAAACAAATGAACATTGTGTCACCACATCTCAGTTCCTTTCATACAGCCGCAGCTGAGAAAGTTTGGAGATGGTGCTACCTGCAGAAATGTTGAAGCCAATGCTATGTATAATCGTGATGGATTGCATTCAAACTGCTCCATACATAAATCTGGTCACACCAGAACAAGAACTGTGGAAAGTATATAACGTTAATGTATACTCATTACATTCCTCCTTTCACAGGCTCCAAGGCTGTCAGGCTGTCAGGGGGGTAGGGAACTTGGAGTAATGAGGAGTTAGATTTAAACATTTTACTAGAAATCATTACAGTTCTTCATCAAAAGGGGAATGCCCTTTAAAAAACAGTGCTTCTGTGATGTACAATGGCTCCTAAGAGGTAATGAGTTCTACATTTGTTGTCTTTTTATTGGTTGCAAAGAAGTTTTTCTCATTTTGTAAGTTTATTGAAAAAGGCAAGATTTAAAAAAACAACACCTTGCAAACTCTGCTTAAAATTTATAGCACACCTTTCTACTCCCTTTGAAACAAAAGACAAATTTCCTACGGATTTTATCAGGAACAGTGTAAAGCCCTAAAAAGATAAGTAATGTTCTTTATACCTCATGTGGAAGTGTGTCATTGGGTTCCTCCCTGGATGGTTTTGGCTGTATCTTTACAAGCATAAACCAAGGACCGAATTTGGCCCTGCAGTTAACGTTTTGCTTATTCAATTCACATAACCTCTACTCAAAATGAAGGGCTCACTGGCCCACAGAGTGGGGAGGAGGAGTATAGAGCAGGCAGCCATGCAAGGTAGCATGTCTCCCTCCATGGCTAGGAGTAGCCACACAAATCAGTACCTGGAGTGATATTTTTGAGCTCCCATGCCTTACACTGGTGCTTCTGTCTCTCATTTCACTCATCTTTCAGAGCTGCTGAGCAGTCAGTGCCCCTTAAAGTCCTTCTCTCTTTTTTCAGGGGCGTTAAGTGTGGGTTCAGTCATGTAACTTAAGTCCTAGATCTAAAACCTTTGCTGAGGAGCTTGGCTGGCTCAGGTGGAGGATGCCATGTTCCATCAGGTATTTTTTGGAGAAGAGTATTGCTTTAATATCCAGCTCAAAAAGAGGGAATTTCCTTTCCCAGCAGACTGAGCAGGTAGGTCTGTTGCTGATCACCCTGTATGTGGTTTATGTAACTGTTTTTTTGCGTGCCGAAGGCCCTAGCTGGTGATAGGGCTGCCAGGCTCCATTGCCAGCAGTGTGCTGGTGGCTCTAAGGCTTCTGTCTGACTTCCTACAGCTGCAAATGCTACAAGCACTGATTTCACAATGCCTGGGACACAACCGGTGGGATGAAGGAGAGTGGGTTTTAACTGAATTTGGGCAGTGAGAGTGGCTGTCAGGAAGGCTGACTTTCTGCAGAAGGGAAAGCAGCTCATCACAGAAGAGCTGCCCCTACTTTTCATTAACAAAGCTCACTGCCCTTGCCGAGTCTATTGTTGTTTTTTCATGCCCTGAACTGTTTCTTTACCAAATCTAGGGTTTTTTTTGTTTGTTTGTTTGTTTTTTTGTTTTTTTTACTTTGCATTTGCCACTTATATGTGATTTGGCGTGGCGATTCATGGCTCTGTTACCGTAAGACTGAATTCCTGCAATGGAGGATGAGGACGGAGGCAAGTTGGAGACTCAGCTTGTGCAAATATGACACCTTTGTATCCTTGTGAAGATGAGCCACTACCACCCCAAGCATTGACGTTCTGCTTGGCTCCCAGGATATTGGCTGTGGTCTGGCTCATCAGAGCCGTGTGTTAGTTACTACCACCCTTGATTCACTACAGCCAAGCCTTTAAGGCCAGGTCCTGCTCATGAAAGCTCCTGTATAGGTACCTTTGTCCTGTGATTCATACAGCTGTATTTGCATGCAGTTATATTCCTTCCTCTGAGTTCAGCCACGGCTTGCCAGTCAGCATGCTGTTGTTACGTTAATAGTAGATGCCAGGCCCCTCGGTGTTGCTTATTGTTCTGCTGAGGTTTGGTTTTGAGAAATGCTATCCGCCTCCCACTTCAGCTAAAGCAAAAGGCAGTGTTCTATGCAGAGAGAGAGAATTCTATGGTCCCTCATGGACCATAGTTATAAATAATATTTGCAGTTATAAGTAAACATGGAAAATTCAAGCATATTCAGCTTTTTATGTTCCTTGACGCTCTAGTTTTGTCTCCAGTCAAGAATAGGTATTTTCACTGCTGAAACCCTCAGAGGCTGCTTTCTGGTGTGAGCGTTCTCTTGGTGATTCACTTCTCTGGGCTCCTAAGCAGTTGGTTTGCTCAAGGTGGTGTAGCTGTTATTATCCTTGAGAGTAACACACAGGTCAGGCTGATGTAGATAACAAAGCAGACACTGTTTAAAAAAAAAAACCTCAGTTCTGAGAGCCAGTGTTGTTAATCCTTGATCTTCACTGCCTTCCTGCAAACTTGACAGTGTGCTTCAAGGATAGACTGCTGGTATTTTCAGTTTTAACTAACAGGCAGTCATACTGTGGGATACATATTGAGATATCGTTAGGATCAGAATTCCTAAACTGTGTTATAATCTTACCTGGGATCACATCTGAGATTTCCCAGTCAGCACAGGACTCCCTCAGATCCGATAGCAGTCAAAGCTCAAGTTGGCAATCACAGAAAACAGGAAGAATTTGAAACTGGGATCAGAGTTGGTGATGTAATTTTGTCTTTAACAATAATGGATATCTCAGGGATTTGCTGATGCTTTGACTTCTTTTTTAAAGGTGGGCCTAGATATGAAGGCTGTTTCCAACTTTTTCTGATTCCTCATGGTAATTATATTCAACTCAGTTCTACAAGGGCAAATGGTACGGAAGAGCCCAGGCAGAAGACAGATGTAAGTAGTACAAAACAAATACACATCATGTTACAAGACCGTATGGGCAGGTTCAGCCTTTCCTAAATGTGGGGGCTGCACCCTCACAGAGCCTCTGCCACATCCCGTCAAATGAACAGTGCTTCATCTTCTAGTGCTGGGGAGAAAAATGTCCCCTTGTGGTGCACTCTAGTGAAACTGTATCTGTAGGACAGACTGAATTTGTTATGTGCATGTTGGGAAAATGAGGTAAAGAAAGTGAAAGAGATTATAAACATAAAAAAATGTGCACATTTATTTTCAACCCAGCATGCTACATGTAGCGCTGTCAGGTTAATTGGTAGTCGACTGCATGACTCCAGGCTCAATTCAAATCCTGAAATTCGAAGACAGCAGAGGTTTTTTTTTAAACTCACTGAGTCTCTCTAAAGACTGAATTTTGGGTGCATTTGAAATTGATTTCAGATCTGACACTTGCAATAAAAACATGTATTATACGGTGGAGATTTGATTTGTGAGATGAAGCTCAATCTGTGGCATAACACAGAGCCTTGGGTGGCATGGTTTAGTGGGAGGTGTCCCTGCCCATGTCAGAGGGGCTGGAACTAGATGATCTTAAGGTCCTTTCCAACCCTAACTATTCTATGATTCTGTGATTCTATGATTCTATAAATTGATAATGGACCAGCACACACAATGCTTGTTGTTCCAAAATCAAAGCAGATACACAAGGGTGAGAATGAAGATGTGGAAAAGTTGAATGCAGTCTCAGGCTTTTCCCATAGGTAAGAACAAATCCCTTGAAGCCTCTCCCTTTCTAATTTTAGTGATAGAGTTGGTGCTTTTGCAGGAATTTATAATTGCTGATGATTTCTTTACTCAGAACTTGCGTGACTTGTTTAAACAGCATTGCAGTTCTGGAGTTCTTTTGTAACATCTTAGGAGGGTACAAAAGTAATGTAAGACAGACTAGGCCTGACCCCAGGGGAGTTGATACGGGTTCAAAAAGTCTTATTTGCTCATTCTTTCTGCAACTCAAGGACAGCCATCATGTTTTGCACCTGGAGTACTACTTTGTCCAAGGCACAAGTTGTCCCCAAATACTGCTTTCCGTCTTCATGTCGTTCTATGGGTCTGAAAAGATCTACATGGGTTACACATGTATATTCTCTGAAAGGATGTCCTTGTTTTTCCTGTCACTGCCATAAATGCTCCCCTAAAGGTCATGCAATATAGAACAGGAAAGTATTGTACTTCTGGAAGTGGAACATCTATATACTTCCCTTGCAGCACGACAGGTTAAAGCCAACATGATTTTAATTGCCTGTAATATCCTTGTTGAAAAGCTAGTGGATTTCTGGAACAGAAGCATACTGCAGAAAGTCTGTACAAGTTTAATCCCCTGATCTGCACAGACTGTCAGGGTGCTTTTGAGCAAGTTAGTTGGTCTCCATGTAACTCAGTATCTTATGAGTACAGCTAAAATGAGAACACTTCCCTATGACCCTTTTATGGTGAGAATTGCATTAAAGACTGTAAAATACTTGTAGTCTGCAATGGTCAAGCCATGTGTACCATTAAAGTAGCTGTTAAAATACTTGAATAAACAATCTGACCAGAAGAGCCTCTCCATGAGGTATTGCAGCCATTGCTTTGTCTTCCTTTGCCAGCATGCTGTACTGCCTTGTATGTCACTGTTAATCATTTCCCTTCCTGAAAGGATTTGTTGAAGGAGCACTGTTTTACTCCACTTCAGACAGTGCAGGTTGGCTAAAATCCCTGGGAATGCTCATCACAGACAGTCAGCTTTGAGATGATGCAAATACCTCATGGGGACCTGCTAGCCAGAGGAACTTGGTACTTGGGCGTTAACTGAAGATTGTCAGGGCTTCTGTACCATCCTAGATCAGCACACTTCATTGTAGTTCTCTGCATACTGCATCTTGCATCAGATCTGTCCCATTAAATCAGTGGAATTATTTAAATAAATTATTTTTATTAATTTATTATATGAAAAATTTTCGAGCAAATTCCTTTGATGTGTGATATCCTAATCACACCCGCAGGGCATTAGCAGGCACAAGGCACATCTGAGTGTCTCTAATTCCCTAGTGGTGTGATTATATCTCATAATATTCACAACCCCCTGGAGCTTCTTTGCTAGTATAAATAAATCAATTATTTAAGTCAAATACTTTGATCATTAGAAGCTGCCAGTGCGTGCTTGAATGCCTGAGCTGTGTGATTCACCAGGAATGATCTTGCTTCTCAAAATGCTGAGCAGCTGAGCCGAGTGCTACCAGCACTTCATTTCAATCTGCTTTATAAATTAGATTAGAAGTCAGTTTCCAATACTTCATTCTGGATAGCAAAGAAGGGAGAACTTTAGAGGGGTGGAATTGTGAGATATCGCTGCCAACAGATCCTTTTATCATTTAACACTGCTGTCATAGGTTAAATTTGAGCTACTGTTCATATTAACTAATAGCTATTATAGTGAAAACTGACACAGGGATTCTAGCTAATGCACCATGAACCTGGTTCACACACACCGCATCATATTATCTATTATTTGCACATATGGATGGAAAGAAGTTTTGAGTCACTTGGGATATATGGTAAATTATCATTTTATATTATATTAATGAAGTGCTAATTGCTCCTTGCAACCTTTTTTTATGCAAATTGAGTGGGTCCTATTTGCATTGTCATGTAACCACTGTATTACCTTGCAGCACTTTCATTAGGCTGAGGCAGCACAGAGTTCATCAAGGAAAAATAGTAATTGTGAGATAATTAGTTGTGAAACTAATACTGTTTAAAGTAGAACAGAAATAATTCAGTTGACCTTGGTTTGGCTTGGGAATATTTTTTACTAATAGGTTTAAAAAATATCTTTCATTCTGCGTATGTTAAACTGACATCTTACATACACAGCTCCCTGCTCCAATATTTTCTTTTTCAGTTCCTGTTTGTCAAGGGGTTTCGCATCTTCTAATGAAACATGAAACTTAGTTGAAAAAAAAAGAGTTGTTTATTGCTGGCCGTTTATCTCTAAAGTGAATCACAAGTCTGGAACTCTGTGAAATTGTGAAATAGGAAAATTTCTCTAAAGCTATTGAATTTGCAGGTGTCCAAACAGCAGCAAAGTCTGTAAAAGAATGTAAGAAACGTTAAGGATGATACAGTCTTAATTATTTGCAGACTCTTGTTAACTATCACAGATAAAATTCTCCATAAGAGTAAAATGTAGTACGTGTTATTTTCAGCCAAGACAGGCATTCTGAGGGAGAGGTAAGAAGTGGGAAAAAATGAGGGGAAAAAAAATTGAAAAGTAGTTTCATGCTAACTCTGGGTTGTTTCCATGATTGTGGAAGAAGCATGATTAATTTCTGAAGCCTCTGTGGGCAAGGTGTCCAGACAAAATGACATAAATCTACATTAGAGGATTTAAATGCTTTTGCCAAGAAAAAAGTGAGCTGAACTTTAGGTAGCACAGCCCTTTGCCAGTCAAGTCAACCAGATTTAGGGCCTGCACCTTTTCTTTTTCAGTGAAGTATTGGATACGGACAGATTGCAAGTTACAGCCAAAGGCGGTATGACAGCTTTATTGCTGTTGCATGGGCAACATATTGTCTTTGATTGGGAAATAAGCTGTGGACTTACAGAAAGGTTTGTACAAAGAAATGCCTTCAGATATTTGTATTATTAAAACAAAGGTTGTTAATACAGATTGATTAGTATCTTCATTCTCTTTCTTTTGGCTGTGTATGCCAATGCATTTGTGTAAACATAGACCATATTTATTATAAGGTAGTCCCAGCTTTAGAGCAAACTGAATGTAGAAACTGTGCCTAATATAGTCTGTCACAGAATATAGTTTCAATTGTCCACAGTGTGTGTGTGTGGAATTGGAATTCACACCTCACACAGACGTAATGAATGTAAAAGCAATTGCGTAGGACATTTTCCCGGTGGGCATGAAGCAGTGCAGCAAGTAAACACCTTCTTTGCTGGTTTAAGAGTCTTAGCAGCAGCAGCAGCTCAGCATTTTTTTCAGACCCGAAGTCTAGATAGGGCCTTTTGAAATTGCTTTGTTTTGCTCTGTATGTGATCCTGGCTGATGTAAAAAATGCAGATCGTCTGGATTTCAGATGTATTCTGTCCACCCAGGGGCCAAACCAGAAATACTTGATTATGGTGCTATTTGCATCTGATTTGTTCTGAACCGGAGGAATTGTATAGGTGAGCTGGACAGAACTTGCTTAGTGACATCATCTGCTTTGTGCTTTTACAAAATGCTTTGCACCCTGTCTACAGAAGCTTACACTTGGTGAAGTCTCCGTGGGGAGAAATATTTTTTTTTTTTTCCTTTTCTGTCTTAAAAATACATTGCAGCTCTTCCTGTCGCATTCTGGGAGACTTCAGTAGATGGTTGTGAGAACACAAATATTATTTTATTGGTAAAGCCTGAATGCTTCAGCAAAGTCTTACCTGGCAGCAGTGCACTGAAGCTTGCAGTATAGTGTGCGTCAGAGCTGAAGTTTTAATGGGCTTGTTAGTTGCCACAATAAATGTGGACCCTGCGGGGGATTGTTTACTGTATGTAAGAAGATGAGGAGGTCCTGGGTGTGGACAGGAGAAAAGGGCAATGTGGCAACCTCAAGAATTTTATGGGTTTCTGTTAAACAAACAGCTGCGGTAACATCAGGAGGTTATCAGGAGCCTGAGGAGATCCAAGAGCAAAGCTCTGGTACATAGAGGAATCAGATGCACAAACATTCTTCCTTGCTGACAGGTAGGGCTGCACTGGTATATTTTTCTGCTAGTCCAAATGAGTCCGGGAGAGGAGTTGAGTAGAAAAAGGAACTTTTGGTAAATGAGGAAGGCTGCTTCTTGCTTCACAAGCCACTTCCTGTGTTACATGCTCATCTCTTTTCCAGGCATTGCTGACAGGAGTCCTTGCTGAGCTCTGGAGGGTGACACTGGGCTATGAAGCTTTTAAACTCTAGTTGAGAGTGTAGTTTAAGCTCATGGCTACCAAAAGTCATTAACATATGGCACAGTGTTTGGTGGCCTGTGGGAAATTAGTTCAACTTCATTACAATTCCCTACAATTACTTTATCTGGCTGAAAAGACACCCCAGATTTCCTCAATTGGCACATTTTTTTTCTGTGCCTGCAGAAATAAAGGGCCCTGAGTGAATGTGAAGCAAAGGCAGCAAATGTGTGCCAAGAGGGGGGACTGCAAATCAGACTTGGAAGACATCTTGTTGTGATGGCATGGAGACTTCATTTCTGTTGCTGAGTACATATCTCTTCTTTTTCTTAAAAAAAAAAGAAAAAAGAAAAAAGAAAAGAACTCTTCCTTCTATGGGCCGATGAGTAAGAAACTTTTCAGACACCTAAAATGAGTAATGTGAAAAATTAATAGTTTGGAGTCCAAAGCAAAGTTTGTGTGACCTCGGAAAGGGAGGCGGGGAGAGAGAGAATGAGCCTTTAAGGGAATGACAAGAATCTAAAAATATTGATTTCAATTTGCCATGGGAGGGAGCAGGAGAAACAAGCCATTGGAACAAGTTCTTGAAGCATCCCACTAGCTGGAATGTCAAGCAGCAGAGTGAAAACAAACATTTCTATAAGGTTTGCCTTCCCAGGAAAGATTAAGTCCAGTTCCTCTTGCCTTGCATGCTGTCCCTGGAAGTATCTGGTCCTGCTTGAAACAGCAAAGAAGGGAGGACTTTCAATGCACTGATCTAGTACTGGTGGTTTGGGAAAAAGGGGAAAAACTATTGAGGGTATCTTACTTTGGGAGGGGGAGTCCAGGCTTCAGCAGTGTCCAGCTTGACCCCTTATGAAGCGCTGTGCTTGGCCTCTGGGGCTGGAGAAAGAAGAGGGTACAGCTGTGCTCTGTGCAGAAACCCAAGGCAGACACTTGACTTCATCAGAGCTCTTCTAGGGGTGCATGCATCAGGCAGCCTCTGCCTTTACTCAGAAGTCCTCAATGCAGATTTCATGAGGCATCCTGAGCCCACCTGATTCAGTTCTGTGTTTTGTGTGATTACTGTCCAATCACTGTCTCAGAAATACTGCTTCTGCTTTTGGAGCCCCAGTAAACCCAGCCTTACACAGCTCACCTTTCCCTTGAGAGGGAAGAGTACAGTGTGCACACGTGTCTCCAACTGGCCAGGCAAGAAGGAAGCTTTGATATTTGACTTGACTTTTTCCTCTTTAATAAACAGTCTAAGCAAAATCACAGTCCCTGTAGCTTTGTGTCTTTGAGAATGATGGAGTGACTGAAATAAAATGATAAAATTGAAATTTGGAAATGGAAACGGCTTAAAATCAATGCATCTGAAGGTGACTGGGCTATTAACATAAGATGAACTTTCTTGTGACCTATATGCATGCAAAGATTGACACCTATACAGGATCAAAGGAGCTTATGAAAGGCTAGAGTACAGGAGAGGAAATTGAAAATGTGTAGGTTGTCGATCTCAAGAGTGGCTTTTATTAGTTATTGTACATAATAACTATTGTGTCAGAAATGAAAGGGATTAACTCTTACCCAAGGTGCTGCACCTGAGCAAATATTGTCTTGCCTGGGTGATATTTGCGCCAATACAAAGAAGACCTGGTATGAGGCTATGCACTGCTTAAGTCTCACTTAAGTCTTCAAAATGAGGATTATGCAGGATTTTAGTGGTACAAAAATATGAGGACAAATTTCAACCCTTACATTACTGCAGTGTATGTCCCCAGGGCTTCTAGAGTAATGTAGAGTCTCACCAGGACACATCAAAGCAGTTGGAAAGTATTTTCTCTGCAGACAGACCACTTTCCAGATATGGGAGTTTCTCATGTCACTGAAGAGAAGCTCTTGAAGAACTATTAGAGAGAAACTAACTGGGTAAGTGGGTTTTAATGGCTGAATGTTTTATTCTCTGCTGGATTTTCCAAAGGCTCAAGCTCTTTGGTCTAAGTGAGCAAACGGGAATGTTTCGCTGTGGTCAGTAGGTTTTTCTGAGAAATACTGTAAATATGGGACTGCATTTGACAGTTTGTTTTTGGAAGTGTGAATAGAAAACAGTCAAAATTCCAGAATAAAAGTAGCAAACATTTTAAGGCCAGAGGAAGAAAATTCTAAGTCTGGAGGACAAAGGAAATATTTTTCATGCTGAATCCTTCTGACTAGATCTGCTTTCAGCAGATGATACCCACCTTTCAAACGCACTCTTTACATCTGTACAGTTTGCACACCTCTTGCTAAATATTTTCCTGTGTGTGAAAGAATGGTGAAATGGTTTCACAAGAACACAGCCCATTTACTGACAGCCATTCCCATATTTAATTGTCTGTCTTCAGTGATAAGGCATGCCTGTGTAATCAGGACTGTAACCACCAGAGGGGACAGGAGTAGGATATAATCTTGTATACGCAGTATTTTGAGAAAAGACTTTCTTAGTTCTTTGGGGGATTCCCATATTTATTATGTCTGCCCTTCGTCCTGCCACAGCATAGGCTGAAGGGTAAAGAAATGGGGAACCTGATGGTGTCTTTCTGTAAAGCTGCCCCTCCTGTGTTCCCTGTTTTCAGGGATACCTTGTAGAGATGCCTGTGTTTTTTCCATGTATGTTCCAAGACACGGAGAGTAATATGGGGTCTGAGCGGCTTGGGGATATTTTCATATAAAACTGTTCCTTCCAAGAGGATGTTTGAAACTGCTTTGAAAATGCAATGTTTCTGAGGGACTTGTGTCATCTGTGACCTTCACTATAATTTCCATGTCATAAAAATATTTTTCTTCCCTATAAAGCTAATATTGAGCATCGAGCCTTTGCTGTATGACTGACTTACTAGAGCTACTGCTTAGTTTGAAGGATCATTTTGCACCATTTCCCCCCCCCCTTAAATGCTTTGTGACCCAAATGTACTCTGATGTGATTTCATTAGATTCGTTTGTCCTGCACTCCCCTCCTCCCCTTTCAATTTGATCTTACACATATAACTGTAAGCAGTATATTTTTATACTTGTATTGGTATAGTGGTTGTGTTCTGATTTGAGACAAGGAAGTACAAAATGAAATATAATCCTTTGTAAGTAAGTAGATTCAGTTCTAAGTAACCTGAAGGTGACTATTGATCTGAGGAAGCCAGGTCAATGCTGGTTTAGGTAAAATGATCATAGGTCTTTCCCCAGTTGCATGTTTGGTTCCCTACCTTCCTGTCAGTCCACAGTAGAGTACCAGAGCAAAGATTGTTCCTCCTGGTGAAATGATATCTAATTCACTAGATTTAAATAGTACTGCAATCAGCATGTTTATAGCTAGAGGTAATTATATCGAGTTCGTTGGCTGATAAATTGATCTCATCTGCTGCTGTGTGTCTGTGGATGTTGTGTTTCTTCTGTTGCTCTGACCAATATCTGGTGATCACAGCTAGATTACAACTGCTTTTGCTTCATAGCCTTTACTGGCAAAACCTTGGGCTTGTATCTTGCTCTTTTGATTAGCTGATAATCCATAACAACAGTATTTACAAGTGAGAAGGAACAGAATTGCTTTGCATGCCAAAAGTCCTGTGTTCTTCTCTGACATATGAGGAGGCCATAGAGTGTTGATGGGCTCCTCTACCCTTCAGCTAATATTTCCCTAGTGTAGGAACACTGCAAAGCAGTTTGTTGTTCTCACAGGATCCCTGTGAGGTTGGCAGTACTGCTGTCACCATTTTGCAGATGAGGGAATTTTTGGCAAAACAAAATCAAATGACATAACCGGCATTCCTCTAATATATATCAGATGGTGATGTATAGAATGTGGGAATTCTGCGTTGTAGCACGATACCTCCTTCCCAAGGCTTTGCATTTTTCTTCATTTCTCTCTAGTCAGAATTGCTTTGTCATCTGCTCCAGATTAATTTCTGTAGGTTTTCTCTAATTTCCCAAATAAAAATGTTGGAATGCTGTTGTGTCATGTTTACAATGTACATGGAGGTGGAGGGAAGTTTTGGAGGAGTCAGATCACGGATGTTAAAGCTTGACCATGTGAGGCTGTGACTGAGCTGTGAGTAAGCACAGGCCAGGCAAGAACCTTTGTGTGCTAGGTGTGTATCTAGGGAGTCTTTCCTTTCCATGGTCAACAAGTTTTGGAAAGGATGGTTTTCCCTTGGTGTGTTTTTAGACATCAAGGCAGAAGTAGAGGAATATCCATTTTTTATTATTGGAGGGAAAAAAGTGCATTTAGATTTTTGCTTTGTCCAACTTGCTCACACTTTGAAGAGAAGGGAAAAGTGGGAGAAAAAAACAGGGGAGACAGAGAGAGAGCGTCAGAATTTTTTTTTGTCTTATTTCTAGAAAAAAACATCACTAGTGAGCTTACTCGTATGGCATTTTCAGTGGAAATACAGTATTTCTGCTGGACAAAATGCAAGAATGTTTTATCTCATGGAATTTCCCACTCAGGAATGGAACAGTTCTTCGTACTGCCACGGCTGCCTCAGCTCCTAATATGGATTTAGCAAGTAGCTCAAAAATACCCATCAGGACCCAAAGACGTAGTTGCTATGGTGGTATTTGAAAACCTTAAAGGGGCATACCCAAAAATGTCAGGAAAACACTTTGCTATAAAAATTGTTGGTTGCAAAATAGGAAAGATCCTACATTTTGCCACTGAGTTATTAGCCATTTGTTTTGATTTCTGTCACAGCAAGTTCTGCCTTGAATATGCTGTGAAATTTGTTTTAGTTTGGTTTTGTGTGCACTGAGCCCAAGCAAAAGCCTTCTGTGAGAGTGTCAGTGCCATTTTGCTCTAAGAGATTGTAGCTTTCAGCTTGATGCTGTCTTGTAATGACACTACTCTTGCTCATCCTTGTTTTGATGTTCTTTTGATGTAAAATGCATTTTCTGAATGAATAGGTTTGCTCCCTGTTTATAATTCAAATTGCTAAAGCCTATTTTCACTGACTTCTTAATTATGCAGCATTTAAATCCAGAGTTCATTTTCTTTCAAAAGAATCCTCAGAGGGCTATTAAATACCAGGATAGTACTTTTGGTTCAGGAAGTCCTTGAATCACAGAGCTGCAGGAGAGTGTACTGAGGAAGTAATACTGCAAGCTTACCCTGATCTTACATTTTTTCCTAAGTTTGTGCCGTTGGTTAGTGCTGGAGGCATGATGGATCTGTGGTCTCACCTGGTACAGCTCTTTCATGTCCTTCTACAAACTAAATGTATATATGTCGTCATTCCTCATGCCTTTTTTTGGATGTCGCTTACCACATTTCTTATTCTGCAACTGGAAGTCACTTATGGAAAGGTAAGCATATTTTAGGGTAATATCCTAGCAGAAGTCCCAGAATATATCTCTGTTGGTAGCCTGGACAGGGCCAGGAGCTGTGGCATGTTGTGACCTGTGGTGTTTAACTGTTAGCACGTTCCCTTGCCTGGTTTTGTCTGCACCAGGCAGCACTCTCTGCAGTGGTGTCAGGATATGGGTTAAGGCATCAGCGTGAACCAGGGACTACTCCAAGCTGGCAGATATGGATGAGGACTCCTCTTTGGAGAGTGAGCAGAAGGACAGAGTTTAGCCATATGGACATTGGCTTTGCCATAAAACTTGTGCTCAGGGGCAGGAAATTGGCCCTGGACTGCTTTATTTTCTATTCCAAGGCAGGCCTGTTGATTTCTGTGCTGTGGTGCCAGGCCCTAAGACAGAATGCATTTACAGCTCTCTGTATACAGGACATAATTTTAATGCTTGGCTCCCACTGCAAAATATGTCACAGCAAACTTCAAGAGGATTGTTTATGTCCCCAGAACCTTAGGCTGGAATAATGACTCTAATTTATTTATGCACACTTTGACAGCTTGTTATGTTTTATTCCATAAAGCTAAATGTGGTTGCTACACATTGGAGTTATTGCTACTGTGTAATGATACCAGGGAGAGACAGGGATTTTTGTCTCTGAGCACAGAAGATCTTTTCCACCCTCTAAGGATTTAAAGCCACTGTCCTTGTGTCTGCATATCTGTTTGAGAAAGGACAGTGGAACTGAGGGGTGATGTGGCCTAGCTGCATAACTGAACAGGAAGAGATCAACTCTACATCAAAAGTGAATTGTACAATCGTCATAGAATCGTTGGATGGTTTGGGTTGGAAGAGATCTTAACAATCACCTAGTTCCACCCCCACTACCATGGCCAGGGACACCTTCCTCTAAACCAGGTTGCTCAAAGCTGTGTCCAACCTGGCCTTCAACATGCTTGAATAACCAAAACTCAGTGACCTTAGTCTTGGACCTGTCACATTCAGACAAGAGTAGGGAAACTCTGTCCTTGGGTAGAGAGCTGTAAATGCTTGCTTGCTTTCTAATATAACTCAGTTTCTGTTTTAGATCTGCTAACAATACAGTTTGGGTACCCCCTTAGGAAAGACTCAGTCTCTTATCTTTCTCCATGGAGGTTTGAAAGACAGATAGACCCCTTCTGGTCTTAAAGGGTTGTATCACTTATGGGTGTGATTGTATAATATGTACCCATAGTATATATTGTGTCTAACATAATGAATTTTGATAGTACATTTAGAGCTAATCAGGATGTTCATAGAAGCATTAAGTAGTTTCGTAAACCAGTAGGATATGATACTGGTGGGTTGTTAGGTGGTTTTGACCAGGAGTTTAAATGAAAACGAAAGCAACTGTAAAACCAAAGCACTAGACATTGATTGGATTGTGTATGACTTTGAGTTTCTTTTTCTGTTCTCTACAGCAATGTCTTTACTACTAAAAAAACTGTGAGGAAACATTCCCAGGCACTGCATTGTCTACACTTAAAGCATTAGAAGAATCCTTGGCAGACTTTAGACCTGTGCCAACTAGGATTCTCCCAAATAGTTTATGGGCACTGTTCAGGGATTAATTCCAAACAGGGACCAATTCTGACCAGGTAGCTGACCATGTTGTTTTGGAGGCTAAGAGGGTTAAATTGTATGAATAGGAACTGTCTGCAACCAGTAGTTGTAATCATGAAGAACAGTCCCAGGCTGGTTCAATTTTCTAGTACAGATGTAGTAATGCAAGCTTACTTCTGTACCATACACATTTGGAAGCAGTGCTGAAGCAGGGAAGGGGGGAAAGAATATGTTTAACCTAATCCAGGATATATAGGGATGACAGAAATCACATCAACACAGACTCTTAATTCCTTGCTGAATATTTTCTATTGGCTCTAAGCAGTAGTAGCACAAGAAAAATAACATGAAGGGCCAGTGTGGGTCCCTGGAGTCTCTGTAGGGACTGCTGAAAGACAAAGCTGTAAATGTGTCATGATAAACTGAAAAGAAAGAGGTACCACTCTAGGGGGGAACTCAGTGTGTAAGCATCGGCTCATGTTCCCTAACTTGAGTGACAGTCATGAGACAGACTGATCTCTAGGCTTTAGTCCTAGTTTTAATGTGTTGGGTTTTTTGTGTGCGCTTTTTTTTTTTTTTTCTTCTTGTTGTTGGTTTTTAGTAGTTTTTGGGCTTTTTTTTTTTTTGTTGTTGTTTTGGTGGTTTTTTTTTTTTTTTTTTTTTTTTAATTTAGAGCAAAAAGCTTCCTCTACTAGTGTTTAAGCCACTGCTTCAACAGCACAGTTTCCAGGGCCAAACTTATCTACAAATCACATGGAAAATACTAGTTACTCCTACTTTCTAGCTTCAGATACAATGGGAGGGTGTTTACTCTGCTGCTGATGCAGATACACTGATGAGAATGATGAGGTTACCATTCATTTATTAACTCCTTAATCAAAGGTTTAACTAGGTTTATAATACATCAGAGAGAGCTGTAGCCCCACTAGGATTCATGTGCTAAGTCATTCATCATCAAATTGTAGTGATAGTGGTTTGAATTTCTCACTCCTGTCCTGAAGGACAGCTGTTAATGACCAAAGTCAACCTCACAAGTTACCACTTTCGCAGTCCCAGCAGGAAAGTCTGCTTGAACACGGAGAGCAAGCTAATTCCCCACCTCGTTTGGGTTGGTCCTTCATATCAGGATTTGAATCTCATATTGTGTATGTCTCAGGGGTATGTCACAGTTATCAGGATGGCATTTGCATATAGTCTGTAATCATTGTGACAGCTCCCTGGTCACTAAAGGAATTTCCTGGAAAAAAAACATGAAAATCATAAGTGTTGGTCAGTGATTTATGGCATTTTTAACTAATCAAATGCAGCTGAAAATTTTGATAAGTGAAAGGTTAGGTGAAATCTTGGCTATAACCTTATCTCAGAACTGTGTGATGCTGCATGCTCCCCTGTCCTTTTTGTGAGAAGGCAACAATTTGTTCAATTTCCTGAAATGACTGCTGTTCCCAGTTTTAGCAGAGACAGGACGTGAAGGTCGTTGAGGAACTAGCCACTTGTAGTCTAAGTTAAGTTATACCATCAGCGGACTCTCCTGTTGTCAGTCACAGGCATGTCTCTGGTGTTTTAGCCTAATCCTAGCCTGAAGTATCTGTTTTCTTTCTGTCGGCTGCCCCGACACGTCGTGTAGATTGCACAACTTACCTGTTTTTAGGGCCTTGCCTTGGACTTTCTCATCTTGTATAATATACATAGTTCATCTCTAGTCATGTCCCCTTTTCACATGGGAGACACTGGCAATAAGAAGTAGCTGGTGGAGTTCCTGCCAACAGGTGTTTCATTTTATTTGGCTGTTATAGGGGTTTTTGATATACTACTGTGATTTTCTTTTTCTTCCATAATTTATGTGAAAATGAATTATGGAGCTGAGGCCTGGCCTGCATTAGGAAGTTGTCCTGCTTTAAATTAATTCTCTATACGGTCAAATGGGACCTTTGGATGTTTGGAATGGCCAACCACCAAATGCTTTCTCATTTTCATACACTGTGGAAAGGGGTTCTCATCTTTATACTCCTGCTCCAGAGAGATTCATCCTACAGGACAATGGAGTGGTTGCTTTTCTGGCAAATAAGCACATTCATCATGGTAAACTTGAAAATCCATCTTTTCTAACTTTTCTGTTTATTTTGTTTTACCCTCAAGACCCACAGTTTCTGTGCCATGAGGTACACTAGTGTTTATTTCCAAAATTTTGTCCCCGATCTTTATTAGCCCTTTGAAACTAAATGTACATTGTGTATAAGTTACCAAGGTTAGTCCTTCACCTAACAAATGGCTAGCTGGCTAGGTAAAAACAAGCTGCTTTGTAAAGACTTGTCCTGGTTTAAGCCCAGCTGGTAGCTCAGAACCACTTAAACCATGACAAGACTCTCGTCTCCAGCCCACCAGGGTACCTGGGTATACACAGCTACAGCCCGCGGTAACTTCTAGCATTCTGTAGTGTATGAACATATGTGAAAAGGAGATTATGACTTTGTAAAACCTTTATAAGGAGATGGCACAGGGCTATATAGTTCACTCTGGCTATGTTTTGCTAGCATTTGCTCATATGGAATAACATCTTCCTCTGCAATAATCTCACCTATATAATGGTGTCAGAGCATGTCCTGACAGCTGGAGTGAACTACTTTACACTGTATTTGATATTGTTTCCTTTTTATCTGTTGAGATAGAATGCTTTGCTGTGTATCCTTATACCCCATGGCTCTCTTTTTGGAGCTCTGTTAGCACATCTTGTTTCCATCTGTAATCTTGAAGAGGCCTGTTAGGTGAAAGATGTATCTGTTAGACACATGTAGATTCTGGACAGCAGCCCTTTACGGGTCACGCCTTGAAACATTACTAATTTGGTTTCAAAGGGAGATATTACAGAATGTCTTTTGTGTTGTTAGGCCTCATGAGAAGGACCTCAGTTGGACATAGTGAAATGCTGCATTTGCTATAGCCATGGAGGCCCTTGTTGGAACATATATAAGAATCAGTTGTGCTTTGTCTTGGAGCTCAGCACCTTTCAGGAGGAGTCCCCTGATGAGAAAGGGGGACGGCTGAATGTGTGTTAAAAGGTCCAGGGGACAGAAACTTAGTGATCCACAGCATCTGTTTGATGCTGTCCAAGGCTGTTGAGCAACCTCAGGAAATGAGTGGAAATCTGACTCTTGTTTGACTATGCTGAGTCCTGAAACTGGGACGGTGGGTGCAAGAGGGTTGACATACACATCTGTTCACTCTGTGGCAGTGCTTTGAAGATCTGTGATGTAGCCTGTGGCTTTTTATGGTGCAGTCCTGCATTTTTAAGACTAAGAATTAGACACCTTTGTGCTTGAAGTTAAGCATGACTGTGACTCATTCAGCTGTCACTCTTACAGACTTGGTGTGAGAACCGTATGGATAGGAAGAAGTAACCTAGACCCAAGATGCAAGTTCACGGATTGCAGGACGGGAGGCCAAACACTGAAAGAGCATCTGACAAAAGTAAAGTGAGTAATTGGTCAAAGTTTCCACTTCTGTTCAGTCAAATTTCCAACATAATCTATTGTCTCAGGGTAGTGGCTTTTCGTCTGGTAAGCTGTGGATTCACAGCTACTTCTCTTTTTACAGTTAGTTACAGTTGCGTGTTGGCTGTACAGTCTCTGAGCACATTAGAGCTATAGTAGAAGCCTGACTGGCATTTGTAAACAGGCAATGCTTGGGACTTAGTAATACTCTAACTCAGTGCAGTAGCGTGCCAAAATAAAGGTCATTTCAATTTCATGTTGTGTCACGCAGTTTTGAAGTGACATGTGTTTAACGAGTTTTCTCCAGTAAATGAACGATAGCAAGTATTACATTAATAGGCTTTGATGATATGCCCACCAAAAAAAAAAAAGGAAAAATCTTTCCAAAAACATTAAACTGATATTTTACCAAAGAAAAAAAAAGGAAAACAGAACAAAGATTCAAACTCCTGCCCCCAGGCTTCTGTAATGCAGAAAATTAGGCTTTTTGGCCCTTTCCAGATGACAGTTTGCAGAAGTTTCACTCTAATTTATTTAAGTATGCCCTACACTGAGGAGATTGAGGCTGATCTTCTGATAGGGATAGGAGAGCATGAAGAGTGCAAATCGTGCTTGTCAGAAGCTGTGTCACAAACCTCATGATGGGACCACTAAAGAAGGGAAAATCTGGTCCCTATGTGTATGGGGCTTATAATTGTGCATAGAAAGGTTTGTAGTAGTTTCTGTCTTCTCATATAGCAATGCCTGCTTGTCTTGCAGCTTTGCCCAGTACCCCAGCTGACTGTTCCCTGTTATCTCTATCAGGCTATAGACTCAAACAGGTACAAACTAGAACACAGGAGGAACTGTCTGAACATCAGGATAAACTTTTTCACAGTGAGGGTGGTCAAACACTGGCACAGGTTTCCCTCAGAGGATGTGAAGTCTCTGTCCTTGGAGATACTCAGAAGCCATCTAGACATGGTCCTGAGCAACCTGCTTCAGGTAGTCCTGCTTGAGCATGATGGTTGAATCAGATGACTGCCAGAAGTCTCTTCCAACCTCAACCATTCTAGGACTGTGATTTTATGACTGCTTGATCAGGGCTGCTGACATCTTGTCATACAAAGGCTCAAAGGTGTTGAACAAAATCTGTTCTTGGAAGTGTTGCTTTTGGGTTGTGTGGCACGTTAAAGCTTAATAGTTTCTTCAGGACAGAATAGGTGGGAGAACTATTTCAATACTCAATGGGGTACTTGTTGGGTGTGCAGGAGGGACCGTTATATTGAGACCGGCTTTATAAGGGGGACGTGTGAAGCAATGGGAGGTAGGGTGAACCTAGTAAATGGTTGGTAGTGTAGATATTGGTGATGTACACCTTTCAGCAGTTTGGAACAAAGTGTATACTGGTTGGGTTTTGCAAAAGTTGGTTCTTAATGTTCTATGTAATCCTTTGCAGTCAGAGAATGAAATGTCTTTTGTGCTGGTCACACACCAAGCCTTGTCTTCTTTTTGGTCACTGTTCCTACTGATGTCAAACTGATGGTGAACTGAAAACTGAGAAGTCAATAATGTATGCAAAATGAAGTGTTTGCCCCCTGTATCTCCTGTCTGCCCCCAGTGAGTGACAGGAATAGGTGGAGATCAGGACTGGTGTCCTGGCAAAATTCGGCATTAGGCTGTAATCCTAGAACAGGGCAGCTAAAGTAATTCTAATTCATTTCCTTTTCAAGACACATTTTTCTGAGCAGCACTGAAGGTGTTATGTAGTACTTCGTCTTAGGTACACAAACTACAAAAAGGCTGCTGTGTTGTATACAGATGCTAAATCTTTCTATGTTGTTCAGTTGATCGATTACTTTTTTGGGTCAATGGTTACATGACATTTAACAAGGGACAGCTAAGTCCATGTAGATACTAATTTAAAAAATAGAAGGAGACCATGTACTTGCTGTCTTAAGCAATATAATGAAATTTAATAATACAACCATTCAGTACCACTCTAAATGGTTTTTACGACCTGTTCTGCCCAGTAATCATGCCAAATACATTGCGGTATTCGTATTTTTCCAGTGCAAGGCATGAGCACTTCTATGAGCTTCCATGATGATAATACTTGGCTTACAAATTATTTTCACAAATTTTGAAATGTTTTTAGTCATTTCGAATTCAATGCCAGAAGATAAACAAAATGGCTTCAAGAATATTTGTGATGCTGTGCTTGTTATTTAACCTAGCTTAATGCATTCATAGTAATAGGAAACTGAAGTTACCTTTTGAATGAATGTGTCATGCAACTGAGAAATCTCTTAAGACAACAAAATACTGTGTATTTGCTGCTTTTTGGCTGATACAGTGCCCAGCAAAGTCAGTAGAAATTCTCTTGTGAGCAGAGATAGGATAGTGCTGCACTTCTTTTCCTTTGTTACAGATTTCTGTACAGCTGCACATACATTGTGTCGCTGTTTTTAACTGGCTCTGTTATCTGTCAGGGTAAGTTATTCAGATGCCCTTTTACATTCTAGGTATGCACTGTCATCACGGTGCCTCTGTGCTGGGTACTGTGGCTGATCAGCCACCGTGCACAGATACTTGCACTCGGAGAAGGGACTGAGACATGCAGAATTGTGAAAGGGCCGGTGCCAGGGATGTCAGAGCCAGTAACCAGCCTGGCATTATGGGCCTGGGGGAAACCATCCCCTGGGACTGCAGCTGTGCTGTGGGACTGAAGACAGGTTGGATTGCTGACGTATAGGAATGCTTGAAGGCTGGCTGCGCTGTCAGAGCATCATGTCTCTTGTTTGACAAGAGAATTGTACGCAGTCTTCGGGCCTTTCATGTCTTGCATTTTATCCTGAGACCCATCTCCTTTTGAAAAGACATTAAAGGGGTCTAGCATGTATATGGGTAGGATTTTTTTTCCTTGTAGGAGAGAAATTTTGCAGACTTTGCATGCAAATTGTTGGAAAGAGCAGGTACACTGTTGTATAAACTTGGAGCATGTCAATTGTGAGACAAATGTGATCTGTAAATGATGCATTTGTTTGAATGAGTGATCACAATCAAAAAATACATCTTGAATATAATCTTGCAGTCCAGGAGAAACTAACATGAACACCATGAAAACAGTTTCCAAACTTCATTGTTGTAGTGTAAGACTTTAGTGAAATTATGTGTACGCAGTTACTGAAAAAATCAAAGTTACCGCTTCCATAATAACCATGGCTTTGCCAAAACTCAATTTGCATTGTATTTGCAGAAATCCTGTATCTATACAGATAGGTTAGAAGCCCAATGGTGGTGAATTCTCATACTTACTTAATATAAAGGCCTGGCCAAAAAAATTTGTAAATTCTCTGGTGTTGCTTTTGACAGATGCTGTTAAATAGAACTACTACTAAGTTGGCACTTTATTTTAAAAGTTCATTGATTTTTTTTAAGGACTCCAAACACTTTCTGGCTTGCATTAAATCTGTGCTGTCCTCTGGGTGCATCCTTTCTTCATTAATGCTTCTTTTAAATTTCAAGGTGCTATATGCTGCCCCTGACATAAATGTGTATCTCCCAGTGGAACTTCCCATTCTGGTAGGGCTAGATAAAAGGCATTGTGCAATACTTCTGGCCTGACCTTCATCCAACAATGGGGGTAATTGTGGCATTAGGACATGTATCTTGGAAAGTAAATCAGGTGGTATTGAAGTGCTGGAGGTGTTTTTGATGTACAGAGTTGATTTCAGTACATTATTATAAGAGGAAAAGGCTCAACTTAGTATTCAAGGAGGGATGAACAGATTGAAAGTTATGTTTGGGATGGGCTTTTGTCGCTACTGAAAATAACTGTGGAGTCTCTAGGGAATCTATTCAACTCTGCCACATCTATGTTAAAAGGAAACCACGTCAATTGTACTGAGGAACTTGGATGAGTTTCACAAAACCACTTCAGTGTGACCTAGTGTTTTATCAGTTTTAAAGAGTTCTGTACCTTTTTCAGATAGGAAGGGGATATGAAAAGTAAACAAACCATTCCTGTATCCAGGATGAAGAAAAAAAGTGGATGAGGAGGAGCATGGAAAAGCATACATACATGAATGTAGGTTTTACTGCATGTAATGGCACAGAGCTGCTGTGCCAGGTTTGGGGACCAGCTCTCCACTGTGTTGCTCTGTGGGCTGCCAAATGGCTGTAAAAGTCTTCTCAGAGTGACCATGTTTCACAGTCTTTGCACAGTTCTAAATACCTATTATGAAAGACAGCAAAGAATCAGACCCAGGTATGGGTTATGTGCAGATTCTCAGCAGACTCCATTCTGCAACAAGATCTGCAGCCCACTCAGCAGCTGCTCCACTTAATTGTTGCATACTTTTCTTGTCCGCAATCTTTTCCCTTATGTCTGAAAGGGTACCTTTAAGATTAACTGTGAAAAAATATTTTTAAGATGTCTTATTAGCCCTTGACAGGAAAACTCTGTATTGGGAGACAATGTGCCACAAAATGGGAACTGTGGCTCAGGCTTGGTCATGCTGTTCCTAAGCTTTTCCTGCATGACTGCACTGTAGCTTGAATTGATCATGGAAAGTAAATAGAAGCCGTTAGTTCATTTAATTGTCAGTTCTGTGTCTGTGCACTGAGTCAGTCAATGATTCTTCTGAAGTGACTGCTGCTACATCACATAGCTGCTCACATGGCCATTGGATGTATATTGATGGCACTAATGGAGTCATTGAGCCAAGTTCACAGCTAACAATGTCACAGCTTCCCAGGTATTGATCACAATGATGATTTGTTCTACAGCAGTGTCCTCAAAGCCCAGGCAGTATCAGAATCCAATGTACTAGTTAGTAGATAGGATGACATAGCCCCAAGTCTGAAGAGGCTACATGAAACTTGAAAGAAGAGCGTAAAAAGCAAAAACAATGGTGTGGATGGTGATACAGGATGCACAGTCTAGCTTTACAGTCTTTGAGATTCAAAGAATCCCTTTGAACCCCTTGAAAATAGTGAATATAATACTGATTTTTTAGATACTGAACTCAACAATAATATTTTAATTAAAAAGAATTTTCTAATGAACTTTGGCCATTCTGAACCTAGCAAACAGAGATTACCAATTTTTTTATGGACCAGGTGATAAATGTTTGAAAGACCAGCAGCAACGTTAGATCTGAAAACACATTGTAGAAAACAGCTGTTAGGTCATTAGTCAACATCACCCCGAAGATAGGATTACTCCTAATTGTATGCTGTCTGGATATGTGTTTTCATGTTATTTTGAAAACTAACATTAATTTAACCCTATTTTGCCTCCTTTTTGTCTCCGATGCTGTGGTAAATTATCTCTGTGTCTTGGATGTTTCTCAGCTTACCAGCTTTTGTAGACTCACCACTTCTGACTACTGACAGCCTCAGCTATATCTGAACTAGTGATATAGAGATGAAAAGCTGTTTATTCCATTACTGAGCCTTCTCTGCCTCCTTTGCATCCAAAGAAAATTATTTTTTTTATAGGCTCTTTTTCTTCCAAGATTGCTCTCTCTTTGTCAAGCACTTTCCTTAAAAATGTCTTTGAGACGTGTCCTAGGGACCATAATGATCTTCTTCATCAAAGAACAAGAAAGCAGAACAACCTGTTGTATCAGGGAATTACATCTCACATATACAATTGGATAAGATGGGATTGATGCGACATCTGATAATAGCTTATTTCTTTTGGAGCAAAGGCATTTGATTGCTATTTGCATTGAGAATCATTCCATAATTCTAAGAATTCTTGTAGAAAACAGGGTTTTCTGTATAAGAAGAAAATTCACATTTCTTGTGGGGGTTGGGGGGAAAAGTCAGTGATAATACTGTTGTACAAATGATCTGAGATAAGTAGTCTGCAGCAATCTGACACTGTGTGACCCAGCCAGAGAAATGTGTCCGGGCTGTACTGGATTGAAATGACACAGTTGTGTATTTATTGTGCTGAGATCAACTGTGGGGCCATGAACAACAACTAATTCTTTCTCAGAATGGAAAAGGAAAAAAACTGTGTATCCCATTGAGCACCACTGGAGGATCACTTAGCTGATGAAGGTGCTAAGCCTATTGACATGTTGAGAGTAAGTCCTGTTTCCCTATTGCTTCCCATGCTGAAGCAAGACCATTATAGGAACAAAGCAGTGTATCCATGGGAACATAGAACTCAAGTTTAAAGTTTAAAACTCTTAAGAAAGCAACTGCTTTTTTTTTTTTTCTTTTAAAGTGATTTTGTAAGTAGTATTTGCAGAACTTTTTTAACAAATGGTCTAAAAATGGTACTTTATTAACGTACCAATAGGTATGCTAAGAAGCAATATTGCTAAGAAGCAGTAGGTATGCTATGGAACTTAGACAGGATGTTACTTTAATAAGTAAATCTGGCTCTCACAAACCAGGATTATTTTGTAAGAATAAGGACTGATAATGTGAATAAGTGTTTTCAGGATCAGATTGCACTTGGCATTGGGAATTTCTCATAGTTTATGATTCTTCCAGCTAGTCATTTACTGCCAGGAAAGCTCTCCTTATTGATTATGGTTGCATATTACTGGATCTATCAGATATTTATTTTGCAAGTTTCTTGGTTAAATTTTCTTTATTGATTTCTCCCACGAATAAATGAGCTGTAGAAGTGGAAATAGGCATTCCTCTTCTGCTAGGTCTAGATACTCAAATGTATTTTCAATGTATGTATCTATTACAGGAGCATTTGGGGCAGGCATTTTGATTCCAATAATATAATGGATATCTTATTATATAAATGAGGACTTTAGAAAACAGCTGGATGGTTCATGTCAAGAATGCAAGCATGTAAAGTATCAGAGGGCACCTTTCCACTAGAATGCCAAAGACCCTTTTTCAGCACTGTCCATGCTGAATAAGTAAAAGCTGTGTATGCCGATCAAACTACCCATTTCCAGCTATCCAGTTGTGTGTGCAAATGGAAATTTAGCAGGCATAAGTTTAGTTGTCCCTTTTAAATTGGACTTGCCAGTATCTGAGAGGTGATTGGGTGAGTTTATCAGTGTTCCAGATATAGCTTATAATTGCTGCTTCACATTATAAGCAAAGTCATTAACTGAAATGTATCTACATTTACTGAAATGAATTTCATTCATTGAAGACATTGGGGCACATTTAATGCCTTTTTGCTTTGTGTAAAGACAACAATAAATCTTTCACATTTGCTAATATTTAAATCAAACTTCAAAGTTACCCAGATGCCTACTTTGACAGGGGAGCAGGCTTTATGCGTTCAACTAAAGATCCAGTTTTTTACATAAGCACTTTTATTGCAGGTTTATTTTTGGTAACATCTTGTATAAAGACATTGCCTTAAGGAAAAAAACATTGGAATTTTAGGGTTGTTTGAAACAAATGGGTAAGGATATATGCCACAACTGTACTGCCTCACATGCAGTTGGATAAAAAGGACTTGAAATACTGGTGGACCAAAACCAAAATGAAACTCATATTTCAGTAGACATGGTTGCATGTGAAGCTGCTACAGAAGGATGCTCATAATCCTGGACTTCTTTTCATGCGAGGCTGGTGATCTGAAGATACTTCATAGAGTAAATCATAATAGAAGACTTGTAACAGTGCATGGAGTTACCTACTTTGCAGGGTTGCTTTTGGGGCAGCACAAGGCTACACAGCAAGGTGTAATTTAACCTTACGCATGTGTACCAGGATTTGCATAATTGCATTCTACTGCAGTTAGATCCAATGGTAAACAAGAATTGCAGTGAGGGAGGAGGTTCATGCAGTCATTTTGCTACCTTGTCCTGCAAGAAGATAAAATATCAGATGGATAATATTTGCAGAGTTACCATCTTTTTTCATACTTTATCATGTTTGGGTAAAAAATCCAAGAAATTTATACTTAAGGTAACAAATGTTGGCATTAAAAATTCAGTGTTTGCCTCTCAGTAATTATGAATAAATTTGGTTTTGGTTTTGTTTTAGTTGTTTGGTTGGGATTTTTTTGTTCTCAGAATAAAGTCTAATTTTAAACTGCTGGAGAATTATACAGTTGTTCAGAGCATTTGAATTCACTAAATTCTATTTTGGAAGCACTTATTGTAATCACTAGTTTTTATAAAATCAGTAACTAAATCCAAAATAGGTTCTAAAAATTAGTCTAGTCATTACCAAGAAAGACCTGTTACAACTGGTTATCTTTATGCCCACATTATGAGCTTCAGAAGACTACTTTTCATACAGATACTGTCATAGAATCGTTAGGGTTGGAAAGGACATTAAGATCATCTAGTTCCAACCCCCTGCCGTGGGCAGGGACACCTCACGCTAAATCATATCACCCAAGGCCTCGTCCAACCTGGCCTTGAACACCGCCAGGGATGGAGCATTCACAACCTCCCTGGGCAACCCATTCCAGTGCCTCACCACCATAACAGGAAAGAATTTCCTTCTTATATCCAGTCTTAACTTCCCCTGTTTAAGTTTTAACCTGTTACCCCTTGTCCTGGCACTACAGTCTGTAATGAAGAGTCCCTCTCCAGCATCCCTATAGGCCCCCTTCAGATACTGGAAGGCTGCTATGAGGTCTCCACGCAGCCTTCTCTTCTCCAGGCCGTACAGCCCCAACTTTCTCAGCCTGTCTTCATACGGGAGGTGCTCCAGTCCCCTGATCATCCTCGTGGCCCTGCTCTGGACTTGTTCCAACAGTTCCATGTCCTTTTTATGTTGAGGACACCAGAACTGCACACAATACTCCAGGTGAGGTCTCACAAGAGCAGAGTAGAGGAGCAGGATCACCTCCTTCGACCTGCTGGTCACGCTCCTTTTGATGCAGCCGAGGATACGGTTGGCTTTCTGGGCTGCAAGCGCACACTGCCAGCTCATGTTCATTTTCTCATCGACCAACACACCCAAGTCCTTCTCTGCAGGGCTGCTCTGAATCTCTTCTCTGCCCAACCTGTAGCTGTGCCTGGGATTACTCCGACCCAGGTGTAGGACCTTGCACTTGGCATGGTTAAACTTCATGAGGTTGGCATCAGCCCACCTCACAAGTGTGTCAGGGTCCCTCTGGATGGCATTCCTTCCCTCCAGGGTATCAACTGAACCACACAGCTTGGTGTCATCAGCAAACTTGCTGAGGGCGCACTCACTCCCACTGTCCATGTCAGCGATGAAGATGTTGAACAAGACCGGTCCCAACACCGATCCCTGAGGGACACCACTCGTTACTGTTCTCCAGCTGGACATTGAGCCATTGACCACAACTCTTTGTGTGTGGCCATCCAGCCAGTTCTTTATCCACCGAGTGGTCCATCCATCAAATTGATTTCTCTCCAATTTAGAGACAAGGATGTCGTGTGGGACAGTGTCGAACGCTTTGCACAAGTCCAGGTAGATGACATCAACTGCTCTAACCCTGTCCATCAGTTCTGTAGCCCCATCATAGAAGGCCACCAAATTGGTCAGGCAGGATTTCCCCTTAGTGAAGCCATGCTGGCTGTCACCAAGCACCTTGTTGATTTTCATGTGCCTTAGCATGCCCTCCAGGAGAATCTGCTCCAAGATTTTGCCAGGCACAGAGGTGACACTGACTGGTCTGTAGTTCCCTGAGTCATCCATTTTCCCCTTCTTGAAAATGGGGGTTATATTTCCCTTTTTCCAGTCGTTGGGAACTTCACCTGACTGCCATGATTTCTCAAATATGATGGCCAGCGGTTTCGCAACTTCATTTGCCAGCTCCTTCAGGACCCATGGATGGATTTCATCAGGACCCATGGACTTGTGAACATTCAGATTAAGATAGTCTCAAACCTGTTCCTCTCCTACAGTGAGCACAAGGTCTTCATTCTCACAGTCCCTGCATCTGCCTTCCAAGACTTGGGTGGTTTGGTCAGAGCCTTTGCCAGTGAAGACCGAGGCAAAGAAGTCATTCAGAACCTCAGCCTTCTCCAAATCCTGTGTAGCCAGTTCTCCCGACAGCTTCCTGAGGGGGCCTACATTCTCCCTAGTCTGTTTTTTATTTGCTATGTACCTGTAGAATCCCTTCCTGTTATCTTTAATACCTCTAGCTAAGTTTAATTCTAACTGAGCCTTAGCTTTCCTAACCTGGTCCCTAGCTTCCCGGACAACATCCCTGTACTCTTCCCATGCCACCTGTCCTTGCTTCCACTTATTATAAGCCTCTTTTTTCATTTGAATTTTCCTCAGGAGCTCCTTATCCATCCTTGGAGGTCTCCTGGCCCTCCTGCTGCACTTCCTTCTGGTTGGGATGCAACACTCCTGAGCTTGTAGCAGGTGATCCTTGAATATCAACCAAGAATCTTGGACCCCTCTGCCCTCTAGGGCTGTATCCCATGGAACCTTCCTAAGCAGGTTCCTGAAGAGGCCAAAGTCTGCTCTTTTGAAGTCCAGGGCAGTGAGCTTGCTGCATGCTCTTCTCACTGTACTGAGGATCTCAAATTCGAGCATCTTGTGATCGCTGCATCCAAGGCTGCCCTGGAGAGTCACATTTCCAACCAGCCCTTCCCTGTTGGTGAGCACGAGGTCAAGCATGGCACCTCTCCTTATCGGCTCCTCTACTACATGCAGAAGGAAGTTGTCTTCTACACAATCGAGTAACCTTCTGGATCGCTTATGCTGGGCTGTACCGTCCTTCCAACAGAGTTTTCAGACAGTAGACACCATAATTCAAGGCTTTCTGCCTCCATTTGAAAGTAAATTTGGATAAAAACAAAGTTTGCTTTTAAAGTGCAAAAGCTCTTCCTGCATAAATGCACGTGTGGACAGTTCTATTTCAGAAATCAAAATGTCTTCTTGTTTCACTTAATCTACTTTGAAAATAGAAGTGTTTAGCTTAATCCTTCATTGAACTGGAACAAGGCCACTTATTCCAGTCCACTTGTGAGTTGTGCTGGAAAGGGAGTAGCTTTTCTGAATAACTACTATTCATTTCAGAAATATTTTTCCAACTAGTTAGGTCTGAGCCTGATCTCTGTTGACACACATTGCAGCCTTCCAAATCTCAGGTCTAAATTTTGCAACTGTCTCTTCAAATAACAGACTCCATGTTAGTGCTCAGAAGTCTGGACCCCAGAACTGAACCTAAACTGTATTGTGTACTTGTGACAGAAATGTAACTTAGATTTTGTGGCTTTTACCAACTTCAAACTACAATTGATTCTTTGTTGGCTGTAGATATGGTAGTAGCAGTATTTTTAACAGTAAAAATGGCAGTGATGATGGTCATTCATTGAACAAATTAAATCATGGACTGTTTTGGTACAGAGGAAATCAAAGCATATGCACAAATCCTATCAATCTCAGTTAAATGGTGCCATGATTTAGGAATAATTCTCTGAACCAGGACTTAAGGCTGTCAGCTCTAAGAAGCAAGTCTTGTTATCTCTGCGTGTCTGAACTGTGCTTAACCAACTAGAACTGTTATATGGTTGATAACTTGAGAGACAATCGTAGTATATTATATAAGCATCTTTTTGGCACTTTGGGAGATTCTGAGAGTTAGAAATAAAATCCTTGCACTTAGTCTCTTGGGAGGCTTGAGTACTTCTTTTTTATTTTTTTATTTTTAAATGACATTTCAAGCTCCTCATGCAGTTTGTAGAATGGTTGATGTGCATACCTGGGTTACTCTGAAGGTCAAATACTCTTTATACTGGACATTGCAAGCTGCTGTCCTAACTTCAAAATCGTTAGCTTAGCAAATGTGAGCTTAAATATAAGCCTAGTCAATGGGGAGGAAAGAAAGTCCGCTGCATAGTATGTCTAGCAATAGAAAAAGCTACAGAATGTGAACATAAATTTTTAATTCAACATTCCTTAATTTAAAAAAAAACCCACACCACCACCAATCCCCTCCCCCTGACAAGCTTGCAAAAACTAGGTCTGAATTCCCAGTGGGAATAATGAGCAACAGCAAGAGTGAATGCTGGGAGAGAAGAATGCAATTGTATTAGGCTCCATCACAATGGGAGGTAAACCCAAATCATTTATAAAACGTAAATGCTGGCAGAACACAGGGAGCTCAGAGCACCACACTGCAGGTGTGATTTATGAGGCTGGGGACTGGCTATAAATCAAACCCTTTTGTTTTAAATAGTACTGCTTCAACGCAGGAGATCAGTTTACATGTAGAGGAAATGATGAAAAAAATGCAGTACATTGCATCCCAGGAATATTAGAGAATCAGCTTTACAATGCGACTATCAGTACCACGTTCAGACAATGGCTATCTGATGCGCAATTGAACGAATGCTCCCACTGTTTGAACAGAGTGCCCTAATCTAGCAACTCAAGTTTGTTTCAAATGTATTAATCATGTAATCTATTTTGTGAGACCAGCTGTTAAAATTATTGCACTTAGGATCAGGAATGCATTGGCTATTCCTGTTTACTAGCCAGTGTCCTTTTATGCCACCAAAGGCTCTGCTTGTTTCTATGTTATCTGTATTTTTCCTTAATTATAAAGGTTTATGGGTCTCATTATTTAGTGGCCTTGTCCTGTGGAAACGGGTGGATAAAACAATTAATTCCTAAGGATTCAAATAGAGGCTAGGTATCCTGGGAAGTTCTGCTCGATTACAGGAAAATACACACGTCTGGCAAAGAAAAGTGCTTTTCTCCCTCTATTGGTTGTATAATTATCAAATGGATGAGATTTTAAAGGTAACAAACAAAATTATTTCTCCTGCTCTGCTTCCCAGATCTGCCAGGGCTTATCTTGGCTGTATGTTTTGCATTCATTTTGCATGCATTCCACTAGAGCAAACTATATGCCTGAAACCACACTGCGTGTCCTGCAACGTGGGCCAGAGAAGCACTTAAAAAAGCTGAAAGGACAAAAGGCCTACATAAAGTAGTACAGCAGTAATATCAGCATTCAAAGACATTTATAATGGAACAAAAGCTGAGTGCCTTGCACTTGCATGTGTTCTAGTCATTTGATGTAATGGTCTTACATCAGTAACGATTTAGCCATGTGAATGTAAGAAGTTGCCTTTAATTCACTGATAAGCAGAGTGCCTTTAAGTCAGCAAGGAGCCAAGAGACATCTTGTATTGCATTGCTTTATTACTTTCCAAGAGTCCAAAATGCAAACAATATAGAAACATATAAGCTACATTTCCAGGGTCTTTCTGAGGCTCTGATAATGATATAGCCAGCATCAGCTATTGCTGGAGGCGTTAATATCAATTGCTAGTGTAAGGAGAGTATCATTTAACTGAAATGATTGATTTTTTTTTTCTTATTTATTATAAAAATGCACCCAGTGCCATGAATTTATGGGGCACTCTATGAATGCAAAAACACATTCCCTGCTCAGAAGAGCTTGCAGTCTAAATTAGACCAATATATGAAAAAGATATATTGGTGGTGAGCAGAGAAAACAGTGTCTGAAATTGCTTTTACCAGTTTCTTGAATCTGACCTGGCTTCCAGCTGATAATGGGCCAGACATTTAGAAGAATTTGGGCTTCTGTTTTCCAAAGATTAGGGTGCTTAAGTGTCTTTAAAAATGAAGTGGTTTTACACAGAAAATCTAATGAACCACAAAAAGCACATTATGTGGGAGAGGAGCGAAGAAGGCTTTATGCTTTATGAATCTTAAGTTGTCGTGGACACTAAAGCCAATTTAGGTAGATAGCCTTGAAAGGGGTTTGTCCAAGTATTGCAGTCCTCTCTGGTTGCAGTGCCATCTGTAATCTTTATAACATTTGTGTTTTAACTGGATTCCTGAAACCTCTTTCCATCTTAGGGATTTTTTTTGTAGGCAAACACTCTGTCTCCTTTCTTTGTCTGTTGTGTCCTGTGAGAGAAATACTTCTGTGGGCCAGAAGTAGTGTTTTAAAACCCATTTTTGCAAACTCTTCTGCCTTTTACACAAATAAAGATGTCACTCAAGGGACCTTGTTGCAACAGTTGAGAAAAAATATAATTAAAGCTGATTTAAACATTGAATTTCTTTGCCATCATAAAGGTTAAATAGACGGAAAAGCAAAAGAACATTTATATAGCAGAAACAATAATGAAGGGTTTACTTTTGCAACCTCCCCTTGAACAGTGGAGGTTGTGGCTTTTCCTATGTACAGTCATCAGGAATAGCTGGTAATTACCAAGTTCAAAGCCTATTGTCTCCTCCAAAAGCTGACTCGTTTTTTTGGGGTTGTTTCAGCATGACGTGACGTCTGATGGCTTTATTTCTTTTATAGGTCTTCTTGATACACAATGAATCCTGACCTGGGATGGAAAGTAATTTTTGTGAACATATTTACAGAACTATGTGTAATAGATCTTGCAAAGGCTGAAGGCTGGTAATAGCAACTGATGTAGTACCATGGAGAAAAGAAACCTGAACACTGCTCTCGGAGGAGGCCAAGTGAGGAGTGAGGTAATAACAGGTTTCATTGCCCAGTTGGGGTTGACAGAAGGAGAGGTGATTTTGCCCCTCAAGTTGTGCTCAGAGGGCGGGAGGCAGTGTGTATTTTACATATATGCTGTAGGCGATGGGACAGACTTGTTCAGTGATCTAGGAGGCATTGTGTTACGTACAAAGGTCTCCTGCAAAGCTGATGAATATTTTTTTCCTATTGCAGGGCTGATATGCTGAATGCCTCCCTGCAAATCTTGAATCCAGCCTTGCCATGGTTTGCTCAATGTAGAATATCATTAAGCCAATGTGTGTTGCACTGAGGTAAAATTACAGGAGAATTTTTTGTATTCAGGAGCTGACAAAAGGAATGTCCTGAATTTATTCTAATGGCATGGTTTTACTTTCAGGTAGGTGTTGGCATTTCAAACTACTTTAATGGCTGCAAGCATGAAATGTTCCATGGTAGCTTACTCACTCTAGCATGCTGTCTGTGGGCAGGGTTTATAGAGGGCAATTCATGAACTTTGCTTCTTAAACCATAACCTTCCACACAAGGAAGTTCAAGTAGGTCATGTGGTGAGAGGAGCCAGGAAACACTCCTATGTGTGTGATGCAAATCTTACAGCCTGTCTAGTAGCTGGGAGTGGCCAACAGATGTGCATCCCCGTTTGTCAGATGTGTTTATACATCTTCTGAGATGTTACAGCTATTAATTGTATATCAGAGCTTAGAAACCGACCCCAAAAAGTAGGTGTTTTCTAAGGTGGTATTCAACTTCCTTGTGATGAAAATTAGCTTTCCAACTTAAGCAACATTTGTGACTTAGTTCAGAAGAGCACTGAAGATGTGCTTATTGCAATCCCCATTTAGCAAGATTTTTAACATGCTCCTGTAACAGAAATGAAAATTAAATATGGGTTTAGATGCTTTTGCAAAACTGTGTTTCAACTTTCAGCCTCTGGATGGGAAAATTAGTCACGAATGATGGTTCATAGTGTAAGGTTTCTCCCTTTTTACTCAGGAAGGGACTGATACAGGAGGTGTCATTGGAAACCATGACTAGTGGTGAACAGTTAGCAGGAGATTTTAGAATGCATTTTAAAATAACAGCTAAACATGTGAATGTTTAAATTCAGGTATAAATAAGCAGAAGTAGCATTTTTAACATTTGGATATTAAAAAAAGGAAAAATTTTTGGAAGACTGTTATTTCAATTTTAAAATTAAGTGAAAAAATTGTAATTCAAAAAAAGATTGCAGCCATCTGTAACCCTCACAGTTCATGTGTCTGCAGACAGACATTCCCTTTCTAAGTCATTTTTCCAAGATGATGGGTTTGTAAAATGTAAAATAAATGAATAAATAAGCACACATATTTTGATATGCTCCACCATTCCTCTAATATTGTCCTGTAGCATACGATAAAGACAAGAGGAATAAAGGGACGATGAATAAAGACTTTTGGAATAAAGGGACGATGCATAACAGATATACTTTTTTTATTTCTTGTCAGGAATATAGATGTAAGAATAAACACTTCGGAGGATACCCTGTTACTAGACCCTAATGGTGCCAGAAATGCCATCTTCAGCTGTGCTGCTAGTGGAGTTCTGCAAAGTCCGCTCCACAAAGATGGTTGTAGTCTGAATATGGGACCTCTGTTGCTTCAACATGCCATTGGCAGCAGCAGTATCTTGCTTCCTCCCTTGCCATCTGCAGGCCAGAAACATCACTGTCTCTCAGCTATGGCAAACTGCAGAACCCAGTCATCCTTTTCTGCTCTCAGAAACGTGCACTGTGAGGAATGTCCCAGAAATGGTAACTTCCTCATGTTACTTAAATGTTCTATCCTAAGGTCTGTGGATGGCTCCTGAATTTTTAAGTATTTTGAGTGCTTTTTTTAACATTGATATGAAAGATGTTCTCTTACAAAAGAAGTTCATTAGTTAAGCAGCCCTCTTTCACAGCAGTGTAGGAATACCAATTCCTCCAGATAACAGCGTTTTTCTGGTCTGGTGCCTATCTTCAGATTTACCAGGGGTCAGCACTGTATGGCAAGGGGAATCTTCTTTAAAAGCCCTGATTAGGCATTAATGCAGATGCTAATTTCTGCCTTTAGTGTACCTCTGATAAATTATCAAAGTGTAGTGATTTATAAGGTTTGAGTAGGCTGGCTGGTGGGGGATGTGAGAGGGTTGGAGGATCCTGCTGCACAGCCCACTTCGAACTGCTGGAGGTAGAGTTTTAAAGCAGCAGTCTGGATTTGTTTGTAATTTTGTATGCATGTTTTTAGTTTAGTAAGTGTCAAGAGTATAAAATAGAATATAAAACTATTGCCTCAAAGGGAAATGTTTTAAAAAATTTAAAAACACCTGTCCTAATTATTGTATATGACTGATTTTAATTTTCAATTAGACTCTGAGGTAGAAAATATCTTATACACATGACTTCTGCTGGTCACCTGAAAATTATGGGACAGAGCATGTTTTGCTATTTCTGAATGATTTATTTAATGTCCTGATGAAGTTTCATTTCTGTCTATTTAGTTCTAACCTAGGTAAGAATTTATTTTTTAAACCCCATAAATTAGAGAAATTTCCTGTTAATTCATCTGGTATATCCATTGTTCGCAATGTTAGGGTGTTTTTCCTTATGTGTTGCATAGTTGGTGATTGATCCAGATAGGTCTAAGTGGTAAAAGAAGCAGAAACCCCTCTAACTTCCAGAACCTGCTCCACAACTTTGTACGCTGTGTATATTCTGGTCACAGTCTCTATCTGTGCAAAATTTGGAATAAATGGATTGAAGTCAACAAAGCTGTTTTAGTTTAACATAATGTAATAATAGACTCTGTCCTCAAACTCCATCTATCATTCCAGCACTTGTTAGGCATTCTGGTTTTGTTCATAGTAGAAGCCATCATAAAGAAATTGATTTCCCTCTGTTCACTCATCCAATTTATTGCAAGAGAACTCCATGTTCATTTGCCCATTACGCAGCATTTTGTAGGGTGAGAAAGAGACAAGCCAAAAGAAATCAGAAGAAGTAGTTATCATGTTGGCTGAGGTTCTGCTCTCATTTATATTTGGTATAAATGCAGAACAGCTCCACTTCTCTCAGAGGAGTTTATTTGCATTTTGTTGGGTGAGGTGAACTCCAGATTATACTGTGAACCCCCAAACTCCCCTTCTCTACCCATATTTGCTGTACTGAGTTACAAAAGAGACTTGTCATGATCTTGTAGCCTATGAGTTATGATTTTTAGTACCTCTGCTGTTCCTCCCCTTCCTTTATTGCTAGTTGCATTCCCTGAGTTGGGCAGCCAAATAATGTGTCCTCCATGACTGTTAAAATGGCACTATAAATAGGCTAGGAAGTAGTATTGTTGAGGCAAAGCAACCAGCACAGTCTTCTTTGCTCTCCTCAGTGATAAAGCTGTTCACGACCACAATGCACCTAGTGTCTGTTATTGGTAGAGCATAGGCATGGTGTTTCTGCATCATTGTCTCTCACAGGGTTGCACAAACCATGGTGCATTTCAGTAAGGATGACACCATTAGTGTGCTGAATGCTGTACAGTGGCAATGACAGAAAAAAAAGAGCCCTCTTCTCCCACATTGCTTCATGCTGTGAACAAAACGGTGTTCTTGGTGAAGCCAAATCGAAAACTTTCTGTGCAGTTGGCTCAGTTAGAAATTTGCATTGAGGAATGTGTTAGCTGGTAAATCTGTAAGCTGTGAATTGCATAGAGACTTGACATGACAGTATATGAAGTGATCCTGTAGTAGTTTTGCTTTCCTTTTATGCCACTCATTTCTTGTTTAGCTGCATCACATGAAATCTTTCCACCCTCATCTTCAAGGCATTACAGATGTTGCCTTCACTGCCATGTTGCCTTCCTGTACTAGTTTACCAGCTTCATATCTGTCCCCTGCCTACAACTTTGTGCTTGCTTTCATTTATTTTCTATTCCTGGCACAATTTTTCCTCAGAAAACTGACCTGCTTTTGTATGTTGGCAATTCTTTGCCCACCTACCACCCCTTCCTTGCCTTCTCCATAGCTTGATTTGGTATGTTGTGGATGCTATATATTTATACATGTTGGGTGGGCTAAGATCAGTACTATTCTTGTGGTGGTGTGTTTTTGAAAGCTGCGTATATCTCAGAATATATCTTGTTTTCAATTGTGTGAGAACAGTGGCTGAGACCAGTACTTCATGGCATGAGCTGTGGCTGAAGTAATTACAGCAGTCCACTGCAGCTAAACATGTAGATATTGTAGATGAAGTGTTTATGCATTTGTGTGGTTCTGGGAGAAAACAAAAAATTCTGTTTGGAAACTGTGAAGTAGCAGTTTTGATTAAATTAATATTGCAGAGACTTTCTCTTTGGACCAGTGGTTTGTTGTTAGCTTTGAATGAATCAAGCAAGAACTTTATACAAACACCAAACTGTTATTTAAATGTGTCACAGCATTGGTAGGGCACCCCTGAATTGGTGCTAAACTCAGCTTTCAAGTTTGTGGTGAACTCTGGGAGTTGACTTTTCAACCACTTTGACTGGATGGTTGAAACATGGTCTCTTCTTTTGGCTTCTCTGGCAATTTTCCAATAAACAGCCTGTCAGCCTGTTATACTTTCACAGCTGTATTAGCCCCTTTGGCCTCCCCACCAAGCTGCTGACTAAAGTCAGCTCATCTTTGCTGAGAATGTTGGTCCTACTGGAAAAGTGAGTTTACAATTTATTCTTTGGGCATGTGACATCTGATAGCAAACAGGCAAACACTCTTTGCACTCTAGTCACTTTTCTACTGAAATAGCGCAAGAAATAACACATACACACACATAAATGTATGTGTATATATATGTATGTTTATGAACACAAAAATGTCTATTTATGTACAAAAATGTGTATGTTTCTAATAAGAAGAAAGAATATACATGCTCATTGCCTTTTCTTTCTTCTGTCTCTGTAGCTCCCAGGAGCTGTCTATGTCAGAGCCTCCCAGGCTGTCCCCCTGAGTCTTCATGTGGTGCACAGCTCTTCATCTGAATCACAGGCTCGATGTCATTTGGTTCCTACTTCCTTCCTTGGCCCACTGCCTTCTCCATCTTTGTCTCGATTTCTTTCTTGCTCAGCTTGTCTTCCCCAGCTTCTTAATGTGTGAGATTTTATCGAGGCAAAATATGCGCTTCTGTGGATTGTATCAATGCTTTATTTCATTCTTCTGCCTTTAGGAAAATTCCCAGGCTCCAGTTCCAGCAGCCAGTAGAGACAATCTGCCTTTTCCTAGATACTAGCCTTCTTATTGTCCTGCCCTGGTGCCCAGGCAATAACCCTTACAAGAGACTTTCTCAAAGATGATAGATTTTTGTTTTGGCCCTACTTTCCTGCTTATTAGTACAAACTGTATTGAACCAAGGTATGGTGAAGATGGCCAGATATAAAAGAGATTCTTACACTGAAACCAGGATTTTGTAAGGTGTGCAGAAGTGTCCTGGATGACTCCTAAAAGATTTTGAAAGAAAGACTGACCTAAGGGGAACACAAGGCCCCAAACTAAATTAGTAACCAGGAAAAAAGGTGTTGAGGTCTCAAGTTACAACCCCCCTGCTCTTAAACAATGCAGCATAGGGACAGTTTTCCCTTTCATGCAGTAAACAGGAGTTTCAGGAGTAACTTGGTTTCAAATGAGCCGTATTTGACAGGCAAACTCAGACTGAAACCCGAGTGGAGTGTTTGTGAATGCGCTTGGACTGAAACTGAAGAAAAGCTTTCCATGAATCGCTATAAACAGAAACCACTACGTTAACCTAGATGGGTGCCCTACTTCCCAGCTGAGATACCTCCTTCTGCGCACTCCCTGTGGACCAGCATGAAGCCATAAGAGATGACCTTAAGTATAGGGCTCTGCCCCAGATACAGCACCAGAAAGGAAATACTAATGCACAAATCTTACTCCTCTCCTGTGTGAGGTGGAAGATGAGTGAGGTATAAACCCTCCTGAGCTGTATCCTTTCTTCCCTCTTCCCTCAGCTGCTTTTGGCATAGTCTTGTCTGCATCCTGCTCATGCTATGCGGGTGTCCAGCCTCTGTGTGAAGCCTCTTTCTATGCAAGCTACGGTTTGCAGTCTTTACTTATATCTTTTGTGCCTACATTTCCAGAGCTGCCTGGGTAGAACCTTTAAAGGGCATCTCAGCCTCATTTAATTTTTTCAATCTCCATTTTTTATATAAAAATAGAAAGGCTACAAAGTGCTCCCCTCCCCTTCACCAGCCTTGTTTCTTGTAGACCATAGCAATTCCTCAAAGTATAGCCACTGCTGGGGTTGAAAAGTAAGGGTTGTTTAATAATACACAAAAGCCTCATACCATGTTTATTACCACTGTGCTAAGGAAAATGTTGTATTTAGGGCAGCAAGTTTATGGCAGAGTAAATGATCTTTTCTCTAAATTTAAGGCAAATTTTTATTTTTAGATTACTTTCCAAAGCTGTAGAAATATTAGATAGCTAGATACATGTTTAATATTTTCCATTGTTTGATTGTAATTATTTCTGACAGAGAATTTAGTTATTTTTCTTTATGAAACTTGGGGAACTTTTAGACCTTCCAAGGGATTTCACTATTAATTTTAGTCTGAGCAAAGTCCAGTATATGTCAGTAGTTGTGATTTGTACTGTTCGTTGCACACTGGCATCAGTGCTGACTGAATCAAATGGAAAAGCACAAAGACTGAAGTCAGTGCTAAGTTGTGTGACTGCTCTATTGCTGCTTCTCTTGTCCCTGTGAAATCTCATCTGTCTGTATTGGAAATCAGCTGTCCTGACTGCTGTTGGTCAAACTTCACCCAGGTGCTGTTGGAGAAATTGTTTTAAAGTGAGGAGGGTCTCTGTGCAGCTGACAGCACCAACCTGCCACAAACTGGGACAAAATTGAAGTCAAAGAGCACTAATTTCCACAGAACCAGACTGCAGTTCCTTTACCATCTTTATGGCTCTTTGCTGGACTTGCACCAGTATGTCCACAGCTGGGTTTGACCCAGCACACCAGATGTTTCTCACCAGTGCTGAGCAGAGAGGGATCATCTCCCTTGACCTGCTGGCAAAAACTCTTCCTAACGCAGCCTGAGAAGCCGTTCCCCTTCTTTGCTGCAAGGGCATATTGCTGGTATGTGTTCAACTTACTGTTCTCCAGGGAGATCAAGATGTTTTTCTGCAAAGCTGCTTTCCATCTGGTCAGCCCCCAGCATAATCTTGTGCATGGAGTTGTTCCTCTCCAGCTGCAGGGCTCGGCATTTCCCTTTGTTGAACTTCATGAGTTTCCTGTTGGCCCATTTCTCCAGCCTGTGGAGGTCCCTCTGGATGGCAGCGCAAGCGTCTGGTGCATCAAGTACTCCCTTCAACTTTGTATTGCCTGCAAACTTGCTGAGGGTGCACACTCTATGCCCATCATCCAGGCTCTTAATGAAGAGATTAAACAGTACTGGCCCCAGTATCAGCTCCCACAGTGCTCCACTAATGACTGATCTACAGCAAGGCTTCATAACGCTCATCACAACCCTTTCAGCCCAACACTTCAGCCAGTTGTCAGTCCACTTCACTATCCATTTATCTAGTCTGTACTTCACCAGTTTGTCCATGAGGCTGTTATAGGAGATGGTATTGAAAGCCATGCTAAAATCAAGATAAAGCTGTACTAAGGTCAAGACTTTCAGGACTGATACTGCCAGGTCAGACTTTTTATCTACTGAATTATACTGCTGTTGAGGTCTTTTGCCCTAGACAAGTTACTAAGTCTTTTTCTGTGCCATGTTTTAGGAGGCTGGACCTGAAGTTAGCAGTTATATAGAAAGAAGGGAGGAATGATCTTTCATAGAAAGTATTTTAATACTGTCAAGTATGAGCAGTTTGCATAATAAGATTCAGAAGCGAGAGTTAGGCATGGACCTTTGAGACCAAATATTTAAAATACAAAAAATAAAATAAAGTTATTTATAAAGACAGAGCAGTTTTATAAAGCTTTTAAAATTTATTGAACTTAGCATCCACGAATGTTAAACATGTACAGTTTACCTTTAAGAGGAAAGGCTCTGCAGTGGGCATTTAGCTAGATTTGTACACCTACACACTGCAGATGGTTTAGTTTTATAAGAGATGAAACTGCATTTGGTGGAACTGATTAAATATAAAAACACCACCATCTGCCATTTATTCTAATATAAAATGGTTTGGGCAGATGCTGACATCTTTTGAGATGATTGATTCGTCTCTGACAAGTGAAGATTCTCGGAGGGTTCCAGCTGCCCACTGCTCACACAATACCCGCTTACGAGAGCAAACGCCAATCACCGCAGTGTGATTTGGATGTAGCAGGTGACCAAAGGGCACTTTAATAACCAGCAGCCTGGAATTCCTAACTACATCAGTGGTGGGTTTTTTTATTTCTCTTCCCCCCCCCCCCATCTCCTACACTTCTGGCCCACATTAAACCGTGAGAATATTTTATGCACACGGTATACTGTATTGGAGTACAGCTACCCTAGCACGGCAATAACTGGAAGAGTGTCAATTTCTGGCACAAATAGCTCTCTTTCATTTTTTGGAATGGAAAACCATCAGATACTCTCCACACATGCTATTCATTTTAAAATTATTTTTTTGCTAAATGTCCATCAGGATTACATTTAAACTTCCTGGACTACTACTTATTGAGTATGACACAAAATGCTTTGTAATAACTTAAATAACACATGTCTATCATCTTGTTTTATTTGATAACATTGTCACACTTTCTACTGTGGTATGCTTTAGAGTAGCTTGCTGTAGCATCATCTTTATTGATGGTTTTGCTCAAACTTTTTAAAACATGCATGAAAAGTTGTGGAAGAATGCATTTCAAAATACTCAGGACCAGACTGTGACATCCTTACCCACCCTGGATAGCTGCTTGCACCAGCAGTAAATCCTGCTGCAGACAGACCATTTCTTATGAAATAAGGTCCTGACCTAAAGATTTGCGGTAAGTGCAGTGGACTTTTGGTCCGATTCCAAGTGGGAGAAAGTGCAGTATAATTAGACCATCATGGAATAAGGAAGCAGATAAGTGAGTCTGTCCGTTGCAAGTATATAAACTGCAGGACTTCTTCAGAATATTTTAAAATAGGACGCTCTTTTTGTACGTGTAAAATGTAATCTCTATGTCCCCTACTCAAAAGTATCACTTTGCACAGCTTCTTCACTATAAAAAATTAGTTAAAAAAGGAAAAGGATCTGTTTATATGAAATGACATGAAAACGTGACAGTTTAGTGTTGTGCTGGCAAAGCAGCGTATGGTATGTATATAGAAGTTTGGTCAGAGGGATACTGAGTGATTGAACTGTCATTTGCTGTTTAATGTATCTGAAGTAATTCCAACAGTCTGGAATAACCCTATTGGACATGGAAGAAGTTAGTGCTGCAATATGGGCAAGAAACCACTCTGTGGGGCATTTTTAAACTACTGAGAAAAGCTAAAAGCTATTTGAAAAGGGGCAGATTCTTATCATTGGTAGAGAATATTTTCTGCTCACCTCTTGCTGAAGGCAAGGGTATAGATAGTGTCATTTTATTGTTTTAAGAAGTAAGAGGTAAAATTAAGTCAGCTGGATCCTTATCTGGCGTAAATTGGAATTTGAAGTCAGTGAAGCTAATCTTATTTTTATCAGTTGTACACCTGGGCCAGAGGACTCAGAAATGATTTTCCCTACGCTTCTCTTCATATTAACCCCTTCTTTACTTACAGTGTTTCCTTCATTCAAAACTTGAGATTCTTCACATTTCCTTCAGCCCCCCTTTTCTGCAGGTGGTTTTTCTGCAGGAAGAGGCAATCTGACATCTTCCCTTAGAACAACCTTACTGACCCTTCCTGGATACTGGTTTGTAGAAGGCATTGGTGAACGCTTCCCCCCTGTGAAAGGAGAACTCTCCCATCAGAAGAACTGTGTTATTTCATCTAATAATCTGGGAAGCTGGATGCTTGGAATTGCCTCTGAGTTTGGGTTTACTGCTTTGAAAGGGCAATATTTATGTTAAACTCCAAAAGCAACACCTTAATTTGACTGTTCAAAAGGTTTGATTTTAAACAATGAAACAGAATCTGGAAGATAAGTGTGTTTTGGAAGTGGAAAGGAAAATCAGAATCCTACTAAATATACAATACTTAATATATGGAATGCATATCTGACTGTGAGGAAAATACTTTTTCCTCCATTTTGGCTCCTGTTTCTAATGACATAGAAACATAATACAAACCTAAAGTGTCTAATCCAAGAAACAGCCACCAGAACCTTTATAATGCAAATGATCTGACTGTTCTATAGTGTCTTTCTTCCAGAAGGGTCCCAAAGTGCTATACAAATTACATGTGGCTACGTGAATCAGTTCCCACACCACTGAATTACAGGGAGCTCTGGGGAGTTGAACGTCTTTCTACGAATGCATTACCCAGCATTTTGGAGTGGCAAGCAGAAAATACAAAGGAAGGTAAACAACAAAATAAGTAAAGATGTAGCAGATAGAAGTTAAGATTCAGAGGACTGAAGAAAAGGATAATATCAGCTCCATGTTTTTCTTTGATAGTGTCATCAGAGCTGGTGATGCATATTGTTATTGATAGCTATAGCTGACCTTCACAATATTTGTCAAGAAGGTTCCCAGGACTTGGGCAAGGAAGGGTATCTGGGCAGGGAACAGCACTGCTCTGTTTCTGGCTGACAGGCTATTTCTCTCTGCAGCCCTTCCTCCTCGTAGTTCCCACAAAGAAGACCCCTGGCAGAAAGGCCCTGGGGTACCTATGCCCCAGGTGTATGTGATTCTTTAAGGGAACGCTCCTGATTTTCCTGAAACAGGGGCGAGTTTGATTCCCGTGCCACCCGCCCTGCTCCCATCACCCCATCATCAAATAACAGGGTTGACTACTTGTGGAGCTGGAACTGGGATCAAACCTCACCACTGCCCTTAGAGGGAGTGCTCTCCTGGCTGCCACTGTGCCAGCCAAAGTCCTCCAGAGCAGAGAGAGTAGGAAGGACTAAATAAAGGATGGCAGGAGACGAGTGTTTCCCACAAAACCAGTTCAACAAAAATCAACAGTCCTTCACAATGCTATTTCTTTCTTTAAACAAAATGTTTTGGATTTCTCATAAATGTTTGGAAATAGACTTTTTTTTTTTTTAGGCTTTTAGGATTGAAAGTTGAAACATGAGAAAATCCCTCACTCTGTCTGCTTTTACATCAGCTGAAAATTTTGTCTGACAACGCTAAAACTTGCCATAGAACTGACTTTTGAGACTGGGGTATTTATGTGATAAGCACTCAAGTTTTGTCATTACAATTGTTGCTTACCACCTAAATTCTGTTAAATGTCCACTTTTATGTTGAAAAGATATTTGTTCTTTTTTTTTTCAATATATAGCTTGACATTCACTCTTGTAAGAAATCATGTTGGGTTAATCATTTCCAGAGTCTGCCTGAATTCAGTGGTGGTGACAGTGCTGCTACTTGTGCATAATAGTTCCTTCACTTGTAGAAGACACACTAGGTAATTAAAAAAGTCTGTAAACAAAAACTGAGGTGCAGCTTCTTAGCAGAGTCATGCACAGTGACATTATGGTAGGTGATTAGTCTTCTTGGGAACAAAATCAATGAAAGCAGCAGTAGTCAGATGTCTTCTGGCATAATTTTTCCTTTGTGCAGATCAGGTGTTTTACAGGGGTCCTAGGAGCTGTCGTCACAATTTTCTGCCCATTTTATAGTCAACATTTACAAAAATGTCCCGTGGATTTGAGTGTGCTTCTGTGAATAAAACCTGTGTGTGGGATTTCGGCAGGTAGGAAAAATGGAAAGGGGCAAAAATCCCCTACTTTTCTCCCCACAAACTCTCATTGAAACTTCCCAGATTTCTTCTCTTGTTGCTGTCCACTCCTTGTTCCCTCTTAGTGCTGCTTATCTGGGGGAAGAATCATGGCTGGAATTTATAAATGCTTCTCTGTTGTGCAAAAGAACTTTGATAGCATGAAATGAATAACAGGTAACATAATAAGAAAAAGTATCTGGCTACAGCTTTGGAAATGTAAATTCTTTTATCTGTCCCCCTGCTAATTGGAATTGCTGTTTGTTGTTTCACGTTTAGTGGATTTCATTACATTTTCTTTGGTAATTAGATATTTTAACTATAAATTAAAAATACCCTCCTGAAAAAGAAAAGGAAGAAAAAAATCCAACAACCCCAAAACAACAACAAAAAGGCTTTCATTAAGAATCAAAGTTGTGTATAGATGCGACTTTAATTAAAATAATATTGTTAGAATGTACTGTTAAGGAAAACAAAGTGAAGAAATGAACCACAAACATTTGATACTTGGAAAGAAGGACCTGATGCAGTCCTTCCAGTCACTGCAATGGCACTTGCAGTCTGCACTGTTTGCTGCATTTGCAGCTTCACTTTTAGAGCTGAGCATAGATGTGGAGAAAGAAAACTGTTGCACAAAACATTCATTCTTTCTGAGGCTGATTTCTATCTTACTAGCCAGAGGAAAGGACAGCCCAAGAAGAAAATATCTGAGAAAGATTTGAGTCCTGATTTGTTAGCAAAATTAACCTCTGCTCTGTAAACGGCCTGACAGAGGCAGGCAGCAGCGTTGGAGAGATTATGAGGTCTCATACGTATGAAGACAGCTTCCCTTTGAACAGGAGGAAGAAATCTTGTTCCTTACTCACTCATTTACTTTGTCCTGTGTAAACGCCCACATTTATTAAGTTTTCAAATCAGGCTTTTTTTTTTTGAGATGATTTGCCTTGTACTGAAAACATTAGATAAATGTGAAATATACCAAAATCCAAATGAAGCAAAAGGAATGTCATTTTTCTCCAGCTGAAGGTCAGCATGAACACTGAACGCATTGCTGTGCTCCCAGAATTGTCTTCTTAATTTCAAGTCTCTCCTTGCAACTCAACCTCCTCCCTTTTGTATCACCCCTTCTATTAGTTTAGTAATATGCTGTCATCCTGATTTTTCTTAATTTCGCTTGTGATATTACTTCTCCTTTTTCTCCTCCTATGGGAACAGATTTCTTCTGCCATATGCCCATTTAAACCTAATTGTAGTATCTGAACATCTTGTGTGCTTAGCCACAGCATCCCTTGGGGTTCAGTTGAGGCAGAGTATGTATGTGACCTTTAAAGCCATGTCAATGTGAGACTCTCTCAGCACATGGGTCTTTAAAGCCTGGATGTCTATGCTTCATACTAGCAAATTTGACCAGCCTGCCTTTTTATGAGGATATCATCATTTTGGGCAAATTCCAGATTCCATATTTTAAATCAGCATGTAGAGCACTTTTAAAATCTCAATTTCCCAAAGATCAAGTTTCAGAAGATTAAAAATAAAAAAAATAAAGTAATCAAAGCAGTTGTTAATTTATTCCAGCAAATTTGTAATAGTAACTATTTGAGCATGACTAATTGGCAATTTGTAAAATGGACTGTTCTCAGTAGCAAAGTTTGAAGGAAATCAATGCTGTAACTATTTCCTTATTATGACAGTTCTTAAAAAGTGTGATAAGGTTGTTATAGGAAACAGTGAAAATTCCCTAAATTTCTGGGGATTGTAGATTTTGTATTTGTAACCTAAATAGTCTTTATTTTCACTTTTTTTTTGCATACACCAGAAGTGTGATTTTGGTAGGTAAACAGTGAGCTGCTCTAGTAGTCCTGCCATAATAATGTTATACTGTGCTGAAGTCTCATAAAATCTCTTTGGCTCAACGAAAGCCTTTTCACAAACATCCTCAGTTTGGATCTTTGTGTCATGCCACAGCACCGTTTTACAAAAGCTGAGCTTTTGCCTTCCCAGAGCCTCTCTGGCAGTTCAGCACATAAATTGTCACTAACGTAGAAGTCCTTAAATATCAAACCTCAGGTGTGTCACAATACATGTAAACCAAAGCATTGTAGCGCTTATATTGTAAGGATTTATGAAACACCAATATTTGGGGTCTTAAGGGTATTTTATGATGCAGCTGAATGGAGAGACTGAGAGAATGAAATGATTGATTTGTATTCTGAAATAGAAAAGAATGTTAAATTTTAATTAAAATTGACAGTATGTTCTAGTAACATAAGTGTAATATACACTATACATGTATGGAAATTAACCCTACAATAAGTATGCAAGGCAAGAAATTTAGTGCTAAAATGACACATCTATGAAATAAAAACATTTTAGGTTATGAAAATAAACATTTATGACATCCATCCAAAGAATATTAACTTTGCTCAGTAGTGCTATATATCATGCAATAGGCTTTTGGCTGTTAGGCATTTTAGTTTACCAATTAAAATTAGGCATTTTAATATTCATCTTCCAGCTTAGCTTGGTTAGTTTCTTTATAAAAATGCTTTCTAATCCTTCTGATATCATTAAATGAAAATTCCTTATCCAAAAGCCCTCAGCTTTGAAAGATTTCTAAATATAGAATCTAAGTTTTGTAGAGCCAATTGTTTTCTGCTGAGAATGTAGTAAAGGAGAAATGAATAGCATTTAAACAGAAGACAAAACCAGCAGCTGGAGTTGGCAAATATTGTAAGCTGGTTTTAGTCCTTGTTTTAATTCAATAGTGAGGAACTGGGAAGAGCAGTTGCCTTTGCAGTGCAGATTATGAACAAAATCAAATGCTAGGGGACTTGTCACTTAAAGTTAATTCCTAAATCAACTATTTTTTCCATGTTAATCACTTCCTGAACCTGATTATAGCATCTCTGTCCAATGAAGAATGCTCCTGATTTTCCTTTTTGGAAGCAATTTTTGTGGGAGATTCTGAAGGGGAGGAATTTGAGTGGCAAGTGCGTCTTTTGCAGAGGTAACTTGTAGATTCATCATGTATGAAAGCCAAGCTTATGTGTTGACTATTTGCCCTGTTGAGATACTGTTAAACCCTGAATTCCTGGAAACCCCATGTCCTGGGTTCTGCAGTAGCAGTCATTTTTCTCCTTCTTAGTAGCTGGTGCAGCGCTGTGTTTTTGACTTTCAGCCTGGGAACAGCGCTGATAACGCTCAAATGTTTGGTCTGGCCAAGGACTTTGTGATCCTCATGCTCTGTCAGGGAGGAGGGGAAGCCGGGAGGAAGCAGAGATGGGGCGCCTGAACCAGGCTAGCCAAAGAGGTATTCCATACCACAGCACGTCATGGCCGGGGTGGGGGGTAACTGGGAGTTAGCCGGAAGGACACTCACTGCTCGGTCGGGCTCGTTTTTGATGGGTGGTATCGTATTCTCTTCCCTTGTTATTTCCTTTATCATTATTATTATTGGTGGCAGCAGTAGTGATTTGTGTTATACCTTAGTTACTGGGCTGTAACCCGTGGGAGTTACATTCTTTCAATTCTCCTCCCCATCCCTCCGGGAGTGGGGTGGGGTGGGGGGGGGGAGAAGGGGGAAGGGAAGAAAAGGCGGGGGGGCAGTAGAAACTGCGTGACTGACTTGCCAACAGGGCTTAAACCACGACACCCCATCAAGCTGGAATAAAAGTAGCAGCAAATGCATGATTTCTACTTCCCCTTCAAACACTATTATTTATTTTGTTCTTTTACAAAATCTTGAGTTTCGTTTTTGTATTAATTCATAGTGAATGATATTTCTTATGTGCCTTGAAAATACAAGCATGAAAATTTGTGTTTTCACAGAGGACAACTAACTGGAAAGACACATTTTACTTCAAGAAAATACTCAGGTGCAAACTCATGAGAGTACAATTACAGGGGATGTACATGCATGTGTAGGGGTCAGTGTCTCATGTTATTCATATATCTTTCAAGTCAAGGGCCTCCACAGAGAAGTCCCCTTGAGTTAGTGTCTCTTTCTTTCTTTCTTTCTTTTCAGAGCTGGTTGGCAAGAACCTTGGGGGGATGCTGAGGCAAATGGAAGCTGCTCACATATGTACAAGGAGTTCAATTGAGTGATAACACAGCTGAGTGACTGTGTCTGTATTGGAGAGGAGTATGCCTCTGCTGTTAACATGGACTCATAGCTATGCTTTGATTTTACTCTCTGTCTATATGATGAGCTATATTATTTTCCTTCAGTGATATTATCATGTTCTTATTTGATGCTTAAATCAAAGGTATGCTGTCTTTTAATTAGTGCTATGTTCTCCTGTACATTTATTTTGTGGCATAAAGAAGGGTTATCTAGAAGGTCAAGGGCCAGAGAGAATAATGATATCTTATAGCTTGAATTAATCTAAAAATAAGGAAATAGATTTTTAGAGAAGAAAACAGTTCGTGCCTGGCCTGAATTGGATCAGGCCCAATATCCTTCTGAGGAAGAAATAAAGGGCTTGAACCTTCTCCCACTGAGAGCAATTACAAACCTGCAGTTGACTATAATAGCTGTGTGTGATAGGGGCATAATAAATTTAAGGTCTGAGATAATCAAGGAAGACTGTAATCTTCTGCTAATGCTTCTGAAAGATGCTCTGCTAAAATGCTAGGCAGGAAGAGCACTACACTACCCTGTTAATAGAAGAAATAAGCTTAAGCCACTTGCTTGTTGCACTCAGATATAGCCAATCCTCCGAGTCTGATTTAAATTTGACAGTGATTTAAAATGAAAAATATTTGAAAAGAAAATCTATGGAATGATGACTGTGAATACTGTAACTGTGAGGGAGTAGGCCTCAGGGGGGGAAAGTTTTGCAAAGATATCTGTCTGATTTTCTGTATAGTACATAAGAACATTAAAAGACCTTTTTAGCCAAAGGCCCCCCAGCTTGGTGTCCTCTTTTTGACAGAGGCTGACAGGAGATGCTCATGAATGGTACGGGAGCAGGGCACTCACACAGTGTGCAATCCCAGCCTCCAGCAATGTACAGCTCAGGGATTTCACTTCAGTAAAGTGCTCTTCAAGGAAAGGCTACTGTTATCCATTTAAATGTCTTCCTGAAACTCACCTTATTCATAGTGTAGCTTATTCAAAGACATTCATTAGGCATTTGCAAATTGTAAGGTTCACTGAGTTTAACAGAGCAAGCTAAAATGCTTTATGACCTTAGCCTAAATTAGATAAAAATAATAGTTCTGACCCAAAATGCCACTGTAGCCATTATGAATCTTTCTGCTGCTATTTGGCTCAGAACCTCTATGCCCTCTATCAATTTAAAGTAAGTGTGACAATGGGAATTTTTTTTTTTGGCTTTTCCTAAGTTTAGGAGTCTCTCTGACTTGCAAAGATGATGCTATAACCTTGCCTTGCCTCTTCTGTTAATTGTCCCTAGTTTATACCTTAGCTAAAATTTAGATTTTAGGTTTCAGAAATGAGACACCTTTTTTTTTGTCTTCTCTTTGGAATCCTATAAAATAGTAGTAGTATGCATCCTAGAACTTTGTTGGTATTTTGTATGAAGCTGAAGATACATACATAGCTTTTTTGCATAGAAAGCATATGAAATACTATATGTACTACACATATGGCAGAATTACCTACCAGCAATAGGAGAACCTTTTGAAAGAAAACCTAGAAGTTATTTTAGCAAAGAAGTAGGCAATATTTTCTGCTCACCTAAATTTTTTCTGAAGTCAAGAATATATTGTCACTGAAGATTGTTAGATATGAGGGGGATGTTAGGTTATTTCTTGTAAATTATGTTGATATGTAATTTTATGTGCACATTGACCAGTGGTGGGAGTTTTGTTGTCTTTGTTTTCCTCTCTTGTATTTTGCAGCATGTGTATTTCAATTGGCAGAATTTGTGAACATGAAAATACATGTTGAATCTCTAGTGGGCAGCTGATGCATTAGTAAAAATAAAACAAAAAATGCTTTATCTTATTCCAGATAAAGACATTGATGTCCTAAGTAAAATTTGAGGTAAGTTTCAAAGCTGAACCACATTTGAAGTTGTATGTAGAAATGCTGCTGTGAATGTAATTGGTTTAAATGGGATTTAACCTATCGTGTTTCATACAGGCAAGTTCTGTAACCACCTGGCTAATGTGCATACGCTAATCCTTCTTTCCTAATAAGAAGTACAATTTACACTGAAAGTGGAACAAAACATACAAAAGTCATGCGTTATATATAATAAAAATATATAGCAATTTGCTTGCATATAAAAACAGACTTTGGAAACAGTTTCTGAAGGGTCATTTCTCATTAAATTTTCTGAACACCCCCCTCCCCCCTTACTTGATTCATCCACTTGTTTAGTATATGCATTTGTGTGAAGCAGGAATTTATTTTCAGACTGAGAGGCTCCAGTGCTTAGGGGAACTACTGACAGCTCAATGTCAAAACCAGTCTCTGGTTAAATGTTATCCTTGGTTGTCTTCAGGAACACAGATTTTCCAGCCAATATTTTTTCTACAGTTTTCCTGGTTTGTGCATCATGTTTTCCTTATCCTTCTCTAGACACAGCAAAAATGGGCTCCATTTTATAAGCCCAGTAGTCAGCATTTCCTAGAAACGTGAATATTTGTTTTAAAAAGGAAAATACTGAAAGTGAATTATTAAAAATTCCGCTTTCAAAAGTTAATAAAATTTCTGTTATTTACTGGAACCTTGAGTTTTTTTTATTGCCCACGGTGTTATAACTAAGCTAAAATTCAGAAACACAGCTAGAGTGTTATTTCTTTGGCATACTGCTTTGGAACTTTGGGGTATGATATAAGGCAGAGAGCATTCAGTGCACTGCAGCAGATTGCTGCTTACTGAATAACCAGGGGAGACAGATAGCTGTACAAGGGAGTCAAGGGAAATGATGGTCAGAAAAAATTCTGACTAAAGAGTTTTTCATCGGCAAATGTCAGATTGCTGTAACCCAGGATGCATTAACTGTCACGACACTGGCAAAGAGTTTCTGGTCACATGCCCCAGCCTGTGCCCCAGCCTGTACCCCAGCTTAACAAACAGCCCTGTACTTAAAGGTGGGCAGGAAGTGTGGTTCTCCAAAGTGACCTCTGAGCCTTTTTGTTCTGGGCCTCTCACCTTCCCAAATAGAAGTTGTTCTTATTTGTACAAATAAATGTACCTTTAATGAAGGAGAAAAAGATGGACTTTATATAGTGAAGAACTCTGTGGAAGGTGGAAAATGATTGAGATTCTGTTTCCAGTGAATATGTGATTGTTTACACAAAATTAAGTTATTCCAGGAAGTGAGGTGGATAGAGCTGAGCCCTGAATACCCCTGAAACAGTGACTCAGACATTCAAAAGATGGTAGAAGATTAAGGTTTAATATCCAAGCCTGCATCTAATCTCCTGGATGTCCTCAAACTGTTGGGTTTTGGTTTTTCCTGAGTGTGCTACCTCTTTTTTCTGTTTTGTAAGAAAAATAGTCAAAGGATATCAGTGATGCTCAGAAATCATCCAGAGCCAGTGCTGCTTAGTGCTTCGTTTCTGCTGTCACAGCTGTGTGAGGCACAAGCATCTGTACAACACAGCTGCTCTTGTAGATGCCCAGGTATCCATACATTGTTTCCCGTATTGTCTCAGACAATATAACCTTCCTATAACAATAGGAAGAAAACTGCCAGTAGTATAATTAAACTAAAAGGGAATCCCCCTGCCACCCTTGTAATATCTCCCATCTCATGTTACCAGGCAGTTTGCCTCTGTGACATCTGGAGGTATATGGACCCCTGGGCGCTTCACTGGTGGCCAGCGCCACTCTTGCTGGAAGGTCACTTAGTTGTGGGTGTGCCTGACATGAAGCTTGGCCATCTCAGTCTCCTGAGGCTGTTGCCTGCCCGTGATCTGAAATAGGACAGATTTGGACCTACATATGACATTCTCCAGTGGAGATATGTTGTTTGCCTCCCAGAGCAGGATTTTATAGCCTTAGGTCTTGGCATCTGAGCTCCAATGCAATGTGTAGGACCTGCTGATGCCCCAAGCCTGTTTTACAGAGATCAGGACATAAACCGGGAGTGAAGGGGGTGAATGCCCTTGTGCTAGCAAATAGGAGCCTCTCTTTCCACTTCCCAACATCCTCTGTCAGTCTGAGATGTGCCTTTGATGAATCAGAGTATGTAACTCTGAAAGGCTTCCCAGGTGCATGTATTGCCTTAGGAAAACTGGCCCATTCAAATTTTTAGGAGCCAGCTACCAGGAAAGATGATGTTAGGTGCTGGGAGGACCCTGTGGTGAGAACCGATCCCCAGGGAGTGGGACCTTCTGCTTCTGCATTCATCCATGCACTGCTTACCCCCAGTATATCAGGTACAGCCCTGCATCCAAGTGGGTGAGCTGTGGGACACCACCTCTCCACAGTGTCGGCTGGGCATTTTGAGGACCACACTGTTCCATGTAAGGCTTTTTTTGTGTGTCTGACTTCAATACAGCAGGCCTGTGTATTGTCTGCACTGTTGGTGCAAAGCTGTGTTGTGCTTGGCTTGCTTTCTGCTCTTGTGGGGAGGGTGTTTTTTAAGTACTCCATTCAATTGGAGTTTTGTTGTTTTTTTCTGATGTGCATTTGCCATCTGAGTTGTAAATGACAGCGGTGAGGGACGTGAGCTTCTAAATGATGGAGCAGCCAAATTGAACTGGTTCATGCTAGAGCTGCCATCAGTTAGTCTCCAGATGCAGAATGGGGACAGTTTTGAATTCCTAATACTGATATCACAGGACACCAGTTCCTGCCCTCAACAAGAAACCTGTTGAAAGGAGCCCTGAATGGATCTCTGCATTGCTTTTAACAAATCTGTTTACTGGAGGAAGAGTTCACCCCCAAGGGTGTTTCCCCAAATCGCAGTACACCAAGAAGTGAGCTGTTGGCAGATGCTGGCTGTGAACTCAGTGCCTGTCCAGCAAAACATCAGAGCAGTGGACATGAACATGAATAAAGCAATCCTAGTTTACTGCTGCTGTGGGTCTGGTTCGGCATTGATAGTTTTTGCCCTGTGGGTAGTGTGCATAAAGTAATACCACAAGGAAAGAATCACAACTGGATCCCAGCTTTTATATATGGCGGGGGGGGGAATGTGTGCATTTCATTAGCGTTAAGTTTGCCATTTCCAAGGATTGGGAAGAAAAATCTCTTCCCTCTTTGCTAGAATATAGAGTGGTGTTTACTTTCTCATTTTGAAATTTTTGCATCTTGTGTAACAGCTGTGCTAGGGCAGGACTCGCTCTGTGCTGAACTGCTGCTTTTTTTCCTTTGGCCTTTGTTAAAATTTCTGATAAATAACAGACTGTCTACAGCTGTTCAAATGATGTTGCTGTTTCTAAGTGTCACTTTGGTGTTCATTCCCACCAATGTGGGCTTTGCTTTAGAAGGTAAATAAGGGAGAAATAGGGCTTGCTGTTGAGTAAAATTGAACATGTGGGCAGTGGGAAAAGAATCTGAAATGTGAATTGCCCAAGCCTACAGAAGCCATCCACCTCCGGCTGTGATGGAGACGCTGTGGCATCTTGGCAGCATTGCTGTGTGCAATTTTCTTTAAATAACTAGTGGGTTTTTTGTTTGCTGCAGTTGCTGCTATTTCTTCACATTTTCTCATTTGAAGGTAATCTGCTTCTAAGAAGTGATTAGTGTGCTTTGTACATGGAAGGCTTCACTGGGCTTTGAATTTTTGCAGTGGCTTTAGCTATGCTGGTGCTACTGGGCTCACCACTGTAACAGATACTGAGAAGAATATGTATGTGACTTAATAGTATACTAATCTATTGTTATAAAGATAACTTTGTATAATTTATAGTAATCCATGATTTAATTTACCTATAGGCTTTCTCTAAAAACTATAAAATTACAGTTCTGGAATAAAAGTATATTTCGAGCAAGGACTAAAGCTTTTCCACACACCGTATCTCTCCTTTCCACAGCAGTAGTTCTGTCCATTTTTGACTCTTAACTTTGTGTGCAAATCCTTCTAAGAGGCTGAAGGGAAGAATTTGGTCTGATTTTCAAAAACAGATAAGAAATTTTAAAGAAACGATATGAGTGCAAAGTTTCATCTATGCTTAAGATTAGAAATCGAATTTCTGTAGTAATATTTAGGTGAGGTTTGAGGTTAATACTCAGATGAGTTTGATTTATTTCCTGTTGCAAACTGCCTATAAAGTAAAAAATATATAATTTATAAATTCAAAGAGAGAGAAAAGGGAATGAACTGAAGTAACTCAACTCTGTCCTTTCCACAGCTGAGGACACAAAGTAATAATTGTTGCTTAGCTAAATTATCACACAAAAGAACAGCAAGTCATTCATTTCCACATGAAAAAGCACAAAAATAGGGTTTCTGTAAGACTGATTGGAAGGTTTTAGATGAGAATGTCAATGTTAAGGTTTTCCTTTAAAAGTGTTAGATCTGCTTAGGCTGAAATTGGTCCTGCTTTTGCACAAGCATAGCTTGTGTAAACCCATAGCAGTCAAATAAATTGAGAGTCAGTGCCTTGGTTTAAACAACTTCTTGACAAATAGGATGGGCCAGATCCTCAGCTACTCTAGCTCTTATAAACCTTTCTCAAGATTGTTGGAGTTGAAACAATTTACATCATTTATAAGCCAACAGTTTTGGTTCCAGTATAGTACCAGCACTTACTGAAAGATGACAGATCTGATGGCTCTGTAATTCCCTGGCTGACTCTTTAAATACAGGATGCTGGCTAACAGCAGTTCTGCATGGCAGATAGGTATCATTCTGTTGGAAGATCCCAAATTTTGGAGCTTTTGGAAAGAAGCTGGGTTTGTTGGTTACAGGGAAATCTCAAAAAGGAGCTTGAGAATTTTGCGAGCGTGTGCTTCAGGTTTGCTCAATGTTTTGAGGCAAGTGTAAATCACTTCTAAGTAAGCTGCGATGAATGAAATGTTCGTAATTACAAGCTGCTAGCCAATCTTTAAACTATTTTTTCCTGAGTACTGCTTAAATTACTACAGCATATTTTATAGACAAAAAAGCATGACTAATTAATACCTGCACCATCAGTAGACTTATATAGGAATCACAGTAAGAGGAAGCTAAACTAACTCCTCCAGTTGAATATAATTATTTCTTGGATTAGAAGTGATAAATTGGGAGCCACAGACAAAATCTGGGTGACCATCCACTCCAGCCACTCTTCACCAACTTGGCACAGAGGCCAGGGACTGAATGGAGGTAGAGGTTGAACTATGCTCTGGTTCCCTGCGATGGCTCCTTCTCACGAGGGTTATGGGCAAAGTTGTGACGAATGAGAAATGCGTGTCCTGCTGGAGCACAGCTGCCTGCATTCACTGGGTGAGTGAAGACCAGCAGGCCACTTTTCAGTTGCAAGTGTTTTAATGGTGATAAACACTAGATTTTGATCAGGTTTTCAAGCAGCATCATAAATGCACTTGCAAATTGCTGATCTTGGTTGATCTCAGGACCTATTTTTCCTGTGGCAGCTGAGGCCATCTTAGCAGAAAGCAATGATAACAGCGTGATAAAAGCATTTCTCTAGACCTTTGTAGTTGATGAGAGAGGATGTTCAGTTTACCCCAGATAGTAGCCATAATGCGTAAACAGCAAGGCTTGCACATGCTATTTTCTGAAACGTGGTTCGGGGAGGCTGACCACTAGCTGCTGCTAATAGCAGTGGAACAGCCACACTCTGAACGTTGGACAGAGATACACATCTAGGTCACTGTTGCCGGGAGCCAAAAGCGTGCGGCTGAAGCCACTTGGGGAATGTATCTTTGTCACTGCTGTTGTACATTTCTAACAGTTGTACTGAGGCCCTACATCTGCTAGGAACAAGATTTTTGGTTCAATATTTAAATGCCTTTGAAACCCAGCTGTCATATAAGAGAGATATTGGGGTTCTTCACTTTGCTTAATCAAAAGTGTACTTGGAGAACTGGAAGAATTGCTAGCTTCACAGGGTCACTTGATCATTAGCTTTATTAGCTGGCACAGCAGCACTGTTCAATCTGACAGCTTGTGCTCTGTTTTGAAAGCAGAAATTAATCCAGGAATACTGGATTCATTTGCACTGGTAAGAATCAGGGCTTTGCTGTGTCAAAGCTGGTGTCAGGTAGGATTTTGCCTTGGACTAGGTGGTGAGAATTTTGAATGTGGAGATATTAATCAGCATCATGGTTATGTTCTTTTGTACTTTCATTGTCATGTTTTTTTTTTTAGTGAAAGGGCTTTTATACATCTGCAATTGGAAAGCGTTCATTCCTGATGTGTGCCATCTGGATACAAATATTGTGTCTGGAGATTGTGTTTTTAGTAAATAATTGCCTTTTCATAATCAGTACGATAGAGAAGATCTTGGGCAGGTGGTCCTTTACTTTTCCACAAAGGAATTCTACCTTTTTGAACTGAATCATAACATTTGCTTGTGTGTTCAACTGAAATACCCAAAGCAGGATTTCTATATCCAGAATTAGAACTCAGCGGTTCTTAATTACCATTCCTTTTTCACATCAATTGTATTTTAAACCATCATATAAGAATCCTGTTTAAAAAAAAGGGGAAACAAAACCTAACCCTCCCCCCAACCTTTAACTGCCCTGATATTTGTGGAAGAAAAGCTGCAAAAACACTTTATGCAGCACATATGAAAGGTAAATTATTTTAATGTTTAACCATAATATTTTACTTTCCTGGAATTTATCTTCTCTCTTGGAGGTTCTGTACAAGAAAAGAGGATCTGTAACCCTTCTGCAAGCTTTATTTGGAATCTCTTCTAAATTTTCTTTAATTACAAATGTCTTGGATGCATTTGTTGGAAGGATTTATTGGTAGAACAAGGTCAATTAAATTGTGAGTATTTTGGCTTGTGCCGTATCCCAATACTTTCTTACTTGCCTATTTTTCCCTGCACATAACACTCCTATTAACTTCCTATGTCATTATATTCTCAGTTTCCCACAATAGAATAAACTTCCTTACCTCTTCTCACTCCGGTAGTGAGCAGAACATGCTGAAAACGTACGTGTGTGTGTGTGCCTATGTGGCATCCGGTGTTTACACTTTTAGTGGACATTTCACTCTCAGCCTTTTCCATCCCCGATGCTTTATGTGGTCAGCTGTGGCTCTGCAAACCTGGCCAGCACCCTGTGGGAAGGCATGAATAGCCCTTGTTGTGCTAGCACACCTGTGTTCTGTGCACAGCTGTTTGGTTCACAACAGGGTTGCTGTTAGCAGTTATGAAACGTTTTCACACCACCCACCCACCATCCACTGGTTTATAACATTTGCTGGCACTTCTGTCCAGCTTGGACTTTTTTTTTAATTTAAAGGACACCAGGATACTTTATGTATAGGAATAACAGGCCACATTGGCACGGCACCTTATTAAAATATTCCCTCTCTCCTGTGTCAAAGTTTACTCTTTTCTGTCTGTGGTAAATCTGACACTATAAGAATACATTTTTATATTTATTTTACTTCCCCCCTCACTTTCCCCTCCCTCTTACTTATCAGACACCTTTGTGCTGGCCAGAATTTAAACAGGCTGGAACATTACTTTGTTGAGATGTAGAGTCACCCATTTTTTCTACATTTTATCTTTATGTTATAATGGGAAATTAAGACGTGGAGCAATAAAAAGCTACCCCTATAGCTAACTTTTTAAACCACCAGAACTGGTTGAATGGACTCTTCTGAAAAGAAGATGGCTAAAAGCTCACCTTTCTGGTAGCATAGATGATGTCAAATCTCCAAAATAGAAAACGGAGCTAAAAGAGAAAACTAAATAGAAAATGAGGTGGCAAAGTAGAGCAGGTGCTCCATATGGAGGGGGGAAAAAAAGAAAAAAGACAAATTAACTTAATGTAAAAACTGCTTCATTTCTATAGGAGAATGCTATTTAAATTCATAGACTAGGAAGACAGCTGAACTCTTCTGTGTAGTTTTATCAGCTGTGTTTTGTATCTCTCCATGACACAGTATGTGGCTCTTTCTGAAAGCAGGACAATGTGTTTTGACAGCCCTTGGCAGTGAGAGCAACAGTGAGAAAAGCAAACCAAAGTGATTCAAATTAACACGAGCTGGCTGTTGTGAAGCTGGACCATCCACAGCATTTCCCATGAATAGAGAACCTCAGATATTGTAAGATGCAATATAGCCAACTGGGTTAGAAACAATGTGGAAGGGCTGCTGCTGACACTGCTCACCATGCCACCACCTACAGAAAACATCATTTTTCTTTGGTAAGCTACAGGGGCATTTTGCTCTAGTCCTGTTTGACAAGGTGAACAGATCCTTACTGAGCTCTATTAAGGACCTGCAGGGAAAACAGCATCAAGCAGAAAGGCAAAGCTCAATTAAAACTGCTTTAGATAACCTTGTCCATTTCTGTAGGGGATGGCTTGCATGGGAATTTATTGTTCTCCATCACACATAGGTGTGTGTTTACTTTCCTGTAATGTGACTGCTAATGGCTTTTATTTTCTGAGCACTTTATTGGCGATCAGAAGGAAAAACATTGAAAACTTATTATACCTTATTAGTTTTCTAAAGTCTTTCGAAAGAGAGGCAAACATCTTTGTAACCTTTAAATTAAGGATTCTTCGATGATACTAGAACAATCTCCATGAAACCCATTGGCTCACAGATGACTGGTTTGAGGAATACAAAGTGGTCCAGAAAAGAGACCCTTAAAAGTACGTCAAAGCTGAAAAATGTGATTTTTGTCATTCACATCATCGTCTTGCAGGACTTTCATACGCCTTTCATACTCTTTTGCTGCTAATACGAACATACTATTTTCTGAGGTGACCAGTGCTATGACACATCTCTCTGTTTTGTGTTCCACAAAGTTACTTTCTCCAGAGTTCTGACTGTAAGAATCTTCCTTTTATTTAAGATTCTTTCATTTTGCTTCTCTTCTGAATGTCTTACTTTAGATAATTCAAAGTACCTCTTGTTTTTTTTCCTATTCCCACACCTGTTTTCTGTTATGAGAGGGACGGTAACCTTTCTACTGGTGTGTCAGTTGCTCATGATCCATAACAGATTTTATCTACCCTGTGCCTGTGAAGCAAGGAATTGTAGTTGCAAGAAATTAAGTGATTTGCCCAAGGTCATAAAGAAAGTTAATGGGTAAATTAAGCTCAAACCTCGTTGATTCTAATCCTAGCTGTTGAGGCTGTGAGGAGGGTGCAAAGTCCAGGCAAATGATTTGTATTCCTTACTTATGGCCAAATATGACACAAATAGAGGCACCCTGTTCCTGACAAGGAGAGGCGGGAAAGGGGGACATAATTCATGCTATTCAGATTCTGCTATTTAGCATTTCCCGATCCCTAATGGGATATTTGCAAAGTATAATATTTTCTAACAGCTGTAAGGACAAGAGAGCCTAAAATTTCTCCCTATACATAATATCCATGAAATTGCATTGAATATTGTAATGATGTGTTATGCTGCCATTAGCTCCCTGTGAATACCTAATTTGGAAGGTTAATGAAATTGACAAATGTGTGTACTGTATGTGCATTGTCAGTACTAGTTAATGGCAACTCTCACATTTTTATTTGGAAAATTATATAAAACTGAAAGTGACAATTATTGTAACTTCATCTTTTTTGGAATCTAGCACAGTGTGCAGTTTATTTAAATAGGGTTGTATGTGTTTTAAATATGTATACCATCGTATGAAGTCTTTTGCTTATCATGTGATTATATACTTAATTTTTTCATGAATGAATGCATGTATTGTGGTCTTTTATAGCATATTGGGCCAATTCTTAGGGTGGTGTTTTTTTTTTTTGTGTGTGTATTCCACACGAAAATGCTGTAAGTCCTTGTCTTTCTGTTGGCTCAACAGTGCTTGATTACAAAACTGGTGCCAGTTAATTCAGAGAGACATCACACATCCAAAATGAATTTCCCCAGGCAAGGAAAGTATGCTAGAGTACACAGGGAGGGTATGCTCTTGTGTTTTCTGTAAATGACTGAGCACCATAAAAGGTCACTTGCAGCTTCTACAGGTTCCATGTATAAATTGGATGAGATTCTTGAAGTTTGGCCCCTAAATATTTCTGTGGCTTTAGAAAGTACTTCTTTAGGTCATGCTCACATTTTCATGTGTAAAGAGTCTGACTTGAGATCTTTTGATCTAAAGCTGTTTATTAGTTTCACATAGTGAATTATCCCTTATGGTGAGGGGAATTTCAGATTCATCTGCTAATAAGTGAGAAGACACATTATGAAAATCGTGTGTGACACACCGCAGAATAGATGAAGTTGCCTTATCCAAGCCTTGAGAGCTGGAAAAGGGTGAGTGGATGTACGTATGTATGAATGGATAGATGTATGTATGGATGGATAGAAGGATGGATAGAAGGATGGATGAATGGATGGAGTGAGAGCTGCACATCCCACTTCCCCTCTTACTTGTTCTTTGGGCAACTCTTCAAGTCCTTGTGGATTTTCTTCTGAGGGAGCAGGTGTCACAGAGGAGGGCTGGTGCCCTGAGGAGACTGTATGTGTCACTTCCAAGAACAAAGCAGTCTTTTAATCCCAGTGCTATATTGAGCTTGTGAGTCATGAATCTTTAGATCAATAACCAAAATGTTTTTATATGTGGGGGCAGCCCCAAACAGACTGACTCAGCGCTGGCAGTTCCGCATTCAGCACATTTCTGTGCTGGATCTGGTTTCCGATGACTGATCGCGGGACTGGGGCCGGGTGATGTGTGGAGGCTGAGGCACTGCTTGTGGGCACAGCAGAGCAGAGGTTTCTTTTTGATACTCACACACCTTCCCCTCATTCAGCTGCACACAGGAGCTGTGTTCTCAGGCTGTCTGAGATGCTGCCTGCAAGTCAGCAGCCTGTCTGGCTGTCTCTGGCAGTTTTTATAAGGTGACTTAGAGGCGCTGAGGTTTATGATTTTCTTAGATTCTGTTGTGGCTTTTACTTCTTTTGTTATGTTTTATTAATAAATACATAGCAGAATCTGGTGAAAGAATATATTTATTCAGACTCTTTGTCACAGATGCCACAGATTCCTGTGGCCTAAAATTCTGAAGAGTGATCAAATGCTTGTCCCTCTCACACTTGACAACAGGGACTCTTTCTGCTCTTGCTCCAGTCAGTCCTGGTGACTACATCACATCAGGCTCATGCTAAGCCTCTGGGAGAAGATGGGGTCCATCAATCACTCCATGGATCTCTATCCCAAAAGCACATATTAAGCTGACAAGTTTGTATTAGCTGTGGTTGTCAATGTATACATTGATTTGAAATAGGAAATTTGGAGCCTGGAAAAGCTTCACACTGAGATTTGCCCTGGTAAGCGGGAGCGTTTTGCTGCTCTCTGGATTAATCATTTACCAATAGTTCAGTGAAGGATAAGGGATGTCTGCACCTGGCCTATTGAAGGGACATTTGCATTTGAAGAAGGCAGGCCAGTGAACAGTCCAGGGAGAGGACAGTGAAGCCAACCCCTGAATGTGGGAGGGCAGATGGATTTGAACCTTCCCAGAGCTCCACCAAGGAGTGCAGGTTGTAAGTTAGCTGCCTTCCTCGGCTGCAGGTTCTCTCCTGGGAATATGTATTTGAAATGGAGTGTATGCACCAATTCTGAGACCTTGGCCATGTGAATCAGATGTGGCTTAGATCTTGTTTGGCAGCTAGATACCAAGCGAGACAGAGAGAATGATGGGCCTTTTGGACTTGATTTTAGAGCAAGAAAGCCAGAGTTTTCTTTCCTTCTTTTCAGCCATATGTTATAAATTTCTGCAACTGTGTTGCTTATTTTGGACTGGATAAATAAGTATTTTTCCCTGCTTTTGGCTTAACTTGGCTTGTGCTGAGGATGATTTCTAATGATGGCTAGCATAAAAAACGTACTCTGGAAGCTGGTATATAGGCACAGTCTAGTAACATCTGAGTTTCCAAGACATTGCTCCACAGTAACCCATGATCCACACAAATTGCTTCCTGTGCATGGGACAGTATAGAAGGTGGTAAAGTAGAGGGATTATACTAATGTAGAATTTTAACTTGACCAGCACATGCCAGGCAGTTTTATGCACACAGAATGTCAAAAACCATATTGATCCTCCAGGTTTGGGTTCCTTTCCAGGGTTCTTGGGGAACACATAAAAAGCAGGGAACATGCTTTAGCTATTGTTTGAGAGCTCTGCATCTTGTATATTGAACGATATTTGGTAATTTGTGCAGGACTGAGCGTATTTGATATACATATGAATTCTTCTTTTCTGACCAATTTGCCTTTGGACTCTGTGTTTGCAGAAGGGAGATAGAGAAGATTGCTGCTGCTGAATCAGATTTACTTCAAGGTCAGGAACTAAAGTTTTACCTAGTGCTAGATGATGAAATTGGAGTAACTTGGAGAAAGCAAGTAATCATGAGGACATATTTCAAGTTAAATGATTTTTCCTCAAGAAAGATAACATGAACATAATTTCAAGGAGAAGTAGAAGGAGATTAATGGTGAGTGATTTTGAGAGAAGATGCTGCCGGGGCACCATAGTGCCTGAGAGTCAGGAGCAGCGGGCACCCTGAGCTGGGAACTAAGGAGCTTCCAGCCCATGCAAGGCCTGTTCCGGCACCCCCAGGCGTGATTTCTTCTAGGAAGTTTATTCCTGCCCTAAGGGTAGTAGGAGTGGAACCCAAAATTCTCAAAGAACATTGACTTTGTCAGTAGCTAAAATGCCACCCTGAGAAAGAAAACCTCTCTAGAGGAATAATCTCTTGCCTTTAACAGGAAAAGCTATGCTGGAAATTTGGCTTCAAGCACAGAGTGAACAGGGGGCAGCAAGAAAAAAATGAAACTGAGCAACATAACAGAAAACTTTCCTGATATCTGTGGAATATAACAGAAGTCCCAGCTATCAAGCAAGTGTGGATAATTATTGATTCGTTATGATATATTTCAGTATCCACTGAAAAAAAAAAAAAATTCTCACTGACTTCAGGAGATGGCAAACTGAGCTCAGGGAAAGATAAAATAAAACCCTGGTCATTTAGTCAATGGAATTTGGAGAGTGAAAGTTTCATTTATTTTCTTATAAAAAACACCAGCTAAAACATACACATTATACCTACCTTTTCTCCACCTTGAGACAAATTATTATGGAATGTGTGATTCCTGAGGTGTGGGAAATGGTGCTACACTAGAAGCAGAAGAGGCAAAAATTGGAGTTCGCAGTTCTGGGGAAGGTTGTTATTCTGTTGCTGCTAGAAGGTATTTGTTTAATCTGAGAAATTCAGCATTTTTTCTTGAAATGTCTATGCTATGCAAAAAGAAAGAGAAGGGATGCCATTTCTTTAAAAGCATTTAGTACAAGCCATAGTTTTGCCTATGCAGCTGTTTCCCAAGCTAGAAGAAAAAAGAATGCTTTGGTTCTCAACAACAAAAAGTCTTGGTAAAACATCATGGTTTAACCTCTTTAAAAAAAAAAAACCACCGAAATAGTGTTACTGAATCAAGGAGATACAGACAAAATAACAATTTTTATTAATGTGAATTTGTGCTGTGGCACCTAATTGGGAGGCAAAAACTGAAATACTTCCTCTATCTGAGGCTGGAGGCAAAAATCCTACTAAGTCAAACCTATCTGGATTTCTCTGCTAATCTGCTGCTTTCACAGCCGATGAACCAGCACTCAGGATATTTGGCTTTGTTCAGACACTGACAGTATGGAGGTTTTCATGGCTTTCATGGTTCCTCTGATCTTCTCTTCATCCTTTAATTGAATGTATTGGACACACCATCCAGCTTTCAAAATTTCCCTCAATGTCTTCCATGACTAAGTTTGTCACAATCAAACCAGAAGTTCAGTCAGGTGGAAGGCCTCTATCCATTGTCTACTCCAAAATGGTTCAGACTATGTAGAATTAACTTATCATCACAATCAAGTGTTAGCAGTGTCTTTTGCAATCCGCTTGTTATCCTTGTTGCCCTGGTAGAAAATCATCTTTCTGGATCATATTGAAGGTATTCAAATGCCAGAGGGATCAGGAATAAATGCTGGAAATAAAGAACCGTGCCTGTCCCAGTGCTCTGTGGCTCTAGCTTGCTATGCCAACCTTTGCTGGGCTGCTGTTATTTTTAACATGAGAAATATAGCTATTTGAGCAGGTTAGCCCTGTAGGAACAGCTTTCAGCTGGAAGCTCTGTGGGATACAGGCAGCATGTGGAATACAGGGCTTGAGGGGTGCTCAGCACGCAGCATTATAGGATTCTTCTTTTTTCTTGACTTTGGTGAGCCTGCCTGGGTGAACAAGACTTACCTGTGGGAGTTGTAAAGTATGTTGCTAAGCTTATTTTTGGTTTTTCTTGCAAAAATCTTCTGTGCCTGTTGCCAAACATGCGGGGTTTGTTTTCAGACTCTGATTTCTCAGGTAAAGCTGTCATGTTTATTCTGACTCACTACATCAACACATAAATATGGTATTTTTGTTTACATTTGTTGTTTTTTGTGTGTCCTTATATAGCCTGGAAATATTTTCTTTTCAAGGCCTTATTAATTTTCCAGGTATGAAAGAATGAGGGAGAAAACCCATCACTGTCTAACTTAATCTCAGAAGATGCATTTGGGCTCATATGTTGGCTATGACACAGTGGAGTATGGTTAAATGAGGGACAGATTTGGGTTTACATCTTCCATAATAAGTAACAATCTTAGTTTTGACCATCACTTGACATTAAAAAAAATTTCCACTTTTCAACATGAAAGATGTGAGTCATCCTTGAAGTGAGGGTCACCGGTGTAGTGCATTTGAGGAACAGTTTGGGGCAGGCTGATTTGCGTTCACGGGTTCTGTAATCTGTCATCCACTTTGCAGTACTTTAACTTACAAGCATTTTCACAGGCTGCAGACAGTGGTTCTCTGCTTGGATTAACCACAAGCTCATTCTGCTTCACCGCAGTTTGACCTCTCTGATTAGCTGCGCATTAATGTGTTTACAGACTGTGTATATATATCTGGTATAGACTTGTCAAGGCATGCACAGCACAAAAATTGTTTTTATTTTCCAGTGTGTTTACTTTTGGCTGTGATCTTGCTGGTCACTTGTTTCAACAAATTATTTCTGTGGTGTCAGTTGGTCACTGTTGAGGTGTGCTGTTAAATATTGGCCCATCATCAAAAAAAAAACCCAGACCAAAACAGAGAGATCATTCATGAGGGGTGTTACAGAATTAGGTCAGAAAAAGACCCTAAGAAGTCATCTAGTCCTGCTGTGTTGGCTTAAGGTAGGCAGTCTGAACCAGTTAGCCCCCTCACTGCCTGTTCCAGCTCACTACTGGAGATTTTTCCTGCTCCCTAGTGTCCGAGTGTGGATGCTCTGCATCATCTGACTCACCACAGTTTGTTGGAATAGACCTCAGTCTATTTTGCTAAGGCAAGCCACAGGCTTGTGGAAGCCAGGCAAACCCTCCTGCTCTATCTCCTTGACTAGGGGAGATGAGAGGCAGAGCAGAATACTGAAGGTCAGGACTGACCTAGGACAGCTGAAGATCTCTGCCATGGCATGTGCATTCTCATCCTTGGCTTGAGTTTTAACTGCTGAGTTTGGGCACCTGCTTCTCAGCTTCACCAGGTCTTTCATAACTGGTCTCAGCAGAGGCTGTTCTGAAGTGAGAAGCAGATGATCCTGCAGTCTGTTAAATTAGTACCTGCAAGTGGTCCCTATGTCTGGATAAATGATCAAATGTTTCAGGGGGGCTCTACTATGCCACAGGAATGCATGTTCTGACCTGAGGCATTTAGGCTCAATGCAGACCATGAAGTCACTGTGCTGCAAGGCTGGCATCTCCAGAGGATGATGGACCTCACTGCTGTTGAGGGATGTGGGTGCCATTCTTTGTAATAGCTCCAGAGTGAAAAATGATCTTCAGAGTTGCTAGCCTATTGTTGGCTGTGCCTTCTCCCAGTGAAAGCTGAGCAGGAGGAAAGCTTTGATGCCCATCTTGCCAGCCCATCACAGTGTACCAGCTATGATGTATTCAGTGCTGTGCTCTACAGCGCTGAGCCTCACACAGCGTGTCTGTCTCCCCAGGCAGGGATGTGGGGTGGGTGGACTGAGGGATGTTAGTGACATCCTTCTCCAAGACCAGGCATAAATAGATGCCCCTTAGTCAGTACCTTATGATCCAACCTGTTTTTTAGTTTTGTATTGCTGTAATTTCAAAGGAGATTGTCCAATGGTCAAACAATAGCATTCCCAGGAATTTATTCTGAGCTTTCAGCTGGCTTATTTTTGAAGAGCGTTTTCTCACTTGCTCTGACATGAGACATACAAAGGTAATGTGCTCCTCTCCCTTTTTTCTCTCGTTTTATTTTATTTTATTTTTTTTTCCTCAGCATGTAGGAACTTGTTACTGGTCTCACTGTGCAGATGAAAAGCGATGTCTTGAGCAACATCTATAAATGTCACAGGGCTGGGTTTTCTCAAGTGTTTACTGAGAACATATTATGTTTTAGTGTCTCTATCATAAATACCTTTTTGTTAATCTTTCACCCTCACTAAATCTATTACAAGCTTTAATCAACCTTTCTAAGCAGTAATAAAATGTTATCAGCAGTTGGCAGAGATTGTAAGTGACAGACCCTAATGTTTTCTAATGATTGTCATTATTTAGAAGGTTGTTTGTAGTTTTACAGAAAAATAATTAGATCTATTGCATACATTTGAAGAGAGGGGAGTGTGTCTCCTCTGATAGTTTACTCTCAAGAAATCTAATTTGTAAATAATTACTTAAAAAGAAAAAAAAAAACAAGCCAACAAGCCAGAGCTGAATGGAAATTTAAGATATATTTAGACAAATGCAGGCAGAAGAACAGGCTTTATGCTAAAGAGACAGGATATTCCCTAGATGAATAAATACAATTCAAGTATTTCACCTATTATCAACAGGATCTGAAGTCTGCATTTCCAAGAATACATTTCCCTCTTTATCAACTCGCCATCATGTTACGCACACAGAAATAATACTTCACAAAAGTATTATATTATATTATGCAAATTATTTTTCCCTTTAAGGACAAGTCAATACCCTTTCAGTTACATGTCATGTTTCTGCAACTGGTGAAGTGAAAGGTTTCACGTGGGACATAAATGAAGGTGAGGTTTTCTTGGTCCCCTGAAAGTTTAAAGGTCTTTTCATGTGGTTGTTTTCACTGGCTGAATTCCAGCTTTGTAAACTCAAACAAGATACATTTCTCTGAATTATCAGTGATGTGACTATAGCTGCCCTATTGTTGTGCTTGAAGTGTGGTGTTCAATCATCTGTCCCCCAGCTCCTGTCTCCCATGTGCCATGAGTTCACCATGATGCAGTAGCTCCCTAGCTCCAGGCTCTGCCAAGTCCCTGAAGCTGCAGAGGCATTTCACTGCACTCCTGGTGCGGCCCTTGGCCTTAAAGAGGACCACAGGCAGGACCCGCTCTTGGGCAGCAGCCTTACACCATCTCCTTCTCCCCTTCTTGTTTTCTCTCCTACTACATGACGCCAGATGTCATGTTAAGAAAGGCCACCTAGGAAGCAGCACATCAGATACCTGTGGTGAATATATCTACAGCACTCCCGGATACTTGCTTGTGCCCCAAACTTGAAATCCTTGCTAGCACCAGGCAGGGAGCATTTTATAGTTTAATGTTGTTTCATGCCCAGTGAATGCTGAGTCCTGACCTGCTTTTTTAGAGGGTATAAAAAAAAAAAAAATCCATGTAGGTGTTTAGGTCTCATGGATGCGTATGCACAAGCAAGCCCACATGCATAATCCTCTAGGCTAAGTGACCAGTGTAAACAGAAGTGTGGACCAGATCAGATTAGTGTAACTGTGCTGGATCTTAGCTTTATAAACACAGACTTCATCCAGTCTGCTTTTAAGCCTCAAACTTAAAACTCATTCCCCAAGTACACCCTCTTCTCTGACTTCAGCTTGCCTCTTGCTTGGCATGAAGATCAACCATGCACTCCACATGAACTTGCAAATGATTATTAGTTTCTGTGTATTTTTTGAAAAGTTTGGTTTATTTCTTGTGGTGGGTTTCTGTTGGCCAGTGTAGATGTTGACTCTCTGTATTCCTGTCATCACCTCTAAGGCATTTCTAGAGTGTTATGCTGACCACCAAAAAAAGGTGCACATTGCAGAAACTTCCTTGTTTGATTCTGCTTGCAGAAAAGGATGATATGTTTAAAAAAAAGACCAGAATGAATTTAGCTCCTTAGTAAAAACTAAATGGTGCACTTTTTCTAGGCATTTTCAGCAATTAATTTATTTTTTGAAACTCTCCATTACCCTGGAGAAGGATGTGCATCCTAAAGATATTATAAAGCAAGCAGAAAACCCAACTTGAAAGGACTGGCAGTGTTTAAAGTTAGCATTTGGAGTATATCTGCAAGAAGCAGCAGCAGTGTTTAAATGGGAAATTCCAGGCTATAAATTCTTTTTCAGCTAGATTATATGCAGTACAAGTGTTGACTTTCAATTTATACCTTTGATATGACTCATTGAATGTTCTGATTCTTAGTTTATTTGTCCTGTCTTCAGCAAAATGGATTGAATATAGGGTTATCCAACCATGATGCGTTGCCTCTGTGCCTCAGATGTTATATTGATGAAATCTTAGTGTCTGGCACTATCTAAGAGGAATATAAAAATTTGATTTGGTCTGCAGCCAGCTTTCCTCCCACTCTGGAACAATGATGGAACATCTGGGAGAATGCTGTATTCATTAACCCAAATCCTGAGCACTTCGTATAATACCTGATCCTGTAAGAAGCTGCTTAGTTTTCCAGCCTGTGTAATTTGTGCTGGATGCAGCTAGAGCATATTCAGTCAAAGGACCTTGTCTCTTTTACATATTTGAGCTTTTATGTGACATTATGCTTTGTCGTAATTGATGGTAACAAGGTTGCCATTTGTTATCTGATTTTAAATGCCAGTTACATGAATGGTGGCTCATTCCATTCTCTCTCCTCCAGAAATTTCTCTTTGTCATTTGTATTTTCAGCTGGAGACCTTGGGGTTTTCTCTTGCCCATCGTCTCAGCTGAAGCCATATGCCAAGAGGCCTCTTAACTTTCCTGAGGATGGATGTTGGAATATCAGACTGGTGTCAGTGTGCCACCTTTATTGTTTTTCCTGTTTTCATAATCTTCCCTTCTCACAGTGGCAGATGCACACCAGCATTGTGGCTGACAGAATAGCCATTTTCCTCCTGGGGTTTGATACTGTGCTCTGTCCAGCTGCTGTGGGGTATGCAAAAGGGATGCAGTTGATACATCCCAAAGTTTGAACATCCCCTGTGTTTTTATGGTCTGTGCTTGCCTAAGAAAAGGATTGCGTTTGTCTCCATGTGACCCCAGATTGTCTGCATGGGTTTGATTGTTCAGGAGACTAAATAAAGCTAAATTCCTGAACTTGTGTATAAAAAAATGGTTGTCCTAATGTAAAAGAACATGTGAACTCAGCTGTCTGTTTAGGAAAGGAGGAATAAGACAGCGTTAAAGGAGTAGCATGGAACTTTTTTCTCCCTTTACAGTATAGATATGCTCTGTGCTTGACCTTGGGCAAGTCAGACAGGCTGAGTTCCAGAAAATACTTATGCGCCCAAATCCCACTGTGGGATTTAGCCACCTGGATAGGAGAAAGGTCCAAATTTTCAAAGATTCTACATCTTTCATCTGCAAAATGAACATGGAAGCTCATGGTTTTCTTCAGCAGGATGCCATGAGAACAGATGCACCATGTTTGTAACATACGAACTGCTCATCTTTGCCAAGCCCAAACACTGAATCAAAAGGAGGTAAAACCATGTGCTCTGCAGCTACCTGCCTCTTCTATTGGTGTTTTTAAAATGTACCATTTATTTGCAGGGTTTGGCAGAGATGGAAGACTGGGATAGAAACAGCAAATTCCATCTTTGCATTTTGTCAATATGGCCTACTAAAGGTTTACATAAAAATTGCTCAGAAGGACCACTTTTCAAGGCCTTGACATCAGTATGGCTGAAAGAGTTAAGGCCATTAGCTGGATGACATAAAAATACTTAGTATCTCACATCTTCAAAGCAACGTACAAATGCTAACTAATTAATCTTCAAAATAGCCTTACCTCCACACCCCACAGTCAACCCTGATTAAAAAGTAAATATTCCTCTTGCACATGTAATCAAGACTCAGAGCTTTATGCTCTAAGAGGGTAATTGACTTGCGCCTCGTTTGTGATTTTGATAAACAATTCAGAGTGCTTCAAAGGATGCAGAGCCAGAGGGAAGGTCAGTAGCAGTACTGAAGGAGGACTGCTTCCTCTCCAGACGTCGCCAGTGTATTTCTGGACCTAGCTGTCTTTCCACATTGACATGAGGGAGATGATATTTATGGTAAGAAATACTGTGTCTGGCAAGGCTGAGCTACAGTGAGGAGAATGCATAACTATGATGGTACTTCGATATACTCCTTTAGGTGCCTAAAATTTCTGTTACTGCTCACTGTTTTTCTTGGTATGCAGAATGTAGTTGAATTTCTTCAGCTCTTTTCTGAGAGCGGACTTATTACTGGATTCAGTGACAAAGTGTAATACTGAAAGCAAACTGATGATTACTCAAAGTAAGGAGAAAATGCTGTACTTAAAAAATATATGTATTAATTAATTTCAGGTGAGGCTGTGTCTGAAAACTGACCCTAAGAACAGGTAGATGGGAGATGCTTCATCATAATTGATTTGTCTCATGCAACTGAGACAGTGACATTTAAAATAGAACCACTTAGGTGACTGCTGACTAGAAAATGTTCACATTGGACCTGAATGTTTGTGGTGCTGCACCAGGTGAAATTGCTCAGCAGTCTGGAACCTCCTACTGCTGCAGAGGTGAAACTTGGAAGACCACTTACTACTTTTAAACGCTTTGGTAAAATAGGGGTGTACAAACTCCCCTTGCAATAACCAGGTATTTACCCGTGGAAACAGCTCAACAAATTAAAAGATAATAAATGCCAAAGATAAGGGAATGTGAACGTCAGGCCTGCAGCCAGCACCAGGCTCACTGGCTCTGCATGTAGCAGAAGGGAGGTCCACAGCCCCATGGATCAAAGCAGGGAAGGGAGGGAAACAGCACCTACTGATGCACTTGCTAGTCTATGGGCTCAGCTGTATGATCAAGGTATTGTGACAAGTTGCTAAAGAAGTGCTCACCCTTGGTTTTAGAGCATGGGCACAATGACTGCTGAATCTTAGACCTTGTGTGTATTACCACAGATTCCTAGTCATACCTTGTCTGCCTAAGATATGAGACTTAAAAGATGAACTTTATGGTTGAGACACAGTCCTCCTGAATGACTGCAGGACGTCACTCTGTTTGCTTACTTGCAACATATGGGTCATAGTTCTTTTCTGCTTAATGCTTTAAGGATAAACATTTCAGGTGCTTAAGTGTATTACTGCTGGGGATCAGAGGTTATTGACGTGTGTGAAGTTAGAAAAAAAGTCTGAAGGCATGGAGTTGAAATTTCTGTGGATGAGTTGGCAGGAATGGACATCTACATCAAGAACTGAAATGTGCTTTATATGCAGCAAGCTTAGACAGCAGCAATAATTGCATTGTGAATGTGGTATTTAGTGTCCTGAGTGCTAAACTTGGAGCTTTGAATTACCATTGGAGTACCTCTATCAGTAAAATTCTGCCAGCCCAATAGTGTGTTGATTCTCTGGACATATAAAGCATCATGTAAATCTTCTTGCCAGACCAGAGTTTTAAAGACCAAAAAGCAGCTCTAGTAATGATTAATATTTATAAAAAAGCCAGTAAATTGGAACACTCAATAAGGTATTAAGATATGCTGTCTGAAATTCAGGTTTAGTTGGTTAACAGAGTGAAAAATAACGGATTCTCACTATGCACAAATTGAGTTCAGTTTGCAAGATATTCCTGGTCCTGCTTTTGAATATTAAAAATTCAGGGTTTGTCACAAAGCCACTTCAGCTCAGTTCAACACACCTGGGTGCATGCCACAGTGGGATTATCTCTGATCTAATCACTAGGGAAAGTGGTCTTTTCGGGTCAGGACTGAGGTCATGGTTAGATTGTAGATAGAAAATTATGCCTCTTCTCTCTGAAGCATGCTTATTTACAGTATCAGGTGGTGTTCACTCATCTCTTCTCACTTCATCATTGAAATGCTAATACTCATTCATCAGTGTCACTGGTACTCCATGTGTGTGGGAATATATTTTATTCTCAAATAGGTGGTGTGGCATTTCAGTATCATTTTCAAAGGCAGACCTTCCTTAATATGTTTAGGTAGCTCTATATATGTATTTAGGTCAATGGCCTCCGTAGATATTAAGTTTTCATCCATAATAATAATAATATTGGGCCTTTGTATTTAGCTTGTTATTAGTAAAGCTATGAAGAACATGTGTAAAGTTTTAAGCAATTCTAAAATGTAAATCCTTATCTTTGTGTTGAAATATTAAATGTTCAAACGTCATGAAGCTCCACATACCAAGGATGTTCAAACAGTATGCATTCACTGCTTGTCTACTGCGCTTTCTGGTTTATATCATACCATAGCCTTATCAGAAAATAATTGATTAAAATGCATATATTTAACAAGGACAGCATTCTTATTAGAAATGAGATTAATATTTTGAGATGAAATACTGGAAACAAGGTGAAACGCAGCTGAAGGCAATAGCTGTAAAATCTTTTGATCCTTTCTGTCTCCTTGCTATCATTTTCCTGGATCTGTTTTGGTACAGAATATCCAGAGGCTCTGTTTCTCCCACCTCCTCCTAATCCTCCAGACTATTATATCAAAATTCTTGGGAAGTCCCACAGCATCAGCTTGGTGATTTCCACCTCAGGATTTAAAATCCTCTGCAAATTCTAGAGTCAAAATGGATGTGATATGGAGACAGGAGGAGTTCAGAACAGGGTTTAGCATTTTTCTTCCATTGGTCTACTCATCTGCAGGTATGTAAAAGTAACTGACTTTCACTGGTATTTCAAATTCTGGAGACATGTTGCATGGGTCAAATTATGTTAGATTCCAAGCTGCCATGTGGGATTAATCACTAGCAACTACATATGTAGAGAGATGTGTCTCAAAAACAAGGTAGTTCCAGGGAAAATGGAAGCTGGATGTATAGATAACATCAAAAGTTATTAAAGCTGTGACTAAAAATAGCAAGGATGTAGGAAGAACAGGACCCTCTGCAACCATGTCCATGGAAATGAAAGATAAACAATGAGGTGGGGGACACAATAAAACATAGATGAGTGTACTGTGATTGCTCGAAGTCTAAGCTCATCTTCTGGACACACTTAGCAGCCATCAAATTGAAATAAGCACAGCTAGGGCGTGATCTGGTACTCTAAGTCTGACATCTGAGTTCAGATCTGTGAAGCCTCTGTTTCTGTCTATTGACTAGAAGATGGGAGTGTAGCCTACTAAGTCAGGCATGAACACCTACTTTATAGATAATCAGAAACAGGTGAGGTGGTTTGTGTCCTGATCATGCCTGAGACACCCCTCATGGTGTTCATCCATTGCACAATATCTGACTGTGAATGAAGGGTCTGAAAGAGCTGTTTGTGCTGGTAAATAAAAACAGGAGAGAAACCCTCTACAAAAGGCCAGGTGGGTTTTCACGGTTTCTGGAATATAGCAACATGAACTTCCCAACAAACAGTGCTATTTATTCTGTTTCTATTGACATCAAAGAGATTTTGATACTGCATCTGGAGAGGGAGGTAACAGAGCTGGGCCCAGCATTTCCATTTTGGAGCCCTTATTAACCTCATTTCAGTGCAAGTGAAAAGCAGAATGCAGATGCTGCTGGAGAAATAAAGCCTAGATTATATAGTGCATATGTATCTTTGCATTAGTCCTGCTCACATATGCTTGAGGGATAATATGTGTGTTGAACTCTATGCTTTTTCTTGGGCACAAACCAGCAATGTGACTCTCCTGTCCTGTTTGGATACAGATATCATACACACCTGTTAGAAAACATAATCCAGTTTTGTCATCCAAATTCGAAACAATATTTTTTAAAGCTGGCAGAAAAATATGCTTTTGGTTTGTGAGTATACAGCACTTTGAAAGGTATTTGATAACTGAAGACTTTTCTCTCTTCCCCATTCCCTAGTTTCTGTAATTGATTTTCTGCTCACATGTAGCTTGGGCTCATCTGCACCAGTGTCAGCAGTAAGCACTTAGAGCAGCATGGCTGCAGTGCCACTGAAAGCCTTCCTGGGGCTCATTCCTGACATTGCAACAATGCAGTGCACTGAGGCGGGAGCTGCTGGCGTTTCAGAGGTCTTCAATTGCCTTAATTTTCATCGTCTGTGATCATTTGCTAAAAAAAAAAGCCAAACCATTCTATTTTCTGATAGAAAAATCTTTTCCAAGTCAAGCCATACGTTCCTGGGGTACTTAGATTAGTAGCTAGTCCTTTCTTTGTTTATAGACGCATATACAGCCGGTGTGAATCTCTTTCTACATTTGACACTATTGCTGCTTAAATAGTGTTCTAAAGGAAGGCTCTGTAATCTGGTAGTACAGTTTGCTTTGTGTTTAACTATGGGGAAGGGTACCTGTGCTCTACCAAGATATCTCCTAAATATTGTAAGGGTAATCTCTTTAAAGATATCCTTATTGTACAAGGCAAAAATCCATCAAGTCTTATAGTCAAAGAGTTTTGAATCTGACTAGAATGCAGATACAAACCCTACTGAAGACAATCATTCTTCTGTACACAATAGGCAGTCAGGATATGAAAAGATTTGCCACAATGCATTTTTCAGGTTGAGTTGGTAAATTTTTGATTCATTATATAAAACAGAAACTGCAGGCACTGTAAAATGAAATGTGGGTCTTAGACCCACTGAATGTTCTTTTGTTTTCAGGCTTGTTTGGGACAGGTATGTGCTCTGGAGGATAACCACAGGTGTAAAACTCAGGGGAGGGTAACCGTACCTTGCTTCCAGGCCATTCAGGTGTCATGTGCATCTACCCTGTTTGCAAACATGTTGAGAATGGTTTGTTATCTCTGGAGACCACCTGGACTGTGCAGTTCCCAGAGGGATCAGCAGGTGAAAGAGCCTCTGTAGTGTTCATGCTGCTTTGAGATGGCCCAGCATCCCAGCCCCAAACTGGGCATGGTGTGGCATAATAAGTGGGATGTGTGAACTGACATGTTCCCTGCCACAGCCCAAAGCTGTGGTCCTCTGCAGTGAAAGACACCCAAGGTCTTTTTTTTTCCTTTTTAAATCCTAGGAGCTTTCGTAGTTGTTTGCAAGGGCGAAGGCAGAGCTAATAATACGTGGTTTAGAAACAGTAAGATGTGCTGTACAGCTATGCAAAAAATTTAACTTGACATGCATATTTCCTGTAGAAGCACCAAAGACTGCGAGGGAGGGTTAAAACATCAAAAACTGTTATTTCCCACTGGAAAAGAAAAAAATCACTGAGTGAAACATACTTCTCAGTGTGAAGCTTTTCATTAAGAGATTGGCATGGTGTGATACGAAAGAAGAAATCAGGGGTTATACTGTTTTCCTAACAAATGAGACTTTTTTTTTTTTTAATGCTGAGGTGCTTGCGACAAAATGTTCCTCTGTAAAAGTCAAGGTTTGATTATAGTTCCTGCATTATTATTTATAGTTTAGCAGTTATACATGCCACGTCCTTGGCTGTGGCATTGCAGTTTGCACCATCTATGTCTGCTTCCTAAATTTATTGATCTCATTAGAAGATAAAAATGACAAAGATAGCTCATAATACTTCTGAGAAATGTAAAACCATTAGCAGGTCATTGTCAAAGTTATAACATGTCCTTTTAAGCTGCTTAGCAAACTGGTGGCAGCCTATGATACAGGGATTAACCTGTGCTAGGAGTGACTGAGAGGATGGCAGTGGATGGTTAATATTCAGCCTGCCTGCAAAGCTTTGAAGCTGCCTCAGAAAGCAACGAAGAGATAAACAGAAATACACTAAAAACAAAGGGAACAGAAGTTTTATTTTCCTGTACTTTATCTTAATGTTTGACATAGAAGAAGCAGAATGGGTGTTAGAGTTTCAGTCTGAAATTAGAGTTGCTTTTTTGTAAGTTGGGTTTTGCTCCCCCAGGCAAAGGAGCTTCTTGGGCTTTGCTCTCTGAATGCAGGCTGACCTTGCTGAGACCCCAAGGCAGCTTTTCCTGAGGTGGGAGCTTGAAGGTGCTATCTTAGAGATGTGTTTAGGTGTGCGGTTTTAATAATGACTATTTCAGACAGATGGTGCATGGATGTATTTTGAAGCCAGCATTTGTTGTTCCAGGTGTAGTGTGTTCCATACTGCCCAGTACACCCGTTAGTGCAACGGGCATCACAAGACTTCCTACTTTTTTACAGGAGAGCTGTACATCTACGTTATTACTATTGTTTACATTTCTTCCAAAAGGGAAATGGGTGCAAGCACCAGTTGATTGCATTATTGCTTAAATAACTGTTTGGGGTTACAGAGAATGTTGGTAAACTGAGCAGACCACATATAGTTGCATAAGATTTGGGCTGGAGGCCCAGGTTTTCTACATTGGTTCTCAGGGATGAAAGTAGTGTAGGTGGTTAAGAAGAGGAGGATGTGTGCAGAAAGACTGGCACCTAATGGGTCTCTTCAGGATCTTCCCTGACTCTTCACTCACAGCAGAAGGCATAGTATTAGTGTGGTTCACAGTTACTGCCAAATCCCTTTGTGGGTGTGTTGGGTTTACACAGGTGGGCTCTGACAAGAGAAGTAAGAAGGTGAATAGACAATAGAAACCCAAGCCCCAGTTCACTGTTACTGAGCGTTGTGTAACCTGATTTGCACCAAAGCATTATTCTCTTTCAGGAGCATTTCATGTGCACATTCCAGTAACAAGTAAACAAACATTAGGGCAATGATGAATTAGCCTAGACAACAGTTTACAGTTTACAGCTGGGGAGAATGAGGACAACAACATTATTAATCATTTCAGTTATTCACTTAATTTTTAACCTATTAATGACTATTTGTTTATGTTATCTATTGGGAAGTCAGAATTATCAAGAAGGGGACCCTTGAGCACTGGCACAGAAATTTCTCTCAACAAAACTCAGTTCCGTTTTCTTTTCTATGTACATAGTAGTAATTTTAATTGATGCAACTATATGATATTGGCTAGACCACAGATATATAAATTGTGACACTACTATGCTGTCTACCTCACTAAGGTGGTTTTGGGTTAATTGGTGACCTTCAAATACTCAGGATGCTTCATAACTGTGCTGTATTATTATTAATTTGTACAGTCATTCTCAACCATTAATTGCCCTGACATTGTAGTCTGGACTGCTAGCATTTGGTTGTAATAGAAACATCATTTTCTACTTGATGTAACAAAACATCTCTTTAAAGAGATGCTTTCTCAGTCTCAGATCTTGTAAATGCTGTTATGGGAATCGGTCAATAAAGAACAAAAAAGTGCTAATATTATTAAAATTGTGCAAGGAAAGCTGATTCATTTCATAGAGAATTCTGAGCTTTAAACCAAAATTTTTTATTCTAATTCAGATTGGAAAAAACCACAAAAAGTACTAAAATATAAACTCTCCTTTCGAAGACTGAGTTCTAGAGGCTCTGGCTCTGAAGGTCCTTGCCTTGTTCTCATGTCTAGCCAATGGGTAGAGAAAAATTCTTCAGTTTCTGTCCTAAGAGCATCCTCACTGCCTAGCATAGCTGGAGCCATGCAAAAAGCTGATGGCCTCTGATTTTAATACCATTCCCGTGGTTGGTGTTCCAGAGCTAGGAATGTTTCCTATGGATTTCTATCCCAGAATCCTGTAATCCTTTTGCTGAATAGTCTTACTTCTGAAGGATTAAGGCAAACTCGAAAGGTTGCAGAAAAGAACAGCAAGAACAATTGAAAGTCTGGAAATCCTGTCTGACATTGGAAGATTAAAGAAGCTCAGTGTACTTAGATTATCTGAGAGAAGGTTAAGAGGTGACATGATCATGGTCTCAAAGTCCCAAGTTGAGAAACAGTTTTCCAATACATGGGGAATCTCTAATTTAGAAGACAAAACCATAGCAAGATCCAGTGACTGAATGCTTAATCTGGACAAGTTCACACAAGATACAACAAATATGAGACTGTAGCAGCTAAGACAGCTTTTTCTTATGGTATTGGTAGAGTCTCAGTCATTTTGAGATTTTAAAACATATCTTCACTAAAATCTGTTCTACCTTGACCAGAGTTTATAGTCCCTGGGTCAAACGCTGTGGTATGTGTTGTGCTCAAGGGCAACCTATATAATCATAATTTCAGAATACATTAATTCTTTCATAATGAGTGTTCCCTACTGCTACATAAATTAGGCCTGTATAAAATACTATCTCTTGCATTTTTCTAACCCTAATGTTGATATTCAGAAGCTCGTCAAAACTGTTTTGTACCTCTGTGTGCTTAGCCCAAAAAAAAGCTAGTTAATATAAAAGGTATTTTTAGCCTTTCTGAAAGCTTCTTATACCAATCCCTAAAAGAAAACAAGAATATTCTAAAAAAATGCAAATGCTCTGTCTAGAAGCACGAGTATTATTTTCAGTTTTAACTGCTTCATCATTATGTGTCACTCCCTGTGTATAGTAAGTTCTGAGTGACAGTTATTTCTAAGAGACAATTAGGGACTTTTCCAATAACTACATTATTATATTTCATAACAAACATATATGTGAGGCGTGGGGCTTTGTGTTTAAAGCACTTAGCAGTCACTAACTAATGCTCACAGTACCTCTATGGAACAGGTAAGATAGTAATATAAAGGCAGATGGTCCTCAAGACCACACAAACCTTTGCTAGCAGTGAAAGGAACAGAGCTTAGTACCTTCCAATTTCCAAATTGCATGTTCAAGTCTCCAAACCAAAGGACTGTATTAGCTATAAAACTATAGGGACACTGGTTTTAGTATTATGATCTAAAAGTCAAACCCTTGCAATGGTTTTATTTGCCTCCTACACTAATGCAAGGGGTACTGCTGTGCTACGCTAATACTATGACACTGTGTAATTTGTCAAGATCAGCAGCCTTAGCCTCCAAAGTTCTTACAAGAGCTAGCCCTACTGGAATTAAATCACTGCATGAAAAGGACATTTCATTAAAACTAACTGTGAAGAAGAAGTGGTGCTACTTATTTTCAAAGTTTGCCTTTATTTTACAGAATAATGGTATTATGATATGGCAGTAATGTCTATACAGCAGCAGGGGCTAAGTGCTTGCTATGCCAAGCACAGTCCTTGCTGTTAAAAGAGTGCTTTATAAAAGGAACTACATAAGTAACCAATACCAGGCCCGAATAAATAAAATTTATGGAAGTCCCTCCAAGCTATCTAATCTGTCTATTTTGAGTGCAGAAGGGAAGTATGTATGTCTGCAATAGTGGAATAATCTCTCACAAGGGATTCCTTTGGCCCCTGCCCACAGCCTTTCTTCCCACTCCTTGACCCTGCATATCTGGCAGAAGCATCTTGAATTTGTGTGTAGACACTGTGATGGCAATGCAGAGCCTAACCAATTAAGCCTTATTAATGAATAAATCTCATGCATGCCAGGCTTGAAGAAAGAACTGATAGTCACCTATCTCATCCTGAAACTTTCCAGTGCCACGTTATGCTTGCTTATTATGTTTCCCATGAATTTGCAAGAGTGACTGGCAAGGCAAATGGTGAAGGAGCTGGTTATGGCACAAATGTGGTGAAAGGAACCGTATGTTCAAAACATGACTTCCTCTCTGGATTTATTTTGCCCTGAGTTTTGGGCACCATCAGGCATAGCTTCTAGACTTCCTTGCTTCTTGGGATTGTCACTCTAGCTTGACTAAGTTATGTCTAACCACTAAGTTATGTCTAACTACTAAGTTATGGACAAAGAAGGAAATGGGAGGATTGCCATACTGTCACTTCACAGAGTATCATGAATGCATACTAATATATTCAAGAGATGGATGATGGGATGAATAACCTCATACCAGGCCTTCTGAGTTTGCATTTTGACCATTTCTGTTGAAGACTAATCAAAAAACCCTAAGAAAATACAAATTCTACTGGGCTGCTGGTGTGCGCCTTTTGAAGGAAAAATATTCCCCCCCAGAAAGACCAAGTTTCCTTTCCTCTTTTTGGTTTCTGGCACAAAACATGCAAAGAAGAGACTCTTGGGAAGTCAGCAGTGTATAAAAAGAAGTGTTTTGAAAGAAAAAACCACTAATGCAAACTCTGTGTTTCACTACAAAAGGAAAAGTAGGGTACAGAGAAGGCAGGGGTCACAGATTTCTTTCTTTCATGTTTTCAATTCACCTAATTCCACATGACTTCTGGCCAGCACTTCCATGCCACCTAGTCTCATCTCAAAGACTTAAGACATGGAGAGAAGAAGTACCACCAGTTTTGCAGAATATGATCTTGGCAGGTGAAGGGTTCAAGGGTCCTTGGAGGCAGTGATCTACAGAGGAAAAGCAGATTGTTAGCTTTATCATAAATGAAGCAGGTTATTCTTGTGAGAAGAAAAACAGAATCATGATATTGGAAAACACAGAACAATTAATCTGGTAAGATATGTGCATCCTCTGCATTGTCAAATGCTTATTTAGATTTAATCTATATTATGGTATCACTTTATGTCTTGACAGTGCAGCTTACTGACCATATAGTGTCCCAAAAGGAATCTGACCATTTGCAAAAATTGATAATGATCAGTAGTCAGCAACTGAAATGGGATGGAGAGTGTCCCTTCCCTTCAAATGGGTATACTAGCGCTTCCTATAGAGGAGGAAAAGGAAATGAAGGAGGAACTTCAGCCTTTCTAAAAATGTACATCCAAATTATTGGTTAAACTGCTCTCAGTAGCATTTGGACCCCAGATATTAGCTTTCTTCTGAACTCTAAAATTACTCAGAAAAAAAAGCACAAGAATTGAAAGTAGTAGGAGAATTTGGGTTTTCTGCATATGTTTTGCAGCTATTTTTGAAGGGGAGAGCAGGGACTGAATTTGGAAGTTCCAGCATTGAAGTCTGAAGCCATGGTACATCCTGAGAAACAGTATCCAGACAGAGATCCCTGTGCATAGGGGAGGAAATAAGGCAAATAACATACAACTGCTATTAGTCACCACCATGGCATCATTTCCAAGCTTAGGCACTTCGAGTTCGGAGGTATTTTATTAAGAATATCAGTATTTTCAGAAGAAGCAGATGCTTTTGTGGAAAACTGACAGTAGCCCAGTACAAAAACCTTTCCAGAGCTATTAATAAGAAGTTTAATGAAGTGTTTTAAGCTGAAAGATTGTTTTTAACTTTGTACCCTAGCTGTTGGATCATAGTTCCTTAGTTTTGTGGCACAGGATATTTTAGAAGGAACCTTTATTTTGTGAACCATATGGCACAGATGCCACAAGAAGTACCAGTAATGAAGCTGTGCAGAACTGCCATCACTTATTTGTGATAGACTGATTTCTGACATTTATTTCATCCTATTCTTCTGGTTCTCTGCTCCTCTGCAGGGACTAATTGAAAGCATAGGAATAAATGGTCATCTTTTCCAGTAGAAATTCATCAGTGATGTCCCTCAAAGACATATGCAAGGGCCTGTTAGAAGATCTGAATAAAGAAATATCGAAGTAATGTAGCTTACAAATAATACAAAGCTATTAGGAAAAATAGAGGCAGAGGAATATGATGACCCTGACTGACTGTGTGATAAAATGTCAGATACAATTAGATGATAATAAATATGAAGTGGTGCTAACTTTAGATACACAGCTTTTGGGCTGGCTCTCACCACTCAGAAGAAATCTTTGAATTCTCTGAAAACATCAGCCTAGGACTCAATACAGATGAGAGAAAGAAAGGTGGTCAAATGTGTGGAACAGCTTCTGCAGATGAAAGGATGAAATAGGCTAGGGCTTTTCAGTGTGAAAGGAGGAAGTGATGGAAATCCCTGAGATCACGACAGGTGGGGAAAGTTGAATAAAGAATTATTATTAAAACCTTCTTATAACATTGGAACTAGAAGTCAATATAAATTACTGGATGGTAGGTTTGAAACAAATACCTGCTGTGTAGTTAGATTGTGCAACTCATTACTTCATGAGTGCGAACACAAAGTTTAGATGTACACAGAAAGTTATTAAATGGGTTCCTGGAATAAAAATCCATTGAGAGCTATTAAAATATCTTCTTATTGGTGAGTCCCTGGCAACACATCATGAAGGGATGTGTGAGCCAATGAAGAATCTATGTTTGCCCTCTTCTTTTGTTCTTCCATAGCTGCATTGCTGGAAATGAGATAAAAGGCTGTAAGGACTCTTGATCTTATGCAGCAAAACTGTTCCTGTATTGAAGGGTGCTTTCAGGTATTCTATTTTGTAATCCATATGATATATGAAGCATACATGTAAATGCGTGTGGCAGTTGCTGTGACCACAGTGGGGAGATGTTCAGAGCAGGGCCACTGCTTGCTTCCTAGTCACAGCTTCCTCATTGTGCTCTTGGGTGCTAATGAACCTGAGAAGAAGGAGGGGAATTCTGTGTCTCTTGATTCCAGTAAATTTGTGCCAAGAAATGGTAAAACTTATTTCTGTGAAATGGTGAGGCCAGTGGTTTGGAGTTTGGCTGCATTTTTTTTTTCTTTTCCACCTATTTTTTTTTTTTTTTTCCCCTGTCCTGATTTAATTTAACTAGGCAATCAAGTTTCAGTGATCCTCATCACTTGACTCACTGTTTTATGTTGATGTTTATTCATATCCTCCTGATTGTACAACTTACTAGTTCCCTCTCAATATGTTGATACCAACGTTCACGGATGCTATAAAAATACTAGAGGAAAACACGGTCATTTACTCCCCCTTGTCTTGTTTGTTTGCTTCAGAAGTACTTGCACTGACACAAATAGACTTTCCTTGTGCATGGAAAGAGATAAGGTTGGGGTTTTCTGGTTTATTTGTTCTGTACCACACATATTTTCCCCACCCACTCCGTCACTCGCTTTTATACATGCTCACACCCAGAGGTACTTACATACTAGCAAGTTTCAGAGAATTTCACTCAGCTTAGGAGAATGTGACCAATGTCTGGGATGAAATGTTTATATTTTCAGCATCACGAGTCATTTCCGCTAATCTTACCATCACAGGTGGGTGTTTCTGGGAAGGGTGCTAACGCACCTATCACTCAGCATTGAGGACATTGAAATAACATTAGTGAGAGTAGTGCTATGAAGAGTTGGGGTGCACCATGCTGCCACAAGCTGTTGCTGCCTGCGCAGTTTAGCTCCATTTTCAGAAGTAGAGAAGTTATTTAGCTAATAGGTGATGAAGTTATCTGTGTTTTATTGCCTGTTCCTTTCTTAAAAATGTCAGTATGGCTCATAGCTCTGCCTCTTTGACATGTCTTCGACCACTGCTTCTCATAAGGGAAGCTGCGCATAGGTAATTCAAGTGATTTTATAAATAGAGGGATTTTTCTGAACCTGCTGCATTTGCTCAAGTGTTCTCCCTAAGATGTGTGTCTCTACAGATAGATGAGTGCATCTGCAAGTTTCAAGATGTGCAGTTTCTGTGGGTGGGGTGGGATGAGTGTGGTGGGGTGAAAGAAGAGAACAAACGGTCTCCAGCATCAATAAAGTTTCTGGTACCTCACATCAATATCTGTTTCCTTACAGGTTCTGCTTTTTAAGCACTGACCTCAAGAGAAGGTCTGCAGGATGAAAAGCTTATTACATGACTGGACACCTTGAGTCACCTGGGGTAAATTAGTACAGTCTCTCAGTTAAGTCCTTGTTTTCTGTTGAAATCACTGGAGCTTGTTTTCACTGGTGCAGTGTCTGAGCCATCAAGTTTAATGATTTGTTACAAATACTTTAATATGCACTTGCAGGTGCTATTAAAACAGTTTTTTACCAAGAGATTTATTTATTCTATTTACTTTATTTAATTTTCTGATGAAGAGCAATCTTTCTCAGTCACAATGGTTTAAATATGAAGTAGTGGGATAGGTTTTGCTCTTTACAAAGCCTGATGCTGAATTCAGTATTCACTTCTGCCAAACTTACCTCCTCCAGAATTTAAGACTTTTAAGTTGCAGGGGATAAAACATAAGGCCCTGGTTAATTGCAAATAAATAGTGCCAGAAATATGTACAGATGGTACCTGAAGTTCACTGCTGAAGACATCCAGTAAACTATATTTAATTTGCACAACATGTATGTACAGGAAGCAGGAGAACAAGTTTTTTTGTGGTTTCTCACATTTGTAAAAAAACCAAACAAAAAAAACTGAAATCATAAATGAACACTCTTAGTCTGTGAAACTTTTGATTTGGGAAAACAGCAACCTATATTGCTATTTATTTACCTTAATTAAATTAATTAATTTAACAAGTCTGAAGGTTTCAACATTTTACAAGATACAGGTATAAATATCTGGCGAGAAGTGTGTATATATTAAACTACATCTACTTAGCTAGTAAATATTTTGCCGCATTAGTTTGCTCATTCCCAAGCAATCAGTTGTGAACTCCAGTGCTGTAACGGGTCCACAGGGAACATTTGTGCTTTCGTTGGCACTAAGATGAAATTCATCAAATGATTTTTTTCCCCCCTTCAAGGCTGACATTTCAGAATTTTTTTTTAAAAAAGGTTGTGTGCCAACTGCCAAAGTCAATTAATTAAATGGTAAATCTGAAATTTGTAGGGGAAGACTATAGTTCCATTTTGCTGTGCAACCTCAGAAAAGTGAACATTTAATCCACGTAACACATGGTTCATCAGAGGACCCAGGTCTGCTTGCATTGAAAGTAAAAGCAAAGCTCCCAGAGAGTTTTTTGGAGATTAGGGGTTACCTCAAAGATGGCATTTTAGCCTGCATTTTCCTTCTGCTTTTGATACTCAGTACTAATAAGAATATCCTTTGAGGTTCTGCTATGTTTGATAGCTTAAAGGATACAGCAGTTAGTAGAAGGAAAATGTGCAAATTTGTTGCCTCATTTTTGCTCATTTTCCATCTGGAGGTATCCCAGCTGAAGGCATGATGTTTAGTCCCAGAATTAGTGATCCCTACGCTGGCCAAAGAACTTCATCTCAGATCTGTTAAAGAGGCAAAATTCAAGAGACACGAGCAGATGGTGATCCTATTCTAAGACAGCGTAGGTACTACAGATCTCTCATCAAAATGCACACCTCCCAAGGAGTGCAGCCTTCAGTGGCTGCAAAGGCAGCCTGGTTTCAAAGATTAGACTGGACCTTACTCGTCTGCCTCCTACTCCCCATGTCACCTCTTGTACATCTTACTGAACTCCTCATACTGTATTTGAAGATTTCCAAGCTTCATAAGGTGCTTGGCAATGAGTGCGGTGCACTTACTGTTCTTCAGCTGTTAGTTTTCTGTCATTTTTGTATTTGTTTTGTGTTTATTTATGTTTTCCCTGCCTGCAGACTGTGGTGTGGATCAGGACCCTGTATTGTGGACCCTATACATGCATAGACAGTAGAAACATGAGTAAGACAGGTGGGTTGAGGCAGAACAAATGACATAGTACTTTTCTCCCTTTGCCATTTGAAATTGATTCTATGTTTTGCTATAATTTCAAGTTCAGGACTTACACCTAATTTTTGGCCTGCCTGTTTGTTTCATGAAAATAGGTGTTTGTTTACTTGGGAAGAGAAAAGCAACCTAAAGAGGGTGGTTTCCTGCATAATGAAAAAGTTGTTAGGATTTGGTCTCTATTTTGAAAATTTGGCATGAGAGAGGTAGAATTCAAGGGAAGGCACTGCTCAGACATCTGTAGCAGGGAGAAGTGGTGAAAGCTTCTAGTGCCAAGGGTGTTTCTTAAATAACAGCCTTGTAGGAATGTAGATGCTATATATTGAAATATAGGAAGTTAATTCTTCTTAGGATTCATAATCTTGTGCCTGCTATCTCTTTGCTGTATACAGTGAATTGAAAGCAGAAGCTCTTCCTCTTAAAGCCCTGTACTGCAATTCTTAGGACATGTTTATTCCTCTGCCACCACTTTGAAATTACCCTGCCTGTCCAGGTACAGGGTATTTTGCAGTGAAGATATCTCATATTTTCCTGTTGAAATTGATCCTCCTTGTAAAAGCGATTTACAGATGTGGCCCAGAGAGACTGTGTCACTTAGGTGTTGGGCAGAAGTGGACGATCTTAGCATTTTTCTGAGCCTCTGTTACTGTATTTAAACTGATGGATATTTGATGTAAAACATTAGCAAGAATGCTTCCAAGAATGACATAAATGAAGTATGCCAAACTGCGGATAATGCTTGAGGTCAGAGCTACTTTGGATTCCCAGCTTCTTCATACTGTAAAAATTGAAGCATTTCTATGCCTAGAAGGAGAATCCCTGTGGGGAGCTGGGAAACTTTAGTTTAAACACTTGAAGGGCTTCAGACGATGCCAAGGCTAAACAATAGATAAGTGGAAGTTTAGAACATTGAATTGTGGTTTAAATCCTATCTGAAGCACCTAAAGTGTTGCGTGGGTCTAAAACTCAGCCAACGTGTGTTTAAAATTCCTTCCTGTAGGACGGATTTGTTGATATTTGTTTATCTCAGGGGGATGTTGGGCAGAGAAATGTGTCAAGCACTTGCTTTTTACAGTAATAACTATACCTTATATGGACTTATTCATATCGAAAAGGTGTTTTAAATGGCTTGTAAAATCTGGCAGAGAAATCTCATGAATGTTTCTAGATGATCGCTAGATTGACAAGTTCCCTTAATCAGTGTTGGGTGGTCATATATATTACTGCTGTGCAGAATGCCTGTATCTTCTTGGGAGATGTGAATCCAGTTTTCCAAGAGATCATCAAACATGAAAGAACTAAGCATCCTATTTTTAATCCCTAAAGTTGTATCTCAGCATTGTCTTCATCAGTAGCCTTGTCTGCAGGAAGTGTAAAGTTTCCTGCTATGATTGTTTGACTGCTGCCAATTATCAGATTTGCTTTTGGCAGCTTTCCCCTCAACCTGCTGATTAGCTAATGTGTGGTTACTAATACAATATGGGAAACTGGTGTAAACGAGGAAGCAAAAGATTTATTAATTTCATGTGCTAAAAACTGTTTGTAATATAATTATCAATACTGTGAAAAGAAATCCTGGCTTAAGAAATAGCCAGGTTCCTATGTCTTTTGTGAAATGAGGCACAAGAATTTTGTGCAGTAAACATGTATATTTTTCCCTTGATACAGACACATAATTTTCATTAGATTTCTAGATTTTAAAGGCAGAAGAGAGACCACTAGAGCATCTAGTCTAACTACCTGTAAAAGATAGGCCACAGGTTTTTATCCAGCTACTCTATGTTAGAGCTAATAAAAACCAGGAGCCAAATCCTGAGCTGAATGTACAACAGTATTACTCCAGCAAGCTAAAATAATGGTGATTTATATCAGCTGAGAAATTGGCAGTACACTTAAGTGACAACTGATTCTTTTTGCATAAACCTAAATGAAAATGGTCACATATTTTAACATCAGTATTGAAAGAGCCTTGCTGGGAGTGAGTATTCGAAAAGTATTTTAAACCTTAGAAGAATTGGTTGGGTTTTTTTTTCCCCAGACCTTTCTGGGATAATTATTTTCCCTGTTTTAATTTAAGCTTGTCCCTTCACTGGATCTCCTGAAGAAAAGGCATAAAATAAGCAGAAAAAAAAAAAAAGTTTCTTTTTAAATTGAAACCTGTGCCAAGATTCCTATTTGTAATTAATTCATGCCCTAGGATTTTAGTGGGGGAAGGAAGACCTAAATAATGTAATAAAAACCTGAATTTTATCAAAGCTAAGAAGAACTTGAACCAAAAAGTTCAAAGATTAAAAGTCTCAAGAGCTAAAATTTAGTCTGTGATTTCTTGCATTAGGTTCTATAGCAAAACAAGATGTCTCTTCACTCTTTTGTAGCCATCTGTATGTCTCACTGGCTGATGTTATTATATTTATAGCAGATACAGCCTTATCATTTAGCTACAGACAGACTTCTACCTGCACAAAGCTACAGGGTTTAAGAATGCACTCAGACAATATTGACATAGCCAACGCCATAACATCCTGCAATCTGCACAGAAAATAAGACTTTCTGCACACCAAAGCTGAACAAAAAAACTTACTTCCTGCTCCCCTAACCCAGGAGAGAGTGTTTAAAGGAAAATACCAGTGTGGGGAGAATATCTTACAGATTCCCAGCATTTTCTGTCAGTTTTATATCAGGAGAAGGTGGCAAACGCTTTTGTGTTGAATGGTACAGAAATCTGTGAGTATCATGTCAACATGTAGAATATACAGTAAGGAAGATAGCTTCTTATTAGAGTAGCTGCTTATGTGGCTAGTAAGCAGAGAGAATCTCCTCCCATAATATTCACATTCTCAGTGATCATGAACCAGCTGCTGGTTTAGTTGCTGAACAGTTGGAGGTGCTTTATATTTGCTTAAAAAAAGTAAACAATTTTAATTTTAAATTTAATTTAAATACATTCCCCATGTTTCCACCTTCCCACCCCTCTACCCCCACCCCCCCAAGTGTTTTTCTTCTTCAGAGCTGGAATTCCATATCAACATGTCAACGTGCATTTTGGTGCCACTGTCATATGGAGAAAAAATTATAATGATTTACTGCACAGATAAACATCAGAAGACATGCTCTGAAGCCTACCAATAAACCCCACTTCTCTGTGTGTCCCCCTCTCCTTTAAGCAGGACTAGAAGAGTCAACACCTCCTTGAGAAGAATGTTTCTTTTTGTCCTTGCCTGGAAGCATTTCAGTGGTCCCATCCTTTAGGAAATCCTCATTTACCTCTCTCATACTACTAAGTATTTGGTAACATTACACTTGCCTACAAAGCTTGTAGCAACATCATATGCTTCAGCTTGTTGCGAACAGCATCTGCCTTATGAGGTAAACCCAGCTTCTGAACTGCTCTTCCCACAATGCCTAGACCTAAAGTTCATTCAGCACTCCATAAGAAAAGTGAGAAAAATAACTGTATATCTATTTTATGCAGGCAGGCAACAGCAACAAGTTAACAATGCCATTTTAAATATTCTTCCTTCCTGAACAACAGCCTAACATAAGCTGTTAGATGCTACTGTGGAATGGATCCTCAGGAGTGAAACATTGGGAACAGCGGCTTGTGAATAAGACAGCCCATTCCAGCACTATACCAAATGTGGTGATGTATTGTGGCATGTAGAGGCTATTGCTGCTTCTCATTGTGCCTCATGACAGTATCTTCTGTCCCAACAAAGATGTGTGTAGTATGTGCCAGCATATTTGCACTTTGGTACAAAGTAAGGTAAGACAAAACATGAATGCCATGGGGAAGCTGGACAAGAGACACTCTGGCTGAGGTCTGAAATTAATATTGTGGGTAACTCAGTATCCTGTGCTTACTGCTTGGTTCAGTCCTACATTTCTCGGGCCACTAGGCTGACCTTCAAGAAACTTTAAGACAATTTTTTCCAAAGGCTGAAGTTAGCCTTTATTGTTACAAAAAAATTAGGTGTGGATTATGGTCTTTCCAAATTAGATTTAGCTTCAGTGAACATGACGCAAAATCTATATAGTATAGCCACACCAGTGAATAAAAAGGCTCCTTCAACCTAGTCATATATAAATATCTGTAATATAAAATTCTGACAAATGTAAGAAAAAAATAAAAATCTGCATTCACAGAAGCTTTGCACTGTCAGTCTGGTGATAAAACATCAGTCTGTATATAATTTCATTTTGTCGTTTGCTCGTGGAGTACTTCTTTCCTACACTAAAATTAAAATTGGAAAGGCTTCTTCACTTTTGGGGAAAAGAGCGCCATTGAAGAGAAATTCTCCCTGGCATATTAATAGATAAGGTCTTCCATGCTAACTCAAAAGCAAGCAAAAGGTAAAAATTGAATCTGTTTATCACAGTTCAGTCATTCTTCTAAACTGGGAAAGTAATATAGGATGGAATTTATAGGATAGATTCTCTTACAGAAAGTGCTTTTAAACTTTAAGAGATCCATAACTAATATTGGGAATGGTTATAAATGACAGTCTTCTCTTTCAGATTATGTTGCATTTATTACATTCTACCAGGACTTTATGGAGATTCTCAAGGAATTAAAGTTATATTTATGATAAAAACATGGAGCTGCTTCTAAATAGCATTTTCATCATATTAACTGTTGCCTAGATAACAGGCATATCTCCTCAAGCACCTCTATTCTGGTTTAGCACTACAGCTTGCAAATTAATACAGTCATTATAAGACAGCAAAGCTATATCACTTACCATTTCATTATTGTTCAAATCAAAATCCATATTTTTTCAGTTTTCCCTAGGGTTACAAACTGGATAGGGAAACGTTATCATCTTGCAAAATAATCTTTCAAGACTCACTCTCTTTGGTGTTGAGAGAAGCAGTTAATCATATTACTGTAATTTTCATATTAATAGGTCCTGTGTAAAGACAGAGTTAATGCTCTCCTTCTACATTCAATCCTCCAACAGTTTTTTATATATACATATATTTATATATGTGTGTATGTATATATATATATATTAATCTGCTTGGAACTAGATTAGCACAAAAGATATCACGTCCTACTCAGTATATGAATCAGGGTCAAATCAACAGCATACCCTTAAATTTTTAATCAAAATGGCAATCTGTCATCCCTAAGAGAGTTAGGTAATGTTTAAATGAATAACATGAATACATACCATGTTTTAATGGAAAATACAGGGGAGAATGTACTGCAGCACAGGAAAGTACTCCATAGAGTATTTTGCAGATAATTTACTCCTTACATGAGAAGCTGTGGTCCCACAATGTGCGTATCCACTCTCAAACAAAAATAATCCTCAGGCCTGAATTCTGTTTTTTAAGGAATTAATGCACCCTTCACTTTTGAGATCTTTTCACATATGGTAATTTTCTGAAAGTTTCTCATAAAATGTTGTACATCTAATAATGTAATGTTGTTATTTAAACTCAAAGCTTTGACTTTGTGTGTGGTCATTTTGTGGTACTTTTCTTTTGCCCAATTCATTAACCTGATTAGGGTGGTCTGTTCAGAAGAACTTGAGTCTGAAGCTGGCCAAGGGGTCAGGTGTTTGCCTAATTTTCTGCAGCCTGAATGTGAAAGAAAGTTGGGTCAAGTCTGCAGAGATGCATGGGAGGCCTAGCTCTTCTCTGCCCCAGCTCAGTGGGGGCTGCTCCACGTGGGAGCCTTAGTGCTGCCCAGGCATTGTGGCTAACAAGCCCAGTGGAGAATGGGACTGAGATCTGGATCACGATGCTGACTTAATGTGGCTGTCTGGCTCCTGGAGCTGGTCAGCCTAGCCCATGAAAGAGCCCGCTGCCTCTTCTTTAGTGGTGTGGGAAGATGCTCCCTTGGTAAACCTTTGCTTCTTGTCAGCATTTCCTCTCCTTTTGCTAAGCTCTATTACTGTAATGATGCCATCTCTCTTGAAGTCCTTCATAATTTTCCCCACTGTCATTCCCAGGGGGTGTGATTAAAATTGGTGGAAAGCTCCCTTGGATTTTACTGGCTTTGGTACTTGGTCTGTGCTCCTTAATTTGCCTTTCTTGTCTGTTCTTAACTCTGCTTTCTGTTCAGACTCACTTCTGCCATGTTCTTTGCGTCCCTCATCTTCCCCCACTTTTATATCCTTTTATTCCTATTCCTGACCTGCTCGACAACTGTTAAATTACTTAGGCAGTGAGTAAAATGCAGATTAAAGAAGTGCTTTCAGCTTTGAGCTAAAATGTGTTGACAGGACTCACAAGAGGCCTAGAGGAGACATGGAAAAGTGGCATCATTTTGGGAGAAAAAAAAGCTAGAAAAATTCTTCTCATCGGATTTGAGGACTCACCATGGTTTTGTGGCAGCACTCCTGGCTGCCTTAATGAGGTTACAAGTCCACTAATAGTGTGTAGAAACAGTTTTAATTGGTGATAATTTTAACGCTTGTTTAATGAAAGTTAAAGGCAGCTGGTTCTATCCACACTATAGTGGCGTAAATCAAAAGTAATGTTATTCAAACTTATGTTCTTCTTGATTAGCGACACTTTAAAAGAAATCAGACTCTAACGCACTCCCGAATTTCAGATATTATACTGTATTTCCATTTATAACCTGACATAAGTCCCACACAGCATATGGTATTAATCTGGTGTAAACACCATGTTATGATGATACCCGAACACATACAGCTGACATGAAAATGTCTTCAAGTACAATATTTCCAAAAGCAATTATGTCTGTATGGTTGGTAGTTAGCTCGCTGTGTGAATTTTTATTTCTTATTCATACGTACATGAACGCACACAGGATGAAGCTTTATGTATGAAAAAAAGACCTATTTTCACTGTTTGCAAAAATTAAAGAAAACAAAACAGGATGGTCTAACTTCTTTGGACTGTCAGACTTTCATAAGGAAATCTCACCTTCATGTGAACACAGTATTTGTTCAGTGTTGGAATTTCCTTTGTTTGTGTTAGAGGGTGGATGTGTAGATATATGCAAGAAATAGTGACACAAAGTGAAACTGATGGCATTTTTGTAAGAGAAAATGATCTCCAAGATAAGTATTTAAGGAAATTTTGAAATTCCCAGTGAAGGTAATACTCCTCCTCATGTGTATGTGCCCCAGGCATCAACCTCTGCTGGTAACCAGGCATTTTTCAATAATGTTCCCTGATGAGAGGAGTAGGAGAGCAGCACCCCTTGTCCAGGTAGGTGCATGTGTGAAATCCTTAAAAAAATTGCCTAATATTGGAATTGAGCCAATCATTTTGTTAAAAGGAGATAAATAAAAGCGTGTCTTTTGGAAAGTAAATGTTTACTGGTGGTAGTATTTTTGCTTGAACACTTGCCAGTAGGGCCAGATTCACAGGTGGTGTAAACTTTCTAGTGCCACTGAGCTAACTCCAGTTTGAGATGGAAAATTCATTTATTAGGTTGAAGTGCAGCTTTTTTTGCAGATTGTTTGTAGCTCCACCTGCTACCCACACTCTCAGATTTTTAGCTTTTCTTACTCTCTTTTCTTCCCGAGGATGCTTTCTTAAATACGTTCCTAAGACAAACAAAAGGTTGGATATAAGAAGGGAATTCTTTCCTGTGAGGGTGGTGAGACACTGGAATGGGTTGCCCAGGGAGGTTGTGAATGCTCCATCCCTGGCGGTGTTCAAGACCAGGTTGGACGAAGCCTTGGGTGATATGATTTAGTGTGAGGTGTCCCTGCCCATGGCAGGGGGGTTGGAACTAGATGAACTTAAGGTCCTTTCCAACCCTAACGATTCTACGATTCTATGAAAATAAGACAACCTCAGTATCACATTCCCATAATGAAAAGGAACTGCTCAACAATTCATCTTTGCACTCATTAGAATCAGTATAAATCAGCAATGACTTTATTTTAATTACTCCATACTTGCACTACAGTGAATAACAGTAGACTAGGCTGTTGATAGGTTTGTAAAGTGAGTGTTTCCAGCTCATCCCTACCATCCAGTACAATAACTTACTTTTAAAAGAGATGGCTAAACAAATTCCAGTGGGGCAAGTATAAATCTGGAATGACTCCACTGAAAATTTGCACCAGTGTGACAAAGAATTGAATTTCTGCCATTTGGTTGAATTCCTTTTAATGGTTTCTGCATGTTCAAGCATCCACCAGAGATGAGATGGAAACCAGCTTGCCGTTATCTGTGATGCAAGCAGGACACCAGAGGTGAAAGGGTAACACATTATCACACTGCGCCACCTGGCCCATCCAACACAATTTGTGCAACCATAATTGTATTGATTACTTCTTGTGCTCATGACTAATGACCTCTAGCTGCAACCTTGCATTTTCTAAATCTTTTATATTCTGATTTAATAATAAGATTTGATTAAAAATTGCCATTAGCCAATGCCAATGATTAGTCAGCAGGACTAAATGCCGCCAAGTTCCAATGAGTTTCATTATTCTGGAATTAAAAAGGACAGAGAACTTCTCTGGGTTAATAATACAATGATTCTGTCTCAATCAGAAATGAAAGAAAACAACTCTAATGTATAAATGTAGCATTACTAATAGCCACATTTTACAGAGGAGTGTTTGAAGAATTAGAGGGACTTTGTCACAGATGGTGGGGACAGTTTGATTTTACTTTTTATATTTGATTGGAAAGCCAGTGTCAGATGGTGTGTGAGGGGGCATTTTCCTAAAGAAAACCATTTCCTTTGATGAAACAAGAACACGGGTTTATTCAGTTTCTCCATGTGCATCCCTGCCACAACAAAAAATGTGAAGTGTATGTATGCAAAAATGAATTGTGATGGCTTTAGAAAATGACAAGGGGATTTATCCAGGCTATTTAGCTGCTGAGAATATATAAACCTATGTGTTTATTTATTTATTTTCAAAACAGTGGCTTGATATTTAAAGAAAAGGACACATTTTCATACCTTCTACAGTAAATAAAAAAGTATGCTTTTTCCTTTCAAGGAGGTAAAATATTTAGGAACATGCTAATTTTTAGACGTAGCTAAACTCTGCTGAAGTGTGTTTGATTAAGTATAGACTTAAGCAGACACCTAAGAGCTCTGCTGAATCGCAGTTGAGGCTCTGGTGTTTCTGAAGATAGGGTGCATGAGAAGAGATGTTCTGTGGGGGGAACATCTGCTGTGGGATGTGCTGTTCCTTCAGATTCCATTGAAGCTACCTGAAGGACTGGCTGACATTGAAGTCGATGAGAGCTGAGAGCACTCAGTACCTTTCAGGTTCAGACCTCTAAATAATAAAAGACCCTGGAGGCACAGTAAAAGCATTTCCCCCCACCTGTCGGGGAAGGGGGGAGGGGGCAAGGAGCAGCAAGAAAGCAAAACATGTCCCAGACCTGAGTCCTTTAAGATTTTTAGGGTGCTTGAATAAATAAATAAGTACCTCTTTTAATTAATATGTACACAAAGTCTTGTATTGGGTTGGCATGGTAAGGTTTTGATAGCAGGGCAACTACAGGTATGGCTTCTGTGAGAAGCTGTTAGAAGCTTGCCCCATGTCCAATACAGCCAATGCCAGAGGGCTCCAAGATGGACCTGCCACTGTCCAAGGCTGAATCAGTGACTGTGGTAGTACTTCTGGAATAACATTTAAGAAAGGGAAAAAAATGCTGTGCAAAAACAGCCAGGAGAGAGGAGTAAGAATATGTGAGAGCGACAGCCCTGCAGACACCCAGGTCAGTGAAGCAGGAGGAGGAGGTGCTCCAGGAACTGGAGTAGGAATTCCCCTGCAGCCCATTGTCCAGAATCACGGTGGGGCAGCTGTGTCCCTGCAGCCCATTGAGGTCCACGGTGGAGCAGATCTCCACCTGCAGCCCATGGAGGACTCCACACCAGAGCAGGAGGATGCCCAAAGGAGTCTGCGACCTGTGGGAAGCCTGCGCTGGAGCAGGCTCCTGGCAGGAGCTGTGGTCCCATGAAGAGAGGAGTCGGTGCTGGAGCAGGTTTGCTGCAGGACTTGTGACCCCATGGGGGATCCACCCTGGAGCAGTCTGTTCCTGAAGGACTGCTTTCCACACTGAAACAGGGGAAGAGGTGGGGAGTCTTCCCCTGAGGAGCAAGGAGCTGCAGAGACAATGTGTGATGAACTGACCACAACCCCCATTGCCCATCTCCCTGCACTGCTTGGGGGTGGAGGAGGTAGAGAACTCAGGAATAAAGTTAAGCCCAGGAAGAAGGGAAGGGTAAAGGGAAGGTATTTTAAGATTCAGTTTTATTTCTCATTATCCTACTCTTATTTCATTGGTAATAAATGAAACTAATTTCCCCGAGTTGACTCTGTTTTGCCTGTGATGGTAACTGGTGAGTGATCTCTCCCTGTTCTTATCTTGACCCAAGAGCCTTTTGTTATATTTTCTCTCTCCTGTTCTGCTGAGGAGGGGAGTGACTGAGAAGCTTTGGTGGGCAGCTGGTGTCCAGCCAGGGTCAACCAACCCACCACAAATCTGTTGATACCTTCAGGAAAATGATTTTTAAACAGACTTTGTTAATAAAGTTTGCTTTTGGCAACCGTTGCTTTCTCTGCTTATTATAAGTGCCTTTAAAATGTGTCCATTAATTAAGGCTGCTTTTATGGGCTACATCCATTTAGTAAAATTACAGAAAGAAGTGCTGCCGACACATCTGCCATTGACTTCTGTTTGCCTGAGCATTTTATACCCATGTGAATATCACAGTGGGGAGGGAAAGCCTGTGGAAGGGAATGATCGAGGTGAGTTCTGTCCAGCAAAACATGGAGAGGTCAGGAGAGACTCGGCTGATTACATACTCATGTTTTCCAGGATTGCACAGGGAGAGTGGAAAGTTGGTTGAACTTTAGTTACAACAGAATAGCCCTCTTAAAAAATAATAACTGAAATGCTCAGAGAAGAGAGATGCATAAAATGTGAGTTTGAAGATAATGAGATTGTGTTTTGGGGGAGCAGGCAAGAGAGAGATTGGTCTGAGCATCTCAGTATTAACTTACGGAGATTTTTATACACTCTCAGCTGAAAGCATTACTAGCCAGATTATAATTATAATTACCTTGGCTTCATCTCAGTGTTTATCTGCCATGACACCCACCCAGCCACCTGCCTGCTATTAATTCATTCAACACTAGCTTCATCTTTTTTCCTTTTATCTTGTTTTTTTCCTGTTATCCTTTAAAAAACGTGTCCATTATTAGAAACAAACTAACACAATATTTGTTTGTCCGTGACATCATGTATTCCTTTGTTTAAAATGAAAAAGAAAAGAAACAACCCAGAATTCTTTCTATAATAAAAATAACCTGTTTGTATTTTATAGTGAAAACTGGAAAGATCTGGCATTTGACTTTAAAACTCTGAGCAGCTGATAATCTTCTTTAAATGACATTTTTTTTTTTCATCCCAAACACTGCCAGATATTCAAATAAGAGGAAATTCATGACAAGGGGGCAATAAGCATGATACACAGTGGCTTATAAGACTCAGCTGAGGGTGCATTTCTGTACTGAGTCCTAGATATTTGTTGCTGTTTGCTGCTCTAGGGGTGCTGAAGTTCATGGTTTGCCTTGACAGAACACTGAATGTTCAACTCTCCTGCAAAATGATATTAAAAAACCTGGCAAAACAGGCAAGACTTGAAATAACAGCCATTCCCACAATGCTCAAAGCCTTGGGAAGACTTAGCTCTGCATTCTGCTGTGCTATTTATAGGACAGAAAGCACTTCTTCCCAGTATGCCTGAGACCATGAACTGGTGCTGTTGTGTGGATGTCCTTTTGGATGTTCAGTGAGTGGTAGATTGAAGAACAAACTGTAATGTGTCAGAGGGAGCTAATTATAATAATGGCCCTGGGTCAGGTAAATGCTTCAGTATTTATCTGACCCAGCCACTGTTTATTATATTCCCTGTGTCAACACATTTTTACAGAGTGAAAATTAGCAACTAATTAATTTAATTTCGGGATTTAATGCCCATGTAAAGGAAAATAAGCAAGGTTTATATTGAATGGTGATGTTTCTAGAAGGCAGCATTATAAACATGGAAGTGAAGGATCTTTAAAAGCAGCTTTGATTTGAATGGTGTAAAGGTCTGATCCTTCAACCATTCATCAAACCTCAGTTCATCAAACTGCACTTAAGTATCTGGTCAAGTCTTGTTCAAATCAAAAGCATATGTTTAAATGCTTTCTGCAGAGGGGTCTTAGACCCTGCTCAAGCAACATTTCTGACTTTGTCAAGCCTGCTTGCTTGGGGAAATGCATCAGGGTGAAGGTCTAATTGCCTGTATTCCTCTCTCTACTGTTGATGCTCCTTTTTTCAACCTCATTTCTGCTCTCTGTCAGTTAAAGTTTGGAAATGTCAGAATGTAAGATATGTTATTCAGACCTCTGTACAGATTTTGGGGGCACGGTTCAAGCAAGCAAATGAATGAAGGGGAACTTCTGAGGGAGTATTCTTATTGCTTTCAGGTCCCCAAAGTATTCAAGCTGCTGTTTATTATTGGCTCTTGACCTGTTTCAGCTAATGCAGTCTTCCTTTGGTATAACTCACAAAAATACAGCATATGAATATACATACTCCTCATGTATATGGAGACAATAATTCTTTGCACTTTTGTGGTCTCTTTAATCTGAAGACTTTAAATACTTTGGGACTTTGGGACCTACTGGGGCTGGAGGTTTCCCCTTCTTTACTACTTTCTACCTTTTTTTTCTTATATTGCCTTCCCCATCTCTCCTCCCCTCTATCCTTCTATTTTTAAAGAAGGCAATCAGTACTGGAGAAGCTAAAGCACACTTTTCCCAGGTCCTGGATGATTGCTTTCACTTCAAGCTCTGCTGGTGGATGAAACCACCTTTTCCCCTGAATGCCAGGAGAGAACCCTAGTGTGCCCCAGCTGGCTCCCCATTCTGAATGAGTGAGGGTCCAAGACTGCAAAGCATGCTGCAGGCTGCAGCTGCTGCTGAACAGTTTCCTATAGTTTAAGTGACTAGCCCCAGCAGATATAAGAAACCTGTGGCAGAGCTTAGGAAACAGCCCAGATGTATCAGGTGTTCCTCTTCAGACTTACACAGCTTTCCCTCCCAATGCACAATCATTGATTGCTGAGTTTTCTGGTCCATTGGTCCAGGAATCTCTATTTTTGGGTTTAATTTTTCTAATGATAAATTCAGGAATTATTTTAATACGCATTTATCAGAACACAGATGTCAGTCTAAAACTTTTCGCCAACACTGTGCTGATTTGACATGTTGTGGCTAGCCTGGCTTTGTCTTCAAAATCATCTTTTGTGTCAGATAGCAATTGCTGCAAGGGACATATGTACAGCTACAGCTTTCACCAAGATATCAACAGCTCTGGGACTCGGGACTGAGGGGACAATGTGTAGGTCTTGTGATCTTCCTCATCCATTGAAAAAGGTCACAGAAGTCATCAGATTGACTGCAGAACATTCCCTCAGAGCAATGCACCTTTTGTACTACAGAGCTGCTACTAGTTTTGAAGCCGTGGTCCATGTGGAACACAAATCTTTCTAGCATGTATATCAGTGCAATAGAAATACCCTCAGGGGTCAGGAAGAGGCTTCCTGTTCAGTGCAGTGTTTCAACAAAGTATTCTAAATTAGGGTAATGTAAAATAAGCAAGCAAAGCTATTGCTGGATTTTGTTCCTTCTTTCCAAAAGCAAGTCAAGGGCAAACCAAGGCATGGAGACCCTTGACTGTAGTCCATGAATGTATGATTTCTTATAAGGAGGTAATAATAAGGAAAAGAACAATGTACTGGAGGTCTGTGGATTCTTTAGAATCATAGAATGGTTTGGTTTGAGAGGGACCTTAAAGATTATCTAGTTCCAATCCCACTGCTACAGGCAGGGAAATCTCCCACTAGACCAGGTTACTCAAAGCCCTGTCCAACTGGGCCTTGAACACTGCCAGGGATGGGGCACTCACCACTCTTCTGAGTGAATTCCAGTGCCTCAACACCCTTGCAGTAAAGAACTTCTTCCTTTTATCTAGTCTGAATCTACCTTCTTTCAGCTTAAAGCCATTCCCCCTTATCCTATCAGTACTTGCTCTTGTAAAAAGTCTCTCTCCAACTCTCCTGAGGGCACCTTTTAGGTACCAGAAGACTGATCTAAGGTCTATCCAGAGCCTTCTCCTCTCCACCCTGAACAAGCCCAACTCTCTCAGTCTGTCTCTATAGGAAAGTTGCTTCAGCCCTCTGATCATCACTGTTGTCCTCCTCTGGACTCAATCAAGCAAGTCCATGTCCCTCTTGTGTTGGAGGCACCAGATCTGAAAGCAGCACTTCAGGTGGTGTTTCATGAGAGCAGAGTAGAGGGGCAGAATCACCTCCTTTGACCTGCTGGTCAACTGCTGGTTGATGCAGCCCAGCATGCTGTTTTTTTTCTGGGCTGCAAGTGCACACTGAAGCTGGCTCATGTTGATCTTCTCATCAACCAGCACCCCCACGTCCTTCTCCTCAGGACTGCTCCCAATTCATTCTCTGCACAGCCTGTAGTTGTGCTTGTGATTGCCCCACCCAGGTACAGAACCTTGCACTTGGCCCTGTTGAACTTCATGAGGTTTGCACAGGCCCACCTCTCAAGCCTTTTGAAGTGCCTCTGGATGATCCTATAATGACATTGCATACTAACAACGAGTGACCATCAAGAATTGCTGTTTAGTTCAATCATCTTTGTCTTGATTACTGAGTGGACATGATGAAGATTCAATAAGGCTGAGTTTTGTTACTAGGCTTGTCTGACAATCATTATGTGAATACTCAGAAGCGTGAATAAACCCAACGTGGAAGAAAAAAAACCCACAAACCAAATGACCTTTAATACCTGAAACATTTTCACTGGTTTTCAGATAAAACACTACACATTTTCTTTACAGAATTTAAAATTAATTTAACTTTATTTGATATCTATTTACAGAGAAACCAGAAAAAAAACATTACCTTCTCTGACTTCTGTGGCTTTTGCATGGGCTCCAAGTGTTACCGTGGGCAGGTCACATAATCGGTCAGTGTTTCATTAACAAAGAATCATTTTTATTTCCATTTTATTTTGTTTCTTGTTTGTGTCATGAGCTTCTGGAAAGTGTGGACTTTCTCATGTCATAGTTTTGGAAGATATACCAGATTTGCAGTCTAGTATGCCTGATTAGAACAGAAACAAATGATAACAAATGATTGCTAGTCATTGTTTTAGGCTATGGGAAACATATAGGTAAAAAAAAAAACATCATGCTAAACTGACATGTTAAAGCACTGGAGATGGACTCAGACTAAAGTTATCAAAATCAGGATAAGCCAAGACTGTTGCTGGTTACTTCTTAATTAACTAAATGAAGCATACACAGCCAATAAAAATCTAACTTTTGCAAGGGAAATAAGCTAGGACTTTTATGGATGCCAATAAAAGGAATGTTGTCTGGAAGATATTCATTAGCTGAGTGGAAGAAGTCTGTAGAGGCTATGGTCCAGAAAGCTGGTGGATTTAATGACACGGGCAAGAAGGATTGTGTAAGAAAGTGAGTGGAGCCAGTAAAAGAAAAGAAATAGCACTTCTTCAGTGTGAATACGTTTCATTAAAGTAGCAGTAAATTGCATGGACTTTTATTGTATCTTGGTCTACATTAGCCAAGGTCCAACTGATGCTAGCGGGTCTACCCATTAATTTGCAGAACAATAAGACTGGTTTACCGCTCCTCACAAGCTGAAGGGTAGCTAAGTAAAACGTAGTTGGATGCCTACTGTGCATGAGGGAAAGGGAAGAAAAGCATTTGTAAAACAGCAAATTCACCAACAGATGTGGTATGCTTAGTGTTTGAGGTACATCTAGATACAAGAATCCCACAATAAATATGCATGTAAAAGGCATATGGGTGCTGGAATAGTACTGAAAATAATGAGGATTAATTACCTAATTGATTTAATTACTTTTTTTTTTAAATCTCCTTCCTTGTTCTTTTGATGCCAGTGTGATGTCTAGTTCAGTTTCAACTTTGCATTGCACAAACAGGAATATTATGTGCATCTGACAAAAAAGAGAAAATGGTGACTGCAAAACTCTGTTGGCTATTTGTCTTCTGCAACTCCATAGCTGTTCTACTACCTGTAATAAGAGTGCTAAGATGAACACTTGTTTTAATCTGGGTAGACAGACATTGATGACAATTGTATAATATTCTGAAAAACTAGAGGGAATGTTTTAGTCACTATAGCAGGGCAGATTTAGGATCTGCTACTGAAATTGTACTGTACACACGAGTAACTGCTCTTTTGGTGTGACTCGTTTGCTAACTCCAGCTCTGATGACCCTAATATTTACAGTCTCAGAGTCTTTCTGAGGTCTGTCATTTTTACACTGGCACATAGAAAACTTCTTGAATAAATCTTGACTGTAGGCATAAGGGATGCTCTGCGGACTGTCTATACCTGATGTCCAGTTTGGCTGCTGTGGCTGATATTTCCTGCAGAGTGAACTGAGAGACAGGACGCGACAGTAGTAAGTAATGAAGCCTCACTGACTCCTTTAAAGGTAGATGCTGTGGCATTTTGAAGTTATTCTGATACAGGCTACATGAATATGATCATATTCCTCCCATTCCCCTTCTCCTTCCCCCACCAATTTAAGTGGAAATAAACCAGTTTCAGAAATGTGGCATTGGAGCTGCTGTATTTGAAAGTCCTTTTGGAAAAGACCCTGCAAATATGGCAAATTATATTTTGCCATAAAGAACTAAAATCATAGAAACCTCTTATTCAGTTTTCTTCAGTCAATTCTCCAGATCAGTGGTTTAAGAACAAAAGGTTATACTTCCTCTCTCCTCAGCCTCTGGGGAATGCATATTCACTTTTAGTTAATAGCTGAAGCACCAGTGCAAACGCAATAGATGTGTCCCTGCATCTATTAGGATATAAATACCTGTCCCTTTCTCCCTCCTAGGGGTTCGCTCTATTTTGAACGAGGCAATGGTAAATTTAAAGTCCAGGGTGTCATGAGTGGAAGACTAAAGGCAGGTGCAGAAAAATCATAGAGTCCTCCTTTCAATAAAGGTTAATTTCCTGATGAAAGTGGAAATGAAAGCATTGCAACTCTGCCATTGAAACAGAAGCCTCACTCAAAGCTGGACATGGCTCACTGACATGTGCTGACTACATAAGCAACTCTATTTCTTCTTGCTTCAGCCTCTTCTTTTCATCTTGGCTGGAGGCAAAAAAAGTAATCATAAAATACTTGCAGAAAGTTAGAAGAGCTTCAAAATCCATGTGCATACTTTGGCCAGATAAATGGAGTATCACTGTAGACCAAATTGTGCCTGTGTGAAAGATTGCACTGAAGGCGATAGGGAATTTCTTCTGCACCCTGAGCCCACTTTGCCGTCTTGGAAAGGTGAGACATTTTGAGTGATGATGCTATTTCTTTTTGTAAGAAAAACAAAACAAAACAAAACAAAACACCCTTAAAAGCTTTGCTCCGTAGTGCAACTCTTGAATACCTATGGATTCTCTTGCTTCTCTCAGTGACAGAGAAGTTCTTGTCCTCTTAATGTAAAACAACACTCCTAGTAACCCTGATGGTCCAGACACCATTACATGAGGTAGGTATGTAAAGAAAGGCATAGCTCTCTTACTAGGACAACAGACTTCAAAAAAGACAATTGGGTAAATGAAATCAGTGGTGTCTCAGGCTATGGAGCTCTTTGCCTGCTGCAACTTTTCATCACAATCCAGGATGCATTCAGAATATTTGGGTAATGAAGTAATTTCAGTGTGGTACAGAGAGGGCCTCCCCTCGGAGACTGAAGAGCTGTTGATATTAACCACTTTATTCTGAGGCAAAGGGCTCTGCAAGCTCCTCAGGGCTGTCCTGCCACTTTTTTTTCCCCCTATGCATCTCTACAAAGCCCAGACTATCTCCTCGGCTGCCTGTGCTGACATCAGAAATTTTGTGGTGGTGTCTGTTGCCATTATTCCTTATTACAGACCATCACCATGTTGCTCTCTAATGATCTGCAATTAGTTTGAATAAGATATCAACCAGTAATTAATAAGTATCATGAACCTGTCAGTCATTAGAAGTTTTGTCTCCTTAATTTGTCAATGATCTTCTTGTGAAGAGAATCTAAGTGCTCTTCAGATGATGTAGCCATCAACTATTATCACACATTATCCCTCAAAACCAGAAAAATGATGCTTTAGTTATCAACACACATTTAAAAGTAACTGGGACTAAAATGTCCTCCTTAGTACCTTTGGGGATACATCTGCAGCTTGACCTCACCATGTATTTTTCTATATTGAGCTAGTTTTGACGTTTTAACAGGCACAATATTACAACTTCACACTGTGACATAATATTTTGCCTTCAAATACATACACATAGGCAACACAAGGGACTGTTTGTTATCTTCCATGTCTAAGAACAAGTGCAACGCAAGATAAAAATGGAAGCAAAAAGCTTATGTAGCAAAACATGTTTTCTTCCTCCTGCTTTTTTCCTGATGAGGTTACAGGAAAAATACACAAGTTGTTTGTTTGTTAGGTTTGCAAGCTGCCAATATGTACAGTAGAGAAAAATTAAATAAATCAAACTTCTGACAGGTGCAGAAAGAGAGAGCTCCAAGGCAAACCCTGACTCCCCAGGGTAGATCGAAAATTTTCCTCTTGCCAGACCCAAAATAAAATTCAATCTCCATGTCCAAGAAAATAAACAGCTCTGTTGACTTGCCAGTTATCAAGGTCTGTCGTGAAGTTTTTAGGAGGCTCATGTAACTGAAATTCAGGGATTTTTAACCATAGATACTGGACTGAAATTATACAGTTGTGGAAGAAAGAGAAAATACTGCATTTTCAAAAGCAAAGGTTTTTAACTTATGGCAGCTGATTGACATGAGCTCTTCCAGTGGTGCCTGGGGAAGCATTCTTCAGCAAGTATGTCTCATTTCTTATTCCATCCACTGTCCTTTTGGCTGGTGCTGTTTCCTGTCTTCCAGTCCCTTCACAACTATTATTTCCTTTCAAATAATCAAAAAATTCAGTCCAGACAATGCTCTCTAAATATGTGTAAGATAAGACAAAGGCTGAGCTGTGTGAATGTGTGGGGAAGGTGACAGAGTGATGAAGATGAGGTGAGTCTGATACTTAGCTGCATGGGAAATGGTCACAGCACTACTGTGATATGTGTCTTAGTCATCTATTGCCTAGCTGTATCCATACAAAGTTGCTGAACCCAGGACACAAAAGAATGCTAGGTTTGGTGATGGCAAGTTGCACAGCCCCATAACATGTCCCTTAGTGGTAGTTTGTGCTGAGAAGCAGGATCTCTGCTGCAGTTTGGTGGAGCCCATTCAGCTCCAGTCGTCTGACCCTGTACATGCAGCATAGCTCAGAAACCTTCCTAAATGGCCACCCCAATCCCATTTGCCTCAGCTGACTTCCTAGTAGGGCCATAATTGTACACACTATGTTTTAAAACTCCATTTTGAGGAGGTAATCCTGGTTCTATGACAAAGTATCATAAATGAAATCAGTCACATTTATGACTGGTTGTTAAAAAGCTGTAAGTGTTATGAATTTATGACACTGTGCTCATATTCAGCTGTTCACTGCTTCTGCTTCTAGGTCTTTTTGTCCTATGTGGGATAAAATTTATATTTGTGGGTGAGATCATTATAAATCTTTTATGCACCACAAGTGCAATTTTAAATGTTTGCAGGCATGGAGAACTGTGCCCATGAGATATCAACTATATTTCATGGGTTACTGCTTCATAGAACTGACAAAAAAAAGAGCTTTGAGCTTTGCAACTAGTATACACTCACACACACTTCTTAAGTTTACATGTTTGACCTTTAAAAGCTGGTAGGCAGCATGAAATGTGTGACTTAGGAAATAAAATGCTACATGGTTCATATTTTACTTGGATGCCAGTTTGCCATGTTCATTTTCTTTCTTTAGCAAAACCACCTTCTCAGAAGACTTGCACATGCCCAAACCTCCAAGGCTTCTTGCTGATTCTAATTACAATTGGACAAGTTCCTCGGGAGTGAGTGTAGTTTACATACACCTCTGCATAAATCAGTGATGAAACATGGGCCAGCAGAGATGAATATGTGGCTCACACTTTATGCAAGCCTACTGATGAGTTCTGTAGCCTTCATACTGAGCTTTCTTATCACAGTTGTTAGACATGGTGTATTCAAAGGCATGAAATACAGAGAAATACAATAACAAAACCCAAAATTTTAATTTTTTTTTTTTGTCTGGATGGAAAGACGGATGGAGTGGAAAGATGGTACTAGAACTGGGTGACCTGTTAATAGATGACATGCTGTGAACTGGGTTTTAAGTGTAGCATTAACTTAAAAGAGCACTTAGAAGAAATATGCTTTAGCAGAAAGCACATTGTGTGGAGAGCTGGGAAGCCTGGAGTTTCCTAGCTTTGTAGCTGGACTACCAGAACAAATAGTTTCAATTCTCTGTGACTTATGTAGGCATGGGTTTAACAGGGGAAGAGATGTAGGAGCTTTCTGTCCTCTTTCTATTTTCCCCTATGTCATGGTTTAACCCCAGCTGGGAACCAAGCACCAAGCTGGCACTTGCTCATTCCCCCTTCTTGGTGGGATTGGGAAGAGAATTGGAAAAAGGTAAAACCTGTGGGTGGATATAAGAACAGTGCAACTTTTGAAACAAAGTAAAATATAATACTGCTACCAAAAAGGCAGGAGAAAGAGAGGAATAAAACACAAGGAAAAAAACCTCAAGTGATGTGCAATACCACAATGCTCACAACCTGCTGACCAATGCCCGGCCAGTCCCTGAACAGCAATCAGTGGCTCTCAGCCACTCCCACCCAACAGGTCAGGTGTTCTGTCTCTGCTCCCTCCTGGCTTCTTGTGCTCCTCCTCACTGGCAGAACATGAGAGCCTGAAAAGTTCTTGATCAGGGTAAGTGCTACTGAGCAACGACTAAAACATTGGTGTGTTATCAGCATTATTCCCATACCAAATCCAAATCATAGCACTTTACCAGCTACTAAGATGACAATTAACTCTATCCCATCTGAAACCAGGATGTCCAGATTGCCAATTACCCACTATGCTGGGCATGGTTTATTTTCTGCTTCCCAGCCCATCTCCCAGCCTGGGACAATTTACCTCTCCACAAGCAGAGGTGCAGTGCAGAGAGCCATCCTCTGCTACACATCTCCACACATTGGGAAATGATTTAGTGTGAGCATCTACAGGCTGCATCTATATTGGCTCCATCCTGCTATTTGCCTCATTTGCCCATTTTGGACAAAAGTATCCTTGAGACTGTCCCTCACTGTGTGTTCCAGCTTTTGGTATCTAGTGTTAACATAAAAAGTAAAGATAATTTGCTAAGGTCCTTGTGTCCTCCATTCCAGTGTGATGTGTTGGGGATGTGTCAATTAGTTCCCATGATTGTTTCTTCATGTTTCACCTATGAATTTCTATGTATTGGATTGGATATTTGGTACTCCCTCTGTTACTTTGCTTAATCTCTTTAGCCTTCATAATCTTTTTACTTTTTATGGTATGTGTTATATTAGCGTGATTAAGGAGTGCACATATCATTGTCTCTGTCCCCTGATTTAGGTAAATGAAATTTTGATGAAGAGATGTCAAGATGTCAGTGAGAATGTTACCTCCATTGACATTAGCACAAATCTGCTTGTAAATGTTTTAAAACACAGGCTTCCTTGGAACATTTTAACAGCACAACATTACTGAGTACTTAGAAAGCACAAAGTAATTTCATTCACGGTATCTATGTTAATAGGCACAGCCTTCTTTAATGCAACATTCATCCAACTTCATAGTATGCATCAAAATATATTTGGATTGTTTATGATTGATATGGTCATCCTCTTATGATTCCTTTGGGCTAGATAGAAATAGAAATGTAGGGCAGGAGTCTCCATTACTGTGCAGCTGCTTTTTTCTGCACTGTAAGCATAAACTAAGGCGAAAGCTGGGGGATCTGGCTCAGCATAAATGTAATTCTGGATGATAAGCTGCTGTGAGGCACCTACATTTCTCTTAGTGCTCTTGAGATAACATCAAAAGGGTGCATGGCTGAAGGGAGAACACAATGGGGAAAGCAATGTAAAGTCTCAATCATACTCATTCACATTGTCTCTCATTTGCGATTTTGGTTCAGTGTGTTACAGCTAAGCATTAACTGGAGCAGCTTTTGAGCAGTTCTGATATAATGGAAAACAAATGGCCCTTTCACAAAGCAGCACCAGGTTCAGTGGGCCTCAGATACAGCCAGCCAGCAGGTCAGGTTTAGATATTTTGGAGCCATAGGTCTCTATTCCAAAAAGCATGTAGGTATCTGAAGGCTCATGCAAGCACTCAATATTAATTTTCAATAGGGTTTTTTATGACTGCAGGCACACATTTCTGAAAAATGACAAAGTTTAAGCAATTTATTTAACTATACCTTATTTCTGGAAGTGACATAGGAGACTAATTATCCCATTTTGGTGAAGCTTGAATTCTTATTTGCTTGCTTTTCAAAGTGGGGCTTATCTGTGGGACTTAAGGCTGATAATGAGCTTAGCAGCTTCTGAAACTGTTGACCTCCAGACTGAATTCTGTTTGCATCTTTCTGTAACTGTGACCTGTGCTGTCTGCAAATGTCCAGATCCCAGGATCTTGAATAGTTGTATATAGAAAGAATTTACATACTAGAACAATTTCTGGAGGAAAGCAGCAATGTTGCAATATTTAAGCAGAAGAAAACCATCTGACATTATTGGATGTACCTTGCACTAACTTAATTGTATCTAAGGGAAGTGGATATTCCAAGAATTTTTCATGCTCTGTGACTCTGAATATTTTCCATTAATTAGTTTTGTCTCTTTAAAGTTCTTTTCCTCAGTAGAACATGAATCCTTAACTAAAAAGTAATTAGGCCCTTAATGCGACTGTGAAAATTTAAACAAACACACAGACAACCATTGCTTTCCTTAATCAGAGTAACCCCATTTCTTTCTTTTTTTTTTTTTTTTCACACATATGTACATTGTCTTTTAATCCTTCTAACATTCTCCAAGACAAGCGAACTACTGCTCGTGTACCTGGGGGATTGTGCAATGCAGAACAAGTTTGCTGCAGCTTTTTTTCACTTAAAAAAAAAAAAAATCATGATCCACTTAATCTGACAAGTGAAATCTTTGGTTATGTTACCTACACAATGCTGCTTTTTTTCTTGTTAAGGCAGAGAAAGAAATAAATGCAGAAATGTGTCTGATAAACTTCCAAGTTAGCAATCTGTTGGAGGAAACCGTGATCCTGACAGGTGCAAATGCTGGACTCTTGGGCTTAGAGAGTCTCATGAGCCTTTCAAAGGTTTCTCACCTCACTGATCCAAAATAAACTTCAGTGCTTAGGAAAAATCAAAACAAGCAAAATGTTTTATGTAGCACAATCTGGTACAGAAGCAAAGAACAGGAAGAGAGAAAGAGAGAGGAAAAAAAACCCAACAGGTTATTTCTGTACTTTGGTCATTAATTGCAATTCTTCTATGACTTGCCTTTTAGAGTTGACCTTTTCCTGGATGTCTCCAGTGCTGGGTTTACCAATAGAAATTTTACTGGTTTAATACTAGCCATGTCACTAGTAGTTAAAATGGCAATTGCTTCTCTAATACATAATTTAACAATTTGCTTAATGAGCATCATGGACATTAACCCTTTACCATTGCCTTCTTTTACCTTAAGGACAGTTGCAGCTTTTGGTTCTTCAACAGCTTTCAAGGTTTTGTACCACTATCTGTCTCACTTACATTAATTAAAAAAAAAAGTCAGGAAAGGATATACTGTAAAATGGAGAGATGTATCATTCACACTGTTGTATCAGCTAAGAAGAAGCCTGTCTGACTGAGAGGCAAATCATTCTGTGCACATCTCCCATCTTGAGGTGCTAGGAAAAGCTCTGCTTGAGAGCTTGTAGCTAAGAGTGAACTAAAAAAGGAAAGAAAAACCCTAACACAACACAGCTTCACTGTTCACCTTTAAAGTACAATCACTGGTCACCATCTTTGACCTAAAATAAATACCTTCAGCAGAACCCTCAGCCTCAGCCATCAGATTTCAGCTTCAGTATCACAAAGACATGAATATGAGCTTGTAGAGTCATTGTGTTTACAGAAGTTTCTTTTTTTTTGGCTTAGGCACTGTAAAAAAATAATAATAGAAATAGCCTGCTCCTCTGGAAGGGCTTCTGAAATATTAGTTCAGCCTTGAACGCATCTAAAATTAACTGTGAGACAAATATAATTCTCTGTGCCACATATGTATGTATATACACACACATAAATTGCTGTAGTATATCACATATATATCACATACATACATGACTATTTCAAGAGGAAAAAAAAACAATGGGACCAACATGCAAGACAGAAATAGAGCATCTTCTTGTCTTAAATAGAATAAATTATTGCTGAATGCCAATGTTAATGTTCACTCTGAATTGGGGCCTGCACAGCTGGGATTCTCTGTGCTGTTTGATCTGCCCTTTCAAGCTCTGATGAGCCCACTAAATTGCATTTAATGGTCACAGGGCTGAAGTACAAAAAATTAGAGGACTTGTTATAAAACAATAGAGACAACCTAGCTCACATGCACACCTGTTCTTTGTACTTCATGAAAGACTTTGTCCTGATAGGGAGGGAACATTTTATGAAGCTCTCCACTGGCATTGTTTGCTTGAGGTACAGAAGTACAACTGCCATTTTTGGGTTGTTGGATTTAGAGTTGCTACAGTCATGGGTGATTTTGTATAGGAGCCTATATAACTCTGCTAGTCACATCAGAATAGCATGTCAGACACCTGCACGCTCCATTGAAAGAAAGAAAACTTCTCTGAATAATTATTAGCCAGACATATCTGAGTTAAATTGACTGATTTCACCCATGCAGGCTACTGAAGGCTGACACAATTGCTGTAACTTTATGGAAACACCCTCCCCACTTTTCTTGTGCTACAAGATGGCACTCAATATCTATCCTGTCTGAAGAATGGGAATTTTAATATTGGTGCTCTTTTTGGTAGTTTCCTGGGATGTTAAATAAGGGAAGGTATTATGATGTGATGATTACTTTCAATCTTAGCCTCAAATATGTACCTGAAAGGGGAGCAGTGAGGCTGATATTCTGTGAATCCCACACAAAGCACTGTGTCACATGTATTGATTCCACTATGACTGTGTGTGGAATTGTGGAAACTTGTCTGAAGGATGTTTTCTATCATAGCATGCTTGATATTACAGGTATGTGAGGAAAATTTGGAGATAGGCTAGTGAAGAAGGCTTTTTTTTCTCAGTAACAATAATTTTGGGGCACATCAGAAATACTGTCAGTCTCTGTGGCTAGGAAATGTGTGACAGCACTGTATAAGGACTGCCTCAGGAGAATAGGTCTGTATTTACATATTTTAATCCTACAGTGGGTCATCATGATAATCCAATTTGACACTTGTGTTTTCCCTCCTTTCCTGACTCTTCTTCCTGGATTTACCTGAATTAGTTCCTGCTTCAAATCCATGAAGTGGCTGAGTTGGGATATTAGATAAATGCCTTGGCTGGAAAAGCCTGAGGGGTGGCATAATGAGATCTCTCCCAGCTCTTCTGAAACTGGAGTTTTCTAGCTACTCTTCAGGATTATTCACCTGGCTGCTGGAAGGGGACAAGGGTAGGATGGTTTCCATTGGGGTCCATTGGACTCAAGGAAACACAAGAAAAAAAAAAATAGTGCTATACTTTTCAGGTCCTTAAAACTCACTCTGGAGTAAGCTCCAAGGTACTTTGCTGCTTCTTCAAGGAAAAAGAAAGTTAAGTGGTGAAGTGGGAAACTGATAGGAAATGTGGTTAGGAAATAGCCAGCAAAGGTGAAATGGGAATATAAAATCATAGGGAAAGAGCAATTAGCTATTGTAGGGAGGTAATTAAATTAGATGATTCAGGGGAAAGCAATCTAGCTTGGATCCTTTTTCCTTTCTTTCTTCTCTTCTGTCCCCTCTCTTCTTTCCTTTTTTTGCTTTTCCTTTTCTTCCCCCCCCCCCCTTTTTTTTTTCCATTTTGCTTTCCTTTATCTGGACTAGTAAGACGGAGCAGCAAGAATACAGAGCAAATACTGTCAGTAGCATGTAGCATTTTGCTGTCTCTGGTGACTGGTTTTGTGTTAGGTTGAAGTTGGCAAGCTGAGAAAATTAGAAAGAGGAGGCTAATTTGAAAAAGATATACTCTCTTCCCAGTTATATTCTTGCTTGAATTCCAAATGTCTGCAGATCGTGGACTTTTTGGCCCATTAAGTGTCTAACTTTCAAATCTGGACTGAGATCCAGAATTTATACTTATAAATTGCTGAATTTATACTTCACTAAAGGAAACAGATTAGATCCAGATCACTGATCACTCGTGTTTGCTACAGAGGAAGGCCAGGTGTGTTTACTTAATTCCTTAATTTATTAATCTTTACCTACTTCTTCCAAAGAATCTACTCTTAAAGGTGTTCAGATACCACAATTCTGAGAACAAGAGGATACTTTGGACTGAGTTTTCTGAGTGATTGTCTACAAGACAGCAGTTCTCTGTTAAGGCCAACATACCTGCTTCATAGCTGGTCCCAGGCCCCTGCAAGCAATAGAATTTTCTGATAAATGTGTAGAATTGCGTGAGAGAAATTTAAGTGTTGTCAATGGGCCAGTGACCCAAAAGCTTTGCAAAACATAGTCTGACCCCCCCCCCCCCCCGCCCTGAAATGTCTTTGATTCCACCTGCTGTTTCTGTTTTGATTCTTTTGTTTAGTGGCATAGTATGAAAATGGCCTCAGCAGGCTTTTGATGCCAAGAATGGTAGGTGACTTAACAGAGCTCTATTTTTTGACTTTAAGTATCTTGTCTCCTTATTTCCTATAATGACCACTCCAGGATGGAGTTTCCTCCAAATTAGAACAGCAAGTGTGTGCAGCGGCTGCAGCAGGGCTGGCTTGAGAACTTGCTCGTAGTGTTGAGCAGTAGTGCTTTGGGAGGTTGCCCTAGTGGAAAGGACTGGGAATTACAGGACTGGGAATTACCAGGAACCTGCATCTACAGAGACCTGTGCCTTCTTCCTTGCAGGATTCCCTGAGAACTTCAGGTGATGGTAGATAGCTCCATTACTCTGCTCTTACCCTTTCTAATGGAGGGGTTACTATATTAATACACTAGTTTGACAATTGGAAAATTATTGGTATAATCATAATAATAGTTTAATAAACAACAGTACTTTTACTACAAATACATGTAACTTCATGTGAACATTTTATCAATAAAATTATGGTAGTTATGGGGAGTTCATTGTTAACAGTATCTGATTATAAATGATGCAATAGTATTACTCTGGTTAGTGACCAAGGTATGATATTTTTAATAAAAGAGGAGGCATGATCTGCTTTTTGGGGAACAAGTTGGTCTTGGTATATCATTCACATCCCTGCACAGATTTACTCTGTGACCTTCACTAGTCAACGAGGTGAGGATTTTCAAACACAGATAAAGTGCTTATGCCCATGTTCTACCACATAATAAAAGTGTCTCCCCCACTTCCTAATTCCAGTCCAAATCATGATTACTTGTAACCAAGGTGAATTTGGCAGCTGGGACCATAATTACCCTTCATCCTTCCCACTCAGTGCAATTGATGCCAGTGGACTTCTCTGGATTTACTGAGCAAAATTTCACTCTTGGCTGAGCCCTACAGGCTAATATTTTCAAAGTCATCTATAGGGAGTTAATGTCCAGATCTAACTGAAAATCAGTAGGATGTTAGTGGTTTATTATCATGGATTGCTTTGAAAAAAAAATGAGTCTAGATTTGCTGACTTTGATTGTTAAAATAGTGGACTTTTTTCCACCCAACAAGAAATCTTTATCAGGTATTACTCAGAGCCCAAACCTGAAATACGTGCAGTCATGATGTTGTATTAACGATGACAGTATAACTATGATGTGATTTACTTCTAATCAAGAAAAGAAATGCAGTTTATTAGCCTTACTACAGAATCCTGTGTTATGCTAATGCACTTCCACCCAGCAATACGAAGAATTTTTTTCCGTTACCTCTAACATTTCTATTCCAAAGGAATGAATTTTTGTATGTCTCCAGAACTGGGAGAACCCCTATTCTATGAAGAACTCATCAGATTTTGGGACAGATTTAGGATGAAAGTATTGGCAGGGGAAGAGCTAAAAGCCCTGTCTCTGTTTTCATTATCACAAGACTGGCGTGCTGCATGATCTAAGACATTGGATGATGACTCCAGTAAAGGCTGCTGCCGCTCAGTCAACATCATGGAGAGGGATAGCAGCTCTCTGCTGTCTACAGGAAGTTTCTTTCTCATTCTTCACCTGAATAGAAAACAACTTTTCCCCCATTACAGAAGGATCTCTAATTTAAGGGTTGAATTGGATGGCCATTAGGGATCAGCTATATCACTGTCCTGCATTTACATCTGTGTGGAAATGTACATATAACTGCTATCACAGAGGACTTCATGCAGGGTAACTTAGCCAACTGCCTGTTTATGTGCGCATGCACCATGGTAATGTGAGGTGATTCAAGGCAGCTAACTTTCAAGGAGACAAGTCAATCCTTGTGTTTGAGATCTCTAAAAGAAGAAACGGTTTCTTTGCATTGCTTTAAATATATGTTTTTTTACAGTGTGAATAACATTTTTAATAACTATATTTGGTTAAGCAACTACAATAAATCTGGCTCTGGAACATAAGCCTAGAGAGCGTCTGTTTCTTTTCGTTGGAAGGACTAACCATGATAGTTCTGTTTCTTTCATAGGGTATTTTTCATCTTTCTTTGCAAAACTTTTCCTGTGAAGGGTTTTGTCTGTGTTTGCATCTATCACTGGAGTTTGTACAAACTTGGAAGTACTTTCACAATATGCCAGCAGTCATTTTCCTTTCTGTTCTGTCCATTTCTAGAAGAAAGAAAGAAAGTTGGCATGCTGTGGGGCTTGAATACGGTGTTTCCTCTTGTCAGATTGTTCCAGCAGTCAGGCAAAGATCACAGATTTTTTCCCCTCGGATGGCCATAAACCATTTTACATTAGAAGTTCTCAGGTAAGTATCTGTCACTAACCAACACACAAGCAGAATAATTTATCGCAGTGAACAGAGCTGACTCGAAAATATTCATGTGTTGGTGAACATTTAGAGCTCAATCTAAAAATGTTGCATGCAAGCAAAAAAGGAGAGCATTTAATAGAAGCTTCAGTCTTTAATCTCTCTTAGCTTTACAGACATGCTAGCATATGGATTCACATGTGTCTGCCATGTGGTAGAGTTTGTACTTCTCAGAATCCAAAGCAAATAACATTTTAAGCTTGCTTTTTAGGGGAGGAAAGGGACAAAACATTCACATACTAATAGCTCTTACAACTGAAGAGGAAAAACTCAGCCTATGTGAGCCATGTAAATGGAGAGTGATAGCAAAAGCTCCAACCTGGAATGTTTAAATGGATTCCCATGTACCAGTACTGAAGGAAGAGAGGTGAGGTCAGCTAGTGCTTGCATGTGAAGTGTCTGGGACAAGAACTCTGGAAAGGGAAGGTGACAGTTGAAAGGCAGTGGGCTGCTCCACTGACAAGGAGACAGGTGCCTGGAAGAGCCCATCCCTCTGAAGGGCAGCTGGGCACAGGAAGGCATGCTGCACCAGCTGGAGAGGAAGGCTGCAGCCCCATGCAGTTATCCTAAGCATCCTCTCTGAGTCTGTGCAGGGCTGAGCTACATTAACTAAGGGCAGAGAGTAACTGGCAAATCCGTGTCTGATACATATATAAATATAGCAGTCAGCTCAGAGCAGGTGGACTCTTTGGCTTTCAGGCGGGATGGGCCTGTCGGGTCTGATTGCAGGATTGATTGTCCTTTATTAAGAATTATTTAGATCTATTTTTTGTAATGCTTTATTATTTAAATGTTGCTTGTGTAGAAGAAAACAAATAAAAAACAAAAAACCCCAAACATTTTGGTGTGTCCTTAGAACATATCAGATATAGAAAATGCACCTCATTTGATTACTGTCCATTATTCAGAAAATCCCAGACAGTGTATCTGTTCCAAAACAAATTACCCTTAGGGATTTTTTTAGATATAATATCCAGGGTGTTCCTATATATACAGCAGAAGGGTTATTAAAAATAAATCAGATCCTTAATAATGGAATCATTCCCTTCAGTGCAAGAGCTGAATGGCATTTGCCAGTTGAAGGACAAAACTTTATGTCAAAGTGGATTCAGAAATGTCTAAACAAACCCAGTGAGACCCCTTGCTCCTCCTCCCTCGCTGGAGACAAACACTAGTTAGCTGCAGGAGAAGACTGGAAGTGTATTTAAATCCACAATAAGCATGAATGCAATTGTTTGATAGGTAACAACCACACCAGACCACACTGATTGTATGACAGCTGCCTGCAGTCAGCCACACGTTTGTAGGTATAGATAGATGCATTCTCCTGGCGGGGCCCTGCAGACAGCTGCATTCTTCCAGTCTTGTGCTATAGTCAGCTAACTTTCAGCAGCTTATACTGTAATCAACTACATTCTTATATTAATATGGTATAGCCCTTCCTCCTCAGGACTGTATGTTGCCCTGCCGAAGTCACTTGCTGTAGTCAATCAGACAGACACAGCCTGATAGGTGTGTGAAGGAGACAGAAGTTTTTACTGGGAGAGAAGCACATATGCTGTGGGCTGCTGTAGCATTAGAACCCCATGCTACTACCAGACCTATGTCCTTTAAAGTATAATAAGGAGTCAGATGGCACAAGCATATGCTGGCTTCCATACGTTTTCACTGCAGTCACTTTACTATCAAGGACTATGCTGCCAGTTCCCAGGGGCCTCTACTCCATCTGATAAGCTGGAGCGTCACACTTGATTTGTTGTTTTTCCCTAAGGAATAGCTCCCTTATTCACCTGCATACTGGTAGCTGTGTAGATGTTGCCTAATGAACAGCTGAGGTCTCTGGAAGTTTCTCAGGACTTTTACATTAACCTCCTTCCCCTCAATCCTGCACCCTGCTACCCAAATCTTATTTTAATTACAGAAACTGTCACTGAAAGAAAAAAGAAAATGGGCATTTGTTTTTTTCTAGGTAAAACCAAGTGAAAGGCCGTAATGGGAAGAGCTACAGACTTCTCTGGCGTCCAGATTTTAATGAGCTTATTAGTATGTGTAAATGCCTACCACTCAGTGTGCAGAGTGCTGACAAGCGGGTATCATTCATTAGGTTGTCTTGCTTTATATAGCAATACATTGCATACAAAGAGCTAAGAGTTTTGGAATAAAGCAGTTCCTTGTTTTCTCCACAGATTTATAGATCAGTGGTGGATTGTCTTTCAGACTGGAAGAGCTTTGGATAGGCATATGTCTTCCTTCATAATACCTCACCTACTTTAGAAGAATACACAAAAGCCAAATGTCAATCCGGACAGCAATTTTAATCTCAAGATACATCAGACACTGTCTGGGGTGCTGCTGCCTTTACAATGGTCTAATATAAGGGCAGTAGGAATATGAGAGAATTGCTGGAACTAATATCTGTTCATTTGTCTAATTTATTCCCCACCGTTACAGTCAGTTACTAGTGTTTTGTCAGCCACCACTGTTTTCATTCATGTTGCACTTAGATCATCACTTGCTTCCTTTGAGATGTCAACAGTAGTAATTTGCAGGACCTCAGCCACTTCCTTCTGTAGACAATGCTGTGCACCCCAATTAAGTAATTTCTGTTACACTTTTTATTAAGAACATAGTCTATATTTTGGTACTTGTTTAGCACCAGATATATTTCTAATACCGTATAATTTACCATATTACTATTGCCATATATAACATAATTAGTAAAATAATTACCATATGTAAGTAAGAGACAATAGTTCTTTGAATCAGTATACACCTTTGGACCATCATTTGGTGTCGGCTCTGAGTGACTCAAACTGTCACCTTTGGGACACAATGCCAGAGAACCTGTCTTGTCTGTATTGTAACAAGAAAAGACCATAATCAAATATGATTATTAAAGGCTCCAAAGGAATCTCTTACAGGAGTAGAGGTGAAGTTCCTGCATATTGTTCAAATTCCTATGCAACTGTAATCTACTTCACCAAACTCCTTCTGTAGGTTGGACTGTTTGACTTTTACTGTTGTATTATCTTTCTGAAGCTGTTGGTCAAGAACTGCTAAACAGTAAATGCACATAAATAGAGCAGAGCCTTCTGTAGTGCATCACTTTTCAAAGAACCTGGAGGTCAACTGAAGCTGAAAGATTCTATCTAATTGTAAACTCACTGTCATAAATAAAGTAAACTACTCCAAGTCTCCCCTTATTTACACACAGCGTAGCTTCATTGCATTTACTGTAGCTACATGTAGTACACATCAGAGTAGGATCTGGTTAATTAATTCTAATTCCATTCTGGCTGGACAAATAGACCATGCGCCCAGACAGAACTGTCATTGCATATAAAAGAAGTGCTTTACATATTTTCAAAGTATCATTAAGACACTTATTTGGGCTGCAGACTAGGAGCATCTCGGAACACAACCCCAATGACATTGCAGCTGTTGTGCTTGGGCATTAAAAAGACAGTCTTTCCTTTCATTGTAATAATTTAAAAATTACCAGCCACGTGCAGAATCTAAGAGCCTGACCCTCAGCCCATGTGAGTCAGGATGGGAATCAGGGCATGTCTTTCCATTGAGGTGTGCATGCTTTGAATCACTCTGTGAATTTTGAGGACCTGGCCACTGACACAAGGTAGAGGACGGTTTATTGAAATAGTCTGAAATAGTTAATATCTGAAGACTATGTTCATGATGGCAAGCACAGCATAGGTGGGAAAAGGGTCTTTTTGACAGCTTCTGTTAGTGTAATGCTGGAATTCCTTCTCTCAGGTGAAATGAGGCAACTCTTTGGTGTTGTTAAAAGTAGGACAATCAGCCCCCAGCCTTCTACTCTACAACGGCTCTTTGAATCTGCATGAATAACGTAACGGTTAATCTGTGATTCATTACAATGTGTGAGTGTGGAGGGGTAACATCTCTCTTCCTGCAAGCAGCAATGCTGTATGAGTGTAATCTTATCTTATCTTATGCTCATGGCAGCATTCCCTTTTGCCATGTGCTGCGTCTGTTGTTAAGTGTTGGCTCTTTCCACAACTTTGTCAGCCCTATTTTTGTCATAGAGGGGTGTCCCATTCTGATATTGCTCCAAATCAGTGTTGCACAACTGTTGAGCATGGCTGAGAGCTGTGCTGTTCCTGGCAGTACAGCCCTGGTTGCTCTAAAGCCCCAGGAAAGGCACTTCATGCTTCATGTGTGGGCTTCTGCTTAAAGCATGTAACACACTGCACAGACATTACTAAATTGTCAGAGAATTGCTAGGGTTTTATTTTTGCTCACACTGCCTATGTAATGAATTATATTATTTATAGTTTATAAGTGCTTATATATTATCAATAAAAATGCATTAGTACTTTCTGTGGAAAAGCTTATTAGAGGACGGCAATTCACATAATCAAGAAGTTAGTTCATGCAGCACCTCCCATTCAGATGGCATAACTGTAAAAACAGCTTGGTGATAGTAAATCCTCAGGTTTATGCAGTAGGAGCACCTTCTGTCTCATGTACCGCATTGCCACCTGTCATAGGTTCACAGGAAAACTGAGGTTTGAAGTGACCTTAGGAAGTCATTTAGTCCAACCTCTGCTTTGCAATTTTCTTTGCCACTTAGTATACAGAAAGCACATTCACAACGGCAATGGGGATCTGAGGTAGTTACAGCATCCGTTTGTAGTGGTGAAGTTTTGTCTCCCATACTGGTGCTTGGCATTAGGCTAGTGGGCAGTGGGTTAGTTCTCCTGCAGGAATTAGTGGTCTTTAAAAGAGCCACAGTGCACACACGTCTCTGTAAAAGACTGGACATCCAGAGGGACATCTGGATAAAAACATACACACAAAAGCCTACCAAAATATGGGAAAAGAGTCTGGAATAATTCTAGGATAAGTTCTTCAGAAAGATAAATGATGTTTTAGGATGTGAACAAGAGCACCTACAAAACATTCCCTTTCTAACCCACTTTCATGTGGCTGGATTTTCTTCCAAGATATGCATCTGTCTGAATGAATAATTTTAGTGCTGTCTCAAATATTTACTGTATTCAATAAAGGTGAGAAAGAACCCTTCACTGTGGGAACAGAAATGTGAGCACTGGGAAAAAAAAAAAAAATTGCAGTGAACATAAGAAAGTACTGACCTTTCAATTTTTTATCTTGTCATAGATAGAAGGTTTATTAAGCACCACAGAAAAATACTTTAAGTTCACAGCTTTCATATGGAAATTTCGCAGAATTTCCACTAATGTCCATTACCTGCACAGCATTTTTTTCTCTTTCTTATTCTTCATCACTTTTCATTAAGGCCACACCTTCAGGTGTTGTCTCTCTTAGATATCAAAGAACACTGGAAAACAGGTCAATCCTGGGCAGAGAGGTCTACAGCCAGACTGGTTGCTTTAATTTCCTGACACAGATGGTGTCCAAAGAAGAACAATGAAGCTGCTGAAGGGTCTAGAGCACAAGTCTTATGGGAAGCAGCTGAGGGAACCGGGGTTTTTCAGTCTGGGGAGAAAGAGGCTGAGGGGAGACATCGCTCTCTAAAAATGCCTGAAAGGAGGTTGTAGTGAGGTGGGTGCTGGTCTCTTCTCCCAGGTAGCAAGTGATAGGATAAGAAGAAACAACTTCAAGCTGTGCCAGTGGAGGTTTAGACTGGATGTTAGGAAAAATTTCTTCACAGTTGTCAAGCATTGGAACAGGCTGCCCTGGGAAGTGGTTGAGTGACCATCCCTGTAGCTATTTAAAAGACAGGTATAGATGTGCTGTTAAGAAGTTACATGGTTTAGTGGTGGAATTGGCAGTGCTAACTTAATTGTTAGACTTGATCTTAAAGATATTTTCCAACCTAAATGATTCTATGAATTCTATAATTTTGACTTCTACTGTCAGAGTGATACAGGGACGAAGTAGTGAACTGAGGGATCTAACCTCAGCTCTCCTAAGTTTGTCATTACATCTTTGATGCTCAGTTATATCTCTTTTGGACATGCAAATCTGCAGATAAATATTATCCAAGTGCAATATTTTATCTTCATAATTAAAAATCCTTGCAACATTAAATAATAAGAGGTAATACAAAGCTTTAATTATAAGCTGAAGCACTAAAAATTTAGTATGTTTGAATCTGGTAGAGTTCAGTTTGAATCAGATCTTCAGTACTGAGGATACAAGATGCAGGACTTAACTGACAGAGAAGAATACAAGTTTCCCGGAAAGTGACCAGCATGGTCATACACAACTTATCTAATGTTAATGGTTTCTACACTCTGCTATGCTTCACCATTAACAGTAGTAATTTGTTCCAGACAACCAACCACTCTTCGTCTTTCTGTATTTCTTCCTACAGATAATAGTATCGTGTTCTGCACACAGTTGGAATCTGAGCAGAAGACAGGCGTTATGTTGTAGCCACACTGTACTTGAAGGAATTGCCCTAATTTCACTTTCACGGATCCTACTGATCTGTACAAATTTGGTCTTTTCTCAGCATATCGTTGAAAGTGATCTTCAATAAAGAAATATAAGCCTGACAAACAGTTCTTTATATCAAAGAATCCTGCTGCAGCTATATTATTAATGCCTTGGTGGGTCATCCTTTTGGACTTTTGTCATTGGAAACTATTATCTGAAGCAAGCTGAAATGTACAGAATCATAGAATTATAGAATATGTCAAGTTGAAAGGGACCCATAAAGATCATTGAGTCCAACTCCCTGAAGCAAAGATCTGCATAATTTATTCTCTGTGCTGCATGCAGATATGATGGTGTTGGTATCACATGTCTATGTGATGAGGAGGTTGAACTGCACTGTTGTTAATGGGAAAAAAGATGGCTAAACACACTGCCTCTCCTCCTGGGAAAGCTTCCCAAGGTTCTCTTCCTTTACAGCAAATGTGACCATTGCTGCTTTCAGGCAGCTACTTAATATTTGGCTGCCTAGACATAGTACTGGTCTTTCTGGAGACAACAAAAGGCTTTATTCTGTAACTAAAAATTATTTCCATGTGCAAGTAATACCTGATCGAGGACATATGTCCACAGATGTCTGTTGTTTTTTGTCTGGTGTGCCTGCTTACTGACTTAAAGTCAAATTCTGCAATCTTATATCAACACAAGCCCATTGTCTCGGGAGACTGAGAACAGAGTTTGGCTCTGGCACAGGAGAGGTCTACCACAAACCATGTAATTCCAGTGTATGTACGATGTGTGACTTGTAACCTTGTTCTCTGCAGAGTAAGTGGTTTGTACATCTCTAATGGAGACACAGTAAAGAATTCCAGCACTGCAGCTGAAATTCATTCTATTTTAAATTGTCCTCCTGCATTTACAAGCAACTGAGTTTTCTTGCCCACTTCTATATAAACACTGATTGTGGTATAAATAACCTTGAATACTTTGTAGACTGAGTGGTGGGATGAGTGAAAGGTCAGGACAGGGCTGAGAGAAGGCACTATCCAAATAGGATAAAGAACATCTCACACAAAAGCTGTATGGCTAAAAAAACACAAACCCTCCAAACCATTCTGCATTGTGGTAAAACTTGTCTTCCTTAAACAAGGGAGAGATACATGAATTTTAAACCCAGGCTGTAGATTTAGAGGCTTTCCAGTTAGGAACTAATTTTTGAAAGGTCAGTCTGCGAGTTTTTTTCAATTGAAATGGTTTTAAAGAGTTTGAAAAACAAATTCTAAGTAGCATATTCTCTTGTATTCTAAACATCTGCCCTGTTTATTAGGACTGGCATCAGATTTTGGCAATTCAATCTTATCTTTTGTGTGGTGCTTGAAAGAGTAGCACCACTCTTTCTTCACTGCAAATTGCTGGGATTTAGGGATTTCCTAAAATTGCTAGTAGAATATCATCCTGGATATTTTTATTTTTTTTTTTTTCAGAGGGGCAAGGACACAAGAGGAGGAAAAAGACATAAGATGTTTTCCTGATCTACTGCCAGCTTCCTAATTTCTTAAGGCAAAATTGTCATTGTATTTGAAAAAATAGCTGATTTGTAATAATTATTACTATAATATTGCCAACTGTGTTTTTGAGTAGATTTTAAAATTCTTATGCCTTTCTCCATCAGTTGAGGTAACATTAAAGAAAGAGGGAGGGCATTATTTTTACATTGCATTAATTTAAAGCTGGGAAGCCTCATTAGGAGAAGTTTAGTTCTGTCTGCAGTAGAAAGAGCTACACATGCTGTGTACAAAAGTGTGAGATATACGTCTTACTATACAAAGATGACACTCAGAAGGAAGTCTGTCTGAGTGTCCTTTGTAGTGTCTGCAGTTTAAGTATAGAAAATAGGACACAAATCAAATGATATCTGCACAACATGTCAACATTTTAATGAAGCTTCGTGTATTTTATACATGTGTTTTTTGGAAGCTAGAGGAATCCTGTACAGGATACTGAATCTCACTGTTTCCAGCTGATCAGACTAATACTACCTCTCCTTAAAGCCTGTATACCTTGAAACACCTTTTATTTCTATGTATAACCTACTTACCCATTTTTTTCCCCATTGCACTGCTAAGGCTGTATTGTAGTCTTGCCTTCATTTAAAAAAATATGCTCTTTCAGCTCAAGAGAAGTCGGCACTTCTCAGGTGCTCAGTTTCTCCCATACGCAGCCTGGGGATGGCTCTTGTGCTATGTGAAGCTCAGGAGCTGAAGCCCTAGGCACAGCTGTCCTCTCATGAATCATTCATAGGGGAGAGCTGTGATGATGAATGATCAGCTGCAAACAATGCATAACATTAAGAGCAAATAAATGCATTTCACTCTAATTTCATTCCACCCTCACCCCAAGAGGTGGAGCAGAGCTCCAGGTGTCTCTATGGCAGGATAACTTCAGTGACGGAGGAACACTGAAGTTCTGGCTACTGCTTTCTGATGACCCCACAGGTCTTCTCAAGACCTTTCCCTACAGAGGGAGGCGAAACAGTAGTGATGTTGGGTAAGGCAAGCAGGTAAGACATTAGGTGCAAACTAGGAAACAGAAATGTTTGTTCAAACTTTTTCTGTTTTCTCAGATTTTGAAAAATTCACAAAAAAATTAAATGGGTGACTATTTTCTGGCTGGCTGGGGAGTGCCAAGTCACATGTTGTTGTTTCTGCTTTTTGACTGGCTGCCTTCTATAGCTAATCAACACAGTGTCATTTTGAAATTCACATCTGGGAACTCTTTGAGCTAAATATGCACTTTTCATAAGCTCTGGCAACTGTAAAGCTCCAAATGCTTGAATATTCAAGGAAAATAAACACACATGCTAAGAACGTGACAAAATGGAAATCTGTGTCAAGTTTGAAAGAACACTCTAGGATATCCTCTGCCCTCTGCTCCCTGCTCTCCACTCCGCTGTGCTTAGTACCAGAAGTATATGGCAGAGATGTGTGTCCCTTATGTAAGATGTGCTCACAATGCCCCTGAACTTTTGGCATCAGTTCAGAATGTAGTGAATTTGATCGTGCCAGTTTAAATATATCTGGTCATTTTCCAGTACACTGCTCAGCTGTCTACCTTTAAGAGCCCTAGCTGGCATCTCAGTAAGCTCAATCTGCATTTCTGTGTTTGCTAATGCTACTGGGCTCTCTAGTGGGAAACTGGATATTATTATGTTGAAAGCACGGGATTGGGAACCGCAAGATCCGAAGTAATTTTTGGTGGCTACTATGATTTCCCTCAAAATTCTGGAGACATTCTTCTGGCTTTTAGTATTTAGAGCAGATTCACAGACTCCAGACTAATGAAGCACACTTTTAATTTTGAGCATGTGAGTATTCACATGGCACTTAGAGGAATGAGGCTTTGATGTCTTCAGAGTTCAGCATCCTGTATGCATTTCACAGTACTCTGGGATACTGAAGCACAACAGAGCTTGGAGGCTATTAGGAAAAGTCATACAGTCATGGGTCAAAATGACATACTTCAAATTTTTAAAACAAATCTGCAGACTTTGATATTGTTTGCTATTACTTACACCAGAAGCAAGGTTCTCCTGAGTGGAAAAAAGACCCATTTTCAGGACCTGCTTCTGACTACGTCAGACTAATTCCTCATTCTGCCCAGTGGACTCCATGAAACTATCACGACTCTTTGCTTATATTCATTTTTTCTCTTTTCACTATATTACAGTTTGATTGTATTGAGACAAGTACAAAGGCTGTGACAAGAAGTGATGCAACTTAGACAGCCATAGACGACCATAAACGTCACTGCCTTCAAAACTTCTATGTCCTGTGGAGAATAATTTGAATTCCAACCTGCTCTGAGCATCTCCAGTTTTTCTCTACCAGTGCCCTTGGAAGGGTAATAAATCAGACTCTGTCTTTAATAACTATCATAAAGTGTAAGACAAACATAGTCTCAACAGAAATGGGTAAGCCTGAATTCCTTGCTATGGCTGATTTGAAGTGCCTGTCATGCCTTGACTTTGTGGCACAATATATTCTGAACTTAAGCTGAATAATTTAATTTCTAGCTGTGGATTCTATGGATTCTCCTTGTATACTGCAAAAAGGCTGAAGCAGAAGGGAGGAAGGAAAGATTAGAAAGAGCTGTGCCAGTTATTTGGGAAGCCATTGTTTATCTGCATTTGGGAAGAAAGGGACACCATTTGGCAGCATGGGGTGCCACAGCCTTGGTTACAGCTAACGATCATTGTGTGAATTGAGCTGTAAGGAGAGCTGCCCATTGACCAGCATTGATTGCTGTTGTGGACAGGTGCTAATGTTCAGAGGGCTGATCACAGCTGCTTGTACAGGGTTCCCATTATCCTTTGCTGAGTATTGATTCTCCCCATGGGATGTTTCCTTCCTAGCTGTGTTAATTTTCAGACCACAGACTCGTATTGGTCTGTGCTGAGAGGGATAGGCAGAGGTACCTTGACTATGTTTAATGGCCTTACCCCCTTCCCTTTCACACCCCCATACTCCCCCAATCCCTCCAGTCTTTAGAGACCATGTCTGTTGGGATCCAAGTTTCCTTTAATTATGGTGCACATTATGGGGCAGGCTCTATGAAAAATACCATTACTACTCTTGTAATTGCTTCAGGTGCACTCAAAAATTAATCAGAAAGTACACAATGGGTTTTTTGTTTTGGTGTGGGTTTTATTCTGAATCCTTTTTAGGCCTGAAGACTTGCTGCCTATGTGCAGAGCTCACACAAGTGTAACGTGGAAGGGATGGGAAAGTAGTTCGTGATGTTGCCAGGGCAGGGACTATTGTGTCCCTTCAGTACTATTTCAGCACTGCACGCAATTGATTAACTGATGGACCTCAGTTGCCATCAAACTAGGGTGGTGATATAATAGTTTCATTTTGCATTGGTATAAACATCTTTCAGGGTTGAGTGAATATATGGATTTTCTTATGGGTAGGTTCTGCAAAGTGCCTAGAGCTATGTTGGGATCTTGTGGAGTTTTGGTACTACGTAAAGCTTATAAAAGTGGTGTCTTAGATCTCTACTGTAATAAGTCAAAGAATCCTGAAACAGAATTTTTGCAGAGAAGGGGGTAATAGCGGATGACAGCAAAAATCTCCAGCAACTGAGGTTTTTGCTTGTTTTGGCAAGTATACTCACCTCAGTGCAAATGCTGCCTCCACGTAACAAATGTTATGAATTTTGCCTCTGTAACATGGAAATGGAACAACTAATTTAGGTTCTCCGAACAAAGTACACCTTTGCTCTGATAAATAGACACCAATTTCCAATCCTTCCTTAAGGCATCTTCATTTATGCCATCTGCGTAGACAGAAGATATGAACCTAGTTATCCCTAGGGCTGAAATAGGTTGTGGTGTTTCTGTAACCAATAACAACCAAAAGATGTATGTAATTATCTTCAGTTCCCCAATTTAAATGACCAGGTAGTCATTTATAGCTGAATATTCTTCAGCATGGGACCAACAATTGGAGTAAATTCTCTGGAACCATATCCCAACATTTATGATTGTGGAGTCAGCAAATGTAGCATTATTATAAAAATAACTCTAACTCTTCTTCAAGCTTCAGGGTACCAAAATTATTACCTCATTCTGGAAGTATGTATCCAGGATCATATTCGAAGATCATATTCTAATACTAGGAATTTTCTTGTTTTTCTAGAACATGTTTCCTATACTGTATGGGCATGGCTTTAGAATGGTGAAGTGTACAGATGTGAATGTTGGAGTGTCCCTTTTAACTCTAGAATGCACACAGCATACCTTTCAAAACTAAAGCGTGGGTGGATTAAAAAAGGATGTGAAAATATACAAAACAATGTGCAATTGAAGAAAAATAGAAAAAGCCAGGGGATTTCAGCAGCATCTGAACAGCAGGCAGAGGATGTGTTCCTTGTTTAATTTTTCCACTGCTGAAGTTGCTTTACCTTTAATGCACAGGAGTTTCTGCTCATCTTGACTTTCCCAGGACTGCAATTGCTTCTGTGGTTGCTGGAGTGAGTAACTTGTGCTGCAGTGCATGCAGGATTGAAAGAGATGGTTTAATCCTCAGTTGCAGCATACCAGCTCATTTAAGCAACCGTACTGATGCAAGTGTGGACAAGGGTACAAGTCATCTCATTAACTGATAACTGCTGTATATTGTTGGAGAGTGCAGACTTAAGCTACTCCTGAAATAAAAAAAGCCAGCTGTTTAAGATCAGCTGGGACATCAAATTTAAAAAGTAAAAGTGAAAAAGGAGAAAGGAAAATCCCAGCCCAACAGAGTGCCTCAGTCTGCTCTTGCTTAAGCCTGCATAACTCTAGAGAAATGAAACAGAAATTAGTGCGGTGAAGCCAGTGTAAAAGCGGTAAAAACAAAATCAGAGTTTGTGCCCAAGAGAGACAGTATATGTGAATTTTGAGGAAGAAGGGGAGCGGGAATTGAAATATTTGTAGGGAATGCATAAAAATCAGGAATATTTTATTAACAGCTTATTCCAATGCTTTCCCACCTTCCTGGGATCAAGAATATGAAAAATTTTCCCATTTTTTGTCACACTTTGAACAGTTGTTTCCCAGTCTGTTCAAGAGGAAACATCCCCATTTTGCCCAGGAAAACAGTCCAGTTTTCTTTACTGGGTTTGGTTGGGGGCCTGATTTTTCTCTGCACTGGAAGGGTACAGATCTGGTGCTGCTCATTTGGGACCTACTGCACTGATGTAAAAGAAGCAAAAGAGGAGAAACCTAGACCCTGTGGCTGGAAGGGAAACTCATGAGTTAAAAAAAGAATTATTGGGGGGAGGGGGGGGAGATAAATTAGAAATGCAAAAAATAAATTAGAAAGTTGAGACTTAAAAGAGGCAGGTGAAGCTGAGAGACAGAGCTTTATTGAAGGGGGTGGTGAGATAGTGTGCTGTGTAAGACAGGAGTTGGCTGAAAGGGAAGAAAATAATTAAATTCAAATAGAAGGCTAATTAAAAAATAAGAGGGAGAAAAGAATGTATTAAAAATGAAAAAAGGAAATAGGAATATGAAATATGAAAATGCAAGTACTGAGAGGTAAGAGATGAAGAAAAATATCTTTATCTAAAGCAATTGTACAAAATAAAAAGCAGCAGCAATTTTATAAAAGTCTTTACCTTTGGGTTGACAGCCACCCTAAAAGATCTCCAAGAAAAGCAATTCAATTCAAATTTGACTCAAATTAATTAAGACAACAAAGTAGATTACTGATTCGGGCAGCAATTCAGTGCAGTTGTAGTGGAGTTGTCAGTCAGTACAACTGCAATACAAATTAGATACCAATAAAAAAAAAAAAAGAAAAAATAAAGAGTTTAGTCTTGCTTCTACTGAAGTTATTAACAAAGCTCTCATTAACTTTCATGGGACAGGAAGAACCATCCTAACGAAATCATCCTTTGTTCCATTATTGGGAAAGAGAACAAAAGACAGGGGTTAAAGTCAAAGCGATGATTTGGGCTGCAAGCCATGATGGAAAGTGAGAGTTTCCTTCGACCAGGCTCTTGCTGGTTCCTGGTCCATTTTGCCAAGCTGCCTCTAGGTCAAGTGGAACGCTGAGGATGGGGATGTATTTTCACAGAATTATAAAATATTCAGAGTAGTATGGGACCCATGAAAATCCCTGAGTCCAACTCTTGACTCCACACTGGGCAACCTAGAAGTTAAACCAGGTTTCTACTAGGAGTGTTCAGATGTTGTTTGAACATCCAACAACTGCGGGAGCTTGTTCCAGTGCTTGACCACCCTCTTAGGGAAGAACTTTTGCTAATACCCAATCTGAACTTCCCCTCATGCAGCTTTAAGCCATTGCCTTGTGTCCTGTCACTGGATACCAGGCAGAGAGATTAGCACTTCCTTCCCCATTCTGCCTCTTGAGGAGGTTGTAGACAGCATTGAGGTCAGCCCTCAATCTCCTCTAAGCTGAAAAAACCTAGCATCCCCAGCCATTCCTCATAAGTAAGTCATGCCCTATTGTCCTTTCACCACCTTTGTTGCTCTCCTTTGGATGCATTCTAAGATTTTTATATCCTTCTTGCATTGTGGAGCCCTAAACTGCACACAATACCTCAGATAAGGCTTCACCAGTGCCTAGTGGGACAATCACTTCATTTGACCAGTTAGCTATACTGTGCTTGATGCATCCCAAGTACAGAGTCAGCCCTTTTTTCTGCACGTTGTTAACTCAGACCGTGTTTATCATCTACCAAAGCCCCCAGATCCTCTTCCCCAGGGCTGCACTCCAGCCTCTTGTTCCACAATGTATATGTACATCAGTTTCTCTCTTCTCTTCAAGGCAACCAGCATGGATAGGGTAGAAAGGAAAACGTGCCTTCTTCGCTCAGCTCGGCACACACAGGAAAGAGGACTGACAGTACTTCAGAGGAGCAATTCTGAGCACAATACTTCCTGGAGCTACTTCAAAGATGATGCAGCTTGCCATCCATTATTTCAAGATTTTCCTGAAGATGCAATTTAATCCCTAAACATTAAAGGGATGAAGTCTTGCAAATCCTTGAGCTTGCCAGTTATTATCCGTGGACTAAAATGGTAATAGTCACCTATAAAGCATGTCATATACTGATGTCTCTACTGGTTGCAGCAGTAAGGGGTCTGAAAAGCAGCCTCTAACCAGGATGCTGCTCAGGACTCAGGCCACTAGAGGAATATGCTGTGTGGAGATCTTATCTTCTGTGTATGCATCAGTTCCACTCTGGGGAATTAAGTTGCTTTTTTCTTCTTCACAAAGGTGCTGTGAAAATAAACCTGTGACATTTTAGGATAAAGTGATAAATGAAGCCATTCCAACCCATGGCATAGCCACAGGGTAAAATAAGGGTGTGTAAGTGTCTTTTGGACAAATCTTATTCTTGTGCAGATGGATATAAGATGGGCTGTGTCTCAAAACTGCCTGTTAGTCATTAGCTGCAGAGCTTTGGTCTTTGCCCCTGCTAGCCAGGGGAAGCAAGGGCATACTGTATGGCTCAGGTACAGGGGTGTGGGAAAGGGCATGCTGATCAGGGGGAGTGGGGTGTACAGGTGTAATTCAGGATGGTATATAGCCAATGAGTTTAACAGCCCTGCTTAATGACATCGTTACCATACTACACAAACTCCCATTGAAATTAATGGTATTTCACATAATAAAGTACTGTGGAACTACTCAGTTATGTAGAACATTAACGTGCCTTTAAAAAGCCATAACCCCAGAAAATCAATTTCTTCTCTGTAGTTGTATTTGAAGTGGGGGGCTCATAATAGAAGCACCAGCATACCTAAAGCTGGAAGTCCTTAGCTTCTGAGGTTTGTAGTTATTTGTTCTCCATCACTTTAATACTGTTAGAGATTTTAAAACAAGAATTCTCTTGCTTTTCTTTCTTTTTTGCCTGTCAAACACAGTTTCCCTTTGGGTTTCTCTAGTGCAACAGAGGACAATAAAACTATGGGTTTTGTTTTCCTGTGTATATGCCTGACTCTCTAGCGATGCTAGCAATGAAGTATTTTTGTTGTTGACTGAATTGAAAAAAAACACAAAATGAAACATTTGTGCTCATCCAAAACAGCATTTGTTTTTGTTTTCTCCACTAAACAAAACACCAACTCTTTAGACTTCCCAGATTTAAAAATGTTTTCCTAGAAATCACTATTGGCAAGTTTGTGAGCATGCTGTTTTACGTAGTACGCATCCAAAAGGGCATGGATATTTTTATTAATACCTTCTTAGAGGACTCAGTTCAGGTTTTCTGAAACTGTGAATGGATGCATTAGCTAAGTCAGGTTCTCTCCATCACATGAATGTACATGGTTTTTTTGTTCTGTGTGTTTTGTGACCCTTCTCTGTCACAACTATGCGTGTGCCTCTAAAATCCCTCTTGGGATTTTTCTGTTCCTCGTTCCACTTGGCAGACACACAGTTAAAGCTAGTTCATCAGTCAATCTCTTAAACCAAGATGGTCAAATCATAGTTGTTAAGATTAGCAGTTCCTCAATGTTCCTCATCTTGTGAGAACAGTAGAGGCAGATTCATAGAAACATTTCAGAGCCCAACAATTTGGCTTGTTACTTCAACAGTGACCAGAATTTACCAGTTGTACTGGGGCAGATTCACCAACTCATGGCAGGAGGCACTACTGCAACATTGTCACCTCCTCTGTGGACGTTTTTCTTAACAGAAAACTGAGAACTATAGCGCCTATAATGAAAGAAGCTGATGTCAGAAGAAACGGGGACTTGCAGAAATATCAAATGACAGATAGAACCAACTATATGCAGATACAACAAAATATATGAAGACTGTGTGCTAGGAAGGTGGCATCATGTCATTCCTGGGACACGCCTGTGATGCAAGTCACCAGTCCCAGACAGCTGAATTGTTGCACAGGTCTGCCCTATAGCCTTATGAGGCAATTCATTCCTGACACATAAATGGAAGAGAAACACTGGGATCTGAAGGAAAGAAGACAAGAATTGCAAAAGGTCCAGCTAAATGACAAGAAATACTCCCAGCAGAGCAGGTAGTGATCCACTGTGCTTTCAGTCTAACGCTCCAGAGCAGAACTATTGTATTACTCTATTTTCAGTTCTATAATTATCACCCCAGATAATACACATTTGCATAAAATCAGAGGCAGAGACAAGAAGGGTATTACAACAGAGAGAGAAAACAGGCCTTAGGGAATTGAGGGGAAGGGGGTTAATGCAGGACTTGAAACAGTCAATGGAGACTGAAAAACTGGTAAGGGAAAAAGCACCTAGGTTAAACTTTCCCTTGCATAACTTTTATATGTACAAGATGTGCATTGTCACAATGGCACTTTTTTTAAAATTAGTTTTATGTTATGAATGATTTGCAGCATGCATTTATGAAGATACAGACTTTTTTAACCTGAGCTCTGCTGAATAGGAGGCAGTGCTCTGCAGCTGCTCCCCAAGTGACCAGGAGATAGGTAAGGAGTGTTGAATATCTGCAAGGAATTTCAGAAATGCCATGCATCTAGGACCTCACTAAAGGTCTGGGGAAATGTGCTTGCTTTCCAGTTCTGATAGCAAGATTATCTAGTCTCCTTCAAAGTATATGCATCAGTCCCTCCCAGGTCTGTGCTCAGAACTCAAATTGTAATCGTGCAGCTATGAAGAAAGAAAATCTTATTCTCCTGGGAAAATTTGTCAGGCGTCCTCTGGCAGTGGTGAGCACTGGATTATGACTGGTTTTAAATGGAACAGTTCTGGCAAAAGGGATATGAAACTTCCTATATCTCTCTAAGAAGAACCAATTCTTTTGTTCTCCTCAGTTCTTTTTAGCATATATGGTGTATTAGACATCAGAGTATAAGTTGAACTGTGTAAGGGAAATGCAGCAGGCAACTGAGTTTTCCACTTTTACCACTGAACTGCAAGACGAAGACAACTTTGATCAACACCTTTGATTTCTGGACATTTTAATTAAATTTTGAATTCTTCATTAATTTAATCTTTTCACATAAAAAGCTCACCATAGGTTAATTTGGGGTTTCTCTGTTGTCATCTATGTTTTAATTCTGGGTTTCGATCATAACTCCTGTTTTATCAGCAAAATATTGCTAATTCTGATACTAAGGCTTAGATCAGTCACAAGATTTTTCTTCCTTTTTTTATTTTCCCCTTTCAGATTCCAAACAAGATTTATGCATTTTCTTTCCCTGAGTGTTCTACTTACTCCTTAAGTAAATTGCATAGTCTGCTCTTCCATCATTAATTTAAAACTTTAAAAATTGTCAAGTGCATAAGGGCTTGGACTTGATAGAGGTTACAACCTGGTTGTTTTCCTCCTCAACGGCACCTGCTGCTTTTGGAAACCAAACAAACTATTGTTTAAAAGCCACTTGTTTTCATGTTTCTAAGTGAGTTTCAGCTCCATGGGAACTCTTAGCTTTGGTGTTCTTTCAGAGTATTTTGATTTCTTATGACCCCTGTTGCCTTGCAGTAGTCAATAAGAGCTTTGGGCCTGGAGTGCTTTAAACAACTTATTCAGGCACAGGATAGTTCTTCTAGTTAACAGAAGATAAACCCCAAAGATATTTTTTTGCCCAGGTTTTCTGGTTTTTGGAGTAAAACTACAAAGTTCTCAGCACATCTCACAAGAAAACTTTCCTGCCCATAAGGCTGTTAAAGGTTGGGAAATCAAGAAAACTATGCTCTAAGTAGAAGAAATTATAGTAGTCTGCCTGAACTGTAGCCCTGTAGTGTTAGCTGGGATTTCATGCTCAGCCTGGTCCCAGTTTCAAGGTAGCCCATGTATTTCATATAGAGTTATGAGGAATGGAAGTAGTGCTGGCTTTTAAGAGGAAAGAAGTGCTGGTAGGACTTACTTTCAAGGCTAAAAAATGTGCAAGAAGTTCTTTGAATCCTTTAAACCCAGCTATAATCATGATAACACCATTCATCATAGCAGCCTCCCCCCGCCCTACCCCCAGCCAGCCCCTTTAAACACAATTCTTCCTGCTGTATAAAGTCATTCAATGAAAGATTTTATTACTGCTGTCTGTACTATTTTTCCAGGGCGCTACTATAATAGAAATCAACACAGAGAAATCGGTAATAATCACACATGTTTCATATTGGTTCCCATGTGGAAAACATTTCAAAGGTGTCAGTGCCTGGAAAACCTGATGGTTTCATTGAATACCAGAATGAAACTCCAAGGCAAACCCTGAGGAGAGATTAACACTTGGAAGTATAAAATTCAGGTAGTAATGAGAAGCCAGGTGTTCACTGTCAAGGATTCCAAGTTTCCCTAATTACGGGCAAGTATCTGACTTTAACTGCCTCTCTCAGGTGAGCCAGTAATCCTTTGTTGACAAAGATTTATAAAGAGAAAAAAATAACAATAGGAAAAGAAGAAGAAATATGCCTCTGTTTGCTGTGATGGAGAAAATATTACACAGGCAGTCCTATTTCTAACTAAATTAAGATGAGAGAGGGAGTTGGAAGTCATGTTGCACCCACAGTGATCATTCTGCAAATTGCAATATGGATCTAGAATTTCATGTTAATTACATTTTATTTGAAAAGTGCTGCACTACACAGTATTTTCCACAGCAGTAGAGGCTCAATTCTGCTCTCAATTATGTAGGTGTAAAGTGGAGTATCTCCAGTGAAGCTAATGAAGTTAGAGTAGTTTAACACTGAAATGAGGAAGATTACAATAAGGCCCTAGAGCCTGCAATATTGCTACTGCAGTTAATGATCATTACTGCAGAATGCTGTAGTCTGGTAATTATTTTGTTCATGCAGGTAGAAAGATACACAAAACTGGCACTGATTGTGTCTGTAAGAGAAATAGTCCAAAATTCTCCAATCTAATATTGTCTCTCCAAATTGCATCCTATATTCCTTTATGTGTGTATTGTGGTTCTGTGCAAAAGGGAGTGTGTTTGGATTTTGAAGAGGCTGATTTAAAAGGCTGCATGGGAAGCCGAGCATCAAAGTAACAAAACTGTGCCTTCTGTTTCATTAATCCTTAGGCTCGTCTGATGTCTATTGCCATTATGGTGAGAGCCCATTACTTTTGCTGCTTTCAAAGTTTTTTGATATAGACTTTAAAATATGACAACCCAGTCAGTCCTAGTCAAAACCACTTTCCCAATATTGGTTTACCAGTCATACCATTAGATACCAGCCAGGCTTTCCTGAGGACCATGCTGCAGTGTGTTTAGGGACATAAAGTGGACCCAAGCTCCTGAGATGTTGGGTGGAGCAGGCCCAGGTGAGACCTTGGGTTAGCAGCCAAGGACAACAGTGGATATCTTGAGTTTGTCTCTCTCTGGGCAGGTGTGCACATATGTGTGTTGGTAAACTAACCTGGGTTGGGAGTTTATGCTCAAGCAGTGGTATGTGATTGTCCACACTTAAACTGCTAGCAGGGTCCCTGTAATGAAATTAACTAGCATGTTATCTCAGCTGGGGATGAATGGGAACAGAACATATAACAAGAACTATCTCCAAAAAGCAGTTGTGATACGGCCATCCCGGTTTGAGGGTTCTTGAGGGTGTATGAATGCAGACTGGGCCATACCGCTTGGCTTGAGAGCTTAAAAAAGAAGTCTAGCCTGAAAAAATGATCTCTAGTCTGCTCTTGTTTATGTAGTTGTAGAATAATATAAGCAGAGCTGTGTAGCAGCAGCCATGAGGCTGGAGGCAAGTTACTACCAATCCATCTTACTTTTTCCTGGAAGCCCCACAGGGCAAAACTCATGTACAAACTTAGTATCCTTGGGGTAACTAAGCTAAATGGTTGAGGGGGTGAACTGTATTTAGGCACAAGGATATTCCACATGAGCAGGCCTGAATGTTCTGTGCCCATTGATAGCATCCTGAGTGACTTTGAGCCACCAGCCTAAACATTCTTCATAGAAAGTCCCCAGTGTTGGGAAGCACCAGGGTGCAAGGGAGCTGTAGGCAGCCTGAATGCAGCACTGATGTGAGTTGATCATAGAATCAATCATAGAATGGTTAGGGTTGGAAAGGACCTTAAGGCCACTTAGTTCCAAACCCCCTGCTGTGGGCAGGGATGCCTCATACTAGACCATATTGCTGAGGCGAGTAGCTCGAGAGAGGACGCCTTCAACACCGGAGCCAGGGGGAAGCTCAGTGTCCAGGAGCCTCAACTCAGAGCGGCGAGAGCCACCGAGGGAGTCTCAAGTCCTCGACAGGACCTGCCCAGGAGCCGGCAGCTCAGCTGACGAGAGCGAGCAGCTGACTCACAGGGGGCGGAGCCAGGAGCAGCGGCACCAGCCCTGAGTGGGTAAAAACCTGCCCCAGGGAGCGCGGCGAGGCAGTTTGTGCGGGCAGGGGAGGGGATGGTGAGCACTCGTCGTATGAGCAGGGCCCGGTCTGGGACCTCTGCTCCGAGTGCCCCGGTGATGGCCAGAGTAGGCACCCAGACAGAGCCGATGAGAGGCGAGGCTGCAGTGCAGAGCTTGGAGTGTAGAGAGTGCCTGCACTGGTCTGGTGAGAGGAGGGTGCACAATGGGCAGGGCTGCACTCGGTGCTCCCTGGTGGAAGTCCTGCTGCAGCAGGGGCTGAGCTGCGGGATGCTGTCAGTAGGCTGAAAGATGTCAGGGAAGCCGAGAGGAAGCAGGAATGCTTGCTCCAGGCCCAAACTGTGCAGGGGCCCCAAGCGTCCCCTGTAGCTCATGAAGGAAAGAAGGAAGCCGTTAACCCGGGAAGCTGGGAATTAGTGACAAAAAAAAAAAAAAAAAAAGAAAAAAAAAAGGAGGAAGAGGACAATTAAAAGCAAGGGGCTTCCTCCTAAATCTGTTGTCCCTATCCAGAACCACTTCGCTGTCCTGGAGGGGCTAATGAGGAAACACACTTGCACCAGAAACAGCTGGGGCACTGCTAAAGAAGACCTCTGCTAAAAAAGATCTCCAGGAAAAAGTGGCGGGTCGTAGTGGTAGGGGACTCTACTTTGAAAGGGACAGAAGCATTCATCTGTCGGGCCGACCCGGTCTCAAGGGAGGTGTGTTGCCTACCAGGGGCATGAATCAGGGATGTTGCAGAGAGGCTGCCTGCTCTAGTAAGTCCCGCTATTACCCACTTCTAGTGATCCATGTGGGTGCTAGGGATATAGAGAGCGGTAGCCCAGGGAACATAAAAAAGGACTACAGTGCCCTGGGAGAGGTGGTTAGGGGCTCTAGAGTTCAGACTGTCTTTTCGTCAATTCTCCAGGATATAGGGGAGGACCTTAAAAAGGCTAGGAGGATTGGCCAGGTTAATGAATGGTTAGAAGGGTAGTGCCATAGTCAGGGGTTCGGGTGTCTTGAACATGGGACTCAATTTAGTAGGCCAGGTCTAGTGGGGGCTGGTGGATCTGGTCTAAGGGGAGGAGCAGTTTTGGTAGGAGCTGGTCAAGGATCCTTTAAACTAGATATGTTGGGGGAGGGGGGCATCATTCCGTCCCAACACACCCAGTGAGTTGCCAGCACCTGTAAGAAATGCTTGGAACAATGCAGAGATATTCCATCCACTCCAGCCAATGAGCCAGCTTCAGTTGGAGCTCGGCTCCCATGCCTCTATACAAATGCCCGTAGCATGGGGAACAAACAAGAGGAATTAGAGATGTGTGCACGTCTGCGGGGTATGATATAATAGGCATCGCAGAAACATGGTGGGATGGCTCCAACACTGGAGTGTTGGAATGGAAGGTTACAGGCTCTTTAGGAAAGACAGGCCTGGCACGCGGGGAGGGGGAGTTCCTATTTATGTTAGGGATAGGCTGGAGAGTATGGAACTCTGTCTGGGGACAGGTGAGCAGTTAACAGAGAGTTTGTGGGTCATGGTTAAAGGGAAAACAGCTATGGGAGACATTACTGTGGGGATCTGTTACGGACCGCCTGATCAAGAGGATTCTGCGGATGAAGCACTCTATAGACAGATAGGAACAGCCTCATGCTCACAGGCCCTTGTTCTCATGGGGGTCTTTAATCACCCTGATATCTGTTGGAGGGACAGTAAGGCCTGGGACAAGCAATCAGGAGGTTCCTCGATTGTGTGGAAGACAACTTCCTTCTGCAAGTAATAGAGGAGCCGACAAGGAGAGGTGCCATGCTTGACCTCGTGCTCACCAACAGGGAAGGGCTGATTGGAAATGTGACACTCCAGGGCAGCCTTAGTTGCAGTGGTCATGAGATGGTCGAATTTGAGATCCTCAGGACAGTGAGAAGAGCGTGCAGCAAGCTCACTGCCCTGGACTTCAAGAGAGCAGACTTTGCTTAGTAAGGTTCCATGGGAAATAGCCCTAGAGGGCAGGGGGGCCCAAGACTATTGGTTGATATTCAAGGATCACCTGCTACAAGCTCAGGAGTGTTGCATCCCAACTAGAAGGATGTGCAGCAGGAGGGCCAGGAGACCTCCTTAGATGGATAAGGAGCTCCTGAGGAAACTTTGAAGGAAAAAAGAGGCTTATAAAATGTGGAAGCAAGGACAGGCAGCCTGGGAAGAGTACAGGGATGTTGTCTGGGAAGGTAGGGACCAGGTTAGGAAAGCTAAGGCCCAGTTAGAATTAAACTTGGCTAGGGATGTTAAAGATAACAGGAAGGGATTCTATAGGTATGTAGTGAATAAAAAACAGACTAGGGACAATGTAGGCCCCCTCAGGAAGCTCTCAGGAGAACTGGCTACACAGGATTTGGAGAAGGCTGAGGTTCTGAATGACTTCTTTGCCTCGGTCTTCACTGGCAAAGGCTCTGACCGCACCACCCAAGTCTTGGAAGGCAGACACATCCCTGTGTCTGTGAAAATGAAGACCCTAGGCCCACTGTAGGAGAGGATCTGGTTCAAGACCATCTTAAGAACCTGAATGCACACAAGTCCATGGGACCTGATGAAATCCATCCACGGGTCCTGAAGGAGCTGGTAAATGAAGTTGCACTGTCCATCATATTTGAGAAATCAGGGCAGTCAGGTGAAGTTCCCGATGACTGGGAAAAGGGAAATATAACCCCCATTTTCAAGAAGGGGAAAATGGATGACCCAGGGAATTACAGACCAGTCAGTGTCACCTCTGTGCCTGGCAAAATCTTGGAGCAGATTCTCCTGGAAGGCATGCTAAGGCACATGAAAATCAACAAGGTGCTTGGTGACAGCCAGCATGGCTTCACTAAGGGGAAATCCTGCCTGACCAATTAGGTGGTCTTCTATGATGGGGCTATGGAACTGATGGACAGGGTTAGAGCAGTTGATGTCATCTACCTGGACTTGTGCAAAGCGTTCGACACTGTCCCATGCGACATCCTTGTCTCTAAATTGGAGAGACATCAATTTGATGGATGGACCACTCGGTCGATAAAGATCTGGCTGGATGGCCACACACAAAGAGTTGTGGTCAATGGCTCAATGTCTAGCTGGAGACCAGTAACAAGTGGTGTCCCTCAGGGATCACTGTTGGGACCAGCGTTGTTCAACATCTTCGTCACTGACATGGACAGTGGGATTGAGTGTGCCCTCAGCAAGTTTGCCGATGACACCAAGCTGTGTGGTTCGGTTGATACGCTGGAGGGAAGGAATGCCATCCAGAGGGACCTTGACACGCTTGTGAGGTGGGCTGATGCCAACCTCATGAGGTTTAACCAAGCCAAGTGCAAGGTCCTACACCTGGGTGGGAGCAATCCCAGGCACAGCTACAGGTTGGGCAGAGAAGAGATTCAGAGCAGCCCTGCAGAGAAGGACTTGGGGGTGTGGTCGATGAGAAAATGAACATGAGCCAGTAGTGTGTGCTTGCAGCCCAGAAAGCCAACCGTATTCTGGGCTGCATCAAAAGGAGCTGACCAGCAGGTTGAAGGAGGTGATCCTGCCCCTCTACTCTGCTCCTGTGAGACCTCACCTGGAGTATTGTGTGCAGTTCTGGTGTCCTTAACATAAAAAGGACATGGAACTGTTGGAACAAGTCCAGAGGAGGGCCAGGAGGATGATCAGGGGATTGGAGCACCTCCCATATGAAGACAGGCTGAGGAAGTTGGGGCTGTTCAGCTGGAGAAGAGGAGGCTGCGTGGAGACCTCCTAGCAGCCTTCCAGTATCTGAAGGCGGCCTATAGGGATGCTGGGGAGGGACTCTTCATTAGGGACTGTAGTGATAGGACAAGGGGTAACAGGTTAAAACTTAAACAGGGGAAGTTTAGATTGGATGTAAGGAGGAAATTCTTTCCTGTTAGGGTGGTGAGGCCCTGGAGTGGGTTGCCCAGGGAGGCTGTGAATGCTCCATCCCAGGCAGTGTCCAAGGCCAGGTTGGACAAAGCCTTGGGTGGCATGACTTAGTGTGAGGTGTCCCTGCCCACAGCAGGGGGGTTGGAACTTGATGATCTTAAGGTACTCTTCAACCCTAACTATTCTATGATTCTGTATCACCCAAGGCTCTGTCCAATCTGGCCCTGAACACCTCCAGGGATGGAGCATTTGCCACTCTTTGGGCAACCCATTTGGGTGCCTCACCACCTTCACAGTACAGAACTTCTTCCTTATGTCTAATCTGAACTTGCTGTGTTTAAGCCCATTACCCCTTGTCCTATCACTACAGTCCCTGATGAAAAGTCCCTCTCTGGCATTCTCAACAGTCTCAGGATATGGGCTTCTGCCTGTTCGTAGGCCAGACCAGGTCAGGTACAAGCTCTGTGTAGCCTTGGAGTAAGTGATGTAAGGAATGTGGTTGGATTACAACACCTAATATTTGAATTCTACTTAATGATTTGACATGGCCTAAGTGTATCGCTAGTGCCAGCCTTTTTTTTTAGCATAGCTATCTGATTTATATATATATTCCCCATACATTAATACATTTTTAAAAGCCTTTTTTTTTTAGTGAACGTATCTCTTAAAATCTCCTATGGCAACCTGGTTTATCCTGCCAGGTGACTCAAGCTTAACGTTTGTAATGAATTTTGAGCATGACAACGTATCAGTGAGAAGAGGAGAAAAGATATTAATAAAAGATTACTATCTCTAGATAAGCTCTTTTCAAAATACTGTGTCTCAGGTATATGCAGATATAATAATAACTCTAACATCAACTGCATTTAAAGAGGGAGATTTTCAGTCGGAGTGAAAGGTCCCCTGACCAATTCAGCTGGGGATGCTGTCTTTGTGTGTCCTTTAGGCTCCTGGAGATTTCCCACCTTTGTTCTTTGCATTGGGGATGGCAAGTCCAGAAATTGTTCTGTAGCTGTGCTTTGATGGGGACACTTCTGCCATTCTGTGTTTGGAGGTGTTGAATTGTTGCTGACTTGTTTGTCACAATATTACTCCTAATGCCTTTTAAAAATTACTGTGTGTTGGCTGCTCTTGCTTCTTGCTCAAGTGATGGTGATTTAGAGAGGAAGTGTGGAAGGAGGTGGATTCAAACAGCCTTTGCAATCAGCTGTGGTAAAAGTCAGGCAGTGACAGGGACCCAGGAACGTTTTTACACCATAGGGTTTGCTCTTTTTTCTTTGCATTTCTCTGAATAGAAATGTGCTTCTCCACCTCTCCCCAAACAGAAAGACAACACATAATCTCATCAGGAAAAGGGTTATAAATTTCTTCTCATTGGGTGCTTTTCAAGTACCCTGAGAAACTGAATTCTGAGAGGCTCCCCCTGAAGGGGAAGCCAGCTTTATCCCTGGGATAAAATGCAACTTGTCCTCAGGAAGGACATTACAGTTCAGCTCAAAAGCCCGAGCTGGAAAAGGCATACTGCACATGTTCATCATGTAATCTATCTCCTAGGATGCACAACTTGAAAAGAGTTCGTATGTCACTGCAATATGTCCCCTTGTTTATCTTCCAGACAGACTTCATGTATCATGTTGATAAATTGGGCAATGCACAGGGCCAGTTCCCTCCTACTGAGGTGAGTGGGAGCTGCATGGTGCCTGATACCAAAGCTAGGGAATTAATGTAGATTGACTAACATAGCTGAGTGCGTGCCAAGCTTGTTTTATTTTCCTTGTCAGATCTCTTGGGGAGTTACAGAGCTGGGGGGTGACTGTGTTTAGGTAGCACAGTAAAGGATGGTAGCACCATTTGCTTAGCAGCACCCCACATAGCACACACAGATCAGGAGGTGCAAAACAGGAGTGGTTGTATAACTTGGGGAGCAGCCCAACTGCAGGTGTGAGAGGCTCATAGTCCAGGGAAAACAAAATCCCCCTTGCTCTGTTGGAGCTATTGCTCAGGGTTTATCCCTTTTAGTATTTGTCCTGGAGGGTTGCTTAAGGCATTACTGTAACATAAACAATTATTAATAATGATTCAGCAGCTATGTTACTGTCTGTAAAAGAAAACAAAACCAAATAAGGCTAATCTTTTGCAATACTGCTTGCAGTTTCCTATAGGGACTGGTATGTATCTTCTAGCTGTAAAATAATTAAATCTCACTGCTTTCTAATGGTGAAGGAGCTTGAGGCTCCTTCACTGAGGCTTCACACTGAGGCTTCAGTCCTCACCTTTGGGGGTCTGAGTCCAAATATTAAGATCATATTTAACAAAAATGGTTTTTGATTTTTATTTTTTGTTTGAATACTCAAACAAAATAATTGTTGTCCAATGTTCAGTGTCAGTACAATGAACAGCACTCATACACCTGGACTCTGCTGCATTTGTTCCTCACATTTGTGGAGTGAAACAGTGACCATTTTCTTCCTCTGGAATCTGAAGCTTAACACCAAGCAGTGTGTCAAAGCAGCCGCTGATCAGTGTACATCTCTTTGTGGAGCCCATCTGCAGCACTGTGCTGTATCCATATCTGCTGTCTCTTGGGGGATCACTTGGCACTTGATTTTTGCCCCAGAAGCATTCCCTCGTGGTAGCGTAGGCACAATATTGCCTTCTGTGACATAAGAACTATTTGCTCCTTCACTGATGGATGTTGTGCTGTTCAAATGGAAAGGATGCTGCTGATCAGTGTGTTCATCAAGACTGTCCAGGGTAGGATCCCACTTCTGTGCTTGGGAAAGTGAGGGAGAGTAAGTCTGGATGGGTATGGGGTAAGGGTCATAGTTGTGTGCCCCTGACAGTGTTCTGATACCATAGACATACATCTAACTCCAGAAATTTCCCTAGTGTGGCTATCTGGCCAACAAATGCATTTGATTTTGCTTCTGTTCTATCAGAAAACAGGAAGGAGTTAACCCAAGTGCTGTCATCATCATAAATACAGCTTGGAGAGGGAGGCAGCTAAGTCACTAATCCGTTCTGAATTCAGCCTGGTGATGCAGAGAGAAAAGAGTGTGTGGCCAAGAAGAAAAACACTGCGTATATCAAAACACACACACAAAAAATTAGCTTGAGAAAGGGACATGCTGAACATAAAGAGAAGGAAGCAAAAGGATAGAACCAAAGATAATAAAAATAAACAGCCACAGTCAGACTCAGATGCTCTCTCTCTCATTAGAGATGACTTATCCAACACACGTTGCCTCACTGGAAAGGTATGCAAGCAGGTGTGGCTAAGGATCAGTCTAAATGTGGCCTGCGCTTCTATCCAAGGTGAACATTAAAATATACAAGTGAACAACTGAACAACTGTATTTTGTATTTGTATTTTTGAATTAGTAATTGCAAGGGACTTATTCCAACATGCCTTAGGGATTTAGCCATGGAAATCCCACTGACCTTCAGTAGTGCTTATGCACCTACATTCCTTTGGCACTTCAGAAAATCTCTGTGTGTGTGCTGTGCTCAAGGAAAAGTCCACTATTATTATAATGTGACTACAATTTTAAGATCCTCTAATGTACTCAGTTTTGTATAAATTTACATGGTAGTTTTTCTCAGGTCAAGGTTGTTGCCGTCAAAGAGTAAAGTTCAACTGGGTGTGAATAACTGAGACTTAACATCGTACTTTGAATGATGTCTTTTTATATTTACATGAGAGTGTCCTTTCTGAGTCACATCTGGTTTTTGTGCTGTTTGCAAACTGCTTTAAAAAGCTGAGCTGAGAATATTTGCAGTTAGTTCAGTATGTCAAACAGAGGAATAGAATTTAGCTCTATTCTTAAACCATGATTATTTATGTAGTAGGCATGTTGGCCAACATAAAGAATGAAAGCTGACGGGCATGAAAATAACCAGTCTGCTTATACATGAGTCTTGCTTGCAGTGATCCCAGCAGGAGCTTGAAGAGGACTGCATAAATTGTGAAACAAAGGGTACATAGTTAATGCACACCAGAGATGACCATTTGTGGGGCTACTTAACGCTACATATCCCACATGGTGGTGAGGCTGTGAAAGAGCAGAAAGAACTCAGACAGCTACAGGAGCATGTGTATCTGTCCATGCACTGGGAACATGTGACTGTTGGCACTGAGTGTGGGCTCGTGCACCAAGTTTCCAGTTTAACCTAAAAATGCAGAATAAGTGTAAGAAGACATGAAGCTGTTTGGATTTTGCACACCCTAAGATAATTAAGGGATGGTTGAATGTAAAACAAATTAGAGCTGTGACGTTAAGTAATCAGAAGTGAATGTGTCAGTATTCTGACAGCCACATGCCTTAACCTGATGCCTTATACCTACTGGCCCATGTGAGAGCTAATACTTGACTACATATAATGGCTTTCCATGGAGTGCTTACCTCATTTATTGAATGGCATGGGCAGATATTGCTGGATGAGACAGACGATTGATAATTAGTTTTAACCTTGTTTTCTTAAAAAATAAGTCTTTTGTTGCTTTCTGCTGGCCAATGATCTCTCTAATGACTTTAAATCTATTGAGCAATTTAATCAGATCTATTGGACAATCTAATCTAAATTTGATGTGGAGAAGGGGGGATAGTGTGTGTTCTCAGAACCTTGCTAATTTGGCTCCATCACCATATTAGACATCAGAGAATCACTCAGGGTGAAGCAGGTTCGGTTAATATTGCATTTCACAGTCTGTTTGGTTTGTTGCTCATAATGGTCCTCATACACAGTCCCAGCAGCAGGCATACACCAGATAAGGAATTTTCACAGTGTCATGGACTTTCTTCTGGCAACTGCTACTCTATCGAGTACCTTGCAAATACAAAATAAGCTTTACAGTGATAACAGAAAAGAAAAATGTTACTATCTGCATGCTGTGGAAGACAATCTACACATACAATGCTACCAATTTTGGGTGCTTCAATAGACATTTGTATAAAATGGGATATTTTTCTGATGTGCCAAGCACTGGGTGTTCTCAGACAAAGCTGAGACAAGTCAGAACCACTGACAGGATCATCCATTCTGTGGAACTGGGTATGCATGTCTCGCAGTACTGCTCTTTTGCATTGCTGTGTTGTATGAGTGTGTCTTTGCTAGAACATGCTGTTTTGTGTGACTTGCCTCACTCTCTGTAAACCTATTTGACTCTACATAATGCAGTGGACTCAGCTGAAGCTGGAAACTGAAGAAATAGGGAATATATATATTACTGCATTTTCAACACAGGGTGGGAATTGCGGAAAGGTGAGAATCCTGGCACTGAGAGCATGAAGAACAGCTTATTCCACCTAAGAGCAAACTGAGAAGCAGTTTGTCCACTGTCAGTATCTCACAGTGTCTCTTGCCCTCTGTGCCATCCACCTTTCTCAAACCCACATTCCTGAAACCCAGCAAAGTCCTTGTCTTCTTGTCTTCTAAGATCCATCCATCTCACAATGCCAAGGCAGGCTGATAAAGAACTTTGTCCTTTGGCACCTGTGTTTTTCTCATCTTCCTTTCTTCTTTTTTTTTTTTTTTTCTTGAGAAAGAATCTTTTCAGCAAATATTTCTTAGGCCTCTCTAATGGGTCTGTCTAAAGGGGAAAAGCAGAAGAATAAAACAGACAAAGCATGAAAACTTTTGCAAAGATGAAACCAGGAGGGTATTTATTACAGTAAAAATGTGGTAGGATGATCAGAAGTATCACTCTGGAACACCTTGCTGGTATGTCCACCTCCTTGATATCAGAGGTTATTCATTTGTGAAAGATTTTATGGTATCAGAATACAAAATATTTTTCATATTTTGGCTACTTCTATTAAACCTGTCAGCTCAAAATGATCAGGATTTATGAAATAATTTCTAATTGGCCTAATTCAGTTCAATGTATCAATAGTTTATCTTTAGAATCTATTAAAAGAGGTATAATATATAAAGTATTGATCTAAGTAGGCAGTTGGAATCTGCTGTACGAAGCTTATCTGTCCTGTTCTTCATACAGGAAACCTTCCAGTATATGATTCTTTTCATTGCCTATATAGTGTTCAGTCACACATAGTCAGCAACTTTGTATAAAGTATAACTATGTCTGAAGTGGATAAAAGGAGAAAAAAGACTGCAAATATTTTTTTAGGATGGTAATGAAACTGGAGCTCTTCTTATAAAGCTGATACTGAGCTATTTCATGTTTTAGATACACATAACATTATACAGTCTAAATGAAGGTGCCTCAACCCATATTGCACCACTCTTGATATAAATAAGTTTAATGTGCAATATTTTATTTAATTTTGTAATCATGCAAAACTGTATGATCTTGTATGGCGACATAACTTTGTATTCATGGCTGATTTTTTTCCCCTAAACACAAGAAAATAATGTGGGTTGATGCAGTGTCCTAACACAATAGGGGCTAATGAATAGAGCTTGCTGCACTCAAGAGACTGCAGTTCAATTACTAGTGGTGCCAATCAAGTCAGAAATATTAACCATGGTAACAGCAGATTTGAGTTGCATGGAGTGAGGCAGTGGCTTCTTGGGGAAGATCGCCTCTTGAGAGGGAAGGGAATGCTCACAGCAAGAGTTGCAGAAGGTTGGAGACTGCTTCTCTGTAGCAAAGGAGAGCAATACTCAGCTCACGCTACAGAGAGCTTTGCGCTGTTTGTGCATGTTTTTGTTGCGAGTGTGTCTGAGAGAGGTCATAACTATTAAGAATGACTAACTACGGGGCCAAGACTATGTGCATAACCTCTAGAAGTGTTTCCTGTATATAAGTGTACAACTTCTTAGCTAATCATGTGAAAGATAAATCTCAGTGCAGATTAGGTTCTAAGCAGGAGTAAAATGTTGCTGGAGTCAGTGTGACTGGGCTGAATTACACCAATTGAAGCTGTAGCCTTTAATGAGGATTTACTTAATATAGTGCATTTGTTCCGCTGGCTGATGATCAGAGTGAGGATCCCTTGATTTGATACAATGGCAGTGTTATGTATTAGTAGCATGAGCAGGAAGCAGCTGGCGTCCTGTTCAGAAAACAATCTCAGTTTTTATTGAGAACAATATTGAAAAACAGCGTATGTGTGTGTGAGGGGCCTAATCTTTAAAAATGTGTGAGTTTGGATACTGTCCCTTTTCATTGACTAGGCACTTCTGGACTAAATCTAGATTCCTCTCTTTTCACAGAAAGCTGTTCTGGTGTCAGTCCTTTGGAATACAGAGAAAACGAACTAGAGCCCCAAAATGGCTATTTTGCACCTGCCTGCTGCCTCTCCTTCTCTTCCAGCTGGTGAGTATGCTCAGTTGTGGAGTGCTTTTCCATTTCTCTTATTCATGAAGAGATGGCACATTATTTTGGTCAGCATCACTGAAACATTTCCTATTCTTTGTCTTGGATGCTATTAAAAAAAACCAGCTGTTTGGGATGGTTACTGTGTTGTAGGAGCTTAGTTTTTTTGAGTTTAGCTCCAGTGTTAAACTTTTGTGAAACTATAGGATGGTTTTCTTAATAACTGAAGAGTAATAGCAGCCTATAAGCGAACTAGAATGTGTCTGCAAAGCTGTTGAAAAAAAATGCATACTTAATACCTTTTTCTGAGGGTTTTCGAATGTGCAGTAACTGTAATGATGTTTCTGTAGGGCAAACAGGTGTAGTGCCTGGACAGGGCAGCTAGGTCATAGAGTTTCCTCTGGTGTAGTTCAGGCATCCGAAATGTAGTCATCCCAGTCTAGTTTTATCACCTTAGGCTCCTCTTACAGTCAAACACTATGTAATCTGGGGGTATGTTTTATCTCAACCATCTGAAAATCTGTCCCAGGTTGAGAGGAAGAAAGGTTTCCATTGCCTAGAAATGGAGCTCAGGGACACCTTGTCAACCCATGTTTGGGCTCTCAAGCCAAGTCACATGAGATGGTTTGATGGATGTGTCTTTACAAGTTAGGAAAACCATCAGCAAATGAAGTGAGGACCTGCAAGGCTGTCTAGTGACTGTGTCTGTGTCATGGCTGCCAGGAGGTTGAATTTTGATTCTACTTTCAACACTATTGTCTATTTGACCTGGGATAGGGTCGCTTTCCATCATTGCCTCCCTTTTATCCCTGTACTTCACTTAGAACTTGTGAGGCTGCACCTAGAATCATATGTTCAGTTTTGGGCCCCTCACTGCAAGAAAGACATTGATGTGCCGAAGCAAATCCAGAGAAGGGCAGTGAAGCTGGTGAAGGGTTTGGAGAATAAGTTTTATGAAGAACAGCTGAGGGAACTGGGGTTGTTTAGTCTGGAGAAGAGAAGGCTCAGGGGGGACCTTATCGCTCTCTATAACTGCCTGAATGGAGATTATAGTGAGGTTATAGTCAGTCTCTCCTCCCAGGTAACAAGAGATGGGACAAGAGGTAATGGCCTCGAGCTGTGCCAGGGGAGGCTTAGATTGGATATTGGGAAAAATTTCTTCACTGAGAGGGTGCTCAAGCATTGGAACAGGCTGCCCAGGGCACTTGTAGAACCACTGTCCCTGGAAGTGTTCTGAAACGGTGTAGATGAGGCCTTCAGTGATACGGTTTAGTGGTGGCCTTGGCAGTCGTGGGGTAATGGTTGGACTTGATGATCTCAAAGGTCTTTTCCAGCCTAGTTTATTTTATGATTCCAAGATTCTTCCTCCTCCTACATTTTGTCTGTCTTGAGTACTGAGCATTTATTCAGTGCAATAGACAGTCACTCTTTTCTCCCAGCAAAGACTGAATCCCAGTGTCTTAACTCATATTAGAAAATGTGAGCCATCTGGTTAGGGTATCCTCGCAAAAATGCTCTTAAGTCATTGCTGTTTTAATTGTATAAGTGAGTTAATCAGTGGAAGAGCATGAGAAGACACTTGTAATGTTTTTTAGAACAATGCCCTAACCACTGGTGTAAACTGTGTACTCACTGGATTGACGAATAAGCAGTTACTTTGAAACACCAGCAGAAACAGGTTGAGGAAGCGGCTGCTTAGGTTGATTGACAGTTTGTTGTTAAGATATTTGCTTTAAAAAATGCAAGAGCCACATTCAGGTCATATTATGACTGGATCAGAGCAGTGCCTGAAGCCAAGATAGTCTACAGGCTCAGTAGCCATTAGGCTTCTTGTCAACTCAAGCAATATTAAAATAACAGTAAAGAGTGTCTGAATACTTTGAATGCTTGGTTCAGTGTCTAGGGAGTTCTCTTTGGAGAAAAGTATTTTGGGTTTGAATTGTGTTTAGTGAAGGACAGAACTGAACCAGTCTCACATGTCTGGGCAGAGCTGTAATTACTGGAAGAGAGTACAAAACCACGGTGATAGATAGCAGCATTATCAGCATCTAGCTCTCAAATCCTTATTCCACTTGTTCAATGCAAATCCAGAAATAATTTCGGGATTACTGAAATTATACTTTTTGGCAACTTCTGTGTTCACCTGATCTTAATTTGCCACGTAATCAGCTCACACAGCACCTATTGAGTTGCAAGTAATGACTGCTTTAGGAGGCAATGTGTGAAAATACAGGAAACAAAAATTTGGAAACTGTGCATCCTTGGCTCTGTTGGCTTTAGTAGAACATGCTGGATCATCCAGGTTCTTAATTCCTTTACTTTCTATTTTTCTCCTTCTCTAATGAATATCAAATAATCTCAGTCATTTTGGCAGACCCATAATCGCGCTATTCCCTACAGAAAAAGTTGCTAATAATCTGTAAACAAAAAGGCACCATCTCCAATTTTTTCTTCTTTCTCTCCAACAAATGCAGTTAAAATAACTGTCTTTTTGAAATAACTGTTTTTTTTTGGAATCCTCCCCCCCTACCTGAGTGGAAGGGTAGGAAAGGAAATCTGTTTAATCTTCATTCTCATGTTTTCCTGAATCACCTGGCTTTTCGTGGGAATTTTAAGGAAAACAATTCAGTAAGGCAGAGAAAAATTACAACCTAAGTTTTATCCAATGTTTTAGGATAAATGAGATTCCACTGTTATTACCCATCACCATTGACTCTCCTCAGCTCCTGTCTGCCATATGAAGAAATGTGCTTTCTTACTAGCAAAGTATTTGTGGTAGAATATGGATTTAGTAACAGGGTAAGTTTTATTTCTGGCTTAATAACTAATGTTAGTTGAATGATATTCAGGCCAGATCTACTAACAACAGTATATCCTTTGACAGTATTGCACTCTCTATAAAGAAAGAGAATATCTCCATAACAAACAATCCCAACAGGCCAACCAAAATAATAAAAAAATGAGAGCTGCGGGTCTGGTATAAACCTCATAAATTGTTCTTCATGTTTTTTTCCTATTTAGAAAGGTTAGGATGATAGCTTCCCTTCAGAAAATGTTTGTCATTAAGCATATGAGCTTTATGTTATTTAAGCTTGTTATTTACTTGTCTGAAACCACAATTCATGATGACTTTGCTTGGCCTTTTGAATGATTGCAGCTTGCAAGCCATCAATAGCGAACATTCCTGTAAAAGGCATAGATCAACTTTAGCTTCTCCACATGAGTTTTCTAACTGTCCTGTGTCTCAGTAGTCATTTACAAGAGAGTTATGCTAGAATGGCAGCAAAAATCTGTGCTTGGTGGAAATGTGCTGGATGTTCCTGAATATGGAGCTAAGTCATTCTTTTAACAGGTGAAAGTGAATTCTGTAGTATAAACGAAAAAGAACGTGAGCTTCACTGGGATGAAAAACTAAGCTTGGAGGCTGCTGGAGCCTGCCTCTCAGCTGGCATTAAAATGAATGAATTACTGTCTCAAAATCAGCATAAAGAGCTGAAGTGAACATGAGGCAGAGGCAGATTAGAAAAGTGTGGAAATAGAAATTACCTAACTGCTGTGACAATAATTTACTTGCACTGCAAGTATCCTTGGAAAATAGGATGTCAGAGCCCCATGGCAAGCTGCACATCTCTAAGAGAGCAGAGCAGGATGTCTGCTTGAGGCAGGAGTGGGTTGCCTTTATCTTACCCCTTGGCTTTTGGCTGAAATGCTCTCCGCTCCAGAAGCAGCCCATTATTTTATCAGGCTTAGTGTTTCTTGTGTCTTTATCTGACTGGTTATGGAGATGATGTAGACTTTTATGACCAGTCTACTGCAGAGAAACTGGGAACAGATGATGTGACACTGTAGTGAAGAGCAGCCAATACATATAAGAAATTTCAAGAAGATACCAAATGCTTCCATTACCGTGGTAATCATATAAATTAAAACAAGTTTCAACACCATAGTCTTTTCTATTTAATAGCTCAGGGTGGAATATAAAGGTAGTGAATTGGATAATAGAGAGCAGAAGTCAATAAAACAGTAAATGCAATCAGAGATCCATGTGCATGTAGATCTTCCTCAACCAGAATATAACCTTGTTAGTAAGGAGAAGATTCCTCACTGCTATTATCCTGCTGAATACAAGGAGTTAGTCAGACTGTTATTTTTGTAATGTGCTTGACTAGCTGTTGATCTTCCCAGAACAACAGAACCATGATCTAGGTCTCAGAATCATTCAGGAAGAGTGGTTTGAGGACTTGTGGAGGTGTGTAAATACTAAACTGTTATAAGTGGCAGGGGAATGATTCCACTTTTAGAAAAGAAATGTGGCTGCCATTATTATTGTTTGGATAATAGTCCTGCAGTTTCTTCACAATTTGTACAGATGTGTTCAATTTCAGTCATTTGCCCTGTCAGTTTTTCTGATACATGGTACATCATTTTGAGAGTCCTGAGCGGTGGTGATTAGTGATGTGTGATGAATAGACAAGGAAGCTTTATTTTAAAAGGAAGAATGCTGTATATGTTCTATATGTGAAAGTAAAATGTAGACTCTGCACTGTAAATTATATGTTACGGTAGTTCCTGCTTTGTGTTATGTTGAAGCATGACAGCCCAAACAACATTCAACATGTGCGATGGCCGTAAGATATTAAAGTAGAAGCAGAGAGCCATATATCAGAGTGTCAACATCAGTAATACCCAGTCAGTTAATCTCTAGCAGCCTTTGGTACAAGTTAGATTATCTGGAAGTATGTGTGCAGTCTCTCTCTTTTAGCAATGTAAGTATTAGCTTTCTGATGTAAAAACAGAAAACACGGACTGTACTTTAAAAGCACTGACAGTAATTCTGGAATGCTTCACCTCATGTGGTTTACTGAACTTAAAGTGATGTTTGCTGAAATGTTTTAGTTCTGCCATCTCAAAGTGTCTCTGCAGAGGAAGAGTAAACTATGATATGGTTTTCATGTCCTTCAAGTTACAAGGTCATGGCTGTGAGGAGCAGCTGATCCCTGATGTGCTCAGACTAGAATATCAGAAGGTTAGAGGGACTTTGTCATTAACTTCTCAGTACAACAGTACTGGTCTAGGGATGTAAATGGCTGGTAGATGCATGTCCTTAGTAAGCCTTCATTTCCATTCTGAAAGATCTCCTACAGTAACAAATACTGTGAGAACAACTATAGCTTGCAGGCAATTGTGGTGACACAGCTGTAGGTTAACGTGTTTAAATATTTCTACATTGTGCCTATAGAACTGAAAGAGTGACCCATAATATGCATTAATAAAGAGAAAAGCTAAGCTTTGATAGTCTATACCTGTCAATCAAAGGTGGGTAAGTTCCATCAAGAATTCTCAAGTTTCACACAGGACTTGTATTGCTTTCCTTGGCTTGTTTTGCCTTGCTTTGCTTTCCTTTCCACCAAGAAATCAAGCAATTTGGCAGAGGATGGAATCACAAGATCTAGACTGGAATCACAAAATCTGAGCAAAAGACATACCTATATGCATAGTGCTGGACTAAAATTTATTCCATCAAATGAGGCTGGCTCAGAAGTTGATATAAGGTGACAAGAAGCAAGCCTCCCACTTCTGTCTCTCCCAGGAGTTTTCAATGTCTTGAAATAAATGGTGAGGCATCTGAGGAAATTTAAGCAGCCAGCTTACTGCTCCCTGAGCACAGAAAAATCTAACATTGCTTCTCCTAAGATGAAGTTGGTAGCAAATTAAGCAATATGACCTACTATTATCTGGGTGGCTGCTTCCTTTGACAGCTCTTTCCAGGATGTAGACGATGAGGAAAAAATGTCGTCAGTTCTGTAGTTTTGTACTCACCAATGACTAGTGGCCAATCAATGAAGACACAGGAGGTGGTCTGCAGATGAAATCTGGAGCTATATTAAAAATTGTTTTCAGCATTACCTTCAAGTAGAAGTTAGATTATAAGTGTGCAGAGTAATTTTGATTAATTTGAGTGACAGCAATGATCTATTGGCCCTAAATGTTTGGGAACGAGCTGCTGAAAGGCAGTATGTTCCAAAAAAGTGCTGCTGTCAGCATCTAGAAAATGACTGAGATAGTTCAGAGTTTGTGCTGGTTTTGGTTAAAGAGCTTGTAAATGAACAAGAAATTTGAAGAAGGGTAGGCTGTATCAGGATTGCTGGTTGTGGAACTAAACCAGGACTTAGCAATATGGCAAATAAGGACAAAGTCCACTGTTTGAGGGACTGAATACTACTAATAATACTATGTCATCTTGGAAAAATTATGTCACCTTTGGAATTCAGGCAATTAGTCAGCTTTTCTGGCACTGTGATATTATTTCAGTCACACTACTTTTTGGAATGAGCTAGATTTATGGCATCAACATCCATTTTCTAGAACAACTAGCAAGATACTTATGTCACTTCATTTTCTCCTTTTCTTTCTCAGAAATGTCGACTGTTCCTTAGATGAAGCTGTTTATGCATGATGAAACTTGTTCCATATTCTTATATCTCATCTTTGTGCTCGAGACAGAAGCTACTGTGAGGCTCCACTGTAATAGTAGACATATGTGTGGAGTTAGTACTGGGGAACACCCATAATTATAGCTACCTGAGCTTCACACAAGAACAGGGACATTCACCAGGAAGAAAGAGATGACACTGCAGAAAATCCCCCCAGCTCTCTTGTCCTTGTTTTTAAAAGGGTAGATGATAGAAATTATGTTGGCAATCAGTTTCTCCAACGGCTTTATTAATATGTTGTTGGTTTTGGTTTGTTTGTTTTTTGTTTTTTTTTTTTCTCATAACCATGAAGAAAGGTTAAACAACCAAGACCTTTGAGATGGAGGTTTTCAATACAGCAATGAATAGGGACTGTATGCCCCTTTCCTTCAGCCTTCTAAAAACTATAAATGGCTTTTCTAATAAGAAAATAAACATTTAATACATTCAGCTTTTTAATAAACCAAGTTAGGTTTAAAATTAGTAATTCCTTGCAATTAGAGACAATAAAAAAGGTATGTAAAATGGTAAAACTACAATGCACACAGCTTTAATCTGGCTTCATGAGAGATGTGTTTGCCTTGCTAAACAATTAACTATATTGACAGTGGAGCTGAGATGCCTTGCAATCAGGCATTATTTGATCAGGCAGTTCTTGTTGTACTGTACATAGCTAGAGAGTTGCTTTAAATACAATAAATAAAAGTAAAATCTTACACAAGGCAGCACAGCTTAGTAATTGCTGTTTTGGAGCTCACGTCGCTGCAGTTATTTAGCTCAGCATTTCATCTCCAGCTGCAGCCTAATTTTTGCCAAATATAGATAAATGAAGTTAAAGTTATTGGCAACAACTAGTTCTGTATCCCTGTTTCGAGTTCATAGATTTCATAGGAAAGGCCTTCCCTTATTTTTGTAGCAAGAAATTGTTTTGAACGCTGAACTTCACGTTCCAGTACAACGCAGTGTTTTCAGTTCTACTTTATCAGGCAGATAGTGGTAAACAGAGAGAATGAGCAGGTTCCCTGTTTGAGAAATATGCCACATGAAATCTGAGGGAGGAACAAACTCAGAAACTGAACCTCACTCAGCAAGTTTTAGGGGTTTAATTTAATCTTGATTCTAAATTTGCAGACAGTGCCTTTTAGCATGGGGTGTCTAACTCTAGAGAGTGCTAATTTCATTACTTTGTGCATAGTACGAAATGACCTGGTAGCATGGTCTGCTGCAGACCATCCCTCTCACTACAAACTATGTACAGATACTCTTGTTTTTTTAGACCTTCTGTAGAGAACAACTCCTTGCATCATTAACAAATGAGCCAATACAAACACAAATGCACATACAAGACATATATAGTCATTATAGAAACATTTATTATTAAGCTCAAGAATTGTAAAATTTAGAAATGTACACCTATTTCTTCAGATCCTTTCAATTTTATTTCCTTCTCATTCTTGCAAACACATTAGATTGTCACTTTTACAGCTATCTTGTGTTTATCTGCAAACAAATAACGGGGTTCAAGAAATGCTGGTGTTTCCCTCTGACCCACCTTGCTCCTTTTCCTTTGATCTATGATCCCTTCTGTTAAAAGGCAGCCAGAAATATCTTACTCTCCAGGAAGCAAACTCATGGAGCTTTTGTTTTGAATGGATATGCATGGCAAAATAAAATCTCTAGAACTGATGTGAAATGGTCTAGATATGGAAAGAAAAAAGCACTGCCTTCTTTATGTCCAAACTCTGGCCTAGTGTTTCTTTCCACAGAGTTTCCATACTAAAAGCATGTGCAAATCTTTTGTCATATGCTACTTTTGCCATGATAACTCCACTTGGGACCGTAGCTTCAGGAGTAGGAAACTCTGAAATTACATTGGGAATATGCTTGAAGTTTATCAATGAGATTTCAAAGGAAAACCATATTTTCAGAATTAGGAGAGCAAGCTATTCTTTTGCCTGTGAAATGTGCCTGATTCATGCACAGTGACTGGTTTCAGACAAAGAAAAGGCTTCTCCTTTCTGTAACTTCTTAACAGCTTTATGGACACTGAGTTTCACTTCACAGATCCTATGTCACCCTTTTTTCCAAATAAAATGTGGGAGGTTCAATGAAGTTATAGACCTTTGATTGAAAAAAACCCCTGCAAACACCAAACCGAAAAAAACAACCAACTCACAAACCTCCCTACCTAACAAAATAATTGCTGCTGATAACACAATGGCAATTGAAAAACAGATATTTGTGTTTGCCTGCATATTATGGAAGAGGACAAATATGTTTTGTTAGCTAAAAGAGAATGATTTTCAATAGATGTTATGAAATGATCCACTTTCAGATTGCATTCATTTTGACATTGCTTTAGAAAATTTCAGCTATGAATATCTCTTAGCTCTTTTGAAATTCATGGGGTCTCACAATGTAGGGTGTATAACTTCCTCATATGCTATAAATATAGTATTTGCTGTTATACTGGGCTTTTTCACTGAAGCAGCTGAAGCACATTACAAGTAGAGCAAATTAGGAATGATGGGGTTTTTCATATAAGAAATGTTGGCGAAAACAGTATTTTTCACTTTTGAAAATATTTTTGTTACAAAAATAAAACTTTTTTTAAAGACAGCATATTTTTTCATGAAGGCTGTCTTGTGGGAAAAAGGTACCTTTCCCATGGAGAAAAAGAAAAATATTTCTGCTTCACTGAACATCTATAACACAGCAATAAATTTCCAACACAAAATTCAGATTTATCTTAATCAGGACCACTACTTAAGGTTCATATTTTACCTGGTAGGGTGAATTATATGTATTTTACAAAGGAGTAGACAGAGATGTTACCAATTCTTTTGTTTTATAAGGTGATCTGTGCAGTCACAGCAGAACTGTAGGTTTTACATCCCCATCTCCTGTTCACAGTACTAAACCAGATTAAAATAGTACTTTACAATATGAATGAGATAAAATGGAACTTTTTCCATTCTCCTTTCTCTCTATGAAAGCAGTAAGTAATAGAAACTATCAGTTTTGATGTTATAGACAGTTTCTATAGAATTGTTATTCCTGTTATTAGTACTGGTGAACCTTTCCACCAGTGGACTCAAAGAGCATTTAGGAAGTTTTTATACCAGTATAACTCTGACAAATGCAGCTATCCCTCATTTCTATCAATAAATGAAGTAGATAGGTATCAGACTCGCTGCTCTATACTGAAGAGGAAATATTTCTTAGGGCTGGATGAGTATCTCTGCTTCCTACTGTCTCTCATGGGTTGAAGTTGACTCCCTCAGATAATTGTACTTTCTTATGTCTGTTTTTATATGTTATTGCCCCTGTGGTACAGAATATATTTTGGATACCTGGTTTTTGCTCCCTATGCCTCTGCTCAAACCCACGTATAGCCAGGCCCACTTTTATGGTCAGAGGGTGAAGTTTCACAATCAAATGTAACCATTTCTCATTCTGTTTATTTTCCTCATAATTAATCAACTTGACTAGAAGGCTGAACCTGTCTCATCAGCTAGGTAGCTGGAAAGCAGAGAGGAAAACCAGAGCCTTTCTGATATTGTGGCTGCATTCTTTCAGCATATCCCTCCTGGAGCGCAGTTTACCACAGGGTCTCCTGTACATACAGGGCTGCCCTCCTCCTTTGAACGACGTAGCAACAACATAATGTGAAAATAAAGTGAAAAACTCCCAGGAATGTTCCTCTCCAAAGCACATGTGCACTTATAAATGCACACGAGTGAGCTCATTTACACACTCAGGCAAATGCAGGTATCTGCACGCTCACGAACTCATACCCTGTCACATTTGGTTTGATAGCCAGTATGGCTAAATAATGTCAGTAACAGAAAGTCTTATGGTGCTGACACTTCCTCTGGCTGTAAAATATTTACTGTTCCTTTAAAACTGTGAATAAAAAAAGGTCAGTCTGTATACTGAACAAGGAGTAAAAAAAAAAAAAAATCCTTTTTTTATTAGAAAACACTTGAAACTTATCATGTGCAGCAGATGGGAGTAGAAAATGCAGCTTGAAGACAGTTATATAAATATATCCTTGATGTCTGTTTTGCTTTTCAATTTGCAGTGAAAAGTACAAAGGTAGAGTAAAGCGCCAGTCAGGGCTGCACTGTGTCTCTTGATATCCATTCCAGATGTTGGCTAGACTTTGTGGAGCCAGGCTTATGGCACTGAGGCTGGAGCTAGTTGTCTTTTCTTCCAGGTGTGATGCTTCATGCTGATCCCCCCACATGCTAGCCTGTCTTATCCAAACACACTAAGCTCTGTGACAGGCATCTACCACCTTTTTGACCAAAATTCACCTCCCTTCCCCCCCGCCCCTCCATGCTTTCCACCCACCCAAACTTCTTTCAGCTTGATGGGCTCTGCAGACAAGCCCACTTGTCCCTGCCTATCATTCTGTCACTTCAAAAGCAAGTCCCCCTAAAAAAATGAGCTCTGACGTGGTTCTTAAATAATGCTAGTCAGTTAGTAGCTGCTTTGAATATTCCTCTTTGTGTTTTGAGAGTTTCTGGAGGTACTATTTGACACCGAGTATGTCTGCCAAGCCTCTAATGGCAGTTCTCTGTTTGTGCATGCTTGTAAAGGATTTTACGCTGTAATATTTTAACTCCCTGATTAAACATTGCTAAGCACAGAAGTATATCATAAATCTTGCAGGCGCCAACTCCATTTATCTGAATGTTAGTTACTGTCTACGGTGGGTAAACAAATTACAGCACAGTTTATTACAATATATGGGGCCACGATGTAGCTCTATTAATATCTTGTACCCCCTGGAAATATATTGTTGGCTCACAGTCTGAATTTTCTCTCCTGAACAATTAAAAACAAATTCTGAATGGAGGGTGGGAGGGTGTGTGTGGGAGGGAGGGGGAAGCATCAGGCACTTTCAAGGGGAAACTTGCTGGGAGTAACAATAATGAACTGCAATATCAAATGACTACTATCCTGGGTTTGAGGTCAGTACATATTGAGCTAGTTGTAAGATATTAAAGTAGAAACTTTTCTAGTTTGGAATACATTAATGTTGCTAAAGCTGCCAGCAAAACAGCTAGAAAGCGTTTGAGTTGGAGAGGGCAGAAACAAAGGAGAATGTTAACAGGCAAAAGCATTGGAGTCTCTTCCTTTCCCAGCTACACACAGCAAGTTTGCAGAGATCATTTTCATTAACACTAGCAGGTCCAAGGTGCACTCATCTTCCACTTGTTGATAGGATGTCAGCACTGAAAAAGTTGGACTATTTCTGAAGACATCTACAAAAGTAGTACCTTTTACTTTTTTTTTTATCAGCTTTTTTGGCCTACTCAAGTAATTTGTTATGTGATTTTATTGCAATCAATGAAAGCTTCGTCTTCTCAAAGTGAAAAATAAATGACCTATTAAAGTAGAAAATTAAATCCTTAGCAGTTCCACTGGGAGGCTTTTGGGAGGACTAGTTTAACCCCATTTAAGATGGTTTGTCATATCTTTCAATATTGAAGTAGGAGCAAAGAAAGAAGTACTATAAGTTTTAAGAAAATTCATGGCAACTATTAAAAATAAATAAACTGCTAAAAAAACTTGAACAGAATCAAGATCGAAATAGTATGTGTAAATCCCTGTTTACTTTTGAAGTCTTAAAAGTATCACTGCTACTTGTCCTGGTGCATGGAATTGTGGCTAACAGGCTGCCTATTAGTAGAGCTATACCAGTTGGAGATTACTTGCAGCGGTGCTGTAATGATAATAAAATAAAACAATGTAATGGTTGTTCCCCTAATTCTGCACTAATGCCTGCAGGGTAGCCAGCACTGCAGTCTCTGATACTGACAAACTTGACATCCTGTTAGTGGGAGCAGGCACTCCCTTCCAGGGAGCTGCTATCTCCCTTCCAGGAAACCACAAAACACCAACATTTTACAGACTGGAAAAGGGCTCATTACTTGCAAAGGCAGGGCAGCATAATGATTCGAGGTACTTAGCTGGGCTCCAGTGGTCAATGACACAAATACCATCCTGCATAAAAGCAGTCGGGGCTTGGTAAAAATAGAAATTAAAATGTCTTGAAAGTTTTTGTGTATTGTCAGTACTGTAAATCATCACATAAGATTGTATAGCAACTACTGAAAATATGTCGGTAACTAATAAAATTAGAACCACAGACTGTTACCTAAGCAGTTTGTCTTCACATCAAAATAGAAGTAATGCTAAATTAATTGCTAGCCTTTTCATACTAATGCCAGTGCATTTAGGCCAGGGCTGAACAGTTATGAGGTTCTTACAGAAATGCAGTGCTATGTTTGTGCGAGTTTGTAAAGATCTTGTTTACATACGCACTCATTGCTTGATTCAACAATGTGTTTGGCATTCTGGCCTGATCCACCAAAGCATTTAATCACATGTGCAGGCATGTAGGCGATTTCTTTCACATCAGTTAAACTATTTATGTGCTTAGTGCTAAGTGCATTGAAGGGCCAAGCCTGAAATGGAATTATTAAAAAAAGAGAGAAAAAAAAAAAGCCATGCAGGAAAAGCAATGCAGTTTGCAAATGTAGTGTCAGGGCACGTACCACCTCATCACTACAAAGAGAGCCTGAAAGTGCCAAGCCCTACTTGTTCATGCTCTAATTGACTCCATGCAACTGAGGAGCTCCAAGTATCTCCCACAAGGTGTTTAGGACACAACTCTTGATTAGTGAGGTGGAAGGTTCAAATAGAGTATATACTGACTCCTAAAAGAATGGGAACATTTTAGGAATCAAATTTGTTTCTGCACCCTAAAATGTTTTGGGTAATGAAACCAAGACTTTGGAAAGTGTTCTGATCCTGGAAGGACAAACCCTGTACAATCCTGTGAAGCAGGGGAGTGTTTGTCAGAAGGATGCCAAGTAAACCAAAGTGTAATTTCCTGTGGTTGAGCATTTGCACCTCAACTGGAACTGATTAGGAAGGTTTGAATCCAATAAATGGAAAAAGAGGGGCAGGAGGGGTCATAGGCTTGCAGAGGTTCTTTGGAGAAGTCAGATATCTGGCAAGGGGACTGCATGGGGACACCAGAAGATATTTTGGCAAAAGCTGACAGCTAGGAGAGCAGGATAGGAAAGAGAGGAAGAGGAATCAACCTCTTAAAGCTGAATTAAGGAGAGCAGCAGAACAGGACAGTGAAGCATAGGAAAAGAAATGGGGCTGGAGAGTAAGAGGAGGGTTTGCCTGCAAGCTTTTCACTGGAAGAATGGAAAAGCAGAAGATAGACTAGCTGGTGTAGCTGATGTGTTAGTGTCAAGAAGCTCCTCATAGCAGGCTGTGAAAAGCCACTGGAGGGCTGATATCTTAACTAGTCCTGGAGAGAAGAGTGAAATGTCACAGTGGAGACTGAGGTGAGCAGGGAATCAAGATATGCAGTCCATCTTAAAATAAGAAAGCTTAAAAAGAACTATGGGAACCAACAGAAAGAGCTGGTACTTGGAATAGTGTTGAAGTACATCCTGGGGCATATATGTGCAAAGGACATAGACATAGAAAATGGTTTTGTGTTAGGACTTCAACAACAGTCTGGTAGAGAAGATGAAAGGCTCCCAGTAAGGATGTCTTCATCCTATGGTATCTGATAAAGAAATTTTTGAGAAAATGAAAAGGGGGATGACAAATGGCAGTCTTGCCAGACTGATTGGTAGTCAAATGGATTCTATCCTGTTTCCAAAGTTGGGAAAGAATCTTTTAAGACTCTGATCCATATGGTGAATTTGAAGTTTGGGTGCATTCATGGTACAGAAAGATGGTCTCTTGAGTTCGTCTTTGCACTCTCAATGAGAAAAGGTGAGTTACTCAAACACCCAAAGAGGTTTAAATGACTTTTTAGACCGTCAGCAATTCTGCTGCTCTTTACACAGTATTCAGTGACATAATCATGGACTGAGAATAATGATGAAGGTTGTCAAAAGGGGCTGTAATGTTTATTGGTACTATAATACTAAACTCTGTTCTGCCTATGTACTGGATTTTTGTGAATATTCACCAAGCATGTTAACTGGCAAAAATATTTTGATGCACATTGTGTAATAATCATGCCAAATGTCATTGTTAAATTCACAACTGTAGTTGCAATGAAAATGCTATTTCTTTAATTAAACAAGAGAATAAAACCTAATAATGTAGGAACTAATTTTCAATCCCAATTTATATGAATTTGGAGTTTTCAAGTGCCCTGAGACTTTCTGGCATCTCAAAAAAAAAAAAAATCACACTGGAGGTAGTGTGTCTCTGACTCAAATCAGTGATGTGTTTTGCTTAGTCAGCAGTAGGATTTTGGATCAAGCTTTACAGCCCATGTACAATTTGAAAGATACATTCATTAATCTTTTCGTTACTACTTTCCCAGAGGTTTTCTGGAGCAGCGCTGAGTTTTAAGATGGGGAGAATCAAATGAAGTAATAGGTTAAAGTTACTTCATGTGTAGTGGCCTGCATGGTAGAAAGCATAGAAATGCTCACGAGAGAAGGAAATGAAATGAGCCCATGGTCTGAACCACAGGTGTAGTCAGTGACTAGTTAAAATCACGAGCAGAAAATCAATCAAGCAGTCCTAACCACAAACTTACAACATCTGGCTTATGAAGTCACTTATCTACACAGCACTAGAAGCTGGAATGATACAGTAGACAAAATATCATACTGTTTTCCTAGCACTTACATTTTCTTTAACCATCTCCTTTTCACTGCTATTTAGAGACTGTTCTAGATGGACATTTGGTTTGACCTTCGTGCTGTTGCTCTGGAGGTCAGTCATGAGAATTGTCACACGTATCTCCTCACAGCATTTGGTGACAAACATATTTGTGGGCAATTCCGCAAGTCATGAAACTTAGCATCAGCTTAAAAAAAAAAAAAGTTAAATATTAATTAACATAGATTAACTGAATTTAAATGCGGCTTCCGTGTCACGAGCTCTATCACCTAAGTGCTGCTCATGCTGAATGCTGAAAGATAGACATATTGTCTGCATGATGCAGGTCTGCAGTGGTTTCAGTAAGTCTCCAGGGGAGACTCTCTTTCTCCATGAAGATAAAGGAAACCTCAGGGATATTATACCTCAGCCAGCACTGGTGGAGAAAGTCCTAAAATAGTGTTGCACTGGTACTATGGCGTGAGATGTCCCCAGTGCCTGCAGCCAGACTGAGGGGGGGATAGTGCCTGCACCCCTGATCCATCTCGTCATGTTTCTATGTAACCATGAAATGTCAACAGATGCGCTCGGTGGTTTTCCCACTGCATTCAGGGAATCCACAGACTGTTTGAGTCCTTGATGGATGCCCCTCCATGCACTGTACCTTGGCACGATCCACATAAACAGCTAAAATTCAGGCGTGTGTGAAGACTGCCTGTTGTGAAAGGGAGAGTACATGACAGAATTATTTTTGTGACTATAACAAGGGGAGCCAGTGTGCTAAGAAAGAAACACATAGCTGCAGGCTAGATGAATTAATGTTTCTAGGACTGTGTGTGTCACAGCCCTGATAAAACTCAGTTCTTTTTGTACACTCCAAGCTGCTGTGTTTGGGTAATATTACAAGATATCTAAATTTTTGAAGCTTTTTTATGTTTCAGTAAGATGTAGCCTCTCTTTCTAGCTGATGTCTTTGATATGTATTTTATCTACTATTGTTTCAGAAAAGATTCCTACAGCCCATCACCTCCTCCCCTACTTCTTCATGCATATCTTTTCGCAGAAATCCACATTATGGTGAAGATAAACTTGCAGTTTCTCCTCTCAAATATACGGGATAGCTGAAGTGAACAAACAGGTAGCAAAAAACATCGTGTCTTGCTTCAGCAAGCATTAGAAGTACGCGTTTGTGGGCAAAACATTTCCACATTCAGCCTCCTGCTTCAGTTTCCTCCTTACCTTGAATGTTTTTTGTCCTCAGGTCAGAGTTTTCTGGGGTGACCGTGACATTTCTCCAATTTCAGGTCTGAACCACTGAGTTTGAGTCCTCTCTGCTGCTTCTTTCTTTCCTCTGAAGTGAGCTCGGAGGAAACAATGTCTATAAGACCCTGTCTTATACCTCAGGTGATCTTTAGATAAGGTGTATCAGATGATCTGTTTCTTGGTAACTAATCTGTGGTTTGATTACTATCTTTCCTGGGAGTCAGACTTAAAATAACCATTTGCTCTGGATAGTTGCCATCTTTCATCTGAGTGTGCTCCATTTAAATAGAGGAACATCAAAGTTTAATGGGTCACTATTTTTAGCCATGAGCCAGGTGCAAGCAACTTTTCTGTCACCTACTGTGGGTTTTATGTCAATATGAAAGCAAACGATCAGAAGGAGGAGTTGAGTTTGCACACTCCTGCTGGAACTTACATGACAGATGTCCATAAGAAAGATTCCGGTGTCAAGAAGAAATCATAGGTAGAGAAATTCCCTAAAATGTCTCAATCTGTAATGCTGTTTCACCATATGTCTCGTTATAATTAGCACTGTTAGGATGCATATATTCCAGATCTGAGTTGATAAAATATATTCATTTTGATAGGATGATTTTATAGAAATCTAAAATATTTTCTGCCTGAGTGTGGAATGCAACTGTCCTTGCCAGCTATCTGAAGGTAGTTTCTTTTAGATGCAAGCATAGCTGTAGAAAATGGCCTAACTTCACTGAACACAGTATCTCCTGTGGCTCCACTGTATCCCCATCCCTGCCAGGAGTCTGCAGGACTCTGTCTAGCTCAATGTCCATCAGCCAAGAACAGGTCCGGTTCTCTTCTACTGTCATTATGAAAGATCCCGTCTGTTGCAGAACTGATTATCGCTTTCTTCACAGGAACATGCCTGTTCTTTATTTATCAGTGATATGAATCCCCACATATCAAACTAAAACTATTTTTGGGTGAGATAGGAACAGTTTTCAAATTAGATTATGAATTACCTAATCATTATATATGCCTTGCGTGTACAAAGCATAGATGCAAGCATGGACTCTGAGGGATTGGAATTCACATCTTTTTTACATACAAGGTTTGGAAAGAATGAACTTCGGAAATTCTAGTTGAGCAGGTCCAAATACTGAAAAATATTTCATCTGGGATTATAGTGGAAACACATTTAGAGAAGAGACCAGCTAATTGTTATCGCTGTCATTCTTATGTAAGAAGTGCCTTTGGCTGCTTATGTGAATGGAATTAGAACATAAATTCTGACAACTTTAACACATGCTACCTGAATACCCATCTGCTTAGCTCAAGAACAAAAAAGGGGTTCATTAATGTAGTATTGAATAAATTAGATGTGCTGCTATATGTGCTGAAATGTGTTACAATATTTAGCATGCTTCCTTTTTTTTTAATAAACTGTATATTAAAAAGCCTGCTGTATTTTTCATATGAAAACCAAACAGCAAATTGGATCTGCATCTAACAAAAGAAATTCATGTTTTGAAGTTGCAGAGTGGTGGCTGACCACTCATACACACAGGCTGACTAGAAATGTTGCTTAGAAACACCACGTTATCAAAGAGAACCCAACATCAGGTTGGAGTGTTTCCCAGACAGCCGGTTAGTGGTGATAATTTGCAATGGAAAATTCTAATATCTGTTCCAACAATTCTTTATTTTCTAGATCTTCTTACTTCTCCCTCTTCAGATTATTTGTCATTTCACTTTACAATTTTCCTCTAAACTCTGATTTGGAAGATAACGTAGAGGTATGTGAACTATGTTTTGGATTCCCAAGTGCTTCAGCAAGTATTAAGAAAATGTTCAGCAGAGTAAAATATATGGAAAATCCAATGAACTACAGTGTAAATTAAAACTGGCATGAGGACTGACTTAGCTAGATTGAAATGTAATTTTTACTCTGTATACTTTAATAGTAACAGTAACCACTTATTGTGAACTTTTGGTTCTAAAGATCGTATACACACATATATATACATATTTGTATATAAAGATATATACAAATTCTGTACAAACCCAGGAATTATCTATCTAAACATTGCAATCATCTCCTGGGTAGAATAAAAGGATGATTTTATGTTTTCAAACAGAAGTCACCCAAACCAGGCAACTCAAAAATTGTGTTTCTCCTGTCCTGTGCAATCAGGAAGATTTAACAGAATCCCCTTGTACTTCAAGGTAATTTCATATTGCAGTAGCCTGTTGTTTGCTCCTCTTGTGCATGCCAGGACCCATAGCACCTTTTACTCCAATATGATGGCTGAAATTAGGAGTAAATGGGTCACACTGGGACGTAGGGAGAAAGGTAGTCTCCAAGGAAGGCTGTGTCCTAGACCTGAAGCTGAGCCCTTGTGCTGTTGACTCAGGGGGAGAGGTGCCATCTACTGAGTCTCCCACGTGAGTTCACACTTCATCTGCCAGGGTTTCTTTCAAGGTCCTCAGAGAAAGTGCCCAACCAGAGCACAGCAACATCTCTTTTTCTGGAGTTGAAACCTTTCTATTAAGCATGCCCTGTAAGTTGCCTCATATCCCCAGCAGCCCTTCTTACTGCTGTCATGGTTTAAGCCCTGCCAAACCCAAAGCTCTTTCAGGTCTTTCCCTACTTGCTTTTTAAAAAAAAGTTCAAAGGTAAACATGCAAAGTAGTGCCACGGTAATATTAGAGCTGGTTTCCTAACCAAAACAGATAGAAAAACTCAGCCATATTTTTGCTTCTCTCCTATCTTAAAACAGAGAAGTTTTCTTCCTTGAAGCCACCATTGAATCATGTGAAGACAGACCTCATCCCTCTTCTAGCCCTCCATTTGCCTTTCAAGCTTGTTCTCAGGAACAAAACAGAAGTCTAAATTTTTTGGATGAACGGGAATGTAAAGAATGGCAGGAGTGTGTTGCTGAGGAATTTAAGGGACTGTAGGTCCTATGTAGAATATATTGTGTTTTCAAGGCCACAGAGGGGCATGCATTTCCCCATTGCTCTAAGACTATTGCCAGTTTCAGTGTAGTAAGCACAAACTGAGATGTTTAGGTTACTTACAATATAAATGTCCCCTGCCAGAGATATCCTTCATGTGGGAAGGTGAAAATGAGTTGTGAAAACAGAGCGTAGAAAATGTAGATGACAACAGAATGTGAGAGAGATGCCACAGAAAAATAGTAGAAAAATGCAGATCCACATTTAAGATTATGTATACTCTAGAGTACTAAACTGCAGTTGGTACAGTCTATACAAAGGTATATTAATGTTCCCAAAAGAAGTAATGGGGGGTGAGTAACCTGAAGAAGATGTCCTGGGTTCAGCAGTAGCAGTCATGTTTCTCCTTCGTGGTAGCTGGTACAGTGCTGTGTTTTGACTTCCAGCCTGGGAACAGTGCTGGTGATACCGATGTTTTCGGTTGTTGCTATGTGATGTTTACCCTGACCAAGGACTTTGTGAGGCTCATGCTCTGCCAGGGAGGAGGGGAAGCCGGGAGGAAGCAGAGACAGGGCACCTGACCCAGACTAGCCAAAGAGGTATTCCATACCACAGCACGTCATGCCCGGGGTGGGGGGTAACTGGTAGTTACCCGGAAGGACACGGGCTTCTGGGTCGGACTCGTTTCTTGGCTGGGGGTATCGTATTCTCTTCCCTTGTTATTTTCTCTTATCATTGTTGTCGTTGGTGGTAGCGGTGGTGATTTGTGTTGTACATTGGTTGCTGGACTGTTCTTGTCTCAACCCGTAGGAGTTGCACCCTTTCGATCCTCCTCCCTGTTCCTCCAGGAGCGAGGAAGGGGAGAGACCTGGGGGGGGAAACACCCTCGATTGCTCTCAGCCTGGCACCACTCACTGGGAGTGAGTGACCAAGCTGTCTGGCTAGGGTTTAAACCACGGCAGAACAATCAAAAAGCCATGTGCCCAGCGCCCGTATGTCTTTCCATACTGCTCACACTTTGGCTTCAGTGTCCAAGTGCTGAGTCCCATGGTCACAGAGGAAACTGAATGTCTCACAGATGTTTTATTGCTCTTATTGTCCACATAACTCTTGCAGCTCCCTTTGGGTACCGCAGCATGAGTAGTCACTGTCCTGAGGCCACATTGTGTCTTTCTGGTGCTCAGCTGTAGGGTGAAGAGTAACACTGGCATCATAGGCCAGCAGCCAGGCTGAATCTGCTCATGCAGATGTTACAGAAAGAGATGGAAATTGCAGTAGTGATGATGGTTTTTCTTTTCTCAAAGGAAAAAAAAAAAACAACTAGGTGATATCTGAGTGCAAAGGATTTCACTGTGTAGTACTTACTATCAGATCACACCCCCAGCCGGACCATGGTGCAGGTGCGATTGAAGCCATGGGGTCCAGGATAGCTTCATGATTGCATGTAGTACAACGAAGTCGGTGCTGTGTTGGTCTGGGATTAGCAGGTATGCCAATTAGTGTGACACTATTTTGCTTCTTTCAGCTGAAGTATGGATCCTTTCACAATGCCTTGCTGCACTGAGGAAAATTTCAGCTTTAAGAAGTGTTAGTTCATGCAGCTTTGTCCTGGCTTGATGGTATGGTATAACTTTTTCTTAGGTCTTATTAAAAAGAAGTTAACCATTCAGGGAAATAAAACCGTCATATGCACTTGAAGTCACCATTTATCCAGCTCAGGTTCTGGCTCTTATCCCTTACCTCAAGGAATTTCCAGAGAATCTTTGGATTCAAAACTTTAAGTTAAACCAAAACAAAACCTGAGCATTTAAAATAATGCACAAATGGAAGGGGCATAATTGAGATCTATGTACAGGCAGATGCCAAACAGAGATAAGGAGACAAAACCATCAAACTGGCATCAGCCTTGCTCAAAAGGAATAGTGTGGGTGGCTCAATCCTGAGCATGGGAATGCAGTGATTGGGAATGTGACAGCTACAGTCCTGCACTTACCATGGCTCTGGCCCCATTTGCTGGCCTTAAATAGTTGCTTCCCACTGCTGCAGATTGATTTATCTCTGATGAGGGTTAGAACTGCTGTCACGGAGAAGCAGGGTTTTGGCATTTCCATTTTTTTAAAGGATAATCTTTGGGATTTTTTTCACTTTTTAGAACATTGTGACGTATGCATAACTTTGGAGAAGCAAGCGACCCATTGTACAATCATCATTACAGCATTTTTACAGGGCCTGATTTCCTTGTTTCCTCTACGGTCAATATATGCATAGATACATATGAAAATATGTATCTATGCATATATAGGGATATATATGCACACACATACACGTATACCTATGTGCCTTTTTTGAACTTAGTTTGATTAATGAAGGTATTCCACTGACTTTAGCAGGGGAGGTTAAGGACCTAAAGCTTATCTCATCCTTGCATTCATTGACACTAACTTTTCTTTTGAAACTTAAATTCTGTGTGTTCTGTGTATGCCTAAGATTTGGTATATCTGAAGTATTGATGTCCATAAAGCCACATTCAAATGTAGTCATGTATTGAATAAAATCTCCTTGTACAGACAAAAAAAAAAATAAAGTCCTCAAGGAATTGCTAGGATATTTCAGTACTCAGGATTGTGACACATTCAAAAAACGTGTGGTTTTTTTGGGGGGGGGAAGTTTATTTCTGGCAATATTTGCCAATCTAGGAACTTTGCATTGTGTGCAATCCTATCGCATTTTACATTCATGGAATGGACGCCATCGCAAATACTTCTTCGATGAGAAGCAGAAAAAGTTCCCTTAAACCATATGTATTTTTTCATATATTCATTTCATATTTTTTTTCCTGCAAAGGATTAAACAATAATGTTACATTTTCAAGTAAGTGATTAAAAATATCATCTTCCCTTTAAAAGGTTAAGCACAGAGGAATTTCTTAGTAATGCAAAACTTTCTTTCTAGTACTTTCAATTCTGTTTCAAAAATTTCTGCATCTCCTGTAGGCTTGCTCATGAGTCATTGAGATAATGCGTTATTCTAAGAATGATTCTTTTTGAAATAATTTACAAATAATTTAAGATGTACAACAGATTATATAGATTAGCATCTCTGTTAAAGCATTTAAAAGTGCTTCTGTCTCACATAATATTAATTTTGTAACACCAGTGCTGGAATAGCCCATGGCTTTTGTAGGAAATCACTAGGTGGTGCCATTATACATAGTCTGCCAAGTTATTTTTCTGTGTTTGAGCAAATGTTGAGTCTCGAGAAGAAATGCATAAAGCATGATACTTTATTAGAGGGACTTAGAGGATCAAAAGAAGCATTTACTTTATGATGCTCAGATGCCCTAAAGCTTTCAAAGAAAGTTGCTTGCTGCCAACCAGGCTTTTGGGTTGGACAAAGAACTGTGAAAGAGATGTACAATACCTGTATTCAAGTCAGCCTCTATACTTCCAGTGTACATGCACATATGGAAGTAAATATGTAAGCTAGAATAGTCTCAGACTGTCCCTGACTTTTTAATTCTTATTGACTAGGGAGCTAACACTTAGTGTCTTCTAATTGTCACAGTTGACTAGAAACCAATTGCCTGTTTCTTAAAAAGTTGCAAATTTTAAAATAGAAATTTTAGTTCTGGTGTTCAAAAATACCTAATTTTCAGAATATTATGGAAAATATGTTTAGAATTGAAACATGCCTCTGTACCAGCAGATTTTTTTCCCCCAAATTGATATGGTACAGTGGACCATGTCTAATTACAGAGTATTTCTCTCTCTTATTTTAAAAACCATAACCTCTGCTCTTTCCTTAAACAAGTATGTTTTGGTGGTTTTTTGTTTTTTTTTTTGTTTTTCTTGAGAATCACTGTTTTATTTAGTGCATCAGACACGGTGTGCACTTACTTGAAGGGTGTATGTTAAAGAACATTCTCTGAAGGACCTTGTTTGTTTTGTAACTGTGCACAAAGAGCTGGGGAGTTGCAACAAGGATGAACACCTTTCTGTGATAAGAGGCACAATGCCATGCAATTCTACTCTGTGATTACAGTTCTCCACAGTGTTCTTTTGTGAACTAAGCAAACATTATTTAAACCTACAGTTTTACTTTTGGCCACTAACTGTGCCTTCTTTATTTACAGGAAGTTTAACACAGAAAGCTGTTACAGATTTACAGAAATGCCGATTGCTAGCGGATACAACTTACACTAATTGTTGCTGTGTTTGAATACACAAAGATCTCTAAAACATCAGTTGTTCTGAGACATCTGGTTCTAGATGTTTCAAGCTAGGATCTTCAGTTGGCAAACTCTTCTAAATAGAAAGTCCTACCTTTAATATCTCATTTTTTTGCCTAACTTGTACAACAGCAACAACAACAATAGTAATAGCAGCAGCTAATGTCTTGGAGTTACCAGGCAGATACATTCACTCACCTTTGGGAACAATTCAGTTACTGTTATGACATACCAGAAGGAAATTAATAATCCTCAGCATAAGACTTCATTCCGTAACATATATTGAGTGAAGAAGGCAAGGAGAATGAGAAGAATGAGTTAAGGTCCGTGCAAAAAGGAGGTGGTGTAGTTATACCATCTTGTACTGCCTCATGATGTGTATTTACAAAGGGGGATGAATTGAGGTTTCATGGACAACACTAATTCTGTGGTTTTCTATTTTTTGATTGGTAGGTTGTGTAATACTGAGGTATTTTGTATATATTTTAATGTATTCATTAAGAAAATATAATTCCAAATCCACATTACAGTGTATCTATCTGTGTGTTCAGCCAGATGTGTGTCCATCTACATTACACAGTGAAATATAGATTCAGAATTACATTTTCTTAATGAGTACATGGAAATCCTAAACATTAAACATCTCAGAAAATTTCTAAGAGAAAGAAGTGCCAGTTTCTGGATGAAAAAATAAAAATCTTTGTGCTAATGAGGAAAAAAGCCCATCCCCCTTACTTTGGTCCAAGGAAGAAAAAAACCTCAGCTGTTGGAGCTCCTGAGATTTCTGGCTTATTGAAGCAGTTTCAGACATGACTCGTCTCCTCACACACCTTATTCATTTTTTTCCAGATGCTTGTAATGGAGAGGAAAAATGAGGAGAGGAAAGATGTAGTTATCTAGCTCAGTGAAATGTGGCTAGCTGGTTCCAGATTTTCCTCATTTCTACCCTTTCATTCTGATAACACTTGCACATTCATTTGTATTTCACACAGGCTCCGGAGACCTGTAATAACAATATGACTGTATATTGTGCAGCTGATGGAATTTTTTTGTGTGAGATGCCTTTTTTGCCCTGCACAAAGTAAACTCTGTTCAGATGAATGTGTGTTTTAAAGTTTTCAAGCCACGCTTACTATGAGTGGTAACAATTTGAACAGAGACCAGCAACTTGAATGAATGCTCAGAATTTCTTGCTTGTCATTGCTATTATTATGTGAGACCACGTTGCCAGAGTTTGGCACTTATTAGTCAAAATATTAAGGACTACATTGTGTTATCAGAAGTAACTTTGATCTATTATAGGGGTAAGCTTAGGGGGCACTAGTATTTAGAGAGATGGTTGTGAGGTGTTATGTCTGTCTCCTGATTTGTACTAACTTCTAGTAGTAGTAATTAATTGCTGGCCTTTATATACGTGGGTTACAGTACACATATGGTTAGGTATTCTGGCATGTAAGTGAAAAATGGATCCACTGCTTGTCTGCTTCACAAAGGGAATATGGAGCGTAGTCATGTTACAAAATACCCTGCATCTGGAGTTAAGGCAATAGTTGCTCACAAAGGGGTGCAAGTCACACAATAGGCTACTTTTCAGTAATTACTCTTGAGTTATTTAGACCCCAAGTGCCTATAAAATGAATTAAAAGAAATAAATTTGAGTTGAAGGTATTATATCCCTCTCCTCTTAATTTCTGTGGAAACCCTTAAAAAATCCCAGCACCCTGCTGTTTTGGAGAAACAAACCTAACAGCAGTGAGCTAATATACATGAACCAGAAAGAGAGATTGGCTGGTTTCAGTTCAGTCACAGGCTGAAAGCTCTGCAAAAAGTGGATTAAAATAGACCCCAAAAGAGCATAACTGAGAAACATGGAAGATTCCAAAATGCTTTCCTGTTGTGGCTTTAATAGGTAGGATTTTCCCCTCTTTTTCTTTAGGAAATCTTGATTTTTATTATTCCCTAAAAAGTGACAAACCTGAAGAGCTGTGTGCTAAATTTACCTGCCTACTGCCTTACTTCTTATATCCCATAATCTACCTCATTTAGATTATGAACCTTTTGTGGCAATGACTTTGATTCTTATCATCAGTAAAATGTTCAGTGTCACGTAGATAATACACATTTAGAAAAAGATTCTGTGAACAGCATTTGCTTGTTGGAGTAAGTGTCACACTGGCATAACAATATTTTCTAGATGAGTGATTATAAAATTATAGCTAGACTTCCATCCTATCTTCACTGTATGTCTGAAACATACATATATGATACAATTGCTGCAAAGGAAACATGTGAAAGTCCTGCCAGACTAGTAAAAGTGAACTGGCACAATCTCAGAACTTTGGCTTCATGTGTGTGTGTGTGTGTGTGTGTGTGTGTGTGTGTGTGTACTCTGGTGTGCAAGCCTGCTTGGCATGATACTCTGGACATCATACTTGAGACTGTTCCTGTGCCTCAGCAAGTCCAGAACAGATTCCTTAGGGAATGAAAATAAAGTTTTTTTTCTTCCAGTGATTTACTGCCAGTGGTGAAGGTGCAGAGGTACATATGCGAGCAGGTATAGCTCTTTTCTAGGACCTCACAAAAATGGTCTCAGTGATGGTCCAAGATTAAATGGAGGTCTTCTCATGCATCATGTCTTTAAGTATGTGAAACAAACTTTGTCTTGTCCTACATGTATCTCTGGGTTACATCTCTGTGCTGCCTTTTGTGCAACCTGCTCCAGACAGAAAGCTATGTTTACTTGAGACATATATTTTCATTCTAAAAGCAATTTTTTTTTTCATGAACCTACAATGAGTGACCAGAAATGGATGAAACCTGTATTTTTTGATGAATGCCTGCTCAAGTTAATACCTCATATTATCGTTGTCTCCTTCACTCTTTCTCTGCATTTCTCTCCTCTTTTTTATTCATAAATTAGATTTGTAATGTTCTGTCAAACATAAGGTTACATGGGTTTTTACAGGGAGGAATTTTGGCTTTACTCAACTGTGTGGTGAGCACTACATTTTCATGTATGTAATATAAAATTGCATGGCAACAAAAATCTGTGGCATTTTTTCTCACTAGGGCCATAATTTGGTATGGAGATGAACTTTTTACTTTGACTGAAGATATATATGGCAAAGTGAGAACTTGGGACCTCTGCCACATGCTGTCATTTGCTGTGGTCCTGAAGCCCGAAATGGGCTTCACTCTGCTGGCCAGCTGCATAGGGAAAGGCTCTTTTCTCTGTTGCATTTTTAATTTCTTTTGTGGAGATTATTACCTAAAGGTAAATTCTTTGCTTTAGCTGCAGTTGTGGTTAGCTAGATTGTGAAGAGGAGTAAGAAAACTTTTGTTTCTTCACAGGCCTGGTAAAGATCTTTCTGTGGAGCTGAAAACAATTGACTTATCGTGGACTTTTGTAAATGTCACTTAGCAGCTTTGAGAGGTTTTCTGTCTTTCTTCTAGCTATAGGGTCTCTAAATAAAATTGCTTGCACTAGAATTCCCTACCAAAACTAGGTTCATCTCAGCTGGGATATTATTTCCAGCACAGAAGTCAGCTTGGTTTTGTAACTGTGTTTTTTTCTGGCTGGGGGGGAAACTGAGTTGTGAATGTGAAGCAACAGATCTTGAATCAATCCCTGGAAACTATGTTGAGTTTTATATTAGGATTTTGAATCAAGGTAAAAAGACAGAAATTTATATTTTCATGAATCAAGCTGAAGAATAGATCCTGGGAATTATTGCATTCTTTTCCTATGTAGGTGGTAATTACTTGAATATGTTTTTGAATGCAGATAGGTGCCTCCATCTAGTCCTCTGAAGTAACTATCTAGTAGAAAAGATTATTAAAATTATCACTATATTTTATCTAGTGAGGTGTATCTTGCAGGGCAGTCGTGCAAATCAACTAATCTGCAGGCTGTGCTGGTTTTGGGCAGGGTCAGTGTAGGATTTTCTGCTCTGTATTCCCTTGGAGCCCTGGAGATCAGTGTTCAGAGACACGTGCATGGGTCTGTATGGAGCTGGATGAGGTCCAGGTCTGGACAGACTTACATGTTTAGTTTTAATACTACCTTTTCCACAGCTGATAGTAGAAGTGATTTAGACAAATAGAAGGCTTTGACACCTGTGGAGCTGGGGAGCCCCTTGAGGTACTGAAATGGCAGGTTTTCTAAGTGGAGCTCTGGTACTGAGAAGTGGGAAACATTGCTTTCCATGATGTAATGCATAACAACTGCGAGTCATTATCCATTTACAGTGTTCCTCTGTACATCGTTGTGATTTCACAGTATATACTAGAAGGTTAGGGTTAGGAAAATAATAACATTGATTTAACTTTGATTTCAGGACAAATCTAAATGCAAATCTTACCATTTTGAAAAAAGTTTCAAAGCTTATAGTTAATGGTTTTATTTGAATTAAAATCCCCTAAGATTTTGTGGAGAGGTGTTTATATACATTAAATATGATTGATGGCTGATGTTCAACAGATTATAAAAGGAGAATGGACTAGTTTCAGTGAGCTCTTTTTAATAGAAATATGAATTCTAGCACTAGAGAATGGATGGATTTCCACAATACGGGTATTGTGCTTCTGATTCCTGCTTAGCCAAGCAGAGTACTTCATGCTGTTGGTGATGAAACCCTTGCCTTAAAACTTCAATGACAAGTCTCACTTTTCTTGCAAACAGAAAAATGGCAGATTCCAGGACTGGCCTGTGATTAGGGATGTCTTTGTTTCCCAGAACAAACTGACCAAAAAATCCCCTGTGAGCTAGTATATATGAAACCTCTTTGTTTCTTAGCAAATTATACAGCTTCAGAGTACAAAACCAGGTACTAGAACTCAGTTATCCATTCTGTCAAAATGTTAGGCTAGTCACAGGCATGGTATTTGCCCAAGCTAGCTGGCACTCTCCCAGACAATTTCCAGGCAGGAATGGGGAATTTACTTTACCAGGAGAACATTTTAGATGCAACCACTTTGCCTTGGAGGGTTAGAGAGCTGAACATAGTCACAGACCATTCCAGGTTTGTTGTCCCTGGTTCTGGAAGAACCTAGAGAAAGGTTCTGGGCATGTTTGATTTTGCAAAGATGTCAGCTGAGCTAATAAATAGAATTCACCTCCTGTGCTGAAACTGCACTTGGATGCCTTGATGCAGCTTGATATGCCTGAGAGATCACATCTCCTGATATGCATCCTACACTATGGCTTTGACTTCAAAGAAAATGCATGACCAACAGCTTCACTGTACATATAGTGGGAAACAGAGATCCCTGAGGTAACATAAGCCCTCAGTGACAAATCTAGCTTACTTAGTATCCCAAATTGTGATGTGGTGTTTCTACTGGCTTGAACTCAGGTTAAGTCATCTATTTTTGGTGGCCCTTGCAGTGTTTTGTTTTTTTTTCACCTGGTGTTGTCTCAGATATGTCTATAATCATGCTTTAACCATTCCTCACATATCTCATCAAAAGACTGTTTCTGCACTGTTTCTGCTGAAGAAATAACCTGACACATAGTGGTTCAATATATACTTTTATGCCTATTACATGAAAGAGACCATATACAAGAAGTCATGGTTATATTCCTCTTTCTGTGCTCTTTTTTTTTTGTTAGGGGTGGGTTGTTTGTTTTTGTTTTTTTTTTGTTAACTGCAGTCTATAACTGATTACAAGTAAAAGTGTAATGAGTCTGGCATACTGGCTCTGATCTCTTTGAAAACCAATACTTGATTCCCATTTGTCTGATGCTGACAAGACATCCTCGAAAAACCTTTTTGAGGTTATACAAGCATTCAAACTTTGGGCAGTGGGCTAAAAAGGCAGTGGGGTTGGCTTCAGATCTGAATGTTTTGCTTGTTATGCAGCACGTGTTGTGCAAGTTAAAGTCCGAATGCCTCCATACTTTGTCAGAGTATAAAATGGGTCCTGAACTTTGCTGTTCAGACCCGTCTCTAGTTAAGAACACAGTTTATTCAGGGAATGTTGTGTATGAAATCACTCTTGGAATATGAAACAAAATCAGAGCAAAATTATATTATCTTAAATACAAACTGGGCAAGAAATAAATTGGTCCTGACCTGTTTCTATTAAGGAGCTCAAACTTGATTAATTCTTGGCCTGGATGTTCTCTTACCTCCAGCAATTACATGCCACTATTACAGTGATTATTTTATAAAAGCTAATAAACACTATCTGGAGTTAATATTTGCTCCCGAGGAAAGTTTGCCAAAAGCTTAGAAGAAGTTTACAGAAGATTTTGCCCATTAGGTTTGTGTACAACATTTGAAATGCCAAAATCCTTTTAGCATCATTAATCACAAAAATGCAGTGTAAAAACAGTTGTACCTAATAAAGCTGTAATCTGATACAAAAATAGGCAAACCCTCAGGAATCTAACACAATAGGCCAAACATTGTCCATTCCAAATGAGTTCCAGTAATGCCGCTATTGACTCGGCTTTGAATAGCCTTCTTCTCTTTTAAAACAAATATATATAGATAAAATAGAATTTTATTTTCTACAGTACAGATGCAGCTGTTATTAATCAGTTCTTTCACAAAGGATACTGGCTAATGCAGTCCAGGGAAGCTATTTTGTCCAGCTTTCTGCAACTTCTTCCTTGTGCTCCAAGCTTACATCTTGCTCTGTCTTGATGTCACTGTGGTTCTGGCTGCCCCTCACTCATGAGTTGCCATGGGGGAAAACAAACCATCTCTCCAGATTTCTGACCATGGTATAGCACAATTGTTGTGGGGGACTGACTGTTGTCATGCGATGGTACTGCCAGAAAAGGGAGCTGGGGCGGTAGTGCGAGGGAGCTGGGTTGTACAGGAGCAGATGTATTGCCTCCCTGCAGTTTAATCCTTGCATAGTCGCTCCAAAAAACCTGGAGCTCCAAATGTCAGAGGGGAAGTGACATTTCAGCCAACAAGGCATCATTTGTCTCTTACTGTATTCACCTATTCTGTGGCTATCTCAGCTTAGCTGAATATTGCCTGCATTTACTATTATTGATCATTTATTATCATGTACTCTGCTTTTCAGTTTTCTGTGGAGTTGCCTTTTAAACCAAACACACATAAGAATGAAAGAAGTACAAGTTTATTCTAGCCAGGCACTGGGTTAAGCTCTTAAGTAAGAGGTTGGAAAGGCATTTACAAAAACTAAATAAAATATCAATTCAATCATATAATTCACACATATAAGATTTTTTCTTATTTGTTTAATACCCCTCCTGTTTGTTTAATCCCCTCATTTTAAGATGTGTCTCAATAGACCACTATTTACCTTATGGTCGGAATGCTGTACCTTTTTCAGGATCTGCATTTAAAGGTAGTACAGACACTTGATGAAGGCATCATGCTTCTCTTTCAAGATGGCAGTCTTTCTGCCCCTTACTTCCTCCCTCTCTCTTGCTTTTAAAATTAAGTTTCCTTAGATAGGGAGCAACATATTTTGATAACTCACTTCTTTTTCTTAGCCAATGGCAGCATAGTTTTGACAGCTCATAAGCCAAATTTGGTTTTAAGAGTTATTTTGACTTGGCTATCTTTCATTCTCAGATTCTGACTCTCCCTACTTATCACCTTCTCCAAGTCTGCTGCTGCAGCCTTAATTAGCTCATTTTCCTCTGGTGAGGATAGTTTAAAAACCCTCTTTCCAACATTCCATGAATTAGATATGATAAAAATTATTATTTTTGCAATACTGCTGTTGTTCCCACAGCTCAGATACTGGAGACCACACGTGGTGCATTAATAATGTGGATGATAGCCTGTTAACAACATGCATTGTCCAAGCTAAGTCCTTCCATGCCTTTTTTTTGTCATACTGATTTCCCATCACTTCAAGGGAGATGGGAAGACTGGATCCCTTTTCTTTTGATACTGACAACAGCAGTTCAGAAGCAATGCTGCATTGCCAGGTTCTTCTTCCATGAAGAAGGAAGTGAAAACCTCTTGTTTGGCTGAGGAGAAGGCTGATACAGGCAGCTACAACTCTAATCCTTTTTTTTATTTTTTTTTTCCCTCTTTTTCCTTTTGCAGTCACATTTGGAGATACCCATTCTGAGGAGCTTTATAGCTCTCCTCTCCTGATAAACATGAGAAACTTGATGCATGGGAAAATGGGACTTGATGATAGCTTGACACTTTCACACCTTGAGAATCAAACTCGGATCTGTCAGAGGCGCATGCTATGAATATGCTGATGAAACATATCCCACACAGAACACATCACAACCCTAGTTAAGAGGCTTTATATTTGTCTACTACAAGTTATTCTTTCATCCAGCCCGCACTGAATTGCATCAAAGAGTTCTATAATAAGGCTCTGACCACATCATAAGGACAACATGGAGCAGATGATTTGACATGTGAGAATATGACAACACCTAAAACCTCCTGCCTTGTTGCTGGCCGTGGGACAGCACTGACTCACAGTATCAACACTTGCATCTCCCACACACTCTACCAGCATTTCAGCCCTAATAGCGACAGGTCTTCATTAGCACCTTTGTGGTTAGCCTACCTGATGTGCACAGTTATCTGTATTACTTTCAGCTATTGTTCAGCTGGAACAGTCACCAGTAATTGATGCTCGCTAGCAGTTATGTAAATTCAGCTGTCAGCCACAATCAAGAGGAATTGACAGAAAGATACTCCATTACAATTCCCCCATTTCTAGTATTTAACATTCTTGTGTGGAGTTGGATTTTGGTCTGGAACAGTGCAGTAATGTGAGTTGATAGCAAGCTGGGGGTGAGCCAGAAAGTGAATGCTTAACCCAGAACCAGCACCTCTGGGAATAAAGACTTCAAGAATCAGATGTTCTGCATTTGCATTGCTTCCAACTTCATACAGGGGGAGGGAGAGAGATGATGGAAACCATCAATAATTTTAATTTCTTCTTTAACATTTCTTTTTCCACACTTTATCCAGTTGGGAATTTCACACAAAACCTAGGACCATGTTTGTAGCCTCACAAGTTGCAGACTAAAAAGTTAATGACATGCAGCTCTGATTTTAGAAATATCAGTTCATTTAGGGTCTGTCTGGAAGGGACAATGGTGCTAGGAAGTTACAACTGGAATGAACCTGGAACAGGCAGTAGTGATGCTTTTTGTTTTCTATGTGTGAGAATTAAGATTTTAGGGTTGCCAATTTTCACACATTCCCGCTTCTTAACCAAGTGTCACACACTCAGTCAGGCTTCAGCAACTGATTGTGTTGGTCATGAGAAGTTTGTGTGATTCTTGCCCAGTCTTAGCTGAGATATGGTATCTATCGTAGTTTTAATAGCACTGATCCCCTAAGGCATTTTTTTCTCTGAGATTTTACTGTCCACATTGTATGCAACATACATCTTGTATTCTCACTGAGACATATTTATTTTCCCCCCTAAATTTAAACAAGAAACCATTTGATACTGAAAGGACATGCTTGCTTTTAGTGCATGAAGACAAAATAGAGAAACAATATTCTTGCTTTACATAAAACATTCCCTTATTTGAGATCCTTGCTCTGTGCAGTTCTGCAGATGAAGAAATATTGTCCTGTTATTTGTATTGTTGAGGCACCTAAGAGTGACAGTTCTTTAATCCATTGTGCTTCACTGCGCAGAAAGAATAGGAAGATGTCTTTCTCCAAGAGCTTGCAGTTGATTGAAATACAAGGCAAGAGGCAATGGCTGGATACAGATGGAGAAGCCTGGAGAAATTAGAAAAAAAATACTGACTGGCATGATAGGGAATAAAAGGGAATATCACAGCTTACCCAACTGCTGTCAAGTCTTTGCTTTCAAGTAACATAATGAAGTAATTTGGGGATGTTTACTGGGAGAACCTTTCAAGTTAAACAGCAATGCCAGTCAGGCATTAGAACACTTTTGTAATACCATCATTGAGTTTAAGACTGTTTGCCTAACATAAGATCTACTTCATGCTTTCTAAAATCCATGGTGTAGCAATGAAGAAACCACTTTAGAGGTGATGCAGTTGAATGAAAAAGAATATTTACTCTGCCCGCTTGTACCTCTGTCTCCACAGGCACTCTGTATAGCCAGTGGACAAAGGGAAGGTCCTCCAGTGAGGCAAAGCACCCCATGTCAAATGTGTAAAATCAACCTGAAGTAGAAAGCATGAATAACCCTTGTAATAACTCATAGTAAAGGGTATTGACAAATCTTCCACACATATTTCCCTTTCAAATCCTTCTAGGAATATCTCACCAGAATATTTATAATCTCTTCAAGGGTATAAAAATAACACAAATTAATAGCAATTCTAAACTAAATTAGACTGTATAGTTTACCTGGAATATATTAAAGTGGTTCCACAAGATTTTAGCAAAGATTTTGGTGTTATTCTACTCACATCACTTCTGTTGTTAGCTTTTTTTAAGTTATATCTAGGGTCCTGCTCTCTGCTGTCTTCTTCCAGACATCTATTTTGGCTGACTTACATGTGAAGGAAAAAAAAAAAAGAAAAACCAGCACAGAAATTCCTACAAACAAAACCTTGTTTTTGAAAAATGAGGTGTCATGTATAGTTTAATTTAATCTTTGTGTGGTTTTCTTTGGCATGTTACTCACATTTGGGTTTCATATGGTGTATCACAGCAGTTCAGTTTACAAACCCACTTGTTGGGCTACAATTGGTTATAAAAATTCCAAGAAAGTGCTGCAAAAGAGCAAGCTTGCAATCTTGAAAGAAGTGACAAAAGATGTTCTTCAGAAGAGATAAGGTTGGATTTCTGGAGAGTGTACACTGTGAAAAGACTTTAGATACTAATTTCATTAAATAATAGATTTTTTTTTGTTTGTTGTTTTTCTGTCAATTCTTGCTCATTTAAATTCTCTGTCTTTTGGTGTCCATCAGCAGAAGTGTCAGCTCAATACCTCATATGTAAGGAAGATGGCACACTTCTGAAATTCATATATATGCTGTCAGCTGCTTTTTTCCTCCAAGAGCTTGGTAATCATGTTGCACTGGAGACATGAGGGCTTGTTTTCATGATGGCTTTCAAGCAATACCCCCTGAAATATATGGCCTTTTGTATATGAAAAAGGCAGTTTACACAGTTGTGTAGCAAAGACCATATTTTCTTACATTTAGAAACAAAGACATGTCAGGCTTTATTGAGCACATCACTAACTATATAACTAGCATTAAACACTCTATTTGCAACTGTTGCTGTGTATTTTGTGTGTGATTATCACCCCTAGATCTGCATCCTATAAAAAGATATTTCTGTTTGCTTAATTATAAAGCTCTTTATGAACAGGCTCATCTGTAAATAGCTTGGTGCAGCTGAAATAGAAATATAATTATAATGAAGGCAGATGTTTCTGAGATACTTCTCATGAAACTTTGTCTGAATACACAAAGGAGGAAGGCTTTTCTAACTGGTGGATTGTAGGCCAAATGTGGCCCAATCATCCAAATGTGATGGGGGGGGGGGGGGCTTCACTTTGGGGACAAAATCTAAATAATAATAATAACAATTTCAGCAGTAACAATAGCAATAATACATATACACAACTGCCCTCTCCCTTGGTAAATATCTTTCTCCCTGAACCCTGAAAGGGCAAAGAAGTTACTTTTGTTAGCTTATCTCTATGGACTAGTTGCTAGAAAATGGTGGACTTTTCTTCTGCAATACTTTGTTAGAGACTGATGAAACTCTTATAAAGCCACAAAGTTTAAGGTCATTTGTATACAAATATTGCATTTCTGTCTGCTTCATTGTCTCTGCATGTGCTCTTAAATTATTTAAATCCTGTCAGTGAAATAATGAGACAATAATTTTTTTTTAATTATTTTTATATGCAAGAACTTATAAAAACACCAAATCCTATTTCCAATGGAATTATGCTCATCAGAAAATCTCATATTTCAGTCAAACCACAGGCTTCCTTCTTCCTCCCTTCCTTTCATTACTAGCACTAAATGCGTATGCTATAGCGGCTGGCTGATAGTTGTTGATCCAACCCTGCAGTCCTCTCTTCAGTGGAGCTGCCACCCTGATCAGCTCTCATTTGTCCCATCCTTAGTGACTCAGCAGCAAAGCCAGTTCTCTCTGACAACTCTCCCAGTTGTCATATAATAAGGCAACCCAGGCAGATACAGCCATCTGGCAAGGTCATCAATTGGAGCTGGCTAGTCCAGGACAAACTATTACAAACTAAGTGATGCTGTGGACTAGCACCCTCCATCCCAGCACAGTTTCATTTCAGTCAGCAAGTGCATGGGAGAATCAGTGCTCAGCACTGCCAGTCTTCCATCTTCCTCTTCCTAGTGTTGGTCTGCATGACTGAATGAGGCTGCATGGAACTAAGCTGCCTTAAAATGGGGAGAGTGTGAAGCAGAACAAACTGTTAAGGGTGATCTGAACTGAGCTAGCAACACTCCTGATATACTGGTTATGAATATTTTGTAAGCATAAACCCAGGTCTCTTACTAAAGTTTAGAGAAATGGGATATGGGTATTTGTACCATGAAACATCAGGGATTTGATTAAAAGGAACTTAATGATTTTAAAGGACTGTGGATCAGGTTTTGAATATGACTTTGGGAGGCCCATAGTCATTTGTTTTTCTCTTCCCCTTTGGTGGCAAACTAGCTGTCTTAAGGTAACCTCACCAGACTGGAGATTATATCACCTTTGCAGGCAATGCATCCTCAGGCACAAAGGTGCTGAATCCAGTTCAGAGTGACTCCTCTTGAGATGTAAGCAATTGTATTTCCTTCTCTCTCCTCTGCTGAACAACTTCATGTGTCAACCTACCATGCCAAGTCCCTGGCTCCTGTAGTAACTTTGAGTAGTCCATTGTCACTGCTCAGGGCTCTGGAAGGAGCTTTCATTACTAATGCATATCATAGAGCACATCATAGATCTCATTAAAAAAGTTAGATCCCAGGTTGATTTACTGCAAAACACGCCCTGGACAGAGACTGGATAATTTCACAATGTATTTCTGGTATTCGTTAATGGAGGAACAACAAAGTATCTGCTTTTCAGTGTCTGTGCATCACTTCTATTAACAATAACAGAGATTACGTATGTGCTGAGGATGAGAATGAAGCTCTCAGACTGTACATACTTGCGCCTGAGGCCAAGCCTTGGGGCCTAACAAATCAGCCTGGCTTTCTGGTCTGTTCTGACCCCAAGGGACTTGGTGTAACTTGTCTGTACACAGGCAATGGCAAAAGACAGAAATAAAAGGTATTGTACTTTGCCAGAAAAGGAGTATTCAGCAATAACTCAAACATATGAACTGAAATTAAAATTGGTGGAGCTTGATGCAGCAGAAACACATTTTATTAACAAAACAATTGTTTTCAGTTTTACACGGAATAAATGCACTAAGAGAGGTGATGACAAATATTTTTGCATCAAGAATCATACGTGTTGTGAAACAAAGACAAGTTACCTTTTTTTTTTCTCTTTTATGAATGGGAAACTGAGGCACAGAGATATGGTTTACTTGAGATCTCTTTTTCTATCTTACACACAAATACACACAGAAACTCTAAAGGAGAATGGAAGGTTTCTTAGCTTTTGAATCCTGTGCAAAAGCTGATTGTTTTACATGTACTCTAAATTTTTTGAACTGTGCTTCTCATATTCCCTTATCTACAAAAATGCTGACCACAGCATTAATAGAATCTGCCAAGTCTGTGGCAGTCATTTAATCTACCAGCTGAGAAGTATCTACTGCATAGCACCTCTTTGTATGACTACCCTCACCTTTTTGCCCGATCTTCTCTGTCCTTGTTAGCCTTTTTATTTTCAGAAAAAAATTTGGAATTGTATCATTATGCAATGAAGGTGTTAAAGGCTAGTCTCCCTACAAACTAAGTGGAGCAGTTTAATGGCTAGTTCTTGTTCTTATTAGGGAATAAAGTAGAAAACATCGTATTTTAATCTGGACATACAGGAAAACTGTGTGAAAGGTTTTTTTCACTGAAAGAGAAATACCAGCTGTGTATTGCATTTCTCCGTAGTGCCTCTCTATAATCTACACTAAGGCATTGCTGCCTTCATTAGCTCTTTCACTCTATCATGACTATAATTTGTTTTAGACTAGAATGTCAGTGGAAAAAAAACTCCAAACACAAAAAACCTTGATCAAGTTATTTTGTATTTTGTTAAAAATTCAGATGTACAGGGTAACAACCTAATTTGCCAGTTTTGAAGAAAACCTAAATGTGCCTGATTTCTTAAAATGTTTGCTGTCATTTTTGTTTCCCAGTTTCCTGTTTTGGGTATTTAACCTTTGTTGTGCTGAGGACTCAACAGAAGTGGAAGAACCTTTGAAATGTATTTCATGAGATTAACAGCCCAGTATTGCAAATGTGTGAAATTAGGAGATATTTTTAAGTAAAAAGGGATCATTCTGAGGTAAGCTTATTCTTATCTGTTCACAGGATGCACAGAGGGGCATGAAAACAGAAAGAACTCCATGGTTTCTGGATTACATTGTTTTCTTTAGAAGAGGACATTAATAGTCCTTTACCGCTTACAGAGGCTGCTGTGCAACATCATTAGCTAATCTGTGCCATTCAAAAATGAACCCGCCCCCTTCAAAACACTGAAAGATACGTTGCTGTATTTCCCCTGTATCATGGAAAATCAGTTTTTCAGATCTGGATGTTCCTCATATCTAGAGCTGTCTAAAGTGACGGTGATTTCAGGTATCAGTTTCTCAGTTGATTCCATGTAGCAAAGTCTCTATATGATGGCATAGATGTGCTTGTAAGACTTTGGACTGATTCTCTGATAGGTATATTTCTGATACCTATCGCTGCTCCTTTGGGTCATACATTGCAGTGAATCATCACATACCCATCTGGGGACCAGCCATAGCTGTCACCACTGCAGCATTGTAAGATGGACTTGGAATGAGAGGAAATATGGCAGGACAGCTGATAAAGCTATCAAAGCACCTTTAGCAGTGTATGCAGGACAATAGGGAAATTGTGGATAGAGTTCGAGTAGACCCAATACTGAAAAACTGAAGACCTTATTATGTTGACTGCTCATTTACTTTGGGTGCAACTGACTTAGACTACTATCAAACAGCAGATACTTTCTCCATATACTCAAAATAGATTATTTGAGTTTAAGGAGTGGTGATCTGAGTCATACATTTTGTCTTGTTTTTTTTTTCTCCCTCTCCCTCTAAATAAATAACTGAACATTTTTAAAGAATACTATAACAAATGATGTGTAATAAGGTCTTTAGCAGTTCTGGAGAAAACAATTAATGTGAAATAGTATCACACTGTGATTTGTGAGCATTTTGATGTATATTCAGCAGATACCTAAATCATGTAAGTAATGAGCTTCTTCCCCTAGTGTATTTAGCAATTTTGTTTGAAAGATCAGTGTTTTCTTTTTCTTGACTTGTAATAATCTATGCACAAAAAAAATCTAATGTTAAACTCTGTGGACCTCTGGATTTTTTTATGCCAGCGCTTCTTTGCATTGATTTTTAAAACGTGAAGTGGACACAAGAAGGATTTGAAATACGCTGTTATAATAAGACAAAGGAGCCTGAGGGTAATTAAATTAGGTAGGCCTATGTTTTGGGGTCAACCTTTATATAAAGGCTACTTCAGCTTTCTCTGCAGAGTGTCCTTTCACTTGCCATATCTAATAGAAAATCCTAAAGATACTGATTGCATTGTATTATGCGTATTAATATTTATTATTATGCATATTAATATTTATTTGTGTTAATTCTATATACTATTTTAATAATAAAATTATATATTGGCATAGAATATACAACTATTATAATATAATATTGATATTGTATTAGACAATATACACTGTACTACAGCTTGCAATCATATATTTCGGATGCTGATAAATCTGCATGAAGTCAGATTTTTACCACTGTAAAGCAACTGCAGCAAGAAGGTTTGTCTGAAGTCTAACTGAAAAGTTATATCCTGTAAAGAAAAATGTTTAACTAAGGAATCTGAGAGCTACAATTATACATTTTTGCACTTGTAGGACACGTCAAGGAGATAGGATCTGGACCACAGGTTTCAGTGGTAACAGGCAGAGCAGCTGGAAAGGGGACAAATCAAAGAGGTTTTACAGTGTGGGATCAGGAGGACTGCAACAGCTGGGGAGGGTCAGGCAGGTTATGACATTTGGGGGGAACTGTTGGGTAGGGAGCTCTTTGGTGAGGAAGGATGAGAGTTATGGCAGCTGGAACTGAGTTGGTGTTGAGACATGGTCAGGAGGAACTGGGAACAGTATAGCATCTGGAAGCTGATCAGGCAAGGGGCTCGTATCATCTGGGGGATCAGGAAGTACACAACAGCTGGGAAGGGTCAAGCAAATACCCAACACACATGGAATTTAACAGCAGGGCCTGGTGCCACATACGGCTTCTCACATTGCTTTTTTATGTATTGCTGCTCTCTACCTTTCTGTAAATTTCCCTTAACTCATGTTCAAAATGTGCCTTTGTGCAAAAACAGAAGCAGAAATAATGTGAATTTCTACTCAGAAAAAAATATGTGGATAGCCTTTCCCAACCACAAGGTGGCTTGCCAAAATCCATTTCATTCTAATTATTGGCTAGTGAAATATTTCCTTCTTCAACCCTACTGCCCTACTGGCTGAAGATTTTTATGCATTTTTTTCCAGGAGCCCAATTAGACAGTGGAAATTAACTTTCTCCTCCAGTGGGAGCTCAACATGTGGAGCCTCGATTTTTGGTGATATTGTGCAGCAATACTGAATGGACATCACGGTGGACACCACTAATGGTGCAGGAAGAACAAGATTCATGTGTCCTGCTTGTCTTACACCAGCTCTGGCTGAACTGATGTTTTGCCAGTTACTCAAAATTTGTTACTTAGGGCTTTCCCTGCCTCAGATGTTTCTCTTGTCTACTGGATCATCAGATATCACAGGTATAACTGTACATTTGAAGAGTTTCTACTTCCTATAAGAAGTTTATTATTTTTTACATTCATGTTCTTCGCCTGTGCCGTAGCTGTTCTGTCTTTCTGAAATGAGTGAGATCTTTATAAACAAATAACCATTTTTTAATTCTGATTTAGGTAAGTGGCTAGCATACACAATGCAGTCCTTCACAAGTCTCACAGGTGCCAACGCGCATAATAAATAATAGTAATGAGTTCCGTGAAAGTCCTGATTCTTTGCAAAGCTTCGAGAAAGTGGAAAATGATGTCACATCCAGCAGTTTGTGACAAATATGCATAGGGTGGAGGGTAAATTGTTGTTTTACCTCCAGAAAAATCTGTAGTATTCTCTTGTGTTTTCCATAGCTGCTCATAATATTTTTTTCTTCTATAGGCTCTTATTGCTTTCCAGACATGCTGTGCCTTGTCTTTGCCAATTGTTGCCATCTGTCCTGATGACATTGTGATGGAGGTTGAGTGTGTTGCTGAGCTTCTTAATAATGTCAGAGTCTCATTTTGTGTTACCTCTGTCACTCTGCTGCTGTTATGCTAACTTGTCTTCCTTCATAATTTCTTTTTCATGACTCTTATACTCAAGGCAGTCTAAAAAAAATGCCCTCTGGATTTAAGTTCTTCTTTCCACCATATCTAATATCTCATCTCTTCTCTACAGCTGCTTTCTGTGTTCTGTATTTATTCCAGTCAAATTCTATATGGTAGAAAGTGCTACTTGTAGGACAGATTTTTTTAATTTCCTCTTGGCATTCAGTAACACCCTATTAAGTGGTTGTGTTTACACTGCAGTTGTCAATGATCTTTTCCGGGTCCTCTGCTCATTAAGCAATAAATTCAACTTTCCTGGCTAGCAGTGTTTTGAACATTTCATGTGGCAATATGGAGCCAGTCCCACAGGGAATGGTTTCCTCTTACCAGACTGCTCCCTCCACGTGCTATACTCCCTGTTGGGTTTATCTAACTATGTCATCTCTATGAAGGATACTTGAAGCAAGCTGTTGCCTCTTTCTTAGTCGCATGCAGGTTGCCAGGGAGCCTGGGGGACCCACCATCTGACATTCATAGCACTCAGCTTCTATCTGAATATGTCTGAGAATCCCACTGAAGCGTGGGATGACAATTTCCCTCTTTTTTTTTTTTTTTTTTTGCAGAATTACTTCTCATCCACAATTAAGGTAATAGAAAGCTTCTGCCAGCCTGTTATTTTGTTAGCATTTGGATCTCTATCAGTCATTGCAGACTTATAAAGATGGTCCAAGAATAGTTTTTCAAGGGCATCTCATAAGTGACTTTGTTTTACGTTTACTCTGGAGATCACGAAATCTGAAAAGCCCTGGCGACCTGAGTCACAGAGAAAGTACAGCAAAAGCATCAATTACTCAGGCTTTCCTTCCCTGTCTCTGTAATTCTACTTCAACTTTGACCTAGGTAGATCACAGCCACGAGTGGGAAAATAATTCATTGCACAATCTGGTACTTAACCTGCTTACTAAGACTGAAAATGAGGGTGCCAGTTAGTGCCAGCTGTTACAGTGCTTGGGGGATGGGTACCATCCACCAGGAGTTGGACCGGGACTATGGTTCATTTCAAAAAGGGTCCTGAGCAGCCATCAGAATGGTAATAGTTTTCAGCCATTCTTGGATTAGGACAGATTCCAGATTGAGACTTAATTTGATAGAACAGACACTACTAAGGGTACTGAAGGTTAAGCCTGGGCAGAGTGATATCAGCAAGGTAACATGTAAATACAGGAACATAGAAATTTAATAAACCTATTATCTTTATGAAGAAAAAGAAAAAAAAACAAAAAACCAAAAAAACACTTGACACACCAACAGCCTAACAAAAAGAGAAAGTGTGTTTGCAGTCATGCTGGTGTATGGTGGAAGGGCAGGAAACAATAAGGTATGTTAATTATTGATATCCTGGAGGGAGAACTGAGATCATGCAAACGGCATAAAAAGTGCCATCATATAAAATACTATGTTTTAGTGCTCATAGTATGCAAAACCCAAATCTCAAACACAGTGCTTGAAGGATGTACATTATTTATAGATTTATACCACCAAGTTCCCTTCCTTATACCTTTCTCTGTGGCTGACTCTATGGTCCACTTCTGTAACATGTTGATGTCTTTTGCTGTCTACCTTGTTCTACCCGTCTACATCCCAGCTTAATTTTGACATATTTTTCTTCCTTCCTTCATAGCCTTCTATTCTGCACCATCACTGACATTAACTTTTATGCTCATGACACATCTAATGCTGCAGCTGTGTGTTGCTTGACTTGACTCTTCAATTAACCCTCAGCTTTGGTACAACACTCCAGCTTCCATTTACATGACTCAGTCTTCAGGTGTTGTTTCCTTTTTGGAAGGCTATTCAGAATTCATTACTTTGACCATCTCCTGGTCTTACCTCAGCATGACTCTTCTGCCTTTCCACTCATATAGTGTAAGTCTGCCTTTCATGGTTTCCAGTGCCATCAGTATTACTGCCCTCTCTTCTGCTTTCAACAAAAGCTAAGTGCAGATCTGTTAGTGTGCTATAGGTAAAGTAAGTTAGGAAGCATGAATTATGAACTGCTCAAGAAATAGCAGCTGTTGAGCTTGTGTGCACAGTGAGGTTTTTCTGCTGATGATCAATAAAAATCAGAGTTGGTAGCTATGCTACCAGAGAGACCATCTGTGGCTAGGGAGCCAGAAGCTTGCTGACCGGAATAGACACTGCTGGCTTGAAGGAGGACAGGGACAACTTATATTCATATAACCCTTGAAAGATATTCAAGATAGTTATTCATATAATATCAGTGAATGCTACCTGGCAATCTGTGAGCAAAAGTACCCTACTGCCCTGTGCAGAGCTTTAAGAGGAAGGGTCTGGAAATCTGACAGTGGGATACTGGAATGTCCCTTTGTTATATTGTTAGTGTGATAAAGTATCATAGATAACAAAATAGGGATTATTACTAAAGAAATTTGGTAGCAAGTGACCAGGTGGGAATAGAGGATGAAACTCTTCTGTCTTCTCTTGAAGAAACAAAGATAGTGATGGCTTCTTTCTTATTCTTGTGACCTTGTTTTAATATCTCCTGTTCAAAACAATTCACCCTTGTCCCCATTTCTTTTCACAGTTATTGCTCCACTTTGCATTTCAGTCCTGTGTTTGCTGTGTGCTGTGACTATTTTTCTTCCCCCAAATCAGCATGGACCAATTTCATTTACTTGAAATCACTCTTGTAAAATTTCAAATGCCCTCTTTTAGCCAAATCTTATTCTTACTCAGTACCCTGTTTTCTCAGTCTTGACAGATGTCTTTGAAATTATTAACTCTGTTCTTAAAATCCCATCATCCCCTGGCTTATGGGGTGTCAACATCTATTGGGTTTTCCTCTATGTTTTCAGTAGTTCCTTGAGTCTTTCCTTTGATAGTTTCTTCTCTTTGAATATCCCTTTGAAGACTCACTCTTTATTTCTCATTATCCTTTCTTTCTATATTTCATCTGTGACTACCACATGCAAACCCAATCACTGTTTCTTTGTAGATGACTCACAGACAGAGCTCTTCTTCAGATTTTTCTCCTTTTCTACCAACAGAAAAGAATCTCAACTATTATACTATGTCTTTGTGGAAGCCCAGAAGCTTTTTAAAAGTCAGCCTAAGTAAAACCAAGTTCTATCTCTTTAACTATCCACATTTATTTTTTTTTTTTCTCTTTATTTCTGTGACATTAACCTGCTTGTCAATGATATAATACAGTGTTGTTTTTCACTTGGGCCTCTCTCCATGTTTGGTCATCCAGGGTGTGTCTAGGTCTTGTGGATGCTTTCCTGAACATCTTTAAGTTACATAAGGTGCGTTCTTTCCCATTGTTCCACACTGTGAAAACTCTCATCCAGACACTTTTTATTAGGTCTTCATTTTCAATTAATTCCAACATCTTTAATCTCAATTAATGCTAACATTACTTCAGAGACAAAAAATTTGCACTTTTACAACTATTCTTTATCTTCTGCTCTAAGGATAATTTCCATAGATTCATGCTTTGACTATGTCAAGGAAATTCTATCTCTATTGAGTGGTTTCCCTTTTTCTTTTGAATCAGTCATTGTCTTGATCTTCAAAGCCCATCACAAGTTTTCCCCACACCATTCTCATTTGCTGGTGAGATGCTGATTTCTGGCCTTAGTTAGCATTTGATGTCAATTTCTGCATGTCCTTGTTTGATTTTTTTGTGTGTGTTTTCTCCTAGTACACAGAGGAAAAAACAAAGATCATCCATAGTACTATCTCCTTATCCTCCTCCAAACATTCCCTGTAAAAACTTTCCTCTGCTGAGAATCTTACAGGAAACATATGAATCGTTTGGCAGCTCGAGTGGGATACACCTGCTGAAATATTAGTGCTCCTTATATAAAAGCTACACCTGAGTTAGTCCCAACTCCCTCAGAAGTCAAGTCAGACAGGACTCATGGATTTATCTTATCCTAAAGTTCACATGCATCTCCCTACATTGATGGTAAAGAGAAGCAAAGAGATACTTCCTGTTCAAACAATGTCGATATAGGATACCCAGTAAGTATCCATAGGATTAGCTTCCTATGCCAATTCTTTTTATCCCATTATTTTCTGTTATTTTGATTCAGGTATTAGTATTATTTGTTTCCTTGAGTTGTCAACTCTAGGGCAGGAACTTTTTATTTTTCCGTCTTTGCTCAACCCATAATAACTTTGACAGCTTTTCACAGTGATATGCAAAAGAGCCAGAGAGCTCAAACAGGTGACTTGACATATTCATCCTCCTTTTGAAGCGCTTGCAGAACTACTCAGTACTTTCAGCTGTTCATAAATATCTCAGACAAATATTTTCATGGAATAAATATTAATGAAACAATTTGTTGTTAGGTTGGAGCCTTTCTTTTGACTTGACTAATGTAGTAGGAAAAAGTATCTGCTGATTTGATTCTAACATATAAACAAGTCAGGAAGCAAATTAGGCAGGAATGCCACAGGATTACTCAGACAACAATCCAGTCAATCTCATCAGCCTAGGAAGCCTTACAGCCAGAAATAAGCACTTTCCTATATCTAAATGTGCTGCGGAGTCTCTCTTTTACTACAGTCATAGAAAAATGCCTTGAAATAAAGAAGACATGAGAAAGCAAAGAAGTAAATAGTACATGGTAAAAGGGAGGAAAATAACTAGTCTTAAACACAGAATAAGAAATAGCTTGGCAATTTGTTTGGTCTGATACAGCAATTACTGTGCTAAATTAAATGTATTAACCAATTGCCCCGAGTGGCTGATGCCATGTTGTAGTCAATTCAACATATGTGAGGTCTTCTCAATTGCACCAACATGTTAGATTCGCACAAGTCTCATTTTGTGTCATTCTGTATTGGAACCTGAGTGCTGTTTTTTTCCCATATCTCTAAAGAGCCATCTGAGCAAAACACATCTACCATTCTACCATCTAGCAGCATATATGTTCCCAGAAACATAGCATCCATCTGTCTTTCTTGTACTCTCACTGTGTCTGATATCAATTTGGGTAGATAAATAGTTGTCTTGAAGTGTTTTTCCATAGTCCCAGATGTGTGAATTTTTAATTAGCTCTAATAATTGCCTTTTCTATATTGTTCCTATGAACCCTGATGTATAGCATATAATCTTCATAAATCACATCCAAAGTGAAAATTTCAAAATTTACTGATTATAATGAGTTTTATTTATTATACACTGAATTGCAGCTTCCTTGCTACAGACAGAAGTGCACCTGGGATGAAATGCTAGTCACACATGACTGTCACATCTAATGTTTTAAAAAAAAGAAATGTTAGGTTTAGAGACTTCTCATAATGATTTGTCTTAGTAGAATCTAGCTAGGTTGGCATTGCAAATCATACTAATACGGGAATGATTTCCTCAAGGGAAAAAAAGGTGTGTTCCCAAGAAAAATACTTCTGCCTTTCTGCTTAGATCTTTAGCCTTCTCTCTTTCAATCAAATATTTTCATTCTTCTCCATTCCAGACACATTTGGAAGATGTAGACTGATGAAAGAGTGCTGAAGAATCACATCTTCACTGCATGGAGAGGTCCAGAGATGACTTTCAGGGACATAATCTATCCAGAGAATAGGTTTTAAGTTGTTCCCCACATGGAGATGTTGAGGAGAAAAAGGTTAGTAAAAGTAGAGGGATATGATGAACTTTGTTTTAAAGGGCTCTGAAAGATTCATGGCTTTCTGTGGAGTAGTGCATATTCGCACCAAAGGTGACAAGAATATTTAGACCTATATTATACCCTGTAGATGCTTGCATAGAGAACATTATTTACTGTAGTCAGTCACGTTTTTCATGGTCTTTCACTGTCTGTTTGTACTGTAGAAACTACCTACATCATGAAAAGCAGTGTACCAGATAACAACTCTGATAGCTCAAAGGAAGTATCAAGTGGTGTCTTACTGACATTTTTAGAGACAACGCTAAAAACCATTATGCCAACTTTCTCTGTCTTTCCGATGCTTCTGATATCCTGCCTTTCTTTAATCCCTGTGACTTCAAAATTTACAGTCTCATTCAATTATTTGTGACTTAGCATCACAGGAAAATTGTGGGGGGTGTTATACTGGTGCCCTGAGTGGTATAACTTAAGTTTGTCGTGATGCCAGTGTAGGAATTTGAGTTGATATCCTGTGGCTGCAGGACAACAACAACTCTACTTACAGGAGGGAAAAATAATACATACAGATTTTACTCTCTGCTAGTAGTCAGCCCAGGAAAATAGAAGGTCCTAAATAGGCTTAAGTGAATTAGTTTGTTCTCCAATGCAAAGAAGTTCTGTTCCAAGCCTCAGTTAAATGAAATAAAAGCCAGAAAGTCTTGAAGAAAGCCCTGAGACAGTCCTTAAGGATTTAGAGATTGTTATGTTTTTTGAGAGCTCAGATTGTTAGCACATACTATTATGTGTTAATCAGTGTTTCCATTCTCTACAAGAGAATGGAAAAGGATTGGCAAAAAAAAAAAAGAAGAAAAAGGAAGAAAAAGAAAAATCCCAGGAAGTAATTTCTGAGGGTTTTTTTGTAAATATATTTAGTAAGATAAGACCCACTGATTCCAACAGGTCTCAGGGAACGATTTAGGTTTTCTTCTTTGTCTGATGGACATTAGACAATTATTTTAACAGAACAGTGTGCCTAATTGTGTATCATACCCTATTGGAATCAGTGTTTCTTGAATGTAACAGGAAATCTTCAGCTTGTAAAGCCATAGAGGAACAGGGATTTGCTCATGGGCTTCTGGAAATGATAGTTTTTTGCAATTGTAAGTTCGAAAACAAAACTTCTTCTGAAGTGTACACAGATCAGGAAACTGATATTGTGGATTTGCTAATGACACATATGCACACAACTTGACCAAAACTCAGGTTGCAAAAGCAGATGTTAAGTTTGTTGGCAAGTTGTATGCAACAGCATACTGGGTGTGACCTGGGTTTACATGTGGTTTTGATAGATGAGTCTGTATAAACTGACTTCAATGAATGCACATCATGTGAAAGATAATGCTATAATGCTTCAATTAAAAAAATGTGTTATTTTTAGTAAAAGATAAGGTGTCACTGTCCATTAGACTACACTTTATCTGGCCTCTATTATAGGCAGTTTAATGGGAAAAGAGCAATAGGTCAATTCTCCTTATACTGAAAATTGTTTTGCATATTCATATTTTTATTAGTCTGAAACAGAAGTCACAAAAATTTTTATGTGACTGAACAGACCTGTCTTTATAAAATTGACATAACATTTTAGGGCTTTTAATCAAGCTTGGTTGGAAATTAGCCTGTTCTTTTTGAAAGAGCCCTGAACATATGGTGGATTTATTTATTCTTTTTATAATTTTTTTTTTTCAAAATGGGAAGTTCCACTTCTTCTAACTATGATTTTGAATGTTAAGTAATTTGTATCAGTTGTTCACTGCTAAGTGTAAACTTATGGGGCAGGAAATGATCTGTATTCTTCACAGTGTTGATGTATGTGAATGAATCCTCCAGATACTACTGCAATACAATAATATAATGAAGTCATAATACAGTGAGCTAGAGCCATCCTCATATCATTGAAATTTGTTTAAAGCATTTTCAAATTGCATTCAGAAGGCAGGCTCTACACTGGCTGTAGCACTGCTGTAGAAAAAGGCAATCGCGAAACCTCTCCTCTGCTTGACAAATGTTCATACTTTGGAATACATCCTTTTGGAATGGATACTTTTGCTGCTCTAAGTTTTTTACACTCTCTTGTGCATCTTTTTAGCTGTTTAGGAACCTGGATATTTGCAGGGGGGCTAGAACAATGGTGTTCACTTTCTGTTGAAGTTTCTTAATCACAATGCCGTAAGGGTTATGAAAGGCAGAAGGAGTATTGTGTGAGACATAAAATTTTCACAAATTATAGCCAGACTGCTATTGGGTGTTCAGGCTGGCCACTTGCTAAATGTTTGAGCTTGCAATTTCCATGTCATGTTCTCTGCTAACCTTTAAGCAAAATTCCATGACCTTCCTTGTGAAAAATGAACTTCTTTCTTTGTACAAAGACAACTGCTAAATTGGATTGTAACTGCTATGTAATGATGTTATTCTTGAGGACAGATGACATTAAGACTTTTGAGCAATGCAAAAGAAAAATTAATGGGGACATGAGAGAAAGAAAGGTATTACCTGGAAGGATTTCAGCTATTAGAATGGTCCTGTGAGCAAATGCTCACTTAAAGTAGAGAAATCTATCAATAAGACTTAAACCAGAATTTATTAACAGTATAGCTGTTATGGTCTGCAGGACTTTGGAGGTGGAAACTGTAAAGTTTTCTTATTTTACCCTATGAGATGTCAGTTAATCAGAAACTAACACATAATAAATAACAAGCTTCATTTTTGTCTTAATTTGCAAGAAAAGTAGGCAAGGTTGCTTGGGAAAAATCAGTAACAATAATATACTATGGTGCCTATAGTCACCCATATGTCAGTTTGTCTTTCACAATGAAATAAACTTCAAAATTGCAAACTCTTAGCAATCTCAAAGGCATTGCAATAAAAATAGAGAACCAAGTAAAGGATTTGGCTGGACCTATGTGCATTATTTTTACTATAGCCTCCAATATCCTTAAATTAGGACCATGTCCCAGTTGTGCTAAATGCTGCACAAAGCCACAGAAAACCAGCTCTTATTAAAAAAAAAAGGTTCATAACATGTGTCTTACAGTCCTTCCCCAGCATTTTCTATCTTATCAACAGTAGCTTCTGGGAGGGGCTATCTGATGTAAGATTTTCCTTATGTAGGTATCTGATGCTGAAGAACATGGCTGGATGTTGCTGTACTTTCTGTGTCTATACTGGGGCACAAAGCCGGACCAAGGCTCATGTTCATTTTGCTGAACTCTGTAGCCTTGGCTGGACTGTCTCCTGACAATGATCCCTGGCACTAAATCATGACTGGGGATTGCCTAAAGGACATGCCAGCTAGGCATGGATCAGAAACTTCTCAGGGATGTGCCAACACTTTATAATGATGCATGATGTCTTTGGCCCTGTTTCACTTACTGTTGGAGATGTAGCATAGTGTCTGAGGCATTGCCCTGCTCTGAGTGCACTCCTACACCATATGGAAGGGAGCATGAGACACACTTTGTCGTGTCTGTGGTCCTACACAACTTCTTCCATGTCCTTCCTTCAAGAAGTCTGCTTGCCATGGAAAAGTGCTGATCGTAGGTTCAGGAAGGAGTTGTATCTCTGCCAGTGAAACCCTGAGTATTCCAGCACTGTCAAAGAAGAATATTTAGACAAATGGACATAAGGGTTTAATGATCTGGTATTGCTGTGTGGCACACTTTGAATTATATTTGTAGTTCCCAGCTCCGAGGGCTGCAACCATGTTTCCTCTGCATTTGTGATTTCCTGCCTGGCAAGACCCGTGAACACAACATATTCCCCTGCTATTCACGCTTAGGGCTCTAAGAAGATGAAATCTGATGGAAAGCAGTCATGGTGACCTCTTAGCAGATTTTATAATCTAGTCTATGAGGTTATCAGGGCTGCAGGGCACACTGTGGAATCCCTATAATAAGACAGAGCCCTACAAGCATGGCATCTAGAGATAATTATCCTCCAGTTACCATTGTACCAGTGCCAGTGGTAATGTGTTAACCTGACATTATTAATGAAATGTGCCAAGTTAAAAGTTGAGAGGAAGTGGATGTTGTCAGCAAACCAAATTTTCAGCCTTCAGATTATTTCTAAATGATTCTGAACATTGCTAGAGGCAATCAATGTACTTGCTTAAAAATATTTATACTTTAAAAATACCGAACATCCTGAAGTGCCTTTGTCAACAGTAACTGAAAGGATGGACCAAAAATGTGCCTATGTACCACTTGATTCAATCTAAACCAAGTTTTAAATATTCAAGTCCTAATCAAATTTAACATAGCTCCAGACAGTGCAGTAGTAAACATTAGCAATTGATTCCTATGCTTTGTATAGACTATTGCAACACAAAAGTGAGAGTCTGGTTTCAAGTTAATCCAGTTCTCCCTTGTAACTACTCTTAATATTAATCAGTTTCCATCCTCCTATTTCACTAGCATAATTTAATTATACTGCAAACATATTCCTTCTTATGCATAATTTTATCAACACTTTTTGTTTTTTTCTTATTATGAGAATGTAAGATATCTAATGAGGCAACTTAGGTGCAAAACCAGAAATATCCCCACTAAAACAAAAAAAAAAAAGAAAATCACAAGAGGCTATAAAGTTAATTTAGAAGCACACTGAACTGGGTTAATGTATTTTCCCATTTTGAGATACTTCTATGGAAGGATCTAGAAATTACTAGATAATTATTCTGAATTTTTTTTTCCTCTTTTAATGTTTGGCCAGAAGGACAAAGGAGGTGATCCTTCACCTCTGCTCAGTCGTGGCAAGTCTGATGTGCTGGGTCCATTGCTGGACTTCCCAGTACAGGAGACATGGACATACTGGGGTGAAACCAGTAAAGGGCCATGAACAGGGGTTGGAACATCAGATATATGAAGAGAGGCTGGGAGAGCTGGAAATGATCAGCCTGGAGCCAGATGCTTCTCAGTCCAGTTAAAGGTTGAGAAGCAATGTGAATAAACTGAAATAAAAGAAATTAAATTTAAATATAACCTCCCTCTCCCTTTGTAACTCTAAGGGTGGTTGAGCAGAGGAACAGGTTGCCCAAAGAAATTGTAAAGTCTCCATCCTGGGAATAAGTCAAATCTGACTGGCTCCTGGGCAGCCTCCTGTACTTGATTCTACTTTCAGCAGGAGGGTTGGACTTGACAGTCTTCAAAGGCGTCTTCTAGCCTCAACTATATTGCAATTCAGCGAAACTGATTTAAGTGAAAATCCTAGCAGTCAAGCATGGGATCTTTTCCTCCTTGTGATACTGATGTTTTATCTCTGAAACAAAATACCATACCTCTTGCAGTTTTTATGTTGTTTCTATAATCACACTGAACGGCTTGATATTGCCAGTTTATAATTCTCCTTTTTAGGGCTCCATGATAAATACAGCACATGAACATACAGAGCCTATATCTATGCTAGCAAATTAATTATGTGGTTCTTTGGCACTGAGGCAAACTGGAATGAAATTATTGCTACTCACACTGTTCAACTCTCCTACCTTACAAACAGGATGGCCTCATCCCAGCTGCCTACTGGAGTGGGCCTTAGCCAATGCTCTCTCTTGCATCATGCCCAGGAATTGTCTGGGATGGGGCTTGTTGGCCTGAGCTAGAAATGTACTGGGACTTTGTTGAGAATTTAAAAGAATTAACATTTCCTGGCGCTGCATAATTTGTACAGACCTGTGTTCTATGTTCTAAATACTGTCATCTTTACTTGAAAAATACAGGATAAAATTGTACTGCTTTAGTAAAAAATCCCCCCAAATTAAAGAAAAAATGCAATCCTTATATACTATAGGCCAACAGTTTAATGGTCTGTATAATTCTTCAACAGTTTAATGGTCTGTATAACTCTTCAGGTTTGTGCTGGAATCTTCTTAGATGCTTTTTGTAGATCAGGATCCTTTCCCTGCATGAGTTTTCTCCAGAACCATATAGTTTTTTCTTTCTGAACCAAGACAGCTTGTCTTGAATTTGCCTGGTTCCTCAGTGAGCTCAAGCTCCCTCCTGAAATTTCCTGTGTGGGCCCATTTTATATAACCTTGCAGGTGCCATGGCTTCTTTGTTTTGCCTTTGGAAATTCTGCACTATCACAGTTTTGTTTTTTTCTTGCAAATTAACTGGCTTCCTGATTTAGGCTTTCTCCTTTGCATACTAACTATCTAATGAATATAGCCATTAATTACCTTTTATTGTACCCATCAGTCTGGTGGAGATTTTCTGGAGCAGTGGTTCTCAACCATTTTTAATCCATAACAAATGCAAGTGTTTTAAAAATAACCAAAAGATGTCTTAAACCTTTGAAAAAATATATGTAGATCATCTTATGCAGTACTACCATAACAGCTCTTATCTGCAAGTAAAAATGGTTAAGCTAAAAAAACCATCCATTCATTACTTTTTTATTTGTCTGTGTTCTGGTTTCAGCATATATTTTTTGCTTCCCAAATTCAAAAGCACTAATATTTTCTTAATTACTTTCTGATGTCCTATGCACAATCAGTGACCAAAGACTGCAAGAAAATTTTTCAGAATTGGGGTAAAAATGAAGAAATACAAATTGCGAGGAGTATTGAACTAAATTGTTCAATTTACAACTAAAATGTTGTAAATGAAAACACAGTTGGATGTCTAAAGATATTCAGAAGTCTAAAAGTGCAAATAAAAGGACTGTTTTAAAAAGAAATAAAAGAGGTAAAGGTAGTAAGAAAGAGAGGGAGAGGAAGAGGAAGAGAAAGAAAGAGAAAAAGAGAAAGACAAAGAGAGAAAGAAAAAGAAAAAAGAGAGAGAAAAAGAGAAAGAGAATGAAAGAGAAAGAGAAGAGAAAGAGGAAGAGAAAGAGAAAGAGAGAAAAAGAGAAAGAGAAAGTGAAAAAAAGAAAAAGAAAAAGAGAAAGAAGAGAGAAAGAAGAGAAAAAGAGAAAGAGAGAGAAAGAGAAAGAGAAAGAGAAAGAGAAAGGGAAAGGGAAAGAGAATGAAAGAGAAAGAAAGAAAAAGAGAAAGAGTAAGAAAGAGAAAGAAGAAAGAGAAAGAAGAAAGAGAGAAAGAGACAGAGAAAGAGAGAAAGAAAAACGGAAAGTGAGAAAGAGTTGAGGGAAAGGAAAGAGAAGCAGGAGCGGGAAAGGAAAGGGGAAAGGGAAAAAGAAAGGCAAAAGCATAGAGAAAGTGAAAGGAAAAGGGAAAGAGAAAGGGAAAAGGCAAGGGAAAAGGGGAGAGATCATAACAAGCAATAGTTCTTTTACACAGTCTAGATAGTATCTTTACTTGCTGTAAGTGAGTCTATACAAGCTGCATTTATATGGGCAAACAAATATTTACGTGCAGAACTGAAAAAAATCAATAAGTATATTTCAGGCAGTTTTTCAAAAATATGATTCATCATCATTGTCAGTAGTATCTTGGAACAAAATTTGCTTCCTTGAGATTCTAGGTTTAAATTTGCTTGGAAAAAAATGTTTATGAATATCTGTTTGCATTATAACCACTTTTTGATGTAACTATATTGGTAGCCTTTGTGGCACTTCAGATTTTCTTGGCAAGGCATTTACAGTACCTAAATATGTCAGTCATTTTCCATTTGTTCTTCTTAGCTTTAAGTTAGCTCACAGGTTTCTAACTCTGTTTCTCCCATCCTTTGATTTCCAGTCTTTTTTCTTGAGAAAAAAGGTTTGTTGAGGCTGAAAACATTAAGCATTTTCCTTTAATACAGAAAACATGGGATGTAGTATTCCGTTCTCAAAACTGAATACTCCTGGGACATGAAGGCTCTCACCTACTCCCAGACAGCTGAAAATAGGTGATTCTTGTATGGTTCATGGGGATGAAGGCTGGGAAGTCAGCAGATTTTCTGAAGGCTGTGGGAGATGAGAATGTCATACAGTTTAATCTCCTGCAGACAGTACTATGTGATATTGCTTCATGTATGTTCATTGACCTGGTCAGTGAGGTGAAGTTGCTGAATAACCATGGTGTGAATAACTACAGGAAGCCAGCAGATCAAAGAGCCAACCACTGTTTAAAAAGCTCTCTCTCAGGAGAGAAAGGAGTGGAGAATGGGGTCAGTTCTTAGATGCCGATCTGTTGAGAACAGACAGTGATGGAAGAGAAGGGAACCTGTGGTGAAGGAAACCAAAAGTTGGTATTTTTCTTGTAGGGTCTGCTCAGTGCTCTTCTTTATTTTCCACCAAAATGAAAACTTCTGTTGTGTCCTGAGTGTCTTCAACCTTATATGTCTAATTTATCTGCTTTTTTAATATTTATTTTGTACCAGAAAGCTTGGTGTCAACCCATTAGATTATGAATGTTTAAAATGTGAACCTTCTGAGAGAATGAAGCAGTGTGGTTTTGTACAAAGACAGAGCCTAAGTAAGTGTCTTGCCTGTCTAGGTTCACATATTCTCAGACTTATACCTTCTTTTCCTGTGCATATGGGTGAAAAGGTCTGAGGAAAGAAACTGTGTTAAGTCAGAGAATCTGTTAGTAAGCCCCCAGTATAGCTGCACAAAATGATCAGCAGCTGTAACCCAATTAAATGCAACAATTTCACAGTACCCTACTGCTCACCAGAGAGTACATACTGATATTCTCTGAGTAGTCAGCCAAACTATTTTGTACCAGCACTTGCAAACTTCTCCTCAGGAATATTTAACATTTGGCTAGAACTCCTCAAACACAAAGGGAAGATGAGAGGTAAGAGAAAAAACAAATGAACATAGTGCAATGAGAGCCAATTAGTAAGTATAAATCCACTGTCTCTTGAAGACAAGCTTCACAGGTGTGCACAGAAAAAGTTGCAGTTATAACTAGAAGGTTAGCTATTTAAAAGATCATCTCAAGAAACATTCAGATTGGGGTAGCCTTTCTTCTTCAGTTCAAAGCTCCTGCTGCTGGTTTATGAGTCCAAAGTGAGGGACCAAGCTATTCCTGGTTTAATGTGATCCTTTTAATAGCTAAGCCATTTCTAACTTTGCTTTTATACATAGCATGGCTTTAGACTCTGCTGATCTGAATGCTCTTTTGCTTACCCATATATGTGTGTCATAAAAGTAACTATTTGGCTACCAATTACTGAGGTGAGGGAAAAAACCTCCCAAAATACTCTGTTGCAAGGCTGGGGTTAAGTATTTTGTACTCATGCACTCAGCAGTAGACGTGCTAGGAAACAACTTTAATAAATGGTTTTCAGAACAATATAAAAACAGTCATACAAACTTCTGATTATGTGAAAGAAAATTTAAAAACCACCTTTGCTTATTAATTTCCTTTTACAGCTGAAACTCCAAATCTTAACCTACGTCTGTGTACTGTGATTTTGGTCCTATTTATCAGCCAGACACTTAATCTTAGGAAGGCTCATCACAAAATGTGAAATATAGGACTCTTACATTTCCTAGTCAATAAAGAAGACCATTTAAAGTCATGGAACTTCTGTTCACATGTCTCCTGCTGGAATCACTTATCAGCCGTCATCTTGTGAACATGGGACTCAAACTGGGGATCATATAATACTCGCACAAATTACAAATGTCTTCATAAAGGGTATAGATAATGCTCTCCTGTGCTAACTGTCCCTTAGCATACACTGTCTAGGACTGTACCTTTCTGCAAAGACAAATCTTTTGCCTTCAGTTATGTGGCATGATATCATATATGAAGACAAGACATAAGAGAAGAGCCCAGAGCACTGCAGATCTTTGTTACTTCACTCTCGTTGTCTGAGGCAGATGCAAACTAGTAGCTTCTTAAAGCTTGTGAGAGCCTTGGCTGCATCAGTGGTGCTCAGCTGCTGCTTAATTGACAGACTTTATGGCATTCTGAACAACACATGGACTAGGAGTCACAATCTTACATCTGGGGAGATGAAACACCAACAGACAGGGATTTCTGGCCTCAATTTTGTTTCTGTAGAGTGTCCTTGTTCTATAATCACTCATTTCTGTAAATAAATCACATAACACTCACTTCCCAATAAACTGGTGTTTGCCAGCCTGAGGTTATCAACACTATGGTTTTTCCTCATTTCTTTATGCCCATATGGTAAAGTCCTAGTATAAATTTTATTTTATCCTTTACAGACCTCTGTTTCAGTTCATTTTAAGTGACTAATTTGCCTAAATAGCTTTCAGTTTGGCTTGGAACCTTTTCAGCTGAACATGCTAAGAAAATAAAAGAATGTATATGATCTATTTAAATAATTGCCCCTTAACATCTCTAAAACTATGCAGAATATTTTTCTAAGCAGCAGTAATGCCCAGTACTCATTTTCTGCCTATTTTTGTCCTTTGTCCTCATTTCTGTAACTGAGCCCACTGTCATCTGGTAGAAATATTTACCAGTTGGATCTGAATTGGCCTGGTAACAGCGAGAACACATCTGGAGTCTAGACTCAGCGGCTCTATGGGCAGGGTCATATCTCTGTGCTACATCAGCCCCAGCGCCTATTTCTGTTTACATAGGTGGTGTGCGGCATCATCTGTTTCAGCTGTCAGACACTGCCAGGCCCCCGCCCCCTGCTCCCTCCAGCCGCTGAGGGACCAGCCCCCTCCCCTTCTCCCTGACCCTCTGTCGTCCCACCACTATCAGCTGGAGACAGGAAGCAGGGGAGCTCTGGCATGCACAACAGGAGAAAAGGGGGAAGAAAATCCCTGGAACCTATAAAATCTAGCATTATCAGCTCATCGGAGCTATACTTCTGCTCCACAGGATTCCTTTGAGAGGGGCATCTTTGTCTGATACAGGAGGAGTATGCATCAAATATGCAAGGGACAAATATGCAACCTCTTGATACATGAGGAAGTGTGCCCTAAATTCTTTAAAAACCCTTCTGGTTTGTTGTTTTGTTTTGGTTTGGTTTTTTTGCCTATTCTCCTAATTAGAAGTGGGTTTAAACCCTTTTTACTTCAAAACTAGGAAATATACTAATATGTTTTTGCTGAATACTGCTGTTTACCTTGAGGAAGAGACTAAATCAAGGTTAGAAATTGTATCAGGATAAAATATGTAATCAAAAAAGGTTGCTATGACAAGAATTTTGTCTCGTAACGACCCTGAGGTACTTGAATTCTGTAATGTGTGAGGCAGTTTGTGTGTGTGTTTGTATATGAGTCAGGATGTTTGGGGATAAGAAGAATTATACAAGAATACTTTGTTATTGCTTGTTTAAAACTGATGGGATTTTCTTTTCACCACTCTTTGCAAAATGAACCAGTCTCAAAGAAAATGACTATCTCATCAAAATAATACTACATTTTGTTGGGTTTACCTTGGCTAGACACCGTGTGCCCACTAAGCTGCTCTATCATTCCCCTCTTCAGCAGGATGGCAGGGAAAAACTCATGGATCGACATAAAGGCAGTTTAATAAAGCAGAAGAAACGGCCACTTGTGGAAGCAAAGGAAAACAGAAGATTTATTTTCTACTTCCCATCAGCAGGTGATGTCCAGCCATTTCCTGGGAAGTAGGGCTTCAGTACATTTAGCAGTTGCTCTGGAAGACAAATGTTGTAATAATGAATGGTCCAACCCCTCCCTTCCTCCTGCACTTAACTTTACTCCTGGTTTTCTTTCCCTCCTTCTGGAAAGTAGTGCAGGGGGATGGGGAATGGGATTGGCATTGGCCACCTTGGAGCCATCTGGCATTGGCTCTATTGGACATGGGAGAAGCTTCTGGCAGCTTCTTCCAGAAGCCACCCCTGTAGCCCCCTTGCCATTCAAGCCCAGTACAAAGATAACATATTAAAGTGATGTTCTTTTCTAGAGTCCAGTAGAACAGTTGCACAATTCACCACCAGGGCTTTATCATGGTGAGGTACATACAGTTTAAGCTAATCACTCAGACCACTGCTGAGAGGGAGGTAACACGTTCTATCTTCAGTTTATTGGCACAGTATAGCACTTATAGCACATTCTTAACAATGACTTATGGTATAGTGCTGCTGCTTTTAAAACGATGAGCAAATATTTATATATACAAAATGGTGGTGTTTCTCTGTTTCTTTCCGCAATGCGCAAGCAGGTCCTATTAATGCTAAGAGGAATTCTGTTCACGGATAAAAATAATAGGCCAATTTATACAATTACACTTCTATGAGTAAACACCATATTTTTTTCAGTGTATACTTAGGGCTAATCTGCTTGAATGGGGACAAACACAATTTTGTTAAAGGGGAGGAGTGTGTAGATAGTCTACTGTTTTTCACATCATCATCATAATGGGAAACAAAGCTTTAGTTGCTGGGCTAAATTCTGTCATCATCACTAAGAATTCTACAATCTTCTTCAGTGTAATGGAGCTGCATAAAGTTAATGAATTAAAAAAACGGCTTGCAAAGTATTTTGGTATCGGTGATGTGGCAAAAATCAGAAATAATCCTGCTTGATTCTTAGCCTGCAGAACAGTTGGCAGCGGAAGCACTATTTGTATTTTTCAAAGACACTCTTTTTGTCATAAACTCTGAATAAAATTTTGAAAAGTGAGGCTTGCTGGCTCAATTCAGCACATGTTGGAGAAGGTGTTAATACATCTTTTGACTTTATTTGGAGCAGAGTTTAGCTAATTCTGAGTATTCTTGAGAATGCCTCAACATCACTGTAAAAGTACCACATCTCAAAACATTTTTTTTTCCAATAATATGATGTCTTTTAAAGTTGAGGGCCAAAAATTATCAAGTCTACAAAAGACCCACATATCAGGTTTGAGTTTTCCTTTCAAACACATTGCTTTGGAGACACTGACAAAACAAAGCTGGTTGGATCCTCCATAAAAGAGAAAAGTTAATTCAGATCATATATCATGGCTCTTGGAAGTAATATTTTCCTGCATAAAAAGGGTGAAAATTGCTCCCATTATGATACAAGAGATTAGTTTGCAAAATACAATACCGAGAAATTACTTGAGCATGCTTTTATCATACATTTTATCATCACAATATTGCCATGAATTTCCATGATAATTTCACTGGGTGTGTTAAGGAGGCACTTAAAAAATTACAGAAAGTAAAAGGAGAATAGTTAAAAAGTATTCTTTAAAAACTGGTACATATATAACTTTAATTGACATATGATACAGTGTAGAGCTAGCTGAAGGACTATGATTCAGTTCACAAAATTTACTTGTGATAAAGATCTCAAATCGTTGTGAAATACTGAGAAATGCTCATTCTCTAAGGTAATTTTAGTCTCACTGAAAACACTGCCAGTCTAGGGTAGAAGAAACTTGGTTGCCACTGGAAAAGAGAATAATATATCTGGAACTGATCTTTTAACTTGTTTTTAATCTGGACACTGCAGATGGTGTTAACAGCATCACAAGTAAAATCTGATTAACACTGGTATATGACTAGGAGTGCTCTGTGGATGTACAGCTATCAACCTACCATTTCTCTGCTTTTTCTGCCTATTATTTTTGCTATTAGCAAAGTATGCAGAGCTCTCAGGATCAAAACCAGCTCTTCTATCTTTGAGTGAATGAAGGAGAATTTCCTTCTTTCCTGATTCCCTAAAATTACAAATAACATTAAATTTGCTTTTCTTTTGAAAAAAAAAGAAAATGAACAACCTACCAAACCCATCTTTTGACTCCTTATTTTTTTATCCCCCTTCTCCTGTGATAAACTCAGAAAAGTAAGAAACATGCTGTGCTTTTTGAATACACATTGAATGGAGGTGTTAGAAGATCATACATATATATATATATATGTATGCGCAGCATCTCTCAAAATCTTCCTGGGGATGGGAAAATATACTTTGCAATGTGTGAAGACAAATTTTTGAAATTACTAAAATTAAAAGTCTAAGCCAGAAAATATTAAATAACATTTGGTCAGGAATAACCCCCTGGGGATGAAACTGCTCAGTTACAAGGTGGGAACTTCCATGATCTGTCTTCAAAGAGTGAGCTCAGATAATATGTTTGAAGCTATAAAATGTTTAGAGAGCATTCAAGAGACAGGAAGTGAGTGCACAGAGAATATGCTCTGAGTTTCAGGTGTTCTGCTGATTCAGCTGACCTCCTTCAGCCAAGTTATTCCCTCAAATATTTTGTCCTGATGTTCTAACCCCAGTTTCATAGTCGTGTATTTTTTCACAGGAGGTATGAGCAGCATCAGGGTGAACCACAAAAAGGCACAGCTTAGAGGGAGGGAACTATTCCTATTTAGCTTTTAGGAAAAGAGGGTTAGAATAAAACTTTAACAAAATGGAAAGCTTTGAAAAGAATAGCCATGAGCAGCCAAATTGCACAACTTTTAATGGTCTCATTTGATCAAAGTCAAAAGAATCTAAAGCAATTATAATGAATGGTGGGAGAGGGAAACAGTGACTTTCTAACTTGAGGGTCATGGCATAATAGGCATGCTTATTTCTAGGCCACCATTGCAAATCTGGATCAGCTAACAAGGGTGGAAAATCATAGCTCTGTAAGAATTGTCAGAAATTACATGATTTGAGTCAGAGATTTCAGTCAGATTTCTGTGTGTAAATCCCTGTGTATTTAAACATACCACTACAATGGACAGCACATGGCATTTGGCACCTACCCCACACTCTAAGTGGGACACAGGGATGATATTAGTTTGGTATGTCCTAGAAGTAATCATATATTCTGTGTTTTTGCTCAGTCTGGCAAAAGAGGAAAGAAACTTGAAGTCAAACCACCAGAAGGAACAAGCTTCCTCAAAGACTTCAGATTACATTGTTACTCTGGCAATTTTTACTGTGGATAAATTCATGAAATGGAGAGGGGGTAATGAAGATAGGGGATGTGGCCATAATTCTGTCCTGCTATAGAAAGTATGGAACCAGATGTGGAAGTTAATGTAGGAAAGGAACACTGAAGGAGTATAAACAGATGGTGAATAAAGTAAGACCTTTCTGTCTCATATTTATGAAGAAGTTGCATGTAGAAAAATGAACTTCTAAGAACCCACTGTGAGCAATGAAATAGGAGAGTCTGAAAGAATGAGTCTGGGACTGATCCTATTAAATAAACCCCAGTGTCAAAGAGCATCATGGGATGTATTGCTCAAGAACAATAAATCCTATCACAAAGATTTCTGCCACCAAGATTTAGTACCTAAAGTATGCTGCACATACTGCTGGATCGACTCTAGCCTGCAGACCAGCTGATAGTTCTTTGAAAAATAGGATTTGTTTTGGTCATCATTTCCACTGAAAAGTCCCACTTTCCATCAAAAACATTTGAAATTCATTAGTTTTCAGTAAACCTGACACTTTACTGTGTACAGTTTTCCCTTAGGATTCCCTTTGCAATGGTAGCATTTACACTGGTAAAGGGTCCTGGTGCACAGTCCTCACTGTCTAACTAAATAATCCACCTACTGTAATTTAATTCTATTGAGAAAAAGATTAGTTTATTATGAATTTAAAAAGGATACAGTGTTTCTACCACAACATTATTAAGAAAATGAAATCCAGTGAGAATTTGAATCATGAGGAAGGCCTTGTTTTTACATTTTCATGCATGTGGATGCTGATGTAGGGACTGAAACTGTACTTTTGTAACTTGAAGGCCAAAATGAATCCACAGTATTTTTATTTTAACTGATAATAGTACCAGAAAAGTGACATTTACTTTGGATTCCTTTTTTTATATTTGACTCCTTTAACTGTGTATATCCTGATGGAGGCATGATACATGTGGTAGAAACTCTTTGTTGAAATAGTGCATCGATTACTACAAAGTCATATTCACTTTAGAATTGAATTACAATCTAACATATGTTCAGTCAAGGTTATGAATAGAAAAAGGTAGTAAATATGGTGCTTGAAGAGTGATCACGAAAATAATAATACAAAAAAAAATCTGGACATAATTATCTAGTTCAGTTTTGACTTTCCTCAGTGACTAAATACAAAACATCCCAATTTACATAATCCACAGATTTCGTTATGTTTGTACAAAATTGCAACAATTAAAATAAAAAATCTAAACCCTGCAATAGATGTAAAACAGAAGCCAGTAATATGGGACATATGTTACAACAATGTTGACACTTGAACTCTTCATGGAATTTTACATTTGAAATTCTATCAGTTATTCATTTTCTACTGACTGAACACAATGAGCACCTCATGGTTTCTAGACTTTGTCCAGAAATGAGTTAGGTATGAATGTCTCTTGTACTCTTAAAGAAAAAGACAGCACTTAAAATCTTCTGAGGCACTTCTAAAAAACAGCAGATGTGCAGGAAGGAGAGAAACTCCAAATGAGCAAAATACGAAATCTTTTGTTTTATCTTTTAAAAGAGGGAGATGGCATACATCACAGAAGGCCATACAAATATAGAAGAGAAAGAGGTGGAAATGCTGAATTCAGGGGAAAATTCCTGGTTTAGAAAGTATTCTTGCAACAGCAAGTGAGAATCAATATTATGTAGTCTCTCTCTTGAATATGTAAAAACTCTTTTGATGACAGAAATTTGGATTGCAAGCTGTCTGGAGAACAATGAAGTTGTTTCTTTCAGATCTGTTCTTATTCCTTTTAGGGTGAGAAGAATATGTAAAATCTTAAGTGCAATGATCATAAAGTTGAACTCAATATTAACTTCAAAGTTCATCTTTGCTAGGCTAAAGAACACCTTCTTAGTTTTTAAGTTTCACGGCAGCAGCCACCCTATAACTTGACCTTGTTTCAAAGAAGGCAAAGAGTAAAATCCTTGTCAGTAGAGTTTTTTACTGTCAGAAATGGGCTTCAGCTGTCTCAGGAAATAGACCTGGAGGATAATGGTCTGAATGGAAGTGACTTCTAGGACTAGCGTGTATCAAGCCCATACTCTCATTCTATGTTGGAAGGAGTCACAGGGAAGGATCATGTCAGACAGAATCACAGCATCACAAAAAGGCTTAGATTGGAAGGGAATTCTGGAGGTCATCTGGTACTACAGCATGTTGTCCAGGGCCATGTTTATATAGCTTTTGAATATTTCCAGGGATGTGGATTCCACAATCAATCTGGACAACCTGTTCTAGTGCTTAGTACCCTCACAATAAAAAAGTGTTTCCTTGTGTTCAAACAGCACCTCCTGTGTTAGTTTGTGCCTGTTTCCTCTTACCACTGGGTCTGGAGTGTGGCTGAGCACAGGGAAGAGAATTCTGATCAAGCCTTCACATGCAGAACAGGCAGGTATGGCTGCAAAGCAATCCTCTATAAATAATAGACCAGTTAGGGATAGGAGATGGGATTTATTCAGAAGCAATGAGTAGCAATGGCTTTTTCATGCTTTGTCCTGTTCAGCAGCTTGCTAAGTCCAAACTGCAGAAGACTGAAAAGAGTCTTTGCTTCTCTTCCTAGAACGAACTGACTGTGCTTGCTGACCATGCTTGCTATTGCACCAGCTTGCAGTAGGCTTCTGCTACACTACATTACAGACAGCATAGGTGAAGAACTGAGCATTTGGGTCATAGAGGGTCATAGAATCATAGAATAGTTAGGGTTGGAAAGGACCTTAAGATCATCTAGTTCCATCCCCCCTGCCATGGGCAGGGACACATCACACTAAATCATCTCACCCAAGGCTTCGTCCAACCTGGTCTTGAACACCACCAGGGATGGAGCATTCACAACCTCCCTGGGCAACCCATTCCAGTGCCTCACCACCCTATCAGAAAAGAACTTCCTCCTTATATCCAATCTAAACTTCCCCTGTTTCAGTTTTAACCCATTACCCCTTGTCCTATCACTACAGTCCCTAATGAAGAGTCCCTCCCCAGCATCCCTATAGGCCCCCTTCAGATACTGGAAGGCTGCTATGAGGTCTCCACGCAGCCTTCTCTTCTCCAGGCTGAACAGCCGCAACTTCCTCAGCCTGTCTTCATACGGGAGGTGCTCTAGCTCCCTGATCATCCTCGTGGCCCCTCTCTGGACTTGTTCCAACAAGATTACTGATTTGAAAGACAGGGTCACTGATTTGAAAGACAAAGTAACAAGTAAACAATTAAAACAAAGAGTAGAATTTGGTCCAAGGTGACCCTGTTATGATGAAAACTCAGAAAGTCTTTGCAATGACGTATTAAACTTACTCCTAGCTAAAAAACATTAGTTGTATAAACATTGTTTTAAATGAGAATTGGGGAAGCTGAAAAAAATTGACTCTATTGACACTGACTATTGACACTACATTAATATTGGACTTTTACCCAGGGTTAGTTGGCAATATAGGCATGAATAAGTTATAATTCAAAATCTGTAGAAATTCACCGTTGTACAAGTTCAAATCTGGGCTGCTAGAAACCTTTCTAAAGGCAGATTGCTCTCTCACCATATTTCTTCTTTTTTTCTCCTTTCTAGCAGTAACAGTGAATGTTGTCAGTGAACTAATCTTTTGGTGACCCACAAGATTTCATGTAATAAATATAATACTGGTTGAAAACATAATATAAATAAATATAATGCAAATGTAATGGACCCCACTCTTACATATAACTTACATTTATATACAAATACATTTATACACAAATTATATATCATATAATACACTGAACGGGGATGGTAAGTGTCTGAAGTAGCATAGCTTTGAATATTTCTTTTAGAGATAAATGGCTAATACCTTACACTATGTACCTCAGACCTCCAAACAGTCATACATTTTTGAGTGTTCTGAAATGTTTGGTTAACCTTTTTTCCATTCTTCTAGTTTTTACAAGCTTCTGCATTTCTGGTTTATGTCTGAGACTAGAAACCTAAGTACCAAAATACCACAACAAAGACAGTACTCAAGATATTTCAGGCTTGATTTAGAGCAGGAAGTATTTAGATACTTTTAAGATTTGCAGTTAAATTTGCAAACACAAGAGCATTCAGGTAAGCATCCAAGCTGACTGGTGCTCTTCTGAACTGAACCCCAAAGTGAAAACATTAGAATGTAACCCCTTACAGCCAATAAAGAGATCTATTTATGGGACAATTCTGTATTAGTGTCATGTAATGAATAAGACTCCATTATAATAAATGTTGAATTAGACTAGTTCAATTGTATGATTTCTGAGCACTGCTTGTGTGAAGCACACTTCATATTGACTTACAGAAACTATAGATTGCATACTAAAATCTTTTATGAATCATATTTATAAGAATACTAGAAAAATAATTGTCATATGTATACATAAATATAAATAGATTGTGTCCTGAAAAGCCACTTCAGTGTTAGACATTTGTGGTATAACAAGATTTCACTGTTTTAGATCATTACTGTATATTTTTTTCTAAAAAGAAACAAATAACTTTTTCAAAGAAAGGGGATGAGCATAACCATTGGCTGTTTATCACATGTGGTATTTTTCTTATAGCATTTGTATCATTTCCTAAGCATGGAAGGGTAAGCACTGCAAAAAGTACAGTGAAATACATATAAGTACCTTTAAATACTTACCTAAAAATAACCTATGTCATTATGGCTTAACATTTTTATGCAGCTCCAGACCCCACTCAATTCACTAACTGGATTTCATATTTTTATTTGAAAGGGTTAATGTTTGTCTTTCAGGGAGTATCTGAAATAAGGCATATCCTGGCTAAACAGGTGTTTTTGGCATACACACAAAAAATATTACTTTTTGAACCAAGATAGTTCCCTTGACAGAAGGAGAAAGGGAACATTTGGTGATTGTATAATAGGGTCCTGAATCCAGAGTTCACTAACTATGGATTCTAAAGTCGGGACTTTGGAAGAGATTTTAGAGGCATTTAAAGAAGGATGCCATTTAACTAGCTGGAAGAAAGACTCTCAGGAAAGGCTGGAAAGAAGATCCCAATGACTGCATATGGTTAATTTCTATCTGTATGTGTGGAGGGAGAAAAACTCATGTGTCCAAACAGATCATAAGGCAACTGAAGTTTGTTTAAAATATTATTTTGCCTTCACCTTCAAATGGAATCCGATTTCTAATGCTGAAACAGAAAATCTGTAGTTGCCACATGAAATGCTAAATGGTAAGGAATTAATAAACACATGCAGATTCTGTTGGCAGCATAGAAAAGAATTCTCTACATTTTTAGTGTAAGAATGATAAATATAAAATTCACATAACAAAGCTTCAAAATTGTCAGAATTTTTAAACAATAATGAGACATTGAGAACTTACTTAGATGATCTAGAAGACTAAGGATAAAGACAATTCCCCATTGGGAAGTTTATGTAGCTCATTTATTTACCTTGAAAACACGCCAGATATCTCAGAACAGGCTGTAAGTTAAGTGGCTCAAGAAATTTTGGCTTCTGATCTGCTAAACCTCACATATTGAAAAAATTAAGTTATAAAATTAAACAAATGATCTCTGAAGATCAGAAGAATCCTATGTGAGGCAGCCTTGAAGGGCAAAGAACTGTTTAAAGCTTGCTGATCTATACATAACTTCAAGAAACAAGAACAATCCACCCTGATGTAGAATAGGAAAGTAGCTTGACTAAATGGGGAACTTACTTAAACTGAATTCAAAAGCAGAGAGAGATGGAAAGTGAAAGCAGGGATGGGCAACCAAGGAGGAATATAGCATCACCCAAGCACTCTGGGGCAGAGTTCAGTCAGATCTTGGCTAAGTAGAAACTGGTGAAGGATGCAAAGGTCAGTATGAATAGCTTCTACAGGGCTTCATATCAGTGAAGGAAATACCAGAGCAAATCTAGATCTGCTAATGAAGTGTGCAGGCAACCTCACACAAACAGCAGAGAAATAGCTGAGGTATTCAGAGCCTTTACAGAAAAGGTCTTTTCTCAGGCCTCTTGGGTCTGCATGCCAAGTAATAAAATTTGTGGAGGGGATGAACACAGTGAAGCTTCACAGAGGATCACCTTAAGGACTACTCAAGTGAGCTGATCATACACATTTACAACTCCACAGGATACATCTAAGCATGTTAAGGGAGCTGCCTAATGTCAATTTGCATTTGATACCACAGGCCCTCACAGGATGCATCTAAGCCTGTTGAGGGAGTTGGCTAATGTTACTTTGCATTTGACATCAGGGCTGGTAAAGTCTTCATACAGATAGCACATTTGAGGGCAACACCAGGCTAGGGGTGTGAGACTGATAAACTGGAGCACAGGACCATCATACAGTGGGACCTCAATAGGTTCAAAGAACAGGAACGTCATGAAGTTCAACAGAAGCAAGTGTGAAGTTGTGTTTTTAGGAAAAAAACTAGTACAAACTGAAAACTGATTGTTCAGCAAATCTACAAAACAGTACCTGAGAGTCTCTGTGGACACCAGATTAAACTAGTTCAGTTGTGCGTCCTTGCAGTGATGAAAGCTAAATACATCCTGTGCTATATTAGCAACGACTTGGTAATCCATCACTAGCACTGCCCTAAGAAGATTGTGATTACTTATTACTTGTTGTGATTGCTTACTTCAAAACTTTTTAGGACATTCCTTGGTTCTTTAAAGATATATTTAGTTATTGTATCAGGTCACGTATTCACAGATAACAATCTGCATGTGGTTCAGATAACAGATTAATTAAGGAGTTTCAATATGTTCTCATCAGTGATGATCCTGCTTCAGCTTGGCACCCTGATTAAATCTTAAAGTGTTTGATGAAGCATTCATTTTTGCTTCGGAAAAGAAGGTTTATGTTCTGTCCGTCTGTAGAAAAGTCTACATAAGTGAAGGGACTTCGAGAGGCCTCCAGATATATTAGATACATGTTATGTGATGGAAGCAAGAGGCTATGGCTTGTTTCATGTCATTTCCAAAGAAATTCATATTACTAAAATGATATTTCTGTTTTCTTCCAAGGATCCCATAATCACAAAGGAGAATCAAAGGTGAATACTTTTGATAAGTGAAGAGCCCTAATTTACAATCTAAGGACAAAGGACTTTTAAAGACTCTTGGTTTCTTTGCTTTGTTTGGGTCAAAACTACATTATCGAATAAGAATGTACATTTCTTTCTGAAAAAAATAAAAACACTCCAAAAAAGTTGTGAAAGAAGATTTTTGAAAAGAAACATAAACATTTCTGTGTACAAATTCAGCACTAGCACAATATTTAGAATGATAATAATTTATATAAAAGTACTTTTATATAAAGTAAGATAGACAATAGAGATCAGTGTATTGAAAATGGGCCATTGTACCTAATGGACTAACTTCAGTCTGATTTTATTAATCAAATTCTTTCGAAACTATTGAGACACAAGGACCAGTAGCACTAAGCAAAGAGCCTAACTACTTCTATACCTTTCCCTAAAGCAGCTTTAGTTATTAGCAGAATGAAACAATTAAAACTGCCCTGCATGGGAAGCCACAGGTATTAACTTTTTTAAAAGCAAAGGGATTTTAAAGCAAGAAAATAACTGAAAGTGTTGAAGTTACTGCAACAATTCTTGTGATAAAGTTAGGCACTAGTTTAAGCTTTTTGCTGGCTTTATCCTACTGAATGGATTTAGTTAGATATTTGAAGAAACTGAAAGCAAAGCTTAAAATTTCTCCTTTACATTAAAAAAATATAAGAAATAAACTAAAATGCCCTCTCCTGAGCAGATGTTAATTGGCTGTTCTTTTCACAAAAGTCAAACATGAGCAAATACCAAATTTCCAAATCCAGCTGAAAGGCAAAAGAAACAGAAATGTTATGACAGACGTAGAAAACTGCTGTCCAGGCTGGTAGCCAGGCCACCTGAGACCAAACAAGAACAGCTGGAAGCCAGCAAAAATCATTACTGCCTCAGTAGAGCTACAGTCATGTATTGTAGAAATGGAGAATTAATGGTACTGGAGGAATCAGATGAAATACTACAGAAATCTCAGAAAGCTCTTGAAATTGGAGGCAAAGTTTAGAAACTAAGTTTTTAAAAATTGAGGCAATAATAAGGCACACTATATCCTTTTCAGAAGCATCATTATAAATACCAGGAGCACTGAAATGACCAGTACAAATTGCTTCCAACTGAGATTTCATTTCTGAGTCATGAGTATTCTAACAAGGTATGCATTGAATGTAAATTACACCTTGCTGGCAAATCGTTATCTTCTCAGAAATATACTGATCCATTAGATTTATTATGTCATGACAGAAAAATGATGTCATCTAAAATCATTTAAGTTATCGGAATGGAATTGGAAGGGTTATGTTTTTATATTGATGTTATCATACTACTGGTGCTACCAAGACTTTGATCATAGCAATGTGGGCTGAACATTTTTCAAGACCCCGCAAAGAGATTGTGCAATTAATGAAAGGAATTCCTCCATTTTACTTTTTAAATGCTGGAAGTAAAAATTCTTGGTCATAATTGCTATAGACTGAGGTCAGTTAGGCTGTAACAATAGGGTTCATTTCACTGAATGTTGGACAACCATTTTTGCATTCAAAGACTGACCCCAGACTCGCCTTTTAATGAAAGAACACAGGACAATTTATCTACTCTGTTTAGTATGTATTTTTGTTTGAGGTGAATAATGGCAGAAGCAGCTTTCTCTCAAGTCTGCTGACTTGCTGTTTGTCTGCCTCTTTCTCTCACAAATTCAATGATATAGATGTGTTAAACTGCTGCATCATGTGATGTCTGTTTTCAGGCTTACACGACCAGCTCCTATACATATTGTACATTATAGATGCTGACATTTGGCCAGATAGATGCCATTACAGATGTCAAAATCTTAGTGAGGAATTCAGCTTGCTTCATATAATTCATATAATTCAATTATCACATTACCCTAGGGCACTCAAGCCTGCGTGTACTTCTTCCAGTTTTCAAGGACCTAAGCAGATGCATCTACATTTGTCTCTTTGTATAGTCTTTTTTGATTTACCACATGAACATATTTTATTGTCTAGGAAGAAACTTATGACAGCAGAGAAATATACTGGTGTCAGTCAAAGCCTCTTAATCTAAATGAAAGCACTCTTGGTGCTGTAGTCAATGGATATGGGATTGTGGGAATAAGGTCAATCCTTTTTCACTTTTGTACTCCTGCTGAAATATCCATTGTATTTCACTGAAAGTAAAAATGACACATTGCAAAGGCATTGGATTGTCCCATGAAATACAACACTTCTTAGCATGTTAACGCAATTTTTTTTTCCTTTTCATATTGCCCCAAACTGCAAGAAAAAACATTGTTTTCAAAAAATAATAATAATCATTCTCAGCAGTTTCTAAGTAATGGAGTCTCCAAACATTTCAGGCCTTTAATTCTGTTTTGTTTCTTCCACTGAGGAGGCGGAAAATCCCCTAGATCAATTCAAACTCATTTTTCAAATCTGCTCACTTCCCAAGCAGAAACAAATTACCACCATCTCTCTGAAATTTAATTGCTTTCACTCCAGAAAAACACCCCTTCTGCACAGAGGAATGAAGCAAAAGAAGAAATGCTAGATTAATCAGTAAAGAATGAGTGGGTCTGAGTTGTTTTTTCCTTCTCCTAAATTAACTTAGTGTTACTTGTCAGTTAATATATAGTAATTTGCACATTGTGAAGAACTCAGTACTTCCCTTTTTCAAATCAGGAGCTGAAATATCTGTTCACCTACAGATTTCCAAAAGAAAATGCTTTTGCAAGAAAAAAAAAAAAAAGGATAAGAAATGAATGAGAAAAAATAAAAAAGGAAGAAGGGAGAGAGAAGGAAAGAGAGAGAGAAAAGAGGCCAGTGAGAAAGCAAGAAAAGGAGAAAACGTGCCTGCGTGAGAGAAAGCAAGCAAGAAAGAAGGAGGGAAAGGAAGAAATTTGATCTAAGTTGTAATATTTCTGAAGCACTGGATCCAGCATGAAATAATGGGCCAATCATGTGTAACATAAAGAAGCTCAATGTAATAAGATTTGGTAAGGTCAGAGTCTTTTTTTTTTTTTTTTTTTCAAATGAGATATTGTTCTTGAAAGTGACGCTGAGCTATAGTAGGCAGTGGTAGGAAAGGAAACATCTTGTTTACAAATGTCAGCCAGCAATTAGCGTCATTTAAAGAGTGGAACCACAACTGCTGTCTTTTGTTAGCTTTGAAAACCTCATCTCTTTCTTGTGGCCACGTTTTAAGAGGCAAAGTAGACAGCAAGACTCTGAAACCAGTTCATAAATAGTTGATTTCATATTTTAAAATCTTGCCTATAACTGTCACCCCCCTTGCGTGGATCACAGATGGTGAAGAACTAATTTGTTACTGTTTGATAACGGCTTTTATGTATCAAAGCTCTTATTTACTACTCTGTGGGGGGAAATGACAGACTAAAAGCAATTATGTGTTTTTCTTTCAGTTTTTCTTTAACCACTATGCTCTTTGGCTTTTTTTTTTTTTCTTTTCCACTCCGACATGTTTCTTATTTGAAATATAGCATTGTGAATCTTTTACATGTGTTGGTTCTCATTTAACCCTCTTTCTGGGTTTTCAAGAATGCATCTGGCCAGGCCGATCAACTGTAATCTTTCATGATTGTTTATAATGGCCCAGTGATAAGTAATAACACTCAGGGGTGTCTCCCAGTAACAGTGTATTACATTTCAGTATTAAAAATGCAAATTGGGACTTTGCTTTTGAAGATTGTCAGGAAAATGTTTCAAGGAGGGAGAATAGCTACCAGGATGCCTGTAAGTGAAATAACCCCCTTTCCCCCCTCCGTGTGGGGCCTCCTGCCCACAGGTTTTCTGAAGGAGCCCCCCTCCTCCTTCCCCTAAAATAAATAAATAAGTGAAGAGGCTTTCCTCTGTATGTGGCATTAAGTAATCGATGTTAAATCTTTGGCGCTGGCAAGTCATGAACTCTCACATCTGTGCATTTTTTTTCTTGCTGGTGCTATGCAAACCACGCACTTGGTGTTGCCATCAAGAATGATTTTGCTGTGGGTTGTGTTTTCTGGTGTTGCACTGCAGCAGAGCTGATGGGGCTGCACATAGTTTTATTCTGAATAAACAAAGGAGGGTCCAACTTGGTGATGACCAGAGCTGATTTGTTGGTGGGTTTCCTTAATATAAATCAGTGAGTCTGCTTGTGTGATAAAAATTTAGGACATGTGCAAACACTACTGTGATTTTGGTCTGCAGTGTAAATGTAAAGGCAAAAGAATGCTATTATAGATAGGAAACGTCAATATAGCAATGTAGTATTATAATTATGGCTATAGACGGAGGAAAACACTGCCTATTGTTGCTGAAATCAATACGAATTTTCCCACTGACTTAAATGAAAGAAGGAATAAGTCACCATGGAAAAACCCATGGAAAGATTATAAGCTTTTGTTTGTCTCATTACATCCTTTAAATTACCTCCTAGCTCTCTTTCCCTGTTTCACCCTCCTTTTCTTCTTCCATATTATGCCCACACTGGCATTAGGTGGTGCCTGTTAACATCAGTGGGACTGCTTGTGGAATTGCTCAACATAAGGACAGAATATTCTCATTGAATAATAATATACAGAGCATGCACTTCCATACTCTCTGAAACATGTCTTTTAACCAAAGCTTAGACTACCAGGAAGACAAATCAAGAAAATGCAGAAAACCAGAAGAGGAGTGAAAAGGGCAATGGAATTTAGGAAGCTAGTATGCCTGTTTAAAGATGAAACATCACAATTTAACCCCTTTTCAAACCAAAATATAGGAATAGCCCTTATTTCCAGGCTTTAATACTAGAAACCTTCAATCGAATCCATAAATCACTTCCACATGTTTTTGAATAAATCTCTGTTCTGTATTTTACAAATTGCTTTCTCAAGACATAGTTTGAGTTAGGTCAGCAATCCTTCCCTCCTCTTGTTCGACTTTCTCAGAGTGAAATTCACCTCTGGCAGTTGTCAAGAACAAACCTGTGTCACCGAACTCCTGCCTAAGCCAATTGATTTCTAGTGAGAGCTATATTTAGGCTAATCAGGTCCACTGTGTCTGGATGTGGCAATGAAATAGCTGAAGCATGCTCTATCAGGCCCCATTTGAAAATGCTGGCCCAAGTGTGCCTGTCATTTCTGCTGTATTTCAGACTCTCCATCATTTTGATAATTATACAGCTTGGAAACTTTTTTTCTTTTTATAGTCTTTGAAACTATAATGAAGTCTTCAGTGTTGCCAACCCAAACCATCCAAAAATCTTGAATCGGGCTTGAAATAATCATGAGATTGGCCTGAAAATCATGCAACTGAATGTACTTGGCTTCTTTTTATTTGCCTTCTGGTTTTGAGTGTTTAAGGTGCAATGGGGTCACATTTACAGGGTTTCCTCTGCGTCTGTGTGGGCCAGAAATGCAATCTTTTTATAAGACAACTGAAATTCCTTGGGTATTCACATGACTCCAGGAGCTGGGATTTAATGGGGGGGGGGGGAGGAGGGGGGGGGGAAGTGAAGGGGGAATCCACTGTGTTTGGGCTTGTGACAAAATTGGAAGCCTTGGCAATACAGAGCGTCTCACATTCAAAGTTTGTTTATAAGGGGAATATAGTTCGTTGGAGAGGGAGAACAGAGTTCCCTTCTGTTCTCTTCTGACTTGAGAGAAAATTCCTCCCAAAGGGTGAACTTCACTTTGCAGAGCCAGCACAAGGCCTATTCAGCATCTGAAGTGATGCATAGACCTTGCTGTGGCTCTCTTTATATGAATTTACCTCATGCAACATTAAGAGAAGATGCAGAAGTTATTGTAGCTGAGATAATTTAATGTTCTCAAGTAAAAAAGGAAATTCTTTATAAAACTGCCCATTATCATGGATTTGGAAGCAAAGTCCAATGAGGAGGGCTATAGGACTGAAAGCCCTTGTGAAAGAGGATGGAGGAGGCCCTTGAAGCTGAAAGAGAGCTGCATATGAAAGCATATAACCCATTAGGTATAACTGAATGTAGGAATCCAGTCTTAGGACACGTACGTGTTTGTAGAGTAGGAAGATGGCTGGAGATGCCGGTAGGAGCAGCACCTGGGAAAGTAAGCAAGCAAAGATGTAGGTGAGAAAAATATTCTCCCGAGTTCCCCTTTCTTACTGCTGTTATAAGTGGGACATAAAGCTTTGAATGTAGGACCAAGACATTAAAGTTTGGATTCAATTCATTGGTTATAAATATCTGCAACACAAGACATTTAAAGTGGGATTCACCTCATCCACCATCAACATGTGCACTAGTTCCTTGGTAAGCAATAGAAATTAATAGAGACTTCTGGGGTGCAATTCATCTCATCCTCAGATATTTAAACAGATTAGATAAACTGCCTCATAAAAATGACTTTTTATTTCCACTGCCTATGTAGGAAACACATGTTGAAGTTTTTTAAGAGGACTAGTTCTTAGACTATTGCAGAAGTCTAAAGTTAATCATTTTTCCCATGTTTTGCTTAAGAAAAGTCTTAGGTGACAGCTTTTTGAGCGATTCAGGATATAACTTTACATGTTCTTGGTGCAGTGTTTATGTGCACATGCATGGGGTGTTTGGATAATTTTTGCTTATGTTAATGTCTAAATTGGGAAGTAGCAAGAGTAGTAGGGAGTTTATTGCTGCTCTTGGAGAAGAATGTCATTGGACAAGACTGAACTGCATGAACAGGGAGATATAGATACGGCTTTCAGCCATCTATACTACATGATAAATGTCTATATATTGCAGTGTGCATACTCTGGAATCCTCATGTCCAAACCATGTCTGAATGTCTCAGATCAGTCTGTAATGCTTTAAAATCATTTGACTGGTTTTGCTTTTCTTCTGTGACTAGAGGCACCTTTAAGTAATGCACCATTAGTGTCTCTTATCCCAGTTGTGTATGCCTTAAAAATTGGCAGAGTGTTTTCACTCAAAAGGTATCACATTCAATTTAAGTACAGGATTTGGAGCATGCCAAGCCAAGTACTCTTGGCCAGCAATTTGGCATCCTGAACAAATAAGGTTTGAACTCCTGCTCTGAAACAGGAAAAGGATCATTTAGTCTGTTTGAATATCATTTAGAGTAGGATAGCTTTATTTTTTTGATGCAGCAGTAGTGTCAAGTGTTGATTCTGACAGATTTATTGAACTGACGGTTGTACATTAAACATACAGCTTTAGACATAGCTTAAATATATATTCAGTGTTTCTATGAAATCTAATTTATGAAAATACCCTATGATATGTGGATTATAAATGCAACATAAAATCAATTATAGCCAAAGGTTCTCAGGGCAGGCTTTTTCCATCACAGCTATGATAGAGGTTAAGAACGAGGACCAGGGAAATTGCACACAAAGAAAGAGATCCACAGAAAGACACAGGTACTTATTTGCCAAATTAGGCATAGAAGTAAAACCCCATATTCTCAGCCACACTTTCCTCCTTCCCTCTGTTTCAGCTGTTGCCCATCTTCTGAGACATGCTCTTTCAGTCAGTAAAATTTTCTGGGTGCTTCAATTTCTGCTGCAGAGAGAGTAAAACATTAACAGTGCCTGCTGCTCTGAATAACCCTGACAGGACCATGTGTATGTGGAACAGTGGGATGGAAGGTAGTCAGTCAAGTGAGAAGATATCTTCTTGGACCTGAAAGAAGTGTCCATGTGGCAATGCACAGTAATAAGCACTGCCTCTTAAGCAGGGTGATCAACTTTAAGTAGGGCACCCCATCAACTGACCAAACTGTTTCTGGTCTGCAAGGTGGCTTAGTTTACAGCTATCTTGGGTAGCTCTGTTAGGAACCGCACCAAGAGGAGGTATGCTTTTAGCACCCAATGTCCATTGGGAGATAAAATGGAGGAATTCGGGGACAAATGCAGGTGACAGCACAAGCTGAGCCAGGCTCCTCTCCTAATGCTCTGAGCCCACCTTCCAGTGCCAGCTATGGACTGACTGCCATGTAGTGGTCTTCACATGGTGCTGCACACCTACATGCCCTCCTTACATGGCTGTGTAGTGAAGTGTTACCATTACCAGTGTTGTCCAGCAAGATGGAATGGTGATATATGTATTTAGATAGATAGGAGCCAAATTTTTGCTCATACACATGCACACAAGACTGTGTCCCATCCTCTTACTCCTACTCTTAATTTAGACTTCCAAATGATTTACAGAAATCCTGGTGTGGCATGGTAACATTTTCGATACCTCATTTGCCAGACTTAAACCACTTTTCATTCGTGGTCTTGCTATGCCACTGTTGAGAAGAAAAAAAAAGTGTTTTCTGTTTCATGGCTGCTGCAGCGCAACCTTTACAAGGAGCTTTAGCTCTTATCTGCTTGTCATTGCTTTAAAAAAGTACTCAATACCACAACATTTTACATAGCAGTTGTAAAAATAGTAATAATAAGAACACTAATAACACCCCCATCTGTTTGAGTTCTGAGGCTCCTTGATTCATGTGCTTCCCTTATTGAGGCTCAGACTGCTGTGAGAGAACCTTTAACCTGTGTCTAACTATGCACCTGTTGAGGTGAATAGAAGCTGAGGCAAGTCGGTGTGGGCAGCTTCAAAAAACCTCACCCAGGAAACACTAATTTGTTTTAAAAAAGGGCTACAGCCTCTGTTGCTTTGCAATTTAGGTGAAAAATCTGATTTTTTGTATATTTTTGTTAAGCTTATGTGTCTGATACTTGATTTAATTGAAGCTATGATCATGCAATAGAAATTGACAGTACACTCATAGACAAAGTGCTCAGTTTATAGAGAATCTATAGAAATTTTCCTTAATTTGCGTTCAGCCTGAAAGAACCTAACAACAAAATATTAAGCAGAAATCACTAGACATTTACTGTCAAATATTAGCTGAAATACCACACTTAGCACAAACACAGTGTAACCCATGTTATATTAAGCATAATAAATACTAAGCCTCAAAATTTACCCTTTTGGCATTGAACTTACAATGTCCTTGTCCTTTAGCTACATGGATTCACTTGCATTATGACAAAATACATGCAAGATAGTCCCTGTGAAATAAAAATGTCATTTATGGCTTCTTACTTGTAATCATGTGCAAAAATATAATAAAATCACACACGTACAAAAGGAACAAATACATTAATGTTATTGTTGTGCTATTAGCAATTGTTAATTTGACAAATGAGTGTTTCAGGAGCTAGCTCTGGCTTTTGCTCTGATGGATCTGCTGTACCATATGCTATTATTCAGGCTAGTAATGGTGATGCAGAGCTCATTTTCTGTCTACTGATCAGTGTAACTTTCTGAGCTTGTTCTCTGCTACTGATAAAGATCTATCCTTTTTTTTTTTTCCTGGGCTTTCTAGCAATTAAAAGTGATCTCAGATATTGCCACTCTGCACTGCTGTTTGATGTTTATTTGCTCTATCACCAGCACAACAAAGGAAAGGCAGCTTTAATTTGCTGTATTTTGTGTAATGCAAACGTGAGTTACTGTATATCCCTTAACAGCCCATCATTAATTTCCCTTGCATGCCGTTTCCAGGTTTTGTATATTGCTGGCTGTTGTTATAGTATGTAAAGCATCAGCTGCTGTTTCACAGCTTGGATTTTAAGGGGTCCACAAGGAGAGATCAAAAGCTGAAATTCTAATATTGCCTCTAATGGAAGAACTATTACCCAAAAAAGCAGGATGTAGATTTCTTTCCTAGCAGAATGCTGCTATGGCATTCTCGCACTAATAGCCCTGCATCATTCAGGACTCTGGCAATACATGGTTTCCAGTTCTGAGAAACATGTATTTATTTTACACTTATCCTTTTGCCTAAGGAAAAAAAAACCAAATAGTTTAACTAATTTAGAAGTGAATTTATTTGTATAAATTCTTACAATGGACTCATCAGCTTAGTATATGGGCATTGTCAGTAAAAAAAATGTTACTGACATCGAACGTTTGTGATAAACAGAGATTAAGCTTAAAGACAGAACAGTATGACTGTGTGAGAATCCGACTTGCGCAGAGAGCTAAAATCTGGTAATTAGTAAAATTATAGATCGGGACCAGTTTCTATACTAATTCTAACGTTCTTCCTAAACTGCAAGGCATCTTTAGTAGTTGTCTTGGAGGCAATGTGACTCTCTTATTTGACTGACCGATTCAAACCCTGCTCTTTTCTGCAAATGTAAAATGTATTACATAGTTCAAGCGAACTGAGAGAAACTAGCATATCATGGAGAGTCCAACCTTTTATTCTTTAAAAGACTGCTTTGCAAAGAAAGCTACCATGGCAAAGAGAGGTGTTAGACAGAAGGAAATTTTCTTTCTAAACATGGAAGATTCCTCATCCCTCAAAATAAGGAGAGAATGTATTGTTATGGTTTGATCAAAACAAAATCCGATTTATTTTCTTTCATGGTTGAAGATACAGACTTTAGTTCTTGGAGGAATGCTTGAGATTTTTTAATTCAGTCATCGTCACTGTTCACATTCTGAACTAAAGATAAACATAGATACTGATATCATGAGAACCTCAAATAAAAGTTTATTCCATGATTAGGCATTCGGTGCCTTTTAGGAAAAGATCACATACAGCTTCATGTATTGGGTTAAGATTGCTATTCCACATACCTATTTCTGAAAAAAAATCAGTTGAGAATATTTGCAGAGCTCATCCTTTAGAAGGAAAGTTGTTTAACTCACAGAAACAGTCATGAAGAACTGGTTATCAACAAGCTGGGTTAGCATCTTCTGAAACTCATGTTTCAGAAGACAGGTAACAAGCCATTCACAAAGCAGAAGGAAAGAAATCAAACCAAGACCCTAGAAGGAAGGAAATTACTAGGGGAATATCATAGGTGCAGGAAAGTTAAAAATGTCATTCTGTACAACTACTTACTGTATAAATATTGTTCTTCTGTGTTAAATTATTGCCTCCTCTGCTATCACAGCTTGAAGCTGCTTTAAATCTTCTTACCTTGTTGAACCCAGTCTCAAAGTCTCTGTCTATTCTGAACAGTGCAATGGACTGTGATAGGCTTTTAACTTAATCACAATAAAGCCCAGAGAAATTAAGGATCTCTACATTAGAGCAAAGATAGAGCATTCTTTAGCACATTGGGCATATATAGATAGCTGGTTTTCCTTGTCTGTAACACAGAATTTCCTTAACATTTTTCTATAGATGCCGTACTTGTAAAAGGATCAGTTTTCTCTCAGAACCTTTTTCCTTTGCTAAAAAATGACTCATTTTCAAAAAATCCAAATAAAAAAAAAGAAAAAATCCAAGTTGCAAATTTCATGCAAAACTTTGGGTCTTTTTAGGTTTTAAACTTGATGGACAGGGGAATGTATCTGATGGGATAGAAATCTGGGTCACAGCATGAAATTCCTGTTTTTGTATTCATAAAAACCAAACTCCATATATCAAAGGAAGGAGGTGTGAAGTAGTAAAAAAGAAAAAGAGAAAAGCAGTCTAAAATATTCCCAGCTCAAGAACATGATGAGATCTTTAAAAACATTGTATGATTTCCTCTGATCATTATTGAAACAAAGATTTTCACTGCTGTGCTAATAACTGCTCTAAACTTATCTTCTGAAGATGAATTAGTGAAACAGTTCCAGTTTTACAGTATTTTTTTTCTATCAAAAAATGGTCTTAGGTTCTGTACTCTTGAGAAGTACTGGGGTGGGTACTTATCTATATAGCAAAGCAGGACACAGACACTGAATACATCCTTCTCTACCCATATGTGATCAAGAGCAGTAGGGATAATGGTATGTAAACAAACCTTTTTTGGTACCATACTGTTACCTTGATAATTTTAAACCTTTGAGGTCTCATCTAAATATAATGCCTAAAGAAAGAAACTATTAGGTACACACCTCTTTAAAAAAAAAATGTAACTTTTATGTCTTCCACATGGCGGACCAAATTTTGGACCAATTACAGTGCAACCTGAATCTCCAGAGTAGATTGCTTGAATTATTTTAGTTTACAGGCTAATGATGATTACCAGGTTATAGCTCAAGATCTCACACTATGGGATAAACCTTTGGTTTTTAAGTGAGTCTACAAGTTACAGACGGAGCTAAAAATGTCAGTTTGACATCCTCAATCTGAGGATGATGAGGAAATGAGAAACAGTTCTTAAAGAAAACATACTTCAAGCATGGCATTTGTAATGGTAAAAATTGTGACTCAGGCAGCAGCAGGGAGAATGTTTGTTCTAGTGCATTTCTGTTGCAGAAAGACAAGGAAATACAATGTGGTTTGAAGAAGAATTTGCCACTAATTATATGAATTACTATTCTGATGCTTTGGGATTTTTCTGTTATAAAATTACTTAATAATAACCTAAAAATAACCTAATAATTAGTGAAAAAGTAGTTTTAAGTTGCTTGCAAGAGAAGTAGAAACAAGGAAAAATTGTTGCCACTGAACCTTATTGTTTCTCAGCTCTTTTTGAAAAGGTTGCTAATCTCACTAATGCTTGTTGACAAGGAGTTCCACTGGCCACTACTGTATCTGCTTCCAAGAGATGAATAACATCAGAGAAAGTACATGACTACCTCAGTCTCTTAATAATATTTCTCGTGCTGTTTGCTTGCTACTAAATATGTTCCATTCATTTGCTATAGCAGGACATAAGGGTATCAGCCATCACAGTACAAATTGAATGGGATTCCACGGACCAAGAGAAGTATAGATTCTGTATGTTTGGTCCCAGTAAAGATTCACAGTGCTCAGCTCATTTAGCACCTTGAAACTCTATTTACTGTCCTCTTTCAAATCTACTTTCCCCAAAACCTGAAAATTACTGTGGTTAATGTCAGAAAGGAAGTATTTTTGCTGTGTAGTGGCCATAGCTATTTATATTTGAAGAAGAGAGATGGGTCAGCTTCTTCCACATTCTTCCAAAGATACGCATCTCCTCAAAAGGGGATTAATACCATGCCTTAATATCATTAAAGAGACACAGTATTCCCAGATATTTATGAAAGAATTGTATCTTCATAAACTTCTTGGGCACACTTCTCCCTTTGGATGGAGGCTGTGCCCTAATGGCATAACTGTGCCCTTGTTGTTTTCATGTCATAAACTCCCTCAATAATGAAATATCAGTGGAATTCTAGCTGAATGTGCTAACCCCTGAGAGACACAACTCCTCTACCATAATACAGTCAGACAGAGAAAAAAAAGATCAATTTATGAAAGCCATGTTTACCCAGTGGCAGAATACTTAGATGTTGATGTCAGTTCACAAAAGTGGTGTATGGTGATCTGCAAATTAATTATACACTTGCAGATAGAATGTCAGCATTTCCTGGGATTTTCATGAATGCAGATTTAGGGTTCAAAACATCACTTACACTCATGCTAAACTTGAAGCACTTCCTCTAGTCCCAAGTAGAAAGTCAGGACCTAAATAATATTGTGTATTTCATTTGGAACTAATAAAATGTAAGTACAAAAAGGGAACATTTGAGTCAGTTTATTATACAGTATTTGACCCTATCTGCCCTACTAAAACTTCACATTGTTTCTCCAGTGGTGCCGTATGGGAACACAAGATTGCAATTGTGCCCCAAGAGCACAACAGCAGTCCTCATAATAGTTTCTTCAGTCTTTTTTTTTACATTGCTTTCCAAAATGATGCTGCCATATGTGCTGTTATATTTAAGCAGCAGATGCTGTGAACTCACAAAGTTGAAGAATGCTGAAGTATGATACCATTTGAAAACAGGTTTTCTAGGGAAAGCTGACTTCTTGCAAGGCTATGAATTTATTTCAGGCATTTCATTACTAATTACAAAAGGCCATATAGAATGCATTTATACCACTTATTGGTTCTGTCTTGGGGCACCTAATATATGGGCTATCTAGCTTTTACACTATATTGCTCTTCCCACAGCTACAAAGCTGCAATAATCTCTATTTGCAGCAGTGCTAATGCTTTCATTTTGAAAAGGAGCTGGGAATGGGTCTTCATTTCCACTTCTTTACTTAACCAGAGTTCGAGCTAAGATCATGTTACAGGTTAGGTTTAGCTAACAAGAGCTAAGGATGTTATTACACTGTAAACAGACTCCTAGTATTGGGTAAAGATGGGTATTATGAATATAACATTAGGAAAGTCAAAATACTTTCATTTTCATTGATAACTGGCTTTCTAATCATTTTCATGTTTGAAAATATAGCAAGCAAATTCACAGCCTACTCTAAAAGTACAATGAGATTGGCTGACCTGATGGATTTACAGTAAGTCAAATCAGTGCCTGTAGCATACACAGGCTAGGAGTTGGGAGAGGATACAGTAGAGATATGGAGGAAAAGGTGCTCAGAGGAACATTTCTAATGCAGAAATGTTGGGTTTTGGCTGTTTTAGGAAAATAGCAGGATCTGGGGACTAAAGTAAATAGAAGCATTCTTTTAGTACTGATGACTTGAGTCATTTTAGTTTTATGTGTAACTTCACTGGGCTTATGAGACCAAAATGCCACACTCTGTAAGGCAGCTGTTTTCCACATACAGCCAGTTCTGAATAAGTGCACATAGTGCAAGTTGCCACCATCTCTTGTCTTAGTCTACAGCAATTCTTGCATCTAGAGAACAAAAACTGGTTTGGAAGGGAATGAATTACTCATTAACAAGAAATGTCTGGGGGTCAGAGGGTCCTACACCACTTTTCCGTCCTTTCACACATAGGTAATATACATAGTGGTTTGGGTCTTCTTTCACCTGTGGCACTGATTTATACTCCCATCAAACGTAACAGTGGAAGTACAGGTTTAACTCTCATAATCAACTTACAAAAGTTTATTTTCTTCATATATGTATTTGGTATAAATGACAAAGTTTTGGCAGAGAGGAGGGCTGCAGGGGTGGTCTCTGGGTGAAGAAACCAGGGTCTGCCTTATGTCATATACAACCAGTATTTCCAAAACAGACCTAATGCAGGACACAGCTGAGCCCATCAGCTGAGTTGGTGGTGCCTTTGTGAAAAGAAAATACTAGAGGCAGAGGAGGAGGAACAAAATAAGGAGAAATGATAGAGGGAAAACCAAAGTCAGAGGAGGGGGCTCTCCATGGCAGAGCAAGTACATAGCTGAAGGGACAGTGGCCTGAGGAAAGACCACAGTGGAGAATAGGAAAAGAGTGATAACCAAAAGAAAGAAACCACTGTGCACTGACCTCCACCTCTGGTGCTGCTTGTTGGCTTACCAAGGGGACTGAATGTAGCGTGTCAATAATGAGAGAGGAGTCTGAAGTGAATGAATGAAGTGGAAACAAGGAAGACGGGAGGAGTCTAATGTGAGATTGAGTCTGGAAAAATGGAAGGAAAGATTTATTTTTTTTTCCCTAAGTGTTTTAATACTTGTCATATGTTTATTTGCACTCTTATCAGTAATTAAATAATTATGCAAAATGGCAATAAATTAAATAACTTGAGATTATTTTGCCCAGGAGAGTACTTGGCAAATGCTTTGCCCTGCCTTTACCTTGACCTATGAAATCTCTCACTCTCATTCTTCTATTTTCTCCCCAGGTCAGCTGGGGTTGGAGAAAGAAAGAAATGAGTGAGCACCTGGGTGGGTGCTTGGGTGCTAGCTGGAGCAAACTGACCACAGGAATGAATTTTATTATAATCTTTACCTCTCCTTCCTTCCCTCCCTTCTCTTTTATTTTTTCTTTTTTAGCTCTCAAATATATACATTAAGTATACACTAAGGCAAGTTGTTCTTGAAATTAATTCTTGCTTCTATCAGTTCCACAGTAAAAGAAATATGAAACTAGCCCTAGCTAGATGCTTCCAACAGTAAGATTTTGGCATCCAGATCACATAATGCAATGGGATAGTCTAACCAGACTGCCAGCACTGGAATGAAAAATGTAACTCTTCATTCCAAAGAGACGTTAGATCAGCATACTCTGTATGGTTGCCACATGGAAGTCATATAAATGGGTTGTTTGTTCTGCCTTTTCATCTATTACTTCCTTTCTGATTGTGTTTCCCTCTTCCTCATTCATGTGCCATTTTGGGGGTGACATGTTCATTGTTATTAAATGTCCATTGACTCATCCTTCTTTTGTTGCTGGTCTTTTCAGCTCTTCTATAGCATTGCAGATCCAGCACCACTGGAAGAAGTACTGATTCCAGTAACTTGATTGTGTTTAATGAAACTTCTTCACTGACATGTCTACTAACAGGAATTGGATCCTAAATCCCCCTCATGGGTGCTGTGTGCTGCCCCTTCCTGCTTGAAGAAGGATGAAATACAAATGGTGATGAACCCCTTCTCCTCTTGGAAGGGATCATGCAGCATGGCTGGGGTGCACTGGTAGGATGTTGTGTTAAAGATACAATTTCCAGCTAAGGTGCTTAAGGTTCACAATATCATAAAGGAGAGCGACTGTTGCAATTGGGAAAGGATCCCAGACTGCTCTCTGGGGCTGCAGACTCCTTTGTGTGAAAAAAATACTCGTTAACTCTATTCAGGTTAACAAGTTTTGTGTCTCAGCTGTAACCTTGTGGTACATCTGATAAGCACAGAAAGAAAATGGTCTGACAGAAGAAATTCTTAAGTCCCATTCTTTTGAGAGCTATGACAGACCTGCAGTGGAACTATAAGAAAGATGCAGATGAAAACCAAGAGAAAGGAGGACAAAGTGTTAAATATGCTGACTGGGCTGCTGGATTGAGCTGTCTGCAGAAGGATGGAGCTATAAAATCAAGGTTTAGATTTTTATAAATTGAAGGGAGGATGGCTTCCATTTGCAGTTCAGCTTTTGGTCCCTCTAGTAAAAATAATCAGGCTTACAATGAAGTTAGTGAAGTTTACTTAACACTGTCATTAAAGTTTCCAAAGAATCACTCACCCAAACTCCCATCACTTATATAAAAGATAGATTATATGAGGAAGTTATACGAATCTAGGGTTTTTCAGTATTCATGGTTTCTGAACTGAGATTCTGAAGCAGCTGAAACATTTGCATGGTTTTGCTTTTTCTTCCAAACCTAGCAAGGGTGCTGTTCTAGTAAATGACAAAATCCAGACAGAGTGGGAGCAGCAGGATCCCAAATTAAGCAACTACATGTTGATAAATGCTTCCAGTAGCAGATTTAACTACAGATGGAATCGTTTGACCATTCGACATGCCACAGTCCACTTGTTAGGGGCTTCTGACCACCTCTCTGCAACATTAACTTCATAAAAACTTCCATCAAAGAGCCCCCACCAGAGTCATAGTGCCTTTTTTAGAGCATTTTCAAACAGCAGAAATAAACATTAAAAGATTCTGCTCTTCCTTCCTTGACATATTTCTGACAGTAAATTAGAATCAGATGGAAGGTATCATTATTTCCACAAATGTTATCATGTAAATTAATTCCTGTGCGATAATATTTTCAAAAAATAAAACTTCTCAAATATATGTATGCATTTGGCCAGTAAATTCAAAGACGTAAAGAAGTTCTGTTTAAAGCTGATATTGTATTCCTGTCCTTGGGCAAAGGATGTTCTTTACTAACCAGTGCTTTTAACAATCAGTTTTCAGTATCCTGGACACCTGATATTTTTGTTTTTAATTTACATTTTCTCCTTTCCAGGTTGTTTGTTTGTTTTGATTTTTTTTTTAAAGTACTGCACTTCAAAATGACAAAATAATTGCATCCCTCGCATTAGGAAAATAAATCTGCAAGAAATTAAGACTACTTTGATTACAGGAATCTCTTAGAACTGGAGATGATGTAATTTTAAAACAACAGTTTTTGAAAAGCAGAATTTCAGACATAAATAGGTGGTTCCCTGACTCCACATTGGTGAACACCAAGCAAAAGATTGTCAGTGCTCTCCAGAGAATCTGTTCATTAAAAAGATGATTTACCAGCATATTGATTTTGTGGGGTGGAAATTTAACAGATATGTGAGATTGAATAGATGTGGCTGAATGTAAGTAGAGATATAAGATAAGATGTATACATTTATGGAGGTTGATATTCATTTATTAGCATTCACTAACTGATTCCACAATATAATTTAGCAATGTTTATGACAAAATCAGTTTTCTTACCTACATACATGATATATTGCTAAATAAGACAGCATTATACCTTTATCCTTTAATGTCTGTGTTCTCCACAGAGACATTAGAAACATCCACTGATGGAGTTAGAACATCCACTGCTCCTCTTCTCTGTGCTTTTTCACAATTTGACTCCAAATGCCCTGAGAAAGTGTGGGATGATGACACGGACAATGGCTATATTTCCGTTTGAATTATTCAGCCTTGCTTTACTGGGAACAATAATGACTTTTTAGAGTGGTGAAAATCAAAAATATTTCAGCTCTTCTCTTTATACTGCTTTGGAAATTTACTCAGGATCTAACAACACTGAAGTTGCATCTAAATTCTAGTTGGGAGATTACTTTGTAATTATAGTGATCTGGAGCTACAACTAAGTGTATAGCTATGTATATAGCTATTATTATTATTTGTATTTATATACTGTAATATTCACAACACACTATCCCACATTCACCCATGCATTGTACACACATACAAAGACTCAATGCTTACTCAGAAATACTCATGATCTAAATACACAAGCAGGCACTCAGAAGTCCTCAGAATTTTAAATTAATTTGTAAATACTTTTATTCACATATTTATATGTTTTTTAACTTTAAATATCTTTCTGATTGTTCCAGCTGTAACATAGAACTGTATTATTTATTAGGATTACAAGTCCACTCACATATCACGTCCTTTCTATTCATATTACATACATCACCCAGGTGTTTACAGTCTTGTTTTCTAAACTCTGTGGAGGCAGAAACTCACTATTTATTTTCCTGTAGTGAAGATACCTCTTGGTCCCTAGCCTGCTCATAGCTGGCCTTTTAGAGTGGACCTTTTTCAGACTTCTATCCTTTCCTTAAGATATGAGTCATATCTTTATTGTCACTCTCAGTGGCTGTTGAGCAGAGGTGTTGGTATAGTGCCCCTGCTGAAGAGCCAGGCCAGGCCTCCAGCTAAGCTAAGACTGTACTTGGTCATAGGGCAATGCTCCCTATGAAGTACTGCCATGTCCATACCAACTATTATATGTTTTAGCAAATGCTGGCACTGATCTCAACTCGAAAGAAGTGATAGCAGAAAATGTCATCATACTGTTTCACCAGGGTCAGGAGGATGAACTTCATCAAGACAGTTATTCCTAATGAGATCATTACTGAGCTTCTTTAGTCTTAAGCTCCCAATGTACATTGTGAATAGCCATAAATTAGTTATCACATTTAAAGGCTTGCTAGGATGCCCATTTTACAAACAGCAAAAAAGAAAAGCTGAAGGTTGTGGGTGATTTAGGACCACAGTTTAATATGAAATTGAATGATGTTTCAACTCCTAAATACTTACTTGGGTTCTCTTTCTCTTCTGAAAGGCTAAAGATTATGGTGGCCAGGTTGCCTTTGGCAGAAGTAAGTATCCAGACCTCATGTTTACCAGCTTTATTCTCTGGACCCAAGAAATAACCTTCCTATCTACATTTATCCAGCACTGAAGTAAAACTTTTCTTCCTTCATAAAGAAAAGTCAGAAGCATCTAGCAAAGACATAGAAACAATCTTAAGCGATTTTCTGCTTATTATTTATTTCAATGTCCTTCTGATGGGTGACTACGCCTTTGCTAGTGGCACTCAAAGAGCCAAAAGAAACATATGTTGTGAAAAGTACCTTTAGCAAAACAGACAGATGGATAGGTAACACTTTAAAACAGGGTGCCCAATGATTAGCAATTCATTTGGTATTCATTGCGATAAAATTAATTGTGGTGAATAAACTGCATTTAGCATCACTTGGAATTTTGTGAAAAGAACGTTTGCCTTTTCGATGTCTTTGTGAAAAGGAAAAAATAAACCACTTTTCTATTTTTTCCATTTTGTGTTATTTTTCCTGTCTCAGAAAACAGTTAACAGCAGAGTTTATGCAAGAAAACCACAAGTTTTGTATCAATGCTTTAAAATTTTAAATGCCTCTGATGTAATTATCATTTATAAGTAAATTTTCACTCCGATAATGCTTTGAAGCTTTCCCACTTTTCTTACAGCGATTGAAAAACTTCTGAACTGCTCAATCCTGTCTGCTGGTTCATCACTCTCTCATTCACTTAAGTATAGCAGAAAAGTGAAAAAATATACCTATTGCTTGTAAGCTGTAAAGAGTCAGTAGATTGTGTTCTGTAGATTACAGACGGTTTACATTGGCTGGACCAGGCTTTAGCTGTCAGCACATAAAGAGAGAAATGGACAAAAGAGGCTCTGAGAGCAGATGTTGACACTGGAAGCTCAAATTCTGGGATCCTCAGCCTGTGGCTGTGGAAGCCCAGCTGGGAGAAAGAGACAGGCTGCATTCATAGAGCCTCTCTGGGATCCCTGCCCCATGCAGGTATTCAGCCATTGAGAGACAGGAAGATGAAAGGCTGCTTCACAGATGTCACCTGCTGAGGGTCCAGCAGCCTGTCCAGAAATGTCATGTTTGGCAGCTGGTGGAGGATCCCTCCCACCAGCTCTGGAGCACAGATTCTCACAGTATTCCAGGAAAGATGCTTACACGGGGGCTTCCTAATGAGATGACATTAAAGAGAATTTTTGGCTTCTGCCTCTAATAGCACATTGACATTAACCTAGCTGTCCATTCATTACACAGTTCTACTGAAGATCACTCACTCTAACAAAATGAATTTTAGGCATAAGCACCAAGCCAAATTACCCTGGAAAATTGTCTGGATAGCTATCATTTCTCATTCTGTTAAACTGACTCTGCATTCTTTAGTTTCTGTGCAAGTTTCTGAAACTGCTCTAAATTCCACTGGTACATGCTCAGTTGAGGCACTTGGCCCCAAAAGCAGGAGAAACTGCACAATTCCAGAGAATATATAGCACTCAAACATGGCACACTGAAACTCTTCTGCTTGGGTAATAATATATGACCTCATCAGTACACACATTTAGAACATTGGCAGAAAAGATCAGAGAGTATTGGTAAGAAGATAAAAGAGAAAGGCAATAAGAATTTGGCAGAAGGATACCAAGATCTAAGCAAAAAGGTGCTAAGCTGAAGCAGAAAAAGGCTATTGCTTAAATTGGTTGGTAGGGGTTAGTGTTTCTCACCTATGGCCCTTAGGTCAAAGCAAATGGCATATGCTTTGTCCTTTGCCTTTTGGGCCACTTCTAATCTGCATAGAAAGATCAAGGGGTCCTTTTCCATACTGCATACAGGCTCAGGGAAGTGCCAGGATCTCATTTTTCTCTCATGAATCAATTGCATTCTCAGAAATATCTAGAAATCTTACTTAAATGCATGAAATTGGCATTTGCTATTGACCAGTAAAAAAAAAAAAATTGCTCAGAATGGTCAAAATTCTCATTCATTTTTTTTGAAGCTTTACAATCTTCGCTTTTTTTTTTTCTTCTTTCTGCATTCAATGTAATAAGAATAGGTGTGCTTTTAACAGGTGAGATTTTTGCTACAGCATCTAGTAGTGTATTGCCTCTAAATAGCATTCAGAGGTATCAAAATGTCACTGAGACCCAGGAGAAGACTTTCATCATCATCTAAATTCTTATTGCAATTATAGCTGTTACTGTTTTGGTTCTTCCCAGGGAGGCTGCCTGCATACTAGGCTAGAATAGGCAATGCCCCTCAGGATCAACAGCATGAAAGGTGTGCCTGAGGATACCAAGTAGATGAACTGACAAGAAATTTGTTCATTAGTTACATCAGATGGTCACAACTAAAATCACTTTTAGTGCTAATACCCTTTTTGGCTGTAGGGACTGAAACTTTGGAACATTAGGGGTGACTTGACACCTTGGTCATTGTTCTGCAAAAGGGAAGGAGAGAAAGCAATGAGTGAAAAAGCAGAGGGATTAACAGCAGGAAGTAAACACATACTGAACAACATGACCCTAAATAAATTCACAGCATTCACCAATTAGAGAAACATACAGTCTAAAGGTCTTGATCTTGGAATGGCCCACTAATGTCAACAGAGCCCTGGTGATTAATGTACTGATAGCTCTTAAACTGACTTATAATTCTTTCCTTCTTTTAAGAAGGACTGGGGGGATGTTCCAATCTGTGCCAGTCCAAGCTGAGAAATCTTTAAAAAATCTAATTTTGAAAAGGTGAAAAGTTTAGCATTTTTTGAGAACTGGATTTTTTATGTCAAAATCCAACTAAGGAAAACCTGTAGTTCCAATGATGCTCATAACACCAGGGCATCTGAAGAAGAATAAAACCATAAAATAAAAGGATGTCATAGACAAAAACAGAAAAAAAACAACTTAGGTCCTGGAACTTTCTAGTGTTTTTAGTGCATTTCATACCTACTTCATGAGTGAATCTTAGCAAATGTTGGAATTTTCTCTTTAGGAAAACATTAATGAGCTGATCTATGGATTATTAAATAAACATATCAACGAATTTTTATGTTTAATGTTTATAAAACTTATGTTTTAAATACAGTATTATATTCTCTACCACCAGGCTAGACTTCAATCTCATTGAGAGGGATTTTTTAATTAAAGAACATAAAATTTAAACGGTTCAGAAAATGTCAACATGGGTTCCTATTTTCAGCCCAACACAGACGATAGAACGAGAGGGCATAAATGAAAATTAAAGAAAAACAAATTCAGAACAGATGTCAGGAAGCATTTTTTTCAAGCAGCGAATCATAAATGTGTGGAATGGCTTACCCGGCAAGATAGTTAAGGCAAAACCAGGGAGGTCATTAAAGAAACAATTAGAAGACATCATGGTGTAGATGGAAAAGGGAATGAGACATGATGAGCTAAATGGCCTCTACTCAGTTCAAGACTGTCTCATGTTCTCAAGAAATCTGGACACTCGTAGATGTTTTTAGGGCTCTAGGGTAAGTGCTCCATAAAAATCCAGACAGCTCTCCCTCTCCTCCTCCCTCTCCCCTTTGCTTTCTAGAGGTACACTACAGAACGTTCAGGAATACCATCAGTGGTTTTAATGATGGGAGCATTTGCATTCAATATGCATCATAGGTGCCAGTTTCCTGTCAGAAATGATCTTATTATCATAAACCAAGTTTGCCAGCGTACAGCACCAGGCAATCTCCATTAGCACAGATAACTTCTATTAGGAACATTTTAACATTTTTTTTGTGACTACTAACATTATAAATGAACATTCAATACCATATGTACATATTGTCAAAGATGGTATAGTAGAACTACTAAAACACATTTTCTGGCAGAAACAGACACCGATCTTGCTGTTATGTCAGAACAGGGCAACCAGAGGATCTGACTTAGGTGACAATAGATAATGAAGAAGAATTTGGTTTATTATCAATCACCTACAACTATGAATGAAAAAGGAGGACAAATAAATAACCTCTGTTTGCTAAAGATTATTTTGAAGCAAAATAGAAGAGCTGAAGTGATAATTATACCTAGAAAGCAACAGATGTTAAAACAACAAGATGCTTTATAAACAAGTACAGGCTAGAAATGAACTAAAATGGGATTGTTGCACTATGCCATCTGACCACAATTATTTTCAGCTTATGCTATTCCAACAACCTGTAAAATTCTGAATATGTGGCAACTAAAAGTCATACTTTTACTTTACAAGTCTAGCAAGAGTTCATTAAAGAGATAGTGTTTTAGGAGGGTAGGATGATTTAAAATGTTCAAGGATCCAGCTCATGCTTGGTGAAAAAATTACTTTCATGTTAATCTGTGTATTATAAATGGAAACCTGCATCTTGTAATGTTCTTGACATAGACAAACTGATATGAAATGATACTAGATAAACCCAGATAACAAGTACGATTTGGTCTTTTAGGCCTGTTGAGATCATGATTATGTGCTGTAAAATTTGAACATTTAACAGTAATATATAGTTGGCTTCAGATCTATTACCCTCAATGCACTGTCTATGTGAGGCAGGTGTCAGCTCCCCTGGGGGATGGGGTATGTGTGATCTGAACAATAAGGGCAGTGCAGCCTAAACAGCAATCTAGTGAAGTGTAAAAAATACATTCAGTTCATCCTAAAGCATATAGATAGGCTTCACACAAAGAGCTGTGGTCAGTGGCTCAATGTCCAGCTGGAAAACAGTAATGACTGGCGTCCATCAGGGATTGGTGTTGGGATCGGTCTTGTTCAACATCTCTTATTGGCAACATGGACAGTGGGATTGAGTGCATCCTCAGCAAGTCCGTCAATGACACCAAGCTGTGTGGTTTGGTTGACATGCTGGAGGGAAAGAATGTCATCCAGAGGGACTTTGATATGCTTGAGAGGTGGGCTGATGCCAACCTTATGAAGTTTAACCATGACAAGTGCAAGGTCCTACACCTGGGTCGGAGCAATCCCAGGCATGGCTACAGGTTGGGCAGAGAAGAGATTCAGAGCAGCCATGTAGAGAAGGACTTGGGGGTGTTTTTTGATGAGAAAATTAACATGAGCCAGCTTCAGTGTGAGCTCGCAGCCCAGAAAGCCAACCGTATCCTGGGCTGCATCCAAAGGAGCGTGACCAGCAGGTCGAAGGAGGTGATCCTGCTCCTCTGCTCTGCTCTTGTGAGACCTCACCTGGAGTATTGTGTGCAGTTCTGGTGTCCTCAACATGAAAAGGACATGGAACTGCTGGAACAAGTCCAGAGGAGGGCCACGAGGATGATGAGGGGGCTGGAGCACCTTCCATATGAAGATAGGCTGAGAAACTTGGGGCTGTTCAGCCTGGAGAAGAGAAGGCTGCGTGGAGACCTCATAGCAGCCTTCCAGTATCTGAAGGGGGCTATAGGGATGCTGGGGATGGACTATTCAATAGGGACTGAAGTGATAGGACAAGGGGTAACGGGTTAAAACTCAAACAGAGGAAGTTTAGATTGGATATAAGGAAGAAGTTCTTTCCTGTTCGGATGGTGAGGCACTGGAATGGGTTGTCCAAGGAAGCTGTGAATGCTCCATCCCTGGTGGTGTTCAAGGCCAGGTTGGACAAAGCCTTGGGTGAGACGGTTTAGTGTGAGGTGTTCCTGCCCATGGCAGGGGGGTTGGAACTAGATGATCTTAAGGTCCTTTACAACCCTAACTATTCTGTGATTCTATGAAGTGGTTAAATATGAAATACAATGATCCTTCCCCACACCCAAAGGCTCATTGGATGAAATGTTGCCATTTATGTTGAAGATACTGATGTAGCCATCATAAGCTTCCTTTGTCATTTCGGGAGAGAAACTGTCCCCTCCAAAGGACAATTTCTCTATACTAGAGGGACACAAAAGGAGCTTAGGGTGACTAAGGTGGTGTTGAAATCTAATTAATTGTGGTCATAAAGTTGAGTTCTCACCTTGCTACAAGTGGCCTTCTGATCAATTTACACATGCAAGATCCTTAGCTTCTTAAGTGTTCTTTACTATTGCTTCTTGGAAGAAGGTAGAAGAATAAAGAACAAAAGTCTCAGTGGAATGATTATTTTACCCTCCCACTGAAGAATGAGAAGAGCTAAGAGAAGCCAACGAGCAGGTCATACCTCTGTCTGCAAGGAGTCCAAGCGGTATTTCAATAAAATTTATTTCTGCAAAGAACATCAATAAAACCCTAAAAAAGTATTTTTGCTCTAGAATTCACCTGTGGCTGTTCTTCTTAAATTGCACTGTGTTTGAACATAACTGAAATTATAACCTGAAAGGTACTTTTCTTAGTTTCTTCGATCTTCCACTATTTACAGAAGGGAGATTAATATGAAATTACAAAACTGAGATATTATTTGGAAGCCAAATAGCACGTAAGGATAGGATGCCTCTCAGGTGATTTGTGCTACTTGAAAAACCTGATTATTTGATAAGACAAGGGGAAATGCATTTAAGTTTCAACAGGGGAAGTTCAGGGTAAATATAAGAAAGAAGCTCTTTACTGTGAGGGTGATGAGGCACTGGAACAGGCTGTCCAAAGAAATGGTAAATGCTCTATCCCTGGCAGTGTTCAAGCCCAGAGCAGAGCCTTTGCTGGTAAGGTCTAGGGTGAGGTAGCCCTGCCCTATGGCAGGGGAGTCGGAACTAGATGATCTTAAGGTCCTTTCCAACCCTAATCATTCTATGATTCTATGATTTGTAAGGTGATGTGGACTACATCAATGCTCAGCAGAGAGAGACAGAAACATAGAATGGTTTGGGCTGGAAGAGACCTTAAAGATTATCTAGTTCCAACCCCCTGCCACGGGCAGGGACACCTTCCACTAGACCAGATTGCTCAAAGCCCCATCCAACTGGGCCTTGAACGCTTCCAGGGATGGGGCATCCACAACTTCTCATCCACAACTATGGCTGTCTGTAGCTGGAGGCCTCCACATTCAGAGTGCTCTCAGGCAGTGCCATGAGAAACACATAGAACAAAAAATGATTTTCAGACTTTTAGAAGAAAAGCAGACACATGCACATATACAAGCAGACATGTCTCAGTTGAGCTCAGGCACCATTATATATGTTGCCAAATTTCACACCATTACATATGATTTGCAGTAAAACTGACATACCTCAGTTCATAGAGGAATTGGCGATACAGGCTTACAATTGTGTTTGGGTGCGTAAGGAAATGATCACTAAGGTTCATCACACGAAGTGCCAGACCTGCTGTGACTTAGTGATTCTAAACACTGTGGAAGTTTAATAAAACAGGGAGTAAATTGGCTTATGCCATTGGAGCTGTGCTTTTGGCTACAAGGCTTCTCATTCGTTTTGGAAGCTGGAGACTCTGGTTTTGGTCCCAGTGTTAATTAATTGTATCATGCATTTGCACTGCAGTCCGCTAAGGAAGGACCTCCAAGTGACTCTGAGCTGCTCAGACAATTCTGGACTGTTGTTTTTTGTTTGTGCTTTTTTCTTTCTTTCCTTTTTTTCTTTTTTTTTTTTTTTTTTTCAGTAATTTGATTTGATTTTTAACAGTTTAAAAAAATCTAAGTCTTAATGTCATTATACTGCTACTCTGCTCTGCCAGCACACTCTGTTCAGAGGCCACAGGCTGCTCATCCTTGCTTTATCTTAATGGGAAATTGTTCTGTTCAAAGCAATGCAAAAGCAAAGTATTATGTGCAAATTATCTTAAATGTTTCTCTGTGGAAGGACGATGTCAATTCTCCCTCCAAAAGATAAATTGAGAAAAATAGTTTCTGAATGGAAAAACAGAAAAAGCACATCTCTTCAAACAACTACCAGGTAGCTATTCAGAACTGTGGAACTATCAGCACCTTCTTACATCCTGCTTTAAGGCTAGATTGACTTCTTGGAGCAGTTTTAACTCATTCTACTCCTCACACTGCACTCAGGAATATTGAGACATCACAATCTGTATGGCGTGAGGGGTGCTCCATAAGATGCACAGGGGCTCTCCTCCAAGCAGCAAGAAGTAGGATCAGGGCTGTGCTGAAAAGCAGCACATGCTCTGCACCACAGCATCTAGCTGTATTTGCCAGTCACCAGTAGTGGTGGAGCCAAGGCCACTGCACCCACTCCCAACTTTGAAAGGGGATTTAGCAGGTCTATAGCTGTTTTTATTAAGGTATGGCTGGAGCCATGGCAAGGGGTAGATATTAGAGTAGTATATAGCCTTTATTAGTACTTAGACTACCCTAATGCCTTTAGGTGGGTATATGCTGCATAACATATTAGGATTCAAATATTCCTCCTCCTCTGTTACAACTTAATTTAGAGAATCCTGTTGAATAGAAGGGCTCTGGAGAGAAAACTGTTGGTGATATCTATTAAAAAAATAAAAAATGTATGAACTGGAGAAAGCCAAAGCAGTGGCAAGTTCTGCTGTGGGGCCTTGACTGCATTCCATGGAATGACCACGAGCTGACAGAGACCTCCTTCAAGAGCCTGGTTGCCTCAGGCTGCCAGCACAGTCATGGCGTCTTTTGGAAGACCAAACTGTCTAGTTTGGCTTCTACTCTAAATGTGACTCCATCTGGGGAGAGCTTGCCTGTCTCCACAGACTGCACAGGGAACTTCATAGTCTTCCACTGACAAACACAGTTTTACACTTGTGCTTAAGCCCAGTGGAAGCAAGTCCAGATGAAAGCTGAGCATCCACTAAGTTTCTGTGACATTCACAGTGAGAAAAGGAGACAGTATCTGAAGACATTGGAGCTGCAGGTAGAGAATAAGATATCTTAAAATAGAATGTTTTTTAAAAAATTGTTGTTATTGTTTTGATGCTAGTTTCCTATTTCCTCATAAACTAGGGGATTCAGTGAACCAGCTGAAGAATATTTTTTCCATTTCTTGCTTCTTTCTTAAGTTTCAACTTCTACTAGCAGTCAGCAGCAAGTAGGTAACTGGCACTTTTGTTCTGACATATCTTTCCTCTAGAATAAATCCCCATATGTTAAGATTTGTTTTGATTTTAGATGCTTTAAAGATATTTTTCTATCAATACTGTTCACAATTTAATTACAATAATTAACATAGTTTTCCAATATTTTTTTGTGCCTTTGATTATATGCCTAAAAATGTTGCAGCTGTGTTTACCTATATCCTTTCTGTCTAAAGCTTCATCTGAAATGAGAATATCATTTTATATATAGCTTTCTACTGGCTTTGTGAACTCTTTTTCATAATACCCCAGTTTAGCTTCATATACATTTATACAAAGAATGTACTCAGCTTTCTCAATTTGAGTGGTTCTGGAACAGGAATCAGGATAGGCAGAAATTCCCAATGTAAATTGTGTGACTTTTCAAGAAACAGAAAAATGTTTTTTCTGTTTGAAAAAAACACAAAAATATTATCCAACAAATGCTGCACAAAAAGCAGTGGTGGAAAGATACTCTTTTACCTGTCATTATTCAACAGAGGAGGTAATAGAAAAAGCTGTTGATCAGAAACTAATTTTTTCTCCTTCTTTCTAGTAACATATGCAATGACTAAATGCTGTTCCATCATCCTTTGTCCACAGATATTAGTTTATCTTCCATATAGCTGACCTATTTCTGGGAAAGGGTCAAGGTGAAATATAATTAAGTTTTGTACAGCTGATGTGGACAAGAGATCTCTCACTCATTATCGAAGCATCAGCTACCATATGTGGTCTGTTGAGCAGCCAAACATTTGTGGTCCAGCAGCTGCTAACACGAATTTCTGATGGATTAGGCTTAGAAGTCTCTTCACTGGGAATTAGAAAGGCCCACAGAGTTTCCAGAATGCCTACTGGGATTCCCTTCCTGCATGAACAGAATCCAAGAGGGCCTTCCTGAAAGCAATTGTTTCATCTAGATTGCTCTGCTGTCAGCTGCTGGAGGCAGCTAGCAGAAAGAGAAGAGCTCCTGTTCGGGTGGGAATATTAAAATAATCACCAAAGGACTCGAGAGTTGCTAGTTATGCAAAGATAAGAATGGAAAGCAAAAATCGAGGGAGGAAGAAGAGGACAGAATCTGGGGAGGAAGGAAGAATGGACAAAAAGATAAAAAGAGATTAATAATAAAAGGTGGGTGAACAGGACCTCTAGGTCCTAAGGTGAATGTAGAGGAAGCTTCCACATCTCCTGCTACCATTTGTCATTGAAAACAGTTTGCCAGAACTAGGTGTTTTGAGCATGCAGTACCTTAAATCCCCAGCTATTACTGAAATATACACATTTCATAGTCCACTGAACAGCCAAAGAATAAACTGAGGGATGGAGGCGAAGTACTTAAATGGCTTCGTTTTCTCTGTAGCCTCTATAGCACAGTGGAAGTTCTCTACTGAAATGTCAGTGTGCTAGGTACGGCATCATCTTCCTGCATACTGTGTGTACTGAGCGTATGACTCTTCTTTCATAAATGCGCCCAATAGGCTATTTATAATGAGACTGGGCACTCTGTTACTTGTTTGTAGCCCATATGTATCGTCCAAAGTATTTTCCAGGGAAATAATGTTATTAAAGGCTGTAATATTATCAACCTCAAGTTCTCAGTAACCAAAAAACTTAAAAACTGTGAGATAATATTTTTTAAACTTAATTTCTGATATCCATGTAGTGTGATTCAACCTGTTGGCCACAGCTAGAAAGCTGCTGTTTTTATACTAGAAGTTCAGATTTCCACTTATGCAGTGTTACTTCAGGATTTCATTTTTCAAGAGAAATGACAAATATTTCAGTATTCATAGTAAATTCATGAATTGCACAACACTCTTGACTTTTGAAGACATCTCAAATTGCTGCATGTGTTTTGTGGACAGCCCCTTATTAACTGATCATTTCCTGTGACAAGTGCTGTTTTTATTTCTTGGTCACGTAAGACAGGTTTCCCTCTACACTTCATACCCTAAATACCAATTTGGCAGTTTAGTTTCTGAAGGGAAAAGGAATAAAATGCTTCCTTCAGGCATTTTAAGTGAACCTGATTTTAACATTAAACCCAAGAAAGTTACTTTAGTCATAAAATACAATCAGAATACTGAAAATATAAACTATTTCAATAATCCATATAATGGCATATCCCAGCATTAAATATAGTTTGAGTTAATTAATATCGTGCTGTAATTCTGAATGTTTAATTTGCAGGATGCTTTTTGAAATTTGGCTTTGATTGTGGAACATAAATATTTGTTTTACTACACAGAACATTAGGGAGCAGTCAAAATGGGAAGCAAAGCCTTCCATACCTCACGCCTGTGTTCAACAAATGGTGTCAGGTTAATTTGCACCAGTGCAGGTTTTTGATGAACTCTAATGCAGCCAGAGGCACTGCCTTCTTGAGGACTAAACTATTTAACATGTGGCATTTCTTCTCTCAGATCCTTACGAGCTTTTTGATTTTTATGAAGTAATTTGAACTTTTGGCTCATATAGCAAAAGACACAACATAGTGTCTAAGCTCTGCTAAGTGCAGACTAACTTAAGTGCTGTAAGCTGCTGAAGAAATGTAGCGGTAAAAATGATCAACTGTTTGGGGTTCCTCCATTTCTGAAGGTTTAAAGTGTATGGTTTGTGTTATTGTGCTGGATTTGTTTTTTTGTTTTGTTTTATTTTTAAGAGGTGCGTGTTAAGAAGCACAGTCACTATCAATGGGTAGTGACTTGAGTATCAAGAGGTACGTGCCCCATCCTCTCCTTCTCTTTCACTTTTTATGAGATATTCAATATCTGAATGATACTGAGAACTGGCTATTTTCCCAAAAAAGGAAAGTTTCCCTATGACTTACTCTTTAACTGAGCTGGAGAAAATAGTAGCAAGAGTCTGTAACCACGGTGCTCAGCGCACAACGGGCGAATTGTCCTGCAGTAGGTGTGCAGCAGGTAGGCAGAAAGGCAGTCTGCCAAACGAGCGACCCAGGCAGGCTCTGCTGGAGGGTGAGGGCGAGGGGCAGCCCCGACAGGACTGCGGGATCAGAGGGGCAGGCCGACGAAGGCCGCAGCCAGGCCTTGATGGGCGGCGGCGAGCGCCCATAGCATGCCTGGGCAGCCTGCCCCTCGCGCCAGCTCCAGGCCCGGCCCACTGCAGCGCAGAGCGGTGTACTCCCGGCGCCCGGCAGCAGCGGCGCTCGGTTCCAGAGACCCCCGCAGCGGTGGGGCTGCCCCGCGGGACGAACAGCGCTCCGGCAAAGCATCGCCTCATCTTCCCCGAGGGAGGCTTTGGGCCCACCTAGTATCCCACGTTAAACTGCTCAAGGTGTTTTCACTCCTCAGGACTTCAGTCGGTACTTTTTCTTCTTTCTTAAACCTTGGTTGTTTATGCGATGTAGCTCGGTAAAAATGGAGCCACCTAAATGTTTTGCTGTAGAGTAAGATGCTTCATTTTAAGCAGCTGAAATTGGAAAAGTCGACCTTGTGACTTCCTTTTGAGAGGAGGATGTTGTTCTGCTCTGTGGGTTTAAATGCTGTCTTCATTCACTACTCACAGTTCCTTCAGACTTGTACAAGTGTGGTTCAAAAGCTGTCTTAAGAGGGACTGTACAATATAAAATGTATGATCATATATTGCTAATATTGCATACTGATGGTCTTGAAATTTTATTCACTGAATGTGCTAGTTTTACAAGTAAAAGGTATTTTTATAACATACTGTGAACCTTCTTGGGGATCAAGGATACTGGTGACTTCAAGCTGGATTTAAGGTATTCAGAAGCATCAGTGGTGATGCTACAGCCTTGGTGGTTTCAGTTCAGTGGTGATGCTACAGCCTCTGTGGTTTCAGTAGGTTTGCCTGGGAAGGCCAGAGTGGCTCCTAAAGTTAGAAACAAGATAGAGAAGAGTAAATGAACCTTTTAGCTGGCCTGGCTTCTAGGGACCCAATGTCACCATCCTGCCTGACGCAGGAGGAAGGCATGCAGAAGTGAGTTGCTGTTACACTTGGTTATGTGCCCCCCACATACACCTGGTCAGAGGTGCCCCACAGACCTCCAGCACCTGAGTGGCCCAGCAATGTCTGGGCTTTCTGCTGCTGGGTTTGCAGGAGCACAAAGGACAAAATTAGGCCAGTTTATTATCAAGGATGGACATGGCTGAGAAGCCTCTCTTGCCTAGCTTTAAGTTTTCGGTCAATATTTGAAGTAGTCAGGCCCATTTTCTGTCACAAAGGAAAGGTGGACACAAAATTTTTGAAGATGCAGTCAACACTGTTTTAGACATTTACTTAGTAGTGAGTTGCAGTCCAGAAACTCCGTTTGTTGGTTGACTACAGAAAAAATCAAGTAGCTGACTCAGATTTTGGTGGTCTAAGTTGGTCAGCTGAATTTTGACCCCAAGGCACAGCTGGTCATTAGTCATTATGAGTCGCTGTATTTGTCGTTTTAACTGTGCGTCATGCATGTTTTATGGTCTTTTCAGTGTTCTCCTGTGTGCTTCTTGCCCTTAAAGATCTCCCACCATGAAAGTTTATGGCCCACGTTTTTCAGCTTTTCTTCTGTGTTGTTCTCTTGACTTTTTTTTTTTTTCCCCAAATACTCATGTGCTTCCAACCCTGACTACTTTTGTTAAACAACACTGTCCTTATTCTCCCCCTTCTAAAGTAAATTGAATGATCTGTATGCAGGGGTGAAAGGAGAAGGTTTTCTTTTGATTGAGCAGTCGTCTCCTCTAGTTTCTTCTCTTGTATCTAGATGCTTGGGTCAGACACACATGATTTGCTTTGTGTTTCTATAGTGCGTGGTACAATGGAGCCTGTTCCATGGCCAGGGCTCTAAGACACAATAGTTGTACAAAGAACAGGGGAATAATGAATAGTAAATGGAGTAAAAGCTAAGTAAATAGAGAACTGTTGTGAGGGAGAGGGGAGTATATGGACAGTGACATGAGAGAAGACCAGAAACAAAGAGAAGGAGAGAAAGAATCAGGAGATACAGTGAGAAACATATTGGAGACTGAGTTGAAAAGTCAGCCTGCAACAGGAGTGGAATGGAAAGGGAAAATGAAAAACAAATGGGAAAAAAGATACCTTATGAAAATAAAGTGTGAAGATGAATAACATGGTAGTTCAGAAAACCACTGAAGGATGAAAGAAGTCCCAGACACTCAGAAGAAAATAGAAAGGTGAGGGATGAGAGGCAAAAAAAAGTCAAACAGGACAACCAAGGCAGGATGTGATTTGAGATAAACTAATTGACTCCAGCCCTATAATGCAACTCTATGAGAACACAATGTCCTAAACTAAGGCTATAAAGCTTTCTTCACCCATAGACTGTCTGAATTTCGTTTATTTATTTATTGCATTTATGCAAAACTCCTTGCTACGGTATCTTTATTAACTTATTTTCCTGAGGTGACAGAATAGTCCCTTTTTTTCCACCTGGTTCCTCTGCAGCTTGCATTCAGAAATGGCTGAGTGTTAGATAAAATCCGCACAATTAATTTTGCAGCCTGAGAGTGAAAATATGATGTTCAGTCCTCCCCTGTCAGCCAGAGCCCACCCTCAGATGCATAGCTCTCACTGAGCTACACATGTACAGTTGAGGGCAGGGTTTAGTAGTGCTTTCCAACAACAGTTAACACAGAAGGTCTATACATTATCTCATCTTGCATTTTTATTATTTGCAGGGTATTGTTCAACTGAGCATGTATCATTGGTTAATTAATGCTGCCAACACTCAGCTCCACTAAATGATTGTTTAGCCTAGAGTGGAATAAAATACTACAATGACTAATACAGTATCATTATGTAACAGAAAATTAAAAATCTGATAATTTGATTGGAAGTCTCAGGTGAGTTTTTTGTATAAAAGTGTTAACCTCAAGTAGCTATAAACAGGTAAATGTTTTATTCAGCTGACTGATAAGGAATAAATGCTTATGATATAAATTATGTATAATTAATACTCCTGGGATAAAAAAATGTATGCTAATAGGTTGTCAGTTAATTAGGAAAGGAATATGAGGTAAACAAAGGTGATTAGAATATACCCTGGGACCATAAACAGAAATTGTGCCTTAAATAATCTGTAAAAAAACCTTTCACATTAAACAGCAAATAGTTCAGTTTTAATTCAGAGCAAAAGCATAATGCTTTATGGAGAAAGGCACAGTGGAGATGTTAAATGAAGAAACAGCTTGTGATAACAGATCTAGGGGCTGCAGCATAACTCACCTTCCCTGTTCTGCTCTACTTTGTTTTCTGTATTTTCTCCACGAAAATATAGATGAAGGCTAAAATAAGCTTTGCAAAAAATATGGCAAATAATGTGCTACAGGATGAATCTTACATTTAGCTCATAAAAATGAAAGCTTTTACTGGTTGGTCTTAAATCTGCAACATGGAAAATGTTTCCCAAATCAATTTATGTTTCTTACCTGCCCTCTCACTCACTGTTCCTCCCTGCTTCTTCCAGTATTTTCAAGTGATAAATGAGACCTTCCTTCTTCCTGCGATTCTGTAATTTCATTTGGATTAAACATTTGAGATATTTTCTCATGGAATAGGACTAAAGCAGAGATAGACGTGACAAAGATGAATGCACATTACAATGGCAGCCAAGTATTTCCTTTGTGTCAGAAAGGGACAGATCTGCAGTGCCCTTAAGACTGGAGTGGTGCCTTGTAAGAACAGCCATCCTGGATAAGACTGGAGATCTGGCTAGCTAGTGCCTTGTTTAGGACACTAACCAAAAGCAGCTGTTGAGGGAAGAGTTTAAGAACAAAACAAGTCCATATAATGCTTCTTTTTAGTATTCTCCTAGCCTTCAATCACTTGCAGCTCAGGGTCTTCCTGAGCTTGATGTATATATGTATGTGAATTTCCAATGAATTTATCGTCAATTAATTCAGACATTCCTTCTTTTTACATAAACTTTCCTGATTCCTGAGACCATGCAAGGAGAATGGTGAGACCGTTGTCCGTGGTGTGAAACACATCAGAAAATGCTGAGCTGAGCCAGTAAAAAGCACTGCCTTCCTGCATTGCCATACAGACTAATGAGGGTCATTGACTAAAGGAGCATATACTTATTGTGGGTTGCAGAGGGAAGAGAATTTTGGGATTGTTCAAGACTTAACAGATGTTTTAAATGAATTACAAGAATTATTATGGGTTGGTTAGGGGAAGGACCAAAAGTTGGGAAAGAGAAGGATAAAGGCGGATTGGATACCAACAAGCGTGTGAAAATTGAAGGTAAAAGGGATAAAAGGGACTGGTCTGACTGAAATCTCTGTTTGCTCTCTACAGTCTATAATATAAACTTATTAAATGCTATTTGTAAATATACTCTGCATGGGTGTACTCTTTATTTTAAGCTTGTGAGTATATGGAAGCAAGCAAACTTCAAGTTCGACTGGCTGGTGGGTAGGAGAGGTTTCACTGCCAGCCACTGGAGCAAGAGGCTATCAACCTAAGGGCCTCACAGGTCCCAGTGCCATTCAGTGTCTAAGAACGTCTACCATGGAGACCCAACCTGTGCATGTACATACTCCACCAGTGGATTTAAATCCTGATAGCTGGAGAGGAGGAGCAGGACTGAGCCTCTGTGTGATTCATGTTTTTTTGAGGGGAGTGGGTGTTATCAAAGGCACTGTTCTCTGTGCTGATCCATGTGGCCAGCTATACGTTCTGTGCCTGTGAGCCTGCTGGGAATATGTGTCCAGCCACCTTGCCACTGGCTGGACCTGGGGACACAGCACTGTGGCAGCCTCACATCCAAAGGAGAGAGGAGGGATCATGGGATGGGAGGGATTCTCATGGGTGGCAAAGCTGCTGCATTTGGTTACCTCTAGCAGTCTGCAGGTACAGCCTACAACAGAACACATTCATACGGAGAGGAGCTGCACAGGTCAGCCACATGCTGACAGCTGCTTTTTCCTGAATCGTTCTCCTCCTACCTTACTTGACAGCCTCTGGTTCATATCTCAGTAGAGGCAATGAAAGTCAGCGCCTGTCTCCTCTTTTTGTGTCCCTAATGAAAGTTCATTTGAGCAGTGCCTTGAGAAAGCTATCAGGGTGTGGAGGGATCATCACAAAACAGAGCCCTCTGGGACTTACTACCTGCTTTCCGCAGTGAGCAGCAATTATGGTAGTGGCTGTGGTATGGAGGGACATAGCTTTCCCCTTGCAAAACCCAGTCTCTTTGGAAACCAAGTTCTTTTGCCCTAAGAAATGCTTTTTAGAGCTGTCTTAAATTACTGTAGGGGGGGTCTAGTGCTGCCATGTTCTTAACAGGTCTCATTAGGTGTGCTGAATCTGGTCATTGCTGTTTTCCTAAGGTGCAGAAAGGGATATTCTTCTGTCCCTTACACAGTTTAGTCTTGAAAATGACATGAAACCATTTGCAAACATGTTCAGTCTGCAGAGTGTCATTACCAGTTTCTCAGTGAATTGAAAATATAACTTAAAAAAAAAAAAATCAATGTAGAAAACAGGGCCTAATTTCCCAAGGAACTCTATAATATGGTGTCATCCTTGGTGGAGCTGCTTGATAAGTTATGTGTTTTTCTTATATGTAGAAAATGCATTAATTTAATCTCCCCTGTATGTTGTACAGTTATGTCAGGGAGCAGCATGGGCTGGAAGCTCACTTGCGGTCCTGTAACCAGTCCTGAGGGTGACTCAGGGCTGGACATTCCCTAATCCACAAGGCACAGTCCCACATGGCTGGCAATGGGGTCCATCGACAGGCCTCAACACAGCAAATGATGACCTGGGGGCAGGGCACTGTGAGGGGCTCCAGCGAGAAGCAAAAGGAGATGGAGGCAGAGATGGGGCTGGAGACCAGCACTGCAGCAGCATCACTGGGGCAGGGACTGATGGCCCCAGGGGGCTGCAGTGGTGTCCTGAACCATGGGCAGGGTCAGGGGAGGTCCCAGAGGGGCTAGACAGCAACAATACTAGTCATACCCGTAGGGCCCTGACAGATTTTTATTGGATGATTGCTTAATTATGAATGAAGAAGTGTCGTAAATTTATTATTAGTAGTAATATTCATATTCCTGTACCAGCCGCACATACTAACAGACAATGAACTTTTCCAAGATTAGCAGAGGAAGTGACATCTGCATGATGATGGCTACAGCATGCAACAAAATATATGCATTTTCCCTGAGCTTTTCTCTACACAAGAATAAAATTAAGTTAATATTGGCTTGGGGTCAAGATACTTTTCCATGCATATTAATGCAAAGTAATTGCTGTCTTTTACATACTGTAATTACAATTCTACAGAAATCTACAGGATATGATATTGCAAAGGAGGCCTAAAACAAAAGATGATCTCACAAAACCCGCTAGCTTTGTTGGGTGGTGCAGATCTGGCCATATACTTGCATACATTTGAGCTATCTGAAAGTGGTATTTGACTTTACCCAGGTATCAAGCTACCACATAAAGTGGTCTGAAGTCAAAACTCTTTCAAATGTAGTATATGACCCCTTCAGCTGCTTTTAATGCATGGAAGATAAGAAAATACTTTCAGAGAGAAACTTTTAAAGTCACAAGACTTGTAAATCAGAATGTAAAAGAAGATCTCAGATGTGAGAGAATCTGTTCAAGTTCACGTTTCAGATCATCCCAGCTCCACAAATTAGTTGTGCATTTCCAAGATTGCTTTTGTACAGCTTGTATGCAAGTGACTAAGGCCATATCTATTTTGTTTCTCCAAAGCATACTCTGAAGATGGGAAGTAAAAAACATTTTGCCAACCTTAAATACAGAGGTTTAAAATTACCAAATGTAAAGCTCTAGCAGTGGGCTTTTAATTTGGCTCAAGATTTCAGAGTCTGGCAGGCTGATGAAGTGCAATTGCCATGGGTGAAAACAGAGCATCAATTAACAGACACATGCAAGGTTGGCACCTACCAAGAATTCACCCTGAAAGATTTAAAGACAAATAACTCAGTGATCAGACACACCTGGAAATCTTGGAACAAACTTCATAGAGTTATGAAAATTAAACCCGCTAAAAACTTCCAGTTGAGTATCTGGAACAATGCTATGTGGAAGCCAAGGAGGGAAATGATATTGTATATTACTTATTATAAATACCAGATTATTTATGGACCAGATTTTAAATAAATTCCTAGTGATGCAAAAGAGAGTCTATATTGAAGTTGAAGAGCACAATAGCCAGTCTGTTAAAAAAAAAAATAGTTCTCTGAAGACCTAATGGGTCTGAATCAAACCTATTGGTGTCTATTAAAGTTTTTTCCATTTACTTCAAAGTGCTTGGAATCAAACTAACAGTTTGAGAAGTCGCATTAAAGCCTTCACAGATGCACAGGGGTCTTAGGGCATCCCAAATGAATTCAGCCTATACTTCAAGGTATTTTCACATTGAGTAAAAGGTAAAAGTAGGGACAAATACTTACAAATATATGGTCTTTGCCTTAAGACAATTCAGCAAATAAATATGTTTAAAAACTCTAAATCAGCTCTGACTTTTTGTTAGAACTGATGAAGTGTCCTGTAAAGCCTTTAGGTCACAAGTAGAAACAGGTCAACATTAAGAAATGTGAAAATAGTGTCCTCGATGTGGATGACTGTTCCCCAGCACTAGCTCTGGTACATTTTACTTGTATCCTTTAGACAGTATATTATCAAAAAATATCTCTAAGAAAATGTACTTTCAAAGAACATATTTATATGATCAATTCTCCTTGTTATTAGAAGAAAGTTCATGTGGATGAATTCTTGAAAGGTGAGACCAAAAGTTTTAGAAAATGTCTATTTGTGAAGAAAATGTTACCAGACAATTTATCATTTCTTTGATGAAAATGCAGAACCTTCTTCATAATAGAAGACAATACAATCTGTTACAAAGACATTGATATATTTTAGAGTTTTTAAAATTGCTTCCTAATTGAGTCAGTATTGCTTGGGCCTCAGTTCAATAAAGCACTTCAGTGTGTCAACCTTGAAATCTGTCAGGAGTTATGTGCCAGTGACTTGATCTTAATCAAGCATCAGCCATTAAATAAATAGTTAAATGCTTTGCTGAAGAGTGCTGTTTTTAAAGCATGCCATGCTGAATGAAGCCTCAACAATGCATCCCTTTCTTATTAGCCTTCTCCCCTCTTGTTGCTGAAAAACTCCTCTGGTTTTCTTTTCTCTTCTTTTCAGATTGGCTACATTCACCAGGTTCCTGAGACCCCAAAAGGTTTTGGGGGACTCAGCACTGTAAAAGTCAGGGCTTCCACTGTATTCTTTGGGCTACAGTGATGTGATCTTTATTCCTTCCCTGCAGTTTCACTGGCTTCCAAGCCATCTTGCACGAGTATTCTAAATCACATTATTTTTATGCTGCATTTAATTAAGTGTATTCATGTGGTTCTTCTCCTTTTGTCTATGCTACAAGTCATAAATTTGTGTTTAGGAATAGCTACTCAGAGCTGATCCCACCAGGAGTATGCTATGTTGAAAATAACTGTAATGGTTGTTCTAGTATTAATTTTAGCCATAGTAATATCATAGTTTATGATTCTGAAGATGAAAATAATTCTATTAAATCTCTAGCAAATTCTGGATTGGCAGCCAGAATCATTTGAAGTTTCTCAGAAACCATATTATGGTTGAAATGGTTTGAATTCTCTTTGAATGAGTTGTTCTGAGCAGAGTCCCTTGGGGAAACTGAAGATGACAATTCAGTTCAGGCATTTCAGAGACACAGATAAATCTGTCCATTTCAAAGTAATTTTTGACAGGACCAGACACTTGTGGAAAGCTGGCATGTTATAGCTGAGAACACAGAAGGGCAGAGCCCAGGTAGGTGCAAACAGGTGCAGCCCTCTTGAAGTCAGGGAAAATACTCTGATCTGAACCAGCTGAGGCCATGTTATCTGTAGTTTGGCTTAGGAGATACAGTTTATTCTGGCCCAGAGGTTCAAGTCTAACTTTGAAATAACTTTTCTTTTTGGGTAGAAACCAGGTGTTATTTCCAAGAAAGATTTGGATTTTGTCTGTATTTAGTCATACTGCATTGTGGAATATTTTTCTGCTCTTTTCTTGGATAGATCTAATAATTCATGCTCTGAAATAAGAGGTGGTTTTTAATTCTTCTGTTTCTTTAGCCACATAGGTATGGTATAGTGAATATCTCTTACTCATAGATCTGTTTCAGGAGGAGGCAGAAATGAAGGGAAGAATAAACATGGAGTAGGAGTAACAAAATAAAAGAATATTTAAATGATTTCAAATGGATTGTAAAGTGTTGAATCATAAAGGATTGGCAAAAAAGCCCTCTCCTCATGAGGTCTGGCTAATATTAGGAATTATTGCCTCAAACGCTGCAGGTGTGGATCCATTTCTTTCATTGCTAGCAAATGGGGTTGCAACTGCCTTTGACAATGTAAAAGCTGCACAATCCCCATGCCCCAGGGCAGACAATGATGTTGGTGAGATGCTGATTTTAGGATAGAAAATTACAATGGTTATATAGTAAACAGCACCTGGAAGTTTACTAATGATTTTTACAATTAACAGCAGCACTATGGTCTGATTATTCATGCATGCTTTCTGTGAAAGTGGCAGATGTTGAAAAGAATAGCATTGGTTGAGGGATATTTTTATATTTTTTTTAACTAGAGGTAGAGTCTCTTTCCTGTTATCAGTACTTCTGATAATGATATGCCAAATAAAGTGAAATAAATATAAAAATAAAGAAACCTAAAAATACTTGGAATGCTCTAATCTCCCATTAACTCCAGATACTCACAAATGTATACTCACATGAAATGCATGTGAAGATGGACAAATATGTGTGTATGTGTGCATGAGTTCTTATCCAGACTTTAATCTCTGCCTGTGGTTTGATATGTAGATTTTGCATGCAGCTAAAATAAAAAAAAACCACCACCACCAAAAAGTGCATGGCCATGCAGTTCTTCAGCTTTAACAACTGGATCGTCTATGGTAATAATAGTTGGATCTCTCCCCTTAGAAGTCCACCAGGTGTGCACCTGCCAGGTTAGTTATTTCAGAGTGCTGAGATTCAAAAACACTCCACCATCTGCAGCATAAATTTAAAAGTACAGTAAGGCATACTGGTACCTCATATATTTTCTCTCTCTCTCTAGTCATCATTTATTTTCACAGCTGTTCTCAACCCACTGCCAAGCAAAGACCTCTTCAGTTTCTTTTCTATCATATTGAGGTTTATTCAGTATCTTAACAAAGAATAGGTGAGGCAGTGCATGGAAAATACAAACTCTCTTTTCCTTTAACCCTTTTTGGAATTGCCACAAGTAAACCTTTTAGAAGGCTCTGAAATGTTAGCTTTGTCCTCATCTTTTCTCAGCAATAGGCTATTAAATCTTGTTCTTACAGTTCTTCAAGTCTAATTTTGCAGATCAAAGGAATTATAGCAAGAAATTAGAAGCAGACTTCAGATACTCATGCCAGTGTGTTAGGGGTTATCTGAAACAGACACAGCACTTCTGAGGTTTGTTGATCACTAATCTTGTATATATGTGGGCAGGTAAAAACATGCACATTTTGTTCTTATCTCCGGTCAGCCAGCTTGTACAAAAGTTGTAACAGACCTTGCTTTGAGGTGAAGTCAATATTATGGTGAATGTGAAACCAAGTAAATCCCTTCTCTGAACCAAGGCCAGGGCTGGACACACTATGAATTCTTGTCTGTACAGCATCCTGATTTACCATATCTTTGAAAGTTCATTGCTGATTTTCTGGTTAGTGTCTAGGAGAGGCAAGTGAGACTGAAGCTAGACTTTTATTAATAGTGGCAAAGTGACTGCTAGACAAACATCTTTGATACCTTCTGAGATCTTTGCTGTGCTGGGTTACTGCCTCTAGTCTTGGAAGCTAAGTTATCTTGGACCTATCAAAAAAATAGGTGAGAGAGATGTTAGACTCAAGCAAAGGAATCATGGGAAACACTTGACCAGGCTGATGAGCTGAAAGGCAGGATTCATCCCTATCACCCTGCTGAAAGAGCAGCGGGGGGAATGGGCAACAGTGGGGTGTTATCCTGCTAAGTGAGACATGGGTTTGGCGTGACACAGGACCTTCCTGTTTCCTGAACATTCTTGGTTGGACAATTACCTGTAACTGCTGTAACTCAGGCCAGGGAAAGGGGTGCTCTCATGTAGGTAACACTGTGCCTTTTCTTCCTCTTTTTGCATAGATATAGAAGAATCTCTTTTTTAGATTTCTTCATAGCCTTACTTCAGCAAGTGTTTTGGCTCCCTCATTACTCTTGACTCCCTTGGGCTTTTCATTGCTTATCCAAACTAGGACCCTTAACATTTTCAGGTTTAACTTTCACATGTGTTTGGAAAGTACAAATTTACACTTATATGTGTAAGCTATTATCTCTTTACCTAAACCTTCTCAGGGGCAAGCTGAGAATATAAATGTATGTCTGAGAGATGTCTTGCAAATGAGAATTTCTCACACTGCTAATGAAGTAATCTGTAATAGTTCAGGTATGCAAGTACTTGTCCAATCACTGACAGGTTCTCAGTTAAATTTGGGTGCTATCCTAGCTGAGAGCTTCATGCTCTTATGAGCTGAATATGATATACATAGTGTCTGTTCGTTTACACAGTACAGCATGAAGAAAATCGAATAATGTGAACATAAGAGATATTGAAAAATCTAGATAGTTAGACTTTCATTTACAATCCTCCATGTTAAACTGGATGTATGCCCACACATGTATGTATACTGGGAAATAAAAGATCAAATAACAAATTTGAATAGCTCAAAATTCAGGTAAGACAAATGAACTAAAATAGATTGCAAGACAATTGCTTGAGTTCAGTGAACTGCCTCCTGGACTTTGGGCAAAAGGACCTTGATCATGCTGAGGAATGTTTATATGAAGAAAAGGTGGATGAGGGATGCTGAACTTCTCACTCCAGCCATTTGCATGATCTGGTGTCATCTTTTGTAATCAGGTGAGGAGGGGCTGGCAGTGTGTCTGTGTGGTCTCTCCCATGTCCAGTTGTCTCCACATCAGGTGCTGGTTCCTTGCCATACTAAGTGCTTTCTGTGTTCAGTGGATCCCACTTGAATTCCTTTATGTTGAAGCCTTTGGAATGCTGAATTTTCAAAGCAATTTTTTAATTGCTGTTTACCAGGTAAGATTAGGTATATCATTGTTATCAACATGTCAGATAAAAGACAATAATTGCAAATATCATAGCAAATGAGACCTCTGAGACAAATTATTCTGTCTCTCAGGTTCCTCTGTCAAACCAAGTCTTTAGCATGAGTACCATACACTCTGCACAAATTGTGTTCCTGATGTGCGTTACTCAGAATCATCGTGTTATGCCCAGAAAGTTGTGGCTAGCTTGCATTTCTGACTCTTCATTGCTTTGTAACTTTTTTTTTTTCTCATGGGAGGATTTTATGGACAAAGAAGTTAGTCTGAATGAAGGTAGCATTTGATGTAAATGATGCAGAAATAAGATCATTAGGATCCACTAGGCATGGAGAGAAGTCAAATCTGAAGTAAGCTACCATGCTGTTATACTACAGTGCATTAAGTCCATCAACAGGCTGATGGAATTGTGAGCTTCACAGAGTGTACGGGCAGTCTGACTTGTCCAGCTGAGGAAATCTGTCTTTCCATTTGGTGCAGAAACATCAGGGATACTTTTTTTTTTGGTGTTATCTTGAGGATCGGCTCATAGGCTTATAGATGATGAGCAGAAAAGAGTAAGAGGAGGGGTAGTTTAATGCACTCAGTTAAACCTTTCTTATGGTGGTACCAGTAGTGGTTGGAGAGTAAGGACACACCTTGACACCTGTAACACTTAAACTTTTTGTATCTTGATGGATCAAACCAGGACAGTGTTCTCTGGCTGGGAAAGACATGCACCACCCAGGGCCAGCTGTGCTCGTTGTTGACGTAGTAGGAATAAATGAAAGACAGATAAGAGAGCAACTGCCTGTGATAATATTTGCTGCCCTTGCGAATACTATTGAAGTGTCTTTATATTAATTTGTTTCGGCTTGGGGCCTAATCTTGCCAAGCACATTTTTAGCATGTGATCATGTGCCATCAGTAGGAGTCAGCTGAAACAAACAGAATCTGAGTGTGCTCAGTGTCTGTGAAAACTGGACTATTTATTAATGTGGGGTTTGAATTCAGTAGCATTTGAAAATTATGTTTGGCCTGGCCTGACCTGGCCTCCCCTCCCCTTCCCTTCCCTTTCTTTTTGTGATTGGTTTGGAAATGATTACATTACAATATGCAGGTAGACTGTAATATGTCATACCTGAACCATGGAAATGTAATAACCAAATTCTCGCCTTTATAACCTACAGAACTGGAGCGGTCAGAAAGACAGTATTTGGACTGACAAATTTTTCACTGAATAGAAGAGACTTCTGACAATCTGAAACTGTCATTGCAAAACTGCTGTAAGATCTTTTACTAACAGATGCAACTGATTAAAATTACTTGAATGGTACACTTTCCGCTCTTGTGTTTCTGGTCATAATTATGTTCTCTCCTGTCAAGAGTAGACTCCATTTTACTGTCGTTGGTTAGCTCACTGTTCATAGCCAGTACCCATTGACAGATTAACCCAGCAGAAAATACCAAATGGGAACAATGGTGGCTGAGCCAAATATGCTTAAAAAGAAATAGCAGTCTTCCTGTGTTCTACTCTAGCTGACAAATAGCACTTTGCAAAGCTGTGGAGTTGGAGAAAACCATGGAGAGCAATGTATGAAACAAGAAGGTGGTAGTGATGCTGTTGGTGTCACTCTTCTTTCTGAGTCAGATCTGAACTATGACCCAGCTTCGTGTTAGGTAGTATGGTGCTGCTGAGATTGCTATGTTTCAGCTGAGATATCAAATGAAGGTCTTGACCTTGTTCTCATTAGAGATCCCTGGGTACTTGTTCTCATTAAAGATCTCCTGGCACTTTTCAAAAGGAAAAGAGTGTTAGCCCTAGTGTCTTGGCCAAATTCCAGCTTCGGTAATTACGTTCTGCCTACCTAAATTCCCTTGGCTGTTTCAATTCAGTGTTATTTTTAATTTCTTCCCTAAACCCGTGAGTAGTAGTACTTGCAGTCTTATGATTTAGTGAAAGATCATCTTAGAATATAATCTAAATGCTTCATGGCTTGCAATGGTAAGTTTCAGAAAGTATTTCTATTAAGAAAGTACTTTTTCAGATGGATAGTTTGAATGTACCATATACATAATTTATTTCAGTTGATTTTTTTTTTTAATTGTGATTTAATGTGTATTGAATGTCAACACCCACAGAATATAGGAAGACATATTTAGCTGAGAAACTCATTTTTGTTATGAGCATGAAGAGATAGAGCATGGAACATGGGAGAGGAGAGAAGGTTGCTTTAAATAGCACAGTGTGCTTTAAGTGATGTGTTTACAGAAAACCATTCTTCAGAAAGAACATGAACCCATCGAATACAGAAGATGTTAGTCCAATCTTACAGTCTTAATGGAAAATTCTCAGTAGTGGTAAAGGCAGAGACAAGAACCCAATAATTAATCAAATACAAAAGGTGAAAATCCTCTTTGAAGTTCCAGCTTTCTAACGTGTCAGAGATAAACCCAAGACAGCCTATTACTATATTATCAAGTGTATTCTCTCAAGTGCATGTCTGATAAGGTTTGAAAATGTGGTTGGTGTGGTACAGCTTCTCACAGAAAGAAGTAACTCACATTTGAAAGTTCAACTTAACTCACTCAGTGATCCATCTTGTGCTAACACAGTCCTCAAAGACTGGTGATTGGCATAGGGGGGAGGTATATATGTAGTTAGCTGATGCAGTGACTTCCGTCCCCTATAGTCCAGCTGTGATCAGGTGTGTGAGTGATTTGGCCCACTGTTCAGAACTGATAAACTTTGTCTCCCTGTAGAGTCAAAGGAAACAGGTGGCTTCAGGTAGCCTACTGCAGATATAGCTCATGTCTCATGGTCTGAGCAAACACCTGGGACAAAGTACATAAAACTAGGTACCAGGTACACACATCTTTTCTGAAAGGAGGTTGCACTATACATGCAGGAGCTGTTAATGTTTTTTTTTTGGCATTTCCTATTCTGGAAAGCTCTTTTGTTTGTTTCTTGCTACTTCTGCCATCATCACTGAGTTTCATTTCCTCAAAGAAAGGGATCCTGGAAGGATGAGAAGGGATTATGAGCCCAATTGCATCTGGTGCTGCCCAATGTTTTAGTTTTGTGAAAGCTGAGGGTGCTGAGTTTCCTGTTTGCACTTGGCACATGCAGAGATCTATTGCTGACCAAATGTTGAAACCTTTGGTAGGAAGAGGTGAATTGTTTTACATGCTCTCCAACCTGGAGAAGTTATTCGGTACCTGGTTGCTTTTTTATCTGAGCCATTAACTTGATGTTTTGCTGATCTGTTTGCACATATTCCCCTAAATTACCCATTATTTTCATTATAATTTGTATCTACATTTTAAATAAAAAACACACCAGAGCTGTTGCCAGGTAAATACATTAAAATTAAGAAGTCTATAATTAAAACATTAGCCTGTAATTATTACAACAAACTATAATACAGTACAGAGCAACAAAACAGGAGCAAGCATCTAACAATTCACACACACAAACTTTGTTGAGCAACACTAACCAGCTGACTGTAAACTAAGAAAAAACAGAAAATCCTACTTCTACTAGGACTGAAGTCCCTATCTGGATAGCCCTGTTATATGAGATCACAGCCTTTTCTGAGAACCTGACCAAAAAAAACAGGCCCTGGGAGAGTTGCGGGTGGAGTGAGATGTTCTTATTCTGAAACTCCCTGGTAATCGTTTGTATCTAAAAATAAACATAATGACATGGACTGGAAGGATATAGCTCCACCCAGGGCTGCTTAGGGAGACTCCTCTTTGCCTTGTGACTCTGCAGAAGTTGGGGCATCAGTACATCATATGAAGAGGCAGCTGTGATTTTAAGTACTGGGTCTTTCTTCTGTCATTAAAGAAATCCAAAATGTCTGAAGAGGTCTGCCTAAGCCCAAGATCCCACACCAGATGTGGTGGTTATGGTACCCACTACCATGTGATGTTTATGGTGATGGCGATATCCTTTTAAAGCTGGGAGCAGGGAAGAGGACCGTGAGGTTCAAATTTAAATTTTACCTCGTAAATTTTATTTTTAATTAATTTATTGCAGTTTGAACACTGTTCTTACTAATTTTATTTCCTTTTTAAAAATAGTTCAGGGATTTTAAAAACAAAGTGTTTAAAGAACTTTTCCAGCCATGTTCTAATGCTTCAGGACATACCTGTACTGAGGCTGCTGCTTGTATCTTGAATATGGCCTCTGTTCTTTGCTGATATGAACTGAGGTCTGTCTTGCTCCAGCTGGACAGCCTGACATGACGTACCTGAGACATGTAGCTTAAAGCTTTCTCGAGTTGTTTCAATTACAGGCATTGTTTTACATCTAGTTAACAGAAATAAATTAGAATGAGAACATGAGTCTTAGAGTCATAAATGATACCTACTTCAGATGCTCCTGTACAATACTCTAGGAGGCAACAAAAGCCAAGGTCTTTCCACCATTTTAATTCATGAGAAAAAATACAATTTCTAAGAGTGGCGAGAAAGCCTGCTCCATTCAGTATCTGGGAGGAATCTTCAAAAAGATGTTGTCACCCTCTTGCCACAGCAACCAAATCTGACCATATCTAAAAGAGATGCAAATGCAACTTGCAGAGGATATAAATCTCTAGTTTTCTCTATCAGCTGTGCTTATATGGAGGACAAAGTCCTGTTCTTAATTCTCCAGTGTGTAGAGCCTCAGTTTATAAAATGAGCCAAAGATAATGGAATTGGTGTCTCTTTCTTGCAGAGTAGTCTTAGTTCAGCATCCTGAGTGGAAATAGTATTATCATAGTCAGCGTTCCCAATTCTGGAAGACCCATCCAAGACTTATTCCATAGAAAACTGTCCACCTGGAACAGCTAAATTAGAATGGTTGAAACATACCAATTTCCAGGATCAGAGAACAAATTGGCTTATCTTCTCGGCACACTAGTTGATTCTGTGCTTTCATCAAAGAGTAATTATTATGGAAGAAATTATTTGAGAACAGACCATCTGAAAAAGGAATAGAATTGGCATAATTATACTAGAACAGCATCCCTGACCAGCCCAGCCCTCAGGCTCACAGCAAGTTCTTTGATCTGCTCCAAGGACACTGTAGCCACAAGCTTGCTTTTCCCCTCAAGACAGAAAGTTAAATCACAGTAATTCCCAAAATTCTTTAAGGAGGAAGAATTCCAAATTAAATTTAAAAAAAAAAAAGCGTAAGGAGAATATACCCTGAAGATACCAGTCACCACAGACTTCTTTAACCAAATGTTTTATTTTAAATAATAACAGCAATTAAAAATAGATATTTAAGAAGCCTGAGCAGATTAGTTAAAGAGCATTTTAGGATTATAACAACACTTCCAGTTGCATCAACCAGATACCATTTCAAATGGTGCTGTTTGGATTCATTAACTGAGTTCAGGACACCACATATATTAAAACTGCGAGTTGTACTACCCGTCCTCCCCCACACCCTTTTGTAATTTGTTATTAAAATCTTGGCCAATTAGAAAAACACAATGTATTAAGTAAAACAGAACACTGAACCAATCAAAAGTAATTACTCAGACTAAGATTTATTTAAATGATTTATGGCAGCAAGTAAATGATTTTAAAATGCTTTGTAAAGGTGTGGTATGTTTCACACATTCATGTATACTGTATGCGAAATATGTGGAATATGTGTTAAAAGGCTACTATTAATTGCTTTTACAAAAATGCCACAAATTGTGTATTTTAGCAAAAAGATCATTATAACAGGATATAATTGATTTAAAGCACTATTCTGGTTCAGAAATACAACTATAAAGTGCGTCAGACTTTTGTGTAATTCTGTCTCTCTTATAGAGATACTTAATTACTTTAATAAGTCTGTAAAACTATTTTATAAGGTGGTAGCTTTTAAATTACTTTCACCCTAGCAGAGATTGAGATCCCATTATGGAATATGATGCAAATACATTTCTCAGCATATTAATAAAATCCTAACACTTGCTGGATTGAAAGCTGGAGGAAAAGTGCTATCTTTATTTAAATATGGGTGGCCATCATGTAGATATTACCCCAGACTAAAATAAATTAGATGTAGATTAAGTACATCCTTAATACATCGTTATTTAAACCAAAGAGTATAGCATAAATTTGGCTGCTAGAAAGTGGGTCCGTTCTCTGTCTGGGTTGGGCCCAATGTCCTGTCTTCAGTGCTGGCCCATGACACACGTATGGTTTAGAATTTAAAAGCAGGGTATTAACAAATCTTATTATCTTATTATTATTTTGTTTTCAGCCTTCCCACATTGTAAGTCAACCTTTTCTTCCCTTTGCTGCTCTGGTAGATGACAGATCTTCAGTTGGAAGACCTGCCCATTAAAGAACCAAACACAAAAGGGTGAAGAAACTCTTTAGTTGTATCAGTCAGTACCTCGGTGACTGTCAGAAATGAAAATTATTTTTAGATGTAGAAGTTAATTACCATGTGCTTTTGCTTAAATACTAAAGCTAGCATTTAGGAAAATATATTAATGTATCTATATAAAGTTCTGGTTCCCTTTTTCTTTCAATGAATGACCTAACAGAAGAAAGGCATTGGGAGCCTTTGCTAGATCTTACCAATTTACAGTGAAGCTGGGTGAATAAACTAGGATAAAAAAGCTGATAAAAATAAAATCTTTTATAAAAACAACATAGAGTAAATCGAAAGGTTCATGATAGATTACTTTTGTCATTCAGTTTAAGAATAAATTGTAACTTCCAATAAAGGCAAAATACCCCATTTTTTATGGATCTGCTGGTATTTTTCTTGTGTAGCATTGCAGGTTTGTGACAGCATGACAAAGTTTGTAGATGATGACAAAAGGTGGTATGATCCAGGAATGTGTTATTTGGATGTTCATCAACCTCCAGAAGTGATATTGCCTCTTGAAAGTAGTACTGTGAGGTATGATGGCACTGGAACATTTATTCTGAGGTCATGCCAATATGACACAGTTGAGTATGCTCTGGAGGTGCTTCAGGGATGGTGCTACAAAACATCTGGGTTGTAAACCTACAGGAATACTATTCCTTCATCCTAAGTGTTTTCAGAAGAAAGTGCGTAATTTATTTATTTTTTTTTACTTTTCCTAATAAGAGGCTGATTGGGAGGGGAAAATTAATTTAGATAAAGTAAAACAAATGCATTTCTTCCTACTTCTGCAGCCTCTTCCCACTTTCAGGCTTAAGATAGGATCGGCTGATTTTAAACAGTTTATAAGTAATCTTTCTTTGTAATTCTCTTTCACTTCTCTTTGCAGCAAGTCTTTCATTTAATACTGATCAAGAAATGTGATGTGGGAGATTGGATTGTTGGAGAAAAACCATGGAGAATAGATCAGGGTAGTTCCCTAACGGAAATTAACTGTACAACTTCTGTGGTCACTGGAATTAAGTTTATAGAAAACACATAGTCTGCTGGGTTGCAGACAAGTACTTTGAGAGTAAAGCACATGGAAATCATACCCTTATATCAGCAGAGCAATCGAAGATGAACAAAAACACAGACCACATTAAAAGACAAGAAGATCCATTTCTGCTTTCATTCAAGCAATTCATATGCAATCTGCAGATACAGATAGATAGCAACTATTACATCAGACACATGAAAATGTGCTGTTTAAAGGACATTTTCCAAGATATTCTGTTCCCACAAAATGTTAATGTTTAATTAAGAGTATGTGTATAAATTTGTATATATTAGTTTTCTGAGTGTTTATTATCTTCATAGTCTTATTTTAGGGAGTTTCCTGGCTATAAAACAATCCTATTTGGTGTGTTTTCTTTGTAGAATAAGAGGTAGCAGAGGAATTGGGAAAGGAAGATGCTTAATTAATTAATAGGTTATTAGTTCCTACTCCTACTTAAAATCTAACTAAAATAGGAATTTGACAGGTGTTTGGCCAGAATGGAAACAATAGACACTTTTTTACCTTTGGGAATGTGAGTAGGAAAAGATGGAGCTTGAAAGCCATTTTGAGAGTATTTTATAATAGCTTTTATTTCATTATTTAATAAATTCTCTTTGATAGCAATTCTAATATGGGAATTTTTTTTTTCTTTTTTCCTGTTTATTTTTAACATCAGATCACTGCATTTGTACCCTTTGTTTCTCTCTGGGTATGGGAAATCATTTGGGAGTCTCTTAATGTATTTTTTTTCTTGGCTTAATTTTTTCCTTTTATGTGTTTTTGTCTGCTTGGGTTTTATTCCCCACTGATTACTCTCTGAGAAGTCAAAAGCTTAGAACTTACAAAATCTCACCTTACTCTGCAAAACTTTGCAAAAGCCTTTTTAAGGAAGGACATGTGTTTAAGGTTCTTTGTGCAAATACACCGCCATTTCATCATGTCCAGACAGGAAGGATGAGCTTCACCACAGAAAGAGTTGTGTCTTTCAAATTAGATGCTAGAATAGGTTCTATAAATATGCAACCAACTGAATAACTAAAATTCTTTAGTAGCAATTTACTGTGAGCTATATATGGGAATAATAACTTTGCTTGTAGTTTAAATTATTCTTCAAATACATTTTATCTGTTCTGAGCATGTGAGGAAAACATTAGAACTTGACTGAAGTGAGCAGCTTTATACATTTGACAGGAATTCTCTTTGGGGCTTCCTAAGAGCTGAACTCTAGCTTAGCTCTTAACTGTACAGGCTGTTACATGTGATTCACATAGCTGCCTCAACATTAAATGGAGACATCCTTGGGAGACCACTTCTGACCAGATCCATTTCTGATGGGCAGGTTATTTGGCTGTAGCCTTGTGGGCAGGTGAGCTGCCCACCTCTGCACCAGCTCCTTGGCTGCATATGCCATCACAGGGTGGAAACAAGGAGCACATTCTGGTTTGGAAACACTAATCCATTCTTGCAGCCATGATGCTGGGGTGTTTCCTAAGCCAACTATTGTGGAATTAGAGCTTTATAATAATACCAGCAGTCAGGGTGTGGGGGTGGTGTGTGTGTTATTGACTTGATTTACAAAAATTTCTTTTCCAAAACCTTGTCCCATTTCTGGGACAGATCTGTATGAAAATCAATGGCAAAACAAATCCTTATTGGAAACCAAACTGATTGCAAATGAACATAAAGGCTCATGAGACCTGCAGCTTTGCATCATCACACCAACCAGAGCAACTTTATCTGCAAATTATTCAACAAACTTGTCAAGGGAGCAGCTGAAGAAATTGTATTGTCATGGAACCAAGATGATTATTACATGGTCTAGAATAATTAGACATTACTCCGCTTCTTTTCGATATGTAAATATATGAAAGAAATGCTGTATCTCCTGACCTATGAATACATTTCTGTGGTATGTGTACATTAAAAGTATGCATTCAGAAAGGTTGTTTTTTTGACTAGGGACTCAAGGGGTACTAGGAACACAATCAGCTGGACTGACCTTTACAGTTCAAAAGCAGGGTGCAGGCAATCAATATGTCATCTTCAAGTCTTTCAAGTATCAAGGGATACTAACAAGGAAGGCACATCTCTGTATTCTTCTGTGTGGATCAAAAAGAACTTTACAACCTCAACAGCTTTGAAAACTAAAACGTTAAATAAAAATCAGCATATATATTTTCAATATGACACTCAGAAATTACATTTAATTGAATAATTTAAAATAACAAGGGCTATGTGTTGCTACCTGCCACCCTGGCCCATCAGTATAGGTCACTAAAATCTCTAATAAAGCATCTGTCATACCACTTACTTCTATAGAATTGCTATTCTTGGGATTTCCATCTAATGGACAGAAATCTGTCTGTCCTACTGTCCTGGTGCTGAGAGTAGCCAGTACCAGATGGTTCAGAAGAATATATTAGAAACCCCATGAAATTATAATTTCCTCATGAAGATTTTATTATAATTCCCTGACACAAAGTGTATTTCAAACTGTAAAGCATAAAGTTTTCCAGTTGCTACATTTCTTTTTTCTTAGAAGCCGCCATTATAACCTTAAACATTGTTATTCTGTAAATCTTTATAGAATTGGCCTAGCTGACATCCCACCTCAGTGAGTACCACAGTCTAATTATCCTTTCTGTTAGGAAATTTCATTAGTTGTGAAAGAACCTGAAAAAGGAAGTTCATTATTTCTTTGCCTTAGGCTTTATGTAGAGAAGCCAGTAGTTCTTTGCAGTTTGTTGAACCAGGGGCCTAGCTAAATTCAGTTCAGGATTTTGGTGAAATAAAATTCACAAATAATTCACAGAGGCAGAATAGAATTCATCCTGTGAAGAAAATGCTTTATGAAGTTTGCTTCATGTCTGAAGGTTTGCAAAGAAGAGGTTTTGATATTGCCATCTCAATCAGAAACAAATTGTTGGCATTGACACACTTCTTGCAGCACAGAGCTGCAAAATCATATAGAAAGGCTATAGAAGGCATTGAAGAAGCAAGGGGAAGCTTTTCTTTCGCTTAAACTTGTCTGTGTTTTCTTCACTTAAACTTGTCATTTCACAAAATAGCTGGAGTACAGTGAAACTCACTGTATAATGTTTTATGCAAAGGTAGGAAAATGCCAGCTCTAGATGGGTAAATGTGTTTGTTCTGCACTGCCCTGTCACTCCTCCAAATCCCTTCACCTCATCTTTAGATCTACATGTCAGGGAAATAACTGCTTATGATATCTCAGAAGTGCTTAACAGGAAGGAAGTTTCAGCTTAAAACTGAGGTTCCTAATTTTAGTAGTACTAACACTACTGTTTAGCTCACCTTCTGAAAAACAAAAATAGTTCTGTGGGAAACAAAAGACTGTGGGTTTTGTTGTTATTGTGGGTGGCTAACACAAAAAAAGTGAAAAAAAGAAAAACTTTCACAGCTTTCTCATTATTAGTTCTGGGAAAATACAATAAAGCCACAGCTGGCAGGCACTTATTTTTATCTTAGCATTTGATAATAGAATTAATTGATAAGTGGAAAGCTTACAACCCTTTTTCTGCTGCAAGTTACCCTCTGCTATCATTATGAATAGATGTTAAAATCCAAGCTAATTGTAATTCACTTAATAATGAAGAAATACATTTCCGTCATCAATAATCAAGCCTTATTTTGACAAGTAGTTTTAGAACAAAACGTCAATAAGCGCTGGAGAAAGAGGTGCCCAGGGCAGCATGAAGAGTTCAAGGTGGTGGGTTAAGTTCTTATGTAGCACTCAAACATATATACGCACCAAGTCCCTGTGACTCCTTTTTGATGATAAGGCTCCCTTTAGCAGCATTTCAGCAATCATGGAGTGGTGAGAGTTGGGTGGTAGAAAAATGTCTATCTTGCTAGTATACTGCAAAGCTGAAGTTAGCAGTGCTGTATGTGATGAAGAGCAGTTCCAGTGGAGTTGTCTACTGTAGTTCAAGCCCATTACTCCATACCCATTAGAGACATTTATCATTTAGTCACTATGCTTATGCAACAGTATTCTAAAGCTGCAAAAAATACCTCGCCAGCTCTGTATTAGGGATGGGTGAATTAATTCTGATAAAATGAGAACAGTTCTTAATTTTTCCCAGACCTGTAACTGAACCAAAACCTAATGTTCATCCATCATTATTTCAGACATGAGAGCTTGTGCTTTGCAAGCAGGGCCCCAATGTATCAGCTCAGCAAGGTCCCTGATGCAATGGTGGTGGGCATGGTGTAAGAACCTGACCAGAATGGAACAGATTATTTGGGAATTTCTCCATCCCTTTCCATCTGCAAACTTCTCTCCTAGGCTTCTTGCCAGTGGTGAAACCATGGTGAGGATGTAATCTGCTGGCAGGCCTAAAGAAGCACAGTGTCAGCAATATGGATTGATATGTGTATTTAGGAATAGTTGGGTCTGAAATACAATATAAACACAAATTAATTCTGGAAAATATTAACCAGTAAAATACTGCAATTTTTTAAAACAAACAAACCAAACAAAAAATCCACCGTGTTTCTACTATTATGATTCCTGTGTCATTTTCAAACATTTCATTATGGATCGTTACAATGTACACGGCATTTGGGAGCAGCTTTCAGCAAATTCTTGTACAAGTACAGAAGAGAATGTGTCTGTAATTATAGCAAGGTTCATGTCTTTCAATGCGAAGTTACATTGCATCTTACTGACTTACCACCCCTACCTAGGTATAGATTTGTACATCCTAAGAATGTATTTAATAAGTAAACACTTTTCATAAATCAAACAGGTTAGAGAACAGAACTTCCTAGTATTTGCTAGGAGATAAAGGACGAAATATGTCTTACAGCATAAAAGAAAAAAAAGAAATATGTCTCATGGCATAAAATTTTCAGTCCTTAAAATTCTTGTTGATTTTCAGGTTTTTTTTTCCAAGAGTGCCTAAAGCAAATAAAATAAGCAACAACAACAACAACAACAACAACAAAGTCTCAGTGATTGAAATTAAATTATTTTCAGTGTTTAAACTGAAACTGTGACATTTCAGCACTTTCCCTCCAAAAAATAATCTGAAGTAATAAGTTTTCATACTTCAGTGAATGCATATATTTCTGCCTGTTAGTATTCAAGGTACGTTCACAATTTACATTTAATCATTTGCAGCCAAGGAGTAAAAAAAGTTACCAGAGCCTCTGAATAGTTAAAACAAGGACTCGTGTAAGGATAACTTATTTGAGTGTTATTGATGACCACGGTCATAGATTCAGTACTATGGGGTCTCAGGGTGACCATAGCCAAGGGATTATCTCAGAATTCCATCTTTAAGAATTTTTGTCAGTGTTTTCAATGACGAGAAAGAGTTTTCATTACAATTAAATAGGCATTGCAGTTATTCCCTTCTCTGCACCATAGGGATGTTGGAAAGAACTCTCCAATGGGCAAGTCTTCGCTTTTTGTGATGAGGAATATTTGATCCAGCTTCCTATAGGCAGTCCGGTGATATTGCTGGACAAATAGGTGTGATCTTTGATTAAGATTTTCAAGTTATCTGCTTCTGGCTCCATAGTTTTTGGATGTTTTCTTCGTAGAAGTTATTACGTATTTGCCAACAGTGCTTATCCAAGTAGCTGAATGCTGTCCTGGATGTTACCTAACATGACCGCGTTGAAAGAGACCAGCTTAGGAATACTGCAGGTATAGAGTCCAGGAACAGGCTGTCTATTTTAGTTCTTCAGGGTAATAGTAAGCGTATATGTAGATAGACACTAAAGAAAAATTTGGGGTGTCTTTTGGGCAATAATCTTGCATGTTGTGTCAATTAAAGTATTAGGGGGACTTTGGGATTTATTCAATACTGTCTTTGGGGCTTTTCTTTAATAAATGTCACACAGATATTTCTGCATGTCAGTGGGAGTCGTGTTAGAGGTATTCTTGATTTACAAACTAAATGAGTAAAATTCACTGATCATTAATGAAAGTCTGGAGGACAGGATAATGTGAAAAAAAAGCTCATAAGACCCAAAAAGCCTCTGTACAGGTATTTGACTATACAGGAGGTTGTTGTTCGATCTCTCAGACCTTATTGCTTGGATCATGTGTTATATGCTCTTTCTTTTCTACTGTTTCAGAAGAAAAGCTGATATGGCAGATGTATCAAACAAGATCACATCACAGTGCGGTACACTGAACGTACTCATGAAGTTAGATTTGAGTTTTCAGATCTGAGAACTATGTATGTCTTTAATTAGCTTAAGCAGAGACTAGTGGCAGCAATATGTAAGTTCTGTAGCATTCAGTACTTGTTTCCAGCTTTACAGTGAAGCAACATACTTGATAGACTATTGAGTCAGCAAAGAACACAACAGGTATCATAGCTGTTGGCTAAAAGTTACCACAAATAAAGTGGATCCTGGAAAGTGTGTAGTGCGCCCCACTCCATTAGTAAGTTGTTAAACTGAAAGCTCAGTTGTGCTTTCAGTAACCATAGACATTTTATCTGAAATAAGGATGAGAATTTTCATTTACTACAAAGCAAAGTATTAGAAAGGTTCCTTATCTATGGGACCAGAGTAGGTATATTAGTAACACTGTCTGCTTCTTTTTAAAACCTTATTAGTGTCAGGTAATATGTTTCTCCAATTGTGCTTGACGTTTACTTAGCTAAAAAACTCAGAAAATGAATTTTCCAAGGGAATATTTGAAGTAATACACTAACAGCCAGCTACAGAAAACATAACATTTGATATCAATAAAATATATACTAGCTTTGTTCATAAAACTGGTATCACAGGCATTAGCAATGTAATCTGTTATTTTACCTTTTTTTTTCTGTACATGTGTTTCTGCTTTGCTCTCTCTCGCTCTCTATCTCTGAATATACCTACTAACCAAATATACAGCTTGTGCTACATCTGAATTCAGCAAGATGCAAAAATGGCCAAAACCTAGCTGGTTTTTGTTTGTTTGTTTGTTTTGTTTTTTTTTTTTTTTTTTAATCTCGGTATGTAATATAAGTTAAGAGATGGGGATCCCAAGCTACTGTGTTTGAGCTGATCAACCTTTTTCGTGACACAGTGCTTTACTTTATATAACATTTCAAGTCTGTAAAACAATCTGTGCCTCACAGATTATGCCTGTAGAGCTAAAAGGCCCAAGGCTATTCAAATATCATGGACACTTGAGGGTGTGAACAGAGTGGCTACAATACTTGTGGAAACATTTATGTTTTTAAAGGACAGAAAAGTAACACAGACTGCAGTACTGTGATTGGAAGCATGAAGATGGAAAACACCATACCACATGCATCACATGAAGGACAGACTATATCTCTGCTGCTAAATGAAGCAGAAGCAGATCATGAATTTAAGTACTGGACTACAACTTGTCCATACCAGTTATTTGCCAGCATGTCTGTAGTCAGGGAAAAGGTTTAGTGTTCTCCTAGATGCTATCTGGGCAGTTTGGTGGATAGCAGATACTGTGGACTATGACCCAAAGCTAGTATGGATAGGACTGGTTTTGTCTCCTTGGTGTGTAACATTTCCTTTGTTTTGTACCATGAAACCATTTCACTGTGATGAGCTATAACATGGTTCTTCCTTGTTCCAGAGCCTAAAACTGAGGAATGTATAACGCACAGTAACTATGTCCTAAAAGCACTTGAAGTCCCAAGAAGTCTTTGGACTAAGCATGATGTAAGTGATATAGATGACACCTGTGTGTGCCCTTTGGCCTCAGGTTCAGAAATGAGTCACCCATTTGCTTTGCAGAGCCAATATAGACATATCCAACAAGAACAGACAGAAAACAACTCCAAAGCAGAATGTAGCAAATGTTAGAGGCATAAAACTGAAGACCACTCTTGTTCATGACTTTCTGAAAATGTCACCACTTGTTTTGGTGTTTGAATGTAAGTAGAGTCCCTACAGCTCTTGGTTTAACCAGTTTCTGAGATGTCTTTCAGAACTATCCCTTAATTTCCTAAAGTGAAGCTTAAAGCAAAAGAAATTGAATACTTGGGAAAGTGTAAAAAAAAAAGTCCCCTAAAATCTGAATGTTCATTAATAAAATGATTGATTCTGATCAATAGTGGCATAAGGTTTCTACTGAAAGGTCCTTCTGGAAGTCCGCAGTGAATTCCAGACAAATGTGAGAAAATGGTTCCAGGTGATGGATCACTTGCTGAGTGGCTCAGAACAGCTTTCCCCTGCATTCATTCTGTGGATAAATGTTCCTTTTGAGAGTGCTTCTGAGGTCAAAAGTCTTTCTGGCCATGAAGGCTGTGAAAAAGGGGAAGGCTTTCACCAAAGCACTGTTTGTCACCAAGCTCCCTGGGCTTTGAAGCTTTTCATTGTTTCATGCCTAGTTCAGATGAACTGGTTTGACAGCTGCAGTTTTAGAAACATCTACCAAATAAAAGAGAGCAAAAAAAGAATGAGAGTTGTGAAAATTTTTTGCTAAGAACATATGGGGCAGGAAAACATTGTAAAAACTGCTGATCTGTTGATTGGCTAGAGAACACAAAATCTATGGTTTTAGAAGATTAAAAGCTAAATTCTGATTTGCTCACCCATTCTGGGTGGTAATTCACTGTCAAAATTCTCCTGTTCATTTCAGTGAAGCTATGGGAGAGCTTATGCTCTGTGAGAAAGCAAGACAAAACCTCATGCTTATTCACATGCTGCAGTTAACCGTGGCTGATAAACATTTATCTCTTGAACATGACTCTGTGCCATGCTCTCACATTTTCTATATGAAATATGATGGTGCTAAATATTGACAGACTTCAAACTTGCTGTGGAAAAAGCATTCAATTTTCTGTGGTAAGTCTTTTTCACAGCTTCTTTTGTCCTCAACAAAGGTTTCAGGCTCCTCACCTGCTGTCACTGCAATATCGAACACTGGCAGTGCAACCTGAGCTTGAAGTTACTATACTATCTAATGGAGGATCCCTTCTGAGAAATTCTATAGCCTCCTCTGTACTGTCCTGCCTCTTGCCTCCAAAGTTGAAGCCAGTATGTCCATTTCATGTCGTCCTTCTGTCATGTCAGCCTCTGGATACTTTTTCAGTTTTCTGGTCATTATGCATCTGCTATAAATGAAATCAAGCCTGTACCCTTAATTCACCGGGTTTAACATCTGCTTCTTTAGTTACCACTTCCTGACCTTCACTTAAACAGTAACACAGTCCAGCTCTGTTGTTAAAGGGCAGATGGGCAGTCTATGAGGCCTGCAATCTCAGTAATCTGTGCAGTAGGAAAATGCTGCACAGAAAGCTGCCTGTATATGACTCCGTGCATCCATATAGAACTACAAGCCATGCAAATAAAGTGCTCTCTACTTTGTTCTTTATTTTCAAAGGCAATTAGAGGATTTTAAAAGGCAGATTACTCATTTTTGGTTTTGTCAGGTTTGTAGGTTAAGTATATGGTCATTACTGTTTTGAGCCTAAACAGAAAAGATCATCCTTTCTCTTCAGACTTGCCATACAAAAATTAGCACTTTATACAGTGAGTCGTGCTCACAGTTTCTTTTGTCCTCAATAAATATCTGAAGTGCAAATTAGAGGGATGTGTATATAATTGACAATGAAGTTTTAAGACATTAATACACTTGGTGTCACCTGTGTCTGTGACAATAGTAGTGCAGCATCCTTTCCCTTGCCACACACAGATGTTTTTTTCTTACATAGCAATTTCTAATCATGGTTTCCTTGTTTCAGTCACCTGAAGCCAGAGACATAATGTTGCCTGTCTGATTCCAAGACAAGTTAAATAACTGTCATACATCATATGGGCTCCCCTTTGTTATCAGTGCTCAGTGGTTGGTTCTAATTAGAACAGTGAATTACTTAAGAAAGCAGAAGGAGTGAGGTGGTTCCCAGGAATGTAATTATCGACCTACTGCATGATTCTCTAAAAACTCCTGTGGCTAGGGATCTCCCAAACCTTCTTTCCTCCTTTCCAAAAGAGCTTGTGTTGTCTGTACTTTCTCTCTCTCACTAGTATTTACAGAATCAGAATTTTCCTGATCATTTAAGCTGTATGTAAAAGCTGATATGGAGCAATTTCAGCACTGCCTCCTTTTGAGAACAACCAACCCATTGCACCTTCTGAATTCCCTTGCACATGTCATTAGCACTGATTAAGGTTTTCTCAGCATATCTGTGAGATGGAAAAATACAATTATTCCCCTTTTTACCATTAGGGAAATAATGGCAATTTGCACTTTGGTTAGTTTAAGATAGTGCAACAAAATGTCAACAAAGAAAGTGATACACAGAGATTTATTTGCTTATATTGATGGATGCAGACACAGTCTGCCCACACTTTCAGCTTTGCCCATGATTTGTAGGTGTAGTTAATGTCTGAACTAGTATAACCTGCCTTTAATAATGCTTACCACCTGGGCACAAGGCAGTGCTAAGATTTTTGCATAATTACCAGATCAGAAATGTCAAGGCAGCTGGGCTCTGGTCAGAGTGAGCTTGTCTGAACCTGCTGGTGTAGAAAAGAACCCTGTGATATTTGGAGTCTGTGATGCAGCTAGTGGATATCTACCACCTGCAAGGGTTTCTGTACTTGCTTTTTCTCAAGGTGCCCAATAGGAAGTGGTATCAGGGTCCTCAGAAATGTTATTTGAAGTTTATCTGGCTTACATCATAAAAGTAGCTTACCAAGAAACATAACTGAAATAACATCTGTGCTCTTCCATCTACACTATGCTACCGCTGGTCATGTTTCATAAAGAATCCTATGGTATATATTCTTAATTCTCTAAAGTGAAAGTTTTATTGATGTACCCCTTATAGGATATTTTTGCTTCATCTTATATATAACATTGATGAATTGCAACAGAGCAACTCACCTGTTGTTATTCTGCTCTACATAATAATTCTTCTAAGTCTACCTAGTATAATACCAGTCTGATGGCCTTCCATCTCATTAACCTTTGAAAATGCTTACTTGAGAAGAGGAAACATTCAAGCTCTGACAGCTATACCTAGAAGCAGAAGCTATAGTATAGCAATACATCACTCTCCCACAGCTCTGCAGCCCTATTGTTTTCCCCTTGATGTTGAAATAGGTCTTCCTTTCAAAATCTTCTCTTTTAGGTACTGGAAAGAATCCATCAGGATAATGCTGATAGGCTATACTCTGTCTGTGTAACACATCAGGTCATCCATCAGCACAGCCATTATTATGCCAGGTGCTTCAAAGCTTGGAAACCTACTGGCTCTCAAACCCCATTGTATTGCAAGCTGCTCTTAATGCACAGAGACTGTCTTCACTATACATATCAGTGGGAACTTGTTAAAAGCAAAATGCTTCTACTAGAGGTTGAATCTCAAAAGATTTAGTTCAGGCAACACAAAAAAGTTTTTCAGTAACTTCTTTGTTATGAAAATCAGCTAGGAACTCTCATGAGATTGGGTCTTCCGCTTATGAGAACCACAGTACTGTCCTAGTTTTGGCCAAACTGAAAATACCAGTAGAATGGCCTTTTCCTAAAATACTTCAATAAGTCAATGACTGATTCTTATCAAAACCCGAGAGAGTTAAGAAGTCTGTGAAAACTCAAAATGCTAAGCAGGGAAGGAAAATGTTTGAAAATGGATAACATCACTCTTGCTGACTTCACAAACCTGGAAAAATCCCCCATAGGCCTATCTTCAAGAAGGTTAGAACCATATGTTTCTGTGCATTTGTTCTTTATCTTTTCAGCTAAACCAGAAAAGAAAGAGAAAAAATAATAAAGCCCTCCAGCTCTGTTATAGCTTTTATCATCTCAGATCTTTCCCTTAATAATTCAAAGTAAACTAATTACCTAATTAAGTTAACAGGTGTCAGTCATTCGAACATAAAGAGCTAGTAGATAGACCTGAACTGGGGAATTCTTTTCCTTAAGTGTCTGCACTTAAAATTTGAAACATAATGGCATTAAAACAACTGATTGAGTTCTTTTAAAGACGTTGCAGCTTAGATCCATACTAGAGGCATTCACCTGTGAGGCAATTAGGCTTTTACCTCCCATTACAGTACTTTGGCAAGCTTCCTGATGAATCCTTTATGTGTGGCCCCTCATGTCTAGAAGCCTACAGTAAGGACTTGTACTGCCTGAAAAGAGGATGACACTGGCCTTGCTGTGAGTGTAATGATGTTAGTAATTATCAGGTGTCCATTATCTTCCTAATGTTATGATAATAGCTATAGCTATCAATATTGTTGGGGCCATTGTGCATAGGGCCAAGTAATGTAAAATTATTGGATGCTTTAAAAATATGCAATATCTTTTTTTTTTTATAAAATTGAAGATGGCTTTACGTTCTTTTTAATATGTTTTGTGAATCTCACTTTTGTCTTGCCTTCCACGACCCTCTGTCCCCTCTCCTCCTGAATAAATGCAAATTACTGCTTGTGAGAGCTCTTCAGTTCCATAATTTCCTGAAAAGTATGAAAACATTGTGTCTTCAGCAATAAGCAGGAAGTCATTGGAAATTACAAAAAATGTCTGGGACCCAGGAATACAAATAAAGCTTATTCTGCAAGGTAGAGGAGGCAAATGTTTTACAAGTGTCAATATTGACTGGAGCCTTTTCTTTCTTGTAAAAATATTTCAGGTTTTGAATGTTTAGGATTTCAAGGAAAAAAATAATCAGGAAAATCCAGTATGCTTGGTTGGTTGTGATGCTCACAGGAAAACTAATTATTCTGACAAAGGCAAATCCTAATTATGAAAACCAATAGAAATATTGCTTATATTACCTGTAGTTAATTTTTCTGGTCTGCCACATACAAGCACTAAGCCCACGTATTTGTGCTTTCCTTCGGGTACGCAGATACATGCATGTTTGTATGAATACTGTTTCTGTTGTCCTGATTTCTTACTGCTGTATTTGATCTAATGGCACAAGCAATACCTGTATGTGTTCTGATGGTGAAAGACTCTGATCCAAACCCAGGTCATGGTATTTCACAGGGATTTGATCCAGCATGACATTACAAACTAGAGAAGGAGGTGTGATAAAGTGTGTGTGTGGCTTGACTGGGATTTAGGAGACCTATTTTTTTACCACTGCCTGCGAGACAGTGCTGTGGATAAGGAGCGCTGCAGAAACAGGAGCTGAGCCACAATACATGCACTTGATTCAGAACTGAGTTCTGGTTGTCTTTTGTCAGCGTGCATATGCCTAAAATTTGTCAGCTGGGAAATTCCTAGACTTGCTAAAAAGTTGCATTGGTTCTGTTACTCTAAACACCTTTGAAATATATAAAAAATAGAAGTGAATATGAAGTGCTTTGCTCAAATAACAGATGAATTAATGGGAGCATTGCTCATTAGAACAGGTAAATACAAATATATCAACTTCTACTTTAAGTTTTTTAATGCCTTGCTACTGGAGTGTAAAACTAAGCTGAGAGTGCATCAGCCCACATATGTCTTCTTCAGTTTTTTCTCTGTCTCTGTTGTCTGTTAATGGTGACAAATTATTGTGCTAAATGGACATGCAGTCTGAACTGAAACAGCCATTTGTATCTTATATTAGCAGATCTTGATGAAATATAACAAGGGAAAGTGTAGAGTCCTGCATCTGGGCAGGAACAACCCCAGGTTCCAGTATAGGTTGGGAAACGACCTGTTAGAGAGCAGTGTAGGGGAGAGGGACCTGGGGGTCCTAGTGGACGACAGGATGACCATGAGCCAACACTGTGCCCTTGTGGCCAAGAAGGCCAATGGCATCCTGGGGTGTATTAGAAGGGGGGTGGTTAGTAGGTCGAGAGAGGTCCTCCTTCCCCTCTACTCTGCCCTGGTGAGACCCCATCTGGAATATTGTGTCCAGTTCTGGGCCCCTCAGTTCAAGAAGGATGGGGACCTGCTGGAGAGAGTCCAGCGCAGGGCAACGAAGAAGATTAAGGGAGTGGAGCATCTCCCTTATGAGGAAAGACTGAGGGAGCTGGGTCTCTATAGTTTGGAGAAGAGGAGACTGAGGGGTGACCTTATTAGTGTATATAAATATATAAAGGGGGAGTGTCACGAGGATGGAGCCAGGCTCTACTCGGTGGCAAACAATGATAGGACAAGGGGTAATGGGTACAAACTGGAACACAAGAGGTTCCACTTAAACTTGAGAAGAAACTTCTTCTCAGTGAGGGTGACGGAACACTGGAACAGGCTGCCCAGGGAGGTTGTGGAGTCTCCTTCCCTGGAGACATTCAAAACCCGCCTGGACACATTCCTGTGTAACATTATCTAGGTGTTCCTGCTCCAGCAGGGGGATTGGACTAGATGATCTTTCGAGGTCCCTTCCAATCTCTAGCATACTGTGATACTGTGATCTTGGTGTTTTGCATTTTTGCAGTGTTTTTATGTTGAAGCAATATGAAATAATAATGTCACAGCTAGAAAAAACATAGGAATGAACAAACTGAGAGCTAAAATCATTCTTCCTTTTTCAAACTTGCATTGGGAAATTGTACTTGTAGTCCAAAAGATACCTGGGAAATTGCATGAAAATCAAACTGTTGCTTTTTTTTTTTTTTTCATTTATTGCCTTTTTTTTTTTTTTTTTTTCTTTCCACACTTAAACTTTTAAAGGCCACTTAAAAAAAAAAAATACATCTTGGCAATGTGCAGGTGTCAGGCAGAACATGGTTCGTTCATGTCAGTGCTTCTGTGCATGGAAAGGGGAAGGTTACAGAGAATGGAAGGATCTCTGAATAGAGAGCAAAGAGAAAACAGGTGCTGTTTGATGTTGTTTGATGTGGACACCTATAGAAAAACTTCCTGAAAACTGTCATCCAGAGAACTGCTTTAACAGATGAGCCCTTATGCTAGTTGTCTGTTAATTTATTTACTTATTTTTTAGGAGGACTGAAATGTGTACCAACCAAGCAGTCCTATAATTAGAAGTATATCCTTGCCATTTGCTTTTGAAAAACAAAACCATTTCTGTGCCAGGGAAAGCTTATTTAAAGTTAGAAAAAACGTCAAAGGACATAGAGAATGAAGAGCATGTGGCAACATTTCCCTGTATTACAAAAACCACTTCACTTGGTAAACTGGCATGGTACTGTACAATTTTTACCAGAGGCCCAGGGGCAGGTAGTAGAGCAGGGGTCTAAGGTTGCTTTGCCTCTGGGAATTTAAACCCACAGCTCATGCTGAGAGGGCTTGAAACACTGCATCACTGGGACTGTGGAGCAAAGATGAGAAGGCTGAAGAGGAACGATAACAATATTTCCACAAACAAAATAGCCCTTTGCCTGGTGCTAAAATACCTCTTTTTGGCACTGCAGGAACCAGGTTAATGGCATGGAGGCTGATGGCAATGGCAAAGACAAAAATAAAGTCCTCTTATTTCAAGAGAGACCAAGAGACTGTAGGATAAGGACTGTAGTAGCTGTATGGTTCTGTGATTCTATGACTCTGCAATGGCAACTGAAAGGTCTATATGTGGTATACCCACAGGAAGTCTTCGGTTGCTTTTGTAAGTCTTTATGGCTTGGCTGTGGAGCTGAAGTACCAGGTTTTTCCACAGAGAGAGGACACACACTATATAGCCCTTTTCCAAAGATGAAAACAGTATATGCAATTCAGAATTCAAAATATATATAATTCTGAGTTATTCTTGAAAATAGCAAGTGTGCAGTTTGTATGGGATAACTTAATTGATGAAGGCCTCTTAAAGGTGGAATTGCTAAATTGTCTGCTAATATGTATTTTTGCAGAGGGATTAATTATGCACAGGCACCATTTAAGTTAGTATTTAGTATACTGTGTGCTACTTATTACTTCTAGTTTACTTAAATCTTTGAATAGGATAACTATAATTTCTGGATAGGATATCTATAATTCCTGGAAGGATCTTTACTTACTACTTACTCTCATTTGTAAATACACTTACAGAGTAGCAACAGTAACAGTTCCAAAATATTTCCTATAGATGTGTTCGATAAGCTATTTTATTTTTATCTTTGAAGAAATACATAACTGTTTTCCTCAATTAATTTTAACATTGAAAAAGAAGAAACACCTCTTGGCCTGAAAATGTAACAAGCTAAAACCATTTTAATTTATGTTTGTATGCAACAGGATCCTATTAGTTGACTGAGAAGTGAACTGTTCCAAATAGAATACTGAGTAGAAAAATCTTTAACTAGGTTTAGGATCTTGGAATACAGCCAACTTCACCTGAGCAGAATAAATGTAGTTGTCAGGTAAGTGCTGCAAACACCATGCATTTTTCAGCAGAACAAAACCAGAAATGTAGATTCAGACAGGGATGGTTTGCAGTATATTTATGGTTGGATGGCATTTTTTCATCTCTGGTATGCAGTTTAAGCTGCATTTCACTGTAAAATGTCACTATCCTGGCTGTTCTGCAAATCCAACAATATTATGAAGGTAGTAAATAAGAACCAAGAGAGAATCCAGCATAGGTACTTTATCAGCACAAGCACAGGGTGGTATGGTTTGAACTGGAGGAAATGTGGCTTTCTTATGCAAGGCTACAAAATTCTTTGGATCTGTAATATTTTTTTCTCTTCTGAAAATGAAGAAAAAGAAGCCAGAATAAATATCTGAAATTTCTCTGGAAATGAAATGCTGAATATGTTGTTCACAGTTGACCAAATCACATAAAAAATGTAATTTGGAAGTAAAAATTGATTTTTCCTACTAAAAAATGCCATTTTTGCTTTCAGAACTGTATTTGACAGAATTGGCATGTCACATTGAAATGTCTGACTTATGAAAAACCTGTAATTTGTTGATGGGCAGTAGACTATTGGAGGATTCTTAACCAGATACAACTGAAATTATTACTTCAGAAGAAAATATTGTCCCTGTGATTAGAAACACAATGATATTACCGCACTCTCTAAAAACCCTTCTACCTGCTAAACCTTCTTTGAAGTCAATTGAAAAATTTTCATTGACTTTAGTGGGTGAGGATTTAAATCATTAGATTACTTAAAAAGCTACATTTTCTTAGCTCTCCAGTGTGTAAGTGTCTGTTTACAAGAGATACACTGATGGAATCTGGTCAGCAGTTATGCAGTCCTTTGTGTTCCCTTTATTTCCTTTCTTTTTTCTCTCTTCCCCCCTCCTTCGCCTTAAGGTAGTATGTAAACACCCCCCCAAAAAAAAAAAAAAAAAAAACCAAAAAAAACCCCAAAGCCAAACAACAACAAAAGCCAAAGCACATCTTTCAGATCTGCTGGAAGAAGGCAATAAGGGTAGAAGGACCATAGGACTAGACATCCATCAGCCAGTCTCATTCCCAAATCTGATGCTGATTCTGCTTTTGTTGCACAAGGTTGATGCTTTGGGTGGTGGGCTACCTATAGCATGTTCAGGGCAGCTATCTAATAGCCCTTGTTGAAGGTTAGACGTTGTCAGTTGAAATGGATGGGTTGTATTGTGTGACTCAGCTGTGGAAACTGGTCTCAGCTCCTGGCTCTGCAGATGAGCATCAAGACCTTGTGTCTGAACCAGTTTTAATAAGAGAGAAAACCCTACACTGTATGTGCTGGGATTTATGGAAAGAAACCCAGTAAGCACTGTCATCCAGGTGGGATTACTTCCCAAGACGTCAGTAGTCATTGTTGGATCATTTTGCAAAGCTGAAATTGTCCAGCTTTACCTCTGTTCCAACAGCAGTCATTGCAACAGTGCTGGCATGTAACCTCTGAATCCAGTGTTGAATTTGCAGACCAGCTAGCAAAGGGAATGCCTTGAGCCGAAAAAATAGTGGGGTTTTAGGCTGTATTATTTCAAAGGGTTCTTGAATCAATGATATGTTTTTACTTGCCCTTCTAATTTTTAGAGAGACAAGTTTAAGGTTATACTAAAAATCTTACAAGCTTATGGGGAAAGGTAGCAGAGACCTGTGTTATCTTACTCATGACCAACAAACATAACAGCAGTTTGCAGTCAGTAATGCTGGAGTTGAGTGGTTTAAAATATAAATGAACTAATGGATTCATCTAATAAATGGGGATGATACAGAAAAACTCACCTGTGTGTTTCAGCACAGCTTTCTGCTAGTGCAGGGCTCATAGAACACCCTATAACAACCATGAGGGCACCACCAGCCCTGGCTGTCCCCGATCAGTTTCCCTGGGCTTTCCCCGCCATGTCCACAACCTAGGACCCAATGTCTGCTATGCTGCTTAAAACTCCTTTTGCAAAGAACCTGTATTTTCAATATTTTTTTTTTTTTCAGTGAACTGCAACACTGAAAGCCCAGATAATTATGTTATCCAACAGAAAGCAGGACTGATATGAGACTGAATCCTCCTTTTGTGCATTAACTTATGTTAGAGCTGTGCTATTATTACATGACAGAGATATGATCTAATGGATCAGGGCATTTATTGGTTACCAGGGAATCCAGCTGCCATTTTTGTCTGCCTGGCTGCTATGTGAGATGGTTGCTGGCAGGCACCTCTGTTCCTTGCAGCTTAGTTTTCTCTCCTGTAACAAGAAGGATATTATTGCACTGCCCCTTTTTCTACCTTTCTGAGTTCTGTGGATGTAAAATGTTAACATTGTGAAACAAAGCAGGTGTGTTTTAAGAACACTGGAATTTCTTTGTAAACCACTGAAATAGATCAGTAACTAAGGTTGTCCTGCACTTTTAGACCAAAGAAGCTTGCAAAATAAAGAAAATCCTTAATGAACTGGTAGAACTGAGACATAGACATGAAATACCATTTCTTGTTCCACACTAAGTAGACAATAAGGCCAAGAATATAACTCATATTTTCTGTCTTCTGGACTAGTCCTTTTCATCAGCAGTTCTTTAAGCTGCTTCTGTCACATGCAGTATTTCTTTAACTTCTACTTGCCGTGCAATTGAAGTTCCAGGTGGGTGGTGACTCATCTTGGAATTCTTTCATTAAGAAAATAGAGCTCCCAGCACTTTGTTTTCTCAATTCAGAAGAATAAAGGAATCTTTGCTGAACACTACAGACACACATTGTTCTTCCCAAATTGATCTTTTCTTAAAACAGCCCTGGTTGTTACTATGCTGCATTTCACATGCAAATACATTGTATTCCTTTTTTACTTGTTCATAGTTTAATTGGAGAACAGCAGGTGATCAAAATCACAGTAGTAAGAAAGGTGTATTTCGGTAGAACAGATGAGACTGCCATTTAAATCCATGCAGGGGTGCTTTTAGCTTTCTCTGTTAAACAGCCTTGCAACTTGCAAGTCCCACTGCTATAAAACCAACGTGGAGTTTTACCTGCTTATGAGTTCCCTCAGCCACACACAGGTGAAGAGAAATCAGTTTGCTGTCCTAGTACTTGGCCTGATCTTTTTTTCTACCAAAGCCGTATCTCAAGAAGGCATATAAACTTCAAGGGAAAACAGATGTGTTCCCTTCATTAAATAATTACTCTTTTTAAATTTTTATCAGTAATGGCACACAATTGTTTTCCAAGTTCAAAAAAACAGACACAAAACACAATATAAGTAGAAAAGTAGCATACACAAATTGAGTAAGACATTTAAGTATAGAAATGCTTTTTTAATTAAATAAGAAGTCTATTTTTTTTAGGTGGTATTTTTTAGACATATTTTTATAATCATTTATTAGTTTCTTCTGAATAATTGCCTACGATTTGTCTTTCTGGAGTCCAAATCTTATTCCTTTCTAAGTCTCTATAAGCACACAAAGTAATGATATGATGTCTTTCTGGCAAATCATGAACTAGGCCTGAAGAACCAAGTAGGAATGAATAAAGTTGGAAAAGTAGAGAACACAGTAAAAGATGCATTTCCTTTGTTATGTTTTTTAATTTTATTTTAGTACATTCTCACTTTGCTAGGGCTTTTCACATGTGTTTTTTTAAATATATATCCACACATCTATCAAATCTGTACCTATTGCATGACTTTTCAACCTTTAAAATATATGTTAAGATCAAAAATTCCTAACAAACTGCCAGACACTGTCAGGAAGCAGATGATCCCAGCATTAATTGCTACTAACAAATACCATAAATTGGAAGTCCTACAGCACATGATTGTTTAAATACGAGACATCTTTCATCTAATACCTCTACAGTCAGAAGTCTGGATAAACATGCATATCTTTTTTGTCTTGCAGGTCAGCTCATTTGTATTTTGACTGAGCAGAAAGGCAATGTTAGTCATTGCCACACATATTTTTGCTTTTCCTTAAAATCAGTAATTAGGCAAAGCTCTGTCTTCAACCATTCTAAGTAAACCTTAGCCCTGAACAAGGATTGCATCTATGTCAGCATTTCCACATGCTTTATTAGCATTATTAAATAAATGTGGTGGATTTCCCAAAGTTAACTGAATTGCTGTGAAACACAACTACTTACAGCTTAAGCATGTTATTTGTTACTTGGCTTACCTCGTTGCTGCAACAGATAACAGAGAGAACTGCTTTCTGTAGTGTCAGTGTGAATTGGTAGCAAGAGTGTTTTCTTTACCTCTGTTGTACTGCCTGTAAAATCTTAAATACTCCATTGCTCTGGAGTGTAGCTTTAAGAGGGTAGCAAGGTTCATGAAAATAGGCAAAGAAAAGAGGACAAAGAAAGAATCTCTAAATAACATATGTATTACAAGTAGATAATCCATACAGAAGAGAAACACCGGAAGCCAGTTTTCATAGATTGCGGATAACTGCATTTGGGACTATCTTGTCCATGGTTGAGTTGAAGGCTGGATGTGAATTCTTATCTGATGTGGCCTTTAATATTTATTTTTAATTTCTGCTTTGTATTAATGTAAATTCATTTAGTGCCATCTAGAATATCATTAAGAGGCTGATGCATTTTAGATTCAGTAAATGTTTCCTAATTTTATTTGTCTGAAAAAGAAAAAAATAATCCCTTTCCTCCATTTACCAGTTTAGAGATACTTTGTCTGTAGAAGAGTTTATATTTCCCAAACATAAAGCATTTGTATATAAATGGATTATTTAATCTTAATCATAATGAATCGCAATCTCTTTTAGTTGTTTTTGGAGGTATCTCTCACTGAAAATATCACCTGGAGTACTGGTTTGACAGGAATGTCATGAGGTTCAACAGGAAATGCAAAGTCCTGCAACTGAGGAGGTGTAACCCCCTGCACTAATATGTGCTGGCAGCTAACTGACTGGAAAGCAACATATTGGAAAAGGACCTGGGGGATCCTGGTGAACACAAAGTTGAACATGATCTAGAACTGAGCAAGTTTTTTGCAGTTTCATGCCAGCTTTGATGTCTCATGTTACATTAGGAGGAGTGTTGACAGCAGGTCAGTGGAGGTGGATGATCATTTCTTTTTATTCAGCGTCGGTGAGGTCACACCTGGAGTACTGTGTCCAGATCTGCAATCAGTAAAAGGAAGACATTGACATACTGGAGAGAGTCCAATGAATGGCCACAAAGACGATGAAAGGACTGGAGCATTTCTTCTATGGGGAAAAGCTGAGAGGTACTGTTCAGCCTGAAGAAGGGAAGGCTCAGGTGTATCAATGTATGGAAATACTTGGAGAGAGGGTGCAAAGAGGATGTAGCCAAGCTCCTTTCAGTGGTGTCCAGTGACAGGACCAGAGGCAGTGGGCACAAACTGAAACGCAAGAGGTACCTTCTGAATGTCAGGGAACACCTACCACTGTGAGGGTGACCAACCACTGGCACAGGTTGGCTGGAGAAATTGTGGAGTCTTCCCCCTCAAAGATATTCAGAAGTTATCTGGACATGGCCCTGGGCAACTGGCTTTAGGGGCCCTGCTTGAGCATGAGGGCTGGACCAGATGACCTATGAAGGTCCCTTCCAACCTCAACCATGTTTGATTTCCACAGCAGTCACATTCGTGTCTCTTCAGCTTTATTGATGTAAAGGACTAATGTGACTGAAATCTCTTTGGAACTTTCAATATATGGGCTCCAGATTTTCACATAAACACAGCAAGTTAGAAGTGACCTCTGGAGAGTGTGGAGCATAACACCTCTGCTCAATGCAAGGTCAACTAGGGCAGGTGTCTCAGGGCTCTTCCTAGCTGAGTTTTGAGTATTTCCAAGGTTGGAGACTCCACAGTCTCTCTAATCAACCTGTTTCAGTGTCTAGCTACATCATTGTAGCTAGAGATTTTTTTTCTTAAGTTTAAATATAATTTCATGCCTTTCAGTTTTTGCCAAACCCTGCTTGACTTTTCACTGGAGATTAATGAAAATTCTTTGGCTCTGTCTTCTTTGCTCCCCACCCAGCAAGCGTTTATTCATATTGATAAGATTCCCATGAGCCTTTTCTTCTCTGGGCTCTAGTCAGATGGTCTAGTCTGTCATTTTGTTGCGCTTCCCTGGATTTGCACAAGTATATTCCATATCTTCATTGTACTGGGGCTCAGAGTAAGACAATTCACATTATACAATTCCTTCCAAAACCCCTGGGTGTTTTAAATTGCAGATGCTATTTTAAGACTGTAGAGGTATCAGTAAAAGATGTTGCAACTTTCTCTCAGAAAAAAAAGATACTGTCATTTCTATTGTTAAAGTAATAAATCTATCAAAAATCCTTGAGGGAAGAGCATGGACTAAATGAAGTCTTTTAGCATCCCTTTTTTTCTTATTTTTTAATAGAAATCAAGGTAGCATTTCTTAGATGATTCTTGTTAATTTTGGAAACCATTGAAGAAAAAGATTTCAGCCCTCATTAAAGAATACTGATTATTTTTATGCCTCTAGATATTTTCATAGTTCAGCTTTATTTCATACTTTAATAATGACTAGGAATCAGAAAGTAATAAGGAACAGATATTTCAGAGATTATGAATGAAAAGACTAGCCTAACCTGTTATAGCAGTGCGAGAAAGCTAAATATCTTTATGGACATTCATATAGTTAGAAAAACTGTTACACTGATGTAGGGCTTGATTCTCCTGCTGGTTTTTTTTCAGTTTCTTTTTTGGTTTGAGGTTTTTTTTTGGTGGTGGTTTGTTTGTTTGGTTGTTTTTTTTCATTAAGTAACACTTTCCTTCCAAAGTACACATTTTTTCCCCCCAGTGGTTTTCCTTATAAATCTTCACAATTACAATATCAGTGCAGGATTTCCCTGTTGCTTTTTTGCACTCATGCATTCATTTGAGGTTAAGACTCCATTGAAAGGAGCTGTAGCAGAGCACAATCGTGTTTTAAACATTTCTGTTCTACATTAAACATTTTCTATGTTGAATATGAACTTAAGTTCAATCTCGTTGGTCCTGAGGACGTGTACCATGAACATCTGTAAAGTATCTGGACAAATGCCAGTTCCTTAGAACTCATGAGATGATGACTGTATTTAACAGAAATGGAACTGCACTTAGTATCTGGAACTACAGAAATAGCAAAGCGTGCTAAGTTTAAGATAGCGTTTCCACAGAACTGTTATGGAGTGGTAGGAGCCAGCCTCTCTTTGTCTTCTCTGTGCCTTCTGTGCTGTTAGCATTCCTGTCTAAGGAGACTTATTTAATTTACTTTGTTGGGTGTTGAATTTGGCCTTGAAGGAGGTAAAGTCAAGGCTTCTGGTGTGCAACCATTACCAGAATGCTCATAAATTGTTTGGTCAGCATAATAATATTGGATCCCACATCATGCAAACAGGGAAAGTAGAAGGTTTTTGGATACCTCAGTCATCTGTGCTATCTCACAGGAGTCAGTGGGAATACTCAGAACTCATTTGTTTGCGCAAGTGTGGGTTGCTCTCTGTGTAAAGAAAGCATGTCCTTTTCCCATCCTTTCTTGTATCTCAGATTGTAGAAAGCATTTTCCTTGAAGCTGAAGCATGCTAAGGAATTGCTTTGGATACCAAAGTAAAGGCTTATTAGAGTCTTACACTTGGACTTCATTTTTCCTTTCTTTTCTACTGAGAGAGGCAGCAAACACTAGGGTCCTCTATGGAGGTCACTGAGGAAGTGGCACTAAGAATCTGCTCCCTGGATAGACAAAGGTAAGGTTTGCCTGTCGCCACAAAGTTGTTAAGAGTATGAAAGGTATGTTCAGTGTGGTAGTAGAAAGATGGGGAAAAATGCTATTCACAGTTTTTATCTTTCATGAAAACATGTTTTCCTGTTCTTTCAATTTTTACTTAGGGTCAAGGACATTTTTCTACCATAGCTTGCTATTTTCCCTGTAAAAAATGTAAAAGAGAACTTTCATTGTAATCAGCACTTTTTTTCTTTTTAGCGTTCAGTGAAGTATTATTATCTTGCAGGTGCAGAACTGGAGAGTAGAGGGCCTGGATGACTTGTTCCTGGCCACCTACTTGTTCATGAAGGAATCAAAACCAGCTTTTTTGTGTATTGCTACAGGGCTATGACCCTTGTCAGATAGTGAATGTCTGCAATGCAGTAGTCTTTATGGACGTTCCTTGTCATGCCATACTTCCTTTACTCACTTGGCAGGTAGTGTCTGAAAGAGTTTTTTGAAAAGCCTGGCATCATATTTTATACAAAATTCACAAACTATGAAGTATCTCATTGTGGGGCTGAGGAACATGAGAAACAATATGTTTTCTTTTATTGCTTTCCTTTTGCTGCTGAGTTCCTCCATCATCTGGTAGTATCTCCTTTCCATTTCTATTTACTATCTTCATGGTCCATAATAAAACAAAACATTCAGCAGTGCTTGCAAAGTCATGTTGAAATCAGGGCTTGGGGAGAAGGTTAAGCAGCCCAGGGCATATGTCTTGCTAAATACTATGCTTACTCTGTAACTTCCCCTTAATTTATCTTCCCTAATTTCTGGCACATTCCTCTTTCACAGTGTTTCTCAATTTCTTAGCAGTCTAAATAATTTATAATACAGAATGGAACTGTGAATGGATACAAATCTGTAAATTAAATGTGGCCTAATCTTTCCAACTTTTAATTGCCGGTGAAGGACTGGTCAATCTTTTCTATCTTGCATGCCTACATAGAGAATAGGCTGACAGAAGGGGTGTACCATTCCTTTAATTTTTTGTGTGGCTCCTCTAGTAAGCAGATACACAAAATGCATCTTTTGGACTGATGTGTGAAGCTGAAATTTTGTAGGAATGGTAGGACCTTTTTATTTCATTTGCATATATTTACCCTTGGAACAGAAGTCATTTATATGGATTTCCAGGAGGGCTGCATAGGTTATCCAGAGACCATTTTTCAAAGGCAACTCTCATAAAATATGCATGCAAAACATGCCTATGCTGTCACAAGCAGGTAATTTCACATGCAAAAATATGCTGTTGTAGACTATGAAAAACAAGCTGTCATTCATGCAATAGTGGTTCACTTGTGCAGTTAATATATGCAGATTCAGCTAGGAACAGAGACCTGCAGGAGACCATCTGGGTCACCAGGTCCAGTTGACATAAGTGCAGTCAGTAGATGCAGTATAGTCCAGGTGACTTCATAAAACATCTATTTGGTGCACTTAGCATGCCACAGAACTGGTAACCTTCAGGATAAAATATCAAATTATATATAAGTCAGTGATGGGCCACATGGACAGGAGAATGTGAGACTGAGGACAATCACCAAAGTCCTAGATTATTCTGCTGTGGATCCATTAATAGCCATATGGTCCTAGACAGCACACCTTCCATAGAAAGGCTGTCAAATTTTTATCCCTGGAGATTCAAAACTAGACTAGACAAGGCCCTGGTCAGTTTGGACTGGCTGGCGTTGCTGTGAGCAGAGGTTGGACTAAATGACCTCAAGAAGTCCCTTCCAACCTAAACTGCTTTTATTATACTATGGTTCTGTTCTTGTTCTCAGCTGCAGAGCTTACGTCTGAACTGAAGTGCTCTAATGCTTTTCTATTAACTTGCTGTGGGCCAAGAATTAGTTCAGCTGTTGACATCATTGCTTAGTTTGGGATTCCCTTTGTCTCTGATTTTTGAGCCTTACTCTAAGACACATAATTGAGAGTGAGATATAAACGAGCACAGAACAAAAATAAATTTTAATATTTTCATTAGGTCCTGAGAAAAGTACTTCTGACTTACTACATATTAAACAAAACCTCGGCTCTGGGGTAATAGGAGAAAAACGCACAGATGAAAGTCCTGAGGGAAGGATGAGCATTCTGTACCTTGTGTAGTGTGCTGCTTTAATACTGTATATTGCTGAAATTTTGGGGAACACCTTCAGGTATTCAAGATTATTAACTTGAAATCTGTTCTGTTTGTGTGAGGGACAACATATAAATTAGATGGGAAATACAGTTGTGGGGGAGCTTGAAATCAGTTTCAACTTTCAGCTGAAATCAGTGGTAAAAGCTGTTTGAATTTAGTAGAGCTGGATTAGGCACTTAGCTGTGGAATTCATTAGGGAAGTTTTCTTGCCCTTGTATAAGCCTAGGAATAGATCTAGTCAGCTAAACCCAACACAATGCTCTAAAGAATGATCCCATTCGTTATAAGAGCAGACAGGTCCTCTCCATCAGTGAACATTTGTGCTGATAGTGTAATTCCAACTGAGCTCAGCAGAAAAGCAAGCACCCACATCTAGCTGATTTAATTTGGTACAGCATAATTAATTAAAGTAGTATCTGTGATCTGTTAATTAAAAGAATGAAATCTGAAATTAGATTTTTGGTAAAACAGAAAATGTGGACTTGGCAAAAGTTTTGAAACTCACATAAGGCTTCTGATAAATTTGCATTGGATATGCAGTTATTTGGGGGGAGGGGTAGAGGTTAAAAGAGGGTCTTTTATCTCCCCCACAAAACCATCTGTGAGCCTTTTTTTATCTGACAGGCAGTAAAAGAGGAGGAGATGTGTAGGAAAAATTAAATGTTCACATTGTTTGGGAAGAAGAAAGGCATGTGTCTTAGAAGCTCTCTTATCTAAACTTCTGCTTTCCTAAAAGCTCTGTAAGATGTATTTAGGTCGTGTCCTCTGAAGTGCATAATTTGCCTTAAGAAACTTCTTTTAGCGGAGATCTTGGTGTGTCCAGTTCCAATCTGAGGTCCTGATCCAAATATCACCGAAGTCAGTATCTCCACATTCCATCTCAGTGATTGTAAATGAGGGGGTGGAGGTCTACTGTGCAAAGACATAAAAATATTCTCCCTTTTCAGGCATATGTAACTAAAAAAAATCCCTGATATGTAAACAATCATTAACAAACTATGGAGAAGATGTTGTTGAAATACAAAGTACACTCAACATGTTAAATCCTGCATTTATCCAAGGAATTTCTCACATCACCCAGTCAAGTTTATAGATTTTTTCCAGAATTCCTCAGACATCTATGTGTTGTGTCTATCTAGCTATTCAGAATCCTGGGATTGGTGATTTTTGAAAATAAAATCCCATGAAAAGTTAAATCTATGCCATACGATGTGGTAATAGATAATCTAAAATGATACATGTATATATATGTGTATATGCAAATGTGTATAAATGTAAGGTATAGATAGATGTACGTAAGATAGATTATTATATGTGTAACAGAAAAAGCTGAATATTTTGCTCTAGTAAAATGAAGTATTTTTACATCAGCAGCATTCAGTGTTGTTCCATTACACAAGCAGTGCAGGAAATGAAGCGGGAAAAAGTGAAGACAGTGTTCAGTAGCTATTGTAAAGAATATCTTAAAAAGAATTATACCATTGAGTTTTAGAATATTTTTGTAATTTCTTCATCGGGCTCTATCAGGGTGGCACAAAAAAAAACCAACAAAACCATGTATTAAATTTTTTTTTACAAATGCTTTAAAGTATTTGAAAATATCCTGTTGGCTTTCTCTGCCCATGCAGTTTTCTCTCTAGCAGCCAGTCTGTGTACTGGTAAGTGTTATTGCATCAAGCAGGGCTTTGACCCAGCATCCAAATAACTCAGTGTTTGAAAAGCAAAGCAAGTAGAAAGAAAACAGTTGTCTGAGTTCAACACAAATGTGTGTATACACACAATATATATATTTCCTTATAGCAAGTACTCTCACTAGTCTCATATGTAAGACAAACAGATATATTCTCAGTGTGTTTGTGTACATGAGCATAACAGACACATTATAAGAACAATGTGTCTAAAAGCTGGAAATATTTCTACATACTGTTCCTGTAGAAACCAAAACATTTTCTTCAGTAGCTTACTGTTCAGGTAAATTCACATAAAGAAGCGCTTTAATCTGCCTATAAGCAAACTGATAAGGACATGGGGTTTGAAATATAATTTCAACAACCTGTGTGGTTGTCCTTATTTTATGTTTTAAAGAAAAAATATTTTTCATTATATGCTGTAGATAAATGGATGGGGAAAAAAATTTGGGTTTTGTCTCTATGTTTAAATTTGCTGACAACAGATCTGGCAATTTTTTGATAGTAGCAAATAACTGTTGTTAATTAATAAGGGGGATTTTTAGGAATAAGATTAATCAGGTATTTCCAAACTGAGATGTGGGTCAGAACATACTAACGAAGACATTTTCTTTTCGGTTTTATAGCCTGGAAACGTTCTCAGTATGTAAAAGAAAATGATTGCTCTCTGTGTATTAGAAAAATCGCTCTTTTAAATTGATTTCCATAAATTCAATTTTATGATTAAGAAGAACATTATCTCTAATTAGATGAAAGCTGCTTAGCATTATCCAATTCCTGATTTAAATCCTTGTGTTTTCCACCTACTGTTTGAAGAGTCTCTCTAGTTAAAATTCATTCTTTCAGTCTCAAAATATGTTGCATATGACACAAGCCTCCAGTTTGTCAACACTCATTGTTTCTAGTATCTTAATAATCTGCAAATATTATGTAGTGACACTTCTCATGATGCGATGAATTGCAATGTCTCCTGAGCTGAATGACATCATATTCTAGGGGACAGCAGACCAAAGGGCTGGCAGAGCCAAATTTGTCGTCAGAAGCACCAGGAGTGCCACCTCAAGCACAAATTCAGATGTAATAAGGGATCTGCAGGCTTTTAGTTACATCAATGCTAGTAAATAAAGCAGCCCAGGTCCTCTTCTGTGGTTCTGTGGTCAGCTGGCATGGTATTCCTATAGCTAAAGTGTCTACTCTGTAGCAGGGTGTCCTCACCCTGCCTGCCAGTAGACTCTTGTATATACTCTTACCTCAGCTGTGCCTAGTCTTTGCCAGAGAGTAAAAAGTAGAGATGAACACGTCAGGGCTTGTCTATATTATGCGGTCCTAGTCTAACAGTATAGGCAAAGCCTTTTTTTAACAGTGTACTTCTTTCCTGAGCTTTCCTGCTTTTATGTAAAATTATAATTAGAGAATAAAATCTACTCTATCAGAAACAATTACTTCAAAGTGGCCAAGTAAGATCTTCTAGAGCTCTTCAAAATGATATCACTTGTTCCACCGCTCACTGAAGGCTGCCACACAACTCACCAGTGTCTGGGCAGCAGTGGTCAGCAGGGAACCAGTGCAAAGGGACAGATGTGTAGAAGGATCTTTTGCAAGATCAGTAAATCTGGAGCTGAAGGGTTATTGCTGTTCCTTTCCAAAAGTCTACAGGCCACAATCTCAGTTCTTCTGCAAGGCCCTCAGCTGCAACAAAAAACATGATGTTTTTAATTACCAGTACAGTTGCAACATTTCCCTATCTCTGCCCTTAAATAAAACATATAATCCTTCTGTGTTCCTAAGTCCTTCTTATCCTAACAAAAAAAAAAAAAAAAAAGGTGTTTCAGAGCAATGTATGGGACAGAACTGCATGTGTGGGTGAAACAGGATGCAGCATGAGGCAAAAGTTTCTTTTCCCTCAAAATAACTTATTTATTTATAGAGAGCACCATCACCACCAAAGAACAAAAATAAATCCTTGCCATTCTCTGCATCTGGGTGCTAGAGAGTATGTGCTGAAAAGAAAAGTATTCTTTAAAGTTCAGTGCTGGTTTTTGGTTTGGTGGGGGCTTTTCTGATGAAATGTAATGGACAGCAGTTAAATGAACTAATTAGAGCTGATATACATGTCACCTCATGGCAAACAGTTGAAAGGTATTATACAACTCCAGACTAGAAGAAGGTCTAGAAATGCAAACTGGGATCCATCTTCGAGGCCTAAAATTTAGCTTTTGATAGCTTTCTAAAGTGGAAGTTGGCTGAAGTAGCCCTGGTTTTGCCCTCAACTCTAGTCTTCATTCCTGGCTACCTTCTCTCACCAGCTCCAGTGAGGCATCAGAACTGTGCAGACGTGCAGTGAAGCAGGAAAAAACAACTACAGGGTGAAAACCAGCCTCCCCTAACATTTTTGGTTTTGTTTTTTTTTTTTCTGGGTGTTATGCCAGTCATACTCAAAAATGCACCATCCTTGCAACTTTCTCATCAGAGGCCTGATAGCAAAGAAAGACTCAGAATACTTTGAAACTTAGACAGAAGTGGTAGGCCTGCAAATGTGGTAGAATATGTTATACAGGAAGGTAATCTGCTGTGTCTTTACATGAAGGCAATCATAAATCTGTGGTTTGACCAATTTCAGTGGCATTCAATAAGCAATGGTTTGTCCTAAACTGCTAAAATGAGTTTGGGCTGTGTTGGCAGATTGTCCTAGCTCAAACTGTGTAAGAGATCATACTAACATTAAAGAGTATGGATGCATGGGAGCTTGTTCTCAATTCTGGACTTGCATAGTTTCCTGTTACAAAGACACATCAAGTTGTTACCACCAGAAGGAGAGAGGGAAGAAGCTTGTTTGCAGAGGAATGTGTTCTCTAATTCTAATGATTCCCGGCTATTTCTATGTACAGTAGTTAGTTTTCAGACTGATGAGAAGGAGTTTCATTTGTGCAGATGGGAAATGCTTATTATGCTAATAGTGTTCCGCATTGTTAGCGGAAATTATTAGACAGAGATGTTAGAAATACCTCCAGTGGAATTAAGTAGGTGACAAGGTAAAACAAAGAGATAAATGACAACAGTGATTAGGAAATGGATTGTGCTGAATACAACAGTGTAAAGGTAGAAGGGAAAGGAACTACTCTTACAAGAAATAGTTTAATCAGTGATTTATCTGTGAAAAATATACATAAAAGATAGTTTACTTAGACAATACCAAAAACTGCTTGTGAGATTACATGTAATGTTAAATCTAGAGAAAGCTGAAAGAAATGTCAAAATGGTCAGCAAGGAGAAAAAAACAGAACACCTGAAAGCAAGGAAACCACAGACAGGTTTGTGTTTTATAATGAATATATTCTGCCAAATAGCTGTATTATGTATGGCCAACTATATATTTTAACATGTAATTTAGTGAAATGTGCTATTTATATTCTCTGAACTTGTAATAAATCAAGGAAACCCAGTATTACAAATAGGCATACAGTATGCATAGTCACACCAGTCTCTCATGTTGCATTGAAAACTGCTGCTCTTTGACATGTTGTTTCTATACCTACATCCATTGTTCTGGCTGGAAGATAGGATTTGTGACTACAGTCTGAAAAATAGGCACTGGGCTTTGTTTCTGAAGCAACACATGTCAGCAGCCTAACTATGCTGTAAACTTTTACTAAATGCTTGATGGAAATCAATGCTCATTTATAAAGTCCTATTGCAGCATTGCAGTTTGATATGACAGAACTCATCATGGTAAATAAATAATTCAAGGAATATGGCTTTTTTCCTTGTCTGTGAATCAGCAGTGAATCAGCCTTGCCAATATATTGATTATTCTTAATTATTCAATATGGGTAAAAGCTTTCCTTGTTGTGTCAATTACCATCACATGGCATGTTCAAACATTGATCATTTTGACTGTTCACACTTGCAATATGTGACAGATCGCTAAACTTTCTGGAGTTGTTTCGACTCATCATATGCCTGAAACTTCCATCAGAGGCAGAAGAATGATGAACAGCAAATAGTTACAGTCGTTAACTGATAACAAATGTTCTTGTTTGCATTCAAACTTTCCTGCTTTTGTACCTGGCAGGCAATATAATGACTGTTTTTTTCTCCCTGAGACTGACTATATGTTAAGCAGGGAATTCTGTTGGGACAAATGCTGCTTCTTCTGGATTAGTTCTGTACAACATCTATGGCTTCCTAGTAGAAATAATTATGAATGCAAAGGCCTATTGACCAGATAATTTGCTCTGACTGGTCACAAAATGGGTTTCTGAAGTTTGTCTAAAACGGACGTATATGATATTGATGCTTGCTGATTTCCAGAACCACTGAAGAGCCTCATGTACCAGCTGTCTTTATTTCCTCCTTTTCTGAATCTGTTGATGGAGGGCCAGGTTCTTAGGTCTACCTGGCTAAAATGGAGGACTAGCTATCTCCCTAAACACATGGGTTAGGGGTTGGCGTACCCTCAGTTGCAGTACCTGAATACCTTACAATCTGTAAAGCTTCTGAGAAGCACAAGTACAGTTATATCCTTTCAGAGATGGGAAAATAGAGTAAAGGCTCATGGTTTGTCTAATGTCACATAGGAAGTCTTCAGTTGAACGGAAAACAACGAAAGTATTCCAGGTCATGGGCCTTCAACATCTAGGACACAAACATCCTTTCAGGAGATACTTGAGCTGCAAGGAGTAATAGGAAAGGTCATTTCCCATGAGGAGGTGCCCAGGATACAGAAAATATGCTCATCTGTTTTTTGTGGTTTACGTATAATGGGAAGAGGAGAGAAAAAGGCTGTTTCATTTCTACTGAAAAGCAATTTATAACACATTGTGGAGGTATGTGATTTTACACAATGATGCAGATGTAAACTGGTGTAAGCAAGGAGGAATCACCTGTGTCCTGTTATGAAAAATTCTTTGTTCCTCTCCTTTCTGATACTGAAGACCAGGCAAGGACAGTTTGCTGGGTGACCCAGCAGGAAAGGATTGGCACTCTCTGATGAGAAGGCTGTAGGAGATATTTCTTTCAGAGTGGGAGCTTCCTGTCTCAAACACTATCAGTTTATGAGACTGATATGGGCAGTTGGATTGCTTCTGCTAAAAGAAGAGAAGATTTAATATGAGGGCCTACACAGAGTCTTTCAGTATTTCTTTAGGTTTGAGCAACTATTTGCTGTGCCCCCCTGAAGAAAGATGAGTGCAATGTGATCTTTCCTTTGGGTTGTCATAGCTAAAGGAACAAAGTCACACTGTGGAGAATATTTTTGTACCAGAAGTGTCTTCATGAATCCACATTTTTGCAACACAATCAGTTATTGTCTTATTTTGCAAACATCTGAACAGCCTTGCAGGACAATATTTTTTTTTAAGATGAGAACAGACACAGACACAATGTCCTTTTTTTACCAGTCAGCCCATTCCCACACCATCACACAAACATTGTCGCCAGGCTAAGCCTCTAACTGTGACTCTGACCTCTGGCCTTCCTGGACAGTAAAAGCATCAGTCAATACTTGAGACCCCTGCAAACAACAGGCTTTGACGAGAGTACCCTTAAGCCTCTAATGCTCGAAAACTCTGAACACTAAGAAAAAAAAAAAGTCTCTGAATGAATCCCCGGACAATATGAGTCTCAAAATCAAGCACTCAGTCTACTTCTTTGCTCAATAAGGTGACTAAGAGGTTAGCAAAATGCTGTCCTGGTCACTTCACTTTCTCCTTGGATCTCTCCCTGGCTTCAGATTTACATACAGCACAGACAGCAATTCTTTTGGGGAAATTATGACTTTGCAAAGATTTTGGGATTCTTATCAGGGAAAACTAACAAAACATTTTGTGATAAGGCAATCTGTATTAAAACCACAACATTTAATTCTGGGCTGTTTTTATCTTTTTGATGTTCTATTGACCTGCCAAATTGCCTTCTCAAAGTTTTTTTTCAGATATCTTGGAATATCTGGAGAGTCACGGTAGAAAATAGAAAAAGAAGAATATTGGGTACTGCAGTAACTAGTCCAGGTACAATGAATTCTTAAATAGACTCAAAGTGAAACATGGTCATTCAGTTCAATAAACTGAACTTAAATACATCAGTAAAGTAATACTGTTATACTGTATTTTGGATTTTTAAAGTTTTGTCATTTCCATTCCATTAAAAAGCAATTTTTTGTAATTTTGTATCCATCACAGGAGGGTGAACGTTCTGCCAAACTAAAATTGCAATTTCTGTTTATCAGTTGCAGACCTGGCAACAATTGTGTGTACTTTCTGACTTTTCAGATTTATTTATTGCATTTAAAAATGAAACAGTCAGCCCAGAAAACTCTGCTTAATAGAATAAACAAACACACATAAAAAACATCTGAAAATATTTACCTGAATTATTGTATTTTTTAATAGATCTTAACATTGGCTGGCAAAGAGTAAATGCATTGTGTTTACTTGGCTAGCCAAGTGCTTACTTTCCCAGTAGATAAATGGTAGATGATGCTGGTTCTCTAGAGTGAGTGACAAGCTCGAGCGAGAGTCAAGTTGTCCTGGGAGAAGGACCACAGGATCCCTTAATAAAAGTAAAAACCTAATTGGATGTTCTCCTCCTATGTTCAATCAGTGTAAGCACTGGGGAGGTACTTTCACTTCCATGTATTCTATTCGGCTAGTGACTTCTTTTTTCATTGCCTCCAGAAAAGATTAGAGTAACTATGCTCTTAATCCAGCTGTCTCAGATAGAAGCCTTCATATAGCTGAAAAAATCCACATTGCCATCTGCCTTGAGCTGCGTAAGAAACACTCTTCCTGTCTAGTAAAACTCTTCAGACATATTTCTATATTTTTCACTCTCTTTTAGGATGATCAGGGATCTTATAAAGTCTTTTGGTGAACAGGAGGAAACAAAATGAAGCATGAGGTAAGGGATTTATGTTCAAATCCCTGTTCTGAACGAGCACATTGTAACTAAAAATACATTGATTTGGGAAACAGTGAAAGGTAAGTAATGAGCTAGTGTGAACATGTAGCTTTCCTGCTTCATTCTATGCCAGTTCCTTATAACTTCAAAGTTTGCATTGTGTTGTTAAAATTTTGTGAGCAGTTTTCTTCTTTCTGAGGGTTTACCTCTCCTCCATGATGATCAGTGATTTGGTGGGTACCAGCAAAGCTGTCCCTGTCTAAGAACAAGCTAGTGAGTTCAAAAACATTCACAGAGCTGAATTTAGGCTATAGAATTGCAGAAGTGAGAATTGTCAGACTGAGCAACTATATTTTTATCTTTGTATTTTCATGAAATTTAATGAAATTTTGTATTTTCTGAAATTTCATGAAAAATTTTGGGATTCTTTTGGCGCCCAACGTGCGGCTCGAGGGGTTGAGATAACACGGTGGATGGATGATGGCAGAGCGGTGGATGTGGTCTACCTTGACCTCAGCAAAGCATTTGACACAGTCTCCCACAGCATCCTCGCGGCTAAAATGAGGAAGTGTGGACTGGATGATCAGGTAGTGAGGTGGACTGCGAACTGGCTGAAGGAGAGAAGCCAGAGAGTTGTAGTCTATGGGGCTGAGTCTAGTTGGAGGCCTGTAACTAGTGGAGTGCCTCAAGGGTCAGTACTGGGACCGGTATTATTTAATATATTCATCAATGATTTAGATGAGGGAATTGAGTGTACTATCAGCAAGTTTGCTGATGACACTAAGCTGGGAGGAGTGGCTGACACGCCAGAAGGCTGTGCTGCCATCCAGCGAGACCTGGATAGGCTGGAGAGTTGGGCAGGGAGTAACTTGATGAAATATAACAAGGGAAAGTGTAGAGTCCTGCATCTGGGCAGGAACAACCCCAGGTTCCAGTATAGGTTGGGGAATGACCTGTTAGAGAGCAGTGTAGGGGAGAGGGACCTGGGGGTACTAGTGGACGACAGGATGACCATGAGCCAACACTGTGCCCTTGTGGCTAAGAAGGCCAATGGCATCCTGGGGTGTATTAGAAGGGCGGTGGTTAGTAGGTCGAGAGAGGTCCTCCTTCCCCTCTACTCTGCCCTGGTGAGACCCCATCTGGAGTATTGTGTCCAGTTCTGGGCCCCTCAGTTCAAGAAGGACAGGGAGCTGCTGGAGAGAGTCCAGCGCAGGGCAACAAAGATGATTAAGGGAGTGGAACATCTCCCTTATGAGGAAAGACTGAGGGAGCTGGGTCTCTATAGTTTGGAGGAGACTGAGGGGTGACCTTATCAGTGTCTATAAATATATAAAGGGGGAGTGTCACGAGGACGGAGCCAGGCTCTACTCAGTGGCAAACAATGATAGGACAAGGGGTAATGGGTACAAACTGGAACACAAGAGGTTCCACTTAAACTTGAGAAGAAACTTCTTCTCAGTGAGGGTGACGGAACACTGGAACAGGCTGCCCAGGGAGGTTGTGGAGTCTCCTTCCCTGGAGACATTCAAAACCCGCCTGGACGCATTCCTGTGTAACATTATCTAGGTGTTCCTGCTCCGGCAGGGGGATTGGACTAGATGATCTTTCGAGGTCCCTTCCAATCTCTAACATACTGTGATACTGTGATACTGTGATCTGTCCGGATTAATAGTCACTTGTCACAATACTGATTTATTGGCTCTCAAGGTTGTTCCTCTTGATCTCACAGTTTCAGTATATCTTACTTCCATCTGGTATTTGCTGTATTAGTGTTTTTCAAGTGTGGGGCTTGGACTAAGGTTTTTGCTCATTGTACTTTATGGTAATGACTTGTAATACAATAGAATCATTGATCATGAAACTGATCTGGCTTATGTTCCCAGTGTGGTCACCACCTTTATACTTTGGGAGGTATATAATAGAAGTGCTTAGCAATTACACATCTTTTTTCTCCTTCTCAGGTGCTCAACCTGTGAAGGAGACATTCTTTTACCCTCCCAGTCCTCCCCCCAGACCATTTACATTTGAGAGTTTTGAAGTTTTTGAATGGCCTTTTAATGCTGTTGAGACTTGTTTGCTGATGGTGATGGGAATCACCATGCTAACACGCATACAGAGTGTGTTTTGCTCACTATTGATTTCAAGAGTTAAGTAGATTCAGGTTTGGGTCTTGTCTGGGGTCAAACGACGATGTAGGAGGACGGAGAGATTTTCCCTGAGGCTGGACAGCCATGAGTGGCAGGGTGTGTGGGATAGTATGGGCAAGTATCTAGGTCAGTGGGCCCCTCCAGTACTTTGAAATTTCACCACCGCACAACTGCAAAATCCAGAAGAATTAGTAAAACACTTAAATGAGGTGTGTGGTCATTCTGGCCATACCAGAGATGGACAAATCATGGCAACGTGCTGGGGCTTGGCCTATGCTTACAGGGCCTTGTTCAACACTATCCAGAACCTTCAAAAGGAAAAGAATGTCGGTGGATCTAAGGGCAAAGCAACAGTCAGTGCAGCTACTCCAGCTCCAGGCACAGCAGCTTCACCACCCCCAGCGACAAGTACAGTCGCTACTCAAACTTTGGCTGCAATGAACAGCGCAGCTACCCCAGCGGCAAGTACAGCAGCTGCTCAAACTTCGACTGCAACAGACAGCGCGGTTACCCCAGCTCCAAGCACAGCAGCTACACCACCCCCAGCAACAAGTACAGTTGCTACTCAAACCACAGTGATAATCACTGCAGCCAAACCAGAGGACCAATTCATACCAGTATCGGTTGCCCCTGTACGCAAGAGAACAAGCAAAAAAAGAGGCAAGAAGGGTGAAGCGAGATGAGCAACAATGAATTCACCACCCGGTCCAGAATCTGATCAGGAGTCATCATCACATGCTGAAGAAGAAGAAGAAGAAGAGGTAACTTCTCGACCTCGGACCTCAACCGAGCTGCGGAATATGTGAAAAGATTTTACCCGTCAACCAGGGGAGCACATCATCACCTGGTTACTCCGATGCTGGGACAATGGGGCCGATGGTCACGAACTAGAAGGTACAGAAGCCAAGCAGCTGGGATCACTTGCTAGAGAAGGGGGAATTGACAAAGCAATTGCAAGAGAGAAAAAGTCCCTCAGTCTTTGGAGGTGGCTCTTGGCAGCTGTGAAAGAAAGGTTTCCATACAAGGACAATGTTATGAGTCGTTCGGCCAAGTGGACTACTATAGACAAAGGCATCCAGTCTCTGAGGGAATCGGCCATCGTAGAGATGATCTATCACATCAAGCCGAATAACGGGGATACACCCATAGATCCAGATGAAGTTGAATGTACACGACCCATGTGGCGAAAACTGACACGGAATGCACCGTCATCATATGCCCATTCATTGGCAACAGTAACCAGGAATGACATAGTACCACCAACAGTGGATGAAATGGTTCATAAACTCCGAGAGTTCGAAGACAATCTCACCTCTTCCATCATCTCAGCTGTGGAAAAACTGTCCCAGGACCTCAAACAATTGAGGGACGATCTATCTGATTTATCCAGCTCCTCACGTGTACCAACACACGTCTCAGCTATTAACAAAAGGCGTCCTATTGTTCGAGAGAGGAGATACAGGAGGTATACGCCACCGGCTACCCTATAGATTTACCTGCAGGATCATGGAGAAGACATGACAAAGTGGGATGGAAAACCTACTTCAGCTTTGGAGGAACGGGTGAGTGAATTGAAGAGGGGAGCAAGGGCCAAGACTGATCATCCCATGAGACCTACAGCTTCTGTCTCTGGTGAGCAGTTTCCCAGATGGAATGGAAGAGCTGATTTTACTCCAGCTCCTGTGATAATGAAGAATAATCCCTTTCACCACGACTTAAGTGTCCAACACTGTGATGACCATTAGAGGGGCCCTGCCTCCAGTCAGGTGGAGGTAGGGGACAATTGGATTTACTGGACTGAGTGGATCAGATGGCCTGGCACATCAGTCCCACAGAAGTATAAGGCTCTAGTAGATAGTGGTACACAGTGTACCCTGATGCCATCAAGCTGTCAAGGGGTGGAACCCATCTATATTTCTGGAGTGACAGGAGGATCCCAAGAGTTGACTCTGCTGGAGGCTGAAATCAGCCTGACTGGGAGGGAATGGCAAAAGCACCCTATTGTGACTGGTCCGGAGGCTCCATGCATCCTCGGCATAGACTACCTCAAGAGAGGGTACTTCAAAGACCCAAAAGGGTACCGGTGGGTTTTGGTATTGCTGCTTTGGAGACTGAGGAAATTGAGCAGCTGTCTACCTTGCCTGGTCTCTCAGAGGATCCTTCTGTTGTGGGGTTGCTGAAAGTCGAAGAACAACAAGTGCCAATTGCGACCACAACAGTGCACCGGCGGCAATACTGCACCAACCAAGACTCCCTGATTCCCATCCGTCAGCTGATCTGTAGACTAGAGAGTCAGGGAGTGATCAGCATTGCCAATGCATTTTTCTCAATTCCTTTGGCAGCAGAGTGCAGGCCACAGTTTGCTTTTACTTGGAGGGGTGTTCAGTTCACTTGGAACTGACTGCCCCAGGGGTGGAAACACAACCATGGACTGATCCAGACTTCACTGGAACAGGGGCAAGCTCCAGAACACCCGCAATACATTGATGACATTGTTGTGTGGGGCAATACAGCGGAAGAAGTCTTTGAAAAAGGGAGGAAAATAATCCAAATCCTGCTGAAAGCCGGTTTTGCCATAAAACGGAGTAAGGTCAAGGGACCTGCACAGGAGATTCAATTTTTGGGAATAAAATGGCAAGATGGACGTAGACAGATCCCCACAGATGTGATCAACAAGATAACAGCAATGTCTCCACCAACTAATAAGAAAGAAACGCAAGCATTCTTGGGTGCAGTGGGGTTCTGGAGAATGCACATCCCAAATTACAGTTCGATTGTAAGCCCTCTCTATCATGTGACCCGGAAGAAGAATGATTTTAAATGGGGCCCTGAGCAACAACAAGCCTTTGAGCAAATTAAACGTGAGATAGTTCATGCAGTAGCCCTTGGACCAGTCCGGACCGGACCAGATGTAAAAAATGTGCTGTACACTGCAGCTGGGGAGAACGGTCCTACCTGGAGCCTCTGGCAGAAAGCTCCAGGGGAGACTCGAGGTCGACTCCTCGGCTTTTGGAGTCGGGGATACAAAGGATCTGAGGCCAGCTATACCCCAGCTGAGAAAGAGATACTGGCAGCCTATGAAGGGGTTCGAGCTGCTTCGGAAGTGATTGGCACTGAAGCACAGCTCCTCCTGGCACCCTGGTTGCCCGTGCTGGGCTGGATGTTCAAAGGCAGGGTCTCCTCTACACATCATGCAACTGATGCTACATGGAGTAAATGGGCTGCACTAATTACACAACAAACTCGAATAGGAAATCTCAGTCGTCCAGGCATTCTAGAAGTCATCATGGACTGGCTAGAGGGCAAAGATTTTGGAATGTCACCAGAGGAGGAGGTGGTGTGTGCTGAAGAGGCCCCACCATATAATAAACTGTCAGAAAGTGAAAAGCAGTATGCCTTGTTTACTGATGGGTCCTGCCGTATTGTGGGAAAGCATTGGAGATGGAAGGCAGCTGTATGGAGTCCTGGACGACAAGTTGCAGAAACTGCTGAAGGAGAGGGTGAATCGAGTCAGTTTGCTGAGGTGAAAGCCATCCAGCTGGCCCTGGACATTGCTGAACGAGAAAAGTGACCAGTACTTTACCTCTACACTGACTCATGGATGGTGGCAAATGCCCTGTGGGAGTGGTTGAAGCAATGGAAACAGAGCAACTGGCAACGCAGAGGTAAACCCATCTGGGCTGCTGCACTGTGGCAAGATATTGCTGCCCGGGTGCAGAACCTGGTGGTGAAGGTACGTCATGTAGATGCCCATGTACCCAAGAGTCGGGCCACTGAGGAACATCAGAACAACCAACAAGTGGATAAAGCGGCTAAGATTGTGGTGGCTCAGATGGACTTAGATTGGCAACATAAAGGTGAATTATTTTTGGCCCGGTGGGCCCATGACACTGGGCCATCAGGGCAGAGATGCAACATATAGATGGGCTCGTGATCGAGGGGTGGACTTAACAATGGACACTATTGCCCAGGTTATTCATGAGTGTGAAACATGTGCTGCAGTTAAACAAGCCAAGCGGTTAAAGCCTCTTTGGTATGGAGGACGATGGTTGAAGTATAAACATGGAGAGGCCTGGCAGATTGACTATATCACACTGCCACCAACCCGCCAAGGCAAACGCCATGTGCTTACCATGGTGGAAGCAACCACCGGGTGGCTGGAAACATACGCTGTGCCCCATGCCACTGCCCGGAACACTATCCTGGGCCTTGAGAAACAGGTTTTGTGGCGACACGGCACCCCAGAGAGAATTGAGTCAGACAATGGGACTCATTTCCGGAATAACCTTATAGATATTTGGGCCAAAGAGCATGGCGTTGAGTGGGTATATTACATCCCCTACCACGCACCAGCCTCTGGGAAAATTGAACGGTACAATGGGCTGTTAAAAACTACACTGAGAGCAATGGGTGGGGGAACTTTCAAGCATTGGGATACACACTTACCAAAGGCCACCTTGTTGGTCAACACCAGAGGATCTGCCAACAGGGCTGGCCCTGCCCAGTCAGAACTTTTACATATTGTAGAATGGGACAAAGTTCCCGTGGTGCATATGAAGAATTTGCTGGGGAAGACAGTCTGGGTTATTCCTGCTTCAGGTAAAGGCAAACCCACTCATGGGATTGCTTTTGCTCAGGGACCTGGATATACTTGGTGGGTAATGCGGGAAGATGGGGAAGTCTGATGTGTACCTCAAGGGGATTTGATTTTAGGGGAAAACAGCCAGTGAACTTAATTGTATGCTGTTGCCTGCTGTGTAATACTCTTATAGCCCATCAACTAGATGTCTCCAGGTCACCAGTGACTAGCTCTGACTTCCCTCCAACCATCATCCCAACAGAGAATGAACTTTGATAGAACCGGATGAGTTCCGCATTAAAGGAACGACCAGCATCAGCAGGCAATGATCCAATACTGCACACAGCCTTTCCTGCCCTGAAAGATTGTTACAAGAGATGGAACCTGACATCATGGACCGAATGGACTCGGCAGCATTATAGGGGTTGGTCCATGCACTAAGGAAATTATCTTTTTCTCTTGGTCTGTGTGTGTATGGATGTATATATGTGGGAGAGCGATGGTGTATTGAAAATGTGGGATCCGAGCATGACGTGAATGGTGTGGAAGCTCATTTAAAGCTCATTTGGAGAGCTTTAAACTAGATTCGAAGGGGGATGGGCTTGTAGCTGGGCTTGCCCCAGTGGGGCAGCGCTCCAGAATTAATGAAGACTGGGAGGCCTCCTACAATCCTAGGGTGAAATCGGTGTGCTCAGCTCGCTCCCTGAAATGCCTGTACACCAATGCGCGCAGCATGGGAAATAAGCAGGAGGAGTTGGAAACCTGTGTTAAGTCAGGAGATTATGATCTGGTGGCAATTACAGAGACGTGGTGAGACAGCTCACATGACTGGAATATAGTCATGGAGGGCTATGTCCTTTTCAGGAAAGACAGGCCAGCCAGGCGGGGTGGTGGGGTTGCTCTTTATGTGCGGGAGGAACTACAGTGCACCGAGTTCTGTCCAGGGACAGATGATGAGCGAGTTGAGAGTCTGTGGGTGAGAATTAAGGGGCAGGCTGGCAGGGGGGATACTGTTGTAGGTGTCTGTTACAGACCACCGGATCAGGGTGAGGAAGTTGACGAGGCCTTCTACAGGCAGCTGAGAGCGGCCTCACAGTCACAGGCCGTGGTCGTCGTGGGGGATTTTAACTTCCCTGATGTTTGCTGGAAGGACCACTCGGCAACCCAGCCACAGTCCAGGAGGTTCCTCCAGTGTATGGATGATAACTTCCTCCTGCAAATGGTGGATGAGCCGACCAGGAGAGGAGCGCTGCTGGATCTCATCCTCACTAACAAGGAGGATCTGGTCGAAGCAGTAAGGGTTGAGGGCTGCCTTGGTTGCAGCGACCACGAGATGGTGGAGTTCAGGATCTTGTGTGGCAGGACTAGTAGAATACCAGGTAGAATTGCAACCCTGGACTTTAGCAGGGCAAACTTTGGCCTTTTCAAGCAATTGCTAGGGGAAATCCCATGGGCAGGGCTGCTTGAAGGTAAAGGGGCCCAAGATAGTTGGTTGACATTCAAGGACTGCTTTTTCCGTGCTCAAGATCAGAGCATCCCGACACGTAGGAAGTCAAGGAAGAGGGCCAAGAGACCTGCGTGGCTAAATAGGGAATTGCTGGGTATGCTCAAGTGGAAGAGGAGAGTTTACAGGTCATGGAAGGAGGGGCTGGCCACTTGGGAGGAATATAAGGCTGCTGCTAGAGGATGTAGGAAGGCAGCTAGGAGGACTAAGGCATCCTTAGAATTAAACCTGGCAAGAAGGGTCAAGGACAGCAAAAAGAGCTTTTTTAAATACATGGCAGACAAAACTAACACCAGAGGCAATGTAGGCCCACTGATGAACGGGATGGGTGCCCTGGTGACAGAAGATAAAGAGATGGCAGAGTTACTGAATGCCTTCTTTGTCTCTGTCTACTCTGCTGCGGGCAGTCCTGAAGAGCCCTGTACCCCTGAGACCTTAGATGAAGTCAGGTCGACGGAGCGGTTTGCCTTAGTCGATGAGGAATGGGTTAGAGACCAGTTGAGCAATCTGGACATCCATAAATCCATGGGTCCAGATGGGATGCACCCGCGGGTGCTGAGGGAACTGGCGGAAGTAATTGCTAGACCACTCTCCATCATCTTTACCAAGTCTTGGGAAACGGGAGAGGTGCCTGAGGACTGGAGGAAAGCAAATGTCACTCCAGTCTTCAAAAAGGGCAAGAAGGAGGACCCGGGTAACTACAGACCGGTCAGCCTCACCTCCATCCCTGGGAAAGTGATGGAACACCTTATCCTTGGTACCATCTTAAGGCATATCAAGGATAAGAAGGTTATGAGGGGCAGTCAACATGGCTTCACCAGGGGAAATCATGTTTGACCAATCTCTTAGCCTTTTATGAGGAAATAACACGGTGGATGGATGATGGCAGAGCGGTGGATGTGGTCTACCTTGACCTCAGCAAAGCATTTGACACAGTCTCCCACAGCATCCTCGCGGCTAAAATGAGGAAGTGTGGACTGGATGATCAGGTAGTGAGGTGGACTGCGAACTGGCTGAAGGAGAGAAGCCAGAGAGTTGTAGTCTATGGGGCTGAGTCTAGTTGGAGGCCTGTAACTAGTGGAGTGCCTCAAGGGTCAGTACTGGGACCAGTATTATTTAATATATTCATCAATGATTTAGATGAGGGAATTGAGTGTACTATCAGCAAGTTTGCTGATGACACTAAGCTGGGAGGAGTGGCTGATACGCCAGAAGGCTGTGCTGCCATCCAGCGAGACCTGGATAGGCTGGAGAGTTGGGCAGGGAGTAACTTGATGAAATATAACAAGGGAAAGTGTAGAGTCCTGCATCTGGGCAGGAACAACCCCAGGTTCCAGTATAGGTTGGGAAACGACCTGTTAGAGAGCAGTGTAGGGGAGAGGGACCTGGGGGTACTAGTGGACGACAGGATGACCATGAGCCAACACTGTGCCCTTGTGGCTAAGAAGGCCAATGGCATCCTGGGGTGTATTAGAAGGGCGGTGGTTAGTAGGTCGAGAGAGGTCCTCCTTCCCCTCTACTCTGCCCTGGTGAGACCGCATCTGGAGTATTGTGTCCAGTTCTGGGCCCCTCAGTTCAAGAAGGACAGGGAGCTGCTGGAGAGAGTCCAGCGCAGGGCAACAAAGATGATTAAGGGAGTGGAACATCTCCCTTATGAGGAAAGACTGAGGGAGCTGGGTCTCTATAGTTTGGAGAAGGAGACTGAGGGGTGACCTTATCAGTGTCTATAAATATATAAAGGGGGAGTGTCACGAGGACGGAGCCAGGCTCTACTCAGTGGCAAACAATGATAGGACAAGGGGTAATGGGTACAAACTGGAACACAAGAGGTTCCACTTAAACTTGAGAAGAAACTTCTTCTCAGTGAGGGTGACGGAACACTGGAACAGGCTGCCCAGGGAGGTTGTGGAGTCTCCTTCCCTGGAGACATTCAAAACCCGCCTGAATGCATTCCTGTGTAACATTATCTAGGTGTTCCTGCTCCGGCAGGGGGATTGGACTAGATGATCTTTCGAGGTCCCTTCCAATCTCTAACATACTGTGATACTGTGATACTGTGAATAAGGGGTGGATAATGTCTTGGGTTCAGCAGTAGCAGTCATGTTTCTCCTTCGTGGTAGCTGGTGCAGTGCTGTTTTGACTTCCAGCCTGGGAACAGTGCTGGTGATACCGATGTTTTTGGTTGTTGCTAAGTGGTGTTTACCCTGACCAAGGACTTTGTGAGCCTCATGCTCTGCCAGGGAGGAGGGGAAGCCGGGAGGAAGCAGAGACGAGACACCTGACCCAAGCTAGCCAAAGAGGTATTCCATACCACAGTATGTCATGCCCAGGAGGTTACTGGGAGTTCCCCGGAAGGACACGGGCTTCTGGGTCGGACTTGTTTCTTGGCCGGTGGTATTGTATTCTCTTCCCTTGTTATTTTCTCTTATCATTGTTGTAGTTGATAGTAGCGGTGGTGATTTGTGTTGTACATTGGTTGCTGGACTGTTCTTTTCTCAGCCCGTGGGAGTTGCACTCTTTCAATCCTCCTTCCCATCCCTCCGGGAGCGGGGAAGGGGACAGCCCCCGGGGGGAGGGGCCTCGTTTGCTCTCAGCCTGGCACCACTCACTGGGAGTGAGTGAACAAGCTGTCTGGTTAGGGTTTAAACCACAACAGTGCTTTTCAATCCGCATGAAAATCAAGAACAATATGTCTATATTGCTTCTCCTGCATGCAAGAAAGGAAGAAAGCAGCATGACAAAGATTGCAAGGTCTGGTTCTAAATACTTATTAAATTTTCAAGTGTAAATCCAGGAAAGCTATAAAATAAATTAATACTTCTCTTTGCAGTCGTATATAACTCTAATTAACTACTGCACCTATAAGTGTAAGGAAAACCAGGCATATTTTCATAGATTTTTATATTACAAACTGAAGAAGTTACTGTAATGATTTAGAGTCACTTTCGTCATAACTTTGGACATAAGACTTCCCTGAATTAATTCCTGCTTGAATTAGCATAGAGCTTGTAGAAAAGAATCTGATCTCAATTAACATCTTTACTGATGCTTAAATAACAGGATTGTGACTAAATTACGCTAAGAAATGAAGGCAAATTCAGTAATGGTAAACTATGCTACATGTGCTGTCACAAATGCACCAACCTCTGTCCAACTCTTCAAATGCTACTGTAGACCAAATAAAACTTTAAAAAGTATATTTGTAATGCATATATTCTGTGTTTTCAATCCCCTAGTTTTATTATTAATAATAATATTCTAAAGAAATCAGAACAATTCCTTCTGCCCAGATGTTAGTTGCTGTCCCCCAAAACAATCATGCCCAGATCCAGGAGACTTTCACAGCAGATCATTTTGTAGGGTGTATGGTATGACTTCACCGAAAGCAACTTACGCATGCAGAACTCTTCACAAAGTAAAATAAAAACAAAAATGAAAGTCTGTGCATATATCTGAAAACTTTGATTGCTCTCAGCAAATTAAGTTCCCAATGTTAGAAAAGATTTATTACTGTATTCAGTGTGTATATTTAAAGTCAGTCTGGTATGCATGTTTAAAGTAATAAGGTAGACATCAGAAAGTTAACAGTTTAATAGCAGGTTGCCTAAGAGTGCCAGGGCCCTTTCAGTGATCTGAACATAATTGACAGCTATTATTCTTCACTTAGGAGCAATGGCCCACCCCAGGAGCAATGAACAGACAAATCATATAGTATCATGTTCCTTCTTGATTGAACAACTTCAGGGGCCCATGGCTAACTGCATGGCCTCTTGTTCAGCTGCAAAAGTGTCTTTTTATTTGTTTGAGGAAGTGCACAATTGAATATGGAGGTGAAAGAGAGGCCATTTCTCTTTTCATTTTTTTTTTTTTTTTTTTTTTCCTTTCCCTTCAGCCTCAGAAAGGTCAGGAGCCTGCTTCATCTGTCATGCTTAATCAGCTGATGAAAACTCTGCTGATGTACGATGTTGTGGCTCCTCTATTTTAAGCATAAATCTTAATGGAAGAATCATTCTGTAATGTGTTACTTCCTGAAAAGTGGAGCTGCTCTTTTAGGAGTGTGCTGGAGGCTTCTGGTAGCATAGATGCACAGTTTTTCTGGAGCTTTTGTTGGGTGATATATGTGACAGTTTCCCAATTGCGTGAGATAAGGCATGTGGTCTCAGACTACAGCAAAAGGCTGTAACAAAGGGACTAGACATCGCAACTGGAATGTGAAACAAGTCATCATGACTATGGTTAACAGGATGCTACTGACTGAGGAACAAAGATGGCAGTACATTTTAGTTGCCAAAATGCAATTTCTCATTCCCCTCCAACTCATCATCTTTCTGGTTCAAAGTGTGGAACAGTGGTAAATGCTGTGTATCTAGTAAAGGCTGGCAAGAGATGTGAAAGAGGAAGAAAGATACTTATGCAATGTTGGCACAAGTGGTTCTTTGTCCTGGCTGGTCATGCAGAGGGATAGGTACTGTCCCTATCTTTTCAGTGAAACATCTCTTAAAAAAAAACCTTTCAAAATCTTTGCAGTAAAAGATGTCTTTTCACTAAACAATATTTATCTATCTACCTGCCATGTCTTCAGATATGAGATTTTTTATATACATGCATTCCAGGAAAGTCCAAGAACTTCTCTGAGGAAGAAGGCCCTACAAAAAAAACCCTGTGATATCCTTAGATACAGCACCTTCTCTACTGTCAAAAGGGTGATGAGTTGCAACATAGAAATATGATGTCGAAGATGGTCACGGATACTGCTTTTTGCCACAGCATGGAGGAAAGGGAAATAATATCCAGCCTTACACAAAATGAAAGTAGTCTACAGCACTTCTCCTTTTTTAATGAACCTAATCTCCCAGAAACACATGACTAAAGAAAAAAAAGAAAATGAGACCTAGGGACTTTGTGTGGGCTCAGAAATGAAGAAGCCTTGATGTGGCCTGTGTCAGGTATTCTGAAAAGAAAATGTCTGCTACTTTAAAAAAAATCATCAAAACTAGCTGGATTTCAAGGATTTCAAGTCCCATAGGCTGATGTGAAATTGTTTATCATTTTATTCATATATGTACTAAGTTTATGAAGCCTAACACTAAGAAAGACAGGGCTGCAAGAAAGAGCTTTCACAACAGCCTCACTCTACCTCAGCTTGATTTCATAATACTGGGAGGTATTTCTCATCCTTTTAACAGTTTGCAAGAAAACACAAGTGAATACACAGACTAGAGACGTGTTATTCGTCAGCTCTCTTCTGATGTACACAGGTACTTCTGCTTGCTTGCCTTATGTGAATACTGTCAATGATTTCATGGCAGTTTGAACTTGGAAATACTACATTGGGCATAACATACATGGTGCACTTTCAGAGAAGCAGAAGAACATTTAAATATGCAACCACCTCAGATGGGCACAAGTGTGCATGCAGGCTACCTCACGCTCTAACAAAGCTTCTCCAACTACACAGTCTGCAACCTCATGAAGAGTCATGATGGCAGTTCTGTTTCTGGTGCTAAGCCAGAAGCTTAGTTTGTAACCACGTGTAAACTTGCAACTGGAAAGTGTTTTGGAACTGGTACTCTAATGACAAAATGCAACTTTGCAAGTTACAGCAATGGCTCAAGATTGAGTGCACGTGTGTTCATGGGTAAGTGATTCATGTCACTCGTTCTCCACCTACTGGTGGCATTTTTAAGGCCTAAAAACCCTAATGCCCCTCCTATGAGTGACGTGGAGGTTACCACTAGTTAACCCCATAAAAATGTGCAATCAGCTAATTGGAAAATTCTAATTAAGCCTGTGCTTATGGTACAGTCATCCACATACGAAAGGCAGTCAGCTTGCCTGTAGGACTGGCCTGCTTGCCACTGGAGAACAGCAGTGGGATTGGACAAGTTTTCTTTTCCCAACCACTGAGCATGATGGCCTGGAAGACTGTGTTGATGACAGGCTTGCTGAGGGCCAATTTTTCTGCTGCAGCCACCCATGGTTCCTTAGTTCCAGCTGCCTATTCATCCATGTTCCCTGTTCTCGGTAGTCACCATTTCAGAAACAAAATGAATGGGGGTGAACACAACTACCATTAGGAAAAACGATGACAATTAAATATAATTAATAAACACTCCTGTTACAGGGCATATGCATGCTGTGTGTCTAAACTGAACTGAGTCTGAAAATTAGTACAGCTCATTACCCAAATGAATTGAAATTACACAGCACAACTTCCACTATTAATACAGCTTAAAGAAATCCCCCCTTTTTTTCTCATGTATATATGTTTCCAGAAAACTATGTGCTTTTTAGTCAAAGTATATTAGAGTGAACATTGCTAATCACATCAGTCCAGATGGTTGGCTCTCTACTTGCCAAATGGAAGTATTGTAACCTATTTAAAGTGCAATTTATGTAAGCTCCATGTTAATAAAGATCCACGAGCTTCTGGACTTTTTCTCTACTCTTTCCTATATCGCATGTTCAGTCCACAGAGGCAGAGCACAGTGATTGTGAATCCCATTGATGCTGGTCACTCAAGCCAGGACTGCTCAGTACCTTGCCCCCCACCTTTTGTCCCTGTCTTCTCATAGCAGTGTGGGATCTTATAATTGATCATTATCCTCTTTTGAAGTTAAAAGTATAGTTAGGAGCATATATGCCAAACCCACATAAATCTGTGGTAAAGGCTGGAGTGAAACCTAGCTCAAAATAATATATCTGGTTATTGCGTGCATCCAGCCTGCATTTTCGGACCAGCTGGAATGTGTTAGAATTGTTTTGTGTTTATAGGATCTCCATCTAAACCTTACACAATTTAATTTTCTCTGGAAATTTACTAACTTTGAGGCTACTGTGCACCCTGTCCTTCAGTCCAACTAGGATTTTCTGTGTGGCAGGTCACATTATGCTGGTGATCACGACATATTTTTCTAATGGGTGGAATGATGTGCTTATAAATTCCTGTTGGTATCTCTGTAACTCATACAAGAAAGGTTTTTGTTGCTGAGAGCATGTTTCCAGCAGGTTTGGCAGGTCATACACCTTTCTGTTATCCAACTGTTATGTGGAAAGAAATCATACAACCACAGATCTTCTAATATTAAATCATTGGCTTGGCTGTACATCCCCCACTTTCCCTGGATCTTCTAGAGAAACTTAATGGAAGGCAGACACTACTTTTTTCTAGTCACTGTAGAAACCCACTGGATGAATACTTGTACCTTGGAGAGCTGTTGTATGTACAAATCAGACAGGCACCAGCTGAACATGGGAAACAGGCAAAATTGTTTCCAAGACCATATAGGACTTTAAAGGTAGAATCTCATTGCTCATTCTTCAATGCTGTGCTAACTAGATTAACAATAAAATCTGACCCAAATCTGGGAAAGAGGCCACCTGTGTCTTAATATTGTCTAATTTGGTAGGTTGTTGACCCCTGTGGGCTTGTTCTGTTAGCAGCACCAGAACCTCTTTAATTATTCATTTCATGTTTAGTACTAGGATATTTAATTTAACAACATTTCAAAATGTATTAAACCCTATTGGGAATATTCCCACAAGTATGGGTATAGTGGTGGAGGGTGCACATCTAAGTCTCTGCTGTGTAAAAATGCATGGTAAGATGCCAAGGGCTTAACGCGTTCTGTTGTTGAACTCAGTCTTTGACAATGCTGGAGAAATGCTGGACCTAATAGACCCAATAAGATTGAAAATCAGATATGTCAGGATGGGTTTGGTCTATGCAGGGATTTCTTCTACCAAATAGATGACTACCAAAAAAGATGACTTTCTGGAGAAACATCACATGTCACAGAGTTGTCTGAATATGCTGTTCTTTTGTGCTTCTTTGTCATTGCAGGCAAAAACACCATACTGGATCCCTGAAATCTCAGACACCTTTGTGATGTCCTATTCATCTACCTTTCACTAAAATGTCATCGGCTTCCCATGGAACATGGGAATGAAAACTTGTGTTTTGTATAGCTAAAGAAGTATGGTCCCTTATTCTCCATGCACAGACTGTTGTAAGAGAAGTCCCTGACCCCCAAAAGATGGTGTAGCCCATTCATTACCCATGTCCTGGCACTGGGAAGCAAAGGCAGCTATGAGTGGAGGAGGAGAATATCCACTTCAAAAGTGCAGTTTTATTAGGAGAAGTAATTTTTTCTATTTAAAAGATTAGGTCATCAGACAATCTTTAAAACATGATACAGTATTTGTGGGGAGGGTTGGATTGTAGCCTTGGTTGTGGCTTCCTCTGGATGAGCCCAGCTTTGCACGAACATAATTTCCAGTGTCCAAATGGCACAATCTATCTGTAATAAGCAGCTAAAATGGCTCTGATGCCAGAATAGGAAAACAGGAAAATAAACATGTAAATTAAAGAGAAATAAAAACTCAGAAAGAAACATACTGATCAGACAGACTGCTCTAGTACAAATGGTAATTGATACTTTGGCCATATGCTCCGAGAAAGTTCATATTGGCATTAAATTGAATTTTGCTAATAAAAATACGACATGAGAGAAGACTTTATAGCAAAAAGGATAGTTGGTAGCATCAGTTGATTAGGAAGGCTATGTGATCTTTGAATCTAGAAAGCTTGTACAGGCATCCAGTGGTCTTTTAAATGCTTTTCAGCTGCTGTGGATCTCCAGTGATATATTTGTAGTAATTTGTGTGTGTTTATGTATATGTAGAGAACAAATTCTTATAAAGCAAGAAAATCCTAGACTATCTATAGCCAACACAATACTAATTATGGGTATATTTAGTGGTTATATGGTAGCAAATATGAAGAACCCACAAGCACTACTTTGTAAAGGACCTGATGAATTTCTCCTGTGCACAATTTAACACAAAGCCCAAGGTGACACTTGCTGGTGTCTGGAAGCCTGGGGACAGTCAGTAAAAGGCACAGAACACCCACTGCTCTGTCCTGTCCTGTACCAGGCCTGGGGTGAGCACATGTGCTGATTGCACTTAGACAGCAGGAGAGTAAGACTCAGCTGGTTTTACTGAGAGCTGCAAGTTTCTGTTGGGGACTCTTCTACCTCAGTCTAGCATCTGGTCTTGCAAGCATTTGTCAGGGCTGATGCACTAAAGTAGCGCTTAGTTTTGGAAAGTGGAAGGACAATGGATAGGGTGACTCTGCCATGTCGCTTTCTGTCTGGTTTTCTATGACTCCTTGAAAACAGACAACTCAAACTCTGACTGAGACTATTTTCAAGCATTACCAGTCTCCAAGACTCCAAGCCTGAAAATTCCAAGAATGTTTTATTGACAGGAAATTGTCTCTTTCACTTGTGACTTATGCTGTCTTGTTTAGTTGTTGTTTTGGTTTTTGCCTCTTCTAACTGAAATATCCTTTCCATGAGTAGGGGAAGATTGAATTACTCAGGGGTGATTTCTTCTAATCTCTAGAAAACACTTCTAGAGTCCTCTATGGGCTGCTTCTAATGCCTCCTGCTGCATTAACCTGTTTTCTTACAGAATTGTGTGTTTATGGCATTTTAATCAAGTCTTCCTATTAAAGGTGTGAGCACCATTTTGTGTGAGGTGAAGACTTGAGCACTGTCTACGTCAACACCTGACAGAGCTTGGCGATTGTACATAACCTACATAGCAGCTTTTCTGCTACACTTTTGACTAAGTTCTCACTAATTTCCTAAACCTTGACAAGACAGGCAATCTGCCTCCCCATTAGAATCACATTCCCACTGCCCATCATTACAGTCAGCTATCAATGAATGAGATGACTGTAAACTAAGCTGCATTTACTGGTACCTGCTAGTACCAGCTAAGTCTTCTTTATCTCTTAATATAAAAAAAAAACCCTGGTGAGTACATGTGCTTACAAGATTTACAGTAGGGATTAGAATCTGGAAGATAAATTTTCCTTCCCATTTCACACATGCAGCCTATTGCCAGGTCAGGATGCATTCTGTCACTTAACACAAGAGAAGACTCTGGCATGAAAACCAGGATGTGTTTCACTCTATTAATCAAAACTGGTGTAAACCTATCTTTAGACCTTGTCCAGACAAGAAAGAAAAATAATGTCCAAACTAAAACAACCTCGTACCTGCTTTATTTCTGTGGGTCTTATTTTCCCCCTTTCTCCTGTTTTTCTCAAAATGTTTGAGACTTAGTTGGAATATTACTGCTGAAGGGTGAACAGTGGTCCCTCAAATGACTTATTTCAGATCTGTAATAGATTATGAATATTTGTATTAATACTAAAATGGCCACAAGAGTCTCCAAGCAGGTTTTCTTTTGTACTAGGTGTTATGCTAACATTTAGGAAGACTTTTCTTCTTCAAAGATTTTAGAAAGGTTTAAGAACCTAAAGGTATTAAAACTTCACCAAAGCAAAACTTCAGAGCTGGACCTGGCTGCTGAACACTAACAAATATCTGTTCAGTAATTAGTTCCTGTTCTGGACATTCAGATTACTTTTATTACCTGCTTCTGGGTTTGATCCTGACCTTACAATTAGTTCTGCTCAAGTTAGTCCAATCAACTTGCTACAGTGATAGTAAGAACTGTTCCTTTCACATCTTCTGTATATTAATGCTTTCATGGGCAGTCTTACACACTCTTAAAAATTATTTCTCTAAACAAAGAAGAATTTCATTGTAACCACATCTCATTAAACTAGCCTATTGTCCTGTAGAAAAATCAAGTAAATAAAACATAAACATATTTATGTTCCATCCACTCCACCTGTTCTATCAGATTCTCCCCCAGTAGTTGAGAACATTGCAACACAAGGATTTATCAACTGCTTCTCAAATTCAGGAGAGGTAATTTTTAACCTGCTCATTTATAGCTGGCCTCAGGTTTTAAATCTCTCCATATGAGCCTCAAGTAATAATTAGAGCAATTAGTTCCTGCTCCTCTGCAATAATTGCTAGCATAAATTGAACTGACTTTCCTAAAAGTTCCCCTAAAGAGTCGGAAAGAAAGAAGGAAAGAAGGAAAGAAAAAAACCAAATCCCATGAAACAATTGAGGGAAGGAAAACGCTGTAGGCACAAACAAGCAGAAGTAAATGGGAAAAAGCAAGACAAGACAATTTTCCACATTCCATTCCTGTGATGCTGCCTCACTCGCAAGCACCACATATATAACATTCCTTCTTGCAGGCAATAGGCCTCCCTACCCCAGGTGCCATCAAAAATTATGGGAAGTTAAAAAAAAAGAGCTTGTATCTTAAAAGCAACCCTGTTTTTCATCAAAATGTATTCCTTTAAGGCAGCTCTCTGACTGGAAAAGGGAGAAAAGAATTAAGAGAATCTTATTCTCTCAATTTCTATGTAATGCTCAGCCAAAAGAATAACTGAACAATAATGAGCAAGAACTTAAATTTACCAAGTTAAAGGGAGAAACACTGCAGTGGAATAATTTGCTAAAGGGGATTAAGTACAGGTCAGCATAGCCCTCTGTGGTCAGCAGCAACAAAAGCAGAATCAAGCAGAAACTTTACAGATCTAGTGCCAAGAGTAGGAATACTGTATTTAATGATTTCAAAACTTGGCTTTGTTTAGAATCAGCACAAACCCCAACAATTTCAATATTTTTTTTTTAAAGAAATAGTTCAAGATTTTTTATTTCTTTCAAAGTTTTCAGCTTAAACATGAACATCTTTATTTTAGTCTTTTTTAGACTGTGCAACACATAAAAATATTTAAAGTAAACAAGAAATACTCATATTTGATTTAAATAGATAGAAATGGGAGAGTTTAAGTAGTCAAAAATGTCCTCCATCTCCTTTTTTTTTTTTTGTGAGAGTGAAATACTAATGAATCTCAAGAAGTAATTGACACAGAGTATATTCTCTCAATAATAATAAAGCCAGTGCTGCTTCACAACTTAATTGTCCAGTGTTGCTTTACTGCAAATATATTGCTTAAGTGCACTCAATCTAGCAGGAAATACAATGAAAGCAGTTAATATAAAGTGATTATTTTGAACTGTGAAAGGGGAAAAAAGAGTTGATAAAAGAATCTTGAAATTATTTCATGTCATTTGTCTAATTACATAATGTCCCAATTCCTTCTATTTTATTCTCTCTTTGAGGAGACCCTGGTGTCTCCTATCTCTTAAGATTTCTTAAGAAAATAGGACAAGCCTGGGATTTTACGATAGTACTGTAGGTGAAAATTATGTCTTCAGAAATGGAAAAAGAGCTAACTAGGATTCAGAAAATGATTAAACTTCTGCTTACAGTTGATCCTTGGAAGAGATAATCATGCCCTGTGTGTAAGTGAATGCCAGTTTGCATGGCTCAGCTGCCCTGGAGAAAAGCTCTGGGACAGACCTTCCCTCTTTTGCCAGGTGAGCAGGAAATGAGCGGCAGAAGGACAGAAGTTTGGAAGAAGTGAGAGCAGATCTCTGACTCCACTGAATCAATGCCAGCCTCCCATGTAACCTCAAGGCTGAAGATCATCCACGAGCAAATGCAACATGGAGCTGGTCTTATGTCAGGTTGACTGGGACAGAAGAAGCACTGAGCAGCCTAAGAGTGATGAAAGTAACACAGAAGTCACTCTCACCTCAATGCTTGCCCCATCTAGTCTGCCAAAATATGACTTGAGTCCTAGAACATGACTTTTGGTTTGCTGAAAGTCCCGCGATGTTCATCAGCTTTAAGAGGACCATGCCAGTCACAGACTTCCTTTTGCAAGTATTGCTGAAATGTCACGGAATTGGGAGGTACAGTGTCAGAGGGAGGAAACTTCTTTTAACCTGGAACTCACTTGTCTCATACTGGCTTATCTGTATGTATCAGTAAGCTGACTACTGAACTCTGGTCAATTAAGAGATTTTATTGTTTTGAACAGACAGGCACCAGACCACACTGGTAAAGAGTTAGTAACAACAATATTTAGATGTGTTTTATAGATTAACAAAATATTGAGTCTGTGTAGAGAGACACAAATGTCAATACAGGCACTATTATTCAGCTTCCCACATTTGCATGAATTTGGAATAATCACAATGTAGGCAGGGAAACTCTAGCAACATAAAATATTAGAGTACTGTATTGCTAAAAAAGAGGATGCACAACACCTAAATCCTCATAATGCACTCCTCACCTACGGTTAATGCAGTGTGAATTCAAATGAAATACAGAAATCTAAACCAGGGAGAGCAGATCATGGCTGACATAAAACACTGCAGGCATATTTATATTTTCTTTAGTATTTCTTCAGAGACCAGGAATCACAGCTGACATACATTCAAATGAGGTAATTTCCTTATCTTTGAAATCAGTGTAGTATGCACTTGGTCACTTCAACTAGATGAAGTGATATACATAGGAACTGCCAGCTTCATTAAACAGGGTAAGATGTAAGACCTCATGTACTTTTAAGAATTTGCACCTTTCTCACTACTAGTACAAAATATAAACGGAAGGACATGTAATTGGTGAGTTAAGATGTCAGGGTAAGAATATTCACCAGTGAAGAATCATGGAGGGCATCAGGTCTCATAAGGAACCTGCTTTATACAAAAGGATAATAGAAAAGCTCAACATGGACTCTTTTGATACGCCACTCTGAACTTTAGGGAAGCATATACAGCTTTAGAGAAACCTAAATGAACAGGTTAAATCTGTCCAGAGTAGAGGTGACGATGCATTCAGCAGAGACAACAAGTAGACAAGCATGAGTTTAAAAATCTTTTCATTAGATAAAAGTCCAATCAAGTTTGCACAATTCTGCTTCATAAATAAATTTTCTTCCATTTCATTTATTATGATTATATTTTTTATGTATCTGGGTCCAGGGGAAATGCCATGCACTGTTGAATCCTAATGAGAATGCACACTAAATCCCCACATTAGGTGGGGATTTGATGCTTTGCAAAGTCAAGTTCTTCTGTGAAGGTACAAAAGATGTTAAAAATGTAGACTAGAAAAAGGTAATAAGGTGTGTAGTGATACTCAGTGTGAAGCTGAGTGTGGGGTACATGTCACATACCTGTGTGGTTGTTAAGACTACGTCTGGGAGGAGAGATTCGACTTTCGTAAGGGGATATCAAACAACAACCCATCTAGGAAAGACCTTTTTAGCTTCATACCTAGAAATGATGCTTTGCGATAAAGTGCAACATCACCTCTGTAAATTTTATTATTTTGAAGCATAAACAGAAGGATCTTCCACTCAGGTTTCATTGACAAAGCACTTACTGTTAAGGGAAGTGCTGTGTAAAATCCCAGGAAGAGGCTGATTTCTCAAAGCTAAACCTACCAGTCACCAATGTTCTGAGTGGCATCACAGCACTTCAAGAAAGATGATTTCAAATGTAAAAAAATATTTTAAAGTATATTATAAAGAATTAATATTAAAAAAAAAATTATGGCAAAAATATAAACTTTGTTACCTGTTTCCTAATGCATTTCTTAGTTTTTATGCTAAAAACCATGCTTTTTATCAGTCCTGAAAACAGAAATCCTGACCACAGACAAGTAAATCTGTGTATGTTTAAGAGTCCAAAGGAGGATTGTGCCTGGTGAATGCCCTAGACAGTACTTTCACTTAAGGCTGTGAAACTTGAAACATGATTGTATTTATCATCTGCACTTCTCCAAGTTGAAGCCATGTGGAGCTTTACATGCCTAGGGAAGAGCGTGGGGAAGTGGAGAAATTCTGAGAGGGAATGTGTCAGATCTATAGCTACACAAAGTGTTAACACATGCTTGGCTTCCCACTCTCTTCATTCTCTCCTCTACATCACCTGCCTCCTGAACTGAACATCTTGGAGGTGGTGAGACAAGACAACAAGGAAGGACTGTTTTCCCAGCTCTGGCAGAACACAAAAGTGTAAATGGGCCAGCTGATACAAGAGATGTTAGGGTTTTAGAATAGGACATAGCTTCTCCTGCATTTAATTTCCAGTGCTCAGCAACATGTTAGCCAAAGGAGAACATTCCTGTGTTTTGCACGTAGCAGTTTATTTCTTAGCATTGATTCAGTTTGATATGTTATTGACTCTTCAAATGCTGAGTCTTCTGACTTCAGTGGTACTTGCAGGTGCTCAGCACCTTTTAGAACATGGGTAAAAGTGCTGTAAGGGATCAGGTCCCTAAAATTATAATAACTGGATCAGACACGGAGTCATTTGGCCAAAACTCCTATCTTTGAAGGCAGTTGCTTCTAAGCACAATCCAAGACAATTAAAAGCACTGTATTAAGGCCTTCTAATCAGTGTTGGAGATAAGGCTCTGCAGAAGTACTCTGCTATAATTTCAACAGGTGCATTAACTGTTCTGACTAGATTCTTGCCATCCATGTAAACATACATTTTCCCTTTGAGTTTTACCACTTACAAACCTCAACTATTTACAAACAGTAAGAAGTAGGTCACTCCCACTTTTTCAGATCTTGAAGCTGTAATGAAGTGTCACCATAAATGCATTCCTGTTGAGCTGATCATAAGTCAATTTTTATTCTCACACCTATCTGTGGGACTGAAGCCTAAACATGGAATGTATGCAAAACTACAGACAGATATGGTTAGAAGGGAATGCATTACAAGACCACTATTACTCTATCCTTTTTTATTGTCGTCTCCACTTTGCATTATTTCTTTATGTTGTTTTTCCTCTTACATTTATTTTCTCTTCCACATCACTGGTGCTGCTTAAAAGATTTTATTCCTGTTTGGTAGTTAATTCTTGTCAGTAACTAATCATTCTTGCTTTCAGTAATATAATATTCCAAAATCATCATCTTTAAAATCAGATTTTTATTATGCCTGGCCTCTCTTGTATCATTATTTTCCTTGAGCATTCAAAAATTACAAACCAACTATAGCTAAGTATGAAGACAGTGGAAGAATAAGAAATTGTTTCCCTTTATAAAAATAGCATAGCTATAATATTTTTATGGCAACAAAACATAAGTGATTATAGCTCAGAGCTGGCATCTGAAGTGGTAAGAATCCTTAGTTTCATAAGAGACTCATTTGATCATTTTAAATTCTGATGTTAATCTGACCAAACATACAGATGTACAACAGAGCTGGTCTCTTTGTGCTCCCTTTATAATCAAAGCAATGAGAAATACTTTACAGTACAAGTTCTCAAGTTTATTTTGGATACCCTCTTTAGATAAAGAAGAGGTATACCTTAAAAAATCTGCAATATGAGCAACTACTTTAATCAGATAAATCTGATTTTTGTCTCTGATTCTCCTCAGTTAATGGCCTGCCACATCAATGAAAAGGTAAAGGAGTTTCACGATTAAACAGTGATGCAATGATGACTCTGGAGCTGTAGAGGAAATCTCAGGAAATATATACCCTTGTTAGCTGTGCTGGTATGGGAGGCCTATGGTCACTTTTTATCCTTCCGGTAAATTTTCACCTGTGCACAGTTTAAAAGCTCTTGAAGATCTAGGCCCAGAAATATTTTGCACCTTTATTAAAGACATACATACTCATGAATTTCACATGAATGTCAGCGGGAGTAGCTTTTGCACCAAAGAAGCAATACACACCACTGTTGATCTCATTTCTCCTTGATTGTGTCATTTTCTATCCAATTCCTTTAAGTTTAGGTATATCATAGTATACCTTCATTGTTGGCCTAGTAGAAAGTAATTTCAAGCTCTGCATGCCTGCTTGCAGTAATGACCATGCTAAACTGCATTTTGTGGTTTGGATCTTCACAAATCAAAGCAGTTATGCTACCTTCTTTCCTACTCAAAGGTTATAGGTCTAATAAGTGGAGTGGCCCCTTTGTTGAGCACATTGAGATCCATTTCGCATGCCTTAATGGCAGTGATAAAAATGAAATTATAGGTCTTTGTAGCAATCTTTTTTGATATGGTGTTAACTCTGCATTGTGCAAAGTTAAACTGTGGTTATTATATCCTTGGATGCCAGCAGAATTTCACTCATGAGCAAAATGAGGAAGATTTGGCCTCCCGAGGCATTCTAAAACTCTGTTTAAAGAAAAAAAGTTAGATGCATAAGCCACCTGGACAAAAGGATCCTTTATTTTCTGTTTCAGTCAGCAACAGGATCATTATCTCAGGGTACTAGACCAGTAGGACAGCGTTCCCTTAACCAGTGACCCAGGTCAGACCAGTGCCTGAACACAGGGCTGTACCTTATTTCAGTGGGATTTTTGCATGTGCTTAAAAGCATGTACTTATCTGCTATTATGGAGTAGTTACATTTTGCTGAACTAGGACCCAATTCAAGTGGTGCAGTGAAAACAACTAGTGTAGGAATAAAGAATAACAGCTTTAATATTATAAAAATGCACACACATCTACAAGCAAAAAGAGAAAATGACAGTGGCTAATCTATGGGTACCCAAAAGAAGTGGTGTCATCTGTTTGAAGTCCGTAAATCATTGAAGACAGACAATTCTCACTTTGAAAAGGCTGAATTCCTTTGCAGTTGGGGCTGCATGGTCTCTGTGAGGAGAGGTCGGGTTTGTTTCCATTTGTTTCCAATCAGCTCCGGTGGCTTCAACACAGGACACAACAATCCCATCAGCCAAGGAGGTAGTGGCACCTCTGGAAAAGAACCTTAAGATCATCATGTCCAACCATAAACCTACCACTGCCAATTCCACCACTAAAACATGCTGTGCTATGTCTACACATCTCTTAAATACCTCAGGAATTGTGACTCAATCACTTCCCTGGGCAGCCTGTTCCAATGCTTGACAACCCTTTCAGTGAAGATATTTTTCCTAGTATCCGCTTTAAACTTCCCCTGGCACCGCTTGAGGCTGTTTACTCTTGTCCTATTGCTTCTTACTTGGAAGAAGAGACCAACACTAGCCTTGCTACAGCCTCCCTTCAGGTAGTTGTAGAGAGTGATAGAGAGTGTAGAGAGTGCAGAGGCTCCCCTGAGCCTCCCTCTCTCAAAGATAAACAGCCCCAGAGCCCTCAGCCTCAGCCTCTCCTCAGAAGACCCTTCACCAGCTTTGTTGTTCTTTGGATCTGCTCCATCAACTCAATATCTCTCTTGTAGTGAGGGGACCAGAACTGAACACAGTATTTGAGGTGCAGCCTCATCATGCCAAGTACTGGGAGACAATCACCACCCTAGTCCTAGTGGCCACACACTATTTCTGATATAAGCAAGGATGCCATTGGCCTTCTCGTCCACCTGGGCACAAGCTGGCTCATGTTCAGCTGCTGTCGACCAACACCCCCTGGTCCCTGTCCACTGGCAGCTTTCCAGCCACTCTTTCCCAAGCCTGTAGCGTTGCGTGGGGTTGTTGTGGCCCAGGTGCAGGACCCGGCACTGAGCCCTGTTGAACCGCATACTACTGGCCACAGCCCATTCATCCAGCTTGTCCAGATTCCTCTTCATAGCCTTCCTATGCTCCAGCAGTTCTACACTTCTGCCCAACTTTGCGTTACCAGCAGTCTTACTGAGGGTGCACTTGACACCCTCATCCAGATCACCGATAAAGATATTAAATGGAACCAGTACTGAACCTTAGTGAACCCTGTTTGTGACTGGCTACCAACTGGATTCCATTCACCTCCACTCTTTTGACGTGGCCAGCCAGCCAGTTTTTTACCTGGTGAAGAGGACACGTGTCCAAGCCATGAGTTTTCCCAAGAGAATGCTGTAAGAAATGGTGTCTAAAGCTTTACCAAAGTCCAGTTAAAAAACATCTGCAGTCTTTCCCTCATCCACTAAGTGGGTTAGCTTGTCATAGAAGGACATTAGGTTAGTCAAGCAGGCCCTGACTTTCATAAACCTGTGCTGAGTGGGCTTGATCACCTGGTTGTCCTGTACATGCTGCGTTACAGCACTCAAGATAATCTGCTCCATAATTTTCCCTGGAACCGCATTAATTGTTGCATATTCAAAGTTTTTCTGTGAATTATGGAAAAGCATAATTTATTAGTCTTTAATCTCAGAAATGTTAGAAAAAAACAAACCAAACCAAACCAAAATGAAACAAGAAAATTACCAGTGATAAAAAGGGATTGAGATGTGAGTACTCTGCATTTTTAAACTGTTGCATGTAAAAATGGAACAATATTGCCTGCATAACAGAAACTGACTACGGAAATCACTGTAAATGACTCACATATTTCAGGGGATTGTTCTGACCAGAGATAAAGTGAAATAAGATTAATCTTAATTTATATTTGGGTGGTTCTTGATATATGACTTAAAATTCTTTGAAGTGTACAAACAATTTTAATACAGCAAGGAAATAGTCTCTGAACAAACCTTTTTCAGAACAATTATAACTCCATAGATTCAAATGCCTCCTTTTTTACAAGTTAAAACAATGAATTGGAGCATATGTAAGCTTTTCAAATGGTCTTTTTGAAATAAAATCATTCCTTCAAGTCAATTTCATACATTTTTCATATGTTTTGAACTTTCTAAAAGGAACATCTTCCAAAATTATATTAAATGAAGCCCTGGGTAGCAAAACATTTCCCATGAATGTTGGATTTGTGTTACTGCTAAATTGCTTCCAGTACATTAAATTAATTTCTTGCATAACATTGCATTATTCAGTGTTTGTGCTTTTTCTTCAATGTTACTTCTAACCCTTATTGTTCTTTATTTACCTTTGGGGACAGGGAATTATCTGACAGATATTGCCACCTGCTGAAGTAGAAACCTGTGAGACTGGCCTAAATTTAAACAAGTTACTGAACTAAAAAATTCTGGTTGGGTTGTCTGCTGAGATTGAGCAAGATATCTCAAAGTACTTGTGCCTACTGGTTGGAGCTAAAGGATCTGCTTCACTCACAGAGAAGCAATAACAAAGTTTTGCCCCATTGAATATGGACTAGCTAATGAAGAAAGGCACTGACTCACACTGGCTTTGTAGACTTCTACCTTCTGTGGCCCGAAGAGATTGCCAGGATCATCTGGACTGGGCTCCTGCATATACAGGCTGTAGAGTTTCTTATAAAACTAGATTAAATCTGAGTGATTGGAAGGGCCTCTGGTGATTATGTCCCTGGATGCCAGAAAAAAATTCAGTTGTGAATGGAGAAAATTTGTGGGCTTAGCCTTATATGAAATAGGTGTACACACTAAAGTAACTGATGTTAATTGAGATGAGCTTCACCTTAGTGAATGCCCCTCCTTGATGAATCAGTATTTAAAACAAAATCTTTTATTAAAAATACCCCCCATAATTTATATCAGTGGTTCCAAATTGTGGTACATTTGTGTAATGCTTTCAGTTCTTTAAATAACCTAATTTGAAGAAAAATATATCTATATCTTGTTTTTCTTAATTCAGCCCTCAGCTATTTGTTGTAGGTTTTTCTTTGGCAGCCAAATTCTTTCCTTTTTCCTCAGACATGTTTTCCCTTTACAAATATAACTGATCAAATCACTCTGTCTTTACTATGTGCGGAGAGAGTTCCTTGTCCCTGTCTTTGAAATCTTGTATTGTTATATGCTATTTGTAGAGTGAATCCAAGAATTGGTTGCAATCACTTCACTGTACCTGTGTTCAGGGATTTTACCAGTTATAGCTTTCATTTGTTTTTATGCTCATGTTTGTGGAATTGTGGCTTTATGGGTGTGCATTTAAAAGAAGCACTCAGAAAACATCCTCTTTTTTGGGGGGGGGGGGGGGGGAGGGGGTGTGTCTGGGTTTTTTGGGGGGTTTTTTCTTCGCTTGGTTTTGTTTTTGTTTTGTTGTTATTGCTTCCCATAATTAATTTGATTTTCCCAGGTATTTAGGGTTAAAGGTTGGGATAAATTTTCTTTCAAAATGTCCACACATTATTTACTTTTTAATGTCAGATTGTGGTTGCACAAAACTCAGCATAATCTATATTAATAGAACATATGAATAAGTGTGTATTAGAAATGCCACCATTTCTCTGATCCATATACATTTATCATAGAACAGTGTCCTGTAGTATATAGGACATTATTATCCATCTGACAAGAGGTTCTGCTGTACCGCAGATATTTAAAGCCACATTTCAATGGGTATTTGATAGCCAAAAAAAGGAAAAGTATATGCTAAAGGATTCACAAAAGCACTTAAATACTTTATTCCACAAGAGTTAGGTAAGTGAAAGTTTGCATATACCTATGTGGTATTTGCTACTTACTATCTGAATTACTGTTATGTTAGCATGCAAAGGTGTCTTATGATGCATGATCTGGAAGCATGTAATGGATCTAGCTGCATATGGGATTTTCACTCTTAGTGAAGTTTGGACTTCTCCCACTGGAGCTAACACACTCTCTGTTGAGAGAGTGTTCAGCCGGCAGTCATACACTGATTGATGTTTCATTTTTCTTCGTCATCATGAAGAGGCAGACACTGGTAAGGTCTTGAGGTTAGCTATTAGTTCCCAGCTTGCAGATTAATTGGTCTGGAGATACCTCTGGTTTTAACTCAGTTTCTGGTGTAATGATCACTAAAGAGCAAGCTCTTGGTTCTGTCCAGAGTAGCCACAAATTGCACCGATAGGGGTACAGATAGAGATAGTTGTATCACTGGTATAGTGTAGCTGGTGTAGTCTTGGTAATGCACCCCCTCACAAGCTGTGGGAAAGAGTGCTTTTACTGCTGCGGTTTATATCCCTATAGGAAGTGTAAAAGACAATTGGGTTATAGAACCTTCTTGATTTTGGCTGAATTTTTACCTGTGAAAAGGCAAATTCCTCTGATACATTTTTTTAATTGTTTATGCTTTGTGTAAGGGTTTCTATATTGTGGATTGGGTAGTGATTTACCAGCTGAGAAGTGATACTCATTGCAAAGGAAAAGTTCAGGAGTGAAGCACAATTAGGCCAAAGCTACCTTTATTATTTCCTTTTTCTTCTTCCTCTGAAAGTTCATACTTCAAAACAGTTTCTGCAACTTTGTCAGTGGAAGGTCACTTTTCAATTGAAAAAAAGAAGGAGAGAAGGCAGGAAAGAAGGGAAGAAAGAAAAGAGGAAAAAAGGAGGGAAGGAAAGAAGGGAAGAAGGAAAGAAGGAAAGAAGGAGATTCTTAGATGTGTTCCAGCTTTTTTTTTGTGATATTTTTTTCAAATATGGAAAAACATAATCCATAGACTAAGTGTAATTGTATGGAGGAAATTAAAATCCTCTCAAATGCATACTTATGTGAGAGAGATAATTTATGTCCAATTAGAGATACCATTGTTCAACTCAGAGGAATGTACACACTTCTGAGAGACTAGCAGAGAAAATACAGAACACAACATTGTTGCCTTTTGAAAACTGTTTTGAAATCTGCATTACCAGTGACTCAATATAATTGAAATGAATTTATTTGGGTTTTGTCCTAAGGAAAGGCTATTTACTTAAAGTACTTTTGCCTGAATTCAGAATGTTGAATAATCAAATATATGTGATGAAGTAAGAAACAGCACAGGTCTTCACAGATGCATACTCGATAGCAAGCTATCTGCATAAGTAGAAATTGCACTTTTAGCTACCCCAAAAAATCCAGGGCTGCAGACAGACATGGGTCACTTTCGGGGTAGGTTTTAGATATCATGGGCTAAGATAGCATTTCTTGAGTTTATCTAATAGGTTTAGGTAACACTCATTGGAGCAGACTGTGTTGATCTGACGTAGGTGACAAATCATGAAAGCACTGCATTAGATTGCTAGCATCTCAAGGGTCAGATTGCCACTTACTCTGTGATCAGTCAGGAAAATAATTTTAAAAAAGAAGAATTGGAGAAGAAATCAGGATTTACTATGTGATGAAGATGCTGGATATCCTTGCATATCCCAAAACTGAACAGGAAGGAGCACTGGAATTCATGAATCTCATTTTTTGCTGATGTATGGAGGTGTCCAAATTGAAGAATTTAGTACTTTCTGTCATCATTTGGGGCCTTCTGTTCCCTGAATCAGTGTCTCCCCCCTGAAAGGTTATTAAAAGAATGCAGACTGCATTATTATGGAAGCAGTCTTGTTAAACAGTCAGAATGTATATACAGGCTTCTTGTGGTAGAAATATGCCTGTTTCAGTACATGTTCTTGCCACACATCTGTGCAAGAATTTGGTAGCAAAGTATCATGCCTAATGAAGAAGGCTAATTTCCTGCACGCTTGTATATGCATATTGGTAATGATGAGTGACTCACAAATGGCATGCTGCTATGTGTATTTTGGCAGCTCAGGAGTTGCTTTGCTCCCTGTTCCTACTGTATGTGTATTTTGGCATGTTGATTTAGTGCATATTCCTAAATAGCATGTAGATTTATAATGTTGAGCCTGGGTATGTGTGTTGTATACTTTCATAGCACTAGACAGGGCAAGAATAATTGAAAGGGGAAATGGGATATTATTTTGTTAGTTTAATAATATCGCAAATCAGCAGGGAAACTGGGAAAGTGTAAAAATCTTTGTATCACTATTATCTGAGAATTACAAAGCCCAACTGGGCATGGTTTAACTTGTGTAGCTGAAGAAGCAAACTAAAAATCTGATATTTTGCCAAATAACCCAAATAAAAATGACAACCCCTGCTCATCTCTAAAAGTCACCAGATCCCTATATATGAAACTTAAAGATGGTTTATAATGATTTTAAAAATTTATTTGAAATATGCTTATCCTAACTGTGTCTAATTCATCCATTAGTTGATAAATTAACAATAATTCCATAGAAGTAAATGGCTTTAAACTGGCTACAGAGAGAATCTGGTCAATGAAACCCAGTTCTGCTTTACTCCCTGCCACAGCTGCTGAATTAAGCAGCTGCTGAATTAAGCAGCTTGCTATTTCGGCTGCCCAGTACTAGTAAGAAAGAAGATGTGGCTAAAGCGAAGTGCTGGCTGTTGAGAGGTCTGGTTTATATTGTGGGCTCTAACACTAAGTCCTACTTTCTGACCTCGCATGAGTATTTAACCTGTGTTCACAGTTTTTTCCTCATCCACAAAGCAAAAATGGTATCTCACAGGGTCAATATGAGTATTTTAATAATTGAAAACTTTGTTTAGAATTCTTTAATAAAAGATTCTATTAAGCAAATATTAATTATGAGGCAAGTTTTGTGAAGGCTAAGTGCAACTTGCTATAATACAATTTATAGTCTACTTTATAGAATTCTGATCTTTTATGAGTTCCTAAAAGCTTGTAATATAGTCTTACATTTCCGAGGCGAAATTAATGGGATCAGGACTGGCCTTGTCCCAGAAATGGATTTCTTCTCTCTTGTCCATTTGTGCTGAGATCCAGATTCAAAAAATACTATCCTTGAATTTCAGTCTGTGCCTCGATGCAGATATGCTGACACTTTCTGAAAACTTGTATCTGTGAAGAATTAACTGATATTGTGAAGGCCAGGCAAGCTAGGTAGTTTGAAATAAGCAATTTTTTTTCTACCTAAATATTCATTCTTCATATTGCTTGGTGGAATATGAAGAAAAGAAGGACATGCTGTGTAACTTGCCAATAAAAGTACAGATGTTTAGTGTGGAAATAGTCACTCTGTCCTAGCTGTGTGCTATAATAAAAGGGCTATGCTACACTCTTCTAAGAGTAATCAGTGAGAAGGAATAATGGAATAGGTATAATACTTACTAATCCCTATTATAAGACCTTCTTATCTTCACCAAGAATTAAGTACAGACTGTCACTCCCTTCCTTATTTATGTACAATAAGAGCTCTGAAAAAATCAACAATTTCAGGAAGTCACTAGGTGCTTCTGGCAAAGATGTCCTTCAGCCTATTTGCAATTACATTATTTTCTTCAGCATAATTACAATGGAATTATGTTGAAAAAAAAAATGACACTCTGCAGTGTTTTAAAGCATTGCTAGTTGAAAGTACACATAGAGTAAGTTTCTGGAGAGAAAATGAATGGTGGTGTAGTTAAACCAAGCCATTTGCCTGTCTATACTACCCCTTTAAAGTATCCTTTTGTTCAGGACATTTGTATCTTGCCACAAGTTCTCATAATACCACTAATTTCATCTCTTCTTCTTGACAAGGGTATCCCCATGGTAGATTTGGCACTCTAGCAAGTGTCAGTCACAAATCCTCACACTCAGATAAGACAGCAGGAACGGTTCCAGAAAGAAGGCAAGTGGGTGTCTCTGAAGATTTGTAGCATTCTGACGTTTTGTTCTGCAAAAGGTTCTCTATTTTACATAAACATTTCAAAACACATTATTGTTTAGGTGGGATATTTTATGAGCTGTTTTACAATTCTCTTGGAAAAGAAAATTACCTACCTGCAGGACATTTTCTTTTCATTGTATTAAAAAATCTAAGGCCAAATTTGACTCAGTTGCACTGATACATATTCAGAGTACCTCATTCAGCATCAGTAAACTCAGATTTACACAAGGTAAGAGAGGAGTGGGATTTATATGTCTTTGTCATTTTTGCTAGGGTGACACCAGGCAAACAGAGAAGCCCCAGCATTTCGAGACTCTTCAGACAGCTGCCTGCAACATCCAGGTGGAAGGTGGGAATGTTCTGCTCTGAGGCTGCTCCCCTATTATGTGCCAGGTACACAAAAAGTATACTTAAGGACAAATGATCAAAACCTCATGGTCTTCTCTCCCAGTCCAGTAAATCTGCTCCTTGTCCAGCCTTTTGCTTTTCTTTGCTACAATAGGACAGTGAATATGAATTACAGATGAGGTCTGTTTTGCCATCGTACTAGGATGGCAAAGCTGGATCTGAACATGATGATCTGTGCACATTGCTAAAAAGAACTCTCTTGTGTGAAACAGAGGTTGAGGATATATGAGAGTAGGGAAACTGGGAGAATGGATCAGAACTGCGTCAGTGGCAAAAGAGAGGCTTTGAATTTCAAAGGCCCATTATCTTCTGTCTAAATCAGAGAAGGTGAAATTGGACAACTGTGATTTCTTGGTTAGCTGCTAAGTCATCTTTAAGACTCTTCTCCAAGACTGGGGCTTTTATGGAACAGGAAAGGCAGCTCCCAGCTTCCAGTGTTAAAGATAGATTTTGAATATATCTTTGCAAATCTCCAAACTTCACCATTTGAGGACCTAATCCTTACTGTAACTATAAAGACAGATTGAGACCTAATGCAGGAAAACCAATATCCTATGCTGGCTAACAAAAGGTATTTTACACTATGCTGAAGGAGAGGGCCCTCAGTCTGAGCCCATGACTGTTTCTACATTCTTGTGAAAGTGTTCAGTGAAGACAAGGCATTAGGGCAAGTCTTCTGAAAGTGTCTTGTAAGTCATCAGTAGCATACTGTTAAGTTGAAGCCATAGTTGACTATAATGTAGGAGAACGAAGATGTAGTGAAGAAGATTAAGACAACATGCAGAGAAATAATAAGATGTAACTTTGAATTAATTTTAATAAACTAAGAAATATTTGCTAGTAAACCAAGTCATTTAAAGCAGTATGTTTTTTCCTTATTTGTCTTATGGACCTTTTTCTGTGCTCAGAAAGGAAATGTTATGAAAATATGAACAGTGATTTTTTTTTTAATCATCTCCTTCAAAAAATTTTATGTATGTGAAATGTGAAAGAAGGTGGGCTTTTGTGCATGGCTTCCAGACAAGTTGATTTTCTGCATCAGTTGAAGTTCAGAAGAAGAAGAGACCCCTATGTTGTAACACTATTTGTTCTCCAGGCGACAGAGGTAGGTCTTTAGCACTTCACAGCATTTTCCTCATCAGGAAAAACATGTCTTCTGTCTGGGCTATGTCACACTGTATTTACTTTTGCAGTTGCACCCTTTGGACCAGGTTCTGCCACTGGTTACACTCAGTGGTGCTTATAGAAGGGTACAACAGAGGGACAAATTTGGTCCTCTGTTTGTAAGCAAGCAGCCAGGGAATGACACAAATTGCCTTATTAGGCAGCACAAAAGGAAATAGTGCCGCTTGGCAATCCTCACGTGTTCCAGCTGTTGACATCTGTAGTTCCTCAACCCTCTTGGGCCTGTTCTTTTTCATTGTAAAACAGCAAGCCCTTGAAAATACAGTGCTGGCTTGGCAACTGACCGCTGCCAGATAACAACTGACACTAGGACTAATTTAGTAATGTGCAGCTTTGGGGAGAGACATTTACTGTATCTCCTGGCGCAACTGATACAAAGCATGCAGCCGTGGCAAGCCCTGCATGGTATTTGCAAAGTGTCAACTTGAAAGAGTCAGGCTGCTCTTATGTCTGCGCTCAGAGGCAATTGCTGCAGCCCATCAAATCAACCTTCATGTAATATAAACAGGGAGACGTTCTCCCCCCATTCAGTGTTACTATTCTGTGCGGTTGCTAGTTATATCATATGTCAACACATTGTACAGATAATGAAAATGGGGAGTCTGAACTTGTATGGGAGATAAAGGTTTCCCTGGAGAAGTGAAATTATAGTGAACCTGTCAGGCACAGATTAAGGATTTTGCAAAATAATCAGAGACATAAAAGTTTGCCCTTTTGATATGACTGTTAGCTGTGGTGTGACTTACTGTGCAGAATAATTCTATCAAATTAGTTCATTAATATGTAAGTTATACTGATCTCTGTTAAAAGGACTTTCAGCATAAAATACTAGTAGTTCTTTCAGGAATTCCAGGTGGGTGGGCTGAAAGCTATTGTGATAATGACTGCAGAACTAAAGACCTCACAAAAGAAATTTTCACCTGAGTTTTTGCAACAGATAGATATTTTGGAGGGGAGGTTTAAATGAGCATTATCGAATCCTCAGATAGGGATATTGTTTTCATCATTTCTCCCCTTTCACAGAAAAGCGTTTTTAAGCAATGGAAGGTTTCCAAACAGAACAATAGAAGGGTGAGTGTGTGCAATTTTACTTTCACTCACTGACTTCTTGCCAGAACAAGCAAAATGCTTAGTTCTTAGCAATTCAGCAGTGCTCTTTGACAAGAGCTGCAGTTGTAAGCTATCTCTGTGCTGAGAGCAGAATATCTTGTCCCAACATTCAGCCTCTTCCCCAGCCCAGCTCTCTGTGAAGCTACTCTGGGGCTTTCTCAGTCAAGCCCTCTGATAGCCACTGCATAACTGTTTCTGCTTCAGAGGCCCTCAAAGAGCATGCAGACAAGCAAGCAGCATCACCTTTTCTACTCAGTAATGTCTTCCCATGCCAGGTTAACCCTTAGGAAGTGATTGATCTGAATACTAAAACCCACCAGAACTTTAACTGCTGTCTCATGCAGAAGAAAACTCTTTGTCTGGAATGAGATGTTACCATTTCTCCTGGTTATTTTCCATGTTTTGTACTTTTTATATTCTCTGCTATGTTGCAACAAAATATTTTCAAGCATATGAGCTTATAAAGGAGTCACTGATCAATAGCACCAGTGATAATGAATTTATGCACAGGTGTACTGAAGGAATAGATTAAAAACTGATGCCAACAATTTATGTTAAAATTTCATTTCTGAAAAAAAAATATTTGCAACTAGATAAAGTTCTAGCTATGTAATTTTAATCAATTGAAGGATGCTTATGGCGCATTGTTGTACATTTTGGATTAATTCTGAAAGTATCTTGATGTTTGACTGAAGCACAAACTGAACTGTGAACTGTGCCAGCCACAGCAGTGTTTCTGCTGTATCTATGCCCCTGTACTTAATGTGAGAACATTAAGAACATGAAACGTTAAAATGTAATGATTTCATTTTTCACTCCTCTGCATAACCCCATAATGAGAAGTCACAAAATTCACTGTGGGAAAATCATGATGTCTCCATGGTTTTATTACTCATCTCTCTTTTTCTTTCTTTTAATAATAACGCTGTTGTCTTAAAGCAACACTTCCATGTTCAGGTCAGTGATCAAGCTCCTATATTTGCATCACAGCACATGGATCAAAAGTATCCTGATTTCCAGTAGCATTCTTTGTATCACAGCAGGTGGATTAAAACTAACCCAATTTCCAGAAGCCCTCACTGGCTGAATTCAGTATCTGGTAGAGTGAAAAGAAACTGTAGTTACCCAGGCTTAAGGATGTTGTTCTCAATAAGTCTGTGTGAACTAATTACGTGGATAATATGAAGGCTTTGAGGGAGCAGAAGCCTGCTGCAGTGTGGCACCAAGGAAATAACCTCCTCTCACAGCAGCCTGGCCTGCAAACAGTGAGCAGTCTTGCAGACACAAAGAGAGATATAAAATGACATGTGAAGACAGCTCTACAGAACTCTGCAGGGCACAATTCAAGGCACTTCTTAATCTGTTTCATGTTCTCATTGCATTTGGAAATGCTATTTCATATTGCAGAAGTGAGATAATTCATGAATTTTGGAGGAAATCTTGGGAATATTACATATCTGGGAGAGCAAATATTTCTGTTTCAGTGCTGTCTGCACGTGACAGAAATGTACGGCTTACTGTGATGATATAATTTCGCTTCAAACTATTTAGTAGATTGTGATTAGTAATTTTTTAGCAATGAAAGATTAATCCCATATGCTTTGTCTTAATAACATAATAAAGGAATTGAAAAGGGCAAAGGAATTAAAAATAAAAGTCACCGGGAAAACTGGTGCCTGTGTGAGGCTTCACTGGAAATAAACATGATGTAGCAATGAAGTCCAATGGATAATGAAGATCAGAGATCTACTTGCTGGAAACATCACTGCCACATAGCTGCATCAAACACAGTGTAACATTTGCCAAGAAAGCTGTGGTAGGTTTTGCTATAGGTCATAAAAGAGGAAAAATCTGTCCAATTTTAAACTCTGCAAGAAAGTAACGATTGAAAAGTTTTGGTTTAGGCCTCCTCATCCTTTAAATTAACTGTAAAAACGCATTTTGTCTGTAAATCACAGCTTTGCTGTAGGTAAAATCTAAAGGTAAATGTTTCTCTGGTGTTTGAAAGCAATTCACCAAACTGTTTCTAAATTAGAGATCGCTAAATCTTTCATGTGAAATGGTGGCTAAAATAAATAAGAGCTTTGCCAGAACACCAATTTTAGAAAAAAAAACATTTTCTTGTTTAAAATATGAGTGTTATTAGCTGTTAACAGTTTTCAGGCCAAGCTTCTGGGAAAACTGATGTGCCTATTCTATTTGAAGACAAAAACTTTATGTTAATTGTTACAATTTTTTCCTTTTTTTTTTTTTTTTTGAGACCAAATTGGCTGTGACCAGGAAAGACTTTTTCTTCTGCTTGCTTTTAATTTCTTTCTGTTTGTTTGTTTTGTTTCCTTAAGTGAAAGCAGAAATTAAGCACTAGAAATAAAATTCAGTTCAACAGTAAAGCCCACTTTTTCCCTAGATGGCAGAATTTTTCTCACTATTGCTTTATGTCGTTTCATTACATCGCTAAAAAATAGCTAAAAATTACAAACCAGATTGCAATCATGCTTCAGCTTTTATGAGACTAAATCATTTTAGTAATAGAAAATATATTGCGTCCTTAAGTAGGAATTTTCTTATTTGATCTAGAATTCAGAAGATAATACTCTGTTCTTCTTAAAGAAGATATTAAACTTCCAAGTTGATAAGAAACTGTAAATTACTCACCTTTTCTGAGTCAATTTTGAAAAATCCTGATTTGAAAATTTTCAGCAATTTAAAGAGACATGAGTACTCCAGATCAAATCCCTGTTTTGTCCTCTTGAAATATCTTTCCTTGCATTCACCTTCATAGGATGAATCTAATCCTAACCTGTGGGCTGGGAGCCCTATAGCTACTTTGCTGAAATATTAATTTTACAGACATGACAACAATGTCAGGGCTTCACTGTGATTGTTTTGTTCAAGATGTTCATATTTAGAAGGCAGTGATACAAAATGCCAGCCTTTTCCGTTTCTCCAGGGAACAAATGTTGGGAATCAGTGCAACATTTTAAGCAATAACTTGGCATCTTTTAACACTTTACATCATCGCTGGTGGGAAGCATATTCATACAGAAGTATAACAATGTGTGCAAGACAAACTTGATGTAAATATCTCATGAGAGAAATGTTGGCTGTAGCTGTCTGAATTAAATCACATAACTTCCTGTATTATATTAAAAAAATGGCATCGAATTCATAAGATTTTTTTCTAAAGCTGTTAACAGAAAGTTCCAAAGTGGTGTTATGTGATTAACAGGACAAAAACTTTTTTTAAAAGAATTTTTCATCCAGACATTAAATCATTAAAATGAAATGGAAGGATGATATTTTGGATGAGAACTCAAGAAATTTGGGTGAAAACCAATCTGTGCTGCAGATCTTCTGCACAAACTTTGAGAAAGGATTTAATCTGTATTTTTCTTAAATCCCTCTTTATGAGTTGAAGGTGATGATACTCAGTTTGTCCTCCTTGGGGTACACCTCAAGAAATGCATATGTGACTTAGACCTTACCTCCCTTGTTTCCCATAATGCTGGAAGTACAGAAAGACATTTTGAAGGTGAATATCTGACTGAATACTTGACGAATTGTTTTAATGCTGTTGTACAGAGATGGTACTGTATGTACTCTAAGTATTAGGTCTAGTCATTAGATATGGCATACTGGAATAAGATCTTAATTCTTCTGACTCATGTGCTCTTGAAAATGATTTCTGTTTAGATGACTGAATCATAAATTCAGTGGATCAAAGGCCATCTCTCTACCTTACTGAGACAGTGGTGTCCTCATTGTGACCGTGACATGCTGCTAGAGTACGGACAGTAGTAGAGGTGCAAGTACCTTTGCATTGTACAAGTTGTTATATCCAGCTGGTTTCTGGAGAGCAAATTTAACTTCCTGAGTGGTACCACTGTGAAAAGGTTGCATAGCAAACAGCTGCCTGACACTGTAAGTCTCATAACATGGATGGTTATTGAATGGAACTGGGATACCTTCACTATCTAACCAGTTTGTTCTTCTCTCTTTAAACTGAAAGTGTTGCCTCCAAAGAATGACTATTAGAATAAGAATAATAATTCAAAATTGACAACAGAAAATAAGACCGGAGACCGGAGATTCTATTTTCAAGTCTATCTTGTGTTGCTGTTTTCAGAGATAAGCCTAAATCTGGAAGCTCAGATCAAGACCAGGTTTTATTGCTGTGGCAAATATCACTGTACACTAAGATTCATTATTACTTGTTTTCACAGTCTTTATAGAAGTTGAATTTTTGGAGCAACTTACACTCTACAAAGGGGGTTGAATGGTTTTAATTAAATGTTGATAAAACAGAAAAGGAATCTTGGGATGTGAAAACAAATTAATTCTGGTCATTAGTCACCTGACAAGCATATTACAGTACAGATTTTTTATGGCTCCATGGATGCCTGTGAAACTAGAAAGATGGTATTCTAAATGGATTCCTTGTGAGATGCTTTGAGTCACTGTGGATATCACTTTAGTTACCTACAGCCATTACTGAAACAGTTATGTGAAGTGCTTTCAAGGCAATATATTTCTGTGCTTGTGTCTGATTTTGAAAATGAAATCTAAAAGCTAGACTGTAAAAAATATGGGATTAGCTTAGGGCAGTTCAAAAGTTGCTGTAAGATCTTGAGATGAACAAAGTAGAATGTTTTGGTGACATGCATCTGCTAGATCCTCTCGTGGACATTGCAGAAGTATATCACCTATTACCCCTCCTGCCCCTTTTGTACTTTTTTGTTTGTTACATGTCAGATGAAGTTAACATTTGTCCTCTGTTCTTTGCATCCAATATGGTCCTTTTGTCAGCTGTGAAAAAAATAACTCATGTAATAAAATAGGCTAGCCCCACCTTAGCTAAACCATGAGGAATCAGGATACAGATCACTGATTTCTCACATTGATCAAGCCTGTTCTTTGATAAAAAAACTTGTCTGTGTAAATGGAAAAGAGAATGATGTATATTGGAAAAAGTCCTTCATGTTCCCTAGAAATCTGCTACTAAAATGTATATTACTGGGATTTCGAGGGACAGATAACTCCTTCTATTTCTATATAAATTTTTCTGGCAGTTCCTGCAGAACTGAAATTAATTTTACCAATGTACTGTTGCTTGAAGTTACATTATTTTAGCTGTTATCCAGAAAACAGCTTATTGTTGTCAGTTTATCAGCAGAGAATATTTGAGAGATTGAAGGATGTTTGCGTATCCAGATTATATATTAATTTGCAGGAAAATAGCAAATTGGAGGAGAGCATAAAGTAAATGAACAAAAACAGGCCAGAAAGACTAATTTCTTAATCATAATATAACATGTTGTGATCATGAGATTTCCACCAAGAGCAAATATGGTCTGTAATAGAGATGACAAAAATAAAAGGAGAAAGGAAAAGAATGAAACATTTGCGTTTTCCTGGCTGATGGACACAGACTTGGAAACCCTTGAAGAGTGAGTCTGCCTAGTGAGCCGGTAGCAGATTGGTATATTTGACACCTAGATCACCTTTGTTGTCTGACTCTCAGAAATTGAAAGGTTATGTGAGCAGCAGGCCTGGGAAACTGGGAAACCCGGAACAACCTGTGTTAAAGAAGCTTGTCTGGGTGCTTGCCCTGATATTCTAGGTCAGGGGAGAGTGATACGGGCTTCTCTGTCAATGGAGTAAGTCTGCACAGAGGATGCAGATGATGCAGTGATGCAGGACAAACAGAATTTTAGTGAATTTCATTATTTCTGAAATTTTGAAAGTTTTAAAGAAAGAAAAAATGTTTCATTTCTTTGGCCAGCTGAACCTTCTTGAAGTTTCCACCCTTCCTTGGGTGGAAGTTACCTTCTGGCTTAGTGGGAATTTACTGGCTTAAAGTGAGCATGTTCTAGTTATCCTCCAAATACTATGGCTATCTGTTACATGGCAATACTACACACCTGCCAGAGTATCAGGATGGCTGCTGCATCTGTAACTGCTGGGATGGAAACAGAATACTGAGTACAGAAAAGAGAGTGATAAACCTGCCAGTGCAACACTGTGCTCCTGAAGTACATTCCATAGGAGGTCTGCATGGCTAAACTTTTGAGGAAAAGGCAGAAGAGGAATAATACCAGCAGTTAGCAACAGGAAGGCTATTTCTGTCTCAAATCTCTGTGCCGCTGTAGTTAACAGCTGCCACCTACAAAATGGCATCTCTAGCAGAGGAGCATTAAGCAGATCTAAACAAAAGGAAGAATTAGGTTCATTATCTTAAATTGGTTTATCTTAGAATGATCTTGGAACATAATATAATTAAAGAAATAAAATACTAATGAACAATTCTTTTAATATGATTGACTGAGAAACTGTGGTTGATTGACCCTGGCTAGACACCAGCTGCCCACCAAAGCTGCTCTATCATTCCGCTCTTCAGCCAGACAGGGGAGAGAAAATGTAACAAAAGGCTCGTGGGCTGAGATGAGGACAGGGAGAGATCACTCACCAGTTACTGTCATGGACAAAAGATACCACTTGGGGAAATCAGTATAATTTATTGCCAATCAAAGCAGAGACACATAATGAGAAATAAAACCAAAACCACCTTTTTAAAAACACCTTCCACTCCACCCCTTCCTTCTTCCTGGGCTTGCCTTTACTCCAGAATTCCCTATCTCCTCCTCATCAGTGGTGCAGGGGTACAGGAAATGGGGGTCACATGTTGTCTCTGAAGTTCCTTCCTCCTCAGAGGAAGACTACTCACACTTGTCCCCTGCTCCAGCCATGCAAACCCAATAAAGAAACAAACAGATTGAAATGGGTAGTGTTCACCCATTTAAAAAAACAGACTGATCCTCCGAGCCTTTGCTACTGAATGTAATGCTTACATACATAGTGTAATAGTTGGACATTATGATCTTCAAAGTGTTTTTCAAACATAGCTGACTCCATGATTCTATGATTCTATGTAATGCCATATGTTAATATCAGTGGCATTGCATCCAACAAGCACTCTGTGCTGCTTTGTAAGAACTTGGAGAAAAGAAGACCCCTGGGAAGTTACCACTGAGAGTGTTAAAGTCTTCGGCTTCTATTTCTTTGTTAAAACAAGATAGTCAGTTTTATCTCATGTAATAGCAGTTGGTTTTGCTGGTTGTAGCTGGCTGTAATTCTTGGAGATTGAAAGGGTTGAAATATTGAAAAGTACATCTTCACTGTGAAACACATATTGTGCAAATATAGACTGCCACCCCAAAAACAGAAGGAGGAAAATTACAAAATTGGAAAAAAGAGCATCAGTGTTTCAAAACACATGCTATGGAAGACTCTTGTTCAGTGTCAGTGCTCATTTATTTTCCTGCACGTCTAAACCCCTTGTATTCTCTAGGCTCAAACTTCAGATTCAGGAGGTATCAGAGGTTTCTGAGGAGAATGAGAAAAATGTTTCTTTTATGACATGACATTCTGCTGTTAGTTTATAATGAAGATTCAGTCATTGAGCACTGAACTCAGATCTGACTTACTCTTGAAAAAGTGAAAAGACACCCTATAAAGCAGAGTTTTAACCATGGTTAATAAATTCCCCAGCTGCCTCCTTGTGCTATAATACATTCAAATCCACTTTTCCAAGACCCGAGGTGTTATGATGCATTGTTTTCCTCTACCTCAGAACTGCTGCCAGTGACAGTGAGACCTCTGCATCCTAGAATGTCAGCCAGCGTGAATCTCATCTTGCACCTTGTGCTCCAGCAACCCTGTCACCTGTGACGAGGCAACTCACAGGGAACCCAAAGCTAGCTAAAGCAGTAAGACTCAGGGCAGAAAGGTGGCTGTGAGAATAAGGAAACTGCACATCTTTTCCCTATAACTGAGCTGAAACAGCGTGCTAGTCCCATTGCTTTTATGTACATTTTTTTGGCAGTAAGTGAATTGGAATATGTTGTTTTCTGCTACCACAGAGAGTCATCCAGCACTTCAGTTAGCGAACACATTACTTCATTCTGAGGTTTTACTATTGCCACTCCAGATTCTGGTCTGCTTGTACCGTCTATAAGGAGACATAGTAAACATGGTTGATTTAATCCCACTGTATGAGAAAGAAAATAAGTATTTTTTATCACACAGAGAAGAATTAAGATTTTAATTGTGAATTCTCAGGAAAACTAACTTTGGCTTGGAGGCTTCCCATGTTCTTTATTGGGAGATAAGAGGGGGAAAATCCTTTTTTCTAATTATTCTGCAATATTTTCCTGCATTTGGAGTGGCTTTAAAGCAATTTACATTTAAGGCATTTATGTAGCAGTTTGATTAGGCAGCAGGCACAACAAGCAGTGCCATTTGGATGGTTAATATTTGCACCAGTTGTGGAACTCTGAGGCACAGAGCCAGAGGCCAAGTGACATTAGCTTCTCAAGAAATGCACTAATCGCCTTAGAAATGCAATGCCTGTAGAGTCTTTTGGGTATTATGTAATGGAAATTGTAAGGGGAAGGATAAAAGTCAGACTTCGTGTATTTACTGAAGGTTATTGACGTAGCTGTGACATCACTGACGGACAGTCACACGACACCTTTTATGTACATAGTCCAACCGCCAGTTGGCAATTAGCACAATGCCACCCAGGCAGCTGAAAATTTGGTACTGTACCTACAAACATGCTCCAGGAGGCATTTCACTAACAGCCAGCTGCCTTTCAAACTCCATATCCTGGCAATTGATTCAAGAATCATTTTGTACAGCAAGATGGAGACAGAATCATTCAAAAGTTTATTCCTTTCTACATGTCATGTTTTCACTTCACTTGCTTTGTTCATCAGTTTCATTTTCTGAAACCAGGGCTAGCATCACCTTGAAACACCTTATTGTGGACAAAAGACGCCACTATTTTCTTGCTCTATCAGTTACTGCTGCATTTGGCAAGCACAAGGACTAGAGGCAGGGAAGGAGTTGCTCAGGAGCAGATATTCACATGCCTTCCCAGTCCCAAAGAATGGAAAGATTTCTATCTCCTAAGTGCCAAACAAATTCACTTGAGGTTTCGTGTTCTGAACAGAGTCTGTGCCCTTTTGCAGAACCTAGAGACAGCTTTGCTTCATTCATGAAGACAATCAATGATGAGTTCTGACTCCACTGCCAGCGAACGTTATACTTTCAGTACCTCCATCAAGGCAGAAAACACTATCCAAATAATTATGAAACAATGTGATTTGATGGGCCTTATCTTACATCTTGAAAGAAACCATTCAGCTGAAATTGAGAACATTATTCTCCCAAAGTAGGAAACTCTTACCAGCAGAGAAAATAACACACTGGTTTCAATCCAATAACTTGATGTTTGTAGGAGCAATATTAAATTCTAGTTCAGAAAAGTTTTAGACAACAGTGATTCAGATTGCTTCCTTACATCAAACTCATAAAGAGCTCAGGGAGAGCTTGCCTCATAACTGTGAGCCGTGGTGTGCAACCACAGTGATGCAATTTGCCATGCAAAAGTGATTAAAATCAGTATATCTACTCATAAGGTAATCTGCAAAGGTTCTGCTGATACATGCTTCCCTTTGGGCTCAGAGCTTATCCATGTTACCCTCTGTTTCTGCATCTGCAATGCCCTTAAAAAGATTGTCATACAATCCACTTGCCTGCCTGGTAGATAAGTGTCTGTTGGATAAAGTGCCTCTTCCCCAGCACTTACAAAGCTGCCCATGGACTAAAATACAACAGTGCATTTTATGAACAGACAGAAGAGCAGAATTATGCTCAGTTCACTAGGAGACCCAAGCACTCTCAATTTTAAGACTTGTTCTGGAATAAAATTGCATCAGTGGTTTTGTATCTTCCAAGTCTTCAACATACCATGATCACCTTAACAGACACTGATCACTGCGTACCCTCAATAAGCACACAAATACTTCTTTGCCTAGAGGAATAAAATGCAAATGGTAAAACACTTTAAAAATTATTAATATTTATTTTGCTTTATATTGCAATTTATTTGAATTACTGTTGCTTTACTATTGCTCTCACAGATGTCATATAACATGCTTCCCCACCTTTTCTATTCTTAGGATCTTTCACTAGTGACTAGTATTTGTGAAGCATCTAAAAGGTAATGGAAGCTTCTTCATCTTTCATGCTTTCAGCTGGGAGCCATAACATCATTTGGGATGCAGTGACTATAGTGGCTAGCCTTGGCCAGATTATTCTGATCTTATCTCCTTTTCTTATAGCTTTTTATATCAGGAGTGGAATTTGTTGGCAAGCATAACAGAAATATTGTCATTTCTGGAAGTAACAATCAGCTCTTACTCTCTTTTGACATGTGTCTAAGTAAGGAAGGCTGATCTGTAAAGCAGTTGACATGTAATGCAGAAAGTAAGTTACCTCACGAGGTTCACAACACAGGATGAAAGTGGAAACATAAAATAATGCGAACACAAAAGAAAAAACGAGTTCATGTTTCCAGAGCATGAAATCCTGCCATTTTCTGGGTTTTTTCCCGTATTCCTGGAATCCCCAGTAGCTTTACAATTCTAAGTCAAAACTGGAAATAAATCAATGATAATGATTCCATTGACTTCAATATTTCATTCTTCGCAAGAGTGACTTATAAATAGCATCAGTTTTACCACAGAGCAGAAGATTTGTCCCTGGGTAGTATTACAGAAAACAAGAGTTAATGTATCAACTGTGGGAGATTTTCCTTGTAGAACTGTGGAGGGACATTGACAATAGCAATGGGATATGCTACTTGCTTCAGCTCAGCTAATTATTTTGGCCGTGGAACACTTTAGAAAAGTTAGAGTCAGAAATGAAATAAAGGGGAATGGAGGCAGTGTTTGGCAGCAGCTACACACAGTGGGACCTGACCTGTCACAGCGTTGCTTTGTAGCAAGAATGAGAAATAAACATGATTTTAGAACACGGGTCACCATGTGTGAGTTTCAGAGCACAGCACAGGCCTTTTGCAGCTCCACTGATGTCAGGTCCCAATGTTTAGGGCAAGAGCTTGGTGGAAAGAAGGGCTTACAGAAGTCAGTCTGTTTGAACTGCCTGACAAGTTGAATAGGGTTGAATGGGACAAACACAGCATAACACTTGTAGCCTGCTGAACGCTTCCAGTGACTGAAGTAACAGCTAGCAATTTTGCCAAACTGTTTTCAATTAAAAGATTATATCTTAAAAAAAAAAAAACAAAAACCACAACAAAACCAAAAAATGCAGAATATGGTATTTGGGGAGTAGAACAGTGATCTTGCACAAACCCTAGCATACCATTTCTAAGTAAGTTCTTACAGGGGTTACAACATCTCTTGGCATATGCCACAGAAGAGCGTGAGTGCTTGCTCAGGGAAGAGCAGAAGTGAGGGCTCTGCTATTCACAGCATCTCCAGAGCAGATGAGCACACAGGTGTCTGTGTGGGTGGGGAGTTTGTCTCTAAGGAAGAATAGCAAATGGAGAGATAAACCACACAAAGGGACTATGATCTTTGCTCTGAAAACTCAGGAGCAGCAAGAGCTGTAAAAGTTACTTGCTGTTCCATGTGACGAGCAAACTGGTGCAATATCCTTCAAAGGCCTAGAACTCCTCCACGTTTCTTAAGAACAAATGAATGCATTTTGTCTTGCTGGGAGCAAAAGTCCTTGTCTGCATAGATATAAGTGACTTTCATTCCCTGACATTTCTTCTGTGTAATTCTGTACTATGTTAAAATCTTCAATGAAAATATTTCAGACACAGGTCATTCTGCATGTAAGTTTATATTCCCTTGACTATTAAGATCTGTGTATTATACATTCTTAAGCTTTTTACAACCTCGGTTTTGTGTCTCATGATTAAAAATTCTGTTTATATATTTTCTCTTGTCAATACATAATCAGCTTTCATGCTGTGTCTTTGTGATATCTTCAATAATCCGTCAGTTTTATGGGGAAAGCAGGAGTAGCAATGCCATACAAAGTACTTCTCAGGGATGACTCTGAAGCTGTGAACTCGGTTTTCATTCTGTTTCACCTAAAATTTAAGGCTGTGGGCTGCTGTCAAGGAAGTATTTCTAACAACCTGGACTCTGTTAGCTAACTAGCTCCCCCTCTTGAAACTCTAGAAACACTGACAGAAAACAAGCCTGGGATGTAAAGACACGCGAAATGAAATCCAGCAGCATTGTGGTGCTTCGTGCATTTTTTAAATGGTTGTGGGTTTATTTTTTTCTTTTCCCCATATACAGCCCTGACAGCTGAGGAATGTCCTTATCTTGCTGATGCTGCTGATTGCTGAGCTGACCTTTTAAGAATGTAGAAGGGGCTTTGGTTGTCTGTTCCAAAAGGGTTCAGGGCTGCAAAGCTCACCCTAGTGCCAGTGTCCATGGGAGGCAGGCAGCATTGCTCCCCAGCTTGAAGGGCACTGGGGAGGGATGGTGGAGGACAAGGATGGCTGGGGGACATTATGGTTCAGCTCCACCCTGCAGCAGCCCCTGCTTTGGGGACTCCAGCAAACACCAGGGCAGGAAGGGAAGCGCCCATCTGTGCAGAAGCACAAACATCAGCTGTGCCTCCTGGGGCATTCACGCCTGACAATGAGCCCAGCTGACACAGGGAGGTGGCAGCTGTGCTGCTGCACTGCATTGCCTTTCTAGGAGTGGGGTTATGAGCACGGAAGGTAAATACAGTCTGGAGTTTCTGTTTTGTTTTTTCTAGAACAGATATTAGGCATATAGAGAAATTTTGTTCTGGGGTGTCAAATAGAGAGGTAAGTGCAGCTGAGGAAAAGGTTACTTTGGTGTACAACAGGCCTCATTACATGGAGCTCTTTCCACATGGACTTTACAAAGAGCTGTCCTGAAAATTTACAGTCTGCAAATGCTAATGTAATGTCAGGATGGATAAAGGGCAGGAGAAGGGAAGTCCTGTTTCTTCCTAGAGAGGAGTAACTGAGATATAGAGCCACACTGACTTCATACTGCATTGTTCAAGCATCCAAAGACTCCTTAGTTGAAAAAAAACCCAAATGTTTATCATCCCTGAAGCAAGGAACAGAACTTAGCATTCCTCATTTCCAGTGTTTTCCTAGCAGAGGGCTATAAATCCAGACTGTTTTCCTTTATTCTTCCTCTTTCCAGTGCCGTGAATCTTTCATACTTTTGGAGACTGTGGCCCACTTTCAACAGGAAGGACAGAAAGTAAGACCAGTGCTTAATAAGATGAGATTTCTTCTGGGTACAGACAGAAGTAATTTGGAAAGTCTTTAGGCTGAAGAGAGTGTGACCCATTTTCTAGATAAAAGTCAATTGTTTAAAATGGAGAAGACTACCACTAGCTTGGTTTTAGGCTGAATTTGATGCTTTGTGTCGTTTTCAAGGGTGTGTGAGAGTTAGCTAAAAATGCTGTTTTATCACTCCTGCAGACTGTGTAGCTGCTGCCTTTTACCGAACCATAATGGAGCAGTCATCACAGCTAGCGATGCAACTGAGAGTTTATGCCCTTCTCACACAAATGATGTGGCATTTACTAGGTTCTCATATAATACAAATGGTTGAGGTTTTACAGTTCTTACAGTCATGCTTAAATCTTTCTGATCAGCCTAAATACATCCTTGGAGATATGGCTTAGTTGTTTAGGTCTCTTGAATACTATTTAAATCCATGGTAAATCTTAGGCATGAAAATATATTTCAATGTCTTATGTCACCTGTCCCAAGTCATCCTGAAAATCTGTACTGGAAGCAAATTACCCATATTCTTCCCAAGAGTCTTAACTACAAAATGATGTTTCACTTCAATTTTGTGAGCAGCGCTTTTAAAATAGATGACAAACACAGGGATCACAATTTTTGGGTATCCATTCTAGGACGCTTTATGTGTCACTTAATTGTGCAGGTGGTGAAGTACCACCTTTTAAACATCTGCAACATCTCTCTGAAGCATTTACACTACAAACTGTAAACACTGACCCAGTTAGAATGATTCTTAAAAAAAAACCCAGTCTTAGCTCCCATCTCTAGGATGAAGAAAAACATGCACAAATCCTTACAGGAATAAAGAAAGGGTTTAGAATCTCAAATCTGCTGAAATACTTGAACTGTTCAGATGACCCATAAAATCAGTGAAAAACAAAGAAAAAGGATCCCAGTGTTTTAGTCTCCAAATTGTGTTTCTAGTATACCTACAAACAAAGAAAACTGTTAGAGGAATATGTTGAGGTAAATCTTGCTTTAATCCCTTCCCAAGTCTTTTAGCAATGTATTATTTGCCCAAAACATAAAACTAATTTTGATTTCAATCAGTAATGATCTAAAATTCGAGAAAAGACTGGGATCTATTTTTCATCTGGTCTTCTCATATTTGTTCTTTCAGCCTTCTGAAAGCTAGCTCTCTGAATTTTTTAAAAATATAGAGCCTTGAGATTCAGCTCTTCAGCTGATAATATTAGGGAAACTCTGCCCACTTTTATCACTTGAAAATCTGAACCTCAAATGATTTCACAAAAAAAAACCCAAAGCAAAACCAAAAAGCCCCTCACTATACCCAAATTATGCATACCGGAAACATGTCATCAGGTGTGGTGGTATGTCTCAAAATGAAGTGCATTATTCCTGATGTACCACTGCACAAATACCAGCACAAATTAAATGTCTGGGTCTCTATTCTTTAATGCTTATCGTATTTAAAGCTGAGGGTCCTCCAGGCAAAAAGTGACTGCCTGTTTTGGAGGTGATGCAAAGAAGGTCATCTACATTAAATGAACTAGATTGGGCTCAGTAATAGTAAGCCATTCTCAGATACTAATGACCATCTGGATTACAGATGCAGTAGCCAGATTGTCTGTTGTGTCCACCAAGTGAGTTGTCTTACCCTGGGAAAAAACTGTCATCTGTCTGTCTTGCCCTGTAGACATGAGCTTTCTTCCAACCTGTCCACATGGATTTACTGGTGGCAAGGTCATCCCGTTCTCTGGAACGTCACTCGCATTCACTGGCTGCTTAGCAGCTGCCAAAATTTTTGGAACAGAACAGAATGGCAAGGGGCTGGGAATAAGACAGTAAAACTGAAATATTTTCTGTTTCTTTCTGGTGCACATTTACCAGTCGTTAAAGAAAACAATACCTATCTATTAGCTGAATGAAAATTCTTTTCCCAGCTCTGTTTGTTAAATAGATAATGTTGGTTTCGAGGTGTTTCTGTTCTCAGCTCCCATGCTGTGAAACTCCTTTCCTTTTGTTTAGCAGAATAAGCAAATACACTGCAAGACCTAAAATCTTGTTAAAAAATGCACCAGTTTGATTTGGCATTTCATTAACACATTTTTGTTTGGTTTTACTGTGTGAGTCCTGACTTTACTTTAGGTTCCCTTTTTGTTTTATTAGTGTAATCATGCTTTGCTTTTAAGGGTGGCCAAAGAATTCATAATCTATACATTTCTGCTCTATTTTTTGTGGTTTTAATGTCATGCTATCATTTATTCAGAAGAGGATGGTAAATATTTTTGTGAGTACAAAATTTAGAAGTTAATTGTTCCTGAAGATTTTATACTGCTGAATATTATCCCTGTATTTGAAATGCACAGTTCTGCAGAAGCTTTGCAAAGTATTGCAGGCAGTGAGTACATCAAGCACTTCCAATTATTTTCAGAGCTTATATCCTTGCGAGCACATAGAAAATGAAAACATAAAAGCAGCTAGTGCTTGAGTTAACTTCAGATTCCAGAGAAAATAGTCCTTCCGGAAAAGGTTTAATCCCAAAATCTACAGGTAGATATCCTGGGGATTCATTTGTGATTGTCATGGTGAAGTGTTTTTGCTAATTAATTTTGCTAATGAGGTGATAAACAAACTAAGGGAGTCCTCTCCTTTTTGACACTAGCTCAGATTTCATTAGTAGGAGCTTGTCCATGACAGTTGCAGGTAAATCCCAGACACTACTCACTGCAAACAGTAAATGTAAGGCACTGTGATGCTGTGACACCAGCTTCAGCCTAGAGCCTAGGAAGATTCTTACAGCTGTCATGCTTACTGTTCAGCAAGCTACAGTGTAAGCAGGGAAGGGCATACTTCTGTGTTTTGTGTGCTGTGAAGGACAGTGTAGATGATAGAAAGACGGGAAGGAAGAAAGAGAGCTTAGCTTGCCCTGGAAAATGTGCACCGCTCTCTGCGTTTAGGAACCTGCATTCATGCATAAGTATATGCTCTCTCTACATGCTAAATAGGTTTACAGTGTGTGCTTAAGTACCGTATTGCACCATGGTTGTAGGAAACATGGCTAAAAAAAAACAGAGAAGAAATTAATGGTGAAAAGGATATAAAAAAGGGAAGCAATAAAGGAAAGGAAGAAAGAACGTTATCTTTTGCTCACTGGTAACACAGCCTTTATATATGTATCGCTGTGTATATAGATGTAGACAAGTGCATATGGTAAGATATTCATAAAACCTGTGTGCAGATAGAGCTTTTATCTTCATTACATGTGAAAGAGAACCAAGTATATGTGCTTGAAAAAAATCTTCTGTATGGTATTTCATCTGGCATCATCAGAAAAGGTGTTTTCCAAGCAGATCAGAAACAGTCTGTAGCTCACTGTAGCAATTCTGTTTGGAGTAAATGAGCTCTTAATTAGGTGAGGGCTGATTTCTTGGTGTTTGAGACTCTTTGAACCTCTCAGACTGCTCTTCACATAAAAAAAACCAACCGAAAACTGTTCCTCGTAAAACTTCCTAGCAAGTGGGAACACAGTATATAGGGGAACAGTACTGAAAGCACACATCATTGCAAAGGGCATGATGCAAAAGTGAACCAGACTGTTTTGAACATGAAGAGTTCCACTGAGAAACATTTGGAATGTACAAGACAGTAGTATTTGCTGGAAAAATATAGCTGATTTGTGGAGAAGGACATGACAGCTCAAACCCAGCCTAAAAGTCATCTCTTTCTGTGTCAGGCATCACAAAACTTCCTTTTGAAGCTGGTTAGTTTCTTGTCCTCACAGCAGCAGTGGGAAAGCTGTTTCTTAGCTACTTTCCTGTGATGGCTAGAAACTGTTAAATTTTCATCACGAACCTCTTCATGGCCATGGTATACCCATGGACCTTGTATACCTATCTACTTACAACAGTGGCTACAGCTACATTGCTAAGCACACTCACCCCACAGAGTGATCTCTACTATCTTGGTCCAAGTAGTGCAACCTGGTTGATATTCAAAGCTGATCCTCTGTAGACCAGATGAGCAGATGAACCCAATATATAACATGTTGCCCATATGGTGCTCCCATACATCTAAAACATAAAGACTGGTTTTGTCTGTGGGAATGGTTCAGTTGACCATATTTCAAAGTGTGAGGACTGTATTGCAGCTCACAGAATAGTGTTTTCATGACATGAAATAGAGTAGCTGTTGCATGCTCTGGGCTGTGGCAGATAGGTACTGGAGATGTTTGAAGGTTCCTACATTCTATTTGGTGGGAACTGGTTGATTTCGTCCCAAAGAGATCTTGGAGTTGAATAAATATTGAAGATAAGTAGGCAATGAGCATAAAGGAGTGAAGGTGGGAACTGAGCTATCCAATCTATTTGCACCCATAGCACTTAGCTTTGGCAGCGTTATTTCCCTTGGTGATTTTCACCATCACCAATATTTTACAGAAAGCAATCACATTTTCTCTTAGGATGTGTTTTGCTAACTGAACAATACAAGCTCTGTTAGTCTCTTCTCTTATAATAATTTATCCTTTGCCCAAACCATGCTATTACCCCTTCTTAATGAGCAGTTTTAATATATCTTCCTGGAATGGAATTACTAAGCTTTTACACAGTATTCCAGGTAAAGTTTTTCATAAAGCTCAGTAAAAAAAAAAAAAAAAAAATTAGAAATTCTTTGGTTTACAGAAAGATCTTGAGTTACAGGTCAGAATATTGCAATTTTAATTTTTTTTTTTTTTTTTTCATATTGGCTTTATGTACCTAGTTCATTGTAAGCATATTTGCAGTGTAGACATCCCAAACTCGTGTACTTGTCTAGACTTCTTTCATAATCAATAGAGAGAAATAAGTGATTCATCTCATTCTGAAGTAAAGGTCTAAAAAAGGTCAGATCAATAATGTCTGGAAATGCCTGTTTGTCTCCTTTGACTGCAAAAGCAGGCTGGGTTGAGCAGTTAGGGGAAATATGTCTCCACAGTAGACATCTGAAGTTAGGTCAGATGAATCACTGATTGATCAATACTGAAATGATCACACTGACCTTCCTCTTTTCTGTCACTGACACCTAAGAGCTCCTAACTTACTGGAATTATTCTTGTTATGAACCTGTAATTGCAGGAGCTTCCATATGTTGTTTTAATTAGGCAATTCATGAATTTCTATTAGCTCAGTCCTTAGGGTCAATATAACATTTCTACTGTGTGATATTCCTGTTCTCCTCCAAACTAATGATGTTTCTCAACTTTATGTTAGAACCCAAGTTGAACTTGTAGGTTCCTACATTTTGTGCTGCTATTTATGAAAGCTTTCAATCATCATTTGGTCTCTCACGGATTTTTAAGAATATTTGAGAATATTATCCCTCAAACACAAGTGTCACCCTCAGAACAAACTGCTGCTATCTTGTAGTTGGCTCCATTTTGTATTTACTTTACAATTCTTAGCTAAACCTCAGCTCTTCTGTGAACTAACTGCCAGTGTAAAAGAAGCTTAAATGTCTTAGCAAAGTCTACATAGATGAGCTGTATCTTAGATTAACTCTGAATTTTCTTCTTCTTAAAAAATATCAAGGAAGAAATATTCTGTTTATTTAAAAATATTTATTTGTAATCTGTTACTGTATTTATCCCACTTTCAATATAATTCCATGGAAAATTGTTTCCTTCTAATTACATTATAAATAATGCACATTCCTTAGGCTTTACTGATGAAATCCTAATTTTTCCCTTCTTAAATATTTCTGGTTAATTTGCTGGTTTTTCCTCATATATTACCTGATTTGATTGACTTTGTAAAAATCCCAGATATAAGACTTATAATTTCTTGTGTCAGTTCTTTCAATATTCTGGATTGTTTCAGCTCCTTCCCATACCTTCTTCAGGTTGAGCTCTGAGTTGCATATATAATTTCAGTTTCAATGCTTTCATCTGGCAAGTCGGGTCAAGGACAATAGAAAGGGCTTCTTCAAATACATAACGAATAAAACTAACACAAGAAGCAGTATAGGCCCACTGCTGAATGAGGTGGGTGCCCTGGAGACAGAGGGTATAAAGAAGGCAGAGGTGTTGAATGCCTTCTTTGCCTCTGTCTTTACTCCTGCAGACTCTCCCTGGGGGACCCAGATTCCTATAGCCCCGGAAGGAGTCAGGATAAAGGAGGAGTTTGCTTTGGTGGATGAGGATTGGGTTAGGGAACAGTTAAGTGATCTGGACATCTATAAATCCATGGGTCTGGATGGAATACACCCGCAGGTGCTGAGGGAGCTGGTGGAGGTCATTGCTGAGCCACTCTCCATCATCTTTGGTAAGTCGTGGGAAACAGGAGAGGTGCCTGAGGATTGGAGGATGGCAAATGTCACGCCAGTCTATAAGAAGGGCAAGAAGGAGGACCCGGGTAATTATAGACTGGTCAGCCTTACCTCCATCCCTGGAAAGGTGATGGAACAACTTATTCTTGACACCATCTCTAGGCATATCAAGGATGAGGGGGTCATTAAGAGCAGCCAACATGGCTTTACCAAGGGGAAGTCATGTTTGACCACCCTTATAGCCTTCTATGAGCAAGTAACTAGGTGGATGGATGATGGTAGAGCGGTAGATGTGGTTTTTCTTGATTTCTGTAAGGCATTTGATACTGTCTTCCACAGCATCCTCATAGATAAGCTAAGGAAGTGTGGGCTTGATGATCAGGTAGTGAGGTGGATCAAGAACTGGTTGGAAGGAAGAAGGCAGAGAGTTGTGGTCAATGGGCAGAATCTAGCTGGAGGTCTGTGACTAGTGGAGTCCCTCAGGGGTTGGTGCTGGGACCAGTGCTGTTTAATATTTCATCAACTACCTGGATGAGGGAACTGAGTGTACCCTCAGCAAGTTTGCTGATGATACTGAACTAGGAGGGGTGGCTGACGCACCAGAGGGCTGTGTTGCCATTCAGCGAGACCCAGACAGGCTGGAGAGTTGGGCGGAGAGGAACTTGATGGAATTCAACAAGGGCAAGTGTAGAGTCTTGCATCTGGGGAAGAACAACCCCATGTACCAGTGCAGGTTGGGGGCTGACCTGCTGGACAGTAGTGAAAGGGAAAGGGACTTGGGGGTCCTGGTGGATAGGAGGATGACCATGAGCCAGCAATGTGCCCTTGTGGCCAAGAAGGCCAATGGCATCCTAGGGTGCATTAGAAAGGGTGTGGTTAGTAGGTCAAGAGAGGTTCTCCTCCCCCTCTACTCTGCCTTGGTGAGGCCGCATCTGGAATATTATGTCCAGTTCTGGGCCCCTCAGTTCAAGAAGGACAGGGAGCTGCTGGAGAGAGTCCAGCGCAGAGCTACAAAGATGATTAAGGGAATGGAACATCTCCCTTATGAGGAGAGGCTGAGGGAGCTGGGACTCTTTAGATTGGAGAAGAGGAGACTGAGGGGTGACCTCATCAATGTTTACAAATATGTAAAGGGTGAGTGTCAGGATGATGGAGCTAGGTTTTTTTCAGTGATGTCCAGTGATAGGACAAGGGGCAATGGGTGTAAACTGGAGCATAGGAGGTTCCATGTGAACATCAGGAAAAATTTCTTTACTGTGAGAGTGAGAGAGCACTGGAACAGGTTGCCCAGGGGGGTTGTGGAGTCTCCTACGTTGGAGATATTCAAGGCCCGCCTGGACAAGTTCCTGTGTGATGTACTCTAGGTTACCCTGCTCTTGCAGGAGGGTTGGACTAGATGATCTTTTGAGGTCCCTTCCAACCCTTAGGATTCTGTGATACAGGATTTCTTTTTGTGTTCTTCACCTCGTCCCATTCAGTGTTAGTTTCATTCAAAACTGGGACAAAATACTTCTTTCCCAGATTGTTTAATATATCCTGAACTCTCTCACCCGCAGTGGTAAGGAACTCTCTTTCTTCTTTCCTTCACTTCTTCCTTATGTGGTTGAGGGTATTTGTTTTCATTTTTGCTGTGATATGTAACTCAGTTATACTATGACAGTTCTCACTTTGTCCCTTCAGTTTCTCACCTTCAAGACATATATATCAAGACACGTATTTTCAGTCTTTTTTCAGTTGCCTGTAGACTCTCTGCTTACTTCTAATATGCCTTCTAAGGTAATTATTTATCCACTAATATGTATCATGTTTTCTCCTTGCTTGGATAATGAATGATAGACAAATTATTAAATCTGACAAAGAAATTCAAGGCCTCGCATATGAGTCTTTGAGCTCTTTAACCCAGTTGACATCACTCACTAATTGCATTGTTTTCCCACACTCTTTTCCTTGAATTAAAAACTGAATCAGTACGTTAAGGGCTGTTTGAAGACAGGCTGAGAAAGTTGGGCTTGTTCAGCTTGGAGAAGAGAAGGCTCTGGGGAGACCTTAGAGAAGCTTTGAGTACATAGAGGGGGCCTACAAGAAATCTGGAGAGGGACTTTTTACAAGGACATGTAGGGATACAACAAGGGGGAATGGCTTTAAACTTAAAGAGGAGAGATTTATATTAAACATTAGGAAGAAATTATTTCCTATGAAAGCGATGAGACACTGGCACAGGTTGCCCAGAGAAGTTGTAGCTGCCCCATCCCTGGAAGTGTTCAAGGCCAGGTTGGACACAGCTTTGATCAACCTGGTCTAGTGGAAAGGTGTTCCTGTCCTCGGCAGGGGAGTTGGAACTAGATGATCTTTAAGGTCCTTTCCAACCCAAACCATTCTATGATTCTATGATTTGTTTCATTTAAACTGAATCAGCTTATCATTACTCAGTGCAAGGTTTTTCTGTGATTAGACCTTCTATAAAGCCTTTCCTACTTACCAAAAATAATCCAGAAATGATGTGTGAGGTGGTAGGCCTCCTCTGCAGTCAATGAGGAAGGACGGACAACTTCAGAAGATGAGACAGCCCATGGAATGACTGAGCCTTGCTGTAGGAAGGCTAGTTGCAGCTTCTTGACTTAGAGGCATCTTAGACCAGACAGCCTGGGCATCCTCTCTGAGCCTTCACTTGGAGGCTACTGTTGGTAAGCTGTCACTTCCACATATATGAAAGCTCTTGTGTTACCAGTGACATTTGTTTCTCACTCTGCGTGCTTGGAGTTAGTCTCTCATGGTCGTGTAATTCCCGGCAGCGTGTCATGTGTATTGTATGTATGCATATGTGCCTAAAGTGTTCTACAGACCTTGAGGCATATTCGGATTAAACTGATGGTCTTCAGGCCTCTAACACTGTTTCAGGATGAACTCCTTTACAATGCTCCCCCAAGTGTATTTGTGACCAAAGGTAATCCCATTTCACTTATCCCATCACTTCCTATTTCTTTTCACTGTCTCCCAGAACTGGTGTGTTGATACAATGATATTACTGTGATATGATTCTAATGACTATGCAACAGAGCTCACTGCCTTTACCTTATTTCTGACAGGTTTGGATTCACCAGGAGTCAAAGGGGACTGCAGCTTTCCCATTAGCAGTACTTGGTGATGTGCATGATTCCTTCCAGATACTACTGCAGAGCCTGCTGTTGCACTTTCCCTCCTCTATACGTATGCTGTAGTATACTGAATCCTTTTTTTTTTTACTTCTCTCAAGCTACTTATATCCTTCATTCATATCAGCCTCTAGAACAATTAACTTTATCAAGCCTAAGTCTATTTTTTATGACTCAGGTAGAACCTGTAGGAATAGATGTGACTCTCCTGTCAGTTAGGGAGTCACAGGTAGCTGATTTGCATTATAAAAGTGCTATTTTATTGTTTCACTGGGATCCATTTTCTTTTCCTCTTACTGTTTTTCTCTCACTGTTTCTTCTTCAGTTATTTTGTGGCTTTACCTTTTTCTTGCTGTTGCCTTCCTTTAGATTTCATTTATACCCAGCCCTTTTATTTTCTAATGTCTTTCTAAGAAAAATCACAAGCTGTACCAGTGGTCAAATTAAGTCCCATGGAGTTTGAGCAGGTGTAAGCCGAAGGTTATTAGTTCTGTTGTGAACCCCACCAGCTGCTATGGTAGCTGTAAGAGCTGATGCCATGTCCAGGATAATGGCTTAGGAGACCTCCAAGCCTGTCACTATATGTGTATTTTTAGCAGTCCCCTAAAAGGAAGCAACATATTAAAGTAACCCCTGCTACTACTGATCTCAGTGCTGAAAGATGTGTCACTGCCTTAAAAGTGATCAATCCCTGGAATTTGCAGATTTCTTTTGTTCTGGTTTCTGAAAGAAAACAAACAAACAAAAAAAAAAGCCAAAACCCAGCAACCCCAAAATTGTTGTTTGGCTACTGGAAGTGGCTTGACTTTACAATCTAGATTGTAGTACTGCTCTACTGGAAGTAGAGTGAACTATATAATCTAGCAAATTTTGTAGCTCCCAGGGGACAGCCTCTGAAGGATTCCAGACACAATTTGGGGTACAGTTTAAGCCCTACCAGTGAGAAAATGGTATCTTTTTCTTGTCTAGATGTAGAGGTCATGCAAACAAAGAATTTTCATTCCTGAAGCTGAAGCAGCGAATGAGGTCCCAAGCCTACCTACTTTTTGGGAGAAAAAAAAAAAGGGGGGGTCAGATTTTGAGAATATTTTTTTATTCAAAATTTAGCATGAACTTTTGGTACCTAAGTTCTAACATGCTCTTTAGGTCAAAGAGAGAAAGATGGGGCTTCTAGGATTGAGGTTCTTAATTCTGTGTGAAAGTTCCCTGGAAGCCTAAACTTGAAGTAGTACACATGACAGAGCTGCCTTGAAACTACAGTTTTTGGAATTCTAGGCCAAATTTCCTTGCGCTTCAGTGGAAATTCATTTGAAGTAATATATATCTGTGATCCAATGCCTTTTCAAGGAATAAAAGTTCTTTTGGATGAAAACCTATTTTAGTGAGAAATTCTGCATGGGTGCTAAGTAAAATACTAGAAATAACGAATATCCCACTGAGGGAATATTTGGTAAGTATGCAAATCTGAAAGTGAACTGAATAATAGGGTGCAGCTGGTTCTTAGTCTTATATTTGACTGTTGCTGTTCACATACAGCATAACAGCCGTGCATGGGGGAGGAGTGTTAACATGATATTCAGTGAAGGCTGCATGGTGTGGGTGTATCACAGTTCCAGGAAGAGCCTGAGGTTATGGTTAACAGAGTTCACGCCAACTCTTCATTTTAAAATGTAGTGGCACACTGTAAGTCTACTGCTGACAGAATGAAGTTTTACTGATGCTTGACATGGTGACTAAACTATTAGGCCCATCCAAGCTCAAAATACAAAGCTGTTTTCTGACAGCTTATCAGAAAACAAGACTAACTGCTCTTCAGCTGAATATTTGCTAAACCTCTCTCATTTCTCAACCAATATAAATTCTTGTGACACACATTTTGAAAATCCACTTATGTATTTCACTTTGTTTAGGAATTCAGGCTTGTTTTCCATACAGAGAAAGCCTGAGCTGTCTTATTATTTTATCAGATATCCCAAACAATTTGCTCTTAGCCTTTTTTTTTTTTTTTCCTGAACTTAGAAGTTTCAGGTAAACTCTAGTACCACTTCTTGTAAAATTTTAAACAGACTGACTGATGCATGAAAAATAGACTTCTAGCAAAACCCGTTCTGCGTTGTCAGGAGATAGGTTTTTCTCCCATCCTGCATCTTTCAATGCTAGATTTGATGATGCTTTTCTGTGAAATGCATGTAATTCATCCTGAAACTCTTATGCAAAACAATCACAAAACTCTCATTTTTGTTGTAGTGAGTAGACAAAAATCCCCACTGTTACCTCTAAAACTTTAGTTTCTTTGCAGCTGACATAGAATGTGTTTCTCATTCGCTCTTCTGACAAGTTTGGTGTCTTGCTAGGTTTTAGCACCTTCAAAACTTTGTGTTTCTCATTCTTTATTTATATTGGTCACTATACTAAAATATACAGTATTATTAAAATATACAATAAATATAAACAATGCCTGAATGAGGCTACTTGTGTATCCAGCCAGTGTTTTGCATGAGGAGTTTTAGATCTTGTATTGTCAACATCTAATTGGGGAATATAATATTTAAAAATGTTTTATAGGGGGGATATTGTGATCTTTAAAAGCTGAAAATGGAGTTCTTTCCTTTTATGCAACAGTCATAAAATATATTTCTTCTCAGGTGTCATTTTCAGGAGAATTTATTTCAGTTATTCACAGCAAAATACATTTGAACAAAAAATAACTTTTAACAAATGACATGGAAACTTACACTAAGGAATTTGAAAAAACAGAATACTTACTGTTTAGCCAAAACCATAATTGGTGTCTGGAGGAGAGGCTACTCTGTTGTCCAATCACCGTATTTCCTTCATAGCCTCCATTTTAGTCAGAATTCTCTACAGTTCAGAGGCTCATCCCTTGAATTGTCAAATCTTCAGGAAACAGGAAACATGGCTGCTTTCTCCCTTCTACTTTCCATAACATTGTAGTTTGTTGACTTTCTGTTGTTTCACAATATAATAAAAATCATATCTGTAGAGTGGGAATATCCTTACAGTAACAATTTCTGTAATTTTCAAATACTTCAGCATCGTTTGTCATTTAATCAGATCCCTCTCTCCCCAAAGCCACTTTTGTGAGCTCTGCACCTCTGTCAGCAGCCTTATTCTTTCATTATCTTACATTTGAGAAAGCTGTTCTATCTTAAAACATGCATTTTTAATTAAAAATTTCACTTATGCTTAGAAAGCTTAGGTATGCATCACCATGTACAAGCCTATTTTTTAATCATAAAAGTTGAATTCAAAAGCAGGTCTGCTGTAGAGAAGAGTGTGGATTTAATCAGTTAATTGTATGGTTACACTGTTCATAATCACTTTATTTGCTTTTAATGGCAATGAGATGGATATTTCCAAACGAGTCTTATTGTCCTCTGTGTAAATAACTAATTGCTTTGTTATTAAATACTTAAGTACTCAACATGCCCTCTAAATGCAATCTGCATGTGAAACTAAATCCCCATACTCTACCCATTCTCATTTCATAGATACACATGTAGTTGCATCCAAATAGTGCCCTGGTTCACCTTTGAGTAAATCTCAAATCATGCTTTTTCCTCAGGAGGTGAATACTCTGATTCTTAGTGATTAGTCATTGCAGTGTGCACTGATGATGACTCTAATTGATTTTCTTTATCTTTCAATTCACACAGATGGACAGTTGTCTCATCTAGGAAAGTACCAACACTGAATCTAAGTGGGATATAAATGCGGCTGCTTGTTGTCTCAGCTGAGACCAGTACAAAGAAAGCATGAGTTTTTCCTCCTTGGATCTGAATCAGGCAGAAAAGGTTAACACAAATATCACCTAGCATATACATCTCTTGGAAACTAATCCACCCATTCTCCCAGTACAGAAAACATGTTTGGGTACTGTTTCCTCAGGGTCCAAGTCGCCCCTTTCTCCCCAGAAAAGCATGTGCTTGAGGGCCCTTGTTTTATCTCGTTTCATCCAGATTGCTGTCACTCATGTTAAAATAAAAACAAGCTGGAAAAGATAGAAGACAGCCTGGAAAACAGCTGAGCTTAGATGGCTGCAGTGTGGAGGCCTAAATCTGATCTAGCTGCACTAGGCTCCCTTTATATTCAGTAAGGACAAGTAGGCACTTTAAAGACATGATTCATTTGACCTATATTCAGCTTCTACCGTAGGTTAAGATGAATCACACCCTAAAAGTGCCAATTTCTTTCTATTGGCTGTAAGGAGAGTCTTGACAATGGCTCAGTTGTAGACAGCTATATTCACTTTTGTTGCTAGTCAAAGATGTGCTGGGTAATTGCTAATGGATTGCATTACTAAGATGGAAAGATTCTTGGTGGGAAAAATATAAAAGACAGCTATTACAGGAAAAGTAACGTCAAGGGAGGTGCATGCTATTTTGAAGCAATAGAAGAAAAGCCAAAGTAGTGAAATAGTAGAAGCGTGCAGGAAAGTCTGAGTTTGAGTTCAGTGGGCATAAATATATGACTTTATTAGCAAATAGTTTAACTGAATAATAGAACACATAGATTAATGCAGTCAGCGTAAGATCTTCATATCTGTACTATACACAGTTTGGGGATTTTACTTCAATCTAGATTTAGTGTCATGCACTGGACTGAACATTTGCACAACAAATACGTTTCCAAGCTAACTAAAGGACTAATAGTTGAGAAGGTCCCTGAAGAACTAAAGCACATTTGTTGTGCACCTATAGCACAGACTCCAGAAGAGATTTAGTTTGTAAACACTAAAACCTCTTAGCCAATGTGCAGTAAGTGGGGATGACTGAGAAAGTTATTTCAAGACTGCACAAGTGCTCTGAACCAATGTGCTAATGTAGATGCAGTCTAAGACAGCAGTTTGCATATAAAATTTAAAATTGTAATGAAACAGTCCTCTTGACATAACTGCCTAAAATCCTGATGGAATTGGTGAAAAGTACATATGTCTGAGAGCTGCCAGATCATCAATTCACTAAATGAACTAAGGAGGACAAGATTTTCCTCTGGAAGTCTTTGCTGGTACTTCTCACTCTGTGTTGATTATATGGGACACGTGAGGAAAATCTAGCAGCCTGGCACCCTCTCTGGCAGTACACAATAGTGTGTAGCAGGTTTGATGGGAGAAAAATCAGGGGTAGGACTTTGTTAAGGAAGATGTTAAACAGTTTGAACTCAGGTCTTGGTTGGAGATTGAATAGTACCTGATGACCAAAAGCTGACCAAAACCAGAAGACGAGAAGGAGACAAGTGCCAGTAATGAAGGGGCGACATGGCAAGTGCAAGGAAATTAATCTAAAGTTGAAATACTCTGACGCTAAAGTACAATTTTACATTAGGCAGAGGGCAAAACAATACATATGGAGAGTTCTGTTTGCATTTGTACCACATTGTCCAGACCTTCTGTTGCTATGGTTTTGTACCACCTGTCTGCTCTCAAGAATTGTTTACCTCTTTCAGTACTACGCAGGATTATTTAGATAGTTATCTCAGTATGACAGATTGAGTTACCTCTCTAGCTTCATATGCTGAGAACCTGAAGTCTGTTAAAAGTGCCTGTTGAACCATCGTGTTACTCCCTTATCTCTGATATATTTTTTTAAGGGATGGTGTTTGTGTCTTAATCATAATTATCAATTGTTTTATAAGAAGCCAGATGTGTTTTTCAGAAAATTGGAAGAATGGTGAACATAAGGAAAGCCATTTGCATGCAAAAAGACCACAACATGAAGTTGAAGCCAGTTTGCCTTTCAACTTCACAGAATAACTTTTTGTATCGATTATAAAACTCATGGAGTTAGTGAAGACTGTGATCCAGCTTTTTCAGGTGGTGTGAAGCAATGCATTTTTATTGGTTTCACTTTAACCGCTTTCATTTACATCTTCTAAAGATACCACTTACAGGATAACATATACATTTCAAAGTGTTTCATCCTCTTAGCCTTGGAAAGGCAATATGCCTAAGAAAAACAGAGGTGGATTCTTGTGCAATAGCTCAGCTGAATTGTTTGCTGAGCTCCATTTAATTATATCTGCAGAAGTCTGTGGGAAAGCAATGGAAAAATCTCATATCTTAATCAAAACCAACTTGATTGTATCCAAGGGGCTCATTGGAGCACTGAAGCCCTCATTAATGTTGATAGGGTACAAATGGCTGTGAACTTACAAGTCCAGCTGGAGCTTGTAGACATAATAGTTGGAAGTAATGTCTCTTTACATGTAAGCTGAATACGTTTAAGCAACAATTATTGACAGACAACAAGTGAGCAGAATACGTTTAAACAACAATTATTGACAGACAACAAGTGAGCAACTGTATTCTGCTGCTTTCTTTTTTTTTTTTTTTTTTTTAGGCTGTATTTTGAACCCTAAACTTTACTCCCCTCAGGTATTACAACCAAATTTCACAAAGGAAGTTAGTGTAAGGAACAGGAAGTTTAGGTAGGGCTTAGTCAGAAAGAGAGCTCCTGACTGAAGATTCAAAACAAATAATGTGTCATCCCCAGCCTCTGTATGACAGGGTCTGTGAGCAATTGAACATGTGCTGTTTATCTGATTCTTCATTCTTCTGTGTATGAACATCATTGGTTTTTTACACTTCTCCCCTTCAAAAATTCTCTACCTGGCCTTGGTATGTACAGCTATACCACAGAGATGAGTCTCTTCATCCTCGCAGAAGTGTATCAGGGCTGGAAATCTTCAGTAAGAAGAGAAACACGCTGCGCAAACATCAAAAGGAAGAGTTGTAGATGCAGTCTACAGCAGTTAGACTCCAACTTACCTGAAGTAGAAATTGAGATGAAGGCAGTCCCCTCTTAATTCTAATGGGGAAAGAATGCGCTAGATGAACAGTTCCTCTTTCATCACAAAAATAAGAAGACTCTGTAAACCCTGCCCTTTACAGGCATCTTTATTATTCATAAAGAGAGTTTGGACTACAGATTCCCATCATAACTTTTTAGGTGCTTCATAAGACAATGCAAGGAAGTATTGTGTGTGGAAATGGTGACAAGCAGAGCTTTGTGAATGGATACCTCTCCTTGTCAGAAAGGGATGGTAAGTCTGATCAACAGACTTATCATGTCTTTAAAGGAGCCAAAACACAGATGAAGGTAAAACAGAGGATAAACCCTCCCATCGTTGTTGTTTAGTATGGCTGAACAGTATCAGGAAACAGAGGTAACAAACTGCAACCGACACTATGAAATTAAAATGCCAATGCTCTAGAATTAGTGTCCATAACACAGGGTCACAAGAGAAGGGTTTCTTTGTACTGCTTTATGGGAAGTGATGGAACCTCTTTATAATTTGAGGAGAGCTAACTGTGGAGAGCGAATTCCAGATTTAGTATTTGAACCCTCATGGAGCTGCTCACTGTCCTGTCTGTAGGTTGAAAGTGGATAAGCACTTGTAAGCTCTGAGCACAAGCAGGCTACACAAAATATAGTATAAACGTATAGTCTGTGTGAACTCTGATCAAGCATGAAAAGCTCAAATATGGGAACTTTTTAATCTAAATCTATTTGATTTTAACCCAGTTCCTTAGAAGGTATACTATCTTTTACTATTTTAAAGTTCAGTCACTAGATCCTTGGGGAACTTCATTTATTATTTCTTTTAGAGAAAAATGGGATATCATTAAAATAATTATTGCAATGAAGAATAATTTTTAACTTTTAAATACTATGTAGGTCTTGAAATAAGATATGTACTGTAAAAGAGCAGTTACACTCACAATAGAAATTTTAAATTCTTTGTCTTGCTTTCTCTAAGTCAAACTGCAGGATCAAACAGCCCCTTCTGGCCTTAAATTCACTGTATCTGTGCCAATTTTAAATACCATTTTCTATCAAACAAACAAGTGTTTACCCCTGGTGATTTTTATGGCACTAATACATATGGACTACAAGAATTAAACTAATCCCTTGACTTTAATAATTTTCAATAATTTGCAATCAGTTAATTGTTTCCTTGGGACTGCATCACATGTTTTAATTTCACCAGTTCAGATTAGTATTAGGACTCTTCTAAAAGAATTTGAATCCTTCCTTCTTGTATCCAGACAATGAAATTCATAACCATTGTCTTTCCAAAATAACCTGCATCAACTATCTCAGTTTATTCTTTAAAATCTAATTCTGAATTTTATTTTTTTTCTAAAAGGATTTTTATTTCTATAGCTTTCTTGCTACAGATCGTGCAAAAGTGACCTCAGCAGGCTCTAACAGCAGTACTGCTTTTTATATATCAAGCAGCTTTTACTATACAGCCCCCTGCTGGAGTGTTCAGATGGAAGTTATTTGCAAACAAGAATTTGAGATGCAGAGCATAAAATACCACCTTCCTTATCATTTTAATTCTCAACATCCTATGAATCTCTGGGTTCATCTTTTCCGTTCAGTTACATCCATTCTTTCCATACAATATGAATGTACTTGCAGTATTTATGGGATTTCAGGGGTTTTATATTTAAGCTTTTTTCATTGACTGAATTTTGTGCTGAAGTTCTACCAGGTTCTCAGCAACATCTAACAAGGCTGCATCTATGCAATTTTTAAAAATCTTAGTTCTGAAAAGAAGTAATCACTTCAGCAGCCAGTATCTCCAGTTCTAGTGGTGCAGAAGCATCTTACTGCTATGCCACAGCAGTGTATCAGGTAGGAGACAACCATTTTTTCATTGTTAAGGCCTGTCTGTAGGTCTTGGAATAACATAATCCAAATAAGGAAAGACAAAGCTGGGACAAGTGACAGGCAGCAATTCCATGAGGAATATCCAGTCTTGTTCTAGGACTACCCCTAGTAGTGGAGGATCATTGATGGTGCATGACTCTTTGTATAAAATTTTGACAGATTTTCATGGCTCTGCAATTGCATCACAGCTCCCCTGCTTTGCTGGCAAGTATTTCTGCAGTGGTGGGTGTCTAGGGAGCCATCTCACCAGTGATTTTATTATATGTTCAAGCCAAGGCAGTAGGTTGGACCTGATGAAGATAGAAGTATTATCACAGTGCCCTCATATGTCACCAACAGATACCCATTTGCAGCTGGTCTGGCACTGAAGCAGAAGTATAAAAGAGTTTGCGGAAATTATTCCAGTAGGTAGGACTGAAAATTTATAACGTTGTCTTCGCTTTGGGCTACTTTGCTAGGAAAGTTTTTTTTATTTAACCTAGGATAAACTGGGATTCCAAGTCTTTTTTTTTTAATTATTATTTATTTATTTATTATTTTTTATTTTTGTCTCTTCAGACTGGGGAGCAGACATGTCTAGCAAGTATGTGGAAAGGCAGTCCATAATTTGGAGACTCCCTCACCTCCTCTGCTTTTATGGACAAACATTAATACCCTATTGTTTGTCAGATGCCTATCTTCCTTTGAGCAATCTGTGCCCATCTCTGTCCTTAAAAGGGCTTCTGTGTGCACTTAATCTGTTCTAAATGATGCAAATAAAATATGATTGTTCTGACAGGACCCCAGCATAGCAGGTTAGCTAGTCTTTAGGGACTGTAACTAAACTGCTTATCTCCTGAATTCCTTGCAGTAGTAAGGACTGGTCTGTTGGATTGTCCTTTAGTAAGAGGTGGGAAATTTCCAGTGCAGACTGCTGGTCTAAGATGTTCCTGCCCACCAGTCTCTCTCTGTGGGACCAATATATTGAGCAAACAACGTATTTGCTTGACAACTTTAAAATTTTTTTTTCTGTCTATAGCAGCAAGAATTGTCTACATTTAATAGACCTGACAGTTCTCTTGACTGTCTTAGGTAGAAAAAATGAGCTTACTCTTCACCAGGCAAAAGTGCCAACTGTCGTGGTTTAAACCCTAGCCAGACAGCTTGTTCACTCACTCCCAGTGAGTGGTGCTGGGCTGAGAGCAATCGAGGGCCCCCCCCCCGGGGCTCTCCCCTTCCCCGCTCCCGGAGGAACAGGGAGGAGGATCGAAAGAGTGCAACTCCCACGGGTTGAGACAAGAACAGTCCAGCAACCAATGTACAACACAAATCACCACCGCTACCACCAACGACAACAATGATAAGGGAAAATAACAAGGGAAGAGAATACGATACCACCGGCCAAGAAACGAGTCCCACCAGGAAGCCTGTGTCCTTCCGGGTAACTCCCAGTTACCCCCCACCCCGGGCATGACGTGCTGTGGTATGGAATACCTCTTTGGCTAGCCTGGGTCAGGCGCCCCGTCTCTGCTTCCTCCCAGCTTCCCCTCCTCCCTGGCAGAGCATGAGCCTCACAAAGTCCTTGGTCAGGGTAAACATCACTTAGCAACAACCGAAAACATCGGCTTCACCAACACTGTTCCCAGGCTGGAAGTCAAAACACAGCACTGCACCAGCTACCACGAAGGAGAAACATGACTGCTACTGCTGAACCCAGGACACCAACTCACTGTCCCTTTGTAGAGGAAAGCTTTTCACCCAGTAGTGGTCCTATTTTTCACCCCCTTCAAGCAAGAGAAAAGCTCTAGCTCAGGCTGGCTAGGGATAACAAAATGTAATAGGATGTAAGATAATAGTTTCTCTCATTTCTCTAGCATTCTCAAGTTGTGAGTGTTAGTATGTCTTGTATGATGCACTGTGCTCTCTAAAAGTGGAGAAAAGAGATTGAAGGAGAGGGAACTGGCTCTCTGAGTCCCATTTCTTTGCGCTTTTCTATGAAGAGGCCAAGAGAGAGTAAATATGTATTCACATTAGGTATTTGAAGCGTAAGGTGGTAGGGAAATTTAGAAATGATGTCAATTTATATGAAAAGAAGAAAAAGAATCTTTTGTTTCAAAGGGGAAAAAAGGTGGGAGATAAGTCTATAGGAAAACTTTTTAAAGTAGGAAGAGGGATTTGGGCAGAACTGGAGAAAGGATAATCCGGAATCTTAGCAGTACTCTAAGTCATGCTGTTGAAAGGTAAGTGAAGAACACATGGTGAATCCAAAGATGTATCTTATATGATGTATTTGTAGAACATACATATATATGGTACCCTGGGCAGTCTTTTTTTTGGAAGCTGTCAATATGGACCACACAAAAACTTGCCATTGGACTGGACAGGGATCCTTTAGCTTGCATGATCTTCTTGGAGGCTGTGCTACTTATGAAGGCTTTATTCTTCTCACGCTAAGTGTGTAGAAAGCATTTTGATGTTGTTTTCCATGCTAGCATTGAATTATTCTCACTGATAAGGTCCTCAGACAACCAAATGCATAGTGACAAATGTCTGTCAGAATAGAAAAATATTGGTGCATGGTGTCTATGAGTGCAGTGGTCAAAAGGGCATAAACAGAAGGCAAATATTTTGAGTTGGGGTTAATTTAGGTTGACTTGAGGTGCAGATATTGGTATTTTCCTTCACATAAGAAGATACATTGATCCTGTTTAGTCACATAAGGAGGAAAGTGCCAGTGATTCAAAATAGATTGACAGTATGAGCATGGCTGGTGAAGAAAACATATGCAACTGGCCTACGATGATGAAGCACCACTATGATTATATTAAACCTAGATAGATTCAATGAAGAGTGTGGGGGAAGTGTGTTCTGTTGATAGTCTTGGAGCGGCTGGATATGGTATTCTTATGGAACGTGGCAATGATGCCAGAGTTGTCATAAGTCTTGTCAAGGATGAAGCAGATGGAGAACAGCCTTGCTGAAGCTCCTTGATAATGATAGCAATAAAAGATTTGCAAATTTGGAACTGTAAAACCTCAGTACTATAAATATCTGATATAGCCACTTTAGTGAAGTTAATGACCCTATTGAGATAGGGTCCAGAAAACAGTGTGCTGCTGCTCTAGTGCTATCACCATTTTCTGGCAAAAGGAGGGCTAGGTGGCCCTTTGCAGCCTGAAATCAGCACCCCTCTGCCTATTGGAAGGTCTGGTTTCACCACATATATCATATATGGGACATATATCGTGTGAGTGCTCATGATATATGTCCCATAAAAGTTAAAGAAAGCTGGCTTAATCTTGGTACTGATGGTATACAGTGTTTAGACCATTTACTGTACTACAGAGGAGCTGAGAAGTATCCCACAGTCATTCTGGTCATGGCATCATGAGAAAAGGCTGCAACCTGGTGATCCTGCCATGATCCAGTCCTGCTCTCTGTCTCTTCATTGCCATCCTCCCAAGCTCTAGCTAATCACTTTTTTGCTGCCACAAGAAGATTAGCATGAATGCTGAGACCCCAGTCCTCTTACTGGGGCAGGTGGTACGCATGATACGGATGAGTCCAGTGTGGTGAATTTTGGAAGGGCTGTGGGGTGGTGGGTGCTGTGCCTGCAGGCAGCCCATGGTCTGTGAAATGTGAACATGATTGGACACAGTGGAATTTTCCAAAAGGTCTGCAATACAGAGGTAAACAGAGAAGCTGGGGAAGGGGTGGCCTTGTTAGTATATGTAGTCATTGGAAGAAAACTGTGTAGGCTGTAAGAATTCTCAGTAGTCTGAGCTTTCTTTATACCTGCTACAAAAAAAAAAAAATGGGGGTGGGGGAGGATGTTAAGAGAGTTGTATCTCTTTAAATGTTTAAAAACAAAAGCAAAATTAATTGCATAAATTGCTCTTTCTCAGGTTGGGCTGACTTACTTAGAGAAAATTTCCTAGCTGTCAACTGCAGAGTATAAGTGGTTGTCAACATGATAATGCAGTTCCTGAAAGTGCCCACTTCAATTTAGATTGGAAAATTGAGGACTGGTAATAAAGTTGAAACCTAAATTAATATATGGGTACTAAATATCCACCACATCTTGCTACTTCTTTAATATTCATGTGAAAACAGAATTATCTTGCAGTTTTCAGTAGTCCTTGAATTCTACCAAAAAAAAATTTACAAAATAAAGTTCAAGAATTCCTGTAAAATGATATTTATATCAGCCCATGGCAAGACCCTTTTTTACAATACCAGAGACTTAACCTCATTGTCTTTAGAACCTTTATAGCATAATATCAAAAAGGGCCAGTTATCTAATAAAGCAGCCCATCTCATTCTTCTATTTTCTGTTACTACTGATCAGATTCGGTTTGTGTGCAACACAGAACACAGACCGCTACTAAAAGAAAGAACAAAAGGCAAATCATTGTAAAATCTGAACTGCCAGAATTAGGCCGTCATGTTACAAAGTGGTAATTCTTTCTGACAGCCTCAGCTGTACCAATCATGACACTCGGCAAATTAGCCAGGCCAAGAACAAATAGAGAAGAAACAGGTGTGAAACCAACTTCCTGCCTCCCAGGATAAATACATTGTACACTGAAGGGCAATGCACCTGCACTATTGTTTCCAGTTTGAGGGGTGGGGGGGGAAAGCTTTTAAGCGCAAATACACTTGAGACTTGATAAAGACAAGAGACGTCTCTATAATTTGAGTGTAAGGGGGAATTTTCTTTCATGATCATTTATAATAAGTTAACTCTTTGAGGAGACATTTAAAACTGTAGCTTGGATAAATGGTTGCTCTGCAAGGGAAGATGAAATAAACCTAAGCAAGGAACCTTTTCTGGGCTTGCCAGAGAAATGGGGGGGGACACCTCACTATTTCATTTCTGCCTATAACGTGGTTTTTAAAGTCATCTTCCTGGCTGAGTAGTTTGCCAGTGGGATAGGAGAAGGAGCCCACTGCCATCATCCTGCAGAGTCTTTGAAAGAATCCCTTCCCAACGAGGCAACATACAGTGTGCTGCCTGTGTTTATTTGCAGGAGCCAGAAGAGATGAAGAGTAGGAGACATGAGAAAAGAAAAGGGGGTGTAGTCTGCATACCTTAATGGGGTCATTTTTTTGTTCTGTGCCTAAATTCTGCTCCTGCTTTGGTGTTTGATTATTGTAATTGGCAGGCAAAGGAATTGGAAGGGGAGAAACTGTGATTTAAGTCTAAGAACAGCTCTTTTCTACATGCCAGATCTCATCCACTAGTGAGACCACATTTTGAGTATTTTCTCCACTGATACAGATACGGTTCTTAGAGACACATTTTAATAAATTAATCTCTGCACTGGAAGGCTGGTATCCCTAATATTCACAGTTCCTATAGGAAAGGTCAAGGAATAAGAGGGTTCAGTCCTGTTAAGGAGGCTGAATTTTGTCCCTAATACACGTGTTTTAGAATACCCACATTTAGGTCTTCATTAGGGGAGATGGAATGGATCCGGAGTAGCACACTGAATAGATACTTATTCAGGGAAGTTGCAGGGCAGCTGTGAAATGGTTCATGGTTTTCCTAGGACAGCTGCTGTCACATACCACTGCTTTGTGGGGCAGCAGCTCCTCCCTTGCTCTCTGGGACAGACTGACACCTGCAATGAGTGCTGTTTTAGAGCAGCACCTGTGTCTGAGGAAGTGCAACAGGGGAAATTTCTGTCATTCTCATGAATCCCTGGGAAAAGGACAGGAAGCATGATTTTAGAGTTATGGGAATCAGAGAAGGTCCAAGAGAGGTAGACAAGGAGGCTTCTTGTGTTGACCTCAGATTGTCCCCATGTTTGTTTGTAACATCATATACAACAGGTTCTGCCTGGTTTTTGTTTGGTGCTTGGTTCTAACTGAGAGGTATTGATGCTGCAATCTGTCTGAAAGCCGACAAGGCTCTGAGCAAGGCCGGTTCTTCCTGCACTCTGAACAAAGACAAGTGAAATACGAAAATGAAGATATTCCATTTTAAACCTTTCTGTTCCTGCATTGTAGGTTTTCTAAATGAGCATTTCTATTCAGGTTCTCAGGGTGTTTTATTAAAGCGATCATTGCCTCCTGGCAGAGGAGTACCTCCTCCATCTTCCACTGCAGCTCTTTCATCCTTAACTATGAGGTTATCGCTGTGACAAAATCCTCTGGGAAATGGGTACCTGTGCACTCTTTATGTCACATGGACCTACCATTAATCTGAAGCAATTTATGGATAGAGAAAGAAAGCCATTTCCATATTAATGTAAAAGTAGTCTGTGAGACAGTAGGTTACAGGACTAGTACAAGTATTGCTAGTAGTCAGTGTTACTATTTGATTATTTTATCAAGTGATGGAGAGCCAAGGAATCAAGATCTAGAGGACAGTACTGCTACTATGGCACCTTTCTCTAGCTCAGAAGCAGAACTGCAAATGAAGAGACTGTAACAGCTTAAGTATTATTCAGAATGATCTGTTCACTTGCAGCACAGATTAGTGCTTGACTGCATATGACTTTATTTATTTATGATTTTATTCTGTGGGAAATATGTCAAGAAAAGATTTACTGAAGTTCTGCAAGGGAGCACAAGCACTTGCATAGCTTTAACATCTGTCACCAAGCTCAATTGATAATGGTGACTGCCATTATGGCATCTTCCTCCCCTCTGCACAAGGCCATCTGGGATTTGTGTTATGTAAGAGGATTAGCATTTTTGCTTTCCTCTGTTATTTAAAGTATTTCTCAGAACTAGGTTTTGAATAATAATAACAATAATAATTGGGTTGTTTTCTGTGGGGCTTTCTGAAAGGAAAAGTCTGGAATTCTAAAGCTACTGTTCTTAAGTTGAACACCTGGCCTTGCCATTTGGGTTTGAATGGGATTCGCTTGAAACAGGATTTTTCAAGCTGTGGTGGATGGAACTGATGGAAGTCTGATATCACTGGATAAAATGAAGGATAAAGCATAAATTATCATGAGTGGATCAGTTCCAGCAAGGAAACAATTGTGATTTCCCTTTTTTCCTTTCAGGCCTGATGATTAATCACATTGTTTTTATGGAAAACCTCAGCTTCAAATCGTATCTCATAAAATTACAGTGGTGGCTGGTAACACTGCCTCTTAACAGAACCTGATATTTATCATTATCTGACCCTGGCTGGGGTTGTTTATACATTTACAAAAACTTAATTATTTGGGCTGAAATATCCCATATTGAGTGTCTTCTTAAGATTGAGAATTTTGAAAAGTTCTCATCAGAACATCTGGCTATTTTTCAGAACTTGCTGAAACAAAAATCAGTAATTTTATCATGTAGTGCTTCAGGCATGTCAGTCAAATTTGCATAAGCTGGAGCTAAAGGCATTGGAAGGCAAGATCAGGGAAAGAGGCTGGTGAGGAGATAGGTTGTTTTAGATCTGTGACAATTTCTGTTTTAACAACAGCTTTTCAAATGTAGCCAGGAATGTGTATTTGAGCAATGTCACTGTGATGGAACCCTAATGCGGCCACAGTTTTGAGGTTTTGGCCTTCATCTTTTCCTTAGAGTAAGCATGCTAAGGTGAAAAAAAAACAACCAAACAAAAACCCCCAACCAACCAACCAAAAAAAAAAATAAAAGAAAAGAAAAGAAGGAGTAAATTCTGATGCTGGACTTTATTTTTACAAATACTGTAATAATTAACTATTGTAATTATTAACTTTTCTGGCTGGCGTAACTCATACAAGATGGAATAAAAGTACAAAGTGTAATGTGTAAATCCCACTCAGCACAGTAAGTTCATAGAGTCCCACTAGAGAAACATACTGCAGCTAAAGACCCTAAAGACTCCAGAAAAATTAGCAGTGCTCCAGTCACTCACATCCTGACAAACCCTTGCAGAAGAAACCTCTGCAGCAGGGTTTACTATGCACCAGTAAAAGGGTACAGCATTTTGTAAATGCTGCTTTCCTGCTGGTGAGGGAGCAGTCTGGTAAAAGCAATAAAGAAGTAGTCATAGCCTCTGGACTCAGTGCTGGAGCTACAACTGAGAGAAAAAGAATGGTTGAATGAAGATGGCAATTTGGGCCTGGGAGCTCAGTACTAGTACTAGCGTCCTAGTGCTGGAGCTTGGATGGGAAATTTGCAGCAAAAAGCACTAATTGTCTGGAGCAGGCGATCAAACTGAAACTGGCTGAGGTTGGAGGCTAATGCTGGAGCAAGGCACTTGGGCTGGGACACAGAAGAAAGCTAGAAGCAAGTGGCAGCTCTGCATGTGTCAGCATTTACTCCGTTCAAGTCTACAGAAAGTCAGAGAACCTTGAGGCATTTCTCTGCTGCCAGCAGTTTTCATGAAACCTCTAGCAGATTTGAAACTAATAATGGTAAGTACATCAGACTGACTCTGCTGGGTCAGACCACCTAACCCAATATCCTGTCTCCTCCAGCAGTAAATGCCTAGGGAAGAGTACAAGAACAGACCCACAAAATGTAAGTTAATGCATTCCCAGTTGTTTCGCATAGAAGAGGTCTCTGCCATAGATATAGAGTTTTCAAGTAGCTGCTGACTCAGAGCAGTCAAAATAGTGTCACATGATGGCTTTGCTTCCTTTTCAGCTAGCTTTGTTGAAGAGCATTAGGAAACCACACACAAAAGCAGCTGTGTCGATGCTGTGCACTGAAGTACAAGCAAGAGGCATTCCTGAATTGCTGCTTCTCCCAGGCTTGCATCTGACCCATAGCTTTGTCATTGCTTGCACCCTTGTTTTCCAGGAGGACTCGCTCTCCTTCAATGCCAAAAGCAGACCTGACACAGAGATGTATGTATGCTACGGACGGGCCTGCTCTCTGCCAAAGTTAGAAGCTGGAAACAGAGAAAGACAGTCTTGGGGGTGGATAAGTGGCATTTTCCCTGAGTACTTGGACTCTGTTACTACTCCAAAGACCCATAAGGTTAGGGAAGTCATCTAAAAGTAGCCGTTTACTGTCAGTTAGACTAGTCTCACATTACTTTAGAGGTCAAAGCTTCCAGACAACTAAATCTAAGTTAGTCGTTACTGGCAACTGTTCTAATCAATGAACCCAGATGCCTTCATTGGATCTCCATCTCTAACCTACCTTAGGATGAAAATAATTTGGGGTGCTTGTTTTTCTCTAGTAATTGTAACAGGGACCTGAGACTCAAGACAGGTGAATGCTACCTTACTCACCTTGCATTTTTACCTGCTTTGAGACTGTTATGTGCAAAACCACTGAATTATCATAGCTTGTTCCCTCAGAAAAAAAACCTAGAGGACTGAATTAAGAAGGCTAAAAGGCAAGAATAAGGAAGTGAGGAAGCAAGAAAGGTAAAATGTATATCAAACAGCTGTACATTGAATGATTCCTGTCTACCCTACATGCTGAGAACTTTTGCAGCTGTAATCCTCTTTGCCACTTTAAGTAAACTTGTATAAAGTATAAAAATATCTGTACGAAATTGGTCACACTTTTTCTTTTTTTTTAGTCCTATTTCTTGATTGCCAGCTAGATAAGAAAGTAATTTTTCATGAAGTTTCTGATCATCACCAGGCACGTACCATAGATTCAAATTAAAAATGTCCCAGTTAAGTTTCTTGTCAATTTTTGTCCTATCTTCGTGTCAACCTGCTAGGGTATTTTTCACCACTCAGCCAATTTCCTGGTTATGTTTTGGCAGTGCAGCAATCAAAATTTTAAACAGAATCTGCAAGAGAATCTGAGGTGAATTGAAAAAAGAAATAGAATTTTTTTTTTATTTTTTTTTTAAGAACACAGCAAATAGCTACGGAACGTTATCCCTTCTGCATTGTTTAGGCAGATACGTAGTTCATCAGTACCTTCCTCTTCCCACCCGCACTTTCTTGGAACCAAGTCACAATTCCTATTAGGCCTCAGATTTCAGTTCTATGTGCTGCAGAATTACATGATTTTTCTTCACAGTGTGTTTTCAATATGAAACAGAGTATACTTCTGCTCTGTGAAACTTCCAAATTCTGTCTCCATGCGGGTGGACTCATTTTGCATTGTGTTCCTGGTTGAATGCCTAAGAACAACTGTATTCCTAGCTGAGAACTAGATTGCAAGGAAGCTAATCCTTTTATGTATGTATGTTCCTGCTTTTTAATTCGGACATAGCGAGTATTGTTAAGAATCTTGGCACTGCTCTTTGCCTTGACTTTCCATGCAAATCCATGTGCCAGATGTCATCAGAGTCTTTTTTTCCAGCTGTGCATTTTTCCTCATATTCTGGTAGACTGTTATAACAATGTGGTCACAATGTGGGGTGGTAGATTTTGGTCATTATAGCTCCAGAAGCCTATCATAGCATTTTCCAGTACGAATTTGAAAGAAGCTTTTATTGCCCCTCCTCATCCTCAACTGGCCTCTTTTCCTTATAGTCACACCACAAAGGGTAAGGTCAGCAAAAGATATGAGGGAGATTTAACGAGAGGGTTCTTTGAGAATATATTCCAGTCTATAAATATGTGAAACTGTACATTTCTCACTGTGAATGTGCTGCAGGGCTGGAGCCCAATTGCTTTTGCTGAGATCTGGAAATAAATGCTAATATTTTCCTTAACATTTTGCAAGAGACCATTGTAAAATGCATTGTCCAAATAAGCTACAGGAGATATTAGTGTGCAATCTGGTGAATTTAGCATATAGGTAGCATGCTAATATTGTATTTTAACATGCACACTCATATGTTTTTGGAAGCTAAGCTTTCTTTTACAGGAGAAAAAAAGAAACAGAATTATAATATTATGAGTAAAGGATTTCTCTTAAAACAGACAGATGTCCTTGGAAACACAGCCAGATGTAAAACAATGACTTGGGCTGAAAATTTTTTACCAATTTTTTTTCCCGAAAGATCACACATAGGTCATTTACTCTCCCCTCTACTGCTGGTCAGGGTTGTGATTTTCAGACTGTGAAAACCATTACCACAGGATTTTCTTTTTTGTAAGACCTAGATCTCGGCTAAAATCTATGTTATATGTTTGTGTATGGAGTGGGAAGCACAGGAACCAAAGAAATGATTAAAAAAAAAACCCAAAACAAACCAAAACCAAAAGACAAAGATTTTCTTTTTGTCACTTTGTAGATATATCAAAATAACCTCAAAAACTTAAACTTAGTTATGGTCAAAAAATATCTATTTTATTAATACAATAATCTAATCTGTTCTCTGATATATTTTTCATGTTACTAGTATGAAATGTTTTCATTTTATTCTGAACTCTTCTTTTTCCCCGTTTTGACATGCTAACCTGTACTGCTGAGACTGCTGAGAGATGTTCCAGCACTTTTTCAGAAAGAAAGGATTACTTGCAACACCTTGCTATCAGTCAAGCAATGAAATTTCTTGCAAGCTTGTATCTAAAATTGGGGTTGTGTGTTTGTGTGTGTTATAAAGCTCTATTTTGTATTATATCTGTACTTCTGCATTGAACAGGTTGTAAAATTTTACCTATACATCCCTCTTGAAAACCAAATTATTAAAACATAACTTTCATGTAGTTTTGATTTCAAGATACTGCAATATGGTTGATTCTTCATTTGGTATTTTATTCACATGATTATTTGTCCTCCCCCTAAAGATTTGTACGGGATTTCAAACTGGAAGTTGTCTGATGTGAATTTCCAGCTATTGGTTATTCTACTTCTCTAGAAAAATAAAACTTGATTTTCAAATCTAAGAATACCTGAAATTTAAGGAATAACGAAATTGAGATTATCTGGAACCTCATCAACCCAGTAGTGTATTTCTGTATAGCTTTCAGGTAATCTCTCATTCCTTCTGAGAAAGGAGTCTAAACACTTGAATGAATTTTCTGCAATCTTAAAAAGATAGTGATTGTGCTTATCTAAACATTTCTACTGTTACCTTATAGTCCTATAGATAATTTGAAGCTCAGGAATTGATGCAGTATTGTTCCCTTATTTTTATTTTGTTTTCCAAACTAAAATAAATCATCTAATTTACTCATGCCATCACTTTCATATGCCCAGTGATTTCACTGGATCTTGGTATGTTGTTTCCCAATATATCTGTATATAAACCATGCCTATGTTCTGTGGGTTTTCTTGGTTTTTTTTGTTTATTTGGTTGGTTGGGTTTGTTTGGTTTTTTTTTGTTTGGTTTTGTTTTGGTTTTGTTTTGGGGTTTGTGGGGTTTTGTGGCTTTGTTTTTGGTTTTGTTGTTTTTTTGTTTTGTTTTGGGTTTTTTTTGTTTGTTTTTGTTTTAGTTTCAGAATTCCCAACTATATTAGGGAACTGTACTGCATTTGTACAATCTGTATCAGCCACACTATAATCTCACTCAAACAGTGGAATCCCTTTTGTTCTCATATATTGTCTTCCATGAAAATATTGACATAGAATAATAAATATTGTATACCTATAAATTAATTCCTTCTCAATTGTATCCATATATGTTTTCATTATTTAGCCCAGAATTAGATTCAGGCCAGCTAGCTTATGCTTATCCAGGTCATTTCACTTGCCCTTTTAAATATTACCCCAACCTTTTCACTTATAATTTCTCTGCTATTCAAAAATGTAGCAAAAACTAAAAAAAGACAGAAGTTTTCATTTCTCTATTAGGACTCTTGATTACAGGATTAATTTGATAAACCTAGACCTTATCCTGCAACCAAGTGTTTCTTCTGTCACAGCTGCTGTATAAGTGCTTCCAACATTGCTTCAAATGAAATCCAAATTTATTTATTGCCCCCTTTTTTTTTTCTGTCTTACTAACAGTTAAGGAAAATGTTTTTGAACAGCTAGCAATCTAACTGTTCAAGAAAAAATAGCAGGTGGACACAGACAAGCAGAAAGAGACAGAGCACAAGGAAACCACATTAGGTCACCAGGGGAGATGGTGATCTCTGCACATGGGCTACCGAACTGCTGCTAATCTCTAGCAAGCATTGTGGCAAAAAAGAATTTTATGATGGATTTGAAGGACAATAAGTAACTGAAGGATTCTGCATCCCTGATTAAGGATTTTCTGCCTGGCATACTGGGGCAGATGGTACCTACCTAAAGCATCAAAAAAATAGAGACACTGAAGGGCAGAACCAGTCCTTTTCACCTCATCATCAAGTTGTGGGTAGTATCATTTTTGTTGAAGCACTTAACAACATGCTAGCTGACAAAGTTGTGGGGTTTTTCTTTTTCCTTTTTTTTCTTGAAATAAGTTTAAACCTCCTCCTCTTGTACAATTAGCATTTTTCAAGTGGAGCTGAGTTAGTTGAAGCAGATGGTTTATCTTTTTTGGTAGTGCTTCTAGTTGGACAAACGAGACTTATTTCTACATCTTTCTCTCTCTTGCATTGCCTACAAAGTCATTCCACATTTTACGCACCGTGTTTTGACTTATTTAATGCAGACGTACTTTCCCTGCAGTAAACATGATTACCCAAATACTTTAACTAGAGAGCTTCTGCTTTCCTCTCTGGTATAATTAGTCACACTGCACTCACACTGCATTTAAAGGGGGGGGGGGGGGGGAACCACACATGGAGCATCTTGCAAATGTGCCTATAATCCCATACAGCTGCTTTCTTCATTTTATTCTTTTTTGACTGCTTATAGAACAAAATTGCTGCAGCTGGGCAGCAAACTGAGCAAAGTTGCAAAGACACCTCTCCTTTCTTTTCTTTGTGGAATCCACCCATTCAGGTGTCGAGGGATAGCTCTTGATTAGCAATAGCTTAACATGGGGCTAAATTTTCTTGGATTCTACCATTGAGTAACTTGGCAGGATTTCTATTAGGTTTGAATTTCAAAGCCAAAAGAGTGATCTGAGATCGCATACTGGCAGTTCCACAGTGGTAATTTCCATGTTAAAAGAATACTTATCACCAGCACCACAGAGAAAGAGGCAGCTTTACACAGAAAGGGCCTCTTGTGAAATTAATTTGGTGTTTATTTTATTAAGAAACCATTTCCAAATGTGGTGTTTTGTTTTTTTTTTTAATTTCTTATAAAGAAAACTGTTTCTAATTACAGTGGTATTTTTAAAGCAAAGATTTAGTTGTTTAAAAAGTTCACAAAAATTCTCCTTAAGGGTTTTTCATTTATGTGGCCATCATGCTTTTTATTCCTGCTTGCTAGACACATGGAACAGGAGATGGGAAGGAAATGATCTGTGTTATTTATTAAGATACTGGCTTGATCAGTTTAGGTATTCTTAAGTTTATTGGAGGTTGGCTTGAAAGATTATAGGAGGATTTACCATTACTAAGCTTAAAAGGATAACCTGGTTGACAACATAACTTGTGGATAAGAAAGATGCACTTGCTAAAAAAAAAGCATCAAGTATATAAAAGGTTTAAGAAAACCATTGCCATAAACAATATGATTACTTTTTAAAGCACTGACATAGAGTACCAGGTGAGATTCACTTACCCATCCATAGAGTGTAAAATATGTCTGAAGTAGTAGTTATGTAGAATCTTTTTTTCTGCTGATGGAAACAAATGGACATTTCCAGGTCTGTTTCATCTAATCTAAAAGTAGGCATCTAATATAGGTCAGCTAAACAATGTCCTATTCTCTGCTTATTTCTATTAACTATGAATGAACTTCAGGCAACTTGTTCAGATGTAAGTATCTAAAGTCAACAGATTAATTCCACGCTTTGGTTTTATTTTTGCTCTAACACTAGCTTGTTATGTTGCCTCCAACAAATCATACCCACTCAATGTCTTGTATGTTTGGACAGAGACCTCTCCCGACACAAGGTAATCTTGTCCTGTGTGTTGGTACAGTACTCACTGGTACAATACTATTCCTGCAGAATAGGAGTGTTCAGGATTCTTGGAAGAATTAATGTACCCTAAGGAAGCAGCTATCAACAGACATTATCTTGTGATCACAAATACAGGAGCTTTATCTTCAATAGACATGTTAGAAGAAGGTTAAAAGCTTTATGGAGAGCTTTCCGTCTTACTGTTGGTGAGGGGACAGACATGAAAGCATCCTCACACAGAATGCTCTCTAAGCAGCATTTATCCTATACAAAGAAAGAAAAAGTTAAAAGAAAAGAATCAAACCTGATTTATATCAGGACGTCTTCAAGCCTTGAAAAAAAAACAAATAATCTGACTATATTTGCCAATGCATACCTAATTCCTGATAGCACAGTTAAAGCAGATCACTTTTTAGAGTAATAGAGATTACTGCAACATTTATATTAAAGCCTTTCCACCTCTGAGGTGAGTGTTAATATTGATCTGTTGATACAATAAAGCAATAAACTGGACGAAATGGAGCTAAAAAGCTCTTTGGTTGTTATGGGAGATCATTTAATGCACTGAGAAAGGATCACATGAAATGACAGAGGCAGAAATGAAAGTGTAGAAGGAAGAAGGCAGTAGGATTGTGATTGTTCAAGAAGATGCAACTCTGAGAAGTGTGATCTGAGAAACAGTCAGTGACTGAATCCATTGCATTATTAAAGAAGAAGAAAACCTAACACATGATAGATAAATAAATGAACTTGAGAGTTTCTGACTTTGAAGAAAGAGATAGCAAAATTTCTGAGCTATCCTCTTGTCATTTAATCAAAGGATTTTTTTCATATATTCATTTATTTTTAGAAGATAGTGCAGCTAGAAGAAATGCATAGCTATGGTACAGATAAATTTTTTAGATTATGCAGTATACAAAAAGATAATTGCTAATACATTTAGAAAACTAAAATTTTATACATTTAAAAGAACTGCTTCCAGAAGATGGAAAATTGTTACTTTATTAGTAAAATTTTATTAGTAGAGTTTTCTTCATACAATTATTATTTTCCTCCCCCTCTTGGCTCATTCTTATAACCTTTTCCTGCTTTTCCATTTTGGACTTTTTTTCTCTTACTTTAAAAAGGTATTTATTAATTATGTACATTTTCTCCAAAGCAGAACAAAAATCTAGCAAACATGAGGACTGAACTCTCAACCCAACCCTGTAAAAGTGGAATCATAATTAGGCAAAGTTAGTTTGTCTGTTGCTGGATGTAAACAAGTTGAATAACTTCATTATTTTCAAGCTTTGCCCCTACACTAGAATAATTCACACTACTTCAGGGAAATGACACCTGCTAATTAACCACAAGCAGACAAAGCACTTTAACAACCATAATCAGTCATTTTCTCCTGCAGTTTTAAAAAGATTAAAAAAATAAAGAGAAAGAAAAGATCAAAACTTTTGTGTCAAGATGTTTTCATGAATCATCCTCTTGAGGAAACCTTACTGCTTGAAGTAGACTCAGCCATAATAATTCACACATTTGTTCAGAATAGGAGTTAGGTAAAGACACATGTATACCCCACTGTATTTTACACAAATGCATGTTTGGGACAGTGAAATGACCTCACTCCAACAACAAAATAATACCTAAATTGTTCAGTATGTATAGTCAGCATGTTTTTCTTGGATGACTCATTCCTAAAGGAGGTTTCTATAATAATGAACCAGTAACTTCTCTAAATTCCCTCCCTTTCCATTGACAAGCCTTGCCTTTGACAACACATCAGCATTGTAGATGTCTGAATTTAAGTAGTATGAGCAATCCTGTCCCCAAATAATTTATAGTCAATATGCACATGAGAAATAAAAGTACTGGCAAAAGGAAATCTTATTCGTATTTTACAGTGAGAAGGTGAAGCATGGAAAATAAATCTCTTACACAAAGGTTCACTGAAAGTCTGTGATGGAATAAGAAGCTAACCCCAAAGTGGTTCAGGAATTTAGTTATGCTTTTTCCACCCTCTGCTTTCACATTCTGAGCCCCTGCAAAATTGTTGTTTCAATTGTATTTTCGAGAGTTCCTGTAAATCCTAATTTCTCAATTCATCTGCAGTAATTTACAAAGTACTTTACATATCCTAGTGGGCTATTGCATTAACCAAGAGTGTGCTGATACTCTCCAGAGCTGAGTGAAAAATTTAAAACTAAACCGATACTCTTTTCTAGAAACAGCAAAGCCTTCTAGCTGTTTTCTCATTCACTCAATACCTATGTTGGGTTGGATAGACCTGCTTCTTGGAACATAGTAGGAAAAAAACCTTAATGCTAAAAGTGGAAGACATACAAGAATATGGTTTTACAGTAATTACTAGTTAGCTAGCTAAATATAAACCCACAAACTCCAGATAATACAGTGTGAGTTCTACAGTAGTAAGTATATAGAGAAAAATGAGCCCTGGGAAAATGCTCTGAAACATAGGGGAAAAAAGTTATGGAAATCTATTTAAGAAATTGATACTGTGAATGATACTCACAAAATAAAAGGGGACTCCAAGGACAAAGGAAAAAAATTCCCAGCCTTTCCAGACATATGCCAAGGAAAGTGAGCATTTTTTGATATTTCCATTTTATGAGTGAGAATGAGGTAGACACTATTATAAAGAAACAGTGAATAGGCTGCAGCTCTACACAGTTTTTCTCCCATCACAATGCTCAGAGCATTATTGGACAACCCTAATGTTGGACCTTTAGTCCTTTGCCGAGCTGGTCATTTCTGGGCAAGTACTGATCCCCATAGCTATTTTTATAAGTATCTGCGTACCTTTTAATAAAACTTGATCCAAATTATAGCAGCCTTTATTTAAAAAAAAAGTATTTTCTCAACCACAGCTTCAGCTATCATCATGAAATAATTGCACGCTTTGATCAGCCTCTGGAAGAGCTTATAAGATGTGCTTGTTTGAGATGGCAGGAGACTGGAAGCTTTCACTAATCATTACGGAAAGCGCTGCCAGGAAATCTCACTCTGCAGATCATCTAAAAGATTCTCTGTGGTCTTTGCTTTGAAAAATTCTAATAATCTCCATCACAAGAATTTGTAATCTGCGGTGTGACATCTCTACAGGTGAGAGTGGTATATTTCCTTTCTGTGTTGAAATTCCACACAGATTGGCTGAGCTGGATGGAACCATTGCTGTGTTACTAGCTTTTCCAGGAAAAGGTTAACTATTGCTGCAGTCCTGGAACACTCCAGAGAACCTCATGCAAGACATTACCAAAAAAGCAGCAGGAGAGTTGAAGCCAATGTTTCTGTTCTGGGAACACTAAAGGGTTGCTGTCATTTGTGGTAGACAGTGACGTAGGCTTTCTTGTCTTCATGTCTTGCAATCATCATATAGTATCAAGATCACCAACTCTTCTTTGGGCAACTTTCTGGGAAGGGAGCCCTATTGCTGAGGGACAGAGAGCTGATCTCCTGGGCTGTGCTGTGGCAATGGGTGATCAGGATTTTCTGGTATAATACATTACTGAATTCTACCTTTTCTCTACCAAAATGTATGCAAATATATTCCTAAAATATTATTGCTTAGGCTGTAAAGTCCAAATCCTGTGGATTAGGAGAATCTCCAGGCAGCCTTAATTTGGCCTATCTGTATATGTGCTGAAAGTTCCTGTGAAAATGTGACCTTGTCCAGTGTTTTGAAGGGATACCAGAAACAGAATTAGGCGAAGATGTCCATATATTTGGCATTTCCTAACATTTAATTTACTTTGTAGGCCAGGCAACTTTCCTTTACTGTTGTATTTTTATTACAGACATATATGCTCATATAAATTGATAATACTGAAAGGAAACTGTTTTCCATGCAGTGTGAAGAAACATCTCGATTGACTTGCTTCTCTGTAATGATTCTTGAAGAAGACAGGGGAAACAAAAAGGCTAAGGACCTCACAAACTGTATGTTACACCTGCAATTACAGAACTTAAGGGCTCTTAACCACAGTGGGGAAGGATAGAAGGAAACTATCCCAACACAAGCACTCTTGGATACATGCTAAATCTGCTTACTTATTTTCTCAGACCACAGCCTCTCATCAGCTGACCCAGTGAGTAAGTCCCTTCCAACTTCAGAAGAATCTGTTCTTTATCCATTCCATCAAGGCGTGTTGCATGTTGCCATGGCAGCAGTGAGACTGAGAAGGGGATAAGTAGAAAAGGTGGCAAAGGCAGCCAAAAATAATGTTATAAAGAAGTGGGATTCTGTTTATTGGCAGGTAGGTGAATGGGGTTAAGTCCCCACCCTGGTGCCTGGGAACCCTGCCTGCGAAAGTGTTTTAAACTCCAAGTGTCAACATGGGATCTGTGGTTATGGGTTGTTAGCCTATGGGATCATAGGCTTTTAACAATATCTCATTTGTCCAGTCTAGAGTCATCTGTTTCAGTGCCCATACCTTTTTTCCACTACCCCTTTATTATTCAGCACCATATAACGCAAGCTAGGGTTCCTCCTTGAGCAATATAAGCTCATTCAATTCCAACAGAGTAGACATCCTTGAGTAACAAGTATTACTATTTAACAGGAGTTCAGAGGTTTAATAATTTTCCCTTTGATCTCCCTGAGAGTTCATCACAAAATTATTCCTGGCCTCCTTTGAGGCAAAGGGCAGTATCCTTGCAGGCAAAATCCTGGTGGCCGACAGATTGTTCATAGTTTCCATTTTCAATTCTGCACTTCCTGTTGTATGTATTTGCACACAAAGAGTTTTGATTAGATGGTGAAATACAGCACACTGTAAAAAAAATACTTACATCAGTAACTGCAGCCAAACCAACCATGCAACTTAAAGCCCACCAAAGAAGCTGGAATCACTAAGAGCTGTAAAAAGTTTAATTAATTGAAGAAAGTGTTCATGGCAGTTTGATATAACTCAGCTATTTGACATATGACCCATGTGGGATTCAGTGTGTGGCTGGTAGGCTAGATTCAATCAGGAAGTACAATTAATTGTCTCTATGAATTGTTGTAACTACTTATTTCCTCTTCCTTTCTTCTCTGAGAAATCTGCAGTGTTTTCTTCACCATGTTATACTATCAACTGGCTCTGTGGGATGGATAAGGGTGGTAGTCATGGGGTGGAAATAAGCATGTCTCAACACATCACTTGTGTGTTCTGTGTTCTTTCATGTAATGAGAAATGAGCTAATCAAGATTTACCTTTCTTTTGGTCATGTTATGAGAGAGAGGCTGATGCACACAGTTCCTGAGTGCTTCCATGTGAGGCTGTATGTTCCCCCTTAGCTAAAATGCAGCTCACTGTTGCAGGTGGCTGAACAGTGGCTACAACTTAAATTAAGACTTAATAGATGAGATGGCATTTGAAATGTGTCATTGCTAATTTCAAAAAAATATGATTGTCTTGATGTCATCCCCACCCACGCATGCCTAACTTTGTCCATCTATTTCTTTAATCTTGCTTTTTTACCCTGGAGCAACTTTGTCATCCTCCTCAGCTGCCATCTTCACTTAATTATGAAGGGAACATCAGAATATGTAGGCCCCAAGAAGCGATGAAAAATATAATCGATGTTCTGCTGCAATAAAGAAATAACGAGGCATAATGTGGAATAATCTCTGAACACCCTTTTCTCAGAATAGCCCACTTATGTCAATCAGATTACTGTAGTGATTAAAAAGAATAAAAATAGGAGCAATAATTTTTTAGAAGGAATCTGGTAATTTAGCTTTTAGGCCTCTTCTGTGTTAATCTAATCAAACAATCAGTGATTAGCTCCTCAGGTTCCTGTAAAATTTGCTGACTTGGTCAATTATATGATCATAGTACTTGCAGTGTCCACAGCGGGGACAATGCTTTCCTTGGAGACTATGCAGCCTGCTCCCACCAGAGCTTTGTCAGCCTTGCTGAATCCTTTTTCTCTGCTGGGCAGTGCAGATGGGCAGCACCTAGTGCTGGCAGTGACACTAGGATGAGGACACACCAGATCAGGAGGTTACTGTGCCTGTATGCTGAGATCCACCTGCAAAACAGCGCTGCAGTTTCCACTGCCCAACAGTTCTCTGACACAGTCACCAAAATTACCTTAACAAATTGCTTTGAAACTTATTGAAAATATATTATACATGCAGCAGGCTGCAATAAAATATCCACTCCCTATGCCCTAGTCCCTGTGAAAAGAGCACAGGTACTCGAAGGGAGCTGGAGTGCTCCCAAACAGTCGCCATGGAGCACAGCTGCCCTGCAGTGTAGATACAGCCAGAGCTGCTGCATGTTTGGAGTAGATTTGCTTCACATAACTCAAGGTGTCAGCTCCTTAAGTCTCAGCAAGTCATAGCTGGCACTTTGAAGAAAATAAAAAGAGTTTACTGTAATGGGAAATAAGTGAGTACTTCTGGAGTGCAAGTTGAGAAAGGCTGATAAAAGTAATTTGGGATGAAATCACTTTCCACCAAGCATAAATTTGGCTGTATGGAAGCTAATGACTAGCCAAAAACCAGACAAGTGTTGGAAATTGAAGTGTATGATGTCCTTTGTATGTTATTATAGAATAATATCAAATTTGCATATAATATGACTTTTTAGTTATGAGTACATAAGCTTTAATAGGTATGTGCTTGCCCCACATAAGACCTGAGCTTTTCCTGTTGGAATGTCATCCTCTCTCAGACTGTAGTTGTTTTTGAAGGATACTAATTAGTTTACAATACATAGAGTCAAATTATGCGTGTGTAACTTACATATTGATTTAGGTAGTGATTTACAAAGTCAAGCTTCAGTTTTATGAACACAAAATGTAATGCCCAACTTTTGCACTCTTTTGTACCCTTTTTGAACCCTTTTGTACCCTTTTTGAACCCTTTTGTATTTTGCAATTTCAGTTTCCCAGTGCAGCTGAAAGAAATTTGGTAATAGCATGTGTTTTGTAGCTTCATCTTGGAAGGATAAAGCTAGATATATTTTAGAAATGAATAGGTTATAGAATTGCATTTTATTCTTTACTATTGAAATTGTACAATGTTGTAGGACCTAGAAATTTAAATAAACCTTGGAAAGACCTTTTATTGCTTTTTGGGATTCACTGTAATGAAGATAAAAATAAAACCAAATACATTTCTGTGAAACAACCCTAAATATAACGGATCAATAGACATTACATCTTTTGCAATCTCTATGGCTATAGGAAGGACTTCAGTATCTTGAAAACCACCGTGTCTTAAACAATTTAAGTGAACAAAGTCCAAAACATTAGAGCAATATAAACAAAGCAAGAAAGAGACAAAACCTTCTCATGGAGATAAAACTGCAGGAAAGAAGCAGTGCCCGAAAAGTACACTCGATTGATTTGTAAGAACTTTTTTTTGTTCAAGCTTTCATTTCTTTCAAAGAAAGAGCATGTGCCTTTCTCAGGTGTTTCTGAATGCTCTGCTTCGTTGTTGAAGTATTAGCAGACTGACAACAATCAGCCCAGAGTGGATTGAAAGTGCTGCTGTTTAAACATCCCCTACCCCTGTACATATTGCTCATTCTGTATGCTGGAAATGGAATACAAATCCCCTTTTCTTGAAAAGTGTGTTCTTAACATAAGCTAGATTCCTGTTTTTCTGATTTGGAACATCTAAACTCTCACTTCATGAACAGTCATGAGTCAAAAACTGAAGAATATTATTGGCACGTTCTGAGTCATATTGCTATTTTAATATCTACATATTACACTTGCACAGATTCTCTCAAGAGAATGAATTACCTCCAGTCAAAAAAAAAAAAAAAAAAGAAAAAGAAAAAAGAGAAAGAAAAAGAAAAAAGACATGCTTGATGTTTTCTTAATCTTCTAACTCAAGCTTTATATAAAATCTTTCTGAAAATATATTTTTGATTACTAACAGGTTTTCTACAGCCATTAAAATACATGTGTCTAATGAATTTATACAGGTTACACAGAATTTTCATTTGTCTAGATTTACTGTGCTTAGATACCAGGAAAGATCAAGGAATTCATATTGGTTACTTATAATGAGGTAATCAGGCTTTAATGAAAATCAACAGTTATTAGATAATCAGTTCAGCCTGGTGACTATTGGTCTGTTATTGCAGGACAAGAATAATTAAAGGGCATTTAAGGTATGGAAAAAAATGGCAGCCAGAAACTGATGTGCCTATAGAAGTCTCCAAACGACAGACATTTAATAGTCCTTTATATGTTACTATAGCAACACACTTTGATAACTCATCTGCCCACACCATAGTAAAACAAGGGACACAGGGCTCCTCAGAAAGTGCAATCTCCTTTAAGCAGATCTATAAGCATTGCAGATGAACAGAACTCTAAACATTCCTCCATGAATATTCATGAACTAAGTTGTTTTTTGTTGCCTGCCTAGTCAGCAGTCACAAAACACATGGTGTGTGTTGGCAGCATCTTGCCTAGGTAGAGGGCTATGGACTGAGGCAATGGCAGGAACCAGGACCTGTGAGGCTGACTGACATTTCCATCTGTAGCGAAGGCTGGTAATTAACAGGAAGGAGTGTGCCTGCAGCATTGCACCATCTGCTAGGGAAACGGCTCAATAAGAAAGGAGCTGGATATCATCTCAGTGGTGGCTCGATCTGGTTCCGACATGAGGCTGGGCATCTGTTAGCTGAGGAGATAGGCTATTAGGAAATTCGACTGGGAATGAACAACATGGAAAGAGCACTCTGACCTAGCCCATAAAAGCATCTCTTCAGAAATGGTGTCTTTTTATCTTCCTTACACAAGTCTTCTGAAAATGGTTTGCTGAGGGACCATTATGGATCTGTTTGAAGTAACACAATGGTTTCAAAAATGCTGCTTAATTCCGACATGAAATTCTTGAAATCAGGATACAGCTGTCATCTTTTGACAATAGAGCTAATTTCAGGGTGAGGATGTGAGGTTAAATTCCTTCTGTTGTTTGTTTTTTGGGGGCAGGACAAAAAATTAACTTGTAAGCATCGTATAGGTTAACTCGCAAAACACAGTAAATCTGGGATACTGAAGTGGAAAACATACAGAGATGAAAGCATAAAACCTTGCCATATTTTAAAGACAGGATTGTGCAAAACACTACAGTCAAAAAGAACATCGATGTATATTCTCTGTGTGCATATATGCATGTAGAAATATATGTATATGTATATAAGTTTCATAATAAACTCTTTTTTCTGATAGGAATATAAGTATCTCGTGGTTTGGAGAAAGGCATATTCAGAGATTAGTTTTCTACTTCAGGGTGTTAAGATAGTTAGTTCTTTGTGCTTGAAGGTTGATCTACATACCCAGTTATGTAATTAAAAATATTCAGAATGCAAACAGTATTATTAAAAGCTTTTAAAGCATAACGAACTCTGGTATCTGTGAAATGACAGTCTGATGTTCCTCAGGCCTCTGTTAATGTCCAGATTCAGCAAAATTTGGGTAAATGTCTGGTTTTGTCTGCTGACATTCCTGAAATTCTTTGTGTGAGGGACAATTTTTGAATCCTTTTTCTCTCTCGCCCATAGTGCTGAAAGCAAGCATGCCCTTGTTGTGCATGTAGCAACATGCTCTGTTGATATTATCATTGGTTACATCACATCGCTGCCTATGGACGCAAAGAAATGTTGGGCTGTGTTTGTGCACCTATGAAGTGATGAGACACCTACAGAGTTGCCATAACTTAACAAGTTGAACAGTGACAACCACCAGCATGTGTTTTATTTTCTATGTATGGCAAATGTGACACAATGTGATTTAGCACAACTCTCACTGACTGCAGGATAAAGTAACTTCAATCATCCTTCATTTGCAGACTGAGAGCACGTATGGGTACTATAGCCGGGCTGCTGTTTGCTCAGACTGTGGTGACTTGGTTGTATGACAGAGTCATAAAGGTGACTTTAGTCAACTGTGTGAATTTTCCAGGATTTGTCTACAGTCAGTGAACAGAGGTAGCACGTCCAATGGACAATTGTGGTGTTCCAAGGGGCTGATATGACTGATTGTATGTCGAAATTAACCCTGACACTTACCTTTTAAATCCCCATCTAATGGCTGTTCCTTGACATAGAGTTCATAGAAATGTTGACATGCACAAATAACTGCTGGGAAAATGGGCTCACATCAAATACCCTGGCAAATAAACTGAATATCCAGCAGAGGTCAACTATTTCTTATTACAGGAGCTTACACCATGGAAAAGAAAGGTGGTACATCTCAGAAAGTGACAGGTATTTTGATCATTGTATAGAAGCATCTGACAAAGAGGAACAAAGTTTTACTTGCATACATTTAATATTTTGTTGTTGCTGGGTTTGGTTTGTTTCTGTTTTTTTCATTTTTTTCTGTGTTTCTCCATTGATTTTAAGCTATCCTTTTTGAAAAAAAAACAGTTTTGTATTGTTTTCTGGAAACACTGATGAATATTTGGCTTTTCCCTGTAATAGGAAGCAACTTTCCCCCCACAGAGGTTGTACAGCTGTATTTGTATTTCAGCTCCGTCCCTTTCAAGGGGAAACAGAAACCCTGTAGTGTCTACTCTCCTAGGGACTCAGTTACCAGTTATGTGTAATGCAGTTTTAATAAAAACTATTGTCAAAATGTGTGATGTGAAAGACTGGAAGGCTACATTCTAGGTTGTAGATATGGTCAGGATATGTAGGTTTTCTGATACTATTTCTGTCAATACCTTTTACAGGGAGCTGTGCAAATTACAGTGCTCATGAGTTACTCTCCTCTTAAAGCATTCCCTACTCACAGAATTACAGGCAGCAATGTCCTTGTAGTAAAAATCAACAGGCGACTGGAAAAACAATTGTTGTGAACTCAGGGGCTAACCAAGAAGAAATCACCGTTGTCTATCCTCAGCAACTGAAAGCTGACAATTGAAGGCTGATCTACAGCCAGTGAAATGGGCAAATCTTTTTTCTTCTTTTTTTTTTTTTCTTTTTTTTTTTTTCCAGTTTCCCAAATATCTATTTTCTTGACAGCAGGTTCCTCACTGTTCAATCAAGGCCAATATGTCTTCAGTCAACATTTTTTCCTTTTTTTCTTCTCTTTGTGTATATGTGTGTGTGTATAACACTGTTCTTAAAGCTCTTTGCAGCTGGTTGTCATCTGAACGACTGCCAATAGCCTCCAAGAGCACTACCCCCTCCTGAACACATCATTTGGCTCTCTGAGATTATTTACTAGTGAAAGCTCTGCATGCATGGAGTCAGTAAGATACAGCTCTCAGAGGAAAGAGCTGGGTGTGGTTGTGGCATTTTGGGAAATGAATTAGGAAAGGAGACAGAAATGCCATTTGGCAAGTGAGAAGTTGTGTCCTGCTGTTGTCTAAAGCCAGGTGCCAAGGTAGGGAAGCCCAAGAAGGCCCAGAGGGAAATGAATTTCTGATGAGCAGAGTCCTAAGACAATGGGTAGTTTAACTAAAATGCAGCATAGCCTTTTGGGCAGAGGATTTCCTTGAGGATGGGGATGTTGAGAGGATGGTGGTAGTGGGAAGGGAATGATGCAAAAGTGTTTTAAATCCACAGAAGGGTTAATTGATTTCAGTGGGCTTTCCCCTAAGCCTGAAATGTTTACTTCTGAGTGAAAATGATTTGAAATATACTGCTGTAATTGTTTAGTTTGATATTAATTGAGAGTAAGTGGATTCAGCCCCAGAAGATTTCAGCAATGTGCTAATAAGAACTCATTTAGGTATCATTGCTAAGAGGCTGAGATTCAGCACTGAGCTATTAAACCCACACACATGCACATGCATACACACATGTACAGTCCCAGCATTCAGTTTGTATCTGCAAACATGGTATCGCACTCTGTCCAGTGAAATGAGCCCAAAACTTGTGGGTCCTGACATCATCTTCAGTGCTAAACTTGAAAGTGTTCTCCAAGGGAAAGATTCAGAGGTAACTTGGAAGCCAGATTTCCACTTCCATAAACTGAAACAGGAGCCACCTATTCACAGCAGCTCACAGTGCACTGAGTTGATACAAAAGAAGGAAAATAAATATTATTATTCAGTATTCGAATGGTATTTCGTGTAGAATCCTTTCAAACTCATCCAAGGATGCTGAGTCAAAAAAAAACCCTGCAGTTCAGAACAAATGAGATTCTTGCTGCCTTGTTAACTCTATGGAATAAATATGAAAAACTGGGTCTGTTATCAGATAACACATAAAAGATGTAGTCCAGCTACACTTCTTGAAAGGGTTAAAGTCCTGCTTACCCAGTATTGAGCACTGTTTTTAAAAACAGTTCCAGAAAATTATGAGTTTAACCCAAAGAAAAGGATGGGAGGAAACTTTAGGCAATACAGATTTGAACCCAACGTGAAGACCTCCCATAAAATGACTTAGATTGGCATGATTTCTCCCAGGTTCGAACTGCACAGACAATAGGATGGGCGCACATCCAAGACAGGGGCTTTTCTTCAGACTCTAAAGTCTGAATTCCACTTAGATTAACAAAACCTTCTGAACTCTCCTTCAAAAAGGCTCTGAGCAGTTTGGAAGGGCAGTGTGGATGCTGGGCTCTGCTGAAGAGGGGAGCAGTGGGGGCCCAGGGGAGGAGGGAGGCAAGCGGTGTAGCCGGATGCTGCAAACCGGCGATGCATTGGAAGAGCTGCATGGGGAGAGTTTGCACAGCACCTCCCTGCGCCATAGCTGGCTCTAGCCAGTGTTGTTAGACACTCATTTCATAAACACTAAAGTCAGCCCTACAATTATAAATTAAATATCATGAAGGAAAAAAAACCCCACAGTGTAACAGAACAGTGAAGGAAAAAGGATGGTATTGTGCAAAACTTTAAAATACTTTAACTTCAGCATTGATGCCTGGCCACTGCAGATGCACAGAAACAGTTTGTGTGCATAAAGGCATTTAACTGTACAGAGACAGTACCCATATATGTACAAAGCTTCCAGTGCTACAGAGGATGAAAAGGAGAGGAAATAAAAGCTGAAGGTTTACTGTATAGTAGGGACAAAATGCTCAAAGGCCACAATGCTTGGAACATGTTGAAATCAGTGTGATTCTCAATATTCTTCATAATGAAGAAAAGAGGTTGTTTTTGTTGGTTTTTTTTTCTTGCCTCAGTCATACTACTAATTATTTAGTAGTCTTTCAAACCTTTTGTAATCTCGACTTGAGAAAGCACTGAAAGATATTAATTCTTAGCCATGTGTCTCATAAATGAAGGCCATTCTGCTATACTTAATGACAAGGCTGAGGCAGCAAGATGTCATTTGCTTTTTTCTCGGTTTTTAAATTGCTTTCTAAATGAACTACAGCTGTGAGGGCCAGGTGCTGTGATCCCTTTAGAAAGATCAGGAAATGATGAAATCCAAAATTTCAAAGTGTGATGGATGTCAGCTCCCGATTTGGTGTGTGTGTGAGGTCACCCCCATGCACCTGGTGCTATCTCCACAGCAGAATCACTTTACTGTGGAAAAAAAAAAAAAAAAAAAAAAAAAAAGCACGTGTCAAGTGTAAGAGTAACAATATGAGATGCAGTTTATAATTATCCCTTTGTTTTCTCCTCATCGAGATGGAAATGACAGATATAGAGTGTCTGTGCTTCTTGTTCTAGGTACTGTGGAGTATATTAAAGCAAGTTTTTAGTTAAAATAACCAACATCGGCTGTGTAGTGAGTTGAGCAGCCACCACACGGGGAATGCAATGTTAGAAAAATAAGAGTTCGCTGACTAACTTTACTTAATTAGGAATCATAGCTGCAAGGTCAAGAACTCTATTAGCTAAAATTTATTTTACAGAACATGGCTTGGAAGGTGAATGAGGTGCACTAGAGCAAACAGTGCTTTTGTTGCAGTTACTCCAAGCTTTCTATCTGGCTCTGCAATAATTCAAGAAGATTGGCTGAAGCTTTTTAAAGTGCAGTGTTGAAATATTATTACTGCCTTTACTGAAGATACAGCTTAGCCCTAGAAAATCAGAAGACAACCCTGTCAAGCGGGACACGCTGTCAGGAAAATGCCCATAAAACACAGACACTGAAAGCTGGAGTCCTACTCTCTGATACTGTCATTTGACACATTGCTGTGTTGTAGCGGACACTGCAGATCCTGGGGTATTTGCGGACACTGCCAACAGCTTCCCCCATTGTGCTTCTCTTTGTGCATTTGCCAGATTGCTCCTCTGAACCAGCACAAAGACTTATCCACTCTGGCAAGCTACCAAAAAGATCCAGTCCACAAAACACAAGATATGTCCAATTCAGCCTGTGGACTGTCCAACTGCAGCATGAATAAAACCAGAAGGCAGTATTCTCTGTTGTGTAAGGATGCATGGCATCTCTTTCTGAGTTTTAGTCGAAGAGAAGTAAAAATAAAATAACTATCCGCAGTTTTCCAGGGACTGGGATGTTTTTGTTGCTGATTAATCCTTTGAAAAAATGTATAGCTTTACATTAAATATATCTAAGTGCTGGACTTCATTAGGAGCTCATCCTCAGTTCTCAAAGCTCTTGCTTCATCAAGCTGAATTATAAATTTTTGTGAACGGCATGTTGATTTCCAGTACATTGTTATTCTTAAGTAAAGCAGTCAAAGCAATGTGTAGAAATGTGAATAAAAAATTCAATCACTGAGTGAAGATGGAAACTTCACAGAAGAGGGTCACCAGGTCTTCAAAGGAATGACTGGGACGTTTGCTTCACAAAATGCTGTACCTATTATGAGCAGTGAAAATTTTAGTTTGCTAGTAGCTTTTCTATGTTGATTAGAGTAACATCACAGCATGCCATGGAACTGTCTGCAAAACTACCAAGTCAGGCAGTTTTAGGATTCTTGTAATAGGCCTAAATGAAGTAGATTTCTTGTTTACATTTTGAAAAGAGGAAAAGTTTTGAAACAACTACCTTAGAGTCACTTACCTGGCAGATGACATTTACATTTTATTTGTCAAGAAAGCAGAACACTCTAATTTTGCCTAATCCTGTAAATTTTAAGGGATGTCAAATTGAGTGAATCCATTGAAGATTTAGACCCAGACTAACTTCAATGCTGTCATATTTACAAAGACATTGTTTGGCCATTGAGATGGATGACAGGCTTTGACCTGCTTAGTATGGACCAAAGTTTTCTTCTTTGATGGCTCCTCCAACAAGTTTAGAGCAGAAATACAAAGGATATATGAGCCTTTATGTCAGAGCAGTCCAACTATGGTATTACCAAGTCGATTTTTTCAAGCAATTGCTTCCAGAAAAAGAGATCCTTCACTTAGATCCAAATGGTCAAATACTCTAAGAAGAAGATACCATTCTCTCATTTCATGGTAAAGCACACTTTAAAAGACATTTGTGCTATGCATAGGAATGGCTGAACAGGGCCTTATGTTCCCATATTCTGCATTCAACAATGGTCATAAATAAATGAGAAAAAGAATGCTAAAATATTCAAGTATATTTCCCCTAAAATTTTCCATAGTACATTTTGTGCAGAGCACCCTTTCGCCATGAGCTGCAACTCATGGTAATGAGGACAGCTTTATTAAAGCATTGTTAGGTTCTGGACTGCTAGAACCTAGGCTCTGATCTTTACAAAGTGTTTAGAAAGAAAAGACAATGATAGTCATAAATAGACACTAAACAAAATACCTTGACTGAGATGCTCCTGGTTTATGGGGCTGTTAGTGTTATAACACTAAATACTCTGAAGATCAGTTATGGAAATGTCTTTTTATTTGTATCAAAGTCTGTATTGAAGTGCCAGATTGAGATTTCATGTGTCTGAAATCCAGATTCAAAGTCTTGTTTGAACCTATTTGTGTCTTTCTGTTGGTTCAGTTTGCAGGAAACATTGTGAGAAATTAAACCCACAGATACCTTGTGTAATGATAAACTGATTAAAATTTAAGAAAAGGGATAAAAAAACAAACAAGCTAAAACTGCAACCACCTTTCAGTCTTATTGGAACAAATCAGTTGTTAACTCCTAGCAAACCACTAATTTTTCCAACAGAGATGCACTAAAGCAACTTTATCTAATCTCATACTTCTATTCTTTAATAGCTTTATTGTAGTTCAAATGAGTGGGATTTGTTATTGTGAAAATGTCTTTTAAATTGCCTGTTTAAAATAATTCCAGGTATTTATATTGTTAAAATATTTTTGTCATATTCAGTTGCAATATAGCTTGATGTAGTTGGAGAATAGGGGGAGAGGAGTCTTTGGTAGGCAGGTTTGAATATATGGTTCCATGGATCAGCTATTTGTTAATTTTATGCAGGCTGTCTCCAGTTTCTGCATCTCACAGTTTGGGCACAACAGGAGGTGACACTGTTAACTGTTACTCTTTTCACTTACTTTTTTTCCCCTAGCTGAACATAAACATATCATTACACAGTTACACTACACTATATTTAGAGTTGATTTTTAACTATCTATTAGATAAAAAGACTAGAGCTGAGCTAAAATACCTGGAATGAACTGAGAAGGTCTAACAGAATGGCACTACCCACAGAAATTCTGGTATGAGTAAGGTATTTCAGCACTGTGGCAATGCTATTTCATTTGCTATTGAGACTTGTCTGATGTGACTGGACAAACTGAGTTTGTGAGATGTGGTGAGAGGGGTGGCTCTCAGTAATTTGAGTTGCCTGGGTCAAATCGCATAGGGCACTCCTCTGGGCTCCCTACATGGGAAAAGATCTAAGGCATCAACAGTAAGTCCCTCAGAGTCTTTTTTATTCTCCGAGGGAAAGGACTATGTCTAAATTGTGAGATCTGTGAATGTTTTCCAAGTCTGACTTGGCAGCCTGGCAGCATCAGAACGACACCTTGGTCTGCTTCTTGCATATCTCTCTCCAATATCTGGCTCCTTGCAGAGAAAACACAGGTCTTAGGCCAGGAGGGAAGCACTAGATACTCCAGCAGATCTCTCAGCTTTGATATTTGTGGGATGAAGCTCAGGCTGTGGAGCACACTGCACCACGTAACTCAACCTGCTTGCCTAAGTTTCTGCTAATGTTTGTATATATAATCATTAAAATCTTGATAAGAGATTAAGTTACTCTCACCAAAACCTTAGCAAGAGATTTGTCAGACATTGTGTCCCTCAGAACAGGTGTGCTGTGAACACTGACATTTCCTCACAGCATCTTTATCTTCTGGGACCACAGGAAGGGCTTGGGGAAGATGTGGCCACCCGTCTCCCATCTGACAAGCAAGTAAAAGAATTCACCTAAAAAGTGAAATCTTTTTTCATATCTCATCTGAACATAATCTGAAGCACAGATTCAAGTGTCTGTCATCAACGTCTGAGCTGCATGTTTATGAACCAGACTGGGCGATTCTTCACATAGATCTCTATCTCTTCCTCCTGCAAGAACTGTTCTGCTTTGTAAAATGATAGGATACACTGAACTTAGGACCTGAACCCTTCCACATACCAAATTAGTGCTGTAAGTGCTGGTATAAAGACCCCTTCTCCTCTGTTTTTTTTTTTTTTTCATGAGAAAAAGGTGTACCTGGCTAAGGCATCTAGCTCTGAATGGCTGGAAGTGTTAAAACGTATTCCATGTGTTCAGACAGCTCTCTTCCACATTTGGATGCAATATTTCTAATACGGAACATACCCCACTTAAAAATATATCATTTGCGAGCAGTTCCCATATATCTGAGAATACTGAACCTTCCCTCTGTATTCTGACTAATAATTAATGTAGACTCCCCACTACTGGGTGATAGCTGGTAACTGACTGATTATTCAATGACTTCCTCTTGCTTGCAATTCTCTGTTTATCCCTGGGGAAGGGAAAGCACCTTTTAAATATTCTTAATACATTTATTTTGTTGGTGGCCTGTTTCTTACAGTTTAGAAGTTTTCTGCATAAAACCTGACAGCTATAAATAACTACATGGACCAAAGTAATCCCTAAAGTAATTGCATTAATTCAGATGGGGACAGCTGAAGTATAAATTGGACTCTGTGATGCTTCAGTGATGTATCTGGCCAGTACAAAAGAAGAGTGAAACACTGAAGATGGAGTATTTTTCTCTCTAAAATAGAGACTTACTGAGGGAGCACCTATACTGATGTTGACTGTCCTGCTTATGTATCTGATCTGTTAAATACTGTTTTTTCCTGCATGTTCAGTCTTAAATACACCCTGGAAAGGAAGCGCTGCAAGCACTGCCTGTCTCAGACATCTGTGCTCCACTCAGAGTTAAAGTATCTGAGCACCTTTACATTGATCCTCAGGCACACTGAGAAAAAAAAGAAATGCAGACATTTCCTTCTTATGTAAAGAATCATAGAATAGTTACGGTTGGAAAGAACCTTAAGATCATCTAGTTCCAACCCCTCTGCCATGGGCAGGGACACCTCACACTAAACCATCTCACCCAAGGCTTTGTCCAGCCTGGCCTTGAACACTGCCAGGGATGGAGCATTCACAACCTCCCTGGGCAACCTACTCCAGTGTCTCACCATCCTCACAGGAAAGAATTTCCTCCTTATATACAATCTAAACTTCCCCATGTAAGTTTGAACCCATTACCCCTTGTCCTATCACTACAGTCCCTAATGAAGAGTCCCTCCCCAGCATCCTTAAAGGTCCTCTTCAGATACTGGAAGGCTGCTATGAGGTCTCCATGTAGCCTCCTCTTCTCGAGGCTGAACAGCCCCAACTTTCTCAGCCTGTCTTCATACAGGAGGTGCTCCAGTCCCCTGATCATCCTCGTGGCCCTCCTCTGGACTTGTTCTAACAGTTCCATGTCCTTTTTATGTTGAGGACACCAGAACTGCACACAATACTCCAGGTGAGGTCTCACAAGAGCAGAGTAGAGGGGCAGGATCACCTCCTTCGACCTGCTGGTCATGCTCCTTTTGATGCAGCCCAGGATACAGTTGGCTTTCTGGGCTGTGAGCAGACACTGAAGCCGGCTCATGTTCATTTTCTCATCGACCAACACCCCCAAGTCCTTCTCCTCAGGGCTGCTCTGAATCTCTTCTCTGCCCAACCTGTAGCTGTGCCTGGGATTACTCCAACCCAGGTGCAGGACCTTGCACTTGGCATAGTTAAACTTCATGAGGTTGGCATCAGCCCACCTTACAAGTGTGTCAAGGTCCCTCTGAATGGCATTCCTTCCCTCCAGCGTATCAACCGAACCACACAGCTTGGTGTCATCGGAAAACTTGCTGAGGGCGCACTCAATCCCACTATCCATGTCAGCGACAAAGATGTTGAACAAGACCGGTCCCAACACCGATCCCTGAGGGACACCACTCATTACTGGTCTCCAGCTGGACATTGAGCCATTGACCACAACTCTGTGTGCAGCCAGCCAGCCAGTTGTTTATCCACCAAGTGGTCCATCCATCAAATTGATGTCTCTCCAATTTAGAGACAAAGACGTCATGTGGGAAAGTGTTGAATGCTTTACACAAGTCCAGGTAGATGACATCAACTGCTCTACCCCTGTCCATCAGTTCTGTAGCCCCATCATAGAAGGCCACCAAATTGGTCAGGCAGGATTTCCCCATAGTGAAGCCATGCTGGCTGTCACCAAGCACCTTGTTGATTTTCATGTGCCTTAGCATGCCCTCCAGGAGAATCTGCTCCAAGATTTTGCCAGGCACAGAGGTGACACTGACTGGTCTGTAATTCCCCGGGTCATCCATTTTCCCCTTCTTGAAAACGGGGGTTATATTTCCCTTTTCCCAGTCGTTGGGAACTTCACCTGACTGCCATGATTTCTCAAATATGATGGCCAGCAGCTTCACAACTTCATTCACCAGCTCCTTCAGGACCAGCAGATGGATTGCATCAGGACCCATGGACTTGTGCACGTTCAGGTTCTTAAGATGGTCTCAAACCAGATCCTCTCCTACAGTGGGCGCAAGGTCTTCATTCTCACAGTCCCTGCGTCTGCCTTCCAAGACTTGGGTGGTGCGGTCAGAGCCTTTGCCAGTGAAGACCGAGGCAAAGAAGTCATTCAGAACCTCAGCCTTCTCCAAATCCTGTGTAGCCAGTTCTCCCGAGAGCTTCCTGAGGGGGCCTACATTGTTCCTTGTCTGTTTTTTATTCACTGCATACCTATAGAATCCCTTCCTGTTATCCTTAACATCCCTAGGCAAGATTAATACTAACTGGGCTTTAGCTTTCCTAACCTGGTCCCTAGCATCCCTGTACTCTTCCCAGTCCACCTGTCCTTTCTTCCACGTTTTATAAGCCTCTTTTTTCATTTGACTTTTCCTCAGAGCTCCTTATCCATCCAAGGAGGTCTCCTGGCCCTCCTGCTGCACTTCCTTCTGGTTGGGATGCAATACTCCTGAGCTTGTAGCTTGTATCCTTGAATATCAACCAACAGTCTTGGGCCCCCCTGCCCTCTAGGGCTGTATCCCATGGAACCTTCCGAAGCAGGTTCCTGAAGAGGCCAAAGTCTGCTCTTTTGAAGTCCAGGGCAGTGAGCTTGCTGCACGCTCTTCTCACTGTCCTGAGGATCTCAAACTCGACCATCTCATGATCGCTGCATCCAAGGCTGCCCTGGAGAGTCACATTTCCAAGGAGCCCTTCCCTGTTAGTGAGCACGAGGTCAAACATGGCACCTCTCCTTGTTGGCTCCTCTATTATTATGCTTATAGGAATAAGCAAGGTGCTTATTTTTTAAAACTAGTTAAAGAGTTCTGCTTCTGGAAATGAACATTAGGTTTCAAGTCATTAATTACATTTTAATTGTAATGTTGGGTGCTGCTTTACTGGTGCAGTGCCTTCAGTGAGTTGTGCTTTGTGAGATATATCTCTGAACTGGATTAAGGAGCAAGTCTGGGCTTTAAAAAAGCCCCTTCAAAATTTCTATGGCACTTTTGTTGTTTAAAGCCAGCACTCTTCTCTGATTTGGCTCAGAGAATGAGCCAAATGAGCAAATGAGGTGACATCTGTGAAGGACTGGAGTACAGTACACAGGGTCAGGTCTGTGTACCCTGAGCCCAAATTGCTGATGCAAACAACATATCATCAAACCATTAACTTATCTTTTCATGAGAAAACAAAGATGGATGAATGGGTGGTAAAAAATGTTTTAACTCATTCTCTTACCCTGTGCTGAAAAAGAAATCAGTATTTATAAGGATATATGGCCATACAGACCATTTTGCTTCTTATTTCCCATTTTTCTTGAATCAAAGAAATGGAAAACTCCTGAAAGAAAGAAAAAAAGTATTTGTATCATATTTAGCTGGCTTAAGGGATGGACATGCAAGTGCAGAGGTATTGAACCATGAGGTCTGACAACACCTAGTCAGGACCCCCCACTGCTACACTGAGAGGAGGCCTATATGACATTCAATGGCTTCAGCATAAAGCTAGATGGTTCCCACTAGTGGTGAGCACTGCAGACAGTGGACTGCATATACAAACTTAAACCATCAGATTTTCAGTGTCATAATTGCAGTTCACATAGGTAGCAGATTTCAGTAGTCAAGGTAAAATTTCTAGTCTGTATTTTATTAATTACTGGAGCAAAACAACAAAATTTGAAAGTATTACTCACTGTATTCCTACCTTGAATGTCGGAATGTTGCTTCTTTTATGTTCAAGCAATGCCAGGAAAGGATAATGCTTCATCTGAAAGAACGCATCCTCAGAGAACATCCATCTGATTTGTAGAGCACTATTGAATGATCAGAAAGTTTGGTAAGAAACATTAACATGTTTCATTTCATGCTGGCAAAGGAACGTTGCTGAGAGCAGGAGTTCTGTCCTATATGCATCGCATCGGCATAAAACCTATTATCCTGGAGAATCCTATAATAATGTCACAATATGAACAGAGGTAGTAGGATTCCTCAATGTAGCAATAACTGAGGTCTGCCTTCTGTTTCTGAGCCTGGATTTTTTAAACGTCTCGCATTTTTTGGAAGTAAGAAAGAACCAGTAGGGGAGGGCAGTGTAAGATTTATCAGTTCTGGTTTCAAGTAAATAAGTCAGTTTAGTCATCCTGAATACTTTAGTATCAACAGGGGCTCCATTGTTTCCAATTGCAAATTTTGAAAGCACCACCTCCAGAAACTTTCAAGAGTCTCTTGTGCATTTTGTGTGCTGAGGCAGTTGTACAAACACCACATGCACTTCTGCTTTGCTTTAGCAGTTACTTGCTCTGTACCCCTACCTCCAACAGCATCAGTGTTATTTCTACCTCAGGTTTTGTGTATAACCATGAAATGCAACACTGAATAACAAACAGAATTCAGTGTTAAAAAAGTTATGACAGAATCCACAGTGGCAACATCATGTTGCAGGACAAATAGAAATATTCTGACAATATATAATACATCATTCAACCACCTTTCTATTTAAAAATTATGACACTAAGAAAAACCCCCAAAACCAAACAAAAAAAACCTCCAAACCAGCATGCTAGCTAAAAAAGTCCAAAATGCTACAGATGATATTGTACTTGCTATAGTGTGTAAACTGATGAAAATTCCTGTTCAGTGATTGCTTTCTTTATAATAGTTTTGAAATGGAGTTAGGTATGGTATGAAAGAGTCTATGGCCAATTTAGCCACTCAAGCAGGGCTAGAAATCTCCTACTGCAGGCTGCAGTGGGAGATAACTTGCCACAAGATGCACCGATTGGAACTCTGCAAAGTCTCTGCTTCACTGAATCTTGGAACAGACAAAATCTGTGCATGAATTCAGAGGGGAGCACAAAGCAGGCAAAGTCACTCGCCAGCAGTGTCAGACTTTGGAATTTAAATAGGGGATAGTTCTCTTCTCCCACTGTTCAAAAAGAAGTCTTGGAATCTGTGTTAATTGCCTTAAAACCCGACTGCTGTCTCAGGATATAGAAAGAGGAGCAGGACTCAAGTGGCAGAGGGCCTGGCAGTCCTCGTATGCTTTGTGGCTGATTGGAGAGCTCAGAAACAATGTGATATATATCAACATAGACAGTCAAATCATTATGTTCTAACAGCACTGGAACATCGCAATGCTGTTTTCATGGGTTTTGTCCCAAAGAAGAGATCTTACTAGGCGTTTGATTAGTGATTTGAAGTAAGGACAGTATTTTATTAAATGAATAAGCAGACAGCTCAATCCAAAATCTGTGTTCCATTCTGCTGACCCCCTGAAGAAATCACAGAGTAACCCTTCCCAGAAACATAAGCTTTGTTGTCTGACCTTGCAGCACACAGCAAAGGCAGGCATGAGTTGAAAAGAAAACAAGCTTTAAACAGAAACGGAATTATTCTAGCATGCAGCTGAGACCTGGATGTAGTTATGAGCTGTCCCAGTCCCCAGCCTGAGAAGGGTATGCATATATGTTCAAATATATCCTACATGTGAAATCTTTACTTCTGAACTGCCATATTGGCTCTTCCATTTTAGCAAATCATTTAACAGTTGCCCACGTTTTGGAGCTATAATTCTTTGCATTAGGAAATGGCAAAACCAAACTTGTGCAAATAAAAATAACAGGCACCTGATCACAGAAAGAAGTCAGAGTTAGGGACAAGAGAGAAAGATAGACCATGACAACTTGTTTACATATTTTTTTTTTCCCCCATTTTTATATTAAATTCAATTCAGGTAGATTCAAGTTACTTGCTATGAGTATGTAATGAAATTGCTCTTCTAAAAGCTGAATTTTACTACAGTGAAAAATAAAAAGGCCAAAAAATCCAAAAAGTGATGGTTTGCCACCTCAAAAATGCCTTTTTTTTAAAAGGAAATATAGGTGGATTGTGCTTTTTATAGTACTCTTCTACACAAGACTGAAAGTTCTTTGCAGATCTGTAAACCTGATAATAACATGTCTATTCAATATGTATTGAGAAACATATGATATGTTGCAACTTTAAATATACATTTTTGTATATACAACAAAAATAGATTCTTATCCTTTTGCATTCTTTTTTGGTTCTTTTTTGACCTGGTTACATTAATTTCTAAATGTTTCTTTTATTTTTTTTCTTTCTGAAATGAGGAAAATTCAGAAAAAATATACCAATTTAAAATCTGGAAAACCAAGTTCATTTACCATTATACAAAACAGCAATCGGCTCAACTGAACAAAAATAACTCAGGCAGTTAGCTCTCACCAGCTTGCACACTCTACTGATATATTCCATTTACTACTTTATATCCATCTGCCAAACCCACCTGGGTTTCAGATGGGGCATTTGCTAGCTCTGTTAATGATAAGCTTCGCTCTATTCCCTATGCCATCCCCTAAATACCTTAGGAAAAAAAAATCATACAGTGTGTATTGTGTCATGGTGTGTTAATCTAAATGCTACATTTAGTGGAGAGCATATTAAGAAGTATGTCAGAGGGTGTTTCCTTCTCATTATGACCCCCACAACGAGTCACGTAGAAGGCATAATCTACAGTCAAAAGCCAAAAATAGATGGGTTCTGGGTAAGGCAGTGTCATATTTGTTTTTATGAGGTACCTTTCACAATGAGATTATCTCTAAGCACTTACAGAAACACTGCAAATGCTACTATTTTAGTGACTTAGTTGTAGAAATATTTAAGGTCTGCTGGAGCTGGAAATAATAATTAACAGTTTCACAGGCTTCTCTGTGGGATTTACAGAGAGCTGAGGGTCTGCACAGAAATGATATGGAAACAGCGATGTGTCCCCTCTCAGGATTTCATGATGTGAAGCATTACTTTGTCCTCACCATTTTCTAAGGCCCTGGTGAACTAGGAGACTACCCAAGTAGATGTTACTACTGTACACTCCAGAGAGGTACCCTGACAAGAAAGTGTGGCAGAGAGTGGACAAGTGAATAACACACCCTCACTGGCACGGGAAGAAAAATTTATATAGTCTTCCTACTCTCTGTGGCTTGTGGTGTCTCCAGTCTTTTTGCTGGAAGCTGAACTCAGCATTGTTTTGTTTAAGAGGAAGGCTGCTTAGTGTAAGGAAAAGCCCCTTTTGCCTTTTTAACACTGCAGCTCAAAGACTGGACATAGGAAATCTGTATCTCCTGAAAACTAGCACTGTCTAAGGCACAATGAGTCAGTCTAATGACAGCAGGTATAATAACTAATGATTTAACTGGGTGATCCCCATTGCATGTTTTCACATATTAGTAAGCATTATGGGTAATCCTGTTTTGAGAAAAAAGATTGCACCAAGCCTTCTTGATGCAACCTCCGCAAGGTTGTACCCTTCTTCAGGCAAAGGGGTCTGTCAGGCTTCAGTGACTGAAGGCTGTCTTAACCTTGTCAGCCAAAGTCCATCAGTTTCTTGTAACTGACAGTCAAACTTTCTTCACAAACTCAAGGACTGAAAGGGAATCATATTTAGACATTATCAAGTAATTGACTTTCAGCCTTTTTACTTTTCATTTTGTCATTGACCTGAACAATAAGTATTGCTAGAAACCATTTCTGTGTTAGATGAAAAAGGTGAGAGAAAGCAACAATATTTTTACTGGATCCCCAAATCCGTCACAGGGCATAAGAGATGGCTCTATCAGCTGAAGATGAGCAGTATCACCCACTGCAAACTTCTCTGTCAGACCTAATTTCTCCCTGGAGAAGATTGGTTGTATATACATCCCTCTCCAGGCACCTGCACAGGATGTGGGCACACTCAAGGACAGGAAGGCTTTCTGTTCCCCAAATATGCAGGTGTGTGCAATGTCAAGCATCAGCTTTACATTTACAGGATCATTTCATAATGCATAGTGCAGTTTTGCTAGACATCAGCAGTCTGAAATTGTTTCCTCACTGACAGACGTATGGGAAATACAAAAAGTATATGGACAGTTTGTTGGATGGTTACTCTTCAGCTCTTTCTAAAGGGAGATTATTTGTGTTCTTGCTGCGCTCTCCAAAACACATCCACAAAGTCTCCTGCAAAGAAAGGAGGGCTCAGTGAGAAAACCATATATTGCACTTAAATGTGGCTGAGGAAGAAGGTATTTTTGTTTCATTTACTGAAACATAAGCCAAATAATGAGAAGGCAGCAGTTGCTGGCTCACCATTTTCTAGGTTGCTGCTTATTTCAGTATTTATTTCAGAGGATAATTGTGGACTTCCCTCCATGAGCAAAATGAACTGAGCAGCAGAGAGAAGTAAGATCAGGTTAAAACTCAAATAAAGAGAGGCAAGAGAAACAGAAAAATACGAGGCAGAGAAGCTAAGCATATTTAAAGTCATAAGCAATTAGTAATTATAAGATATGATAAAACAGAAGTAAGGACTTTGACATTTAATATTTATGTGGTTCTATGTAATTGCTTCTAAGCTTGATGATAGTGTTTGGGGTCTCCTTCTTTTCTTAATCCTGCAAAAATGAAATTTCATCCTCCCCAATAGCTCATTTACATTCTTCTACATGTGAGGACCCTTAAGTAAATATAGCTGTTTATCATAAAATTTATGCACTTAAAAGTGAATTAGAATGCTATTTATTTCTACATTTATGCTGCTCCTATATTTGTTTACTTGTATCTTAATTATATAAATTGGGGTGGTCCAATCCTAGCAACAATGAGGTCCAGATGGAGTTCTTTTGCCCTCCAACTGAGCATGTGACATTCCTCCCCTCACAGCTGCAGCCTGACACAGACGTTTGGCTGGTGCTGCTGCTGCCAGAGAAAGGAGATGTTTTTGAGGACTTGAGGGAGAGTGTCCACACTCCCTCCCACAGGTGACATCAGCAGTACTGCTCCATGTGGTAAGCGTGTTGGAAGCAGGAGATGGCTTTCAGCTGCTTTTGATGCATGCATGGCTACCCCTCCTCTTTTCCAGAGGAAATACTCTGCCTTGGATGAGGATATTCAGTGGGCCACCATCTAACTGAAGCAACAAGACCAGACGTCCTTCCTGGAAATACTGTATTAAAAGACTGTGAGCTGAGTGTATTGTGTTGAGATCTATACTGAAACTGGGGAAGCTCTCTTAAAACAGAGCAAAGCAAACCAAAACACTGTAAAATATCAGAGCTAAATAATACCCTCGCTATTCTTCAGAAAGTCATTTTTCACCCATGAAGGTATAACACAACAAAGCTGCGAAGTTACTGACGTTTTAACACAGGGATTTTTGACACAAACCCCCATGTTCATTCAGGTTTTAATACTATGTTACACAAAAGGAATCACTTTGTGTATGGGAAAAAAAAGGAAATATTCCAAATTTTATTGTCCCTCTTCCTGGTTCAACAAAACTGCTTTCTTCTAACAATGGTGAGGAAAGAGTGAACAGAAGTCATCAGATATGCTTTAGGCTTTACGTTCATATTTGAAGAAAAGACTACTTTTGATATACAATTGATATATTTTGATATATATATTATTATATAGCTTGATCTCTGCGGTTGTAAAGCTTGACCTAGGGCTGAGAATAAAACCAGATGAAGGCTTCCAGATAGATGCCTCTTCAAAACACTTTGGAAATACCTGCCATCAATGCAAAACGATCCATTCTGAAGTCCTGAGAAGGTTCTTCAGCACCACGTTGCGTCCCTGACAGGTGACTTATATCTGGCAGAGATTATTCAGTACTACCTAGACAAATGTAGACTTTTATCAGAGGAAGGAGAATCATCCCGATTTTACTTTCAGTTTGGTAGTGAAATTACAACAATCATAAATCACTCCCAGCTGTCCCTGAAACCTCTCCTTCAGCAAATCACTGTAGGGAAGGCAACAAGTTCTGCAGCAATCAATCCCTTTTATATTTCTCCACAGACAGATAAGCATTATACTGGAGCTTAAACTGTGTTGCTGTCTGAAATAGGTAATTGGTAAATCAAATACCAAATGAAATCCTTCAAATACTACCCACTGCCCCCATTTAAGCAAGGAAGCTATTGCTGAAATACTTTCTTCACCTTTTAACCCATGCATATATATAACCCAACATCTCCTTCTTAATCTTCATAATCCCTTTCTACCTCAAATATTCACTCCTGTGGGTACCACCTCTGTCACTGCATGACCCACAAGTTACCTCCCTGTACTTCTTTTTTGTCTGTGGTCTTCTATATGGTCTTTTTCTTGTGAGCCCTCTGTTCAGAATGTGCTTACCTCAGGTATTGGACATCATCATCATCTTCATTGTCATTATTTGTTTGCTCTGTGAATGCTTTTTCTGATTCCTGTGCTATGGTCCTTTCTGGGCTGAATGGATCTCTGGCTGTCAGTGATCAAAGCTGTCAGTTGCTGTTTATTTCCTCACCTCTTCAATTTGGTTCCTGGGAGGATGTTTCAACAGATGTTTTAGAAAGACAGAAAAACCCAGTATCCTATTAAACTAATGACCCTTGGCTATGCTATCTACAAATGAATGCAGGCACAGACAATCACCCAGTTTTCTACTGAGGGTCTGTGCACAACACCATAATATGTATTTTCTAGCTATAAAATGTGTGTGTGTAACTTCAAGGAAAAAAAAAAAAAATTCCATTTAAGAGTAATTCTTCCAATGTAACACTCCACTAATTGCTTTCTGGTTATTAAGAATATTAATAAAGTTCATGTTCAGATTTTCTAGTAGAGAGCACTCCTGTCTCTTCTGTTTATTCTTTTCTGAGGGCTTCTCTAAGTAATGTCTAAAGCCTTTGTGTAACAGTTGCTTTTTTACAAAATCAAAAGTCTGGAATAAATTTGTTGTGACTAGCTATTAGCAAACAAGATTTTTTTATTCAGAGTAGCAATGGCTTCTTTCATCAGGGAAACATAGCTGTAATTTGTCACATGTATCTTCATGTCCTACGATCTCTGAGCTAATCACAAATATTCCTGGTGCTTGTACTAGCAAATGGTTTCTCCACTACCAGCCTGCTATTGAATAAGTTATATTTAATACACTTGCATTAAACTATGAAGTCTTTAAAGGAGTTGATCCTGCCCCTCTTCTCTGCTCTCATCAGACCTCACTTGGAGTATTGTATACAGTTCTGGTGTTCTCAACATAAAAAGGACATGGAACTGTTGGAACAAGTCCAGAGGAGGACCATGAGGATAATAAGGGTGCTCAAGCACCTCCCGTATGAAGACAGGCTGAGAAAGTTGGGGCTGTTCAGCCTGGAGAAGAGAAGGCTGCGTGGAGACCTCATAGCAGCCTTCTGGTATCTGAAGAGCATCTATAAGGATGTTGGGGAGTGACTCTTCATTAGGAGCTGTAGTGATAGGACAAGGGGTAACAGGTTAAAACTTAAACAGGGGAAGTTTAGATTGGATATAAGGAGGAAATTCTTTCCTGTTAGGGTGGTGAGGCACTGGAATGGGTTGCCCAGGGAGGTTGTGAATGCTCCATCCCTGGTGGTGTTCAAGGCCAGGTTGGACAGAGCCTTGGGTGAGATGGTTTAGTGTGAGGTGTCCCTGCCCATGGCAGGAGGGTTGGAACTGGATGATCTTAAGGTCCTTTCCAACCCTATTCTATGATTCTGTGATTTATTTTACCTAATTTGTTGAGGGATGGTGGACATCATGACTGAGAAAAAGTGGAGAGAGCTGCCCAAGATGAGGTTTTAGTGTGAACAGAAGGAGAATTATCTGAAGCAGAAAGGTAGATCTTTGCATAGAAACAGCTGTTGAATGTGTACTTGAATAAGGTGAGGTGAGGTGAGGTGAGAAAGGAGACCCATAATGGTTTGTTGGGCTCTATAGAAGGATGAAGGTGGCTACACTGGGACTCTAGATGCAAAACCATAACATGGAAATAATAATAAGTTTGAGAAGAAATATTAGAAATACAGCCATGGAAGCCAAATGGTTGTAAGATTTCAAAAGAAAGAATTAGCAGGTGAGAGAAAGATAAAGACTGACATCAGGTCAGGGCAAGGACAAAACACTCCAGTAGAGTTTTGGCTAAAAACTCAAAAGCACTAGAAACTTTGTTAAAAGCAGATCCTGTAGAGTACTGTTAGAAATGAGGGGAAGGAAAGAGAAGAAAAGGAGCTAGAGAGGAAAGAAAATACTGTGAGAACAAATATTCACAATTAACATTAAGAATATAACCTGCAATTTTAAAAATGAAAGAAGACGGGGAGAATAACAGTTGGGGAAGCAAGGGAGTTCAATTGATAGTTTTTAAAATTTATTTTTATATGCATTAAAATTCATTAAGCAAGAAGAAACTAAAGAATGTTTTTACTGTGAAGGAAAGAAGTACAAGGTAGAGGGAGAGAGACCATGATAAAGTAGTGAAGGGTGAGAGTAGCCATGCTGGAGTTCAGAAAATGGGATCAGGCAGGGCCACATAAATGGAAATGTGAGGAGGCAAGATAGCAAATGCGGAGGAGGGCAGACAACAAAGGAGTGACCTTTTCTGTGACTGGAAAATCATAGGGACTGTGATTGAAAGGAAAGGGGATGGAAGGAGGAGCTCAAATCATAGAGTGTTAATTTTCTTCTAGAAGAAAGCATCCAACTATGACTGGGAAAGGCAAGGAAGATTTCTTGTGAGCTCATTCCTCATAGCTCTGTGTATGTGATACACACAGCACAGAAATGAAGCAAAACACTGTGGACTTTAAAATCATCTCTTAAGAACACTAAGAAAACAGAGGTTTTCTAAAATCCATTAAGAGGTTGTGCAGGCGATCTAGCCAAAATTACCATTGTTTGGATAAATGTGCTACTAAAACGTGTATTAAAATACAAACCACAGGTCACTGTTTCCAAGGCACTGTTCATATGGAAAAGCAAATGAGAGATCATGAGAATGGTTTTAGCATGATTGTTGATTCATGCCAAATTAGGTTTCTAATCTGTGCACAGAGCTATTATTATTAAAACAAATCATTTATCCTCTTAAGTACACTACTGCTCTGTTTAACTTCAAATGATGTCCTTTACCTACCACTGTTACGCACCCCTCTTTTAATGGGGTTTCTTTTGGCACAGTTCCTTGGTTGTTGTGCAATAGATTGATCAGCTTTCAGAGAATGGAAGAAAGATATGCTGGTGTATAGTACTAGCACACACCCTGTGGTATTTTGAACACACCAAAAACACCAGCTAATGATAACAGGCTGTGATTAAATCTTTCAGGACTGTAAGGGTGAATAACATCATTTGGGAGAAAAAAATGTCCCTCTAAATCTGTCCTGGGTTTAAACCATGACAAAATCACAGCAGAAAACTGCAGGGAGGAATATGGTAAAATACTCTGTGCCTTGATGTGTTTGTATACATTTAGCATGTACAGGAGGTAATGTTTAAAATGACAGTAACAGTAACATTTAGCCTACGCATTTACCAGCCAAAGATGCTTCCAAGACATTTATGCAGCTGGTTACCATTTTATATTTTTTAACAGAGGGATATTTACATGATAACCTTGAGTTCCTCACACAAAGGGCACTAATTATGCAGCAGAGATGAATAAAGCAGCTCAGATAAGGAACATATCAAATTCATATCCTGTGCTACCCCAGAAATCTGATAGGAGATTGAATTTATTTCCAAGATGCCGATCACAGTTACAAAAAGCTTTTCACTCATTTCAGGACAGAGTTAGGGAACTGGCACATGAGAAAAGTTATGGCAAGGTAAGCTGTGCTATGATTTTAAAACCCATCAGCTTCCATGGTTGCTTCAGTGGATGCTTCAGTGCAAAATACAAAAGCAGAGGTAAAATAGATTTCCAGTCTTTTATAGAAGAGTAAGGGTAAGCTCCCTTGTACACAGGTAATTCCCACAGACTGGATGGTTTGCTATGAGCTACTTCTAAATAACTTACCTCTTTGCCTGTACTATGAGACATCTCTGCTTAAGGGTTAACTTTATATCTCCATTTTCTTTTCATGTTGAAAATTAAAATTAATAAGGAAGGAAAAAATATAACAAGTTTTAAAGGACTATAGTTGTGAATACTCATCTAGAAAATAAAACTGTCTGTAGAAGGTGGCCTCATTGGAATGTCAGACTACATGGCCTTCGCTACCAAAGACACTTCTAATAAGCAAAATGTTTCTTCTGAAGTGGCCTATTGACCTGTGGAAGTGGATTTATCCACAGAGCCTTACTGAGTTTGTTCTGGGCTATGTTTGCATGTTTGGTCTAAGTCTTGATGATAAAAAGATCCAGTGAGGAGCATGCTTCATCTGGAACTCACAAGCCTAATCCTCCTCCTATAAGATACCCAATATGGCCCTGCTCCATGAGCTCTCTGGACCTTGAAGAGTTTTCTGCAGACTTACTGAAAATCCAGTTTCTCTATGAACTCTTACAGTGTAGATTTAATATCTCCAAGTGCCAGGGAAGAAAGTTTGTTTTGAGATACAATGCAGCACAGAGAACAGTGATTCAGAGGAACAGAAGGCTTTCCAAGCTAGGTCAGACTTGTGGCAGTGTTCACTTTGTGCCTGCTCTCCATGACTGTTCAGAGGATTGTGCATTCAGAGGCATTCAGAGGACAGCGCAACAGGTCTCACAGTGGTCAGCAAGAAGTCAGTCATTCACTTATGAAATTCTCATGTTCCTAATAGTTGGAAATTGGCTTAAAACCCTGAACACAAGGTTTATGTTCTTTCTCATAATCTATTTTTAGCATTCACTGTAACTGCATATTTTCAATATTATTATAAATGTCCAGTTCCCCACTGACTTTTGCTAAGCTCCAGGCCTTAGTGGCATCTATTGTCTGTGATTCATGGAGTTTAATTGCACATTGTCTATTTTGTCCTTTTTTATACATTTTCAATTTAATCAAGTGTGCTAATCAGTCACTGTATTATTTTAGTGTGGCTTATCCTTTATGAAATTCTTCGCTGTCCCTCTGGATTTAAATAAAACCTAAATAAATTCATGTTATCTGCAAATTTTATTATCTTGATACTTGACCCCATTTCTGGATAATTCATAAATACATTAAATCATTCCTGCAGCTCTGATTCAGCCTTAAAACCTTCTGTTCCTAATGTTTTACTATCATGCTCTCCAACTTTCTGGTTCTTAGCTAATTTTGGGAGCGTAACAACACGTCTCATCCTTTTTCTTGTTGTTCATACCTGAATTGAATCCAATAAATTTTTACAAGCAGAGGTAAGCATATTTCTTCAAAACATATAGATTATTCTCAGAGGCATTGTTCATATGCTACAACAGGGTAAGTTAACTGGTAGTTTATCCTTGTTTTGGACTTTGAATATAAACCAACTGATATATGTCTCACAAGCTCACAAATATACATCAGCTCTTATGTTGTGCACTCACCTGCCTGCTTAGGTCTGTTGGAAATGTCCGTAGAATAGTTTTACCTGGTCCTTGAGGGAAGAGATGTTTTTCCTTTAATTATTTTGAAAACTGTCCCTGTATTTCCAGTTTGGGATCAATAAACTCATTTTAAGCCAGCAAATTTAAAATATCTATCTCCTAAAGTGTTTAGTTTAATCCCTCTGAGTTTTCCTTTATTATTTCTCCTCTAAGCAAGCATTCTGTGAGTTCCAGACTCCAAAGCACAGTTACAGGGCCCACCTGTGCACCCACTAGTACAGTGGAGGGCTGGTATGTGGATTTTAAGTGCTACACTTATATGAAATCATAAAAGCATTAATAATAAAGGCTTAATATGATATTAAATGTTGTGTGAAACTGTGAAAAGAAACAGACCTGAATTTCACTATTATTCTTTAAAAGCAGTTTGATGTTTAAGATTCTTTCAAGAAGAATACCCTCCCCAATATATTCACAGAATTTCCAAATTCATTGTATTTTCAGATAATTCTAAAATAACTCCGGGAAATAAAACAATTTTTTGCTCTTTAGTTATTCTGCTTGGTTAGAAAGTTACTAAGTTAAAATAAAAGATATAAAGGATGGCATGAAAACCAGCAGAGTTGAAAAAGTATCTCTTACCTAAAAAGACATTTACTCCTCTTTAGTTTAAAATGCTCACACAAAACCTGTATTAATTTTAAATTACTAACTTGAGAGAGAAATGTAATAAAATATTTTGCTAATGCTTTGTTATCCTTATGGCTTCAACTCCAGCTCAAAAATGCAATTAATTCTGTAACTTACACTCTGTGGCGGATGTCATTCAAGCTGTGACAGCTTATTGGGTAGTTAAAAGGATAAAATCAAGTAGTCATTCTACTAATCCCTTTACAAGGAAACAGCTTTATGCATAAAAAGTGGAACTTATGTGGTCATTAGCAGATGCTACATCAAGCAACCAAAAATACACACATTTAAATTCTTAAGCACAATCTATGAACACTACACAGATGGTTTCCAAGAAACTGTACCTAAATTGATTACGATAAAAATGATCTGCTGCAATTGTTTCTGTCAAAAGGGAGAACAGAATTTGTCCCAATGTGTCGCTCTGCCCACTCATGCAGAGAACCCAGCTGCTGAGACAGATGTTGCTCTAAGCACTTTATTTTAGGGTCATTAAAATGGTTACAGGGGTTAGTCATTCATTGTTTTATAAATTGTGCTTACTAGCTGAGCTCCATAGATGCTAGAAAACTTTGTGGTTGATCAAAAAATGTTACATGTCATATCACGTTTACCTTATGCTGGCAGTAAAAATGAGTAAAGCACTTGCATAGGACAGGATGAGAAAAAACAATTACTTCTTCTGTTTTATTTAAAAATGTATATTTACTTAAAACTGATGTAATATTGGTGCCTATTCTGTAATCATCTGAAATATAAAACCTGGCTCAAAGGCCTTCTATCTTTCATTTTAGTTCCCTTAATCATTGAAGAGCTTCAATTTTCAATACAGCTCATCACTGTACATCTTCCTTCCATGGTACTATGAAAAAGAAGTGTCAGACAAGCAAAGGTTTAAGATCAGTTGATTAGATCAGCGCAGAGTGGATCCGTCTACCTCCCCGCTGTCTTTGCAAATGCTGCTCTTTGGCACTTTGAGCATACTCAGGCTTTACTTAGAAATATTTGGCTAAATCTCTTCTCTGTTGGCAGGTTCTATGGTTTTCCATGGCTCATCTAATTCAGGATTGACTTAGCCGTGTGCATGTGATGTATTGGTGCAGCAGTTAATGTGTCAATGAGAAACAGAACAGTAAAAAGATGAAGCGCAGTGAAAAACAGCAAGGTTGGCAGATGCAGCTCCTTTTCAGATCATGCTGTAGCCTTTTATAGCCTCCACTTCAAAATGTAGCCAACTTCCGCTTTTTTATTTCATCTCTGTCCCTATGTACTTGTTATTATGTTGATGGTACTATTTGTCTTCCCTAATTGGTGGCTGAACTCTGGTAACCAAATCTCTAATTCTAGGTGATGATCATAGACACAGTCTAAATGCTATTTTTCCACCTTTCCTTTGCATATTTAGGGTAAAGTCAGTAATCTATAACAAATTAGTGAAAAAATTTAGTATCGTTTGACCTGATTCCTTAAAACATGGCTGCTTTGGCAATGGGTTGAGTTCCTGCACTTTTGCAGAGAGATTAATTTCTCTCCCCTGGCTTAACAGGCTTTATTTAGTTAGATCTTCATAACTTAATAACATAGCATGTCACCCGCTCTGAGAATATCCTGAATTTACAATTTTAATATGAAAATCAAGATATCCTCAGAAAATTCAAAAGCCAAAAGTATGAATTTACCCTCTACCTCCAAATCTTCCATTTCTGAAGTCAAAAGTCTCAAAAAAAAGAACCCACACCACATTAGGTTAGAAGCCAGACAGAAGACACTCTTAGAAAGCATAATCCCTAAAAATGCAGTGAGACGCTCACCACTCTCAGAAGCAGGCATATTTCATCCACTTCAACATTCAGTTCAAACTTATCAATACAAAGAGAAATTCAGCAAAGAAAGAGAACCATGTTTTTTCCTGACTGCGTATTAAAAACTATAAATTGTCTTAGTTTCACATAAAATTGAGCTGAATTTTATCCAATCTGAATTTTGAACTTTCAACAAAACTCTTGAACAGACAATCTCTTTTTTTTCAGTTCGCAATATTGTAAAACAGATTCAACCCGAAGTCTTAATTTGTATCTGAAGTAGAGAGGGGGCCTTTCGTCTCTAATGTTAATTGTAGTTTTATGACAGGAAATTTATTATTGCCTAAGTAAGATGTTAAGATTTGTTGTAACTAGTAGCTGATCTCCCGGCAAAATAGGCATAATAAGATGAGGGCTGTGCTAGAGACCTGGAGATGCACAGAGTGTGCTGATCTACACAGAAAATTACTTTTTCCTTCTAATTTTATCTTCTGCTATTATAAGGTCTTCAGGATAACAACTATCACCTACTCTGCTTATAAGCAATATTCTTCCCATTTCAGGAAGAGCTTCTGAGAGGTAATAGAATTATAGAATTGGTAGGGCTAGAAAGGACCTTAAGATTACCCAGTTCCACCCCCCCTGCCATGCTACATTAAATACTAAAGGCCTCTCTCATTATTTCACATGTTGTGTTTGGATGTGAGATTTAGCAGACCAGTGCAAGTCCAGAATAATGGTAGATCCGCACTTGCTGAACAAATGCCCTTTTTAGTGTTTGTGGTTCATGCACTGCTTACAGAAGAACATAAAGAGAAACATCCTGATGAAAAGCAAGCTTGAGTTCTTAAAAGAGTTTTTGATATTCTGCACACCAGGCATTACAACATAAGGCTGCTCACAGCCTGGGTGTCACTCCAAATTCCATTATACTTACATTAGATGCTGTTTGTTCCTCCTGCAAATGCACTGACAGATTTTTGCAGCCCTGTACATGTTTTTTTTTAGTGTATGAAAGGTTTGTAGTTATTTTAGCCATGGAGTTGCTAAAAAATTATTAAAGAAAATCAAAGTTCACTCTCGCCTACCGTGAACGAAGCCAAACAACTTATTCCTCTTTTAGAAACAAATGAATGGGAACTGGCTAGTAAGCCACTTGCACTGAGATGGCTGGAGCTGCAAAAAGGGTGTGATAACTTGATGTACGTTATAGAAATAAAAGCATTTCTCCTTGAAAAGTCATTATGATACCTAGCTCTAATTCATTTTTTTTTCTTGCATTCTCTTTTTGTTATGTAGCATCGGAGTTACCTCTGAGATGGCAAAGAAAACTGGTATTTGTACTATTGTGGAACAATACTTACCTTGAAAAGCATAGATTTTACAGTGAACAGGAAGAAACACAACACGTGCAATTGTAAGAAAAAAAGAGATAAAACCTGATAATAGAAACTCAGTCTGCTGGCACACTACAGCTTTTCTGAAGGTGATATTATTTAGTGCTAAGATGAACAGTTCCTGCCAGCGTAAAGCATCACTAAATATAATGTAATCACATCTACACTTGGTCACACTGAGTCCTAGCCCAGCCTACAGTCTTCAAAAGTGGATGCTTAGGATGAAGTATAAGAACAAAAAAACAGTTTTTCCCTTTCTCTGGACACTCAGCCTTTAACAGTTTGTGGCTCAAGGACTTTCTCTAGTTAACAAATCACACTCTCCATGGTATCCACAAGATAGGAACAGTAACCCTGCCATAACTGCCTTAGATTGAACAAAACAGGGTTCTACCTAGATGCATGCACTTTTCTCTGCCATTCTCCTCCACCCCCCTACAGAAATGACTTAAAAAATCCAAATCATAGAGGGGAGGTTTGAAGCTTGGAACTACACTCTAGGCATTGACCCCTAGATTTCTCCCTAAAGGTTTCTCCATGGGCTTCTGTTCACCCTCACTGCATGTGCTCCTGCCCTCTTGTACTGTTTTCTTACATCTCTTCAACCATTCTGTGTCCATATAGCTGATCAAAGATATCCCCCCTTTGCTGCTTACTAGTGATCTGGGCTGTCCTTTTACCCTCCCCAGTTTTCTCCCCAGAGAAATTCTTCCTAGACTACTGTGATCCTTGAGAAAACAGCATTTTGTCAAGACAGAGGAATATGGGTTACACCAAACTGGCAATACTATTTAATCTTTCATTTGGGTCCTTTACCACTTTCATCATTCCACTTGAGTGATGCCAAGCATTTGTGCTTTTGACTAACTATGTGGGTACAGCCACTTCATGAAGTCAACAAGCTCTAAGGAGAGTGCGAAACAGTCCAGATGTGCTAATGCATCTAGTTAATTTTCTAGAGAGAGAAGCATTTCATAGAATCACAGAATTGTTTGGGTTGGAAGGGACCTTAAAGATCATCTAGTTCCATACCACACAGACATATCCAGAGACACCTTCCCCTAGACCAGGTTGATTGAGGAATCATCCAACCTGGCCTTCAACACTTCCAGGGATGGGATGTCCACAACTTCTCTGGGTAACCTGTGCCAGTGTCTCGCCATCCTTACAGGAAAGAATTTCTTCCTAATGTTTAAAATAAATCTACCTTCTTTCAGTTTAAAGCCATTCCCTCTTGTTCTATCTCTACAGGCCCCTGTAAAAAGCCCCTCTTCAGATTTCTTGTACACCCCTTTTAGGTGCTGGAAGATGCTCTAAGATCTCCTCGGAGCCTTCTTCTTCAGGCTGAACAAGCAGATCTCTCTCAGACTGTGCTTCATAGGAGAGGTGGTCCAGCCCTCTGAACATCTTCATGGCTCTCCTCTGCACTCACTCCAACAGGTCCACTCCTTGAGTTGGGGGCTCCAGTGCTGGACGCAGTACGGCAAGTGGGGTCTCATGAGAGCAAAGTAGAGGGGGGAAACCCCTTCCTCAACCTTCCTGACCATGTTCCAGCATACGGTTGGTGATTTCAGACAGAGGCCTTTTTCAGGAACATAGTTTTGGAAAAACAAAGTCAAATTTGGGTGATCAGTGGGAGGTATTGCACCAATGTGATAAGACTAGACGACATTTAGATGATCTTCAGGAAATTCTGAACATATATACATATCTTCAGTTTGGAACAAAGCCAACATGGAGCTACAAAAAGTATTGATCTGTCAACAAGCTATGGACTATTGTATTTTTATGTAGGAGTGTTAATTTAAGTTATATGATAGCTAGAAGGTGAGAAATAAACATCCTCCAGTCCAACTGAAACTATGGACTTTTACATCCATGAATACCTTCACCACTGTGTATTTTCTAACTTAAAAAAGAACCCCAAGAAAAAAACAAACACCTCAAAAATCTGGTTAAACTTAGTTTGCAGGGTAATAGAAAAGAGAGGTTAATACATTTGGGCTGCTCATTCACTGTTGGCTGGAGGATCTGAAAGCACCTGTGACTGCGTAGGTGTGTTTTTCTACTCTTGTTGATTATCTTCTAAAGGTTTCTGATGGAAACCACATCCTCTCACCCAGAATTGGGAGGTGTTTATTAAAGACACAGAAAGCACACAAAAAGCAGCCCTGCCCCCCCCCCCCCCCCCCCCCCCCCCCCCATTTCTGGTACAGATATGATTGTCTATAATTTTCTCTGTAACTGAACTGTAAATGTGACCTTTGCAAACCAACAGTACTTTCCCAACTGAAAAAGTGTTTCATCTGCATGACAGGATGGTATATGATTTTGCAGAGCCTTGCACTTTCACCCTTGGGTAAAGTGAATTCAAAACATGATTGTTGTGATTCAGTGATAGATGGACCCTTTTATTTGCCTATATAACTGACTGTCCACAAAGCTAAGCATGTGACCACCAAAGCTTTTCAGTAACAGCTTTAATATTCTGTCATTAAAGGAGTGATCACCTTCAACATCAGGTGGAAAGTCCAAAAGAAATACTGGTTAAAATTCCATTCATTTTGTCATCCTTTTCATTGTCTCACTTAGAGGGATGTCTTGTAAGTGCTATTAATGTTGATTGCAAAATTTGGGGTGAAGGAAGGAGAAAAAAGCAAATCAGAAAACGGATCTTCTTTTTCCATTCCAATCAAACTAGACTAGACTAACCCAGGAATTCCTTTTCTCTCAGTGTTATCAGTGCAACTAGTATCAAAGCTACATTAATGCAACAGACACCAAAAACATTTGTTTTCTTCATTTTGCTATAAACAACTCATACAGTTAAACCTCCAAGAAAAGAACAGCATTGTCAAGTCATTGTAAACCACCAGGACTTACATCATGAGCACAGCACATCTCTGTTTAGTTGGTGAGCCTACAGGAATGTTTCTTTTTTTCTATTAAACACATAAAATCATTATAAAAGGAGCAATGGAAGCATGTTTATTCAAGGCCAAATCACTTTCTCATAGTCATCCTTAGAAAATCCATTGCCGTTTTTTCAGGTTTAACTTCCTTAGGTGACATGTATATAAGTATAGTGATATTTTGCTATGGAAGTTACTTCCAGCTGCCTCCAGCTGTCTTTTGGAGTAAGCTATGTCATAGGATGGCAGACAAGACATATGAGCCAGTAGGAAGCCATCCTCCAACCTGCCCACAAGCTTTTCAGTTTGGCTGGCCAGGGATGAGTCCCTCAGGCCCCTGATAGGGTATGTACACTCAGTCTACAACCCCAAAGTTGCTGCTGGAATATTCATATGCTAGTAAATTTTTTAATAGGTATGTTTAAAGAATAAACACAACCCCCCACAGTTCTTTAGTCTAAATTTACTGTCATTATTGTTGACTGTGCTTACATGTAAATCTTGAGGACGAGGACCAGCTTCAAAAAAGACTTGGGACTTCAAGTCTGATCTAAGTGCCACGTAGCCTGTATATTACTGAATGTCTCTGTAACATGATTTCTATAGAATAGTTCCACAATTTTACATTTTCTATTCAGAGGGATGTTATCACAGAGCAAGTAGGGGTTATCTATTTTTCTCATCCTTACTATCTGGGTGCTCTTTATGTACAGCAAATGCAAATAAATTTGTTTCTTTTTGAAAGTGAAATGATATACCTTGACTTTACTGGGATGTAGTAGTGCAGAGAGATAGTAGAGAGTAGTAACTGCAGTGTCAAATCTCACCTAAATTTATTTATTTTTTTTTCTCCTTCTTCTGGAAAAAAAAAATTTCAGAGACTTACTGGCTATTTTAATATCTCAGATTTGAATTATTCACATCCAACTTTAAGATCCTAACAGAAACAGCTAAGGTAGGAGACTGATGGGCTCTTGGCCCACTAACAGCTAGTGAAGAGAAGAGGTAATTTCAGATGATGACTGACTTCAGGTAGCCTGAAGTATGAGCTGAGGTGCCCATCCAGTGCTTCTGGAGTCAAGATTTCACCCTCCTTCTGTCATCCCAGAACAATTTCACTGTCTTCCTTTTTTTCTACCTCAGCATTTATAACGAGACACCAGAGAAAGTGACTGTTTTACCAGCTTTTAGGTATGTAATGTCCCTAATTCTCTGAAGATGGTAGAATATTCCAAAAATACCTTTAAACATTTTACAACAGGTGTTCCTAATCAGTTAAAGATTAATCAAGTAAAGCTTCAAATATGTTTGCTGGAAGACAATCTAGTGTTGGTCCAACAGGGGGAATTTCTGGTAATAATAATTAGAAAACTTTCAGATGATTCAAGGATAATAAGGTTACTTTGATCAGCTGCAAAAACAAGGTGATAAAAAGACACCTAGCCAACAGAAAGTCAGTGCATTATGGGAAACAATGAAAAACTGAAGAAAGGAATACATACTAATATATGCAAACTAAACAGTCCAGATGGAGCAAAGAACTGGAGCAGCATGTCAGCTTTGGTTATAAAGGGGATACTCAGCATTGGTCCTATAAAGCTACAATTCTGTTTTTCTCAGCTGCTTTGTTGTCACTCATGCCAGGGTTAAACTGGTCTATGGTTTTATCTGATGAGCAAATCTACCTGCCAGCTGCCATTAACCTCCAGGGTGAGGATGCAGTGTTGCATCTTACTGAGGAAATGGAAAGGAAGCACTAAGTTTTTTTTTCTCAGCTTTTCTCTGTTTTCTGAATAGCATCTGGTACATGGCACAAGCATTTCACAAAGCTTCCCATTCCCAGAAAGCACTTTTAAAGTCAAGTAAATAGAAATGATTCAGTGCTAGAGTGAATGGTGTATCCCCTTGTCATACGAGCTCCATAGCTCAGTATCTTTCCTGTGCAATGTTTCTCCAGCTGTAGTGGGCACAAGGTTACAGATCAGGTTATTACTTTCAGGATCTAGTTAACAAGCTCCAATGAAAGCTGGTTCATAATATTTGCTTAATAATGTTATCAGGATGAAGTTTATTACAAAGAGGAGAGTGAGCAGCAGACTGATAAAGCAGCTTTTGAATTAAGACCTATAGATAGGTTGGCACCTAAATCCTGTGCTGAACTTTTTATCCAGAGATCTTAAAGCACTTGGAAAAGACACATCAAGGTCACATGTGAGGATCTGGGAACTGGCAAAGACTGAGAAGTCACTGAGTTCTATCACTGACGTGATGAGTCTTCAGTGTTGAGACCACAGTTTAACTTTGCTATGCTGATGTATCTGATAGCAAAGGGAGTTACTAGGAATGATTAGTGCATTGCACTATACCCTGAATACATCTTTGCTATGAGCTTATGGAAGCCAAGGCACAGACAAATGCATCTTCTTCAGCAGTAATAAATCTGCCTCTCCCAACCCTTGATCCTGTAACCTAACAGCAGGACTAGCAGCACTATCTCTTTCAGGTATATTCAAGGCTATTATATAGTGGGTACAGAGACTTTCTAATAAAACGTACTTAATATTCACTCAACTTAGCTACCAAGTGAAATTTTCAGTTGGTGTAAGTTGTTTGAATCTTCAGGTCTAAAATGTAGGTCCAACATGGGGCTACCGAAAAGCTAGTCAATTTATTTATGTACTCCACCTGATCAGTGTTATATGATAGTGTCATCCAAAGGAGAAAAAGTTGTTGTAACCCAATAAATTGCATTCAAAATAATTTTATTAAAATGAATCATGTAATATAGGGTATGGTTTGAACACTGTGTAGAAATATTCATAAAACAGCTAAGTACATTCTGGACAAGATACCTATGTATCCAATTTCCTTGTAAGGCAGAAAATGATGGCTTTACCACATGCTCCAGCACTGTGGCATGCTTTGCTGCTTGAATTTTAAGCATTTGGCCCTGTGAGATACAATTTCATGTTAACAGTACCAGCAGAGATTACAAGTTGAAATAAAAAAATTGAGTCCTGCGGAAGAATCCAGGCCAGTTGCTCCATTTTATAGGAATTTACTTCATTTTACGGGAATTGTGCTAAAAGTATTCTTTTTTCTCTCTCTCTCTTTTTTTTTTTTAATTAACACCCAATGTTTTTCCATCCTGGTAAGCGTTCTGTTCCTTCTGACTGTTTTATGTATGGGGTCAATCCTATCCTCATGGAAATCAGTTTTAAATCACCATTATGGGAACATGACTGAGATTTTTTGCAAGTTATAAAATATCTGCCATGATGTGTATTTTTAATGTGATATTAAAGAATCCTGCAACACTTCAGAGGGATGGGAAGTTTACTAATAGATCACAGTGTGGAATATCTTAAATATTCACTCCACAGCTTTATTATGAGGAAATTGAAGGGTTGAAAGGCAGCTTAGGTGAAATGGCAATTAGTCTATTGTCCTTTATGCAGGAACTTCTAAAAGAGTAAATACTGATGATTTGGTTTTGCTGTTTTAAATCATAGTAGCACTTAGGGATTATTTCACTGCCATTGAAGTCAACGGTGAAAATTGGACAGAGTCTGCCTGCTTGCTTCGCATTGGCTATCAAACAGCTGTTAGATGATAATAGCTGTTGAATAACAGTAAGATGAACTGAATTTGAACAAGCAAAATTTTATGCAGTTGGTTTCTAATGCCACAAGTTGTCTTTTGCCATGTGATATTGTGGATTTTAATGTATAACTTCAGAATATTATCCTTTCAGCCTCCTTTTTCTTAGGTAACAAATTTACATGCATATTGCTGCCACCCTGATAGTAGCAAGGGGATTAATGACTAGTAATTGATTCCCTGCAGTTGAGAATAGATATGCATGTTGGCTGAGCCTTCAGTATTTTATAGTAAAGTGTCAGAGAGGAAACCAAACCGTTATATAAACAATTACACAATGATAAATTTGTCACTCAAAATGACACGTATGGCTTTAGTTGTTCTCTCTGTTTCTTCTACCAAGTTGTTAACAAGAATGGGAAGACTTAGAACAGTTGGGTTCTTCTGAAAATGACTTTCTTTACTGAGGCGATATTTATCTGTAACTGGATAATGTATTCTCTGTGCTAAAAAATGAATGCTAAGCAAGAAAATTCAGGTTCACTTATAAGATTGTCTATAGAAATAAATGATAGTAATATTACAACCCTAAAATATGCTCCTCATATTGAATAGGTAAATGGCCTAATTCAGCTAAATATACTGAATCTTATGAATCAAAATGGGAAGTAGAACAGGCCTTGTGTCAGTTGGGTTTAATCCCAACCACAACAAAGTACCATGCGCGTGCTTGCTCATTCCACCTCCTTCCCCCCCCCCCATCCCAGGTGAAACTGGAACAGTCAGCTTCATAAAAAAATATTTGATGTCTAACTTATGGTAATGCTTTCCATGGTGACTGTCCCCTACAATGAACATACTAAGAAGCTTTTGAGAAAACATTAGTGGCTAGTATTTATGGTTTTCATCATTGTAAATTATCCATACTGAGTTCAGTATTCTCAAGAACTCATGAATCTAATGCTTCATATGGTACATTTTCAGAGCAATTTAGCTATCAGATCAGAAAACATCTAAAACAAAACAGAGATTTGCAGTACCAAGTTGAATGTCACTATAAGCACAACCAAGCTGTCTTCCCAGCAAGGCTCTCAATGGGAAAAGCATTTATAAAAGGAGTGCCATAGGCAAAATTCTCATTAATGAGGTTAATTCAGTTCATTTGCTGAAATTTAAATTTTGTGTAATATTCAGATTAACTCAAACAAATGTTAATACAGAAAGCAAAATGCAATAGAGTCAATATTAGTTTCATTTTGATGGAATGAATATCACAAATATTGGAAAATAAAACTGGCAATCCTTGCTTTTCAGTGTATTTTTTTTTAAGTAAAGTAATATGCTGAAGGACTCCATTGCCTCTGTAAGTCTGCTATCATTTTTAAAGTAAAGCATGCAATTTGCCACGTCATTTTTGCTGTCTTTTTAAAATTTGCATATATTCAGTAATATCCTGACATGTCTCAGCTAAAATTATAGCCATATTGCTGTCAAACTGAAAGAAATTAGACATGTTAGAAATTAGAAATGCTGCCCACCCCAGTTCTCTTTTCTTCCTAATGGGATTCAGCTGAAGCTTTCAGTGTGGATGAAATGGTGTGTGAGGCAGACAGCAGATATGGGCAGAACTTACTCTACTTTTATTTTCTGCATGAGGACAATGGGCCTGATTTTAGGCTGAGAATCTGGGAAAGGCTCTGCTATTTGGCATTTTGCAGTTTGTCCTGTGGGGCTCTGGGGAATTAAATGTACCTCCCCTCTAGGCTAGATGTATTTTAGAGGATGAGTGACATCTGGTGTTGAGGGAATGGACACTTGGTTTTCCATGGTGATAGTAAGCTGTTCCAGCTGGAAATGGTGTTAGGTCGGATGGCAAGGAGCAGCAGAGATGAATTCCAAGGCAAGCTGATCATTTTACAGCTGAGTGAGCAGTGTCTACTGTGCTGGACAGTTTGGGGTCTTTTCTAGGAACACTAGGAAGAATTTAAATGCTTTCAATGGTAAATGCGTTAAAATATCCATGGGGTATGGACTTGAAAGAATATTTAGTGAGTAATAATTATTGTTGCCATACATCATGGTCTAAGGCTTTAGAGTAAGTCTGAGCTTTCTAGAGGGTAATACTGTGATGCATTTTTGCTAACTAGAGTTCCTTGTCATGAATCTGCATTAAGAAAGAACTCAGGAGTTATTATTTTCCTTCAACACCAGGCAGCATACATCACAGCATCAATGTGAGATATCAGACGTCAGTCAATAGTTATTAAGTATAGGTTATAATCATATTGAATTTCATGTCAAACAGCAAGTTTGCTTTAGGGGATTATAGGCATCGTACAGCAGATAGTGTAGAACACAAATATGTCCTAAGTGCCCTTATAGCAACTAATATGTACTAAAACACCCTGTTAACAGGCTCACAATCAGTGTTCTGTTCCGTTACTTTTGTGTATTTGTTTAAATCAGCCTTTGTCTGAAAATGTGAATTTTGTTACCATCTTAAATATATTCACTTTCCCTTCAAAGATGAGCAAAACATCTCTGGAGACTTCTCAAGTCTTATGAATTATTGCATTTCTTTAATACTACAGTGCAGGCAGGCAGACTTGCCTCTAAACTATCAACTCAAGGGTCAGGAAACATCTTTCTTAAACTTCAGAAAGGTGCTTTTGTTATTATCATGCTATCCAGTTACAAAAAGTAAGTGATACTACAAAAATCAAACAACCCACTTCATTTTATACGCACATTGAAAATGTATGCAGGATTGTATACAGACATTTGAAAATGTGCCATGTAATAACCAAATAGCCTAAATACCAGACAAGGAAAAACATAACAGTGATTCCAAAACAATGACCAAAATTAATTGTGACAAGCAACACCAAAGAATTGCAGAGTAAGGAGGAATCTAGATGGAGATATGTTTTTTAAATGAATATGAAAGTGTAACTTCACCGTAATTGTGACACAAAAATGAGAAGGAGAGCAATACAAGTGAAAAGACTGAAATGCTTTACGTGTCTAAGAAACACATGAAAAGTAGGTTACTTTCAACACATTGTAGAAACAATATTTGGAAGTGAAGAAAAAGAAGAATACATCTAAAAGTTGAGCATGTGTTTTAAGATGGTGTCCTGGTCTTTCTCTTTAAGACAGTGGAGACAAGTATAAGAGCCTTCAGAAGATTCACAGAATGTAAACAGTAAATAATGAAACATAAACATCTGAAAAAAATTTGATATTTCATCCATGCCAGGTCTTCCAGTACAACTTTTGACTGAATATTTTAATGATATGTTGACAAGCAAGCCTCCATGCGCTTTTTGAGTCTTCTGCCTCTAATTTCTATTTTCTAATTATTGTAATTATAGCTAATATTTACACTAGTGTAATTCTAAAAGTGCTTTTGATGTGCATTTATTTCATTGTATTTCTTGTATTTTATCCTTCTCTAGAATTCACAGTTGTGGATTTAGTATTGCTTTGCATTACTATGGGCAATCGAATCAGAATCAATGTCAAATTCTTCTTGTGTCTGAGAAATGACTACTGTTCTTGATGGGTCTAACACCTGCTACCTCTAACCTGAGGGTAAAGGAATAAGTAAATGGACTTGATTTAATTTCTCAGCAAATGTTAATGCAGAAGTTGAGAAGGATGCCTGCTGTGACTTTCATTTTCTGATTTAAAATTAATAAGCCAGCATTTTGGTAATAGGTGACTTAGCGTACAGGAAGGTTAAACAGCAATAATATGGTCAGGAACCCATTTCAGTCCAGTGCGGGGCTGCCAGTCTCTGCATTCAGACCCCAGCAGTGCTGGTTCCAGCCTTGTCTCTGCTCCCATCTCTTTTTGCTCCTGGCTGGAGCACCTGGCTGTTCCCTGGTCCTGTTTCATCACTTGCTGTGTTGGAGGCTGTCAATGGACCTTGTTACAAGTCCCATGGGACTGTGCCATATGGGTAAGGGCATGGCCAATGCTGGCACCCCAGCTTACTGGCCCTGGGGTTGCTGCTGGACCACACTGCTCCCTGAGAAGATGCATCCCTGACAGGCAGCCCCAGCTTGTACTGCTGCCAAGGTTTCTTCCTTCCCAGATGCAGGACTTTGCATTTGTCCTCGCTGAATTTCATAAGATTCCTGTTGGCCCACTCCTCCAACCTGGCTAGGCCTCTCTGAATGGCAGCCTTGCCATTTTGCTTCAAAATATATGTATGCAAAATATACACAGATATACATAAATGCATCTCTGCCCTACATTTATAGTATCAAAATGGTTTAAGTATCTGTCACCCTTCATGACTATATATGCTTCTGCAAGAACTACAGTGTTAATGAAATTCTGTTCTGTCTACTGTGTTTGACATGTAGAAAATAACTCTCCTAATTCCCAAGTGAATAATCACCTCCCCAAGAATTCTCAGTTCTCAAAATGAGAACTAAAAATTACTACACCATTTCATTGGCTCAGGCTTTCTAAAAGCAGAATAAATAATCAAGCAGTTGTAAGTAATTTACTTATATTTGTAGATGTCTTGTAGGTATAACAAATTATTATGGCTATATTTAATTTCAAACTTCGGTTAAAAACCTTGTGCATTTGTACTTCATAACAATGACTTTGCGGCACTATTTTTACAGTATGCTGTTCTACTTGGAAAATGGTATGAGACTCCTATAGCAAGGGATGATTTCCAATGATACCATATAAATCTTATTTTAGCCTTTCTGGATGCAGCTGAAGCCTTATTTTTAGAAAGATCATATTCTGGGCAATGAGAGTTATTTAACTTTATATATATTCTTTCTAGCTATCCAGAAAAATCAGATCAAAGTCATACATGCTGATTTCACTTACCTTAAGATTTGCTTATTTCTTTCTTGTAATATGAAGATTTTTTTCTACTCTTTCTGGATATCTGAAATTTCAACATTACTTTTGTTTCTTTGCTGGATTGCAAATGAAACTTTTCTAAAAAGTCGTAAAAATTAGTGAATTTCTCACAAAATAAATATGGTTAGACTGTGTCTTGATGATGCAAAATTGTCAGGATTAATTTCTTATTCCAAATAAAAACCAAAAAAGGCCGAAAGAGCCCCAGAGGCTAACGTCTCTCTTCTGAGTATATTGGATACCTAAGCTATTAATTAGGGAACCTCAGTTAAGTTCCTGAAATTAGTCTTGATGAATTGGATGTTTCCCATCTACAGAATATTTAATTACATGATATGAAACAGTTGCATAGTATGTGATAAAAGACACTGACTCTGCAAAAAGCACTTTCCTGTTATGAGACCTAAGTCCAGATCCTTCTTTTGAATTCAGTGGATGTGAACTCTGTGAATTCATGTGAAATCTGTGAATTCTAGACAAGTGCCCTTTGGAGTTTCTGTTTGCCTGTCTCTCCAGAAACTAGGTTTGTTAAGAAATATGTGAAGAAAACATTATGTTACCACAAGTTTTGTTTCAGGTGAAAATTTGTTGTCCAATTAGCAAATACATACAACATTTATTTTTTTTCTTAGTATAAGCCACTAATCAGCTAAGTTGTGAGAGAGCATGAAAGCACCTGTGAAAAAGACAGCTTTCTGCTCAAAAATCAGCAGAAAAGGTGCTAAAAAGACAGTATTATCAGTTTTTTTACAGATAAGCAGTTGAGCAATAGAAAGTGCAGGCAAGTTAGCTAGGGATAACACAAACAGCCCATGATAGAACCGAGTGTTCAGTGTAGTTATTCTGTATCCCACTGTTCTGCAACAATGCCAAGGCTTTTCCTCATACTAACATTTGTTTAATTCTCATGCAACTGGCTTCCTCTGAGCTTGCCACCTAAAAATCAAAAAAATATATGCCAGCCATATAAAACCCAGGATAATCTGTCCACTCAGGAAATTATGTGCAGGTGTATCTTTGTGGACATAAAATGATACAACCGGTAAAAATAGTCAGAGATAAAATACTTTGAAGAGCATATCACTAAAGTCCTGTACAAGACATGTAGCATTTTGAATGGCTTCTCACTCCTCTTCAGAGGGCCTGTGAAAATTATCTAAGGTTTATGCATGCTGCTTGCTTCTGTATCTTGTGTAACAGTTTGAGAGACTTTATGATGTGACAATTTAAAAGAAAGTATCTGTCTTCTTACAAACATTTTCCCCATTTCCCAACTCTCTTCTTGTTTCTAGGAAACACTCAGTAGTACATGAACCTGGATATAAATTCCTGTTCTTGCACAGGATAGCCTTGTTATGCTGAAAACAGCATTCAAGTTTGAGGGTTACAATGAAGCCAAATGTTGAGGTTTTTATTCGTCCTTAAAAGCAATTCTTATAAAATTCAGTGGTTCTGTAGTAGTCCAAATTACTTCAGTAACTGTAAGCTGAGTGTTGCAGTGCTGCACAGAACAGATCAGGCATTTTCTTGTATGTTTTCACATTTAATGGATATAAAATGATGTCAAAAAGCTTCTAACTGGAAATCTGATTAGTCTCTTCCCAGTTTACTTTTGCCTGCCCGTGTCTGGGACTTTCCATGGGGACTTTGTAGTGTCCCAGCTTTGTAGCCCCAGGCACACTTGACATTGAGATGGCTCAAGGCTTGCTGAACCTAAACCTTCTCAATGTCCCATAACAGCGCAGCCTGTATGTGAGATTGTATTTTATGGATTAATGTGATTTCACTGTAAGCACTTACACGAGATACCTAAATTAGAAACTGTCAGTGAGGGAGAGAGTGGCTTGCAGACTGCAGCTAAAATCATAGGTAGATTGGATCTCCAGAGTTCAACTACATTTAGAAAGTGTATAATCCAAATATGTAAATATATATATACATATGTATAAACATCTACACTAAAGTTTCTTATGCCTCTACTCAAAATTTTGTATTTTACTCTCTGAAAAAATATACATTCCTCCCCCCGCCGAATTTCCAATAAAACACCATTTCTAAATGTTTCTTTCCAGTTCTGAACTTTAAGCAGATACATTTTGAGGTTCTATATTAAAGCATTTAGTCCCATTTAAAAAATAAATAAGTAAATAAATAAAAAAGTGGGACAGAGCTATGCCATTCTGTATGGACACAGAAGGGACAGATAGCACTTGTCACCACTTAAAGACAACACTATCCTAAAATGCAAGTGTGTGAGAGGATAGTGAGGACAGCTTTCGCTGTTATTTTCATATTGTTCCTTCTACTTGCTGCTTTTTGGGGTGGATCAGAAATCTTAAACAATTTTTGGAAGAAGCCAACCCTCCATTCCTCTAAGCAGCTGGAAGAAGAGCTTTTGATTGATTTTTCCCTGTTGTTGATGCCTTGGATGTTTGATTCACATAATTCATCCAAACTACAAAAGCACAGAACTGCAGACCATGGATACCGATTTTGATCTGTGGTTTGCAGATGTCCAGAAGTGAGGATTAATTTGGGCTTGTCTGTAACATAACTAGCTAACCTGGGAAGTCCAGAAATTTTACTATAAATCTTGAGAGTACAAACCGTTTTCTGCTATTTCCAGAATTTTGAGGTATGGTGAGGCCACAAATTCCACACAAATTGCCAGATTTCAGCATTTTGATCCTTCCACTTCTTGACATAATTGAGAGATATTTAAGACATAAGCATAATAAGAAAACCTCAGTCTCTTAAATGGCATTTTCTAGTCTTTGAGAATAGTTCTACTCATCCATTGGGGGGGGGTGGGGGGTGGGAAATGGTGTTTGTATTCAGCTGATGTTTAACACAAATATATTAACAAGCTTCCTCCAAGTTTAACTAGTGTGTTTAAGTTTTAGTCAGAGTCATTCAAATTTCCTCTCCCAGGGCAGATTCCCTTATTTTTGCTTCAGCAATGCAAAGCAGCTGCATACCTAATTAAACATGAAACATGAAAGTCAATTCAGATTCACAGTTCTTTTGCATAAATAACATGGCTCAAAATATCTAGAAGGCAACAGTGTACATAACCTTTCTGCTCTATGCTGCTATCATGCATTGACTACACAGCCCCTGCTTAGGCCTTGGAGAGAGAAGTATGAACTTCAAGTAAATGATGATTCCAAATGAAAAAAAAGAGGCTTAAATCCCTTTTCTTGAGAGCTTGGCCAAAACACGTCTAAGAGGCCAACCTGTAATTTAAAAAATAAGGAAAACTCTTGAATGGGTCAGAAGGGCCCCTTTATAGTTTAAATGTTATGCTGGTCTGGATTTTGGCAATCTTTGGGATTTCATGTATCATTCAGTGCCAACTGATAGACTGTGAGTTGAATCAGTATTTAACCAGCTTGTAGTCTTGTCCTATTTTTTCCATTAGATCGTTGTTGGATTTATGGTTCTCATTTGAACTTGTTTTTATACTTTTGCTAGTTTTTGAATATTTCCCCATCCTCCTTTGTCAAGGGGATTTAATATATTTTCTGTTTGGGGTTTTTAAATGAGTATCTCTTTTGTTCAGCAATTTTCCAACACTGTAAGCAGATTTCCTCACTGCTTTTAATGTTTCTGAAATAGGCTGGTACATTGAAGAAAGATCTCTAAATTGATTACTGGTCTCCATCTTTTGTATAAATATATGTCCTGGGTTCAGCAGTAGCAGTCAGTAGCCCGACCAAGACTAACACTTACTGGTGTTAGTCTTCATAGATTTTCCACTTTTTTAGACAAATATACTGATTATACAAGCATCTAACAATAGATGCTTTACTTCTGTATGGGTTTCCTGTTTGGTTTACCCTATTGGTCTAAACCATGTAAAGCAGAAAACCAGGGATGAATATTACTGAATATTACTTTTGTAACATAGGTGAGTCATGTTATATCTATATCTTAGTATGTGTTGTGGTTTAACCCTGGGAGGCAGCTCAGCTCCTACGCACAGCTACAGCCACTTACTCACTTCCCACCAGTGGGATGGCGGAAAGAATAGGAAGGGTAAAAGTGAGAAAACTCACGTTGTGAAAAAGATAGTTTAATAGGTAATGCAAAAGCCACATGCACAAGCAAAGCAAAATAAGGAATTCATCCACTACCATTCATCATCAGGCAGGCCTTCGGCCATCTCCAGGAAAGCAGGGCTCCATGACGTGCAACAGTGACTTGGGAAGACAAGTCCCTGCTATGCCCCCTACCAGCTTCTTGTGCATCCCCAGCCAATTTGATGGTGGGGTGGGGTGGTGTGAAGAGCAGTGAAGGCCTTGACTCTCTGTAAGCACTGCTCAGCAGTAACTAAAACATCCCTGTATTATCAACACTGTTTTGGTCACAAGTCCAAGCCATAGCCTCGTACAAACTATTTTCACAGAAAATTAACTCTATCCCAGCCAAAACAATTACAAATTACAATCTGTCACCTATTATCATAAACCATGATGTGATCCTGTCCTGAGAAGCATAAAGTTTATGTCAGAAGTAAAACATGTATAAATTGGCAAATCATGAAAAAATAATGCTTTAACCTCAGATACCACATTTTAAGTTTTACTGCTCACTTAGGGATGATAACAGTTTATTTGGAAGCATTTTTTATATTTGAAGTGGGGTTTCACAGGAAGAGAACCAGTGATATCACGACAAGACTATTATTATTATTATTAACATCATCATCATCATACTAAGACCATTCCACAAATTGCTCTGGTATTTCTCCTTAATTATTGTCTGAGGAAGAAACTGGCATGAGATAAAAATATTAGCTGAACCTTGGTGACTTTTCCAGCCTCTAGCTTTTCTGTTAAGAAATTTTTCTTCATTGATATTAATTATTAAAAATAGGTATCTTAGACTGAATTATTAGATGCTGGGAAAGTGAGATTTGGTTTGTTTTCTTTAAGAAAAGCATTTAACAAAATCTTAGCATTGTTTATGATTTATTGTTTTTCATAATTTTAATTGTTGAATCACCATTTCTCTGGAGCACATGCCAACTCTAAACTCTCAACAGGATCAAGAATTATTAAAATATGGATAACTAAATCTTAAAAATATCAGTTTATTCTAGTTATTCCATATTGTTTAATTAAATAATAAATTATTAAATAATGTTTAATAAAAATATTTTTATTAATGAATTTGATTTGGATTATATTGGTAATGATCACTGATGATTTTTTTGAAGTAGTGGGTTTGTTGTTCATTGGTATCCAGGTTTTCCACAGAAGTAATCCAAATTCCTGGCTTTGATTAAAATACGTAATTGTATCACAGCTAGTTGTTTATTCAGTATGTCACTGTTACTTCATGTCATGTTGTAAATGGAAGTTTTAAGTTTTCTACTTTAGAAGTTAGCATATTGGAAAAGTCATATTGATTTTGGATCTTCTGCTAGGTTTGGCTTAAGATTTTGGTGTGCTTTGTTGAGTTTGGAAAGCTGATTTCAACATATCTCTGAAAAAGCTCTTAACATACTTGGGGATGAATTCTGGCCTTACTGAAGCTGATGGCAAGACTCCAGCTGAACATTAGCAGTGTAGGATTTCGTTCTTGCTATATACCAAGTTTTGACATCCATATTAAGAGGAAGTGAATCACATTCTAGAAGTGCTTATTTTCCCTATTAGCTATAAAAAGAAATCTACCGCAGATGTAGCTGAAGTTAGGTGAGGTGAACTCATTCAAAGTAACTGAGCCATCTATCTTTTCATTGCACTGCAGACATATGAAAGATAAATAAACCAAAGCCCTCAGAAATGCTATTTATACTTGTATTGCTATATTAGCGATGAGCTTGGTTATGATCCATGTTTTGTTTTTTTTTATGTAGGACATGGACAAATACAAGGCTTTCTAGTAGGAAGAGTTTAAGAAGGCTGTCCTGGGTTTAGCAGTACCAGTCAATTTTTCTCTTTCTTAGCAGCTGGTGCCGCACTGTGTTTTGACTTTCAGCCTGGGAACAGCACTGATAATGCCGATGTTTTTAGTTGTTGCTCAGTAATGTTTGCTCTGACCAAGGACTTTGTGAGTCTCATGCTCTGCCAGGGAGGAGGGGAGGCTGGGAGGAAGCAGAGACAGGACCCCTGACACAAGCTAGCCAAAGAGGTATTCCATACCACAGCACGTCATGCCTGGGGGGGGGTAACTGGGAGTTACCCAGATGGGCACTCGCTCTCTTCGGGGTCGGGCTCATTTTCATTTTGGCAGGTGGTATCATATTCTCTTCCCTTGTTATTCCTCTTCTCATTGTTATTATTGGTGGTAGCAGTAGTGATTTGTGTTATACCTTAGTTACTGGACTGTTCTTATCTCAACCTGTGGGAGTTACATTCTTTCAATTCTCCTCCCCATCCCTCTGGGAGCGGGGGGGGGGGGGGGGGGGTGGGGGGGGGAAGAAAAGCGGGGGGGGTGAGTGAATGAGCTGCATGTCTGGGTTTAAACCACAACAGGCTCAAGCACACACTTTGGGTTAGTCATTCACATACATATATATATATACACACACATGTATATAAGAAGCGTGTAGGGAAATAACAATTTATAGTTGTCAGTAGATAGAGTGCTCTCATGTCAACTTTTGTTCTGTTGTCACACATCTTCATATATGTAAGTTTGAAGGTTGGATTTGAAGGAGGAATATTAAATGATGAGAAAGCATTTATAATTGTATCAGTGTAAAAATTAAGCCAGAAATAAAATGTAAAACTTAAGAATGGGAAACAAGTCTGGTCTCTTAACACTAGGAAGTAGTAAAGCGAATTAGGAATGGCTATCTTTGTATGCAAGACAAGCAACTTGTTTCTTGAGCTGTTTCAGGGAACAGCAAATGGAAGGATGTAAAAAGAGAAGTAATAGAAACAAAATGATGATCCAAGAGCAGCATTCATCTGAACATAGGAAGGTGTGCTAGAATTGCATTTGTTGGTTTCAGAATAAAAGATGTCATCATATTTGAGACAAGTGTTCCCTTCATATATGTAGTCCGTAAAAGTTGTATTTGAGGTGTTTTATTCTGTAACAAGACAGCAGAAACAAAAACAAATTGGGGATCAAAGTACTTTTTTAATCCTTTATGTCTTGGAAAAATTCTAAGAGGTCCTATGCAAAGAAAGAAGTTGAAGCAGAAGAAAAAGGCCAGAGATGGAGTCAAGCAGGGAGAAATAATTTTTACTAAATGTTATGTGTGCCCTTGCATCTGATTAATTTAATGACACATATTAATGTACCTATATAGTGAAAGTGAAATATTTCATCTTACTACACTGTCAGCAGAAACTTTCCTGTGAAAAAAGAGCAATTGTTACTTTGTATGGCACACAGTTTAATAACATTAATATTTCATTATTACTGTGAGTATACTTTAATAACACCAATCTTTCAGCATCATTGTGAGTATAATATAATACAGTAGGAATTCTACTGTAATTAAAATAAGTTCTTCCATATTTTTTACGTTCTACTGACATTTCTTTTTCTTTTCTTTCTGATCTGCTTACAGTATGCATTACACATTCATCAAAAAATTCAGAATACTCCAATGTATTCAATATAGATTTTTAAATAGAAAATCAGACAGTTTTGAAAATAAAGGGATATTGTCTCTATCGGCTGATAATGACATTTCAAATTTGACCATCCTCTAACTCTTCGGTATGGAAGTGCAGCATTGTCTTAGCTCCACAGAGGCTCAGTGCTGCTATCCATATCATTCTAGTGAGCAAGGAACATTAGATTCGTCCTTGTCTGACCAAAGAAAAGCAAGAACATCCACATTTCTGTTTGATATCTATTAGGTTGTCTCAGAAGTGAATAGAATTGAAGTGTCTGTGTACCACTTCTAACATACCTCTAAGAAAGTGCAGTCAGTAGTCTTAATATGCTTTCCTGCCTTTTGCCAGTCATCACCAAGCAAGCTGCATTTCTATGACCTCACATCTCTTCTCCGTGACACATAAACACTATCCACACCTTAGTTACCTAAATTCCAACTTTGGTTTTGTGTCTTCAGAAATAAACAGAGGTGAACATGGGTATGGTTAGATGAAGAACCTTTTAGGCTAGAAGAATCCTTGCTCTGATACAACAGGTACAACCCGAGACCTCCAGTGTGTTATTACAGATTCAGCATGGGAGTTGGCATTCTAGCTGCAGAGCTCTGGGCAAATGACAAATTACAGGAAAGATTTAGAATGGTCTCTGCACACTAAATACAGCTATCCAGCGGAGGGAATAAAGCCCTGAATTAAAGAATCAGCAACCTCCTGAGATGAAATGTTCTGTGTCCTGGAGATGACAAAATTAAACTTATTCATGATCTAATGGAAATCAAACATATATCAGAACAAAAATTACTCCAAAACTTTCTGTTAGGCCTTGTATTGTAGCTCACCAGTGTGAGCTGACATGGAAAAGTATCAAGAGTTAGGTAGTGAATACTGACAGCTAAATAAACGTGTGGAAACAGCTACTAGATAAATATCACTGTAAAACTAGGTCATTCAGTCACAGTTATGAACTTCATTAGGAATACGTTAATCTTCAACATGCAGTAGACACAGAAAAACCTTTTTTTAAAGGTGTAGCACTGACCCATTTCTTTCCTACAGTAGCTGAGTAGCTAGGAAACAATGGAAAGGGGAAATATGGGTTGTAAACTCTTCTTGACCACAAGGGGGGTATAACCCATAGCACTTACATCTCAGGAACATGTCCTAATTACTTCAGTATGAGATATTTTGGGAACTGAAGAAGGACAACATCCCCTATGTCAACAATGAAGTGGAAATGGAAAAGGGAAAAGAAGGCTACCTTCCCATGGGAGGGAGTGGAATGGAGTTCCTAGCCTTAGTCCTTCAAATATTTTCTATGCTATACTTTTCAAAGAAAATAGAAATGCTCATATTAAGATATCTGCATTTAGGTATCCTCACATAGGTGTCTGTAAGCAATCTAGATAGCAAAACTTTCCCTAAAACTGATAGAGTTGCAGTTAACAGTCAGAAGGACACCTAACCTTGCTGACAAAATGCCTACTTAGAATTAGGCAAATCACTCCCTGGGTTACATGATCCTAGCTCTCCTGTAGACATCTAATATCTTAATCTGTAACATGTCTGCCCTGCTTCCCAAAAAACTCCCAGAACCAGGAGGTTTCCCTGCCCGAGGTTTGACAGCCCAGTGGCTACCTAGAGTTTCCTTCCTTTAGTCAGAAACTAGATAGATCAAGACTGCATACTATAATGAGAAGGTTTGTTGAACAGCTAACAACTCAGTGTTGGAAGCTGGGCAGGATGCCAGCATTTATCTGCCTAAACCTGAAGCAAAAAACTTGGAAAGAAAATGTCTCTTTTTTTTTCAATCTTTTTCCTTCTTTTTTTCTTTTACAATCTTAGAGTTTATATTGGAAGATAAGTGGTTGTTTGCTAAATTGGTAGATCATGAAAGTCAGGTGCTTGCATTGTAATTTACGGAGGATTTAGGAGACCTGCTCTACACTAGCATGTACAGACTTACTAGAACTGGCTTATAAATAGGAATGGTTTTGTGCATTATTTTCTGGAAAGTATATATATACATGAATATGTATATACATGTATTCAAATATATTTATCTTTTGAAAAAGATACACTGCAGATCCAACTTCTTCTTTCCTTGTTTTACATTTATTCACAAAAACGTGAAGCAAAATAATTCTGTAAAAGAATAGTTCATATTTATTTTGGTAATTGTTTCAATGTTCAAAGTCAGCAATCATGCCTTACTCACTGCAACTGCAATGAGATACTTCTCCTACAAGCTAGGTGTGCAGCAATCTGGAACTGGTGCAAACAGAATGAAAGGACCAAAGAGCTTGTCATATAACTAATAGGACAAAAAAAAAACTATTTCAGCATTGAAATTGAACTTCTGAAGCTGAATGCCAATGAAAACACCAGTATAAGAGATTTCTTTAAGCATTTATAGAAGATGAGAACCAGAAAGATTTGATGTGCCTGTCAGGGTAATAAAGCAATGCCTTATTCTAGCAGGGGTGGTAGGAAATACTGTTCCTGTGATTCATGCTGGCGCAAGACTTACTTATACAATTTGCCCCTTTTCCTATACCTGCTTGAAAAAGTAGCTCTTTCAAAGCGCCTTTTGAATTGAGTACAAGTTGAGATATCACTGACTTGTCAAACAAAAAATCATAGGTGAAAATACTGTTTCTTCAGACTAGGCAATGCGTCAAACTAATCATTCAGGCAGTATAAGCCCCTAGAAGTGTGTCCTTCACACCCTGAGACTCAGCATTTTGAAATTCATGACTTTTTTCTGTTGCATTTACTCTTCATGTAGACTTCTAGATATGCTGAGTCTCCTATTTGCTATCTTCACTGGAAATAAGGGTGCCTACACTTTACCATTTCTCATATTTATGCCATTCATGCAAGGTATCAGCCACTTTAGGGAGAGTAACAGAGCTCACAGAGAGACAAAATACAGGAAGACAAGCAGGCAAAAATTAGGAACTGGAAGCAATGAAGTTAGCTTATCCTAAAGTTTATGAGCAGAGGACCAATGAAGTTAGACTCCCATAGCTTTATGTCATGTGGCTGGGCTTCTGTTGTCCAGTGAGCTAATGTGGAAAAGATCTTCTTTTGATAAGACTTTTGTAACATCTCTCTTCTGTGTGCATTTTCTGCCTTAACATATCAGCCTTTTTCTCTCAGTTAGGAACCACAGCAGAATCTTTGCTTTTTACCAGACATTTTTCATTAAACTTGTAAGAACCTCATATTTTGGAAATCTAAACCCTCTGACAACATCTGTTCAAACTGAACAATGACTTCTAAAATTATTAGCAAGGACATGTAGTTGAGTAGACATGTACACTCATGCACATAGACAACAAAATGAATTAACTACAAGAATTTGTGTCTTAAAAGACATGAAATCCATAACAGTATTGTCTATAAAAAAACCCAATAACATAAAGAAAACACCACCAACCACAGTGTAATGCACAGAAATCCTAGGGGACAAACAAGAAGAAAGCATTAATTCTTATAGAAGGCTATGCACAGCAAATAATGGGAAAATTCCCCTATAAAATGGCAGTGATAAACCAACATAGTTTAAAGCACTGTGCAAAAACATACACAAAACAAACAAATTCCTCCCAAGACCTCAAGGCCTTCTCAAGTCAGAAAAAATGCAAATTTTTACTTTCAAGCTTTCATGAAAATCTAAAATATAACATTTTATTAATCTCAAGAATGGAAAACTATGTCAATGAAGAAAATAAAAATGTGTATTTTGAATGTCCGTATGCAGTTCTGAAGAGTAAATTCTAGTGGACTATGCAATTTAGTCCACTAAATTCTAGTGGACCCTAAGGGAACAAGTTTACAAAGATGTTTTCCAAAATTACCAAGATCGTAATGCAGGAATAAAATAACCTGGAAAAAAAATCCACCAAACTAATAAGCTGCTTAAAGAAGGCAAAATGCCTGAAAATGTATCATAGGGAACAGTATTTCAGCCTAATAAAGGATAGATGAGGATGGTAAAGACTATTTTCCAGCAATCATGTCTATATTACACTGCTAGCAAAAATTCAGTGTTTTAAATACCATAAGGTGTATGGATAAAAACTTCTTTAACTGAAAGACTTAATTTAACTGATGCCTAAATATGTGCTGACCTTTTATCTTAGTTTTCAGTGGTGAAGCTGAAAGATGGACTTCAAAGGATCTGCAATTAAAACCAAGTCTTACACATAGTATATGTAAGAGAGTTCAGAGATTTCCTATGGCAAAAATGGCCTTAACCAACATTTCCCCATATAAATATCCCAGATCTGGTTCTGTGCCTTCCTATTCTTTACAGCTGCATTGCTTTATAGTAAGTGTCAAAGTCACATCTTTGCCCTGATGAGACACACTGTAGATAGGAGGGAACATAGAGCATTTTGATTTTTGACAATCCAATAACTCTAGGAAATGTAGATTTAGCCTGCAAAAACAGGGAGAGCCCTGAGTTCTTTCGCAACATGTTGGAGCTTATCTGGTGTAACACTCATCTCTGGATTCAGGATCATCCTGAAGTGCATGGTAGAAAATGGATTCAGTTAAGAAACATACTTCTGATATTTCTCTAGCAATTTAACGGTTTGATCTTTGAGAAATCCAAATCACTAAAATTAGTGAATAATAATTTTCTGCTTCACCAGGGTGATGTAAGTGTGATGTCCTTATGAAAATGAATGCTATAAATTGTTTATATGAAAAATATTCAAATGAATCATCATACATTTCCAGAAATCAGTGGTGGATTTTGGCATACTTTATAAGTTCCAAAGCAATGTATTCTTGATATTATTCTGGCTAGTTTTTCTGAGTTGTTATGCTATTTGCTCATCATAAATTGAAAAGTCATAAATAAGATATATTCTGGTTAGTATATCCAGTCTTTTCAGCTGTCAGATCAGCAACAACAGCAACAACAAAATGCTCTTGTTTATCTCGGCAATTGTAATTTGCAGCATGAGGTACTTGTCTGCATGTGATTCTGAGACTAGTTACTGCAACTGGTGGCAAGTATTATGCAAATGAATAGCCTATTTCCATCAGATCATTGGTGTAAAAAGCCCTAAAACAAAAGACACCCTTTTGTCTAACTGGTAACAAAAGAACCAATTAAGAGGCTATTTCCCAGGACTATATCATTAAACGGTAATGATACAGGTACATAGCAACATGTTTGTGAAATCTAACAGGGAGATGAATAATTTTCACTTAAAAAAAAGCCACTTTTAAAAAAGATTTTGGCAGGCTGGTGAGCCTTTCAGTCATGGAAGTAGTCTGCCTCTTGCACAATTAAAATGTTTGGCTAAGAAATACAAAACTTCATGAAACATGAGTATTATTTTACAAGAAAAAATGAAACTGTACAGTCTTCAGAAAGCTGCAACAAACACATCACGTAAGTCTTAAAAGTGATTGCATATTGTTGTTTTTAAGTATGAAACTGTTTTCTGATTAATTTATGAAGCAATAAACGAATACTTAAGACTTAGCTTTGTGCTTTGTAACCCAGCCACTGAATGTCCTAAATAGAAAATTAGCACCATTGCACATTCTTAAAATGAAAACCTGTAATTCCTTATAGAGGTATCTTTGCCCTGTCAAAGTGAACATCCTCTCTGTGATGATGATTAGGTAGAAAATTCATTGTCCAGGTGCTGAGTTCTGCTTGCTAAAAAAATTAAGCAAATCACTAAGCTGCTGCTGCTATTGTGGTCTAATCATTGGTTTTCTACGGTAAATGACAAGTCTGTTTTCCTGGAAGTGGCAGCATCAGTGGCTTGCTTTCTTCCTTTGTGCTTCCACAGAGCTTGATTATTCCTGTGTTCTGACAATAGCAAAATCCCACATGACCCAGCTTGTATTGAACAGTTAAGGATTTTTATAGTGACATAGGTAGCAACAAAATTAGCAAAGTCCATGCATGTAGCAGCCAGAATTTTTAGTCTATGCTGTGTTTATCAAAACAGAAAACTTGTTTTAAACAGGTGTTTTCCTATTCAGAAAATAGCATGTGAGAGATGTATACTTTTAAACTGGTAATTCCGGAATGGAATCAGGCAATTTGCAATGACATTAGCAAATCATGTGCCCCAGAGAACTCATAGTTGTTACTATGTCACACATCCACGGCCACTCACCATTTCATGATGTCAAAAAGGTACATTTCTTCCAGCTGTGCAAAATACCATGCATAATTTGCAAGTGAATGGTTCTTATTCCATTAAAAATGGTAGTTCAGATTCTTTACGGCATGCAAAGCACAAGACAATCACACAAACATTGAGAGTTTTCAGCATAATATTTTATGTTCTCATGAAAACTTAGCAAGAAGCAGAAGTTCCACCAATAGAATGGCGTGGACATTGCCCTTTCTCACTGGTGCTCAGACTTGTTTTGAATATAACCAAGCAGGAGAGGAGACCTGCCATCAATTTACAATTTATCCCTTGAAAAAAATTAGCTTGGTGATATATTGCAGCCTGTGAACACGTAGGAGTGTATTTGCACATCTCCAGCTCTTGCCTAGATACAGCTGTATATGTTTAAGTGGTGTGTTTCCAAGGAATAGGAGACAGACTGTAGGTGTTTACAATGAAGTGTCAGCACATACGTAGTGCCTGCCTTTACGTAACTAGTCATAAATGTTGTCCTCTCAATATCTCTCTCTTAGATGTTCAAACAAGGAAAAATGACATTTAACATGTATGTATATTGCATGACTTGTATATTGTATAAGACTACTAAAAGGTATCTAGATTTAGCTTTGAAAATATAAGAATACTTAAAAGTTGCCTAAGAGAAAACTTGCAAGGAATTTAACAGGATTAAAGCCAAAACACAGAAAGGTGTAACTAATCCCAAAATTAGAGAGAATATGTTGCATATGGGAGAGGATGTCTCATGAAAGAGAATTTACCTGTTTGCTGGTCAGTCCTCCCCTAATAACTTTAGAATATGTTACTAATTGCAACCAAATTGGACAGAGGGATAGTTCTCTCAAGGATATTAAGTTTCTGCATATTGGAGTCACCAATACCATAGTAAGCTTTAATCAAAGCTATCACTATTGGAGCTCAAAGAATCAAAACCCAAAACTGTTAGAGAATCAGACATCTTTGCTCAGTTACCTAGAGACCTGCATATTTATTAAACTGTACAACCAAATTATATAGCAGAAATTAATTTGATATGAATTCAAACTCTGTAGAACAGTAAGAATAAAAAAGTGGGGTTTTTTTTTCATATTCTTCAGTTCCTTTCCTGTACATGATAAAGTACCATTGTTAGCCTGTTGACAATGTGAAATTTGTTGACCTTTCATCATCTCTTAAAAATAATCTCTGGTGGAATCATTGAAAGCATTTTTGTATTTCGCTATTGCAATATGCTACTTGCTATGTTTTACCACCAAAAAAAGCAAAGATCAGAGAACAACAAAAAGTGTCAAACAATATTTTTCTGTTCCCCCACTGCTAAAGTACCATTTCATCTCAAATGAAAGCTTTTAATATGAATTTACTAGTTTTGATGAAACTTCATTAGAAAGATTGATCAAGATAGATAGAGAGTTCAGACTAATGTGTCTATTAGCTCAGGTACCAATGCAAAGAGTGTTTTATGGTAAATGCAAATTCAAACACATTTTCTTACTTATTGACTGTCCTTTGACTGATACATTAAGCCCATTGAAAAGAATCAGTTCTGTCTTTTGCAGAAAAATTATACCATCAGAGTTTTTACATAATTTAGGATAGTGAGATAGAGCTGTTCCTTTTTTTGTCCAGCACTAGTAATGACTGTGGCTTAAGGAAAACATATTTGCTGTGAAGCTGCCACATGATGCCACAGATGACCGACAATGTGGTTTATAAATGGTCTAGAAAAAAAAAAAACAAACCTTAAAGGAAAGCACTTTCTTTTTAAGCACTATTAAAGCATGTGGACACCTCACCAAAAAATAAATTTTAGCTGAGGCATTGTAAACAGCCATAATCCACTCTTCCTATGAGCTCATGGTTCAAAGGATACTTTCCTGGTTTTATATTAAATGAAGTTCTTTGTATGCAAAAACTTGCGTGAAGATTTTCAGCTTTTAAGAGCCTTTCCAAGATTTCTGGGAGATTGCATACATATCCAGTCCTCAGAACAAAATGAATAAACTTTGACATACAAGTGTCTATCACATCTTGAAAATGTTTAGTTTTTGAGAACATTTTGGAGAAGTTTTTTCCTTGTATGTAGCTTTCAGACATTTTCCCATCCAAATACAAAGGCCAAATTTTCTTATTAGAAAAACTTCTACAACCCTCACAAAACAAAAATGAAAGTGTTTTGGAAAGTGAAATTTTAGGTTTTTATGTTTATCAGTTGGAGCACTGAGTTCATAAGAAAGATTAGCTAAAAACTCCAATTAGGAGTGAAGGAAGAAGACCCAGGGAGCCCATGACACTCATATTTCCTACATGAGTATTCCCAAATCACAGTTCATCCACTTTCAAAACTGTATAAAAACAGAGACAGAGCACATTGAACAAACTGAAAACATTATTTGCTTACAATAGATAACCTGAAGCAAAAAATTCCCAGTACGTCTAAGGTAGTGTTATCCTTGCAAAAGTCAAGAAGCACTTATTTTGTAAGATATATGTTTTGCAAATGACTCTTGAGGTTTTAAACCTTGTCTGAAAGCATGTCTTACCATGATAGGATCATGACAACATCCTTGAGTCCCTGAGCCTATTCCTTACATTAAAATGAACATAATAGTCCACTTGGACCTCTTAAGGAGCTACAAGCCAGTTTGTTTTCACAGGGTCACAACTCTATTTATCTTTTCCAGAATCTCAGTTTAATAAAGGTCAGGGACTGGATAAGGTCAGTGCATCTGGGACAAAAGAGAAGTACACCCCAGAAGTGGCTGGTTCCTATTAGTAATTTTGTTGTATAAAGTCCTTATATTTTATATTTTCATAATACTTTATACTGCAATGTTTCTGGAGCATTAAGCAAAGAATAAAGATTCTGGAACATATCAGCATTGTTACTTGCCCACTTATAGACAAAGCAGTCCAGAAACCAGTACCATAAATATTTTACTTTATTTATATTATTTTCAGTAATTCAGATCCATAGATTTGAAATCCACTGCACATGAAGACACTTAAAACAATATTTTCAATTCTGCTGTCATGGACACTAGTGACATTTTTACTTTTTGGCCATTTCACATTTTGGCTTCCATGGTAGTGTTTGGAGGCAAGTCTTTAATACTGGTATTACATCTCTCTTCACAAACATGACTGCTCATCAGGGTGATCCTCACAAATGTTACTTGCCTCAGGACAGGGGATGTGGCTAGGAAACATCGTACAGTACCTTGTCCCAAAATAAATTATCTTGATAGCAATTTTGAGTTTTCTTAAACAATGTAACAATATAAGATTTAAAAATAAATAGATTACCAAAAAAAAAAACCAACACATTAAACATAAATTATTAAACATCTAAGGACAAACTTCAGATTCTATCTAGAAGCTTGTCAGAGCTCCTGTACTCTATTAGTTACAGAGAGAACCAATGATTTAGAGCAGTCCTGATCAGTATGGGGCAGATTTTTAGGAAATTCTATGTTTTTTCTCATGACAAGGAGCAGTTGTCCTTTGGACTATAGTGTTACTAGACCTGTGGCATTTCTCTAAGCATCTCCTTTTCCACCAATAAATTTTATCCAGGCAGAAAAGGGAACTTTTGATATTTTTCTAGGAAACTCCTGGCATAATACAGCAGTCCAGTCAGGACAGTGGCTATAAATCCCTGGTCAGTGGATGTGTTCAGGTCAGTCCTGATGGACTTGCAGGGATTAGAACACACTCAGGAAAAGTAGGTGCTTATGGCTCATTTGCAGTTCAGATGCACAGTAACAAAATTTCATATTCTAAGTAGATGGGAATCGTTACACATCACTGTGTAGCTGACATGTCTGATGCATATGGAACATATTTGGATGCACAGAACAAACATAGGCTCCCCATAAAGCAATGCTCAGTGTGCTGCATAAACCCCAAACACACTAAATGCAACACTTTGTGCATGTGCACTTATATCTATCAAAAAAAAAAAAGAAAAAATCTGACATAATGGAAGCTGTCTGCCTTTTCTCTTTCTTTTTCTCTTATCTTTTCCTCAACTCATAAAAAGATGGCTCAGAGCTCTGAGGTATTGTTTGATAAAGCTAAAAGCCAACTGAGAGATTAATAACTAAACCAAAGATTTTCTTAAGGCAAACAATGAGAATGCAGAAAAGGAAATGTCACTCTACACAAAATGATGACTTAAATTCCAATAAAGAAACCCCTATAACACGATTTGCTATAAATGGAAGAAAATTTTCTACCAATGGAAAATTTTTGTAATCTGGACCTATAGTTACAAGTTTAGAAGAACAAACTAGTTGCGAGATTAAGGTCAAAGATGTAATAAGGATTCAAATGTCAAGGAGATGTACAAAAGTTAGAGTTTAAAATCAAGGTAGTGATGACTATTGGTTTAAAGCAATTTTTTTATTCCATTTGGCTATGGCAGGGAAGCTATTTACCCAAATGATATTGGATTCTAGCCTGATGTAGTGGTTTTCAAAAAATTTAAAATAAAAAATCAATTCAGTGGATAGTGTATCACATTTGAGACTGATATAATTAAATTTCTTTCCACTAGGAAATCCACTGCAGGCTTGAATCAAAAAGCTCACAAAGTCATTTCCAAAAGGTCCTGTCTATCTATTGTGACTATCAAGGGACATTTTCTGTAGTGGCTAAGGGACTGAAATCTGTTTATGGAATTCAGACTTTGCCTTAAACTTCAATCTGCTTTAACATTTCATCTCTACTAGAAAAAAAGCTTCACAATAAAAAAGAAAAACAGCAATCAGAATCAATGTTTGAACCACTGATCTCTGTAGATTGGAAATAAGCAGTAGGCATAAAAGAAATGTTGCCCTCAACTGTGCATAATGCAGTTTGGCACAGACTGTAATCTCCCTGAACCCCATTTCCTGTAGCACTTTTCCAAAACAACTACCTTAACACTAGAAGAATTTTCTGTGTTCATTGATTTTTGTATATTTTTCTGGTTTTATCCTCATTTAAGACAGCTTTTTTTTTTTTTGGAAGGACTTAGTAAAATCAGCAATGTCTTTTAGCAAGTTTTAGTGTATCTAGGAGGTATTCAGAGCCTGAATAGCCTGCTATTTAACCCTGAAGACTGGCTCCTGGCTATATATGATACTGTAGCTCAGGACCACTTTATTGGAACAAAAATGGACAGAAAGCGGGGATACAAGGGGATGTGTTCAGTGCTTCTCGGAGTCTTGACAGCTGCATTTATTACCAGCTAGAACCATAACTGTGCATGAACCCTAAACATACAGTGTCAGTAACAGTGTGCTTGGGAATTCAGGGACAAACCAGTATATGGGATCACTATGGTCTTAGCTTCTTCTGTGAAGAGGGTGGAGTTTGTCAGTAACTCTTAGAAAAAACAGGGCTTTTTTGTCAGACAGGCTACTAATTTACCTAGAATTCATGATGTGTCAACTGGACTCCAAAGATAAAGATGATGGAGCAGGAGACAGGAGAAAGAGGTTTTGAGCCAAAACCAAAAAAAAGATTGCAAAACTCTAGTTGTTTTTTTTGGCTAGGATTTTGTAGGGTTTTCTTCCCAGTTTCATTCAAGGGACAGGCTTTTTAGCTTCATTATTATGGGAATGGAAAATGGGGCATGCATCAGGGTGTTACTGCCATTCTCAGGGCAGCTAAAGCTGTAACACTTGAGGCATCTATTCATCCTCTGTCAGGTCTGAAAAAGGAGAGCAGTATGGATAAGCATGCTATCCAATAGATTGGGGTTTTTTGAAAAAAACATACATTTTGAAATACATGGCTCAGAGACAGTATTTCTAAGAATTCCATATGTATATAAAAGCTCGCTCCTCAGCCTAAAAAAGCATTGCTACAGTGAACAGAGGGAGGCCTGACATAATAAATAGGAACAAAATACTCCAAAATGAGACTACGGGATGGAATTTCCGCTGGAGCCTTTTCTCATTTGTTTTGTATGGTCTAAATTAACCAATCAAACATTTCAGAAATAAAATTATTTGGCCTGTAAACTGTGTAGAATAAAATGTTTGGGTTCTATAAATCAATCTGTGTAATATAAGACACTACTCCTGTTTTTACCTACCCTTTTAAAGGATTAACAGGGAACTGGCAAGAAGAAGAGTAATGTTGATATGAGCTTCCAGCTGGGATTGATTACAGGCTACAGTCTAATGCAGTAATGTTTTCTGCTAGCACAACAGTTTAACTAGAGAGTGCTCACAATACATATCCCCACCTTCTGCCTCATAAGTAGTGATATAAAGAAATCAGCTAATTTTGTTGTTATTCTGACCTTTGATCTGTTAAATCCCCAAATTAATTATCTAGCATGCATGTGATCTTCTACTGCTTAAATTAAGAAACATTTATAAAACATATCTCCTGTTAATAGCTTGTTTCTGGCAAGTATTTTGCCCAGCCCCCATCCTCATCCAAGCCCCTAGGACAGTGTGAAGTGGACAGGCTAGGCATAGAGACGGTGTATGTGATATTTCCTTACCAGCAGGATAAAGGTTGAAATAATATCGTAGAATTTAAAATCAAGAATTGCAGGGAATAATCAGGATACCCATGCTACAGATTACCCAAAGAAAAAGAAGAAAATTAAATATAAGGTAATAACAGCAGAACAATTAATGCTTTGCTTAGTGAGCTGAAATATTTGGAAGTTTTTTTCATCATGAGAGAAATTCCTGGGATGGAATCACAAAGCAGAAAGTGTGATCTAAGAAGTGTCAACAGATACTGCATTATAGGACAATGAGGATCAACTGTTCTTGTCTAGCTATTAATATTTCTGGAGATATTTTTTATAGATATTTTTAAGTTGCTGAGCCTGAAATGATTTGTTTCTGAGTATTTCTGATTTGGAAGAATTGCATGCTGTCCAGAAAGTCATAGAAAATGCTGAAATCATATGAAAGGGCCAAACTAAAATCTAGCACATATGCAGCAAAGTGCTTGTCATTATTAGAATCATAGAATCATGGAATAGTTAGGGTTGGAAAGCACCTTAAGATCATCAAGTTCCAACCCCCCTGCCATGGGCAGAGACACCTCACGCTAAATCATATCACCCAAGGCCTCGTCCAACCTGGTCTTGAACATTGCCAGGATGAGGCATTCACAACCTCCCTGGTCAACCCATTCCAGTGCCTCACCACCCTAACAGGAAAGAATTTCCTCCTTATATCCAATCTAAATTTCCCCTGTTTAAGATTTAACCCATTACCCCTTGTCCTATCACTACAGTCCTTAATGAAGAGTCCCTCCCCAGCATCCCTATAGGCCCCCTTCTGATACTGGAAGGCTGCTAGGAGGTCTCCACGCAGCCTTCTCTTCTCCAGGCTGAACAGCCCCAACTTTCTCAGCCTGTCTTCATACAGGAGGTGCTCCAGTTCCCTGATCATCCTCATGGCCCTTCGCTGGACTTGTTCCAACAGTTCCATGTCCTTTTTATGTTGAGGACACCAGAACTGCACACAATACTCCAGGTGAGGTCTCACAAGAGCAGAGTAGAGGGGCAGGATCACCTCCTTCAACCTGCTGGTCACGCTCCTTTTGATGCAGCCCAGGATACGGTTGGCTTTGTGGGCTGCAAGCAGACACTGAAGCTGGCTCATGTTCATTCTCTCATCAACGAACACCCCCAAGTCCTTCTCCACAGGGCTCTTCTGAATCACTTCTTTGCCCAACCTGTGGCTGTGCCTGGGATTGCTCCGACCCAGGTGTAGGACCTTGCACTTGGCATGCTTAAACTTCATAAGGCTGGCATCAGCCCACCTCACAAGTGTGTCAAGGTCCCTCTGGATGGCATTCCTTCCCTCCGGGGTATCAACTGAACCACACAGCTTGGTGTCATCGGAAAACTTGCTGAGGTCGCACTCAATCCCACTGTCCATGTCAGCGACAAAGATGTTGAACAAGACCAGTCCCAACACCGATCCCTGAGGGACACCACTCGTTACTGGTCTGAGCCGGACATTGAGCCATTGACCACAACTCTGTGTGCAGCCATCCAGCCAGTTCTTTATCCACCCAGTGGTCCATCCATCAAATTGATGTCTCTCCAATTTAGAGACAAAGACGTCATGTGGGAAAGTGTTGAACGCTTTACACAAGTCCAGGTAGATGACATCAACTGCTCTACCTCTGTCCATCAGTTCTGTAGCCCCATCATAGAAGGCCACCTAATTGGTCAGGCAGGATTTCCCCTTAGTGAAGCCATGCTGGCTGTCACCAAGTGCCTTGTTGATTTTCATGTGCCTTAGCATGCCTTCCAGGAGAATCTGCTCCAAGATTTTGCCAGGCATAGAGGTGAGACTGACTGGTCTGTGATTCCCCAGGTCATCCATTTTCCCCTTCTTGAAAATGGGGGTTCTATTTCCCTTTTTCCAGTCTTGGGAACTTCACCTGACTGCCATGATTTCTCAAATATGATGGCCAGTGGCTTAGCAATTTCATTTGCCAGCTCCTTCAGGACCCATGGATGGATCTCATCAGGACCCATGAACTTGTGCACGTTCAGGTTCTTAAGATGGTCTCAAACCAGATCCTGTCCTACAGTGGGCGCAAGGTCTTCATTCTCACAGTCCCTGCGTCTGCCAAGACTTGGGTGGTGTGGTCAGAGCCTTTGCCAGTGAAGACAGAAGCAAAGAATCATTCAGAACCTCAGCCTTCTCCAAATCCAGGGTAGCCAGTTCTCCTGACAGCTTCTAGAGGGGGCCTACGTTGTCTGTAGTGTGTTTTTTTTGCTGTGTACTTATAGAATCCAACTTGTAGCTGTGCCTGGGATTTTTGTGACTTAGGTGTATGAACTTCCATATGTGCAAGTTTGAATCCTTTGTGCAAGGGAGAAAAAATTAGTTATGAATATGTCATAAAGTGCGTATATGACTTAGATGCTGTTGTAGGCCTATTCTGTATATTGTGTATCATAGAATCATAGAATCAGTTAGGTTGCAAAAGACTTTTAAGATCATCAAGTCCAACAATTACCCCACAACTGCCAAAACCACCACTAAACCATGTCACAGGGGGCCTTATGTTGGAGATTTTTGAACTTTCAGGGACCATGATTCCACCCCTGCCCTGAGCAGCCTGTTCCAATGCCTGATCACCATCTCCTTTTAGTGAAGAAGTTTTCCTTAATATTCAACTTAAACTTCCCCTAGTGCAGCTTGAAGCCGTTACCTCTTGTCCTATCACTTATCTGGGAGAAACCACTGACTCCCACCTCACTACAAGCTCCTTTCAGGTAGTTGTAAAGAGCAATAATGTCCCCCCTGGCCTTCTGTAGTCTAGACAAGACAACCCCACTTTCCTCAGCCATTCCTCATAAGACTTATTCTCTAGACCCTTCACCAGGTTTGCTGTCCTTCTCTGGACCTGTTCCAGCACCTCAATGTCTTTCTTGTAGGGAGAGACTGAACACAGGATTTGAGGTGCATCCTCACCAGTGCCCAGTACAGGGAGATGATCACTGCCCTGGCCCTGCTGGCCACACTATTGCTGATACAGGCCAGGATGCCATTGGCCTTCTTGGCTTCCTGAACACGAGCTTGCTCATGTTCAGAAGTCATCAATCAGCATCCTCAGGTCCTTTTCCACCAGCAGCTTTCCAGCCACTCTTCCCCAAGCCTGGAGCATTGCATGGGGTTTTTGTGGCCCAGTTGCAGGACCCGGCACTTTGCCTTATTGAACCTCATCACACTGGCCAAAGCCCATTGACCCTGCCTGTCCACATCCCTCTGCAGAGCCTTCAGCAGATCAACACTCCTGCTTGACTTGGTGTCATTCAAAAATTTACTGAGGGTGCACTAAATTCCCTCATCCAGATTATCAATGATCTAGATCAATACATTATCAATAAGGGTGTGTTTGTTCAGGAAATTTTCATTTACTGATATATTAATGGGACCTGACTTGAGACAGAAGAAACAGCAAAGGAGGAAAGTTACAATGGGGATTTCTTTACCTTCTAGGAATGTGAATACCATCATCTTATACAAAGATCCATTTAACAGTGACTTCAGGGGTACAGTCCTCTTAAGTGAGGTTCTTAAGGTGAATTGCAGGCCAAATGGATTTTGAACATACTATTTCTGAAATACTCTCTATGTGGGGTCCTTTCCTTCTACAACTTGACCAAACTCTGATACTGAGTATTTATCAGCCCACAGAATCTACTATATGTTGTCATATCCTTTGAAATATGATTATGCACGAAGAAAGTAGCAAAAACTGGTGTTCTCTTTAAAAGTGGCAAGAGAAAATGGAATTCATAAATGTAGCCTTCATAAATAATAACGCAGATTTGTAAAGAAGTTAATTATTGGATGATCTTAAGGTCCTTTCCAACCCTAACTATTCTATGATTCTATGATTCGATGTTTGCTTTACAGAGCTAATTAGAATAAGAAAGCTATTAATATGATTATATGCAAGTCTTCAGCCACAAGATTTTAAAACTGGAAGAAATCACTTGATCACCTACTCCGACCTTCTACATGAAATATCCTTTAGGAACTTCTGAGTTAATTCTTGCTTCAAGCCTAATTGCTGCAACTATTAGTAAATTTATAATTATAAATTATAGTAGTTAATACAGTAATGGACTATAATAATAGAGATATAATAATTATAGGTTATAATATATATTATATAACATAAATTTTCTAAATTATATACTATATGTTACATATCATGTATTATATATTATTAATATTATATATTATGATATTAATATATATATGTATATTAGTATATTAATTATATATAATTAATATAGGTTCTGCATTGGAACCTATATTTTAAAAGGAAAACACAAAACAAAGCCTTGTAATAAGGGGGCCATGACCTATGAGAAATTTTCTAGCTGAATGTGCCTCTTTTCCATGTGCAGGACAAAACCAGACAGGAGCTGCTTCCCTCTCCTCATGTCCTGTTGCAAACTAATGCAGCAGGACTCGGATATTGATTAGGGCTTCAAGACACTTACAGTATGCTAGAATATGAAACATATCCTAGCTTGCTTTTCCAAGGAAATTAATGTTGTGTAATGGTATTTTCTGTGTGATTGTCTGTTTTTCTCTGCAGCCATTATTTGCTTCACTTCTCCTAAGTGAAGGAACCTGTTAATCAGTTTCAGCCATACTTGACATGGATCTAGCCAAACAGATGAGGTGAGGATTTAGGGGAAAGGGAAAGAAGAAATGAGCCTGGAGGTCTGTAAGAAGCCTGTAACAAACCAGGCCTCACTAGTTGTTCTGCTGGCAGAACAGCTGGAGTTTTTTCACCCCCTTTTTTTTTTTTTAAAGCGATCTGTGGCCCCCTGTACCCTTGAATCATATCTACATACTTGTCTGAAAATAAGTGCTTTCTGTTTACTACAGCATCAGAGCCAAGATAGTTAAGGACAAGAAAATTGGATTCCATTTTTCCTTATGAGTCAGAAGTAAAAATGTCAGCTATGTGACTGTACAGTCTTTATTATCAAAGACAATATAAGAGAAAGAAAACAACCAGATTTTCACATTCCAGGCTATATGTGCACTTCTGGAGCTGGAAAGCTTTTCTCCAGGGCCGTAAACTGAACACATTTGTACATATTGGATAAAATAGAATAAAATCCTCAATGCTTTTTCTTTCCCTGACAATTGAAAATGCATGAAGTAGAACATTTAGCTATGCATATTAATGGCTGGACTGAACAATTCTTCAGTGCTGTATAATAGTGGAATAGTAGTCCACCTTAACAGCAACATGAAATGAGGAATATTGAAACAAGGGGGCTAGATGCCAGGTTAATATCAAGAGACTACACAGTACTAGTGCCACATGGCTTGATAGACCACTACAGACATTGAGTTTTGCTGGCAGAAGCATAGCAAGACTGGGCAGTAAGATGGGACATTCCAAAGCTGAATCTGTTACTCTCCAAATGAATCATTACTTACAACTGGAAAGCTGTTAGAGACTAACTTAGCATCCATAGCTCATTAAAAGCATCTTCAAAGTGAATATTAATTACATCTTGGAAAATGTCAGGTTTTGAACAGTTGGAATGACAAAGTAGGCTAGTTCGGTGGGGAGACTTTATCTTGCCCATCAGCAACCAGCCTTCCGCTTATGTTCCTTTGGACATCTCTTGCTTTACTTTCTTGTTGCTGCCAAGAAAACACTTCCATATTGCTGTACATACTGTACTGGACACTGCATGGCCATGTGCTGTTTACAGAATAAGAAAAACAGCCAATATCAAAGTAATTTTCCATACCTCTTGCTTTTTCTCAAAAAAGAAACCAAAAGAAGTTAGTTATTTGTTCAGTTGTTAGCAGTACAGGAATTAAGGCTCTGCTCCAGCAAGCTGGGGACTACATAACATGTCTTACACAGGAGTTCAGATTAAATGATCAGTCCAGATCCTTCTGGACCTACACATCTATTATTATATTTTAATAATATTTATTAACACCTATTACATTATACAGTGATATTCTGATCATGGGAAATTGCTTCTACTTCACCAGTATACAATCATACAATTATGCAGTGTGGCAATGAAGAACAAAAAGACTGCTAGAAAGAAGAAAAATGCTGTGGAATGCGCTTTACTATTTTGGAAAAATCTGTCTCAGAGGAGTATATCACAAGTTAATCACAGTTCTTGTGGTTTGTAACTTAGACAGGATCATGTCGAGGCTGGCAGCAAAATACAGGGCAGAGACTATTGAAACTGTGTTCTGCAGACTCTCAGAGTACAGCTTCAGAAATTTCTTTCATGTTTTTACTGCATTTTATGATTAATAAAACATAGGGTAATGCAACCATTCGGCTTCATGTTCCTTTAAGAGCTCCTGCTGCTGTCTTCTGCTCTTCACAACAAAATACCCTTTGTATGACCTTTTCTCATACAAATCATCACAGACCAAAAGGCAGAAATCCCGAGTCCATCACTGGTTTATAGCATATGTAGATTTGGGTTTTATTAGTTCTTTTATTTCACAGATCATGGAATGAAAGTGAAAAGGAATGGAAGGGAAAAGTGTACTTTTCCTAACCCTGGTGTTAACTGGAGACAATGGCATTATTGCTTTCACCCTGCTATTTCTATTGTGCAGTATGGATGCTACCCTGCTGCTGAAGCTGCTCTGCTGTACTACATTCCAGAGTGCAGACCTATCCCATGCAAGGAAGTGTAACTTCAGAGAGCTGACTGGGATACCATCTTTTTTTCTAGAGATTTTTGACTGCACACACAGTAAACCCCATGAAAAAAGCCAAAAAGCCATGATTGATTCTTGTCATGTCCTCCTGAATTTTGAGAATCCTCCTTCAAGAAAACAGTTTTATGAAAGTATCAGCTCATAGAATAACATCTTAAAAAGATCTAATTTGCTATGTAAGACATGATGTGAATCTCATTCACCCCAGCTCCTACCTTCTTAACAGCAGGCAGGTGCAAATTCCACCTAGAATGGAATGGATATCTTTTCTTATGGTAGCAATGATATATTCCTTGCAGTCTATTTCAGACAGCATTCTCAAGGTTTCTTCTTTCAGTTTTCAAGGCAACTAGATAAGTACTTTTAAAAAGCAAGGCCTTTAAGGAGACTCCAGGTTTCAGTAGATTTCATTTTAAACAATCTTACTGAGATAGTAAAGAACTATATCATTGTCCTGAATTGCTATGGAAAGATGATCATTTTCAAGTGAAAATTTTAGAATAAATTTCCAAAGAAGCTTATGCATTTCATCTGCATTAACATCTCTATAATTTTCCTTTGTAAGGTCGTTCAAAATGCTCCTAACCACTGTCTTAGCTCAGCAGCATCAATACACCTTAAAATTCCACAAATTCTATTAACTTGAAATTCAGGGGAATACAGTAAACAGCTGTTTGATGCAGCTTTCCTCTGGATGACATGGCTCTGCAACCAAGGAATTTCCCTTTTAACTTCCTGAGCCAAGGAGTCTGCTCTGGGCTGAACCCTTTTACCTCTACTCAGGTGGAATAAAATGTATCAGGGCAACAGTAGTTTTTACATCAAATTATTCACAGAACCAGGGCCTGATACGGCCTCCCAGACAGAAACAGGGCAGCCAGGGATAGTTAGGGGCAGTTCCTGCCTTGGAGGTGGGGACATAAAAACATGGGTGCTCATGCTTGGTAGGACCTGTGGCAGGGCAGAGGTGGGCTCTAGAGAGCTGGAGACCGGCCCAGCTGCAGCACCTCTGGAGCAGGGGCAGATGGTCTTGAGGGTCTGACATGGGGTCCTGGGCAATGGACAAAGTGGGGAAAACCTCAGAGGACTGGGGTTAACCATGCCAAGTGCAAGGTCCTACACCTGGGTCGGAGCAATCTCAGGCACGGCTACAGGTTGGGCAGAGAAGAGATTCAGAGCAGCCCTGAGGAGAAGGACTTGGGGTGTTGGTTGATGAGAGAATGAACATGAGCCGGCTTCAGTGTGTGCTCACAGCCCAGAAAGCCAACTGTATCCTGGGCTGCATCAAAAGGAGCGTGACCAGCAGGTCGAAGGAGGTGATCCTGCCCCTCTACTCTGCTCTTGTGAGACCTCACCTGGAGTATTGTGTGCAGTTCTGGTGTCCTCAACATAAAAAGGACATGGAACTGTTGGAACAAATCCAGAGAAGGACCACGAGGATGATCAGGGGACTGGACCACCTCCCGTATGAAGACAGGCTGAGGAAGTTGGGGCTGTTCAGCCTGGAGAAGAGAAGGCTGCGTGGAGACCTCCTAGCAGCCTTCCAGTATCAGAAGGGGGCCTATAGGGATGCTGGGGAGGGACTCTTCATTAAGGACTGTAGTGATAGGACAAGGGGTAATGGGTTAAAATAAACAGGGGAGGTTTAGATTGAATATAAGGAAGAAATTCTTTCCTATTAGGGTGGTGAGGCACTGGAATGGGCTGCTCAAGGAAGTTGTGAATGCCTCATCCGGGCAGTGTTCAAGGCCAGGTTGGACAGAGCCTTGGGTGACATGGTTTAGTGTGAGGTGTCCCTGCCCATGGAGGGGGGGGGCTTGGAACTAGATGATCTTGAGGTCTTTTCCGACCCTAACTATTCTATGATTCTATGACTGGCCAGGGATATTTGGGGCTTGTGGTGCACTCAGGACCCTAGCACCCTGCTAATGATGGAAGAGATACCACTCTACTAGAAGCTGCACAGAAGAAAATAAAAAGTTCAGCCACAGTTTTTCCAGTACATTTTAATCAGTGAAATAGGTGATTTGCACCACATAGAAAAACCATAATAACTAAAAATCTATTACTAAAGACAAATGCATTTCCAATATGGTTTTGTACTTGCATTATATTAACACGAAAATGCAAGTGAGGTGTATGAAAGAAAACATCAACCTTCTTGCTGACAAGCCATTTTAAATAATATGGTTGTGGTTGATGACCTATCAGTAAAAGAAATGCTTCTACTCACGAATATTGCAGCTTTTTTTGCAGTAGTTTCTTAACATGCACAGTGAAGCCTTTCATGAAAAAGCAAATCAACAGCAACAATGAAAAACCCTCATCAGGCCAAACCAGTAGAAATAGTTTCAAACTTGTGGTGCTACATTTGAGATACGTGATGCTGCTGTTTCTCTGAAACTGCACCAGTTCAAAACTAGTTTCACTCAATTTAATTTACTATTGATCCTTCAGAATTACCAATATTAAACACTTGGTTTCAGAACAAGCTTAATGAACAGTTCTGAGTCTCTTTAAGCATGGTCACTGGAAATGCATGGACCAGTTAGAATCAAAGATTACAACAATGTCCCATTGGCCTGCAATTTTCTGGCAGCTGAGAGTCATTGCCTGGATACATATAACGGCGCATGCTGCCAGTTTTTCTCCTGAGGGCTGAATCTAAACTGGAAAATCCTAGCTTCAGAGGATAAATCTACTGAAATAAATAATTCTATTTCTGTGGGATGTACAAAGCTGTAAAGAGGGGTTCAGTCCAGAGGACATGCATTTATGTTAAGACTTTTAGGTAGATTTATCCTCTGAAGAAGAAAAAAGATGATGAAATATTTGAAGAGGTAAGATTGAATGTGCACACAGTGTGAAAGAAAAAAACTGAAAGGGAGAAAACTGAAGGCAGGACAGTTCAGGCTTTCTGGGATAGCATGGCAATGCTGTAAGCTATGATGATTTCTATTAAGCTGGAAATCTCTGTGATCCCTTCCTTGATCCAAGCCTATGCCCTACCTCACAATATAACTCAACTATTGAATCCTTAAGCCAAATTGCCATGGCCGCGGCTATGATCAGAGGACCATAGCTCTGTGAGAGTCAGAAATAAGATTGTGTCATATGGAGTATGTGTGATATGGAGTGTGTGTGATATGGAATATGGATGAAACAGTAATCTGCAATTGAGGAGTGGTTACAGAAGGTGCTTCCAGCCTTCTTCCAGCAAATGAGTTGTTGCTTTTTGACTGACACCAAAGCTGAACTGCAAGAAGGCTCATCCTTTCCTCAGTTTCTAATACACAGTATATCCAGCTGGCAAATGTATTAGCAGTAGATGCTTTTTGGTAGCTAACTTTACTAGCTGTGTGAGAAACTCCTCTGTGCACCACTTACGCACACCCCACCCTCAGGTCAGGTCCTTTCAGAGAGAAGCATTTAACACACAGGTAGACCCTGGTTTTAGCTGGGAGGACCCAGTCCTACAGATGAGGCTGGTCACTACCTAGGTCAATTTGATAAGCTGTTGAAGAAAACATACCATTTTCAGTTTGAGTGCATTAAACTAAGACATATAGTTTAGACCTTGGTCACAGTTATTGTATATTCAACACAGAAATGGAAGGGTCAGCTGAATATCCTAATATGTAGTTGTGATTTTATGATTGCACTGCAGGATGACAACAACAGTGGGAGTTGAAGAGCATGAACTGCATAAGCTTTTCTGTGGTCCTGGGCATGTACGTGGGTTACCACCTATCTCCTTGCTGATGAAGTGCTGTATCAGATTCCATTGGACCTACCTTGGATATACATCTCTTCCCCAGTCTGTGGCTTGGGTTCAAGAAGTGAGGAATATTTTGTTATTAGAGAGAATCCTTTGCATAAAAAAATGAGTCAGTCATGTTAGTCTAGTTAAAATTATATAAACTGTTTTGAAAATGTTGAGTAAAACCTGAAAATTTAAGAGGAACCTAAACGCAGGAGATAGTGATATACCAGAACAGAGTGTCTCAGAAAGTCACCAAAGTTTGATCTCTAGAAGTTTTGAAAAACAAGTCATAGCAACAGCTATCAGGAACAGTTCAGGTATATCAGCACTTCAAATAGAGAAAAATCTAAATGGTATCTCAAGGCCTTTTCCACACCTGTCTTTAATTCCAGTTATTGGCTGCTATCAGTATTGCAAGATGTCTGTGATTTCTGCTATCACTTTCAATGTAAAAAAAAATGTCTGCATTGGGGGAAAACACATTACCCCAAGTTATTTGACTGCAAAAAGGTTTATCTTTCTCCGTTTGCTTGTGTTTACTTGTGCAATTGCTGCTATTAAGTCACTTGCATTTACTGTAAGTTATTTGTGTTATGAAGGAAATGTTAATATCTGAAGTCCAGATTCTATAATGAACTTTTTGCAGTGAATGTATCATTTAATAGACACACAATGAAATCTGTGCTTTTCTTCGCTGCAGAGGGACTGGTTGGTGATAGGCGATTGTACTTTCAGAGCTCACTGGAGATCAGGAATTAAAACTAGTAGATAATGTAAACAAAGACCTGTAGTGATGGCCTGAAGGAGGACTTATCCTGATTTAAGACAATTAACTGCACTAAGAATCTTATATAAAGTATATACATAAACCTTAAACAACATCATCAGCCATTTCTAGCATGATGTTGTGATATATCCTTAAAGTTCACTTGTGGAAACCTTAACCCAAGACAGGAGGAAAATATTAGGCAGATTCTGATGCTCTTACCTGAAGCTTAACGTTGCTTTTCTTCAAGAAGTTCTACTTAAATGAGTGTGACAGTCATGGATTTTGTTGTACTTTAACTGGTGTGGAAAAAATAAATGTTTCTAAGTTAAAATAGGGTCAAGGAGATACTCATTAGGACTATCTTTTTTTTTTTTTTTCCTCTTTCCTCAAGATCAACTGATGATCAGAGAACAGTGAGTTAACAGTGATGCTTCCTACCTGAAAAAGCTGCAACAGGACTCAGCTCCATTTATTATTCTGAAACAGCAGGCGCACCAAAACCAACTAGAGAATACCCAGTATATGTACTGCTTTTCATGTACTTTTTGTATAAAGAACAGATTGCCTTTATGGCTCCTGACCTTACATTTCTTTGTCAAACATATCAATCACTCCCCCTAACCTTTAATAGGAAAGGCTAAAGTTGTTTACTGCAGCAGTTCCTATTCACCACAAGGACACCACCTACACTCTGAACCAGTCAGATTTGCATACCTTCCACTGATTATCAAAAAAGGTTGCTTCTTCCCTTAACATATTTGTCCATTTTACACTTCTTTTTTTTTTTTCCAAGGAGGTCAGTCATTCATTACCAGTAAGGTTAAATCTAAAAGTCAGCAGTATTTGGCAGAGATTTATGTGGGAATAGATATAAGTCTGTACAGCTCTCAGACTGATTAAATAAAGAATGTCATGGGAGTAGTATGGTAGTATATGCATACTCCAGTAAATGAAAGTAATGCATTAAAATGCAGCTTTAGGGTCTAATTTAAAAACGTAATTCAGAGACAAGCAGAAGCCTTTAAAATATTGGCAGATGTCTTCATACTGTATTTCATACAGAGGACAAAGTGGATTAAAGATAAATGTAATCCAAATAATGGTGCTGTTTCATTTATTTTTTCACTTACATTTTATTTCTTTTAAAGAAATTTAATTTGTAGAGGATTGTTTTCTGGGTTTTCATATTTTTATGCAGATCCGCTTAAAAAATGTGAGCAGGGGAAAAAAAAACATTCATTACAAAATGATGCTTTTCCTGAGGCAGCCTATGGTAAGTTACAGCCTTTACTTAGCCTAGGTGAAATAAATACTGTTGTTAAAAGGAACATTTCAATAAGCAGGAACTTTGATTCCTCTCTTTCTGTCTCCCATCCCCTTTCAATCTCATTATATGTCAAGGTGATTAGGCTTAAATAGTTATTCTCACTTAGGATTCTCAACTTTTATTGTAGCCCATTGCTGAAGGACAGACAGGCTATTATTATCTCTGCTCCAAGTTATATTTTTCCCTAGTGACATTCTATCAGGTTGGTGCTTTTACAACATTCTTTTTCTTCCGCCTTCCCTGAGCTGCTTTAGAAGTCAGGAGGAAATGAATAAAAATTCAAATGTGGCTCAAGTACATTGTTAAATGGAGTGAAAGATAGTTTTTCAATTCAAGAAAAGTTGGCTGGGGGTTCTGACACATATTTATGTCCTAAGATGTCCGAATAGGCAGGCAATTGATCTTAAGTGGAGACCTGATTTCCCTACTCATTCATATGCTTTTGACTTCATGGTTGTGATCATCACTGGGACACTGCAGCACCCACTTCATCAAGCATTTTTGAGTTATGAGGGAATGAGAAGAAAAGTTGTTCATGTTGGGCTTGAGCTTGAAACTTAGTTGAAAAAGGTGAATAAAAATGCAATGTTAAAACAATATTAACTGTTTTCCAGCATTTTAATTCCATCGTGATTGCTTTTGTCCAATCAATTTAGTATCACTCTCTATTTAATAGTTACCAAAACAACAAGGAAATTCTAAACCTCTTCAGTGGAATAGGATCCTCCCAGCCTTTCACATCTATTGGCTTGATTTTTTTTGGAGGTAACGAGCACTTTCACTTTCTTGAGACCTATGGCAACTGCCAGTGTTCTCTAATTTGAAAGAAGAAACCCATATCTAACTTACATCTTAATTGTAACACACAAACCAAAGGCATTCTTTCTTAAATAAAGTTTGCTAATGTTGTTCAAACTGAACACCATTCTTATTCATTTCCCCTTATTAGGTCAAAGTGGTCTTGGAAACATGCCAGTAGTCAGCAACACCAACATTAATAGAGTCCAGGAGACGAGAATTGCACCCTGTGTTCTGTATCTTCTGTCAGAGGAATATAGGATTTACTCAAATCTTAAAATCCACTGTAATTACTATCAAAACCCCTCAGCTTTAAAGCTGTTTCCCAGCAAGCTGATACAAAGCACAAAAGGTAACGTTACTATTACAGAGAAAGGATGCAAGACTGACATAACTCCTCTATGCCTCCCCTAACCTGGAAGAAAAAATATAAATAATAATTTGAATTGTGGGGCTAATAGAACCTTGAAGTAATTTTCTCACGCAGAAAATAATTTCTTTGTTCCTAGGACAGACTGGGACCTTTAGAAAGTAAAGCCCAACTCAGGAAGAAATTCTTAATTTGAAGAAGAAAATCTTGTTTAAGTTTTCTGCTCCCTGTTTTGCAGAAGGTCCAGTTGGAGCACCAGAAAGACTCCTTGGATCTTAGAGAAATGTTAACTGAAAGGTGCCTCTGGAAGCCGTCTTGTCTAACCTTTTGCCTGAAGCATGACTATTGCCAACTAGATCATATCAGTCATGCCCTTGTCTAGCAGAATATTGAAAACATCCAGGAGTGGAGAACTGATCCATTATTAACTAAATAATTTAAAATATCCACTAAACTAGGTACGTTTAATCATATACTTTGACTATAGTTCCACAACCAGGAACAATCGTTAGATTTTAGGCGAGAAGATACAGAGAATTTGCCTACAACATTCTGGGGCTGGAGCGGACTGTACATTTTCCTTGTGTATAGCATCACATCTAGATCTACTCAAGACTAGAAGGGATGTGGATCCAAAACGTAAGTGCTGTTGTATTTTGGGTTTCTCCTTTCAAAGTGCTGGAGTCTTCCAGAATGGATATTTTGTATCATGAGTGCAAGGATATTGGTAGCATGTGAGTGTGTGTGGGGTGGTGATGGTTAAGATGTACTGGGATAATATTGACAGACAAGGGGTGAACTTGGCTGAGGGAAAAATACTTCTCAAGTGTTTCTCATGGCTGCAGCCCACACAGAATCATATCTGGAAGGGAAGAGGGAATGTTGTTTCTCAGAGGAAACTTCTTAAATTCATTCGAAAACAAGCCCACATATCAGCTAACATATATGCAGTGCAGATGAACTGCAGATAGGACCAAGATGCAGTACCAAACTGGTATGCAGCCTTGTTAAATGTGTGAAAGTAACTAAAAGTTAATGATTTGACAAAACTGTTAGGGTATGCATTTTCATAGACATGTATTTCAGGCAAAGCTAGTGCTGATAGATATTTTCTCTACTGTCCTAAAACCTTTTAACAAAAAAAGGAAAGGATTTTTAAAATTCTCTTGTAAAACTGTAGAAGGTGAAAAAAGAAGCCACAGAACATTGACAGGACTCAAACAAATGCTTTATAGTGAGAGCTTGGTCTGTTTAGCTCATCAAATGTTGATTTGACTGTAGAGTACTCTAAATACTTTCATATGGAGAAAATATTGTGTATTTCAGCCTTTCTTAATATAGCTGAAAAGATGTAAGGGAAACTGAAGTCTGTACCTAAAAGCAGATGAATTCAAATTGGGAAGAAAACGCACACCTAGAATAGTGAAAGTGATTAGTCCTTGAAAATAGTAAACAGAAGAAATGGTATAGCCTTCATCTTTTATTATCCTTCAGCTAAGGTTACGGACAGAGCTAAATCCATTCTCAGAGATGAATGAGGGTTAATGCAGTAGCATACATGGTTTTGACTCAGAAAGAGGAAAGACAGAAAAGGTGCATCTGAGAGATATTTTTTTTGTCATGTACAAGGCTTGACATGAGATAACCACCTTCAGTGCTGCACAGGCTAGCATAAAGTCTGTAACACACCCTTTTACCGTCAATATTTATTTTTTACCTTTACGTAACTACATGACCACAAGTCAAATAAAATGGTTTTCAGAGCCTCCAAAGTTGGATAAATGCTCTATATGCCATCATTGCAACTTAAGAATCCTTACAGATTCCTGGAATCATGTTCCTATGTATACTGTAACTGTTTAAAAATTCCTAGAGCTGTATACCATGACTATAGATGAAGTCTCAAGAAGTAGGCAGGTCCACAGTGCCTGTTCCCAGTGCTAATAATCACTTTACTATGAATATTGTTTTAGTATGATTGGGAGGGACAGCAGCCTTTTTCAGATTTGACCATAAGCAAAACAAAGGAAGTACAAAAAATGTAATAATAGCAAAAAAAATCTGAAATAAAGAAAAATAAACAGGGGAAATACAAAAATTCAACGTTTTTCCATTTGCCACAAAGGTTAAATTTCTGAAGGTGATTTAATTCAGAAATTACAAGCGCCTCCTAATTTACAGCATAATTGTTTCCCTTAATATCCAAATGGTTTTGGAAACTTTTTTCTTTTAGTTTTATTTGGCTAACATGAAAAGGGGAAAAAAAAAAATAAATTTTAGGTTTTCAGTGTAGATTTTTCAGTGTGGAAGTCCTGGAAATGGGAGACATATCCTGTATCAAAACTATGGTAAACAAAAGCAATTAAAAGGTAGATTTTCCTGAAACATATACATTTGTGGGGAGAACAGGAAAGAATGCACACCTACATGTTTACAGATGGTGAAGGAGCAAGTAATCGGAGTACCTGTTGAATAACACTATCAAAGAATTCTGCAGTGTGACAGAATGGAAAAACAATGCGAAAAGACAGCCTGGATGAAACTGACTGAAGAAAACATGACTTTTGTCCCTTAAAATATGGATTTAAAATAAAAGTATAACTTCACCTTTATAACCTGCTTTAATGAAAATTAAAGAAAGCCAACCAGTCATCAAATAAAAAGCAAAACAATACTGGAAAAAGTAGATTTTTACAGAATAACTAGATTTTGTCACCCTTTGTAGAAGATAGGAATACAAAGGTATGAACACTGGTGCCTGCTATACTATATATATTATCTACTATATACTATATATATGTATATGTGAGGTACTCCATAATTTGGGGCTATCACTGAGGATTGATCTTGTCTTCTTTCTTTAGGTACCTACTCTCTGCTTGTATTTTGGTGCCTTGTAAAACAAGAACCTAAAACTCTTGCATTAATAATGAACAGAGAAAGGTTCTTATGAAGGCCATAAGAGAAAGGCTGCATCCACCACCTATTTTTAACTGCTCAAGGCTCGTATGACAAACACTTCAGCCTGGTCTGTGGAGGAATTCTTGGCTTAATTCTTATTCATGCTGTCTGCACAGGGTGGGGCAGGGAGGGCAGAACTGCAGCCCAGTTCGAAGGGCTGCTACCCAGACACATGAACTGACTCCAAGCTCTAGATGAGCTAATGGACAATTACAAAGCCAGAAGACTGGCAGATAACAGGATTTCACTTAAATTGAGGCAGTTCTTGAAATCTACACTTCAGAGAACATATATACACCTAGAGATATTACAACATACATCAGCCAAATGTCTGCTGAGAGACTGGGTTGACTTGCCAGAGCTCTAACACCATTACACAGCTATGCAGAGTTTTGACCCAGTCATTCTTGCATTTTGCTTCAGCCAGGCTACAAAATTACTCGTGCTGGTTACTGAAGTCCCCTGTTCACCCAATCGTAACTCCATGTCCAGGAATACATTTGAACTTTTTAGACAACATATTTTTAGAAACATAGAAATGTTGTTTAATTGGAAATCTCGAGAGAAAATATCTGTTAGGAATAATTAGCACTTATCTCTGGTTCTTCTTGTTCAGCATTGTAGCTTTAATAAGTCCAAAACTAAAACATCAGCTTCTGGAAATATCTGGAACAAGCATTTCTGTAAAGGCAAAAATTCTGTGTTAGTTGTGCATATATTCTTCCACTTTATAAACTCCTTCCTCAGGTGCATATTGTATTTAAGATTCAGATCAGAACTCTGTACTCTTACTTAGTATGATTTTGGGGATTTCAAGCATCTTATCAAGTGCTGGTTAGAGCGCGGCTATACTAGAGCTGTTTATAATATACATACCCCCCCCCCCCCTTCCCCACCCCGTTCTATCTTTGCATTGGGCTTATATCTGGAAAATATTGATCTTCTCTCTGAAGACTATTACAGTCTTCATTAACATGTTTTCGGACATAACTTTCAAATATACAGTATTGCAAAATGTTAATGTTTGACACGAGGCTTCTGTGAACTACAAAAAGCTCCCTTCAGGTTGTGTTTCAACAACATGTTGACAGAGTAGACACTCCAGTCTAGATTGACAACAAGTTTGGCTCTATTATCAGTAGAAAATAAGTATAAGGGACTCAACCTGGCAACAAATTAGCTGAATGTAATGCAGTTTGGCATTAACCTAACAGAAAAAAATTACTTCAGAAATTAAACAACTTGAGTTTTGCTCCACAGGAAAAGAAAAATAATTAGGGAGCACTTTCATTTGCAAGAACATCAATTACCATAAGCTACATGTGAAATGCTGCTGTCTTCAGATAAGGAGTTAATCTGCTTTACTAAATAAAATATGTCAGCCTCACATAGATGAATTATACAATTATGCACTTAAATTACATGTAACCAACGTATGCTGTAAGATTTACCTTCATAAATGCTGTGGAGATTCTGTGAACAGAGAGGATTTATATTTCTTGCTTTTATAATGTATTGTTCAAATAATGTAAAAATCAGTAATTAAATGTAAGAAAATCAGTAATTAAGTGTAAGACCAAACAAATCTCCTTCTGTATGTTTAAAAGAGGTCAGTATTTACAATATGACCTTTGTGAATAAAGAAAAGGTACTGGAAATTTTTGTGAACATACTCTCATTTTAAATATACACCTTGGTATAAACATAAAATGAACAGAATACATTCAATTCTAGGAAAGGGTATAAGTATAGAGAGTAAATAAAGGATGATAATTTTATTTTTAGTTACAGAACTGGTGAGATGAGAGTGAGGTTTCATGAACTTCCTCACATTTAAAAAGATACTGATTATAATGAGGAGAAGTAGGAAAGGTCTATGAAAAATGCACCTTTGAAATTTTCATCTGTAGTCAATTTGAGGAACTTATCTATCTGTTCAGTCTTTCACAAGATATGAACCTGAGTCCAGCATAATCCACAGTTTCATATCTAACCAAGTTCACAGATATTAAAAGTCCTGGTTAAGGACACTTCAGACTTTTTCTGCATGGACAGAGTAGCCCTGTTGGGCACTTTCAGTGCATAGTGCAACATTTGAAAGCATCAGAGTCATTCCACATGTTTTTATAACTTATACGTAATTCTACTTATGGCCAACTAATTCCAAGAGTGAAGACTCCATATTCTACCATTGATTCAATATGTGCACTTATATTACCAATTTAATGGAAATGTTTCAAATTTGAATTTTAAGTTAGATTGCCTTTTAAATCAGTATTTCTGTTTTCGATGCTGGTTAATAGGCTAAAATACACTTTTTTCCTTCAGAAACCGAAGTAAGTTATCTGAATTTTGGCACATATAGCTGGAAAAATTCTTACCCTCTGTTCCCCTACTGATCTGCAAGGGAGTAACAATATCAACATCAGAAGGATACTGTAATGATTGATATTTAATGGGACTTTGGGAACTAGTAGACTTAAAGAGCTTAAATGAACAGAAAATATGAGATCCTGTAGTGTGACTTTCAATATATCTTAGATCAATGTCCTCTCAATTTTTTGGAGCTTAACACCTAGTCCTCAGCTGAAGCATTTTTTATGATGTCCAATGAAAGCATTCCTCATAAAAAGGTAGCCATCAGTCTCAATGGGAAGACATTGGAAAATGGTCAGTCCATCACTATCCTGAGGTACTTGTTCCCAAAGTTAAAAAATTCCAATAATAAAAATACAAGCCTAATTTTAATGTCAATTTACCTGCAATTCTGAAAACTGTTGTTTTTCTATTATGACTTCTTATCATTCTAGTGCCCAGAATTTATCCTTGTTTTCACTTTTGATACGTAAAATTAATGTCTAGTTCACTATACCTTGTTTTTAGAGGCATGATTTTAAAGGAGAGAGACTGGATTATTTCATAAGAGTGAAAAAATATTATTGTTTTTTGTTTGTTTTTAAAGGAGAGAGATTGGATTATTTTATAAGAGTGAAAAAATATTATTGTTTTTTGTTTGTTTTTAAAGGAGATTGGATTACTTTATAAGAGTGAAAAAAATATTATTGTTTTTTGTTTGTTTTTTCTTTTCTACTGAAGAACACGGTAATGTAGGTTCTTTGTACTACCACTGTAGACTTTGGTCCTTCTGAACACAGATCACAGGTACTCAGCTCTCATCACTGATAACAGAGAAAACTAACTTTATAATGGGTGCCTAACTCAAGTACTGAAAACTATGCGAGATGAACATAGCCCAGGACTGATACTGAAGGACTTATTCATGTTCCTGACTGTAAGGCATTTCACTGCAGATGTGGCTAGATGGAGCAATTGTTTGAACAGGCCCAGGAAGTATGGGAAGATCCAAGGACACACTGTGTTACTTCCTTGCTAGCATATTCTTCAGCCAAGCTTCCTGGGTTGGGGAAAATTTTCATGAAATGATTTTCACATTTGCTCCCAGATTGCTGATGAAACTGTTGAATGGTATCAGACACACTCTAGAGCCTTGTGGGTGCCCACCAGAACATTTCACTTGCATTCAAGCTTCCACCAACAGAATCTTCTTGAGCTAAGAAAGTGTTAAGTATTTTCTTTTAAAGGAAAACTATTCTTTTGATTTAAGAATGTAATATACAAACTTTGAAAGCTCTTCAAATTTGTTTTTAGAAATCATTGCTCCTGTAACTAGAATGAGTTATTGTAAATTCTGCAGAATGCGTTTAATGTGTGGGTGTTCAGCAAACCACACTGAAAGCGTGGTGTGTTGGGGTTTTTTTCTTCTCTAGTTAGGTCACATTAAATACTATGTGCTAAGTATCTTCAGAAATAAAAAGACAAAACAAAACAAAAAAAAGGAAAACAACTCTCCCCCTCCTTCCCTCAAATAAGTGATTAAACCTCTAGTATTTACTACATTATCAAAGGCAATCATCTGCTACAAAATAAACAGCACAACCAAAAAGTCACAGCTGCCCACTTTCAGTGTCAGGCATTTGAGAGATGAAGGGCTAAATGCAGTCCATTTTGCTGTCTTGCAGCTGGGTTTCCTATGATGAAATATCCATTGATCCATTCCATTTTATTGGCTTTAGATGAGATTTTCCTGATACACCAGTAGGAAGTCTCTTGTGGAATAGAATTCAATCATTGTATTGGGAAAAAAATTCACATACTTTGTAGCTTTTGTCCTTGATATTCTCCACATGTTTGGAGCATTGAACAGCTGGGGCCATAGAAAACATTTAGAAATCACATTCTTCTAGGCAGATCAATCACTTTTGTATACATTGCACCAGGCAAATGAAAATTGTTCATTTATAAGTCAGTGGGAGTTTGCTGTCTTAAAACAATCTTCCAGACATTAGTGTGGGCCACTGTTCATTTTTCCTTGGGAAAAAACCAACAAAAATTATATATTCAGGAATGAAGTACTACAACACATTCAAGTTTGAGAAATGAACAATAATAAAAAAATAAAACAATAATCTCTTCCCCCTATAACAGTATCTCTGACTTAAACAGCTAATATTTTTTTGGGGTGACTTCAACAAGGTTAGAAAGAGTGTGATGTACAGTGCATATTATGAATAAACAGATGTTGTTTGTTAACAAATAAACTGTAATTGTGACAGAGGTTGATAGAAACTATAAAAGGCCTTATGTAATGATTTTTTTTCCCTTATAACTATGTCTCTCTCTCACACTCCTGCCCCCCTTTCCTTTTAAAAGGACTTTCCATAACTTGCTTTAAAAGGACAAAAGTCTTCTTTTACGTTATCTTATCACAGCAATAAGTTAAATTATCACAGCAATATGTGATAAAAAGGTCACTTCAAGATGGTTTTGTTGTGCAGCTGCAGTTACATTCAAGGTAACACTGTGCAGAATTCTCTCTTTAAATGTCTTATCAGGGCTTTTTAGAAGCCAGTTGGAGAGTTTAGCTACTCCTCAGCTGTGTACCATGAAGATCATCAGTGGCACCTTTCCTGATGGCTCAAAAAATTCTGAAGAGGGCTTTATCTGATGATGTGATGAGCCTGGAATCGTTTGATGTTTGACACTTTGATTTCCTTCAGTCCCCTGTTGTAAAATAGATCTTTTTGTCCAGGTGGTCCCTATTAGAAACCTGAGGTGTTGAAGTGCTCTATTTGTCCAAAACAGTTTGCATATAACAATATATTTGGGCCCTCTGGGTGTAACATAAGGCCTGTAGCAAGCAACAGGTGAACTGAAGCACCACACTTTACATCAGAATGTTCATATTTACATGGAGACCTGCAGATTGGTCAAAGAGGAGAGGTGATTAAAATGTCTATTTGGCCTGAAATTGTAAAATTCTGGCAGAGACTTTTTAGCTCATGTGTTCTTTTAAACCAAAAGAAAATAGATTCATTGTTATAATTTGGGTTGTTTTACCTGAAAATGTCATTGTGACAGTCCGTAAGTGCTCAAATAGAAAAACAATTTAAACATTTCCCCCTGTATGTTCTCTTTACTCCTTGCTGCTTCATGTGTCCAGTTGTTGGTTATACTTAAGTTCCCCAGAGTAATACTTGTCCTTGCTTTCAGATGTCAGTACTCATTCCTGGAATCTGAGGATACCTATGATGACTACAGGGCAGTGGGTAATGATAGTGTGATAAGGAGAAGAGGACCTGATCAAAGACAAAGAATACAAACAAAGCAAAGGCTGTCTTACTTTAACAGGAATTTAGTGCCAGCTATCTTCTTATTCATTAGCACCCAAAAGTACTCCTCTCTTTCTTAAAAGTCAGATCACTAAGTTCTTTACATATTTGGTGTCTCCTAGCAAGTATAATACGAAAAGGCATATGACAATCTATGGTGGAAAAAAAAAGCCAAACAACAAAGGGTAAACAAAATCAGGTTTAAGACCAACTCAGAACATTTAATACAGTATATATATATACTGGAGTTTGGAACAGAAGTACGTATGATGTATTTACATATGTTAGGGGCATAGGAAAAGGGTACTGATTTCAGAGCTGTTTTTTACTGACCACATGAAAAGGCTGATGGAAACAAACCCAGCACAAATCCAGAGTGAAAAATAGATTTTGAAAACCTCACCCATTAAGTGCTATAATTCTGAGGCACTGTGACTACATAGTGTAGTACATAGAATTCTTTCACTGCGACTGAAAAATATTCTGTATTAGTTCCTAACAGCAGTACTGTACAGAGAACTGCCAGCAGTGGAAATGAATAGGTTTAGTTGTCAGACTAAAAGACAGAGAAAGCTCAAAGTGCCAACAATCAGGGTTACTGACTCTGAATAAAACTATGAAAATCTCTCTCTCAACATATTTGTTTCCCCTGGGCTCACCCTGCTTTTTCTCTGTGAAGTCAAAACAAATGAATTTTCCTGTTTTCTGACCTAAACAATGTCACATAGGAATGGAGATTTCAATGCCTGCTCTTCTTTTCATAAAACAATTCCTTGGAGTCCTAGATTTCAGGTGAGAAGGAATCATTCTGCTTGTCGAACCTGACCTCTTGCAGAACTGCAGCCTAACTTCTGGGTCACGCGCACAGTTCCTGTGCAAAATTAATTATAAACAACCTGTTTGGGTGCTGTGATATGTTTCAGTGATGAGCGATCTTTCAGCATTGAAAAAAGGCCCAAGCTAGCAGCTGAAACCCTGTATCACAGAATCACAGAATCCTAAGGGTTGGAAGGGACCTCAAAAGATCATCTAGTCCAACCCTCCTGCAAGAGCAGGGTAACCTAGAGTACATCACACAGGAACTTGTCCAGGCGGGCCTTGAATATCTCCAACGTAGGAGACTCCACAACCCCCTGGGCAACCTGTTCCAGTGCTCTGTCACTCTCACAGTAAAGAAATTTTTCCTGATGTTCACATGGAACCTCCTATGCTCCAGTTTACATTGCCCCTTGTCCTATCACTGGACATCGCTGAAAAAAACCTAGCTCCATCACCCTGACACTCACCCTTTACATATTTGTAATCAGTTATCTGTAAGAAGCCCTTCTTATTTTGAGTAGCCTTCATGATACTTAAAGGGATTTTGAGAAGGCATAGGGGTTCTTTTGCATTGGTATGGATGAAGGATTTGGGCCTACTCAAGTTTGAGCAGTGGTGGCAGGTTTCTGGACTTTCTTCCCAGCTGAATGCCCTCTGCACCTTCAGAATATAAATTAGGTGCCTTCAGAACTTTGTCATCCTACTTGTTAGTTAGGGAAGCTAAGACCCCATTTAGGTGGAAGGGATTTAGGCAGAAGTTCCTACAGCATTTGCAACTACCAGAGTCTGTGTGGACAGGTACGGACAGGTCTACCCCACACTGCTTGTATGCCACAGGGTCCAGGCATGACTCCAGTGGCATGACTCCAGTCCAGAAGACATGTACCAATGCTAAAACAGTACTATGTATAAGCTGTTAAGTCCTCCTATGAGACTTAAAGAGCTAGAAAACCATGAGTAATCATTCAGCAGAGTAGTGCAGTGGAGGACACATTAGCCAGACAAACATCGTGGCTACGTGGATTCCAGACTGTAACTGTATTTGTCCAGACTGCTTGCAGCAAAGGAACTCAGGTTTATCTGCACTGGTCTGGACAAACATTCCCATAGTTGAATTGCTTTTGAGCAGCAGTTGATGCTTTCAAGACCAAGGAATATTTTTATTCTACACTGTACTGTCTTATCAAACTGATATTGAAACTTTGGCAGAATACCATAATCCTCTAGTTTCCATTTTGTAGGCACTCCTGATTTCTTCTGTTGTTTAAATCATGTGAGTCAGAGCTGTTTCAAACCATGTATCTACAATCCCAATAAAAGAGGGAAAAGTGGGAATATGGGTTGGAGTTTGCAGAGTATGTCTAATAAACAAGAATTTATGATACAATAATGAGGTATGACTTCTTGAACTAGTTGAAAGCAAAGTTTAAGCAATGCTTGCCTTCTAAAGAAATTCAACATTTGTGACAGAAATGTTTGTTTTCAAGTGGAAAGATATTCCTTGACCTCAAGTCTAAATGTCAAAGCATGTCTTGCCTGACACCACATCAGAGAGAGCTCTCTGATCCAAGACTATTGACAGAAAATTTATTTTCCTCAGCCCATAAAAGGTAGTAAAATGCTGCAGGAAACACTTCTGAGCTGGTATAAAAGAAGACTGAATGACATCAAGATCTTTGTAATTCCTAATCACTATAATTCTATGATTTGATTTACACAAATACCAACCATATTAGTATTTTTTCCATTTTGGGACATAATGATAAACACTCTTTTTTTTTAATACCTATGTAAGCACTGATTTTTACAGATGTCTTAAGATGTATAGTGCATACAGTAGTTGCAAATTAGCATATTGTGCATACATTGCTTTGTGTGCCTTCTGGAAGCAGTCCAAGGATGACTGACTAACACATGGGATGTTTCCTCTTCACAACATTAATGTGAAGTCAACACCTGCAGTGATGTAAGCCCATGACTCACCTGCCTGAATGGAGGTCTCTTTAGGAGCAACTGTTGTGTGCAGAATACATCTGCAACATCCAAATAAATGAGCCCTTCTAAAGTAAGTCAGCACTACCCCTGTTTAGAATGCAGGGCCCTTGTGAAGGCTGAGGTGAAGCAGCTGGCTAGCAGCTTTTGTGAGTCATTTTAAAAAGCCACTCTCACAGCTGGAGAGAAAATAGCCCTGGCAGTACTGTCAATCCATTATGAAATGTAAAAAGTCCTTCTCTGGGCGGAAGGAAAACTTCACCCAGCTGTCAAGTGTTTGAAATGTGGGAGGAAAAGTGCGCGCGCACATGCTTACTTGGCCCTGGCTTGTAATGCAGGGAATATTGAGACCATGATAGATAAAATTAAATCTCTTCTGAGACAGAAAAACGTGTGCGCCAACGAGTTCACTTTTGAGAAATCAATGAGGGTGTTGGGTGAACGGAGGTATCAAGCACCTTTTATCATGCAGGAAAGACTGGCTTGCAAGTGTCTTTTCTGACTTAAATTCTCTTTTTCAATGTACCTGTATCAAAAGACACTTGACCTCTACTTGCATTATTGTACAGCTGTATTGATCTGAAAAGTTCAAATTGCGGAGAAAGGAAAATCTAAGTGGCAGAACAATCAATCCCTAATCTCATCCTTTTCCATTTGGCAAACATAAAATGTAGCTAGTGAATGGCTTCTAAATGTAAATCGATTTAATCCAAAAGATGATGATGCTGCATATTTGCAGCATAATAAAAGATGACTAATTTCGAAGACTCCATCAAATAAAGCAATGAAAAATTCAAGTAGAAAGATGTGAGGAAAGATTACTTACACATCTGTGAAGCCTAAAGGGATTCTGTGTAACTGCAGTTTGCAGACCAACTAGAAAGGAGATCTTTAGAGGTGAAGCTTAAACTCAGGTTTTTCTGAACTTTCTGCAGTTTGGCTTATTTACAGCCACACAAAATGCGCTCTGTATAGTATTTTCATGGAACAGTACTGACATCTAGCGGCAATTTAAGCTTGTCCTGCGCAAGCTGTGGCTCTGGGAAACTGGAATAACCTGCCTCTTGCAGAAGTTCTAATTATGACCTACCCCATCCTATGGTTGGTTAGCAGCACCAAGTCATTCCCCTTATACACTGCGGTGATACAAAATGTAGGTAATCTGAGGTCTCAGAACTCATAAAAACTCTGGAATTTTAGAAAAACAATTTTGAGGTTTTTGTGACTTTCTTTTTTGAGGATTAGTGCACAGAGCCATCCAAGGACTCTAAAGGTGAAAGTTGTCTGTAACTGAATGTTAGCTCTCGGTTAACACATGACCAGGGATGTTTATCAAGTTGGTGTGTTTAAACAGGAATTGTTCAGTAGAACAAAACCTTTATTGTCTGTATAACTGGAAGTGTTATCAGATTGTCTTAAAAATATTATATTCATTTCAGATACCTATAGTTCAAGAAAGATGATAAACTGAAGGAGATTTAGAGGAGAACTGCTGTCCAGATAAAAGACTGAGAACATGATATAGTGAAAGATCTAGAGATCAGTTTGTTTGCTTTAACAAGGGGAGAGAAGTAGTCGCAGTTTTTGAGTACGTATATCTGGAGAAAAAGAATACGATAGCAAAGAGCTCTTTAAGCTGGTAAACAGAAATATAAAAGATGTCATGACTGGCAATTAAAAGGAGACAAATTTAGAGCTGAAATGAAGAACTTTTTTTATTAATAAAGTTAATTAACCCTTGAAACAACTGATGAAGGCCTGTGGTAAGAGTTTTAATTTCTGGAGCATTTTAAAATCAAAGTAGGGTGCTTTCTGAGAGACGTACTTCCTTCAAATCGAAAAGAAACTGAGGACAGTAAGCCATTGGGACAGATGGTCTCCATTCTTGGGTGTTTTCAAGCCCTCAGACCAGGAATCTGGTTTAAGCTCATAGCTGACCTCGCTTTGAGCTGGTGGTTAGATTAGAAGCCTCTTGTGCTGATTTTGTTTGGGGTAGAGGTATGTTTCTTCAGTGTAGCTAGTATGGGGCTCTGGTTTGGATTTATGTCGGAAATAATGATAAGTATTCAAACACAGGGTAAGAAGACATTTTTATAGGGTTTACAGCAGGAGAGCTAAAAGACAATCAAAATTGCAGTAACAATACAGTAAAGAATGAGTCTACAGAGGCAAACAGAAAGAACAAATGAAAGGCTAAATTTAAAAATTGGTAGAAAGAGAGGAAAATTATGTGAAGTGATAGGAAAAGAAATCTAACATCTCATGAAGAAAGCACTACCAGCTTCAGACTACTCAAATACCTTCTCTGCATTATTGTGACTTGAGACATAAGGGAGTTTTCAGTAGGTTACAGCTGGACAGGAGACACTCTAAGAGGATATTTCTGAGTGGGATTTTGGTGTGTGGAATACCCAGAAGTTGCCACACATGGGATTAATCTCCCTCTCATTCAAAATTCCTGTTCCACAAATGCAAGAAGGACTATCTAAAAGAAAATGCACCTGAATTTTTAGGATACTGGAGTGAAGAAAAGCTATGATATAAAGCTGCATTAATTTATAAGGTGTAGCCTTAGCATTAGAGAGCAAGTTTTCTGAGTTGTGTTCAGTGGAGTAAATGTGAGAGTGTTGTAGGCTGAGGCAGACGGAAGAAGAGTAAGTAGAAAAAGAGATGAGTGAAAAGATAGCATCACTTTTTCTTCACTCTATCAATTCTGCTGCTCAAAACACATGTATCTTTCATTTTAAGTGAATGCACAAATATATATATATAAAAACCAAACAAAGCACAAACCAAAACCAGTACCATTAGAAGCGAGTAAATAGTAAAATTTAGCTATTTGAGGCATAATTACACAAGTACATACACATTTTTACAGTTTATTAAAGGTTACCAGTTTACCAGTTGAAATACTTTTACATACTAACAGTATTTTCTTTTTCCCCCAGGGAAAGAGTCTCAACAGCAGAACAGGACACCACCCCAAACTACACAGAAGAGATTTGCCATTTCAGGCTTGAAGAACCTGTACAGAGCTACACCACATCTGTTCATTCCCCTTGAACAATTAAGGAAAATAATACTCTGCCAAACTTGAAAAGCAGTGGATAATGTAATTCCTTATGGCAAAGGAGCTCCAGTAAGTGCCTGTTGATGATCATCCTCGTCCATGCACCTGTCAACTACCTGTTTTAAGACCTCTCAGACTTTTCCCATGTAATATATAGACCACACAAGACTGGTTTTGCATTTATGCCTGGCCCCAAGAAAATGTATCATATTCAAATTAATTCTTCTCATCCTTCATAATGTCCCAAACCAGCAGAAACACTACTTTGCAGGTTATTGTCTATACAAGCAAGTTACCCAGCCTACAGCACATGATCGAAGAAGAGAACAGAGAAAGCAGTTTGGAGGTAAGGTTTAAAAAAATTAAGATATTTCCAAATTAAATTCTGGTAAATATATAGATTTACAAAATGGTAGATGCTTTTGTTTCTGTATCACTTTTTCTATCTCCAAATGCAGACAACCTCTACAGTACCATCTGCCAGAGTTTCACAGTCGCTACATATTCTGTAAGAAAAGGCTATTTCTTACTTCATACCTTGTTTGTGCTACTGTTGAAAGTCACACAATGTTTCTTGCTATTGCAGAATGAGACAAGATGAACAGTAGATTCTAATTACACCATTTCTATATCCTTAATTGTTTGCTTTGCAATAAGACCTGTTATTATTCTTCTTAAATATGTATACTGTCGGTACCATCATAAAAAAAATAATGTGGATGGATAAAAGCATACCAATATTGTCTTTTCTCATTTTTTTCACCTTGTCACTAAACATGTTCAAATTTATTTCCTTTCTCCCTAAGCCACCAACTTCCACTGACAGAGAATATACCCCAAAACAATGAAATATATTGTCAATACTATCCTATGGATAGAAGTGATTTTCGTCCCTCTAAATACCATCATGAAACTGATGAAAAAAATGTTTTCCTTATCATAGAGTCAAAGAGATTATTAGGTTAAAAAAGAACTTTAAGCTTAAATCCAATCATTAACCTAGCACTGCCAAGTCCACCACTAAACCATGGCCTTACGTGCCACATCCACAAGTCTTAAATACCTCCAGGGATGGTAACTCAACCACTTCCCTGGCAACTTGTTTCAATGCTTGACAACCCTTTCAGTGAAGAAATCTTTCCTAATACCCAATCTAAATGTCCCCTGGCACAACTTAAGGCCATTTTCTTTTGACTTATTGTTTGTTATTTGGGAGAAGAAACCAACACCCACCTTGCTGCAACTTCTTCTCAGTTAGTTCTAGAGTGCAGCTGAAGGCCCCAGGGAAACATAACTTGCCAATGTACAGGCTTGCTTGATATCTGTGATTAAAAGAAAAAGAAATAATTGTACCACTATACCCCCTAATTCAGAAACACACTTCTAAAAAACTGGCTGCACAAGTATAATTTATTTTCTGCAGGGAATAATTTCATGATATGAAGAGCTCTAGACCAAACCAGGATTGTCCACACTTGGTCGTAGCTGATACTCTACCATATGATAGCGAAGTGACGTAGCTAAAACTGCACAATCTTTGTGTATAGAAAACTAGGACTGAAGTAAAGTCACCATAAGCAAGGCTACTCTTCCAACAGAAAATAGGCCTAAAGCCTAAACCAGCCAAATGCACTTGAAGCCAAAATTGCCTGACTGCTAAGTTAGAATCAACCTCAAGATGTCTTAGGACACGAACTATATCCTGCTGCTGTCTTCCATAAATCTGACTTTAACTGCAACAGTTTGACAATGAGAACTCTTTCGATGAGTAACTGAATATGAGCCATCAGTGTGTGCTCACAGACCCGAAAGCCAACCATATCCTGGGCTGCATCAAAAGGTGCGAAACCAGCAGGTTAAAGCAGGTGTTTCTGCCCCTCTACACAGCTCTTGTGCGACTTCACTTGGTGTATTGTGTGCAGTTCTGGTGTCCGCAACATAAAAAGGACATGGAACTGTTGGAACAAGTCCAGAGGAGGGCCACGAGGACGATCAGGGAACTGGAGCACCTCCCTATGAAGATAGGCTGAGGAAGTTGGGGCTGTTCAGCCTGGAGAAGAGAAGGCTGCATGGAGACCTCATAGCAGCCTTTCAGTATCTGAAGGGGACCTATAGGGATGCTGGGGAGGGACTCTTCATTAGGGACTGTAGTGATAGGATAAGGTTAAAACTTAGGTTTTATCCTTTGGATTGGACAGGTTAAAACCTAAACAGCGGAAGTTTAGGTTAGATATAACGAAGAAGTTCTTTACTGTAAGGGTGGTGAGGCATTGGAATGGGCTGCTCAAGGAAGTTGTGAATGCTCCATCCCTGGTGGTGTTCAAGGCCAAGCTGGACAGAGCCTTGGGTGACATGGTTTAGTGTGAGGTGTTCCTGCCCATGGCAGGGGGCTTGGAACTAGGTGATCTTAAGGTCCTTTCCAACCTTAACTATTCTATGATTCTATGATTCTATGATTCTAAGACTAGCTCCATTCTTCACTTACGGTGTTTTTAGTAGTATCAACCAGTGGATTGGGGTGTTCATAAAAGAGTAGTTAAGAGGTGAGTGATAATCATATTATAAATGGTGGGCATGAATGTGACAAGTCAGTGAAACTGCTCATTTAGTAAAAGATGCCATACCTAAAAAAATGACAGGGAGAAAAGTTTCAGAAGAACTTGCAGAAGATATTCTAGCAATCCAGGTTTCACTACTGACCTCACTCAGTTTCTCTTGTTTTTATTTCATTTTTTAAATTTTACCCTTATTCCAAATGCAACAGGAAGAAATACCAGTGACCCAACATGTATCTCCTCACTCCCCTGAATATCCTTGGGGTCACTAGGAATTAAGGATTTCTAAGGGGAATGCAAGGTTGAGCCTAGAGAAGAGGGAAAGAACACAGGAAATAGCAACAGAGGACTGAAAAGTTACCAAGATTCTTCTTTATATTATAAGACTTGGTTTTAGTTTTGTTTTGGTTTTGGTGTTTTTTTTTTGTTGGTTTTTTTTTTTGGACCTGTTTCCTCTTAATTGAGATCTGGAGGGGGAGGACACAATAGAAAAATGAAAAGATTAAAAGAATGTCCACTTCCAAGATGGGAAGGGAAAGATTGCAACAGGCATTTGGAAAGAGACTGGAAAAACTCATAAGTAAAACTCTGTTTGAAATATTAGAGCTGCTTTGTCTGAAAACATTGGCATAGAGAATGGAAATAAAATCAAAATGAAAGCCTTTGTACATATCCTATTATTTCATATATTTAGCTGTAAGACTTTAGAAATAAAATAGCCCAAAGAAAATATGTTGGTAGAGTATTTCATATGGTTTAACAGCAACAGAAAGGATCTGAATGATTCAAAAAGCTTATATAACTGTTTTGTTTTATTCATTTACATAAATCACATTTACCGTAGGTCTTTTATTCAAAATAAAGTTTTTGGAAAATAAATTGAACAGATGAACCTAGGCAAACCTGGTGATTTTTTCATGAGTAGTGTTTGATGATAAAAGCATAAAAGCATAATGTGGTATCATTTCACCAAGGCACAATATGGATCATCCATATGGAGCAGAAGTTGATAATACTGCAAAGAAGCAAAAAATAAACAGAACAGATGTACTTGTAAAATCAAGTCTGCACCCACCACAAGTACCTGGTTCTTTGTGAAGAAACTTCTACAAGTTTTGTTGGATGGCTCTGTCCCACAGTGTAGCTGGAACAGGAAATATCTCAATCTGCTTCACTGAACAGTCAGCTTTATCGTTTGACCATCACTGAGAACAAAGCTCTCACAGCCCCATTGTGGATATCTGCTCACTCCTTGTGGTGCTGAGCAAGATGGCAAGGGAATTAATTTTATTTTCTGTCGTTCCTCTGCAGCCTTCGTGTAAAGGGACAGCTCATCAGATTCAATCTACCTTAGGTCTCAGGTTCTTCTCTGACTGAGTGAAAATACGTCTCTCATAATGAACTGCACAGTGTGGAGGCATGTGGATCCTCCTGGGATATGAGAAGCTCTGCTGCTTAGACTCATTTGTCCTGATTCTTTGGAAATACCATAAGTTTTCAAACCTTTGCTTTTCATAACCTAGAGAAAATAAAGCAGTTTTTCTTCACTTGTGAAATGTTCACCTGTTTTTTCTTCTTAGGAAAGAAAACAAGACATCAATTATTTGAAAAACATAACTCCATCCCTCATGCCACAGTGTGTCTCCCATGCACCTAGGCAGATGGATTAGTTCTGTTGATGTCTCCATTTCCTGATTATGGATAACCAAAAGAGGTGGGCAAGACTTGGTTGGGGTTGGGGCTAGACATGACTCAATATTTCCATGTGGTTATGGAAGTCCAATAACTAATGCCTCCTAGCTGACGCTGAGATTTATTCCTCTTGTATTGATCAGTTGTCCACCTAATGGCTGTTCACTCTTCGATATCCTTTGCTTAACAAAGGCTTGTAAGAGGTCCTTCTCTTTCTTACTGGTGCCATATTGCTGCTCCTTTAAATGCTGACGTATTTATAAGCATGCTGCGCCACTAAAACAAACACCACAGTACTTGAAATAAAGTGACTGCAAAGCTCTGTTGTGTGTTTACAAACGAAACAGAAAGCACTTAAAATTATATGAAATTCTCTCAGTTGTTGTCTTCTTTTTTAAAGCCCATCTCCCCTATTCCATTAGTAAAACAAGACACGTGAATCAGCAGCTTAGCAATTTGGTGGAATGACCACTTATGAACCAGAATTTTTTAAAATGGGCACATAGAAATAGGTTCTTCATGCCATAGCAGGGCAAATCATGTGGTCAACATCTGGAAGACACCATACATGGACTTCGATTTAATAAAGTAGTCACCCATCTGCTGCTTTCTCAGAGTGAGAAGAATAAATAGCATGCCACATCCCACACACTCCAGCTGTCCCCAGCATCCAGTGCTCTGCAGTACTGCTAAAAATAAAGAAGAAACTTTACTGTATTTCAACAAAGATTGCTAGTTTAAAAAGAGGAGACAGTGTGCAGTAAAGAGAGCTGTTTAAGAGTGCCTATAAGCATTACAAAGTAAAGAAGAATGTTGCCTCTTGTTTACAAGCTCAATGAGTGAACAGTGTGCTGCTACAGCAAAGCCAACAAGATGCTGGGTTGCATCAACAGGGACATCACCAGCAGAGATAAAGAAGTCCTTATCCAACTCTACTCAGTGCTTTTCAGGCCACATCTGGAATACTGTGTTCAATTTTGGTCCCTGCTATGCAAAAAAGATGTGGACAGGCTGGAGAAGGTCCGGATAAGGGTCACAGAGATGATCAAAGGACTGGGAAGCCTGCCATGTGAGGAAAAGCTGATAGAACTGGGTTTGTTCAGCCTGAAGAAAAGAAGGCTTAGGGGAAACCTTATCACCATGTTCCTGTATTTAAAGTGTGGCTATAGAGAAGATGGAGAATCTCTTTTTACAAGGAGTCACATGGAAAAGAGAAGGGGTAAGAGGCACAAGTTACTTCTGGGGACATTTCAGCTGGACACAAGTGGAAAATTGTTTATGGTGAGAACAATCAGCCATTGGAATTATCTTCTCACGGAAATGGTGGATTCGCTCGTGTTGGATGCTTTTAAGATTCACCTGAATAGGGTGCTGGCCATCTTGTCTAGACCATGCTTTTGCAAGAAAGGTTGGACCAGGTGATCCTTTAGGTCCCTTTCAACTTGGTATTCTATGATTCTGTGATTCCATGATTGTTTGAAGATTACCTTCTTTTCAAGTACTGTCATATAGTTTGCCAACTTTTACATTATGTGCCAGCAAGCCTGTCTTTTTCAGAAAGTATTCTTCCTATATTTCCTATATTCTGGTGCTGGTGTGTTGATCTGCGTGATATCACTATAAAAGGATCACTGAGTCCACAATTAATTGAATGCAGCTCAGTAATAATGACCTTGCAGCTTTACTTAATACAAGCCTCCTAGCATGAATCAGTCAAACAGTACCCCTAACTCTGTTGTGGTAGTGCAAGTTATTACAGCACCTTAAGAACTGACCCTTATTCACCTGGACAGAAGACAAGTCTAAAGCAGTAGGTCTTTCTGGGTTTTCAAGGGGGAAAACTACAGGCAGACTGTTAGTAAGAATCCAGACTAGGGAGTTAGTAAACTAACTTTCACCCAGCCTTAAGATCTTTGGAAGGAGGAGTCTAGAGTATAGCAGAAAGTATTGCATTTAGAGCAAGCCAGAAGATTAAGCAAGGGATATATTTTTTTCAAGATATATTTCTAAATTGTTTACTGGTTTAACTAATTCCTTGCAGGCAACCATCAAAATGATAACATACGTATTTTTAAAATCACTTTTGATTTGCATTGCTTTCAGAGCAAATACCACAAAATTGACATTACTGTCTGCCTTAGTGTGACTCAATGTCTTGCTAAGTGTAGCAGGACCTCCTACTTTTCAAGATACGTCCACTCTGCAGTCTGGCATGTGGCTGCAGCCCACAGAAATATGCATGTACTTACTTCAGCTTACTTAGCTCTGAGACTAAAAACCTAAAAAAACAGCACAGGTTCAGCCCCTGAGACCACATCCCTGGCTCCAGATGGCTGCCTGCTGCCAGGGCTGATGATTGTTCTGTTGTGCTTACTGGTGTCAGGGACAGTTGGAATGAAATATAAATGATTTTTATTTTCTAGTTATTTCATGGATGTAGCCAGAATAACTTCTTATTTTCTCCTATATTCAAATGTGCTCATAGACATGAATATGAAACCCTGTTACTACACCCTTTCTGTCTTTTTCAATCTGAACATAGGTAATGCAAACTAGTGTCAACATACAATAGCATCCTAATGTAGTAGTTTACACTTGATTATGCTAGCATGGTGTTGTCTAGGACTAGTGAGCCCTACTGATGACCCACTAAATACATATTTACTGCTTCTGGCCCCATACTCACATGAGTAGACACAATGTGGGAGTCTCTGAACTGGAGTCTCCAGCAATGCAAGGGTGAGTTTATGCATAGACTGCTGTGACGCCTCTCTACACACTTTCATCCCTGAGTGAACCTGCATGAAAAGAGGCACAATTCACTAGTGGATGGATCTGGATAAAATCAAATTGAGAATTTAAGATACAGTAAAAGTTAGTTTTTAAATCAGGACACTGGAAGTTCAGTAGGAACAGCTCTGCTCATACATTGTTGGCTAGTTCTCCCTACCCTTCATGCATTTACTCATTCTCCTACTTTCCTTATAACTGTGCAAAATTTTTTGAGCTACATGAAGAAGGAAGATTAAGAATGTCACATGACGTAGGAGGGAAAAGGTACACAGCACCACCATTGTTGTGGTTTAAACCCAGTCAGGTAACTCGTTCACTCACTCCCCCCCTTCTTTTCCTCCCCCTGCTCCCGGAGGAAAGGAGAGGAGAATCAAAAAGAATGCAACTCCCAGGGGTTGAGATAAGAACAGTTTAGTAACTAAGGTATAACACAGATCACTACTGCTACCACCAATAATAATAACGATAAAGGAAATAACGAGGGAAGAGAATGCATCATCTCACCACCAGCCAACCAATAACTTGCCCCCCCCAGCCCGACCAAGCACCGACCCATACCTCCTCCAACCCTGCAGTCCTAGCCCTTCCGGGTAACTCTCAGTTACATCCTCAGCATGACATGCTGTGGTATGGAATACTTCTTTGGTCAGTTTGGGTCAGGTGTCCTGTCTCTGCTTCCTCCTGGCTTTCCCTCCTCCTTAGCAGAGCATGAGGCTCACAAAGTCCTTGGCCAAACCAAAACATCATTGTTATCAGCTCTGTTCCCAAGCCGAAAGTCAAAACACTGCAGTGCACCAGATACCAAGAAGGAGAAAAATGACTGCTACTGCTGAACCCAGGACATTATCCACCGCTTATTCCATACCATTCATGTCATGCTTATGACATTTTCAATATACCATCACTCTTATCTTAGTGAATGGACCAGTCCCTATAAAGCTGCTGAATCCATCTGGTCCATGATGTCAGGCTCCATCTCTTATAACAGTCTTCCAGAGCAGGAGAGACTGTGTGCAGTGTTCACACCCATGAATAACCTGGGCAATAGTGTCCATTGCTAAGTCTACCCCTCGATCATGAGTCCATCTCTACGTTGCATCTCTGCTCTGTTGGCCTGAAGTGCCATGGGCCCACCAGGCTCAAAATAATTCACTGTCCAGCAGTTTCTGCAGCTTGTTGCTGGGGACTCCATACAGCTGCCTTCCATCTCCGACTCTTCCAAAGCACTGGAGGGGCCCAGTGGACTAGATACTTGCCCATACTGTCCCACACACCCTGCCACTCATGGCTGTCCAGCCTTGGAGAAAATCTCTTGGTCCTCCTATATTGTCATCTAACCCCAGACACGACCCAAACCTGACTCTGCTTAACTTTTGAGATCAGACAAAATGGTTGTGGGTAGAACACAGTCTGTGTGCGTGCCAACATGCTGATCACCATCACAATCAGCAGGCAGGTCCCAAGGGTACCCAAAGGCCATTCAAAACCTTCAGAACTCTCAAACGATGCTGCTGTACTTGTCACTGGGGCTGGGGTAGCTGCTGTACTTGTCACTGGGGCTGGGGTAGCTGCTGTACTTGTCACTGGGGCTGGGGTAGCTGCTGTACTTGTCACTGGGGCTGGTGTAGCTGCTGTGCTTGCCGGCTCTCCCACCACCAGCTTCTCTTTTCCTGAGTCCAGCTCTTCCTCCTCTGCCTTGCTGGGAAATGCTGCGTGGTCTCCTGCATCCTCCTGGGGCTCGGCGGGCGGCTGCCGGGAGATGCTCTCTGCCGTCGCGGGGCTGGGCTCGGCCGCGGGGCTCGGCTCCTCCGCCGCCTTCTCCCGCTGCTCGGCAGCCGCCTCCTTCCTCTCCTCGACCGCCCCGGCCTCCTCCACCAGCAGCCGTCCCCTCGCGGCCTCCGGCCCCGCTCCCGCCGCCGCTTGCTCCCCGGGGCCGGTCTCCCGGGCCGCTTCAGCAGCCGCCGGCTCCCGGGGCCGCTCCCCCTCGGCTCCCCGCGGCCTCACGAAGACGGAGGCGAGGGCGAGGGCCAGGACGGTGAAGAGCAGCCGGACGGCCAGGTACAAGTCCACGGCCACGTCCGTCCCGCCCTGCTGCTGGAGCCCGCCCGTATTACAAGTCATGGCCATAAAGCACAGTGAGACAAGAACCTTAGCCCAGGCCCCACACTTGATAAACACTAACACAGCAAATACCGGCTCTAAGTAAGGTACTACATTCTGAAACTGTGAGATCAACAAGAACGACTCTGATACCCAATAAATCACCATTGTGACGAATGACTATTCATCCACTCAGATCTGTTGTTATCTCAACCCTTCGTGCCCCACGTTAGGCACCAAAAAGAACTGTTGTGGTTTAAACCAAACCAGACAACTCGTTCACTCACTCCCCCCCTTCTTTCCCTCCCCCTACTCCCGGAGGAAAGGAGAGGAGAATTGAAAAGAATGCAACTCCCAGGGGTTGAGATAAGAACAGTTTAGTAACTAAGGTATAACACAGATCACTACTGCTACCACCAATAATAATAACGATAAAGGAAATAACGAGGGAAGAGAATACATCATCTCACCACCAGCCAACTGATAACTTGTCCCCCCCAGCCCGACCAAGCACCGACCCATACCTCCTCCAACCCTGCAGTCCTAGCCCTTCCGGGTAATTCTCAGTTACCTCCTCAGCATGACATGCTGTGGTATGGAATACTTCTTTGGTCAGTTTGGGTCAGGTGCCCTGTCTCTGCTTCCTCCTGGCTTTCCCTCCTTCCTAGCAGAGCATGAGGCTCACAAAGTCCTTGGCCAAACCAAAACATCATTGTTATCAGCTCTGTTCCTGAGCCGAAAGTCAAAACACTGCAGTGCACCAGCTACCAAGAAGGAGAAAAATGACTGCTACTGCTGAACCCAGGACAACCATTCAACAATTACAGGGATGCCTAAATCATATCGCTCCTCCAGGGAGCCCAAATTTCTACAGCAAGACCTTCTATAACTATAAACCTATATAATTTTATATTTTATCCAGCAATGTGAGTATTTTACATTACATCATCACTAGCTCAGAATAACATTTTCCAGGGAGTAAACTTTGTAACACAGTTTTGCCATCTTCTAACTGCATGCCTCATCTGCTCAGCTACTGTAAAGGACCTTCTGAGGGATGACAAGGGCTGTCACCAGGACACCTCACTGCATAACTCCATCATATTCATAGTCATGATGGCCTTTTATTTCCCAGATAAATACTTCAGGTACTAGCGTTTTGCACAAAAAATAGGTAGTGCCTCCAACCACCAGCATCACATGAAACTTATCACAGTCCTATATGCCTACTCCCTCTGCGACTTCCTGTCATTATCTACATCCCCATGAAACACTGTTGGAATATTAGTGTTTTATTTCCTAGAAGAGATGCTTTGGACAAGTGTAAGCAATTAAACTTAAGAGCACCAGGAAAAATTAAGCTAAAGATAAAAGTACCTAATAAATTCACTATAAACCTAAAACGTAGGTGTCCTGAAGTGTTACATGGAACTTAAATGGGACCCTAAGTCTAACACAGGTGGGATTCTAGAAATGTGTATCCTGGTTCACACATTAGATTTCTTACTATGATTTAATGGAAAATAAGATGGCATTATCTAAGACAACATGTAATTCCAAGAAAGTATTTTTCTCTAGCAGAAGAAAAACAGCTAAACTTCTGACAGATGTTTAGAGGATACTCAGCCTTGTGCAAACAAATTATTATTGACATTATCTAAATGTACTCACGTGCAACCCTTGAAGTGTGAACACCCTTGCTAGAATTAACAATGCATTACTCAGAAGCATAAACATGAGGGTAATTAATAGGCTCAACCTATGACTAAGTCTTACCCACCTTTGAGTCTTTCTTACCAGGTCATTTATCATTAGCTCCAGTTCTACTTAACATCAGACATATAAAAAGTACCATCTGAACTTTGCACATTCCCTGTCTTCAAGGATTTCTTCTTGCAGCAAAGATATTTGCCATCTGGTGAACCTCCATATGCACAAAATTATAATTAAATTGCCCCTGGTCCCTTGCATTCTGTTTGTCAGAATGTTCTCTGAAACAGTCATGGAGTGTGTTATAAAGCTGGATTTTATAAAAAAATGATTGGTTTGCTTTCTACACTTTGTTGAGGTGGAAGCACAGTGAACTGCATTCTAGCCTGTTTTCAAGTTCACAAGGAGTAAATGTTACACTGGTATAAAATGAATTTGCATTTATTCCATTAATTCAGATTCTAAAAATGTGATTGCCAGTTCTCCCTTTTGAGCCTTACCCTGCACAAACTGGTTGCAGAGATTCCTAGAATGGCATTGCACCTCTGAAAACAGGAAATAGTTGGAACTTAGTTTCTGCCTTGAGAAACACCTGAAACTTCTCCATGAATTATCAATACATAATTTTGTGTGGCTCTGAAATTTAAATTAGATTATATAATGGTACTGATGGAGGAACTTCAGTCCTGGCTATGAAAGCTGGATGAAGAATTCATAGTAAGTGATTTATTCAATTACATGACCCTCTTTCTCTGGTCAGAGAATACAAATGAGCAGAGATGTATATTGATTTCCCATTGTCTTTTTTACTTTGGAGACTGATTGTGATCAGCATGTGATAAGTATTTTTTACTTAATGTTTGAAATCTGAGTCATGCTGGCTTTATTAGAAAAATCATAAAGCATTGTTTCTCTCCTTCTCCCTGGCTGAATGCTGCTCTTGTAACCTAGAGGGCAGCATAATGAGAACATTTTTCTCTCTTTCAGCCAAATAAATATAACAGCTAAGATATTTTAGATGAATTCTATGCCTTTTCATTTTTTACATCACAGGCCTTTTGATGTGAATATGAGATGCTTATTGTTCTGACTCACACTGCACTCCTGTATCAATAGGTAAGTCTTGGAAGAGGAGACAGGCCAAGAGTGTTCATCCCAAACACTTTTCTTGCATTGTCTCAAAATAGTTGGATGTGTCTGTGCAGTCTTTGTTGTAACAGTCTGACCAGTGCTTGCTTAATTGCTTCTATGTCACAGCTTTGATAAGGAAGTTAGAGAATCTCATTCCTCTGATTTGGTTAAGTATCGTCTTCTATAAAATACGCTAACTGCCTTTACGGACGACTGCCACACACCAAAGAGAAGTAGTTTCAGCAGCAGCAGATGGAGACGTTTTCCTGCCAAGCAGATGTCTGTGCCCCAGGTTATGCAAGGGACTGGTCCTAACATCAACATCAGTATAGCTTCCTCATTACAACCTGGCAGATATTCATAGTTGAAAGACAGCCCTACAAAAACCCAACTTAATTTTCTGACTTTGGTTTTGACAACAGGATGCCCATCACACAAGAGAATGTGGTACATGTCATCTGTATGCCAGGATTGCCACTGAGTGCATGATCTGGCACAATTCTTTCTGTGTACACAGCATGGCCTTTGCCAAGGTCATGTTTCTGCTCCTGCACTAAGAAAAAATTTTCCTCCCAATTCCATTTCCAGACCCAGATCCCATCCCTGGGACAAGATTTGTCTGCATTGTTTGCTATCACAAGAAGGTGTCACTTCTTTCCCATGTTGTATCTTCTGCCAAATGCAATCAGCATTTTCACCCTGGGCCTCATGTTTCCCATCTGCCCTCTGTTCAGCAGTAGCAGTCATTTTTTCTCCTTAGTAGCTGGTGCAGTGCTGTGGTTTTGACTTTTGGCCTAGGAATAGAGCTGATAACACCGATGTTTTTAGTTCTTACTAAGTCATGTTTACTCTGAGGGGAAGGCAGGAGGAAGCAGAGACAGGATACCTGACCCAAACTGACCAAAGAGGTATTCCATACCACAGCACGTCATGCCCAGGATGCAAAGCTAGAGGCAGTTACCTGGAAGGGTTAGAGCACTGCTTGGTCGGGCTGGGTATTGGCTGGTGGGTGGCGAGCAGTTGTATTCTCTTCCCTTGTTATTTCCCTTATCATTATTATTATTGGTGGTAACAGTAGTGGTTTGTGTTATACCTTAGTTACTGGACTGTCTTTTATCTCAACTCGTGGGAGTTCCATTCATTTTATTCTCCTCCACATCCCTCCGGGAGTAGGGGGAGGAAAGGGTGGGGGGAGTGAGGGAGGACTGCATGGCCGATTTATGACTGGCCTTAAACCATGACACCGTCCTGCATTGAACAGACCCTCAGCTTGACCATCACACTGCTGCTACTATTGTCCAAATAGTATCCTTAAATGCCTATAATGAAAATACTTTAACCTATTCATGGTACCTTGGAAGGTTGTCAAGATATGTGATTTATACTGTGTAGCCATTAATATTTATTGGTAAGCACACAGGATTTTCTGGGGACTCTGCAGCATAGACTTAGCTGACTAAAGGGCCTCACATTCTGTAAAGAATACATTCTCAGATTTTTTCTTTGTTCATTAGAACTGGCAAGAGCACACAGAAGTGCACACCCATAGCTGGAATAATTTCCCTTATTACAAGGCAGACTAAAGAAATGCAGAATTTTGTATTCATAGGACTTTGCCTAATATTTGAAGAAATGCAAGACCAAAAGCTACCCATGCTCTATTTTTCTCACTACCATTAATGTACCTACAACATTGTTACTAGTTTACTTGAGAGGAATTAGCAATACATTTCGGGTACATTTTGAATTAGAAAAAGAATAGTCTTCACATTCATTGAATAAACTTCTTTTGCATGAATATCCTACACTTCAGTTGCCTCAATACAGTAGAGGTTTATTGACTTACTGCAAGCTACATTTGAATGATTGCTTCATATATTATGATATGCAACATTACATCCTGTTTCTTTTCTATTTCTATAGCCCAAAGACTTCTTGGAATCGGTGCATCTCAGACTCATAAAAAATACATGACTTTAAAAAAAGATTATTATACAAAAATCCACCAACCTTGAGAAACTGCAGAGGTGGGGGATTTTTGTGCTGGAATTCATTTTAGATTTCTAACACTATTCCTATGTATTTTCAGTTTGAAAGCACAATCTGGTAATTTATAGTAAAGAGCCATGAAACAGCTTTAAAGCAAGAAACTAAAAAAAAATAAATAAATAAAACATCCCAAAATCTGGATGTCTGATTGCAAGTGAGAGTAATATACTTCAGAGCTGGTGGAGAAAGAATTCAAATAATAATCTCTAGCATATAAGGGCTCTTCTACTTAGTCAATAAAAGATGGGTAATCTTCTCCCCAGAGCTTTGCAATATGAACAGAAGATAACCAAAGTAAAATGTTTTACATGATGTTATTGTCTATGATTATTGAGCAAGCCAGAGAAGTAGATGAGAAGCAGTACTCCAAAAGGGAAATACTGTCACTAAGAGAGAACTGTCGGAGTACTAAAATGGCTGCCTTTTCCCAGCTGCTTAGTGGTGGGCAACTGATGATTTGGAGGGCAGAGGTAGGGTTTAGATCAGAGCAGTAATCAGAATTAGTAATAAGGCAAAATACTGCTGCATTACAATGTAAGCTCCTCCTTCCCCGAGCACTCATATTTGATATTTTAGCATAAAATTTTGCAGCCAAGGAAAAAAAAATGTGCAAATATATATAAGCACACCTAGTCAGTGCTGCTGTTTGATTTGTAAACTGAGCACCTGAGAATCAGCATTCTAAAATAGTTCTTTTTTGTTGAGTTCTTTTGTTGCATTTTTTTTTCCCTCAGCACAGGGAAGCACAGAAAAATACAAAGCTCTCATTTTGTGAGAGACTATATAGGTTTAAAGAAAGTAATTGCTAAGGTTTACATTCTTTATAAACCCCTTCACAACGTACTGAACTAGTTCTACGGTAGTGTCGAAGCTGGGGCCATAAAATTATGTGTTTGCAGAGTAGGATGAAGCAGTCAAAGCAAGAAATGGATCATTGACTAATTTCTTAGAATCACAGAATCATAGACTCACAGAGTTAGGTTTGAAAAGTACCTTAAGATCATCTAGTTCCAACCCCCCTGCTGTGGCAGGGACACCACACACTAAATCATATCACCCAAGGCCTCATCCAACATGGCCTTCAACACTGCCAGGGATGGAGCATTCACAACCTCCCTGGTCAACCTATTCCAGTGCCTCACCACCCCAACATGAAAGCATTTCCTCCTTATAGCCAATCTAAACTTCCCCTGTTTCAGTTTGAACCCGTTACCCCTTGTCCTGTCACTACAGTCTCTAATGAAGAGTCCCTCCCCAGCATCCCTATAGGCCCCCTTCAGATACTGGAAGGCTGCTAGGAGGTCTCCACACAGCCTTCTCTTCTCCAGACAGATACAGCCCCAACTTCCTTAGCCTGTCTTCATACGGGAGGTGCTCCAGTTCCCTGATCATCCTCATGGCTCTCATCTGGACTTGTTCCAACAATTCCATGTCCTTTTTATGTTGAGGACACCAAAACTGCACAGAATACTCCAGGTGAGGTCTCACAAGAGCAGAGTAGAGGGGCAGGATCACCTCCTTCGACCTGCTGGTCATGCTCCTTTTGATGCAGCCCAGGATACAGTTGGCTTTGTGGGCTGCGAGCACACACTGAAGCCAGCTCATATTCATTCTCTCACCAACCAACACCCCCAAGTCCTTCTCCACACGGCTGCTCTGAATCTCTTCTTTGCCCAACCTGTAGCTGTGCCTAGGATTGCTCTGACCCAGGTGTAGGACTTTGCACTTGGCATGGTTAAACTTCATGAGGTTGGCATCAGCACACCTCACAAGCATGTCAAGGTCCCTCTGAATGGCATTCCTTCCCTCCAGGGTATCAACTAAACCACACAGACAGCTTGGTGTCATCAGCAAACTTGCTGAGGGTGCACTCAATCCCACTGTCCATGTCACTGAAAAAAATATTGAACAAGACCGGTCCCAACACTGATCCCTGAGGGACACCACTCGTTACTGGTCTCCAGCTGGACACTGAGCCATTGACCACAACTCTTTGCATGCGGCCATCCAGCCAGTTCTTTATCCACCGAGTGGTCCATCTATCAAATTGATGTCTCTCCAATTTAGAGACAAGGATGTCGTGTGGGACAGTGTTAACGTTTTGTACAAGTCCAGGTAGATGACATCAACTGCTCTACCCCTCTCCATCAGTTCCATAGCCCCATCATAGAAGGCCACCTAATTGGTCAGGCAGGATTTCCCCTTAGTGAAGCCATGCTGGCTGTCACCAAGCACCTTGTTGATCTTCATGTGCCTTAGCATGCCCTCCAGGAGAACCTGCTCCAAGATTTTGGCAGGCACAGAGGTGAGACTGACTGGTCTGTAATTCCCCGGGTCATCCATTTTCCCCTTCTTGAAAATGGGGGTTATATTTCCCTTTTTCCAGTCGTCGGGAACTTCACCTGACTGCCATGATTTCTCAAATATGATGGCCAGCAGCTTCACAATTTCATTCACCAGCTCCTTCAGGACCAGCAGATGGATTGCATCAGGACCCATGGACTTGCGCACGTTCAGATTTTTAAGATGGTCTCGAACCAGATCCTCTCCTACAGTGGGCGCAAGGTCTTCATTCTCAGAGTCTCTGCGTCTGCCTTCCAAGACTTGGCTGGTGTGGTCAGAGCCTTTGCCAGTGAAGACCGAGGCAAAGAAGTCATTCAGAACCTCAGCCTTCTCCAAATCCTGTGTAGCCAGTTCTCCCGAGAGCTTCCTGAGGGGGGCCTACATTCTCCCTAGTCTGTTTTTTATTTGCTATGTACCTGTAGAATCCCTTCCTGTTATCCTTAACATCCCTAGCCAAGTTTAATTCTAACTGGGCCTTAGCTTTCCTAACCTGGTCCCTAGCTTCCCGGACAACATCCCTGTACTCTTCCCAGGCCACCTGTCCTTGCTTCCACTTATTATAAGCCTCTTTTTTCATTTGACTTTTCCTCAGCAGCTCCTAATCCATCCAAGGAGGTCTCCTGGCCCTCCTGCTGCACTTGCTTCTGGTTGGGATGCAACACTCCTGAGCTTGTAGCAGGTGATCCTTGAATATCAACCAAGAGTCTTGGGTCCCCCTGCCCTCTAGGGCTGTATCCCATGGAACCTTCCGAAGCAGGTTCCTGAAGAGGCCAAAGTCTGCTCTTTTGAAGTCCAGGGCAGTGAGCTTGCTGCACGCTCTTTTCACTGTCCTGAGGATCTCAAATTCGAGCATTTCGTGATCGCTGCATCCAAGGCTGCCCTGGAGCGTCACATTTCCAACGAGCCCTTCCCTGTTGGTGAGCACGAGGTCAAGCATGGCACCTCTCCTTGTTGGCTCCTCTATTACTTGCAGAATGAAGTTGTCTTCCACACAATCAAGGCATCTCCTGGATTGCTTGTGTCGGGCTGTACCATCCTTCCAACAGATGTCAGGGTAGTTGAAGTCACCCATGAGAACAAGGGCCTGTGAGTGTGAGGCTTTTCCTATCTCTCTATGGAGTGCTTCATCCGCAGGCTCTCCTTGATCAGGCGGTCTGTAACAGATCCTCACAGTAATGTCTCCCATAGCTATATTCCCTTTAACCCTGGCCCACAAACTCTCTGTTGACTGCTCACATGTCCCCAGACAGAGTTCCAGACTCTCCAGCTTATCCCTAACACAAAAGGCAACTCCCCCTCCCCACCTGCCAGGCCTGTCTTTTCTAAAGAGCCTGTAACCTTCCATTCCAACACTCCAGTGTTGGAGCCATCCCACTATGTTTCGGCAATGCCTATTATATCATACCCCCGTAGACATGCACACATCTCTAATTCCTCTTGTTTGTTCCCCATGCTACGGGCATTTGTATAGAGGCATCTGAGCCGAGCTCCAAATGAAGCCAGCTCATTGGCTGGAGAGGCTGGGATATCTCTACATTGCTCTGAGCATTTATTACACGTGCTGGCAACTGACTGGGTGTGCTGAGATGGAATGATGCCCCCCTCCCCAACACATCTAGTTTAAAGCCTCCTTGACCAGTCTGGCAAGCCTCCTACCAAAACTGCTCTTTCCCTTATCAGACCAGCTCCACCAGCCCCCACTAGACCCGGCCTACAAAACCTGGGTCCCTTGTTCAAGACACCCAAACCCCTGACTGTGACACCACCCTTTTAACCATTTATTAACATGGCCAATCCTCCTACCTTTTTTTTGGTCCTCCCCTGCATCCTGGAGAATTGACGAAAAGACTATCTGAGCTCCAGATCCCCTGACCACCTCTCCCAGGGCTCTGTAGTCCTTCTTTATGCTCCCCAGGCTACTACTATCTATATCCCTAGCACCCACGTGTATCACCAGAAGTGGCTAATAGTCCATGGGACTTACTAGAGCAGGCAGCCTCTCTGCCACATCCCTGATCAGTGCCTCTGGTAGGCAACACACCTCCCTTGAGATGGGGTCTGGCCGGCAGACAAGTGCTTCTGTTCCTTTCAGTGTAGAGTCCCCTACTACTACGACCCACCACTTTTTCCTGGCAGCACCAGTAGAGATGTTTACCAGTGCATCAGCCGGCTGTTTCTGGCTCGAGTGCACTTCCTCGTTAGCCCCCTGCAGGACAGCAAAGCGGTTCTGAGTGGGGACAGGGGATTTACGGGGAAGCCCCTTGGTTGTCCTTTTTCTCCTTTTTTGTTGTGTGTTTTTTGTTTTTTTTTTTTTGTCACTAAATCCCAGCTTCCCAGGTTAACGGCCTCCTTCTTTCCTCCATGAGGTAGAGGTGAAGCTCGAGGCCCCTGCACAGTTTGGGCCAGGAGCAAGCATTCCTGCTTCCTCTCGGCTTCCCTGACATCTCACAGTCTATTAACAGCGTCCCGCAGCTCAGCCACCTGCTACAGGAGGACCTCCACCAGGGAGCACCGAGTGCAGCCCTGCCCACTGTGCACCATTCCCTCACCAGACCAGTGCAGGCACTCTCTACACTCCAAGCTCTGCACTGCAGCCTCCCCTCTCATCGGCTCTGTCTGGGTGCCTACGCTGGCCACCACCGGGGCAGCCAGAGCAGAGCTCCCGGACCGCGCCCTGCTCATACGCCGAGCCCTCACCGTCCCGCTCCCCTGCCCGCACAAACTGCCTCGCCGCGCTCCCTGGGGCAGGTTTTTACCCACTCGGGGCTGGTGCCGCTGCTCCTGGCTCCACCCCCTGTGAGTCAGCTGCTCGCTCTCGTCAGCTGAGCTGCCGGCTCCTGGGCAGGTCCTGTCGAAGACTTGAGGCTCCCTCGGTGGCTCTTGTCGCTCTGAGTTGAGGCTCCTGGACGCTGATCTCCCCCCGCTCCGGTGTTGAAGGCGTCCTCTCTCGAGCTACTCACCTCAGCAGTTCTTGCATTTAAGCTTTTCCAAGAGCTGCTGTAAGGCTTTGAAGGAAGTACAGATTGTTTCTAATCTTTTATTACTCTTAACTAATAGTCACGTCAAGGCAAAATTGAAGCTTGGTTACGGCTTACTATGCTTCCAAAGGCCTGTGCTCCCTCTTCATGTTATGGACCTATTCTGTTGGGTCAGCATCTTATGAAAACTCAGACTAGACCAAGTTAACACAGTTGACCTAAACTGTATAAAAAATGTCTTTCCTAAACCAGTGTTCTTGAATGGAAATGGGCTAAGCACCACACACAGTAACCTCCACAGGACCTAATATGTCAACATAGATATGCCCAAAAGATGGTGGTTGGCCACGTCCCATAATGTCACTTGTCTGGAATACACATGCTTTTGAAGTGCATCTGGTTGAATGTGGACTACTGTATGATAAAGTCACCTATTCAGGGAACAAATATGAAGAACCATAACTTTGGGCTTGTGATGCGTACAGTAAGAAGAGTCACAGTCGCTTCAAGTCTTATATTATTAGCTTACCTCATGTTTAATTATCTGTATTAAAAACAAGAGACCAGAATACAGACTGGAGGTGCAAGAGGAGCTCCTGCTTGATTCTTTTTTCCTCATTTATCAGAATAAGGAATTTGAAGCCCCTGAAACTGAAGTGGGAAGATAGGTGCCTACATGCTTAGACGCAGACACGGGCCTTTATTGGTTTTGCAATATTAAAGGTCTGTTAGCTTTTGGGCATGCAGGGAATTTGGCAAAACTTTTGCAAGAGACTATTTGAGTAAGGGGCAAGATTCAAAAAGGCAGGTAAGTCCATTAGAGACCTTACTCACGCTGCTCAAAATGTCATTATTTTTCACAACATTTTCAATTCAGCTGAGAAATTGAATGAAAATCAATGAGTCATTTCTCATTCAAAATGTATTAAAGAGTCCTCAAAGACATTTAGTAGCAGGTGTTTCAGAGGTAGTCCTGTAAATTACTCAAAGTCAAAATGCTTCACCCAGAAAGAGTTAAACAATGTGTAAGACCCTCAAAAACCTTTGAAAAAAAGATTTGCATTCTTAATTTGGAAGCATTTTTTTTTCCATAAAATTGTTCACATGTATGCAGTCACTTGTATAGATCAAGTAAAATAGAAGAGCAAGCAAAATATTCAACCAGTATTTCTGCACAAATTTGGTGTCTGTCAAGAAGACATCATTTCCTTGCCAAATAAGCTGAACTTGCAGTCTAAATATTCCTCTCAGGGTTGGTATATAATAAACTGCTAACTCAATTGGGAATTGGTTTTGCTGCTGGAATTCATACTAGAACAAGCAGACGCCACGGTAAGATAAGAAATAGTCCTGCTATGCTCCACAGCTGCATTGTATGTCTGCAGTGTGCAATGTGTGAAATAGTCTTTGGCCTTCCAAGCGTAGGCAATGTGCCAACAAAGCTCTTGCATGTATCTTTGTGTCTTTGCTGTGCTTGTATGCTTCACTGAAAAAAAGGATCCACAAGAGTACGGAACTGATTATGGGGAGGCTACAGGTAAGGAGCAGATGGAAAAGGGTGTTACAGCCATTCAGCCTGCATATTCCTTAAGGTGGAGTGGGCACACAAATGGAGTGGAAATTTCAACATACAGGGTGTCTTGGCAAACCTCTGAACCTAGGACTTATTCTTGTCCTTATTTAGCTATTTTACTGCAATGCATTGGAAAGCTCAAAGCTTATTTTTTTGTTCATAGAACACCAACAACTATAAAGCACTTTTCCAGCTCATTAAAGCAAATTTTATGGGACCTGCAGCAGCAAACTTAAGTCCTAATGGCTGCTGCATTAAAAAATAAACTATGTCATTGCTTTTCTCTATGTCCTTGAATTTAAATAAAAAATTTTGAAAACTTTAGCTTTTATATCTGTTTATGTTACTTAAATGATTTCCATTACTCTAGTATCCAATTCTTCGCAGTATTGTAAGAGGGTGGAGTTCTACAATCAAAGAATTCCATTGCAGGTTGTTTCAGAGGCAGATCCAACAGTAACCAGTGATATAGAGTAGATTTATCTGAATAAATCTGACTTGTTTGTACTAAGCAGTGTCTGAGCTAACCATATAAATGCAGCTATGTTTCTTCTGTAACCAAACTGATTTTTTAAAAAGCATGCTGGGGTATCTGTATGCTGGAACTAATACCCCTGGAAGGGGAGTGGGGAAGCCTATCTATACCAATAACATAATTAATGTACTTAGTCCTAGCTCCCCAGTTACAAATAAAACCTAATTTCTACCTACACTGCAGTTTGCATACTTTGAGTAGTCTTTTGTAAGCTGCTGACTATTGCTCCTTGGCTTGTGCTAAAAGAAAGGAAAAAAAAAATAAAAGAAGAAAAAATAAGACTTAACAGGAAGAGTTAAGCCTGTAAAGGAATGTGGGAATGTAACTGTATTAAACAGAAATAAACTCAAAGTAATTTACTTAATTTACTTTAATTTATGGAAATATACTTTAAGAAATTTAATTAGTTTACTTTAATTACTAAGGGTAATATCTTACCAGTGAAACAGCAGCAGTACACTTAAAAAATTGACATGTTGGTTTCAGGTCATTAGGCAAGGTTTTCTATAATGACAAAATGTACTAGGTAAAATTGCATTATAAGTATAAATAGCTATTCTCTTTATAATGCAGTCTTACCACTTTGTAATCGTAGTCTAATCACAGATGTGCTAATATTTACTTCTTTCTTAAAAAAAAAAATAATTATTTCTACAAAGTATATGGAGCAGATAATGAGGCAAATTTTTACTAAGAGGCACAGAAACATTTAAGTCAGGTATGGAATGAGTTAAATGATAAAGAAGGTAAATAATAGATAATAGATTTAAAAGGAATTGAGCCAAGAGAAGCTTGAGAAGAACAAAGAGATAGGGAAAATATAAAATTCAAAATGGAAGAAAAATAATTGAATCGGTAACAAAGGTGCTAGGGAAATCTTATAAAATAAACATAGAAGTCAGTTTTAAGATTTACAGGGAGGTTGTGGGAGGCTTAATGTTTTATATTTGGTCTGAAGTAAATTAAAATTGTAACTCTTTTTAAGAAAAGAAGTTGAGGACTAATGTTAAAAATCAGGTGTTTTCAGAACCTCTCAGGAAAACTTCCTTATAAAACAAACTAAATTTGTTATGTAGTAGAGAATAAATACCGTCAACTGTGAAGTGATCTAAAGGGGAAAACTGGGCTCTGTATCTGAGAAAGTAGCATAGCAGAGTCATTGAAAAGTAGGGGGAAAAATATTCCTCAAATGAATCAAATTCACCTGATTGATGTGCCTATATTGTGACTGAGCCTTATATGTCTTAAGCACTTCTTAAAGCATTTTCTTAATTTATGAATAGAAATACTCACTTTTAAAGATCTTCAGTGACAGAATCTGAGTGATCAAGTTTAAGCATCTAAATTAGATAATGAATTTTCTTTCTGGAAGCTTTAGATTTACCAGACTTTCTATTGACTGGAAGAAACTTGGCCAAATATTCAAGAAAAAATACTTTGTGAGGGATTTGAAATTTATGCATAAATTAGACAGAGTGGCATTTCGCTTTAGATTTAGATTACTGTAAGCAGTGTACAAAAATTCTAATGTTATTAGGCTTCTTAAACCTACTTACATGCACAGCTGAGGCAGAATTACATCAAAGGCAAAATGTTTGACCATAAACAAGTGATGGAAATGAGAGATAAAGTATAATCCAAAAAAGTATTTAACAGAGAGGTAGCACAGAGCAGACAGGTTCTTTCAGCACACAAAGTTGTGGCTGTCCAGTCCCTGTCAGTGTTCAAGGCCAGATTGGATGGGGCTTTGAGCAACCTAGCATAGTGGAAGGTGTCCCTGCCCATTGCAATGCGGGTGGATCTAGATGATCATCAGGATCCCTTTCAACACAAACAATTCTATGATTGTATGATTTTATGATTCTATGTAGTTGTGACTTTTGTAGTAGAAAATTTTTCTCCTAAGCAAATATTGGTTCAAGGCATCAACATGCAGCCTGAAAGATGGTAGATTGCAAAGCAAATAACATGGTTAGGTATTACCAAGTAGCTGGTAATTTTTTTTCAGAAGTTACCAGCATGTAGCATTTTGCAACATGTATTGAAGGGTATTAGTGCTCATGAAAGTGATTTTATAAAAGAAATTGGTCTGCTAAGGCATGTTAGTTGACCTTGCTAAGCTTCCAGGCAGAATTTTTAATGGGAGAAGGAGGAAGTGAGTTTCTTTTTGTCAATCCTTTTTTTTTACTATGATCTTAAAATTTCCCTAGTAAAGTAAGAAAAAAATTTATCATATTCCTTAAAATCCTTTAAGATATCAATAGACCATCATAACATGAGTGGGCTGATGATTACAAAATCAACTTGTCATGTGCACGTTAAATGCATCTTAAAAAAGATCTATTAACTGACAAATTATAACTAATTTTCTTCAGACAAGTAAAATAAACAGTTATGTTAGGAACCCAGTTAAGTTTTTACTCTGTAACACATAGTAATATGGTACTTAGCTCTAGTAAACTAAAATAATATAGTGTCTCAAAAATGTCAGTATTTTTAGTAGATATTACACCAAAAGCATAGCTGGAGAGTGGAAGCAATTTAGGATAAAATATATTCTGATAAGTAGTGCATGGCGAAGCTAACAAACAATGTTAAGACTTTTCTTATGATACATCACACAGTATCCATATGGTGATGCATAAGTTATATTAGCGGTTTCAAATAAAATTGAAGTGATTATTACAGACATGTTAGATTTCTTTCTCCACATAATGTCACAGCAATTGTTCTCATGTTCTAAGAATACAATGATAATGCCAGTTGGATTAGGAGTTCTTGGTCTGCCACTCCCACAAGAATGCACTTTATGTTTTATTAGACTATTTCAGGATCAGGATGCACTAATGCAATGAGATGGAGAATGAAGGGATGAAAATAAAACAAAGGTAGCATTATAGACCATTAAAAACAGAGGGAACAGGAAAAAGAACATCTTCCGATACTTAAGTAGAGACTGGTCAGGTGGGCTAAGAGAAGCAGACAAGGTAGCTATATGACCTGGATCAAAGGAGGAGGATTTTTTTGAGAAAGGGTCTTAAATAGAAGTGTGAGGGAGCTTTGAAAAACAACAGAAGAGCTTTGTGGACACTGCAGACTGCAGGTGATAGGATTGTTCTGAGTCTATTTTGGTACAGGATTCCATTGCCTTAGGAGCTCTACACAAAGAACAGGATGGCTCTCTGTGCTCAAGCATAGGTTTGTTCAAATTATTCTATATGAAAAAGCACTTGTGTGAAGACCCTCAAGTCTGTAATCTAAGAAGAAACAAATACACTTTTACTGCAGCAGCTTAGAATTTTTTTTAACATACTTTGTGCAATTTAAGTTGAAAATTGTAAGATAAGGCAGATGCCATTTAGTTTATTTCCCTTAAAAAAACCTCTAAAAATAAAATATATTGCTTAAGCAGCAGGTACGTTTTCCTTTCAAGCTGGTACTTGTGCCTCAAGCAGGATGCTTATAGTCTGAGCATTTTTATTATAGTTAAAAAAAATATATTCCGGAACAATGCCAGAGACTTCAGCAGCTGTGAGTCAAAGCTAAATATCACATGAGTGGGATTGCCATAGTAACTAACACAAATGCATCAAATACATTAGAAAGGAGTCCACTCTTCAGTTTACCTTTCACCTGTAGTATAAGCTGTGGTCACATCTGCTAGTGAAAGCTTATTGAAGAATATTAAATCTATTATCTCTCTGCTCATAAGTGTTTAATATTTCATTGGCATTAATGGCATCATACCAGAAAAAAAAAAAAGATGAGTGGGTGTCTGAAAAGAGAGAGTCACAATAAGTAATATGAGGTTCCTACCTCACTTCATAACAGGGTTAAGTTCCTAAGTTTTTTGCAGAAAGAAATAGATTTCTCAGAAGAAAGTAATGGCTGTCAATAGTCATATGGAAAAAAACAAACCAGCCACCTTCAATAGCAGATCATGGGAAAGCAACAAAACCACAGTAGGTGTTACCACATCTCTGGTAAAACCTTTGACAGTCTCATGGGATAGTCTTGTATATGTTGGCCCTGTGGACACCAACAGGCCAAGATGTCCCCAGCCAACCTGCCCCCCGTCTCTGGTCAGGGTGCTATTTCAGCCCCTCCAGGGCCATTAGTCCCTGCCCCAGCAGTGCCACAGCAATGCTGGTCTCCAGCCCTGCCTTTAGCCTGTTGTTTCCTTTTGCTTCTGGCTGGAGTCCCTGGCTGGGCCCTGGCATTAGTTTATCACTTGCCATGTTTTGGGCTATTGATGGACTATACCTGTGGTGTGGCTGTTGATGAACTGTGTCCCAAGGGTGAGGGCACAGCTAGTGCTTGGTCACCTTTGACTTTGCTTGACCAACCCTGGGTAATTTGCTGGTCCATACTGCTTTGAAAAGACTGCCATGGAAAAGGTGAGCAACAGGCTGGATGGCCATGCTCAGGAAGTAGTTACCACTAATTGAGTGCAAAAATGGAAGACTGCTTTGCATGCAGGGGGTTGTTCTAGGTTCAGTTTTGTTCCATGTTTTCATTAACAATCAGCTGGCTAATGGAATAAAAAGCACGATTGTTAGTATTTTGCAGGTGCTACCTAGGGAGGAAGGACTAGTTGTTGGTTGGAAAAGACCATTAGAATTGAAAAGGGTCATGACTGCATTTTTTAGTGAATAGATGTAGACATATGAAAGGAACTGCATGTAAGTAAAAGCTATCAGATGAAGGGAAGGATGAGGAACATTAGACCCTTGGAAAAGAATCTATAGGCAAGGGGCGAGAGAAAGCTGCAATTAACCATAAGCCAGATATAACATTACTGTGAAGAAGGTAATCATCACAGAGGAGTGTGACTGTCATGACATGTGAATGGGTGCTTTCTGCTCCATCTGACAGAGAAGACCTGAACTAGACTCTGGTGCCCAGGTGTGGGTACAGAATGATGAGAAGTGGACACTCTAAAGGAAAGCAATGAGAATGACCCAAGGTTTAGAAAACATGATCTATGAGGAATGATTGAAAAGGCTGGGTTGTTTTTTTTTCCTTTAAAGACTTGAGGGAGGGCATGATAAAAACCTTGAAGTATGAAAGGTTATTGTAAAAAGCTGAGAAGGTATGCTATATATTCATAGAATAAATTGTGGCAAGAAAGAATGAAATTGAAAATCTAAACTATGAAAAGCTAAGAAAACCAGTGTTGAATACTTTGCTTTGAGACTCTCCACCATTCACGTCTTTAGGAATATACTAGATACCATTTATCAGCAATGATAACATATAGTTAGTCTTATCTTGAGGAATGGACTTTCTCTTGAAGACCCTTCCAGAAGTTTTTAATGTAGCTATTGCCAAATCTCAGCGGATCTTTAATGGGACCGATGGCAGCAGAGTACATACTGTAATACCTGTAGGAGAACCACAGCATCTAGAAATATGGTCTACTGAAGTTTCAGATTAAATGTTTAGGGGTGTCTGCGCTTAGCTCTTGACACTGCCACATTTTGTGGGGGAAAAATAAGACACGGAGTATTATTGCTTTACAGTAGTAGCTTCTACTAGATTACCAGTACAAGGTTTTCCAGAGAAATAGAAATTCAAGAACATTTAAAAGATAAAGTGTCAGGTAAAGAGTTATTGCTACAAAATACCATGACAGAATTCATTTGAAGGTAAGTTTCAAAGACAATTTCAATGACATATTGTGAAATCTAAAGAAGAAAGGCTTACAACTACTTTATTCTGAATGCAACATTACTGGGGTGAAGTTTGTTTTTTGAACGGTGGAGAAGAATGAAAGATTTGTGGAGGGAGCAATATTAGCAAACAAATTAAAAGCGATAAAACATGACATAGGCAAGATGACTGTCAGCATTTTAAGTTTTTGAAGAGGCAGACCACTGAGAACTCTCTTTCCCTTTCACCTCAAAGGCAAGAAGGCAGATGTGTAAGGCTGTATTATTTATTTTGCTCTTCTTCTGGCTCCAGACAAATGACTTATTAAATTCTGCAAAACAAAACAAGTGAGCTTCTTGTGCAGATAATACAGAACTGGCACTGTTTTTGGAATATATCTGACTACTAAATTGTGCCGTTTTGTAGTTAAGCTCTAGGGAAGACCTTAACCTGAAAAGATTTACGTTTTAGAGGACAGTCTCAACCACATTTCATGATGTGGTATTGGTTTCAGATAGTAAGGCAATGTACCTCGGTTTTGTGAAAATTAAAATTTTTGGGTGAATCCTGGGAGACTTTGATGCCACACAGAAAGGACAGATAAGCAAGTTACTCTTAAATAAGCATTAAATAATCTTCACAGAATTCTACATCAAAGGCCAGTTCACCCCACTACTTGCACGCTTCCACTGAAGGCATTGGTTGCATCAGAAAGCACAGCTGCAGCAGCAGTGCACAAACTGTAATGATACTTTATAAGTGATGGCGGAAGAAATGTTAAAGGTGAGCACACACGTACATGTGGGTCAACGCAGAGAGAGCAGCAATATCTTAAAGGCAGGGACAGCAGTTATACAGTGTCAAGTGTAAGACCAAATGACATAGTCTGTAAGGTTCAGTCCCAGAGAGTTGTGCAGAAAGAAGAGGGTGGGTTAAAAAAAGGAGAAAGCAACAGCACACATGTATGATAAATCCTGTTGGGATCAGCAAGGCAGCACAAAGCCAATGGCAGGAGTAAAAATGCTCTGGATACATGCATCTAATCTGGACAGGTTGTGGTTCCAGATGGCTAAAAAGACAAATCACATCCAGTTTGAATATTTTAAATGTTTAATTTTATTAAAAAGTCCTAACGGAGCTTTTCTGAGCAGAAAACAGCATGATCACTGCTATGCGCAGCTCCAGGTGGGAAAGAGTGCATTGCTGTCATTTTTATTTTGAGCAAAGTCCTCGTGGTTTGGAGCAGCTGCATGGTCCCTAGGCATCCTGAAAGGTGGCACTCCAATAGGACGTCTGGAAACACTGCTGGTGTGTCCCAGAAGGGGCTGCTCAAACCAGCCCTGCACAGACAGCTGGAAAGTGCTAGTTCCCATGCTGGTCACCAGTGTGCAGACTGCCAGCTTTGAGGCCAGTCTGTCAGAATTTAAAACTACCTTCACAAAAGGTATGAACTTTATACATGAGAGAAGTAGGCAGCCTGCAAGGGACCCAGCAGGGATGCTTTCAAAACGATCTTAGGCATTAAAAATAAGGCAGGAGGGAGGGGAGAGAGGGGAAGATATTACTGACATAGGAGTACAGTTTTTAAATGCAAAATATAAAAACATTTCCATTGAACAAAGCTTTCTAGAAGCATCTTCTTTCCATTCACCTGGGCACCAGCTAGAGTGTACTTGATATTTAAATTAGCACCATGATCCTTCTGAGAATTTTCTAAGGGAAAAAAAGTTATTAAGAAAAACTTATTTTGACTTTTTTTTTTTTTTTCTAGTCCATTTCTTCCGACACTCTCTAAACACCTTCTTCTTGGTAATTAAAGACCAATATACTCCAGCTTAATAGCTGTCCACGATTCACTGAGAAAGAGAATGAGCTGTCTTATTCTACATAAAATCATCTATAATCCTATATCACATCACCCTTTATTTTTAGAAGCAGGCTTGACAGCTTCTCTTCTGGGCCTTGCTCACAGCATGTGCCTCTGTGCATTTCACCTTGGGCATCACCAGCAAGGAGAATGCAGAGTGCAAGACTTTTAAACAGATCAGGGCAGAAAAAAAGAGTAAGAAGCCAGACCATTAAACCTCACCAACTGGCCACGTCTATCAAAGGAGATTTCTAGAATTATCTTTAATCAGTGGTAACATTGCTGTTGTCAGGAAAAGATATGAGATTTGAACCCCTTAGCCCCAGATGTACCTTGCAGCTGGTAGGTCATGCACAGAATGCCTTTTCAAAAGCCAATAGCTACCTGTGAAAGGGCTTTGTCTTCTCTTTTCAAGAGACGGTCTCCATATGCCATAGAAAATGACTCAGGGGAGGTTTAAGGCAACAGGGAATACAGGTATGGTAGGCTTCGGCTTTCTTGTAGGGATTTGCTATGGTGTTTTTACCAGTCTGTAACCTGAGCAGAAGGAGATGTCAGGAGGCCATTAGGTCTGAGGAGGAATATTGTTGTCACATACCAGCACAGTATTTCTGTGTCTTCCTGGGGCATAGTATTACAGACCTCTTTTTATCTAAATTACTCACAGGGCTAGTTCATTAAATAAAGCCAAACTGCCTGCACCACAAATTAGAGTACTCAGTGCCAGCACTGAATAAATATAAACCCACATAACTCCTTTGAGTACATGGGTCAACCATTCAGTTGTTCAGTCATGTTTGCTGAACAGATGTGAAACAGTGACAGCGATTTGCCCATATTACCTTAGTTACTTAAACATCACCCATGAATCAATTCCTATAAGCTGTTTTGCAACAAGTTAACCTCTAAATCCAAGTTAAACCTCCTGTAGATCCATTATACCCTAGAGCTTTGTTTATACTAGAAATGTCTGAGAGGTTGTGATTTTCCATTATTTTTTGTTATGAATACCATGAGTTGCAAGATAAAGTGGAACAACATTGAACAATAAATGAAATTAGTGAACAGTTAGCATCGATCTGTTTATGGCTGTTGCCAAGGGCAATCTTGGTGTGTCGCATTTTATATTCTATTGAGAAAATTGATGTGTAATTTCCTTATCATGAGCAGGGACTGATCTAAAGAAGCTTCAAGAGGTAAGGAGTGCTAATGGATCTTGAAATTGGATCCTAGCCATGGCAGTGAGCCTGGAGCTGAGCATCACCAGTAATGGATGATAAATGAGTACAGAGTGAAGAGATAGAACATTGGTCATAGGCACTTCTTTATGTTGTGTTTTCTGTATCAACAATTCTTGTCTTTAGAGCATCTCTACCTTCTCTCAAGATTTTTTTAAATTTAAACAGAATTATTCATTTTCTTTGCCTCTGCTTCTCCTGCTCCCCTGCACTCTTCCTCGTTTGGTTTATTTTTAATTTGAAGCATTTTAGGAATCATCTGCAAATTTCTGTAGCAGCAGCAATCACAGCTGCAATCTTTGTGTGACCAGAGGAGTACGTGTTCAGGCATGCACACAAGCATGCCTGAACTATCTTATAATAGCTTATTTGTGCTTTGGGAAAGGAAATGGAACAAGGGAAAGAAGAGTGAAGATACTGTTATTTAGCCTCTCTTGTTATGAAAATCAAAATCATAGCTCAATCTTTTCACAGTATCACAGTATGCTAGAGATTGGAAGGGACCTCGAAAGATCATCTAGTCCAATCCCCCTGCCAGAGCAGGAACTTTTTATTTATTTATTTTTTAAATATATGATAGAAAGCAAATGATCCTGGACATGCATGTGTATATCAAATACATGTTTTTATCTCTGTAGAGTCTATTCAGTTGGACTTGTTTGTGAGACTGAAATTATTTTTCTTTCCACTGGCAAGCTAAGGGGCTTTAAAACCTCACATGGAAGTTGGACTCTTCATAAACCCTTTTGAATCATCACTTCTATGCAACTGGATTTCTTCACAGGAACTAATAAACAGGAATGACTCCGGCTATTTTTTTAACAAGTTTGATTTACAATCACATTTTCACAATATCCGCATAAATGGTTTTCTTTCTATGAAATGTTAGAGCAATTTTCTTCTGGTTTTGGAGATTTTAGTTTATTGTGTTGTTTTTTTTTTGTCTTTTGTAAGTACCAAATGCCTTTCCAGATTACTCCGCAGACGAAAGAGGTTAGAGAAGGCAAAGGTTTTGGTTTCAGTAGACTCCAAATGGAATTATTTGATGCCCCAGATACACAAACCCTCCTGCTAAGAGCAAATACTGGGAGGATGAATGGCAGTTATGAGGAAAGTTATTTAAGGAAAAAATTCACACAAATCCATATCATCAGTGTATATCACAGGACAGAAGTGTAGGATGAAGGTAAGAAGAAAAGAGAGAGAATGCACAGATGTGAAAGTTAATTAAATGCAGAGGTCTGAGGAGAGTGGGAGGGTACACAAGTGGCTTCGGTGCAGAGTGTAATGATTACCTTTGATTTTCATTGTGCTGTAGGATTTCCCTGGTCTTACTGCATAATTTGCTCAAACCTTAGTATGACACCTGGTGTGTATTGAGAAGAGCTGATGACCCTGTTATTCAAGCTTGGTTCACGGTTCTTACTGAGAAATTAATTTTTGACTTCTCTGGTGAGGCTAGCTTTTGTGATTACATTATCCTGTGATATAATTTTACAAATGTCACATATATAATACAGTGGACCCAATATCTCCTTTGCCACTGGTAAATGGTACGTGTCATCAGTAGCAAAGACGATTTATATATGGTTATAACTGAAGAGCTGATCAGTATTCTTTTCACTAATTCACTTTAAGCATCCTTTTTGATATTTCCTTTAAACATAGCCCAGAGAAGTAGGTTATTTTTAAATAGAATGTGAGATCATTTCCATGCAGAAAAAAAAAAAAACAGCCCACATACGAATGAATTTTTGCTCAACCAAAAATAATCTTTAAAAATTTCTTACCTGTTTGTACTACTTATCAAAATTATGGCTGTCCAATACTCTTATTCTCTGCAACTTTCATTCCTTATTGGCTACTGTTACCAGTAATTATTCCTTAAGCTTTCTCTCCAGGGCTTTCTTTTCTGATGTCTCAACTTCTAGTTCTGCCACAAGCCTTATTTCCGTAATAAAATATTCATACCCATTTATCTTCCTAACTACTTCAGCTTAAAGTCTTGTAACAATTGTAAAGATTGCTTACTTTTACACTTCAAGTTCTCTCTAAGCTCCTGGTTGTTCTCAATGAAAGAAAGTTACAGTTCTGTTGATGCATTCTCTGGCTGATTGCAGAGAAACACCCTAACCAAAACCTGGTTTTGGTTACAAAATTAACCTGTGTCCCAGAAAGAAAAACACATAACTAATATGGGAGAATAATTTGCTTTTGAAAGCAAAAGCCTGATAGGCAGAGGAACTGAAAAACCCTGTTCTGCATGGAACAAACTCCTCAAGGGAGTGGAAACTACGGTGAAAAATTTGTGTAGGCATTTGCTAGACATCAAGATTTATATTCCTTGTATCCTAGAATTCCTAAAATAATCAATCTCTAGTTGCTCAAAGAGTTTCTGAGTTCACTTAGAAAATTTTGTCCTGACTGAATAAGATAAGCACTAAAGTTTTAACAAAATCTAGAGCAAGATTAGAATTCAGGCTTTGGTATGACAAAACTGAAACTTACTGGAAATGACCAACAGCCAAAATAATGCAGTAGAAAAAACAATTTCAGCTGATGAACTCTTTCTGCTTCCTTTCTTGCCGAACCAAATGCAAGTGAATATTCTCTAATTGACTCAAACACAGCAATTAATAAATATTACCTTATATAAGATTTCAAATTTATATTGATTTTTACCTTCTTTAAAGGTAAAAATCAATAAAGATGAAACAGATTCCTGAAATTCTCTTTTTTGTACACAACATTTCACAACAATTTGTGAAACTATTTAAGACAAATGTCTTTGCTCCTCTAATACCCTAGAAAATATTTCTGGGGAAAATTTTGTAGACCTACAACATGTATTATTGGGATTTAACAGTGTACAGGTTTGACATTTCTCTCCACCATCACAAACCTTTGTTATTGCATTGAAAGTATAAGACTGTCAAAGCAGTCTGTAAGCAAATCCTGGTTAGCAGTAGCAGAATTCATGCAGGATTATTGATGACAAAATAGTATTCAAATATTGCTATCCTAAAGGCATATAGACTTGCAGCATGGGCTTTTTAACAGTCTGGCTTCTATTTTTTCTCACATTCCTTTTACGTGAAGTATCTAATCAACATGGCACAATTCTTACTGATGGAGGACAGATCCTAGAAGTTTCCTCAGTATCTAAACTCCAGGGGATTCAGGAGAACATTTCAATGGCCTTGCTCTTTGCTGCATTCACAGCAGGAATTTTTTCGTTACTTGTCAGCAATGCAAGCAGTACAAAATGAGGAGCCACACAATGAAGAAAGAACCTGCCCACAAGGTCCAAGGAAATAGGACCTGCCAAGAAGTAATCCTGGCATGGTCAACAAGAGATAACTTCACCAACTCTACTTGGACTTTTTTTTATCATTGATGAATACCAGGATCTGCTTCAGAGAAAGGTCATTTTTTTATAGAAAGATTGAGCAGAAAAAGCAGGAAGCATATTGCTTTCTGCTTAAAAGGATTTACAGTTAATCAGAAAATAAATTTCAGCTACTGGTCCCATGTTCAATTTTCCAAAGAAATTTCATATCAGTGAAACTTTATTTGCACAAATGTTCATGGAGAATTGTTGCCAAAACTATATCAGAATGTTTCAAATTGGGTTTGTGGTTACATTCTCTGTGCATTCTAAGTCTGATAAAAATTATGTTCCAGATAAATTAAAATAGTGAAAAGTTCAAAAGTGAACACTGAATTCTTAGGAAATTCCTGAATTATACAATCTTAAACTCAAGACATCTCTAAACACTACATTAAGTGTTTGATATGCACTACCAGATAAAGAGTACTGACTAAAGACAATTTAAATCTCCTTTGGTATCTCCATTTTTATCCTCTATGTACTCAGCCTGACTGTTTCAGTAGTTTGGATTTGGCAAAGCAATTGCAAAAGAAACAAACTGTTTTTTTTGTGTGTTTTTGCAATGCAGAAACATTAAGCAATTTTAATTAGGAACCTCTCCACTCCAGTTGCATATACAGTTCCCTAGCCACATGGATAGAAATCTTTCATGTATGTTTTTAAATGAACAGGGAAAGTTACCAAGTACAATATTTTTATGTACCAGAGGACCGCTAATCACAGGTAACAAGTTCTGGTTTTGATCTTACTGAAATGTTAATAATCAGAGCAAAATATTACCAAGACTGGCCTTTGGCTATTCCATACAGCAAAGCTATTATTCAGCATATAACATGAGTTTAATGGTTAATTAAGAAAAAAGTGAGAAAAGCTGCTTGCAGATGACTGATCAGTTTGGAACTACCAGTTTGCCATCTGTCCTGTATCAACAGGTCTCAGTTATTTAAACCGCCCTCACTCTACACTAAGACTATTAAAAAAGAAAAAAAAATACTTAAGGGCTGACTCCTCAAAAAAGGACAGCATTACACTGACCTGAAGTGTCCAGACATCCAATCTAGAGACTGAATTTTCCATTTAGCAGAAGCAATAAACTACCAATAATGGGATTTACAAAAACCACAACATGAAGAAAATGCTATTACAATAATTAATTGAAAGTGCTGATGACATAGGTGGGACATAGCCTGTTATTTGACAGGACCAGAACAAAAAAAAATTTGCTTTGTCTGCTTTCTCAGCCATCAGAAATAGAAACTCATTCTTGGTTTGTGGTGTTTCAACAGGTGTCCAGAGAGAACAGTAGCGTCACCCCCTTGAGCATTCCTGTAACATGCTGGATCTCCAGCTCAGCTCCTTTTTCAGCTGCCTAACTTGGATGTGTGGTTATATCTTTCACTTCCCCATGTTACTGGATCTCAGGTAGATGACACAACAAATGGACAACTCCAGTTTCTCTTTAGACACAATGCATTAGTTATCCACAAAGATTGCGAAACACATCTGCCACTGGCCTTTGCACTGTTCCCCACTCGTCTTTTAAACTCCAGAATCATGAGATCTTTCTGAACAATGAAAATATAGTGACAGAGTCTGCGGGTGAAATAGTATAAATCCTTACACACATGACATACTATCCTGCATGAGCAGCTCAACACCTATAGCTGCGTATGTTCCCAGCATTACAAGCTTAGATAAATTTAAGCAGGTTAAGATTATGTAGCAAATGAGCAGAGTTGTTAACAATTTCATTATGGGCTTGGGAGGTTAAAGCACTTTTAGGAATGTAAGTCCCTTCTTGGTTCTACTGACTTGTTAAAACCCACACATTAAGGAGCATTCACTGCTTGGCCAGTGATATTCTCCTATGGACAGCAGCAGAAACACGAGGTGTCACCAGAAGTATGATCTAATCCATCACTCCTAGAACCCTCACGGTTTGGTTGAAAAGAAGCTAAATATTATGGTCCTCAACAAAATGTCTCTTCATTTTATGCCATTTCTAATCTCCAGGGGTACTTTTTGAACATTACTAAAGAAATTGCCAGAGATGAACAAATTTTGCTGTCTATTGTCCAGATATGGAAAGCTCTACTAAGAAATTATCTCTGAAAGATGGAACATACTAAATAATTGTTAACTTTCTGGCTTTGGTGAGTTCTTCTGGTGTTGCCAGGGCCTTGCCTATACAGATCTCATTCCTGGAGAATGATTATTCATTATTCTCTTTCAATTTACAGCTGATTCCCACACATCTACATAGTGAGGCAGTGCCTCTGCACTTCTAAAATTGTCTTTTGATGTGTATAATAGTTAATGAGTACTCAGATAAAAACACAGGTACATTAACCAAAGAGTTTAATGAATGTTTTTAATTATGGGAACTGGATGCAGTGTGCTGAACAACTGTGACCTTTGGTTTATGCTCTGAAAGTTCCCTTGCAATAGAAACATCCCAGAAGTGGCAGCAAACAAGGGTCAGCTTTGTGAAAGATCCATATCAGCAGCTGCTGTAAACATCTCAGGGCAGAATTAAATACAGCAAGCCAGAGTTTTAGAGTTGGTCTGACCTTGTACTCCTATCTGCATGGTTCCAGGACAAAAAAAAAGCTCAGTAATGCCAAAATTAAATGAACAACAGGTTCCCTGTAAGCAGGATCCTCTTTTACACAAACGGGGATTCAATGTGTCATTTTATAAAGTGCCAGTAATATTTTAATTGGAAGAAACCAGCAAGGGGTTAGCAGCTGATGTGCTTAAACTTGGTGTTCACCTCAGGGAATGATCCAGGGAATGAATTTGTTTGGATCTCTGTACTGACTTCATGCTTAACACATAGCAACATTTATTTAACCTTTCTATGACTCAATTTCCCTGGCTGTAGTATGACTACGATAATACTTTCTCATCTTTAAAGACTATTGTGCATACAGATCTCTGGGTTATGTGTAATAGTATCACTGTTATTATAGCGATTTTTCAGAGTTGGAAATCTGATAACACCCTCATCTGTGTTATCTTTTGTGGACATATGTGTTCTATTTTACCTGTGTTCTGAAGCAGCCCTGTCATTTGAAGATGTTTGCCTAACTACTGGGCATTTCTTTATTTTAAATTTATACTTCTGTGGACTTGTATAGCTGCTTGAAATACTAGCTCGATTTCTGTTCTCATCTCAGACATCACGATTTTTTTGCTAATTAATATATCATTGTCAATAAATGTGTTTGACATATGCTATCTCAATGGATTGTAAAATGACACATTAGAGAGAAATGTTTTAAAGACTGTAAAAATTGCTACATTTGACAAAGGGAAAAACACAGGAAATAACCTTAAGGGATTTTGAGTTTCTATTCTCATTATGGGAAAAAAAAAGAACACTGAGGACGTTCTGCATCAATAAGAGCGGGATTGAGTGCACCCTCAGCAAGTTTGCCGATGACACCAAGCTGTGTGATTCTGTTGATACCCTGGAGGGAAGGAATGCCATCCAGAGGGACCCTGACATGCTTGTAAGGTGGGCTGATGCCAACCTCATGAAGTTTAACCATGCCAAGTGCAAGGTCCTGCACCTGGGTCGGAGCAATCCCAGGCACAGCTACAGGTTGGGCAGAGAAGAGATTCAGAGCAGCCCTGTGGAGAAGGACTTGGGGGTGCTGGTCGGTGAGAAAATGAACATGAGCTGGCTTCGGTGTGTGCTCGCAGTCCAGAAAGCCAACCGTATCCTGGGCTGCATCAAAAGGAGCATGACCAGCAGGTTGAAGGAGGTGATCCTGCCCCTCTACTCTGCTCTTGTGAGACCTCACCTGGAGTATTGTGTGCAGTTCTGGTGTCCTCAACATAAAAAGGACATGGAATTTTTGGAACAAGTCCAAAGAAGGTCCATGAGGATGATCAGGGGACTGAAAAGGATTGCTTTTTCCGAGCTCAAGATCAGAGCATCTCGACACATAGGAAGTCAAGGAAGAGGGCCAGAGGACCTGCGTGGCTAAATAGGGAATTGCTGGGTATGCTCAAGTGGAAGAGGAGAGTTTACAGGTCATGGAAGGAGGGGCTGGCCACTTGGGAGGAATATAAGGCTGCTGCTAGAGGATGTAGGAAGGCAGCTAGGATGACTAAGTCCTCCTTAGAATTAAACCTGGCGAGAAGGGTCAAGGACAGCAAAAAGAGCTTTTTCAAATACATGGCAGATAAAACTAACACCAGAGGCAATGTAGGCCCACTGATGAATGGGATGGGTGCCCTGGTGACAGAAGATACAGAGATGGCAGAGTTACTGAATGCCTTCTTTGTCTCTGTCTACTCTGCTGCAGGCAGTCCTGAAGAGCCCTGTACCCCTGAGACCTTAGATGAAGTCAGGTCAACGGAGCGGTTTGCCTTAGTCGATGAGGAATGGGTTAGAGACCAGTTGAGCAATCTGGACATCCATAAATCCATGGGTCCAGATGGGATGCACCCGCGGGTGCTGAGGGAACTGGCGGAAGTCATTGCTAGACCACTCTCCATCATCTTTACCAAGTCTTGGGAAATGGGAGAGGTGCCTGAGGACTGGAGGAAAGCAAATGTCACTCCAGTCTTCAAAAAGGGCAAGAAGGAGGACCCGGGTAACTATAGACCGGTCAGCCTCACCTCCATCCCTGGGAAAGTGATGGAACACCTTATCCTTGGTGCCATCTTAAGGCATATCAAGGATAAGAGGGTTATGAGGGGCAGTCAACATGGCTTCACCAGGGGGAAATCATGTTTGACCAATCTCTTAGCCTTTTATGAGGAAATAACACGGTGGATGGATGACAGCAGAGCGGTGGATGTGGTCTACCTTGACTTCAGCAAAGCATTTGACACAGTCTCCCACAGCATCCTCACAGCTAAAATGAGGAAGTGTGGTCTGGATGATCAGGTAGTGAGGTGGACTGTGAACTGGCTGAAGGAGAGAAGCCAGAGAGTTGTAGTCTATGGGGCTGAGTCTAGTTGGAGGCCTGTAACTAGTGGAGTGCCTCAGGGGTCAGTACTGGGACCGGTATTATTTAATATATTCATCAACGATTTAGATGAGGGAATTGAGTGTACTATCAGCAAGTTTGCTGATGACACTAAGCTGGGAGGAGTGGCTGACACGCCAGAAGGCTGTGCTGCCATCCAGCGAGACCTGGACAGGCTGGAGAGTTGGGCAGGGAATAACTTGATGAAATCTAACAAGGGAAAGTGTAGAGTCCTGCATCTGGGCAGGAACAACCCCAGGTTCCAGTATAGGTTGGGGAACGACCTGTTAGAGAGCAGTGTAGGGGAGAGGGACCTGGGGGTCCTAGTGGACGACAGGATGACCATGAGCCAACACTGTGCCCTTGTGGCCAAGAAGGCCAATGGCATCCTGGGGCGTATTAGAGGGGCAGTGGTTAGTAGGTCGAGAGAGGTCCTCCTTCCCCTCTCCTCTGCCCTGGTGAGACCCCATCTGGAATATTGTGTCCAGTTCTGGGCCCCTCAGTTCAAGAAGGACAGGGACCTGCTGGAGAGAGTCCAGCGCAGGGCAACGAAGATGATTAAGGGACTGGAGCATCTCCCTTATGAGGAAAGACTAAGGGAGCTGGGTCTCTATAGTTTGGAGAAGAGGAGACTGAGGGGTGACCTTATAAGTGTCTATAAATATATAAAGGGGGAGTGTCACAAGGATGGAGCCAGGCTCTACTCGGTGGCAAACAATGACAGGACAAGGGGTAATGGGTACAAACTGGAACACAAGAGGTTCCACTTAAACTTGAGAAGAAGCTTCTTCTCAGTGAGGGTGACAGAACACTGGAACAGGCTGCCCAGGGAGATTGTGGAGTCTCCTTCCCTGGAGACATTCAAAACCCGCCTGGACACATTCCTGTGTAACATTATCTAGGTGTTCCTGCTCCGGCAGGGGGATTGGACTAGATGATCTTTCGAGGTCCCTTCCAATCTCTAGCATACTGTGATACTGTGAAGCACCTCCCATATGAAGACAGGCTGAGGAAGTTGGGGCTGTATGGCCTGGAGAAGAGAAGGGTGCGTGGAGACCTCATAGCAGCCTTCCAGTATCTGAAGGGGGCCTATAGGAATACTGGGGAGGGACTGTTCATTAGGGACTGTAGTGATAGGACAAGGGGTAACGAGTTGAAACTTAAAAAGGGAAAGTTTAGGTTGGATATATAAGAAGGAAATTCTTTCCTGTTAGGGTGGTGAGGCACTGGAATGGGTTGCCCAGGGAGGTTGTGAATGCTCCATCCCTGGCAGTGTTCAAGGCCAGGTTGGACCAAGCCTTGGGTGTCATGATTTAGTGTGAGGTGTCCCTGCCCACAGCAGGGGGGTTGGAACTTGATGATCTTAAGGTCCTTTCCAACCCTAACTATCTATGATTCTATGATTCTATAAGAAGATGTTTATCTCCCAAACTCTAAGCCCTTAAATAGGAATCAGAGTTAGACCAGAGGTGGACTGAATGCTAAATTTGGGAACAGTATTACAAATTTCCCAGATTTCACATACATAATATATCAGAATCATAACTAGATATCCTGAAGATGGAAGAGCTAAAAGGCAGCTAAATTTTCATTCACACATCTGTTATGAAACCCACATGCAGCAGTGGCATTACTAGATACAAGGCCATTTGTACTGTTTGGAAGAGCTCAGTCACTTGACCCTTAATCAAGCAGGTATTTTTTCTCAGTTGAGATAAGCTGCACCCAACACAGTCAATATGGCCTTTATTAGAGTTGTCAGGTGAAGTACAGTTGTATTTTAGGATATGTTGGAATATACTGCTCCATCCCTGGAGGTGTTCAAGTCCAGGTTGGACAGAGCCTTGGGTGACATGGTTTAGTGTGAAGTGCCCCTGCCCATGGCAGGGGGGTTAGAATTAGATGATCTTAAAGTCCTTTCCAACCCTAACTATTCTATGATTCTATGATTCTTTATATGTTTCTCCTACATATACTTTATGAAAATATTTGCCAAAGATTCAGTGGAGCCACCAGTAATCTTGTAAGCATCAGTAATTTTGCAGTGCTCACTGGAATGAAGATAACTGTTGGCAGCTTGCTGGTCAGCTCACTAGATTTGCAATGCCATGTGTCTCTTTTGCAGCTGATACTACCAGGGAATTATTTGGCTTAGGTAATGGCAGATATGCAAGATGAAGCTTAACACTCGGGGCAGTTAGCTTACAGAACATTCATTCAGAAGTCAGTTCTAGGTGTAATCTTCTATATTCTGAAGGTATTACCATATACTACAATGGAAATGTAGGTATTTGCTTGGTTTTCTCCCCCAGACACCCTCTGTATAAGCACAAAACATTGCTTGGGTGCTTTGTCAAGGGTGATTTAGGAACTTCATTTTGTATTAGCAAGATTTTTGATAATGTTTTTACAAGGCTGCCCAGTACCTCATATCCAAACTACCTGCTATCACTTGATACAATATTAAAATCTTTATGTATGTCTCTATGAAATCACCTGAATTTCCAAGGATTTTGTGCTTCATTCATACACCCAAAACCAACCAGATGACAGCAGTAGTGAATTCAGAGTCAGTTTTCATGGTGATTAAAGTTTATCAGCTGTGTTTCCAAAGGTTCTATATGAGGCTCAATGTTTAACACATTGTTAATAATCTACAATTCACAAAGTGAATAGTGAGGTAAAAAAAAAATAAAAGTGTAAATCGCCCAAACCATTTTTATATTCCATTATACCTCGAGCCACCTATGCAGAACTTAAACAGAACTTAATGAAATAGGAAAAATAATCAACACAATGGCAATGTCCCTGCTGATAACCAGAGGGCCTCTTGAAGAAAATGCAGCTATGTAAATGGTGTTACATGTCTGAACTTGTCTTTGACAACAGCATAATCAGTATTCTACATTAGTGATACAAATTGCTAAAATACAGACTACTGAGATGTCTCATGAGAAAGGTAGCAAGGAAATGTTATGGACTGTTCACCATGATCTTCTACTCCATGTACAGCTGTGCTGAAAGGAAACAAGTTCTAGAGGCGCATAAATGATGGGATGGTAAGTAATATAGAAAATGTCCTTCATACTGACACTGATGTAGCCCCTAATACTTCTTGCTTTAGACTGGTTCCTTATCAGAGAAAACATACTGCAAAAATAGACAGGTTGAGTGAAGATAGATAAGAACACGATATTGGTATGGAAAATGATCTCTACTGAAAAGAAAGACAAAAAGATTATTATATTAAATGATTAAAGGGGAACGTGATAAAAGTGCATGAAATTAGAATGACTTGAGAAAGTGGACTTTACAGGAAATAGCCCTTCAACATATTAAATGTAAATGTTTTGAAAGGAATAAACAGTTCCTACCCATCTTGTGAATGCATTGTGAATGTTATTGCCAGAGTATAATCTTTGACATTTGAAACTCAGAAGACTTGAAAGTGTTTGGATGAACAGGCAATGAACTGTTTAATAACAACACTGGGAACTTTTCAGGTTTCCTGTTTTCTGTGATATTTGGGGTTTGATTCAGTCACCTGGGTCTAGGCATGCATACAGCTATAGTGCAGTTTGAGATACAACAGGATATACTGTGTCATGTTGGCCTCATGAGGATGTCTTGGATAGATTATGGTGTCTCAGATGATTCTAGGTACCTGTGTTTCAGAAAACAAATCCAGACCTTAAAGCTTGTCACCATCAGAGGAGAGACACTGATCTACAGAGCCACAGCTCTAATTTAGTGTGAAAGATCCTGTGTTTCTACTGTGTTTCTACTGTGTTTCCCAACTGCAGTGAGCATCAACTCAGTGAAAAAAAGCATTCATAAGGGAAAACAAAAAGAAAATGACTGAAACCCAAACTGGAGTCAAGCTATTATTTTCATAATATACTCAACAGAGAACCCAGGTTATGCAAGCAGAACTCCAAAGAAAGAAACAGGAAGACAGAAATCATTCAGTCCTCCCCATAGTTGCCTCCATCCTCCTTGCACTCGGTCATCCAGCTATGAAGGTTAATGATAAACCTCCTGACTGCCAAATTAAAGGTCTACAGGGTTGTATCAGTTACCTGATAATTATTCTCTGAATATACTTCTAGGAAAATCTATTACATTCAGGCTTGAGGGAAGAAAATTCCATTCACTTCAAAACATTTTATTCATGGCTAAATTTTTTCTTTAAGTTTTGTTTAACTACTACAAACCTTTAAGGATAATTTTGTCTTATTTTTCCTGTGAAGGTGGTGGTGTTGAAAGAGAAGGGAATGGAAAATAGTGGTTTACATTATTAGAATGGAAATCTGATTTCTACCAAAAGGTATCTTACTTATTCAGAACAGAAACATGCTATCAGGAACATCACCATACTAATTCAGGAAGGTTATATTTCATGTGCAAAAAAAAAAGACTTTATATTTTGAGAAAATATCTTTGTTATTTTAATTAAAGAAACCTGAGAGGTCCTATATCTTAAGCAGACTGAATAATGATATATCATCATAAACCATGTCAATATTTTAGGATTACAGGAGAATAGACTGATTTCATAGAATAGTAGAATCACTGAATGGTCTGGGTTGGAAGGGAACTTAAAGACCATCTAGTTCCAGCACCCCTGCCATAGGCAGGGACACCTTTCTCTAAACCGGTATGTTTTGTTCCAAACCTGTTATCATTTATAGAAGAAGCTTTAATGGTCATGTAATCACATCTATAATGGGAAAGCGGACAACTTGTGTAGTGTCTGTTTTACGGTAATTTTCTCTCTCATTGTCATTAAAGAGAAGATGAATCCTTTAATTATACTTTAAAATTCAGTCATGCTGTTATCCCACTAGTTAATTCAATTAAAATGAACCCTTGTTAATTCAATCAAAAGGAATCAAACCAACTCTTGAACTGTTTTTCTTCTTTGTGTTTTTCTTTTGGAGAAGGACTGGGGGGATAAAGGGAAGAAGCACGAACTGACACCAGAGTGCTTGTCTCTGGACCCTGACAAAGCAATGCTTGCTTCCTTTCATGCATATACAACAGTTCCCTGTAGGAAGGGGCCTGCCACTATTTCAGTAGCTTTTCCACATGCCCGGATATTTGTCTGTCACTCGTTTGCAATGTGTAAGCAATAAAGTTATCATGAAATTCTTAGATATAAGATTAAAAATGGTGATGGGAATGAAGGGTGATTTATTATATATGACATGCATTTCTGTTTATGCATTCATGAAGGCCATGTCTGCAAGATCTGTAATGCCAGCTTGCACACACTGCACAAATATGAATAAATGAATAATTGTTTTGATAATATTAAACAGCATGTGTGATGTAGCAGAGCAACATCTGTTATTAGCAGTATAAACAAAAGGAGTTTTTACTGATTGCATGTCATTCTGCATACAGGAATGATGTAATAGGGCCAATTTGGTGACTCTTTGCAGGCAGCAGGAGGGATTGTGTAGGCCTGCTGTGAAAAACAGGAACAAGATTAGAGAAACAGTTCTTTCAAATATGGAGACAAAAAAAGATCTATAAAAATGCTAAAGGAGGAAAATATAAAATGTATATAGAATTTCTTAAGTTCATAGAAATAATTTGTCCTTTTGAATGTTATCATCTTCCCTTTACTTTTCCTGTCCTGCAGTGAGTTGAATAGCAGTAACTGAACAACCTGGATTTTAGAGGAATCTGGCAACATTAAATACTTTTAAAGTACCATCTCACATTATAACCATCTAGTTAAAATATCCTTTATGCTCACCAGAAACCCAGAAGAATAAACCCCAGCACTTCCTGTTTCTAAGTGTATTAATAAATCTTGACTCAAGAATGATACTTTATACTGGGGATTACACAAAAGATAGCAAAAATTAGAATGTGGTTTTGTTAATGCAACTAAGCAGAAATTGTATCTCATTGCTGCTTAGACAACCAATGTCTACCACCAGCAACTGGCTGTAGGTTCCTTCATCCTCATTGATGCCATTTTTGGCACGTTTCTGATTCCAAGATGAGCTATTTCAAGAAACTACACCAAGAGAGAAGTCATCTCTAAGGTTACTTTTCTGCTAGTAAAGATACCTGAAACACTTTTCAATGAGGATGAATGAATACAGGAGTAAATACAAAGGAAGCCAATAGAGCACAAAGATGGAGCTACCTGTTCTGGATACTGCTTAGTACATGATGAACTATATCATGAAACTGTACCTTCAGTCCACTAAAGTAACTTATAACTAGGTATGTTACAGTGTTTGGCTGGATGCTTCCTTTTTGCTCTTGCTCCATTAACCCTCTTTCACTTCCTTTCGTTAACTTTTACATGATTACTTATTTCCAGCTATTGAATGGAAACCTCCAGGTGTCCCTGGAACAAACTCTGTTCCAAATTCATACCAGAGTTCTTCACTCAACACTACCTGTTTGTAGTTCCTTTACCTGATTTACCTACATCTACCCAGTCACTAGATCCCTAAGCCCATCATATATTTAGTACTATATGCAGAATGAGGTCTCCTTCCTTAACTAAGTATATTAAATGGCTGCATTTCACTGTCTTTCTGAAAAATTACAATGGACATCAAAACAAAAGCAGCAAAATACTTTGGAAAAAAAATAGTACAGCTTTGTATAAGTAGCAGCCTTCACCTTCTCTGCCATGGCCAGCACTGACTCACTCAGTTCTGATTCTTGCATAGCATCTCAAGAGCTCTGCTCATTTCATCCCACCACCTGATGGTATGGATTTGGGAATGTCAGTCCTGGGCTTGCCTTCTTTGGAGTGCAATCATGAAATGGGCTGTCAGATGCACAGTGTGTCTAAGAGTAAAAACAAATGTCCATATTCTCTGACATGTGCAATTCTTCACTTTCATTCAAATATCTAGGTGGTTGAGGGTTTTTATTTATATTTCAAATGTGCATAGAAATGTAAATTTCAGTTTCAGTTTTTCCATGTACAATAGAAATTTGACATATTTTCATTTCTGAACAAGGCAAAAATTCGTTCCAAGACCTTCTTTTGTGTTCTCATTTAACTTTCAAATATTTCTATATAAGACTGAGAATGTTGCACTGAGGACATGAAATCACTGTGAAGATAACCTTTTTTTTTTTTTTTTTGTGTAAGAACTTTGAGAATTGTAATAAACTGATAAGAATGAGTCTTGCATGGATATCTGAATATAAATGCTTTCTTTTATTCCTTCTGGATGAGCCAAAGTAATTTCTGGAGAAAGATATAGAACATTTTCATGGATATTCCAGTATGGTAAACACAGCCATTAAAAGATGTAGTAACCCCGGAGGTGAACACATTAAATAGCTAGCAAAGTAATATTTAATCTGAATTATAGAATCATAGAACAGTTAGGGTTGGAAAGGACCTTAAGACCATCTAGTCCCAAATCCCCCTGCCATGGGCAGGGACACCTCACACTAAACCATGACACCCAAGGCTCTGTCCAACTTGGCCTTGAACACCGCCAGGGATGGAGCATTCGCAACTTCCCTGGGCAACCTATTCCAGTGCCTCACCACCCTTACATCATTGAATTGTCAATGAAGTTCAGAAATCTTCTTAGGGCAGATATCAATAAACATTTCAATCCACTACTTAATCCACCATTCAGTGCAGAACTGAGAGGCCAAACTACCTTCAGAAAGCATACAGTATGCAGGATTGAGCGAACAGTCTAATTCTTGAAGCAAATAAAAAATATTTGAAAGAAGGGGGGGAATGAAAGAGGGATGTCTGTTGTTTCACAGGTGTCTTGGTTCAGCTCTCTCTCCTTGTGTGTCTGTGTAGATGCATATGTGTGTGTGTGTGTGTGAGACATGAGTGATTGTATATTTAAAAATGTGAGATCTGAGAATGACATGAATGGTATAGAATAAGGGGTGGATACTGTCCTGGGTTCAGCGGTAGCAGGTATTTTTCTCCTTCTTAGTAGCTGGTGCTGGTGTGTTCTCTTCCCTTGCTATTTCCCTTATCATTACTATTATTGGCGGCAGCAGTAGTGATTTGTGTTATACCTTAGTTACTGGACTGCTCTTATCTCAACCTGTGGGAGTTACATTCTTTTAATTCTCCTCTCCGTCCCTCTGGGAGAGGGTGGAGGAAGGAGGGGGAGTGAGCGAGCGGCTGCATGGTTCTGGATTGCAGGCTGGACTTAAACCACGGCAGCAGGCAATTAAAACCTGCCTTTAGCTGGTGTTAAAACGACAGAGTAGTACATTTTTTACTGTTGATTGGAATTAAGCTATTGTACCATGGGATGATTTTTAAATAACCACAGCAGGTTTTCATTCCAGTCATGCCTACTGCTTGTTAATACACCTTATCTCTCAAAATTTTAGTAGTAGAAAGAATATCATGTTGTTCGACAACTCACTTTTTAAATGCTATAAATGAATATTTCAGTAAAACAAAAAAAACCTGCTATACATTACTGTATCTCATAGTGGACCTTACCCATAAAAAAAAAATCAAATGTTATAGAAAAAAGTTACATAGAGAGCTTTTTCTTACTTTGCTCCATCCATTTCACAACAAAGAAAATATACAGTACCATATGGAGATCCTAAAATCTCCTACAGGTATCAAGGAGACACCTTTTTTGGAACAACAGGAAACATGGAAAATCCTATAGCTAGAATTTCGGAATTTCATTCACACACTCCAAAGCAGGGGTTTGATGCAGATCCTGTGGACTTCAGAGGAAATGGATTGAGACGTGATAGCACACAGATTTTGCAGAAGGAAAAAAAACCAAAACGACATTCTAGATACTTCAATGTGAATGTGCCTAGGATATGTAGGACTTTAAAAGAGCCTTACAGGGGTGAATATATTGAAAAGACAAGATAGATAGAGTGACTGATTTTGCTCTGCTTTCAGAATAGAGGAAATGACAGCAAAAGACTGCAAAATAATGGAGTAATTCTGAACACTTCTGTTCTTGAGCTGATACTGGGATTTATTTATTTGACAGTAAATTCTTCCTGAAAAGAAAAAAAAAAAAGGAAAGAAAGTTTCCTATCAGCAGCTCCCACATGAGTCAGATCACAGCATTGTAACTCCTTTAGTAAATTGAGCTAATGGCAAAATGAAATGACAGAAAGGTTGCACTCCACTTAGCTCATAAACAAATTTTCTTGCTTTTATCTCAGAAAAGCAATCACCCCTAAGGCAGAATAGGTCACTGGAAAGTTTTTTCTTTTACATCCCTATGCAAGAAAGCAGAGCTGCAGACACACACAAAATATGTAGAGAACCATATAAGAAACAGACATAATATCAAAAGTTATCATACAGTACATTTAAATCCTGTATCACAAAATAAAAAAAAAAAGACAAAACTATGAAAGTAGAATAATATGCTACTTCTCAGCAAAGCATCTTGAAATTTACTCAGTATTCTGAATAAATCAGTAGCACAGAAAATGGTCTGAAAGGACAAGTGTAGCAGTAGTATACCAGTTGTCAAAATCAAACTTGATAGCTGCCTGAAGGTCATATCTGCCAGTATTTTGCTTTCTAATGACAGTCTATTGCAACCCTAAATGTTCTACTGAAGTCCCACATGTGATCCAGTTGCCTTCTTGCTCTTCTGCAAGTGATTTTGGATTTCCTTCATACATTGTAGTCCCTGATTATCTATTTCTAATAATCAACACACATCGTTAAAACTTCTCTTCCTTTTTTTTTTCTATTGCCTCTACAGGACTGCTTCAGATAAAGAGTATGGCAGGATACTGTTCCTTCTGAGAACAAAAGTGCAATATTTGCCATTGTTTTGCAGATAAAAGAAGAATCATGAAAAGACTAGTGGAAAATAATAATTTGCTGGTCAGAGAAGTGATTTCTAGCTGTTCTCCAGGAAATCAAGTGGATATCTGGGATCCTTTTCTGTTAAAGAAATAACTTAAAGAACTAGTTCAGCAGCTTGAACTCCCTAAGGGTATATCCCTGCTCTCTGAAATTAGGATGCCTCATAATCTGTTTTATTAAAAATGTGCTTTCTGCTCATACTGGAAAGAAAAACTTAGTTTTTGAGAAAGACAATACAATCCCACTGAACATTGTCCTCTCCTGGAATGAGGGCATGAAGAAGAAGCATAAGGTATCCTCCGATTCATTCATCTCTGTGCCATTAAATCTCTCTGCAGGGCACAGAGTCATAGCATGATCTCTCTGCAGACTACGATGGAAAAGAAGGTGTTTAGACATCTAAGATGATTGATGGAAAAGACTTTTTCACCAGCATGTCTCATAACCAGGGGTCACTTTGGTGCTAAGGCAATACTGATAGATGTAATATACAAATTGATGCCTAAGGATGCTTTTCTGAACCATTGTTGGATATGACTAAGCAATGTTGTGGTCACAAAACAGGTACAAAGTAAATGTACCTCAAGAAAAAAGTTACATTCCATGTTGTCTAGTCAGAATAATATTAAAAGGATCCAGTATTTGTAGACACAATTTTTCAGATAAACTACCAAATGTAAAAATAAAGCACAAATATTTTCATGAAGGTTTTGAGAAATACGTTTGGTCCACTATAACACAAAAAAGTTTTACAGCATTTTCACTGACATAAATATCTGTGACCTGATTTGCATAAAAGAGGAGGAGGCCAGGAGTTGTTATGGCAGCAAAGAGCAGCAACATGGTTGCAAACCTTTATTCTATCCTACATTAATTAAATGTACCACAGTGTGTGAAGTAGCTCTTAGCAAACTCATATTATAAAATTCTTGAGTGTTATTGAAAAACTCACAGCAAAGAATGCAAACGGGTGCTGGACAGATCAAAGAGCATATGAAGAGTTATTCAACAGGTTTGCTAATGGAAAGATAATGGCTTTTATGAGAATGATGGAACAAAAATAAAGCAGCAGACCTGAGGATAAATTAAAAGACAAAAAGAGGCCTTGTAAAATGAAGCAGAAACGTAAATCCATTAGCTGTAAACACTGGATAATATTAATACCTTAAATGGTATTCCATGTCCATTTTGTGCATCATCTCGGGTGAAAGGTGGTAGCTTGTAACAGAGAAAAAGTGCTTTTTTATTTAATGATGTTGAATAAGGCTGTTGGCCATATTGACAGCTGTGCTGAGTAGCAGCTGGTAGCTAGGCAAAGTTGTTTAATGTTTATAACAATGAAGAATAGATTTGTAGGGTTTAGAATGAAAAGCTTTTTGGAAAATATCTATAATAAGTATCCTAAAATGCTGGGAAAATATTAATTAAAAGGTTTTTTTTTATAAAAATAAAGTTTTATTGAAAGGATAGAAATGTGGCAACATAATTTTTCCACAACGCATGCTCAGAATCATTAAGTAAGAATGAATATAATCATATACTAACTCAGAATCATTAAGTAAGTAAAGGTAAGGAAAAATGAATTTTTTTTTTACATTAAATACTCATATTAAATGAGGAAAATGCAAAGGAAGAAGGTATGTGGCCAGATTTGGCTCCCAGATGGCTTCAGTAAGAATTGGGTGTAATCAAAGGTTTGCTAAATACTTAATAAGAAACAATACTGAGGGCAGTGGAGTTCCATTACTTTACCATCAATTTTTATGGGGCCAGGATTTTTTTTTTGTTGTTTTTTAAACTGCCTTCCCAGTTGGATAGGATATTTTAAAGAGTTGAGAGCACCAGATGTTTGAGAGTAGGAATATACAAATAATCGACAGATCTGATTTATTGGTCAGTAAATTAATTTATTTCTTATGTTAGACTAGCAGACCACTATTGCTGAATGGTGTGTGAAGTTGTCACAGCAGTAGAAAACCACAAAATTGTTTACAAATAAAAACTAATCATTCACCAGAAGTTGAAAACACTTAAGCATAACTTAACGCTAATCAGTTTAGCTTTTTCAACAAAAATTCCCTAGTACTGATAGTTCAAAAGAGGACGTAAAAGTTTTAATGCAGCCATTTACTTGTCCTGTAGACAGTGCTTAACCAGCTTTTAGAACCTGCTGTGTTTTTTTAGTTTTTGAAATGCCTATAGCAGGTCACACAGAGGTTTATTTTTACAGCCTATTTTTGCAGCATTGTCAATGCTTTACGCTGTAAAAGACTAAACCCATTTTAGGAAGCTAACCTATTTTGTGCATTGTTTTCTGTAACACTGCCAAGAAACAAATTCTACAAAACCTAAGCAAAGCTGTCAGTTATATCTCTTTGTGGAGGAGTGTATCACAGTCCTAACTCATAAAAGGTCCTGGAGCAAAACGTACTGGGCACTGAGGAGCAAACTCTGTCTATAGTATTTTGAAGATGGGCATATCACTGGAGCTGACAGATGTACTGACAATCCAGTGCATTGAAAATACCTATTTTCTTTTTTTCAAAGGTGAGTTTGAACAGCCAAGTTGCCTTTACATAGGTTGGCTTTTTTAATGCGGAAAGTCATATTCATCCCTGCCAAGGGGAAGAGTGGTTGGCAGGAATGGCCATTGTGTTCCTTTCACCTAGGAAATCACAATACTTGACAAAATTATGGACTTATTTTAGAATGCTGGGATTGATTGACTTAGTTCTTGAAAAAAACTTCTTATGTTTGTACATAAACCACTATAATTGATTGATTAGTGTTTAATTGAGTGATGTGTCAAATCTGTGTTTTTGGGAAGACCATTTCTGCCAGGAAAGCATATCACTTTTAATTATCCCTAGATCGCAACCAATAGTTTAAAGGAATACATCTTCAACAAAATAGTTTTTTCCCCCAAATTTAGTTTAATTCAATTCCATTGCTCTGAGTTGCAAAGCCTGGGTTTACATGTGAAACAAAACACACTCTTTAATGGTATCTAAAATAACTTTTCCATGTTGTAAAATTCAACAAATAGAAATAGGTGAAAACACTTGTTTTCACTTGTTTGATTAGTTTTCAATCTAAGTATGTTTTTATAGCATGTCATTGCATGAAGTCAGTAGTATAATCTAACATCTTGGTTATATCTTATCCAGTCTTCAAAGGAAGTTTGATAAAGGAAGTTCTTCCCTAAATGGGAACTAGTACAAGGACTGGAAACAGAAAGAATGTTGGCTGGTTTTTTTTTCTTTAAATAAACTCTTTATTGTGGAGAGGATAGGAAGTATCTTCAAGTACTAAAATAGGTTTCCAGTTTTAAAAGCCTGTCATTATGAAAATAATTTCTAGAGAGCAGAATCATTCTGGCAAAACCAGTGACTTAAAATTATTTGGAATTAAATGAAACATCAGGAGAGAGTGCCTTGTGTTTCACAAAGCTAATTTTGTGGTATTTCATAATAGTTTTTCATGCTCAGACAAGTTAATAAAGAAAACTGCTTAGCCATTGATTGCCAGCCACAGACACCTGATGTGCTACTGTAGAGCTGCCAACAGTTCCAGAGTTCTCTAAAACATCACCTGGGCTTTCTGTGTCAGCAAGCCATGACATGCAAAGGCATTGTAAGTGCTGGGGGTAACAAAGTTTCTAATCATGGCTCTGAAAATGCCATCAGCCTCCAAATTCCTTATGCATAGTGGCAAAAACAAATGACAGAGAAGATTTTTCCCTTTATAAAACAAGGTTGGCAGAAAGCTAAATGAAAAACAAAGGACAAATCAATGTATCATTCTGCTAGAAATAATTTCTACAGACATAAGAAAATGAGAATATATATTTTTTAAGTACTATTACAGTGTTCATAAATAGAAATACTTTTCTATGTATTTATTTACATTTCTGGTGAACTAATATGGATCAGAGCTGAAAGGAGATCTCATCATTTTATGTTCATCAGAAAATTGCCAATTTGATTGTCCGGTCTCCCAGATATTTGTTTTATTAAAAAAAGTGGGACGAGGAATGGGGAGCTGTTGCATTTTATTTTTTGTCAGGGAAAATTTATGATTTCCTGGAATGTTTTTTATTTTTTGATTAATCAAAAATAAAAATACGTATGTTCATTTCCGTTAATACTGATTATTATTAGGGCAAAGATACCTAGTAGATTTAGGCATAATGTTAATATGTGACATTAGGGGTCAGATTTGGTTAGACAGAGAGCAGACCTGCATCATCTTATGGCTGAAGGCAGTATTTGTGCCACCCAGCTTTGAGGAGCATCTACATTTTCATTGTCCTGAATAGTTCATAGAAGGAAACTAGTAATTGTATCTCAGTGTTTCATAGCTTTATTGTCTATATTCACTCTGGACCACTTTCATTTTCTAGTATTGGCACTACATCATAAGTGTGATGGTAGCTTAGTTTATTTTGAAGACTGCATCAACTATCAGTGTCTAATGCTAAGTCACAGCTATTCTGAAGCATCCTTAGAAAAGGCACAGAAATCTTGGAGGTAACTAAACTCATAGAAACCCTGTGAAAGTTCCCATCTGAGTAGAAAAGAAAATGAAGAGATTGCTTCTTCCCACTAAGGGAAAGACAAATACAACACAGCTGTCACCACACTGTTGGGTGGCGTAGCCCAAGAGCCCACCAGCGTGCATGGATTGGATGACTGATATCCATGCATGTAGCTCAGTACACTGCTTCAGAGTGCTTCCTCTCCTGGACCCCCTGGGTTTCTCACAGCAAGACTTGGAATTGGCTGCTCCTGCAGTGGAGGGTAAAGAGGTTTCCAGAGCAAGGATCCAATGGAAACAAAGGTTTACTAGTTCTGCTGAAACCAGAACAGCTCATTTTCCTAAAGATGGGCATATCTGCTTAGGTCTTCATGCTAGAGTATCTGATTTCTAGCAAAAATTCTTTCTAGTTTTGACTGCTGAAAGGTTCCAGTTGAAAGTGCACCTAGCTGTATAGTTTTCCCAAACTCCTTTTACACAGCACTCCTTTGGAGTACTGTGTATAGTTCTGGTGTCCTCAACATAAAAAGGACATGGAACTGTTGGAACAAGTCCAGAGGAGGCCCACGAGGATGATCAGGGGACTGGAGCACCTCCTGTATGAAGACAGGCTGAGAAAGTTGGGGCTGTTCAGCCTGGAGAAGAGAAGGCTGCGTGGAGACCTCCTAGCAGCCTTCCAGTATCTGAAGGGGGCCTATAGGGATGCTGGGGAGGGACTCTTCATTATTGACTGTAGTGACAGGACAAGGGGTAACGGGTTCAGACTTAAACAGGGGAAGTTTAGATTGGATATAAGGAGGAAATTCTTTACTGTTTGGGTGGTGAGGCACTGGAATAGGTAGTCCAGGGAGGTTGTGAATGCTCCACCCCTGGCAGGGTTCAAGGTCAGGTTGGACAGAGCCTTGGCTGACATGGTTTAGTGTGAGGTGTCCCTGCCTATGGTAGGGGGGTTGGAACTAGATGATCTTAAGGTCCTTTCCAACCCTAACTGTTCTATGATCTATTCTATTCTATGATCTTTCAGTTGTGTTCACTTGCATTTTTCTCCATTTCTACAGCAAAATGGTAGCCTGTAAGTAAAATGGGGGATCATTCAGAGATAATAAAACAAGCTCATTTGTGTATGGGAGACATCAAATGCCACATTTCCAAGTGTGGAAACAGAAGAATTTCAAGTATAATGTTCCAGACAGGTTTCTTTAAATTGCTGGGAATTGTTATCACCTTATTTTACTTTTTCTCTCCAAAATTAGATGCCTAGACTAAACCGCTTGGCCAGGTTACCTCTCCACTGTCACTGGGGAGACAGTCATTCAGGAAAGGAATTCTTCCATTTATCTTTCTCCAGTGCTTCAACAAGAGGTCTAAATGAGCAGCAGAGACAAGATGACAAATGGTAGCTGAGCTAATCCTCTCCCTGTGGGACTAATAACAATGTGCTCTAACAGTGTTGAGAAAAGTGTCCCTTAGTGGAAATCTGGAGTCATGTTTTTTTTTCCCTAGGGAGCCTCTTGTCTATTCTTAATGGCAAGGAACATTTTGATTGTTGTCTGTTGTCTTCCTCCTGAGCACGCAAAAAGGTTGTGTGCAAATTCTAAAGCTCCAAAAAGGAATGGATCCTCGGAAATGTGATGGCTTTTATGAGAGTGTGTTGATGCTGCTTCCCATCTTCAGGTGCACCATTCACTTCAGATCACACACTGCTTTGCCCCAAACTGTATAACAAAACACAGTGATACAAAAATGTACCACTAATGATAAAATGTACAGCTTCAACAATCAGTATTTGTTTTGACACTTTGGTTTGACATGATACCCCATTTCAGAAAAAATCAAAGAAACACTTGTACATTTCCCCAAAAAATTATTTTTAAATTTATATAAGAAAAATATTGATTCATCCCAAATACCTGAATCTGTCACTTTTTTTTCAGGTAGGAATATGCACATGATATTTTCTTATGTTATATCCACGGTGAGTTTTCTTTCCACAGCAAGAAACGTGATTAAAAAAAAATATAATTTAGGGCTATAACGTTTCCTGATAAAGATCTCAGAGCTTTCTTTACTGTTAGCACAACTGAGAAATTTTAAAAGAAATAAATATTTAGGAACATGGATCATAAGTTCTGTATTATAACTAAGATTACAATCAAGGTACCTGAAGAATACTTCGTTGGTAAAAATAAAGTATACCTCAGATCAATGTGTACTGAAGAAACAGATTTGCGTGATACAAGTCCCTGAGGGATTTTATTAACTTCACACATTTCATTGCATATAACACCAATAAAATCCATCAGTGTTAGAAATTCATAGAAATATGGAATATTTACATTGTGTCTGGATCTTATTTGATATTTGAACACCCAGAAGTTAAATTTCCAATTGTAGCAGTATTATGAGTAAAACAATTGGAATCCCACGGTAGATAGATGAGGCATGGTGTGTCACTTTCTGCTCACACCAAAAAATAAAGGAAGATAGTGAAATTTAAGACAAAACTATTGCTCAGGAAAATCTCAGAAATGTCCATTTGGGTGATATATATGTCTGGAGGAATTAAATTAGGCATTTTAACTGCAGTATAAAAACACATCTATGAGTTCTGTGCTTTGGTCACAGTTAATACAGTAAAATGTTGTGGACTGGATGAAAACAAGGCTGGGGGCTATAAACAAAGAGGCAGAGAAACAGATGGTAAGTGAAAGAGAAGAAAGAATACAACAGCCAAAAAAAATCAATAGATGTAATATTTCTGCAAGAGATGCATTCTCAGAAAATTTCCTAAAGCTGTATTCTACCTACTATTGGTAACTAGTAAATTGACATTTAACTGTCTATGCTGCCATTTTGTGATAATATAGGGAATTCACAATTATTACCAATATCTTCTATGGGACAATTAATGGATATCAATATAATTAGGTAAAACCTCACATATTTGTAGTAATTATGAACTGTAACGTCTCTTAATCAAATCAGAGATGAAATTTTATAAGTTTTATCCTATTAGAGTCCCACCAGAAGAAGGAGTTAGAAATCCTCACATTATTCCCACACTCCCTGGTGTCCCACATTAGCACAAGCAGAAATGGTGCTTTTATCAGAAACCATTCTCACTTTCTGTTTGTTTGTTTTTTTGTTTTGTTTTGTTTCCTGTTCCTCCATGTGGGAAAATGAAGATGGGATAATGAAGAAAAAAAAAAAAATACTGGTTTTGAAGACAGTGTAAGTACTAAAAAGCTTGCTAGACGAGTTCAATGATGTTTAGCACCATGCTACTTAGCTGTTACAGGGCTCTCTATACATCCAGCTAAATTTCTGTCAGACAGGCAGAAAAAGAGCAGTGCTTCTTCTAGTCCTGGAGAATATTTTTTATGTTTAACAGTACTGATTAATGGATGTGAAGGACAAATGTTGCATTTAAGATGTCTCAGTCAGATCGAGGCATCACAGACTCAAAAGAGGGGAATCAATCTCCTGAGAAAAGATCTGTGCCTTTAGTGGTAGGCCACACTTTAGGTTTCATAACCCATGTGAATCAGACACACATCACTGGATGACACACATATGCTTGTGAAGTAAGTGCTTATAATTCTAGAATCTGGTGCACATATTATCTTTATAGAAAAGAATATTAAATTAAGTAGATTAAGAGTTATATACAGTCTTTGAATTTAACAGTAGATAGCCCATGAAAACAAGAGAGGTTTCAAAGTTTGCAGATAATTTGTGTTAGATGTGTCTGGCTATTGCTAAGACTTATTGTTACTGTCCATTATAAGAAACTTAAAAAAATTGCTAATAAGTTTCAAAAACTTTAAGGGGTTCAATGATAGTTTTTCAAGCTGCGTACCTTCTGCTGCATTTTAGTTTCTTGTTTGTGTACATTTGTCTTTTTTTTTATTTTTTTAAACTTTGCCAAACCAATTAGGTTATCTTGAAGAACAGAGCAATGAGATCAGGAAAAACGTTTCTTGGCAAAATTAGACAATTCTGGACATTTGTGAACGTCATCCATTTTGTGCACTTCAATGAGGAAGGGTTCCTATCCAGAAAATAATGACTGTGCAATTAATGGTTATCTCATAACATATGCACAAAAGGGATTAGAAAAAAGCTGGCCAAACTTCTGAATACTTTCTGTCCAAACTTGGATTACTTGAACTTGTAACTTAATCATGCTCTTATAACACAGCTTTTTGTTGTTGTTGTTATTTGCAAGTCTGTTCATTTCCTCATTGAATGTTCATGGGAAGTGACTCTTCTGGTAATTCTTTGCAGTGTTCAGATCTTAGTGAGCCTAATGCATGAATCACAGTTGTGTCATCTCTTCTTCACAAATCAAATAATGCCTTACTATAACCCCAAACCCTAATTGCTGATAATAAAGTGGTTCCAGTTTTGGCTGGGTTCAGCTTTTCATACTGCTGTCCTGCTGCTGGCTTATGATTCTGTCGGGTTGTCTGGCTCCTGCTTCCCTTTCCTCTTGCAGCTGGGTTGGCTTCAGGCTATGATAATTTTGCCTGCAGTTCTTACCTCCTGTTGTTATATCAAGGACAATAATGCTTGAGGCTGAACCTATATTTTAAATCCTTTATTCTGCAGAGCCTTAAGGCACACTCGACTGCTTTAAGAACCAAATAATAGAGTGAAGGTTTTGTAGGTTTCTATGTTTTTTCTAAATCCGGGATATGAAGTTGTGGCAAACACTGATCAGGGTTGCTATAAAGACTGCACAACCTAGATAAAAGTAGATCTGTTTTATAACATAAGAATTTCTAAACACCCAGCAGAACACCTTTCATATGCACTTTAACTGGTTCTCTTACAGCACTTCTCATTGCAAAGAAAACATTGGTCAATATTATAAGATAAAAATGTGTACACTTCATTTTCTTGCAAGTGCAGGAAGGGAATAGGTAGAAACTGATATGCCATTCACAATTTCTTAACTTTGAAGACAAATTTTCTCAGCACAATTTAAAAAAAAAATGTTCTCACCAACTTCCAACTAAATAATCAATTGTGTGCAATCAATTGAACCGTGCGCTACTTCAGCATTTCACATTTGGAATCATACCCACTCAGGTATTCAAGTAATGTGTGTTACATAAAACCAAAACCAATAGAGTCAGAATCTATATTCTTTTCTATATCCTATTTGATGTACCAGATCATTAACAGCTTTGTAAGTTTTAAGTGAAGTATATACTGATATTTATAAGAATTACAGCTTTCTGGCATTGCTTGTCCACTGTGTCCATTGTCATTTTGTCTGACCCTCTCTTTTGTTCCTGTGCTAAGGAGAGGAGAATATTTACAAAATGTTTTACTTCCATAAATTCCTGCAAAACAGTAAGTTCAGTCATTAGCAAAGTTTCAATAGAAATAAATCAAAGCACTTGTATGATTAATGCTAAAAGTGGTTAAGTACATTGATATACTAAAAGCCTAAAAGCATTCTAACTCTTTACTGCTTTATTTACCTGCAGATTGAAAAGTATTTTATATTCACATTGAGCTGACTTTTCCTGCTTTGATTTTATCATAGAATGACTTGGGTTGGAAGGGACTTTAAATATCATCCAGTTCCAGCCCCCTGCCATGGGCAGGGAAACCTCCCACTAGAACAGGTTGCTCAAAGCCCTATAATAACATTATCTCTTACTTCAGTATCAGTAATACAGCCACGTGCTGAGCAACTGATACAGACTTTTAAATATAGTCCTTTCGGTATTGTAGAAGGAAGCTATGTAAAGAAAAAGCTATTTTGTCACTTGACTACAAAGGTAAAAGGGTATGTATGTTTATGTTATGAAGTAGATGCAAAGGACCCCGTGTGAATAGTTTATATAGATATAGTTGCTGCCACTTAGATACAGTTGCTCCCACTTTAAGCATTGTAAAACATGGCATATGCAATCTTGTTCATAAAGTTAAATTATTCTCTTCTGTTTTATACAGAGAAACACAATCATTGCAAGATTAAAGCTTCATTTTTCTCTTTGTTGTAAATAATGGGAAATCACATGTTGACCTCAGCAGAGCACTAACGTCAGTGTGTGACTTTTCCACAGTCACTCTGGAGGTCTGAAATAAAGCCTGTACTATTCCTACGTGCTTTCTGGGAGCTTCCTACACAGTTGCTACTTACTCTCCAGGACTAGTAACCACTTTCCCAACTATTGATCAATAACTGTTGATAAAAATTCCCACGTGCAACGTGTCCCAAATGTCTTTTGTGTTGAGCGATAGAAACAAGTTTCACATTTCTATTTGATTTATAATAAGTGTTAAAAAAGTTAGAAAGTACCTGATGTTTTAATATGAAAAAAATAAAAAATAAAAAAATAAGGCTCCCTTTCTTATAAATTTATAGCTCCAAGGCCCTTTGGAGGTTCCTGAGTTTCACAGTTAAGGTATTACAGAAGCCAATCTTTATTTGAGAGATAAAAACATATGTTTATCTCACCTTCTAATCTTGTTCTCCTGGCTCCAGCAATACACCCTCTGCTGCCAAGCAATCTGAATGTACATCTGCCTCCAAGGTATATCTGACTCCAAAACTATAAGGAAAGTGGCCAGCTGTGATGACATATAAAGACTGAACCAAAAATACTTGGAGAAAGTGAGGAAGAAGCAATATCTCAATGACGCTTTTGCAACACATCATCTGTGAGGGGCCAACACAGAAAGTCTGGCTGCTAATCTGGGATGGATATAAGCCATAAAGTTCAGCTACAATGCAAACTTTCCTGAAGCCTGAGGACATTTGGCTTCATGCATTCAGTAAATAGGGAAGGGCTAGCACTAAGTGTAAGTAAGTGTTTCAGCTTGTATAAATTATGGAGATGTTCTGGTGCAGTTTTCTTCATGTTCATGTCCATTATTACTGTTGATTGAGGACACAGCAGGAAATAATTGCAGATTGAATACTACTGGGGCCAGTTTTCACAAACCTACTTGATCTGTTTTACAGGTTTGCTCTTAGGGATACATTTTTTTTTGGTTCAAAGAGAGAATGAGTTGTAGAAGGAGTTAGATTGCCCTTTCCCTGTGGAGTTACTGGGCCTGCCGGCTGTGGGCTTTCTACTTGGACAAGCAGTAAAGGGAGAGTCATAGATGAAATTAGGAGTTTGCATCCCAGATGGAGAAGCTACGGAGAGAAGTGGGATGCAAGGAGCTGAGCCTTGGCACAAAGACATGACTTCCTAAGGACCAGAAGGGAATTACTGAATTTTCTGTTACCCAATGTTTTATTCAAAAGCCCCAGTAGTGAGGACCGACCCAGCAGACAGAGTGGGCAGGGAAGTGACACAGAAATCGAATAAAACTCCCTGGTTTTTAACATTGCATTCTGCCTATTCATTTTTATTTTTCTGTACTTGAAAGTTAAAGATGTCTATTTAAATTCTAATGAAAATGTAATAGATTTTAGGCAGATCTGTCTCAAAACTTGGAGCCACATACAAGTATAGAGTCACATGAGATGTCCTCATGATAGGATAAAGATAAAAACAAAGTGTTCATTTGCTTACTGAGCTATACGCTTTGCTCTGGAAATTTTTTTTTTTTTCTTTTTTTTTCAGTTTGGCATTTATGCCAAACAATCTTCATTCAGCTGGCATGGACCTGGGAAAGAAAAAAGTTTATTTCATCTTTTGCTTTCACTGACATTCTTTATATGTGGAGTTTTTTTCCAACTCATATACAGACTACCTGGGTGAACTTAGGTTTTAGGACAAGTGTGGGAGCTGCTCTAACTCTCCCTAGTCTCCAGTGACAAAATAATCTTTCATTAAAAGAACAACCTGGGAACAACAAATCTGACTCTTCACCCCTCTAACCCCCCTCAATGTTTAATTCAAAGCTGGAGGACTACACGTGCAGCAGATGTGTTTGTCTGCATTATATAAATCCACACTCCCAAGCCTGGGATGATTTTGTGTCACCTTTATGTCCAGAAAATGCCAGGACCCACAGGGAAACTTGTTTCCAATTCTTTGCCTTGTCACTGTCAGGCAGCTGATTCCTGGAGCTCAAATATATCGTTGCACCTTCTGTCTCAGCTCTCTGATCATTCAGACCCCCTACCATTTGGTTCAGTGTGAAGTACCATACACTTCAGATATACAGCCTAATGGCTTGGTTGCAAAACCTGGCAGTGTTTCTCCCTAAGGTACCCGTGCAAAGATTATAAATATTTTGTGCTCAGGAAAGCTGAATGAGAAAGAGTATTTGTGGAGGTCTCAGAAGCAAATTAACCCACATCTAGAAAGCCACAGTGGTGGAATGCTTCCATTTGCAGAGTGGTTTAAAATGCTTTGTTGAGCTGTGCAGCCTTGAGAAAGCCAGAGTGCAGTTAGATGAACAGCACAAATGGAGAGTAGGAACCATGCTGGCTCTACAAAAATTAGTTAAGATACAGAATAGCTTCCTCCCGTCTTTGTTGTCCACAGGAGGGCTATGGTATTGTCTGCCTTAGCTAGTATAAAGGAAGGGCAAGAATGCTGCACGTCAATCAGGCTGGTGGTTTCAAAAGTTCAATGGCTGAGCAAATCTCTGCAGAAAGGTTTGAATTTCTTTGGTCTTTCAATTAGGCCAGGCCCAGTGATCCAGCAAGTGGATCTGTGGTTTGTTGTGCTTTAACTCCAGACATTAAGTAAGCCCCGCATAGCTGCTTACTGGCTCTCCCCTGGTGGGATGGGGGAGAGAATCAGAAAAGTGAGAAAACTGGTGGGTTGAGACAGTTCAATTGGTAAAGCAAAAGCCACGTGCACAAGCAAAGTAAAGCAAGGAATTAATTCACCACTTCCCATCATCAGGCACGTGTTCAGCCATCTCCAAGAAAGAAGGGCTCCAACATGCATAACAGTTACTTGGGAAGACAAATGCCATCACTCCGAATTTTCCCCCTTCTTTCTCCTTTCCCCAGCTCTATATGCTGAGTATGACATCATGTGGTCTGGAATATCCCTTGGGTAACTGGGGTCAGCCATCCTGGCTGTGTCCCCTCCCAACTTCTTGTGCACCCCCAGCCCACTTGTTGGTGTGGTGAGAGGCAGAAAACCTAAGCGCTGCTCAGCAGTAACTAAAACATCCCTGGGTTATCAACACTGTTCCCAGCACAAATCTGAAGCATAGCCACATAGTAGCTACTGTGAAGAAAATTAACTCTATCCCAGCCAAAACCATTGCAGTCTTTAAAGAACCTTGTACAGAAATGCCTTTTAAACAGTTTAGGGTTTGGGTATTTCTGTGTGCGATTTTTAATGTAGGTTGAAAATTCTTTCATTTCTGTGTCCCTAACTACTGTTTTCAATTGATATTTGAAACGATCTAGGTCTGTCTTCAAGATCTGACGGTTTCATGGAAGAACTTGCCATCTCAGTCTCTTCTGCAGATTCTTCACTTTGTTTGGGTTTTGCTTTCTCCCCTCTCTTTTGCCTCTCCTTAACTCTTCCCCCCTTTCTCCCCCAAAGTTTTTGTTCCTATTTTGTGGTTTGTTTTTGTTTTTTTTTTCCTTGTTGTTTGTTTGGGTTTTGGTTTGGTTTGTTTGTTGTTTTTTTCTCCCATTAGAATAGCCACTGAGACCTTCTAAAATCTAAGTTTCCACCATGTCCTTGTCTTCTAAACGTACCTGTCTGTATCTGTTCGATGGATTCTATAGTTTCTGCTCCTTTCCTAGAGCATCTTTCACCATTTTTAGCTCCCACAGCTTCTTCTCTGTCAAAAAGGTAATGGCAATATCCTGGAATATGAAAGTAGATTTCTACCCCTCCACTGCCCTTTTTCCACCTTTTAAGAACGTAGATCCCAGCTTGAAGCAGCTTCTTTTGAGGCATATAGGGGTGCTCATATTACAGTCGACTTACTATCTGTATGCCAATATTGAGATGATTTTAATATAAAGTCACAGAACATCCTATGGTCTGCATTCATGGAAATCTTCAGCTCTGTCACCAGTGGTATCTATATACCATAGTAAGTACCGAGATTTATGCTATTGATTCAATCCTTCCTAAGTCTATCTACTAGTTTCTTCAGTCAAATAGCTTTACTAGGTTTACCTTAGGCATCTACAATAGAATAACTTCAGATGCTGCAAGATTTACACTTTCTGTGCTACAAGAGTATGCCTGCCCATCTTCTCTCTCCACCACTAGCAACTCAACTTCTGATTCTGACCCTACTTCATGAGTATACTGAACCTTAAAATTTACTGTAATAAGCAAAAAGAACATTGATTTTTTTTTTTTTTTGGTACTATTGTACTTATTTTCACCTTGTCTGTATTTAATTTTGTGAGCAAAACAATTGGTCATGTCAGGAAACTAAGCTTGTTTGTTCTGTTTCAGATGCAGGCTATCGTGTCCAGAAGAATGGAAGTGGGTGCAGCAGTCCTGCCAGCTGTCCTGTTGAGAAGCTTTTCCATTACTTAAAGGAGAAAGGCATCAGTCCTGAGTAGGCCTCATATGTATATGTTAGTCATTGCCAGATGAAGCAGTTATACCATCTGTTCTTCTTTCTTATGACTGCAAATCTTTTTAAGACCCTTCCTCAGGATGACACAGGCAATGAAGATACTTATAAATGCACAAATTATTGTATAGCTTACTGAGCATGGATATGATAGATCAAATTCAAATCCAGTAAGTGGTTGATATTATACTTCTGAGACATGATTTTTCTGGCCTAATTTAGATACCTACTTTAGAATTAGATCAATTGCACCCCAAGGTGCCCTCTATGAATTATAAAAAGAAGCTACATTGAGTACTTTTAGACATCTGGGCTGTCAGCTCTAAAGCTAGGCAAGATGAATACCATCCATAAGGCCTAAGAGTAGTAGCACTGCCTGCAAGGAGGAAAAGCAAGTTTATATCTGGTTCATTCTTTCTTCAGTATCTCACTGAAGCATGGAGGGCCTGCAAAAATCTGGTTTGGGGCTGCTCCAAATAAGCCATTTCCTCACAGCCCTGCTTATGGCCATGGCATCTCACACTCTCCTAACTCCTCTTCCACACATTTTTCCCTAACTTTCAAAGATGGAGAAGTTTCTGTGCTTCACCATAGCCAAAGAATATGTGGATATGAGTGTTCATCCTGTCACACAACATCACTCTTGCAGCTCCATAAAGATGTTCAGTTAGATTGACCCAACATGGGGTACAACCTCAAAAAAGTAGACAAGGATCAGCCCTTTTATTACATTAGAAGATCTAATATTCTGCAGTAAGTGCGGCACAGAAAGAAATTACAGTGCTAACCATGGGAAATTTTACATCTACAGTTAATTCTATGAAGTTAGTAGACTATTGGACCAATATGGATTGCTATACAGATAATCAAGCCAACATATGAGTATTTGTAGGAAGATAATACAAGTCAAACACTGAATCTATAGAAAAGGAAAAATCTCCCTAGTTCAAGTCAAGTCTTCTGTGTTGTAACCATATTTTTCTTATTTTCATCTTCACACAAGGCTATGAGCAGCTTAGAGCATATACTGCAATTATTACAATACCCCAAAGTATGTCTGGTGTATGAAAATTTACATGTAAGTGATTCAAACTAGAAACAGGACAGATGGCATCTGTACTGACACTGTATTCTGGGAGCCTTAATTCCTCACATTCATGGGGGCCGTAGTGATTCCTGCTAAGTCAAAATACTATCTTCTTACTTCATGGCCTCATTCTCGTGTTCTCAAATTTCCCACTTTTGGTTGTTATCACACTTCTGAGATTTTGCTGATATTATGCACAAACATTTCTATTGACTATGATAGCCCAAGGGCCTAGTTAGGTCAAAAGGCTTACGAAAGACAACAATATAAAGGTGCAACTTTACATTTGAAGATGTTAATAAATTTAAGTAGGTTTGATGACAATTTCTTTTTACTAATTCCTAACTGAGTGCAAATATGTTCTTCCTTTACCAGTATTATTCAGTTTCCCATAATTTTAGATGTACAAGTTCAAGGCATTGTTTTCAACTAGCTCGGTCTTGAATTCACACAGCTATTAATCAGTTTAATATGCTTTCCGTCACTAATTTGAAAAGCACATAAGGAAGAAGTCTGTGCAGTACAGATATGACAATTAGGGAAACAATCCCTTTTTTAAAAATTTGATTGGGTAGTACAAATCTTACCAGTAACTTTGTCTCCTTGTACTAAAGAAGAGTAAGTGAGACAGTTGTTCTCATGCCAACAACTTTTGGTGCCAGAGGTAGAGATAGAAATATGTTGCCTCTGGAGGTTCAAGAGTATTTAATAATCCTCCTCCTCCACAGTTATTTTCCATTATTGGTCCCTCTTCTCTCTTCCTTGTTATCGTCTAGTAAACAGGCAAGTGTGCAGAAGCAATATATAAAACTTAAAAAAACAACATGTCCATAAAGAACTGGTTGTCTGTCTGAAAAAGAAAAATAGAAAATGAAACGTGCAACAAAACTCCAAAAGGGAACAACTTTGACTCAAATTGTGTCATGCTGAGGTGCAATATAACATTCTACATTATACATCACATTAAGTTCTGACTTCAGTTAAAATTTTAATGCATTTTTACATATTTGTGTTTGATTTCTCTCACTGCATGTGCTTTAGAAGTGGTAAGATTAAAAAAAACCAAACCAAACCAAACAAAAAAAAAATCCAAAAAACTAAAAGCCCCAAAGATTTTAAAAACGGGAACTGGGTGGGGGGAAGCTTCTGATCAAAGGAATTTGCCTTCTTCAAGAAATTAAAAAAAACCAAAACAAACCAACCAACCAACCAAACAAAACCCTCACCTTCCCCCCAGGTTACAATGACAGATATTGTCCAAGTCCAGGATCTGTAACTAGATTGACTAAACACATTTTTTACATCTTTTACCTTGCCTATCTCAATGCAAGTGCAAGGTAGTCTACAGTTGACCCTAGAGACATGTAATGTTAAAAGTCTATAGAACAGTGTTGTGGTTTAAATCCAGTCAGGCAACTTGTTCACTCACTCCCAGTGAGTGGGCTGACAACAATCGAGGGCCCCCCCCACTGGGGCTCTCCCCTTCCCCACTCCCAGAGGAACAGGGAGGAGGATCGAAAGGGTGCAACTCCCACGGGTTGAGACAAGAACAGTCCAGCAACCAATGTACAACACAAATCACCACCGCTACCACCACCGACAACAGTGATAAGAGAAAATAACAAGGGAAGAGAATACAATACCACCGGCCAAGAAACGAGTCCCACCCGGAAGCCCGTGTCCTTCCGGGTAACTCCCAGTCACCCCCCACCTCGGCCATGATGTGCTGTGGTATGGAATACCTCTTTGGCTAGCCCGGGTCAGGCACTCTGTCTCTGCTTCCTCCCGGCTTCCCCTCCTCCCTGGCAGAGCATGAGCCTCACAAAGTCCTTGGTCAGGGTAAACACCACTTAGCAACAACCGAAAACATCGTCTTCACCAGCACTGTTCCCAGGCTGGAAGTCAAAACACAGCACTGCACCAGCGACCACAAAGGAGAAACATGACTGCTACTGCTGAACCCAAGACATTATCCACCTCTTATTCCATACCATTCATGTCATGCTCAGATCCCACATTTTCAATACACCATCGCTCTTCCACATATATACTTCCATATACATACAGACCAAGAGAAAAAGATCATTTTCTTAGTGCATGGACCAATCCCCATAATGTCAGGTTCCATCTCTTGTAACAATCTTTCAGGGCAGGAAAGGCTGTGTGCAGTATTGGATCATTGCCTGCTGATGCTGGCCGTTCCTTTAGTGCGGAACTCATCTGGTTCTGTCAAAGTTCATTCTCTGTTGGGATGATGGTTGGAGGGAAGTCAGGGCTAGTCACTGGTGACCTGGAGACATCTAGTTGATGGGCTATAAGAGTATTACACAGCAGGCAACAGCATACAGTTAAGTTCACTGGCTGTTTTCCCCTAAAATCAAATCCCCTTGAGGTACACATCAGACTTCCCCATCTTCCCGCATTACTCACCAAGTATATCCAGGTCCCTGAGCAAAAGCAATCCCATGAGTGGGTTTGCCTTTACCTGAAGCAGGAATAACCCAGACTGTCTTCCCCAGCAAATTCTTCATATGCACCACGGGAACTTTGTCCCCCTCTACAATATGTAAAAGTTCTGACTGGGCTGGGCCAGCCCTGTTGGCAGATCCTCTGGTGTTGACCAACCAGGTGGCCTTTGGTAAGTGTGTCTCCCAATGCTTGAAAGTTCCCCCACCCATTGCTCTCAGTGTAGTTTTTAACAGCTCATTGTACTGTTCGATTTTCCCAGAGACTGGTGCGTGGTAGGGGATGTGATATACCCACTCAACGCCATGCTCTTTGGCCCAAATATCTATAAGGTTATTCTGGAAATGAGTCCCATTGTCTGACTCAATTCTCTCTGGGGTGCCGTGTCGCCACAAAATCTGTCGCCACTGGGGCTCTCCCCTTTCCCACTCCCGGAGGAACGGGGAGGAGGATAGAAAGGGTGCAACTCCCATGGGTTGAGACAGGAACAGTCCAGCAACCAATGTACAACACAAGTCACCACCGCTACCACCACCGACAACAGTGATAAGAGAAAATAACAAGGGAAGAGAATACGATACCACCGGCCAAGAAACGAGTCCCACCCGGAAGCCCGTGTCCTTCCGGGTAACTCCCAGTTACCCCCCACCCTGGGCATGACGTGCTGTGGTATGGAATACCTCCCTGGCTAGCCTGGGTCAGGCGCCCCGTCTCTGCTTCCTCCTGGCTTCCCCTCCTCTCTGGCAGAGCATGAGCCTCACAAAGTCCTTGATCAGGGTAAACATCACTTAGCAACAACCGAAAACATCGGTATCACCAGCACTGTTCCCAGGCTGGAAGTCAAAACACAGCACTCCACTAGTTACCACGAAGGAGAAACATGACTGCTACTGCTGAACCCAGGACAAACAGACATTGTTTAAATAACCACACTCATGCATAAACAATGCATGGCGTGGAAAGAGTGAGACAAAACCGCAAGAATTTGTAAAAGCTGTTGGCCATAAAGTTAACACAGTAATAGTAACATGTATAGAACAGACTTTCAGGTCCTGAATTATTTCTACCAAAATTACTTAGTATGTTTTAATAAGATAAAGGAGTTTTATGTATAATTATACTTATGGATGCAATTGTGTACTATTGTACAAGCTACTCAGGCCAAGATCCAGATGGAAGAACTATATTATTATTGTGACTTAAAAAGTTACTGTATATCAGCTGAGCTGTGATAATTGGCTGTATCAGTGCTCCTGACTTAAGAAAATACTAGGTAATGTGATTTAGGTTGGTCCACTCTTAAAGTTTCTGAGATGCTATCCTCACTGTTAGACAACTGCTGTGAATTTTTTCCATTTCCCTAGGACATGTGTTAGACCAATAACGAGACGGTTGATAATGTTAAATCAATAGTAGGACAATAATGGAGTCCAAGATTTATCTGATCTAACTTTGGTATTTCGCAGTATAAACATCTACCTCTGTCCAGCCATCTAAGTTCCTCTTACTGTTATCAGAGAAAAATGGACTCATCTAGGATGAAATTCTAAAGCAGATATCTAAAATGAGCTGAATTAACAGATTTAGAGGTATAGCACTCATAAATTTATTGAAAGTTAGTGGATTTGAACAAGATCTGTCATTTTCATGCTCCATATGTGGCCTAGAAATTATCATTGAATTTAAATAGCCTGGTATATTTTATATCACATTAGCATATTTATAGGCCATCACCCAGAGTAGAAAGAATGCTGGACTTAAATACCTCATACATATTTTGTGTTCAGAACATTCTTCCTCAAATTTATAAATCAGTACAAAATATTAAAGCAGTATACCACTTCTTGAAGAAGTGAATGAGGCATTTCTTTCTGGATATGTGATGTAAACTACACTTCCTACCAAGATCTTCTATTTTATCAAGATGATCTAAGGATTTAGAATATGTGATAGTGGGTTTTTATGATAAGCATACATGGTTTTATTTTTAGCAAAAGCTATTCTACTATCAAAAAATTGCTGCTTATCACTAAATTCCATAAGGCTGTGCAACCCACTGCCCTGGTCAAAGACAGGATGAATACACATTAACCATATTTGACAGAAGTTTAGCTAGCCCTCTGTCCTGGGTTCAGCAGTAGCAGTCATTTTTTTCTCCTTAAAGCCAATAGAAAGGGGAATTCCACAGTTTTCCTAAATAAGCTGTTCCAATGTTTAACTATCCATACAGTAAAAACTTCTTCCTAATGGCTAACTTAAAACCCATTTGCTGAAATTTAAGTCCATTACTTATTGGTGTATCCTCAGCACATGATAGGAGTATATATCTTCCCATTTGACAACACTCTATTACATATTTATTCAACATATGAGACATATCATGTCTACTCTAAACATTCTCATTGCAACTGTTAGCTGTCTAGTTGGAAAGTAACGTGTTGTGTGCATCTGTATATGTTGCAATGGGGTCAATGAAATTCTTTGCTGCTTGGGATTCAGGTATTCTATAGCTAGTTACATATTGCCAATCTGAGTATTAGTTCCTTGAATCCTACTCCCATGAAGATGTCTCTCAACATGCAATACATTAGCATATAGCACACAAACGTGAGTCCAAGTAGATTAATGTTTTGCATTAAGTTTTGAAGGGGCCTATCTGGTGATGTTCTTTTCACATCACTGACTTCAGAAGTGCTATAAAACATCATTCAATTTTTTTGGCATCACTCTAGTCTTACATTAAGACATAAAATATCAAAGAAAAATTGACTGCTTTGAACGGGGCTTTGAGAAACCTGATCTAGTGTGAGGCGTACCTGCCCACGGCAGAGGGGTTGGAAGTAGGTGATCTTTACAGTCCCTTCTAATCCAAACCATTCTGTGATTTTATGATTTTATAAACTACTCTGATATAACCTAATTGGAGCTAATTATCAATTCAGCTATGCCACTGTAAGAATATTAATACTAATGGAACTTCACGAGCAAGCTGAATTATGCCCAGGCTGCGTTTTTCCTAGGAATTATAGTTCATGGTGAAAGACAAAATTTCAAGGCTATCTTTCTCAGCTGGGTGCACTATAAAGCATTATAAATGAAGCCATAGCTTTAACCGAGCTGAAATCAGAAAACATGCTCATGTGTTGTGAATTATGATCTTTTCTTCCTCCTTTGACTGATACATATCCTTGGATGGACGCAACTGTCTCAGGTGTGTTAGGGATAATGTGTTTAAGTGCTACCACCTGTAAAGACAAAAAGAGAAGTACAACACCATTTCTTATCCCATATATAAAGTTTCCAAAACTTTATACTAAATGTGAAGCCAACATTTTATTCCCTGACCACTTTACAGTTCATTAGCAGCAGCATTCAAAGCCATCTGACAGTTGGCCAGAACACTGATCTAAACTAAAAGATAATGAGGCTAGAAAATATCTGAGAGGAGTATAAGTGATCTAGGGTATCATCAGATTTTACAAAGAAAAACTGCAAATGGCGAATGGATCTTTTTTTTTAATAGAACGCCTCTTCAATGCTGCTGTGTGGCACAGCAGAATGAACCCTTGTTTAAAAAACCCAGTGTTAGAAAAACAAAGGCAAGCAACTGTTGTGACAAAAAAATCAAACAAACAACAAACCAAAACAAAACAACCCAGGCTTCTTTCAGGTCCTTTATGTAGTACTCACGTGAACCAAGGCTGGGAGATAATCCTTTGGCCAGCCATGTCTAAGTGGCCACGTTCAGTGTTTCCTTGTCACATGGCGTTTAAGACAGAGAAGCACTGATTATCTTCCCAGTTTCTTGCTTCAAAATAACTTTGCAAGTAGAATCCAAAGCACTAGGTGGCAGGGGACGTGAGCTGTTTTCCAGGAGATGAAGCAGCTAGGTAAATGATGTCACTAAACAGGTATCCATGTATATTTCCTGGGGAATTTTGTATACCGACTGCACTTCAGTGTAGCTTAACAAACTAATCTCATGGATTTGGCCACAAACAGTATAGTTATCAGTCGTGGTCATGTATTCACATAAACAAATCATTCCACAGAGCTGTGGCTTTTGCAAACAAGCATTCTTTACTTAGTGAATGTTCATCAGTATAGGACCTTTCTTCTGAAAACTTGTTGAAACTAATCACAGTGGTAGACATGATGTTTCCCACTTCATTGACCTTAGAAAGATTGCAAGTTTAGGGAAAAAAAATGAACTATAGCAGCTCACTTAAGGTCAGCCTACCACTATCTCACCCATACAGATATCTGTTTTTCCTACAGATATACTTAGGAATCCTATTAAATAAAAACCTGCCTTTCCTATTAAATAAAAAATAAAACTTATGTTGATGAGAGAGTGAAAAATTACACAGATTTCATGAGGAAGGATGAAGAGAAGGGAGCAGAACAAACAAGATGCTGATGGGAACACCATTAAAGATCTCAGTATGGGAAAAGCTTCTAAATGTAAGATGCAACCATGCTGGAGTTTAAATTGGATCAGTTAATAAAAACTGACTTTCACGTAAATAAAACCATCAACCTTTTAATTTTATTCTCCAATTGCTTTTAACCTTGGAGAAAATATAATTCCTCTGAGCCCTTGTTTTCCTTCCTATTCAAACACAACAAAATCATTCAGGAAAGGCCAGCTTATGTAAAGCAGTAGGGAAGCACCAGCTATCCTTTTCTGAATGGAGTTCTGTATAGGTAGTTAATGACTATTAGGTACACCCTCCTTCAAATGTCACAGTGGTAGCTAGGGGAACCCTGGCCAGTAAATATTTCTGCAACAAGACCTGGCAGCAGTACAGACTTTAACCTAACATTTTACCCTGTGTTTGCTGATGGTCAGGTGGATGTTTCAACAGCACCTGTCTAGCTTGCTAGAAATGAGACTTCTTCCCCACTCTGTTAATTTGGGAATACCTGAGCTGTCAGAAATGAAGCCAGTTAACAATCTAAAGGGGAATTGCTCCAAAGGATTGAAAATACAGGCCAGAAACTACACGCAGTCACAATTGTTGTGCTTGGGAGTCTAACAAGCAGTTACTTGTTCTTACAGTCCTTCTCATTTACAGATTCAAAGTGGTCTACAAGAAGATTTCTGGTACTCTCATTTTAAAAATGGTGGGCACAAGGGAAAAAATGTGTGTGTAGAAGCAGAGCAGAAATTAAAACTAAATTTTCCTGTAGGCTCCACAATTCTCTTGCCCTTAACTAAAGATGTACCATAGTTTAAGTCTGTAGTGAAATGAGTGATTTAGGGTCACTTGATGATTGGCTTTTGTTATTAGTAAATTTTCATCCTTGCTACAACCTGAGTCGGTAATTACTAGAAACAAAACTATTAACAATGCTACTGTTCCACTTGGGCTATGATGAAGGCAGGGAATGTTCTGAGGCTGTCAGTGGATGACTGATTTTCCCTGGTTTTGCTTCCCACCTTAGACAGTTGTCAGGAGTCCCTGCTATCACCAGTGCCTGCATCCTTAGCTATGGTAAAGGGACATTTCACCACCCAGCTTGTTACACAAAGGCCAAGGCTTGATGGGGATTCCTTAGATCATAGTAGCCCAGCCAATGGGGATGGATGCACCACCACAAAGCCTAAAACACAAAATGTTGAGAGTTATCTCCACATATGGTTATATACGTGCTAGGGAATTGGGAAAGGGAGTTTTAGAGTTTTGATACAAAAGGCATGTAGGTTCTCTGGCCTGTTTTTTTTTTTAATACCTTCCAGTAATCTTGTAATTTTGCTAGAGGTAGGTGAAAATGTGTCTCAAAAGGTTGTACACTGTACTATTTCGTTGCTTGAGTTATTGCTTTTAAATTGGGGGCTAAGTTTCCCCTGATTGCCGAGAACTACAGGGCATCTGGAACAGAGTAGCAGTCATGATCTTTGGCAGCTCCTGAAAAGTGTGGGCTTTCATATCTGCTTACTATGTTGAGGAAGGAGTTTGATGAACTGGACATGTTGGATAAGAATTTTTTTTTCCCAAACAGAAGTTATTTCTTTTAAGTACAAACCAGAAATCTGGTCATTGTATTCAAACCTGACATTTGGATGAGAGTCTATTATTCATATCTATCTTTTCAGCAGGAATTCATGGTTAAAAAGTTATCAGTTTTATCCTGAATTGTGGAATGCTCAGTCACACCTTCTGCACTAAAAGCACACGTTAAAAAAAGGGCATGTTATACACTGAAGTGATTATATCTCAAACTCATTCAAGAACAACCTGAAACAAATGTATTTGAGTCTGCAGATCTCATCCAAATGTCATAAATCTCAATTCTACACTGACATTTATGCAGCATGATGTTTTCTCTTTTTAAAATAATACTCATTATAGGGAAACTAAACACATAGGTCTTACATATTTATGTAGAGACACATTTATCTACCATTAAAAAAGTTAGTCAATTTACTTTTTTTATTTTTTATTATTTATTGATCTGTTTCAAGGCATAGAGAAAGCTTTATACAAATATGCTGAGATTAACCAGGTACTTTCTGGGAAGTTTTACAAATTATCCCTGTTGTTTTGTGTGCCTTAAAAAATGAGCTCCTCTGAATAAAAAGTCACAAATACGGGCTATACTAATGTGTTTGCCTTTCACAACAATAATTACTTGGAGGATAACTCCCTTGGTGCAGTAATATTCATTATATAGGTCAACTGCAGTTCACTAAACCTGATTTCCAACTCATGGATGATCATAGAATCATAGAATAGTTAGGGTTGGAAAGGACCTTAAGATCATCTAGTTCCAAACCCCCTGACATAGGCAGGGACACCTCACACTAAAACATGTCACCCAAGGCTCTGTCCAACCTGGGTTTGAACACCGCCAGGGATGGAGCATTGACAACTTCCCTGGGCAACCCATTCCAGTGCCTCACCACCCTCACAGTAAAGAACCACACTGGAAAAACAGGAACTGATTTCTATTAATAAAAAAGTTGTGACAATCCTAATTAGAACTCAAACTGTTTTAAGAACATTTCTAAAAGGAAAACAGCCTTGTATTCTTCAAATATTTTTCATGGACCTTTTTGTTTCAGAAAAATGATTCAATATTAGAAAATAATTTTCAAAACACTTCACTTTGTTTTTTTTTCTTTGAAACTTGAAAAAACACTGTGAATTAAAAAGCAAAAGATTTGGTTACATTGCTTTATTTAATTACCTATAGCTTTCTAATTAGCTCTACTTACCTTGAAGAGTACTATGTGATAATATTTTTTACATGGAAACTTTTCAAAGCAGTAAAAGGTAGTATAATTACTATTCAGTTTTGAATGATTGTGCTCACATTTGCTCCCCTCCCCAAATTTCCACAGTTCAAAGAAACACGTTCTTCTTTATCATCTGTTACAGTCTGCAGTTTCTGCACAATGTTTATTGAAATAAAATTATAGAATCATAGAATCATAGAATAGTTAGAGTTGGAAAGGGCCTTAAGATCATCAAGTTCCAACCCCCCTGCCATGGGCAGGGACACCTCACACTAAATCATGCAAGCCAAGGCCTCATCCAACCTGGTCTTGAACACTGCCAGGGATGGAGCATTCACAACCTCCTTGGGCAACCCATTCCAGTGCCTCACCACCCTAACAGGAAAGAATTTCTGCCTTATATCCAGTCTAAACTTCCCTTGTTTAAGTTTTAACCCATTACCCCTTGTCCTATCACTACAGTCCCTAATGAAGAGTCCCTCCCCAGCATCCCTATAGGCCCCCTTCAGATACTGGAAGGCTGCTAGGAGGTCTCCACGCAGCCTTCTCTTCTTCAGGCTGAACAACCCCAACTTCCTCAGCCTGTCTTCATACAGGAGGTGCTCCAGTCCCCTGATCATCCTCGTGGCCCTTCTCTGGACTTTTTCCAACAGTTCCATGTCCTTTTTATGTTGAGGACACCAGAACTGCACACAATACTCTAGGTGAGGTTTCACAAGAGCAAAGTAGAGGGGCAGGATCACCTCCTTCAACCTGCTGGTCATGCTCCTTTTGATGCAGCCCAGGATACGGTTGGCTTTCTGGGCTGCGAGCGCACACTGCTGGCATCATGAATCTTGTCATGAAATCTCTTACATCAAGGATGTGTTACCTAACCACTTGCTGGTTTTATTTAATTTCTTTCTTTTGTTTTGGAAAGGTGAAAATTCTAATCCTTTATTTTTATTTTTTTTTCATTTTGTAAGGGAACAAACAGAGAAATATGAGAATACTTTCTTGTGAGCTCCTAACCTTACCCAAAAGCAGGAGAATGCCAAATCTTCATCAGAGACATTCTTCATTCAAAATATTTTGATTTGTCTAAAGGTCATGAACATGGCCTGGGTAACCTGTACCCTCATGAAGTCCAACTGAGGTCACTGGGATTCTCCTTTAGTGCAAGAGTCAACTCAGGCCTGGCGGGCAGTGACCCATTCCATCATCAAAATACTCTGAGGATAAACTGAACAGAAGTTTTACATATTATCTGAACTTTTACATATTATCGATTCAACCCTGCTACCCAAAAAAACACTGCATGTTCCAGTGGTCTGTAGATGGAGTCATACTGAGGGGGGTCTGGAAAGCGGAACAGAAAGAGTAAAGTTATGAAAACAATAGCATGGTTTCCCCATTCATTTGGTTCTAAATAGATACTGAATGTACTGCTCTTTTGCAGATTTTCTTCGGGTCACTAAAGTGACTCTCAGCAGCCTTGTTTGCCGGCTGAACTGATCTGTTTTACATCACTTTTAGACAGTGCTATTCCAGTAATGCATTAGACAAAAGAATTGCCACAGAACAGGGGGTCATAACAAATGGCTTTTGAAACATGTCCAGCTAAATGCAAAAATCAAGGGATATTTAAAATAGCACTAAATAAAATGGAAACATTTTAAAATAATCCCCCACAAAACTAATTGCAACCATTTGTTTCATAGGATTAAATCCTTGTAGAACATTTTATCCAACTGTTTGGACTAGAACGTGAACTTTACAAATTACTCCTTTTTTGTTTTATTTGGCACCAGCTGTGTGCATGCTTCTGAAACATCACCAGTCATGCTGAGCATTTAGTAGGAATGTTGCAATGGCAATTTAGATGTTAAAGGGCATTGTGATTTTTAAGGGCTTGTTATCATGGCCAGCTGTAGCTAACAGCTTGTAAGAGATCAGGAAGAGGTATGTGATTTTCCAAGTAACAAGAGCAGCCTGTGTTTACCACAATTTCTTTTCTGTCACAGAATGTGAGGTGCTGGTATGGAAATAGCTGTTTTCCCAAGAACAGTATTAATAAATGTAGTTATAACTGTGTTGTCTGTATTTTAATCTCTCAAAGAGTTTCAAAATGTTAAAAATACTGCAAAAATCCTCTCCAACATGAAATTTAGCATTGATGAAAGTTCTTATATAGAAAGTTCTGGAGATGTAAGAGGGCTTTTGTGTCTGTTTTGTGCATTCAAAGCAGGGAACATCTGTTAAAGAATCCTTTCAGCATTTCCCTATTTAATTCTCACTAATCAGGGCTAGGATTATGGTTCATAATATAAGACGACCATTAGTTACTAGGTAAGAGGAAGATATTCCATGAAAGATGGTGATCTCACACAAGCCCTTGTGTTATATTCGTCATTTTCCTCTGGTGTTGATTATGGCTGGAAGTCAGAGACTAGACTGTTGAAACATGTGATCAGTTAGAACACATGTTAGAAAGGCACCTTTCAAACAGTGGCTTTAAGTAGAGTACGTTTGCAAACTGGTATTTACACACAAAGACATTGTTTTCCTGATTACTTGGAAGCCTTGAAAAGATGTATGCATATTGTTCTTTTGAATGTGGAGAAAATCAAATTGAGAGATAAACTACTCTCTCAAACTTGTCTTTTGTTGGGTTTCTTTGTTAGAAAGACATTAATAAAATACTCAGTAAACATCTCATCAGATTTGTTTTCTAAGAGTTTTCAATGCCTTTTGAAAGATTGGTGTGGTATTGGATGGTGATATAAATATCCGTATAACTGTGTGTGAGATTGAAGTAAAAGTAAACAAATTACATATCAGACGCAGACAGAGTAGGACCTCATTAAAATGTTGAAACCATCAGCACCACACAATTAGCTTTTGTATCTTGTAATTATGACTTACAGCTAAAGGTAAATTGATAACTTTGATGAAAGAAATCATGTAACGGGTTGGAGCTCCCTAAACCACCAGTTACACTTCACTTTTCACATTCCAGGAAAGACAGTGAGCTTTGCTGGACACCCTGAAGGTTAATTGTGCAAACTGGACAACAATATTAAACAAGTAACTGAAATACAAAGATGCATGCTTTCCATGATTTCTTTGTCTCCCAGATTGGTACAGCCATCATAGAATCATAGAATAGTTGGGGTTGGAAAGGATCTTATTAGAAAGTTCCAATTCCCCTGCCATGGGCAGAGACACTTCACACTAATCCATGTTGCCCAAGGCTCTGTCCAACCTGGCCTTGAACACTGTCAGGGATGGAGCATTCACAGCTTCCTTGGGCAACCCATTCCAGTGCTTCACCATCCTCACAGGAAAGAATTTCCTCCTTATATCCAATCTAAACTTCCCCTGTTTAAGTTTTAACCCATTACCCCTTGTCCTATCACTACAGTCCCTAATGAAAAGTCACTCCCCAGCATCCTTCTGAAGAAGGAAGCTATGTCTTGTTTTCATGAGCCTTCTGCAAGAAACTGAAGTGAAACCCACTGTGCGTTTTTATATAGGCTTACAATAACAGTTAGGTGGATTCTGTGGACTAAGTCTCCTTGTGAATAAAACCTACATTAAAAAAAGTATTAATTCATTTCTGCATTCTAATGCACTCAAGGGGGAGCATGATTCCAATGTCACTTGGATATTTAAGATTCAGGGGAGTTTTTCAGGGCTCTGAAGGTGCCATTAGCCTTCAGTGGTTCAAAATACTCCTGCAGGACTCCACCCACTCTGCCCATGTACCAGGACCCCATTTCAGGCCCCTAAGGCCATCAGTCCCTGCCTCAGTGATGCCACAACAGAGCCAGACTTCAGTCCCCGGAGCCCAGCCCTGCTTAGCCATGGGCCCTGCTGAGCGGAGCTCATCCCCAGGCCTAGATCCCAGCCCGACCTTGGCTCATCTTCAGGAAGGTGGCTGGGCCTGGGTTAGTGAGACTCGCCGTGGCTGCCAGGCACTTCTCCACTGCCCTTTCCATGGAGAGCCCTTGCAGTCCCAGACCTGGGGAGCCCTGGCATGCCCAGTGCAAATGCAGAGCTACAAGGTCATTCACAGCCCTGAATGCTGATAGAAAGGATTTCAGTAACTGAGATATGTGTTTCCACTTTTACCAAAACAAATAGATGACAGATTATCCCAGCTGCAGTCTAAATCATTCTTTACTTGTCTTTTCCAAGACTGTTTCGTTGGATAATAAGTGGCATGTTAACTCACTCTGTGCACTTCATCGCTTTTTCTGCCCACTACAGACTTGGACCAATAACTTGAGGAGAACTCTGCTGAGCAGTGATGGGTGACAGACAGTGGGCCCTGAGAGGTGGCTTTCAAGGGGACTTTTGCATGGGCTCCAGAAATCTGAGACTGTGCTAACTTTGCCTTGTGATCTGTCAGATACAGACTTGTGCTGGGATTCAGCATGGGATTAGTATAAACGACTTTATGTGAGTGTCTGATGATGTGCTAGGAACCTGAGCTCCCAAGACAGTTAGTGGAGATGGGGAAGAAATTCAGCTGACTAATCATGAGATTCAGTTGGCTAAAGAGGGGTGCCTACTGCCAGGTACCCTGTCTCCCTTCCAGCCATCCTCAGAAGAGCATGTCTGCGCTGGATATTATGTCTCCCATTTGCCAGTGCCCATGTAAACTAATACATTTCAAATTGCAGTGGAGGCAGTTTTGTGAGCTCCTGAATCGTGCCATCAATTGCTGTAGGGTGAACTGAGTCACCCTCTGTGCTGTTGCCCACTTTGCCTACTTTGGCTTTCACTATAATGGGAGCTCTGATTTCTAGTGCACCTCCAAATGGATGCGTACTTTTTAGTATCTTTGTATACTTTTATATATCTTCAATTTGGTCTCCTTTCTCATTTGCTGTTTAATTTGGTATTCAACCTTGACTTCTCTGTGACTTTCTCATGCACAAAATGTGATGAATCCTACACATGCTCTCTGTTTGCTTGTACCACAGGGAAGCAATCTCCTTCTCCTAGTCTGCAGGTACTTTGCTGCTTTCTAGGCGTTGTATCTCTGTTTCTTGTGGGATACATGTCTAAGCAGGACTTCACTTAATCTGTTAATCATTTGAGGTAAAGGATTCAGTGCAAGTATCACTGCAAATACCAGGGGTATGGAAAATAGCAAGGTTGCCCTCTGAGACATTAAGCTTTCTCTCTCTCCACACTAGGAAGTTTAGCTAGAAGGAGAATTACTTTTCTGATACCCTTCTTCAAAGCCAGAGCTGAGTATTCAACAGAGCAGAAAACAAACCCATACTCTTCACGATGTGGACAGGACAAAAGGAACTAGAAGGAAGTGCAGCAGGAGGGTCAGAAGACACCCTTGGATGGATAAGGAGCTGCCGAGGAAAATTCAAATGAAAAAAGAGGCTTATAATAAGTGGAAGCAAGGACAGGTGGACTGGGAAGAATACAGGGATGTTGTCCGGGAAGCTAGGGACCAGGTTAGGAAAGATAAGGCCCAGTTAGAATTAAACTTGGCTAGAGGTATTAAGGAAAAGCAAATAAAAGACAAGGGAGAATGTAGGCCCCCTCAGGAAGCTCTCTGGAGAACTGGCTACACAGGATTTGGAGAAGGCTGAGGTTCTGAATGACTTCTTTGCCTCGGTCTTCACTGGCAAAGGCTCTGACCACACCACCCAAGTCCTGGAAGACAGATGCAGGGACTGTGAGAATGAAGACCTTGCACCCATTGTAGGAGAGGATCTGGTTCGAGACCATCTTAAAAATCTGAACGTGCACAAGTCTGTGGGACCTGATGAGATCCATCCGTGGGTCCTGAAGGAGCTGGTGAATGAAGTTGCGAAGCCACTGGCCATCATGTTTGAGAAATCATGGCAGTCAGGTGAAGTTCCTGATGACTGGAAAAAGGGAAATATAACCCCCATTTTCAAGAAGGGGAAAATGGATGACCCGGGGAATTACAGACCAGTCAGTCTCACCTCTATGCCTGGCAAAATCTTGGAGCAGATTCTCCTGGATGGCATGCTAAGGCACATGAAAATCAACAAGGAGCTTGGTGACAGCCAGCATGGCTTCACTAAGGGGAAATCCTGCCTGACCAATTTGGTGGCCTTCTACGATTGGGCTATGGAACTGATGGAGAGGGGTAGAGCAGTTGATGTCATCTACCTGGACTTGTGCAAAGCGTTCGACACTGTCCCACACAACATCCTTGTCTCTAAATTGGAGAGACATCAATTTGATGAATGGACCACACGGTGGATAAAGAGCTGCCTGGATGGCCGCACACAGAGAGTTGTTGTCAGTGTCTAAATGTCTGGCTGGAGACCAGTAACGAGTGGTGTCCCTCAGGGATCGGTGTTGGGACCGGTCTTGTTTAACATCTTTGTCGCTGACATGGACAGTGGGATTGAGTGCGCCCTCAGCAAGTTTGCCGATGACACCAAGCTGTGTGGTTCGGTTGATACCCTGGAGGGAAGGAATGCCATCCAGAGGGACCTTGACACGCTTGTGAGGTGGGCTGATGCCAACCTCATGAAGTTTAACCAAGCCAAGTGCAAGGTCCTACACCTGGGTCGGAGCAATCCCAGGCACAGCTTCAGGTTGGGCAAAGAAGAGATTCAGAGCAGCCCTGAGGAGAAGGACTTGGGGGTGTTGGTTGGTGAGAAAACGAACATGAGCCAGCTTCAGTGTGCGCTTGCAGCCCAGAAAGCCAACCGTATCCTGGGCTGCATCAAAAGGAGCGTGACCAGCAGGTCGAAGGAGGTGATCCTGCCCCTCTACTCTGCTCTTGTGAGACCTCACCTGGAGTATTGTGTGCAGTTCTGGTGTCCTCAACATAAAAAGGACATGGAACTGTTGGAACAAGTCCAGAGGAGGGCCACGAGGATGATCAGGGGACTGGAGCACCTCCTGTATGAAGACAGGCTGAGGAAGTTGGGGCTGTTCAGCCTGGAGAAGAGAAGGCTGCGTGGAGACCTCCTAGCAGCCTTCCAGTATCAGAAGGGGGCCTATAGGGATGCTGGGGAGGGACTCTTCATTATTGACTGTAGTGATAGGACAAGGGGTAATGGGTTAAAATTTAAACGGGGGAAGTTTAGATTGGATATAAGGCAGAAATTCTTTCCTGTTAGGGTGGTGAGGCACTGGAATGGGTTGCCCAAGGAGGTTATGAATGCTCCATCCCTGGCAGTGTTCAAGACCAGGTTGGACGAGGCCTTGGGTGACATGGTTTAGTGTGAAGTGTCCCTGCCCATGGCAGGGGGGTTGGAACTTGATGATCTTAAAGTCCTTTCCAACCGTAACTATTCTATGATTCCATGATTTTAAAGGAATTGTGTCCTGGTAGAAGTCCAGAAGACAAGTTGCATGAGTAAATATGATGTTAAACTCTAGTGAAGTGGTTACACAATACAGCAAATATGAAAGCATTTTTAAAATTAGATTTTTTTCACCATCCTGAAAGCCATGCTTGATGAATCAGCTATTTATTATATTTGGTAAGGCCTGCAAAGAATCCTGTTCTGCACAGTTATAGACACCTTTCTTTGCTGCTGCCATAAATGAAAGCAGGAACACAGGGTGTCTGGAAGGTTTATCATTGCATGTAACTTGTGACCCTAAGTCTTAAATTTGGATGTAGTGGATACCTTACTCTCTGAAGTATGGTTTTATTTTAAACTACTAATTGTGAAAATAGGTAATGAAAATCACATTTACATATACATATATCCTTTTTCTTTCAGTAAATATTAAAATAAAGACTACTTGCTCTGAACCAGAGAAAATGCTCATTTCTCATCAAGGAATGAAAAAGCAAAATGCCTTTGACTATTAGATGTTTTGAAAGCTTTAGCCTGCTCGGCTAGGGAGGAAAGCAGGCTTAAAATCAAATTAAATACATGCAAATATGCTACTCATTCTGCATATGCCCTGTTTAAAAACTTCTCTGAAGGCTTTTTCATTTCAAAATCAACAATAATTCTACAAATCAATCACCCACGTATGTGAAAATGTGGCTGTCTCACTCTGTGTTCTTTTTTCAGATACATGTTGTTTAACCATCTTATTGGTACAATCCTTTCCAGGTGGGTTTGGTTCTTATAGATGTAGTTTCTCCTGAAGCTGTACCTCTCTTTGGCTGCACCAAATGTACAGACCAAAAGATTCTGGATGCCTGCTTGATACTTAGCAGAGATGATGAAGACACAGATGTTCGTGTTGTAGGGACTTAAGTTTTCACTCTTAATTCCCCAGGGCCTCTGTCTTACTCCAACAAAGGTAGAAAGACTTTTTCCCTTGTCTTCAGGAGAATTTGGTTTATGTCTCTCTTACTTCCTAAAAGTATTTTGAAAATCCTCTCCTGATATATAATATCAGAATATAATATCTGCTTACTTCTACTCAGAAGTCATACTGTTAACCTGTCTGACATCATGCTAATAAAAAAGGAGGGGCTACAACCTGCAAGGTTCCTTTCTGCTGGGGTTGAGATTCATTGACAATGCTCTACATAAATAATTTTGTCTCAACTTTGAAATTCATTTCCAGCTGACTGATATTAAAATCATTGGGTTTTTTGTTTTCTTTTGTTTTGTTTTTAACCTCAGAAACTTCTCAATCCTGACAAATGTTAGTGCAAAACCTATGGCATCAGCATGACCTGGCATCTACCCAACATCTGCACCTGCACAATTACAGCCAAGCTTTCCTAAACATTTCTTCCCTAACAGCTTGTTTTGTTTTGGGCTTGCTGTTGTTTTGTGCCATTTTCCCCACTTTTCTCTTTTTAAACATCAAATGCTTATGGCAGGCATAATTTTTCAGATGTTGTTTTGGAGAGTTTCTCAGAGCTAATCATATATGCCCCTTGAGAAAGTTTGCAAGAGTGGCCCACACCTGAAGCAGGAGTTGATGAGTTCCAGCAAAGATACCAGCAAAGATCCACAGCCACCTGGCTTGCCTGAAGGGCAGCAGGAGAGGCTGCTTAAGGAGTGCAGAGCCAGCAGGTGCGTTCTGCTCAGGCCACTCTGACAGTTCCCACCGTACCTATAAAAGCAGAGCTATCAATCACTAAAGAAGATAAGCCAGCATTTTACTATTTTCCTCCCTTTTCTTGCTCTCTTTCCCCATTGCAAACAGCCCCTATTCTGTACCAATACACAGTCAGGTGTGTTTACACACAAGTTATTTGCTTGTGACCTGTCAAGACAGAGAAAATGAATTTCAGCTCATTATCAGAAAGGGAAAATAACCAAAACCAAACCACTTTGAAGGTGGAGACCAAGAACTAGATACTTAGCTATGTTAATTGCCCAAGGACTTCTAATTTCAGTCTCTCTGTTGAGAATCTGGTATATGATATAAAGAAATAAGGATATTCACATATTAGATCTCTTTTTCCCCCCAAAGGATTGGATGTAGATGTGTTACGTCTAGTTTATAATATTTGAATGGGTAAAATAAAGTAGGAGCCAATGCACTGATAAATCTTTTTTTTTATGTTGATATAAATCTAGAATAAGTCCTCAGAAATCTGTTGAAATGTGTACAGATGTGGTTACATTTGGAATTTGCAGACTTCAGTATGTCTGATCAGGATCTAAAGGCCCATTTAGTTTTAAACAGACCCTCTCCAGCTACAGCAATGGAAGAGTTCTACCAAGAAACAGATGGTATGTAATGGTCTGCAATCTGACCTTTCATCTAAGGTCTGAGAAGTATGTAGTGGGTCAGCATTACTGATTGGTAATTGCTAAATCCAGGAGTTCCTATTTTTGGATCAAAAGGAAACCTGTAACTCGTTATGTCAAAGCTAAAACATGCCATTTGTATTCAATTTCATTGAGCTTTCTCTATTCAGAGATATGAAGGAAAACAATGTCTGCTGTAGGATTTTGATCTTGTTGACTATTAGATCTAGACTGTCATTCAGGGCTTCCTAGAGAAGGTTGTCTGTATCTTGGTTGCTGATCTAACCTTTAAAAAAGAAAACACAAACCCTCATATATGTACTTCTTTTATGTTGGCACAGTTTCATCAAAATATTGGTCTGTAAGTGCTAACAAGAACTAATTTATCTGTCCGTAAAATTATATGTGGATTACCTGTGGGATCATGTTTTTTTTTTAAAAGAAAAGAAAGAACAACTGGGTGACTACAAAACAATAATTTGAAATTGGAGACAATCTTCGAACAATGGAAATTAAGAGTTGTAAAAAAAATATCAGACTGATACAATATGATTGAAATTCTGAACTTATGTCAATCAGAAGGGATCCAGTGGTTTACTATGGCCCCATATGTTTAGATGATTTGTTTTTGAAAAGGACAGCTAAAAACTTTTATTTGAAGCATTGATGGCTTGGCTTCACAAAGAAAGATTTGGGAAGGGCTTTACCCATGCTTACTACAAGCACGATGACTAAGGGCAATGTAGGATAGGCAAATCTGTTGGAAAAAGGCTGCTTGGGCATTCAGGATGTTTCTGAACAAGACTGTCATCTCCTGGATCAATCTCGAATGACCAATGTCCTGAACTGCCCACATGCAGGGTTATATCTGCGACTTCCAGTGCACTGTATCACCTGCTGTTTCATCCCTCACCTGTCACTACAGGGCTTTGCAAGTGTGGGTAAACCCTTCAAGCCTGTGCAGTGGATTTTTTAGGTGAGGCACAGCATGCACGGAAATTGCACACCCCTTTACACCTGAGGTTTATCTCCCACAGCCTAGCGAGCTTGGACAGTGACAGCAAAGTCCTCATGTAGTAGGTTTGGTTAGAGTGTCCATCTCTTAGATGGAAGACCTTACAAGGCTAGACAAGCTCCATCTGCCTGGGTTTGAAGTTAGAGTTTTCCTTCTCCTATTGAAGCATTACAAGCATGCAGATTCACACAATGTAAAGGTGTTTCTATTTATGTAGAGAAATTCTTGTATTATATAAATTTTGAGAAAGGACATTTGTGCTTTGTTTTTCCCCCTAATTTTGAATTTTTTAATTGCCTTTACTCTATGATACTCTGAGAAAAGTTTCTAAGCAAAGACTTCTGTGTTTCAAAACATGCAGACATAATTAACATCTGTTCCAGATACTGGGTGTTTGCCTAGGTAGACATTCATTACTTGTTTTAAAAGAACAATTATAGGAGCAATGCAGACACCCATGGTTGCCTTTGTAAAATGTCTGAATAATGTAATGGCTTATATCTCCCTTTGCTGGTTAATAGGAGCATATTTGTCCGTATCTTGGAAAGAATTATCTAAAGACTTTCATTTCAGGCAGGTTATGAACAGTAGGCAGGTTCTTAGGCAGTTTAATTTCCCTTGGCTACTGGTCACTAACTTTTTTGAAATTTAAGTATGTGTTGCTAGGTAGGACTATTGTCTTCTGAGACTGATTATGATCGATATCCTCTAGACAACCACCAGTTTCTGGAAAAGTAATAAACCTTATCTTTAATCTTTGAAAATAGGTCCAAGCCACAAATGAGATAGTGAGTGAAATGGTGCAATGGGACTTCTGGGGGATTTCTTTGTTTGTTTGTTTTTTTTTAGCAAAATGAGGCAGTGACTCAAATTTCATTGCATTTTAGCCAGCTGATGGGAATTGAACGCCTTTGCCATTTTTGTGTGACAGTCCTTACATTTGTACATAGCCAGACATGAACTTAGACTTAGAACTTGTTCTAGTGAATGACTATTACTGCTCATTCTACCAGTATTCCCTGTGTGACTTGAGCAGGCCTGCTTCCAACGAGACCTTCTTGGAAAAACTTTTTTTTACCAGTGGTAGCACTTAGACTGTTTTATTTACCCAAAATGAAGAATAAAGATTGTTTTTACACCAATGAAACGTTTAAACTCTGCAGAGTCAGTGAATATAAGCTGACCTGCCCTACATACGCGACACATCTATCTCACATTGTGTTTGTCCTACAGGCATTTAAATATGTCAGCAGATAGAGTAAGGCAAATATGCCAAAAGGATGTCCTGAATTAGAAAGGTGCTTAAGCCTATATTTAAGCAAATTAGCAAAGATGTAAGGGCTTTAGGACTCTGCTGAGTCAAAGTTTGCATGATTAAATTGCAACCTGAAGACCTGCACGTTTGAACATGAGAGATACCACGAACCATATAATTGTAGGTACCCAAATCATAATTGCACATCTGCATAAGGAGTTAGAGAGAGAAATCTGAAGGGGCTAAAATACAAGATTGAACAAGTGATGCTATGTTTTGTTAGTTAGGACTGATACTTTGGTATGCTAAACATTTCTCCTTTTTTTTTTTTTTTTTAAATAGGATCTGATGCAAATTCCATTAGCTTCAATGGTCTCTGAATTATACCATCGGAAAAGGGAAGCATTTATCTTCGATATACAATTCAGGTAAAGCAAGTGAATTCCCTTCTACCTTCAATGTTTGTTAGATTCATGTTAAATAGTTTTAAACACCAGACCTTTTGCTCCTTTAACAAATTAAAGGAACATTATCTTTAAACAGTTTACCCCAAACAATACTAGCTTTTACTGAATTAGGGCTCTTTGAATGAATTCCAGGTTCATCTGCACACACCTGTGAGCCTTGGGAATAACCTGTCTCAATTTTGGATTTAAAACAAAACTCAGAAATGTAGGCAGAGAATATTTTTGAATTAGACTTGGAATAGAGATCTTCTGGGGGATCTTTTAAATTTAAACATTGATTATATTTCTTCAGGCTGAAGCACATACTGGCTTCTGAGAAATCCAGAACTGAGAAATCCAGAAGATTAGCTTCACAATTTTTTGGGGTCTTTTCTCAAAATATGCTACATAAGCACTTGCAATCTGTGAGGTGCCTCCTTTGCAGCCCTCCAAGCAGAACTCAAATCCAGGCTGACTTGCTCTCACACCCTACACCCATTCCTTCAATATGTGTTCTTAAGACATCTAGAGGTAAAACTTAGAGCAGGCCAAATTAAGTCCAGATTATAAAATTTCACACTCAGTTGGTAAACAGAAGATGAGAATCTGATGAAGAAAACTGTAAAACGTCCTTCCTTTGATTTTTTAGGCACACAAAGCAGTGATTCTGTATTTCACCCATGATTTTCTCTGCTATATTTCTCAGATATATTTTTCAACCAATTTTTCTTTTGCTGAATATTTTTAACTGTGCCAGAATTCAAGAATACTACAGAGCATATCACAGAAAGTCACACAGTGAGGAATATAGCCTTTGTTTAATTTCAGTTTTTAGAAGTGATAGCACTTTTAAAAACTTTTTTTAAGAAAAAGACGCAGTCTGCTACAGGAATGATGCCATGTTTTGGCTACAAGCCAATACCTGAAGCACACTCTTATGCTATTGTGTTAATGGACATTATTTCTGGTCAGGGAAAAGAAAACAGAACAGAAAAGTCTGGTAATGTACTTCTGGAAGGAAATTAATTTTTGCTAGGTTATTAATAAAAAATGAAAAGTAAATACTAAATAATGTCATAGATCAAATGCTAATATATTGATATGGTTCTGTCAGGAGATTTTGAATTGGCAAGACATTGACTACATAAAATCATTGTCTCTACAAAGGTGTCTTCTTTGAGGCTGAAAATAAAAGAACCTTTTGCATCTCTCTTTTGGGTTTAATGGAGAGGTTGTTTATGTCTGGATATGTCATACGTTTTAAAGGAAATTGAGTCAGTTATAATCCATTATAAATCAGTAAGTTTTTTAAACTACCAAGGCTTACTAGTTATAAGGTTTACAAAAGACAAAGTCTTACCAGAAAAAGAAGAGACTGAAAAGATATATTTCTTTCTAAAAATCTATACTTAGGCTTTGACTGATGAAATAAATTTCTGACTCTCTAAAGTACCTTTTCCCTTTAGGTATCCCAAAGTAATTTGAAATGACAATGCTCTGCAAATATAAGTTTGTCATATTGCAATGTGTCTGAAAAGAGTGTATCATACAGATCTAGCCAGGGGGACTTTAGGATAAGATTATATTTGCTACTGTTTTCTTGAAATTATTCTGAGGATGTAGTTGGAAAAACCGTTCAGACTCACAATATTCATTATGAGCAGAAACATTTCATAATCTCAGTTTCTAAAAGGGTGTTACAGCGTTAAGAAAACAATACTCATCCAACTATTTATGCCACTAGTACAGAATGGTGATTTGTTTCCCTCTAATGGTGACTAGGTCATGTATTGTTTGGTGAATAAACTACAAACTTCACCATAGACAGAAATGGATGCTCTTTGACTTTACGTTTCAGTGAGATCATATTTATTTTTATCTTATCTTGGATAGCTAAAATTATATCTGTTCATTTTTGCTTATAAACACTTTCACTTGCAAATACTCCGTGCTCTAACACTTGCACTATTCACAATGAAAAAAAGCTTTAGAGGCACTAAAGCTATAAACCACAGTGTGCTAGAGTAGTCCAGAGCAATACACTGAAATTTAGTTTTGGTCCAATATATTAGTGCTCTAACATATCTCAGACAAATGAACTCTACACAAAATTAGGCAAAACTGTGGCATACCCACTTTCTTGTTCTCTGTCTCTAGCATTGTTAGCATTTTAATGCTACAGGCTGAAACGTTTCCGAATACCATAGGAACATGAGACATACTCCAGAAAAACATGAGATCACTAGGACAGGGCAGGTGAGTGCCCCCTCTATTGTGCAGTGGCTTCTGCCTAAAGACAGATGTGACACTTTTTGAGCCACTATTGAAAAAAAACAGTGTGCTGTGTCCAGTAAGAGCAGCAGCATTTATATTTTTGTATTTCATCTATTAGCACTATAACTAAATGAAATATCATGAAAGCATGTCACTCTCCTGAAGTCTGGAAAAGGCTGGCAGGAGAACAGTAGTTTTAAGGAGAAGTAGCCTGGGAGACAAGGAAGCTTTTGTCAGTAACACTGCCACATACACCCAAACAGATTGTCTGGGTACTACCTGGAACATGGTTTTGCCACATCAGGCTTTTCCTTATTTGAAGTTATTTGGGATGAGGAACTCTACTCCAAATAAAGCAGAGAAAAGTCTTCTGTTTTTATTCAGACTATCATGCACTGGACATGAGTCTCAAAGGGTATGAAAGTGTCATGCCTACTTGTGTGTCTGCAAGGAGTGTTTTCTTCATTTTGATTTGAACGAAACAGAAATGAAACATCTAAGGAACATACTCTGCCCAGTTCTACAGCTATGCCTTTAACACTTCTCAGTGGCACTTCTCAGAGCTCTTTTTAGTGCAGGCAACAAACTTTTCATTGAACTAACGAGTAGAAAACAGACAAAGGCAATCTTTCTAAGACAAAGGAAATCACTTTAAGTTCAATGACATTTGCTCAGGAATTCTGATAGTATTGCGGTACTTGATAGCTACAAGTATCTCACCTGGCTTTCTTTTTTTTTTTTTTTTTTTTATTTCAATACAGTCTAAGCCCCTGAATTTCTAGGGATTGTATGTAAACAAATTGCCATCGCCCTGTAAAGTACAGTGCACTTGTCAGGTCCGTTCAACTGTAAGAGGAAACTGCTCATATACTTATGTTACACAATATCTGTTACTCCTGATCTTTTGCAAACAGTGGCTGCGAATTAGTAGTTTGTGTCCCTCTTAATTTCTGTTCCTTAAACTAGTCATGGTAATGATTGGCTTTAATAGAGCAAATGTTAAATGTGGAAAAGGAAATATATGTAAAAGTAATAGATTATAAGGAAAAAAATAAAGAAAAAGAAAGCAATTAAGAAGAAAACCTCCTTACAGCAGATCAGTGTTAGACAGAACTGCTGTTTCTCTGCCTTTGAAGTCCAGCTTTTCTCTTTGGCAGTCATAAGCTAGGTTTTTCCAGTTTCTGTGTTCTTTTTCTTTCCCCTTTAAACAGGTAAGAATGTATTTAACAATCCAAGTATTTTGTCAGAGAAATTTTGGTAATTGTTTTCACTTCGAGCAAATGAATTTTACCAACAAAATTCTCCAGTATGTCCATATCGCAGGTGTTATTTGATCATAATGCCAGGATGTCTGTTTTCTTACATTTTACACAGCTAATGCAGATCAAGAGCTCTGCAGTAACTGGGGAAAATTTGGTTGTCTCATATAGGTTTACAGTCTCATTTCAAAGATTAAAGGGGATCCAAAATGGCTACATGGATCTGGAAGATCCAAGGCAGGACTTGGACACTTGATCCCTTCTGATTCAGGCCGAGCAGGTATCCTGTGGTGCCTAAAATGACAATCAGTATTTAGGTGCAGTTAAGTGAATCTCACTCAGAAGAGCGTGTGCTGCTTTGACTGCTAAGTTTCTGCAATGTGTTTACAGTCACCACAGAAAACTACTGAAGAACATCAGTCTATGAAATCACATGAAATTGTGTCTCAGTTTAGCTGCTCCCACATAGGTTTCCAAGGACAAATCCTTGAGATGTACTAGGCTATCCCACCTGATCCCTGTCTGTCTCATAAGTGTTGTGAGAGCCATGTACCAGACAGGTTGGGTATTCTGGGGCAACTCAGGCAGCCCTAGGCACTTACATGGAATTAATTTACAAATTGATTGACTGAAGGTTATTGAATGAAGTCCTGTATATCCACTGTGTAGAATCCACTACATGTCCTGTATCCAGTATAAGAATGCAGTCCTACATATCCACCATGTAGATGTCTACATCTGAGCTGAATAGCCTAGTTTTCAGTCATAATCTCTCTACTGGTGTAGAGAGAAAAATGTGGGGGGTTAGATAAAATTAATATAATTTACTTGAGATGGGATGTATTGTCCTCCAAGATTTCTCAAGTGCCTAGATCAAATCAAGACATCAATACCTTTTCTATCATATTTTTCTCATTCAAAAATGCAATCAAGGGACATTGTATGTAACACATCTTAAATCTGAATATGTACTGGAGAGAAGCTAAGGTTGTTCACAGTGTATCCACTTCCCATCCTATGGCACTTTAGGAATGGCATGGAGATTATTTATTTTACCCCTCTTTCCTCTAAGTGAAACCACTTCTGATGAGTTAAAATTTTCCCATGTCCTTTTACATGGGAAAATGGTGAACATGACACAGTGTTCTGTGGGCTCAGGATTCAGCTCTCAGGGAAAGAAAAGAAATTTGACCTTTCTGTTAGCCTGCAGCTTTTGCAGTGCTTTTCATGGGTGCAAAGCAAGTCTCACTTGTTACCCTTTTATGTAGTATTATTTCAACTGAGTTTTGCCTTGTGACATCTTAATAATCAATATAACAGAGAATTAGATAGAGGAAAGCTCTGCTACACTTCAGCTCCCACTCCACAAAAATTAGGTACACATCTACCAATACCTCATTTAAATATTTGCACATTTTGAGGGTATTTCTTTTCTGTGCTATAAATCCTCAGAAAATGTTAACCACCAATGTTAAGCTGCAGGAGGTGAAAATACCTTGACAAATATTTTTTGCCAAGGTGGCAGAAACTAAAGACTATAAAAAAATGTGTGATAATGGCCTTTTGTGAACGGTGTGATTCAGGTAAGAAAAAAAGAAACAGCAATACAAAATAGCAGCGATTGAATTAAAAATTAAAAAAAAAGGTGGAATGGAGTGTCAGCAATTTAATGCGCATACAAGTTTCAAACAAGATAAAACCCACTATGCTTCAGGCAATTTCTTCAACTAGAAAAAAACAACCTTCCATCATTTATATTTGTAGAGGTTCTATGAGTTACTAAGTAACCTCAACACTAAAATATTTCTCCTTGAAAAAGAAAGTAAGGGAGAAAAGCAGAGCCAGATCTCTCAGTTCCTTAAGCAGATCACTCGTCTGTGGAGTCAGGTTTGGAAGGAAGAAAGATCATTCTTTAAATAACCTGATCTTGCAGTCTGCCCTCTGTGTTTTTTTCCATCATGGGTTTCAGATGCTGAAGAGCTCTCTAAGAAAGTCTAATGCAGTATTTCCCACCAGGTTTCTTCTTAAAAGCTTCTTACTAAGTCACTTTTTTCCCCTACAACCACGAATAATAGTAAACTCTTACAGTTCTGAATGTGACACTAAGTCCAGCTGGAGAGAAGGAACCAGTGTCAAATAATTCTTGGCTGTTGAGTGGGAAGTGACTGCTGCCAGAAATAGGTCAAATTATGATTTAATCTGACTTTACTTTTACTAATATTTTGATCATTTCAGAAGCCCTATTATTTGTCTCTTTTGTATGGTTCCTTTATATGCTCTTTAGCTCTTAAGCCAAGTTAATATGCTGTAACTTTACAAAATCTAGGATAAGAAGTGAAATTATTCTTTTACTCTGGGTCATTGTTTATCCTTCATTCATTTCAAGCTTATTTTATATAATTATTACCAAAATTTCTCTTCCTTTTTTTTTTGTATTGCTCCTTTTACTTTTCCTTTTTATTTAATTTTAATGAAGGGCACTGATCAAATTATCATAGTTCATTCAAAACCCCATCACCACTGTTAAGTGATAGTAACTTTGCTACCATTTTGCCTGAAAGCTGACAAAGAAATAGCATCACTCACAGCCTGTTGCCCATGTGATAAATTATTCTTTTAGGTCATAAGGACATGTGAATGTCACTAAAACATAATAGCACTAACTCTGGCGTAAAAATAAATATTATACTTTCACCAGGAATAAAAAAATCCAAATATAATGTGAGTCACTCTTAAAGGACAGCTTTAATTTGAACACTGATGATGGCTGATTCACTTCCTTAAAGACTTTGTCTTGTAAACTTGAGAGCTGTAAAAGCCAAATCCTTCCCTCCCACTTCATTCATCTCTCCATTCACATCATCACCCTGAGTAAACACTTCCTTGCTTGCCTGCTTTAATCAATCCTGAGAGCCTGTGAACTCCCATTAACTTACTTAACTACTTCATAGGGGGTATTGTAAGAATTAATTAAACAGTTCCTGTTTGGACACTGCTTTGAATATGTATGGTGCTGTGGAAATGCTGTGCTATTATTTAAGCAATAAATAATGAATAAATCATTTCAGTCTTTGACAGCTTCCAGCTCAGCTGCAGATCAGCTCTTTCCAGGCTTCAGGATTCAATTACTGAGCATGGGGATGTAAATCCATGCAGTTTGGCATGTGGCTGATTTCAGTACAGTCAGGTCAGCATCCATCAAGTGAGGATCAGGCCTGAATCAGAGAATCTCTTCACTTATTCCTGCTGCAACTCTCGAGTATTAAAAAAAAGAAATTTCTCTTTGCTTGGTCCCCCTTTTATTTTTTTTTTTTTTTATTTTTCTCCAGAAGGTCTGAAGATTGGGAGAAACCTCCCTTTGGAAACAGAAAGACAGAAAACAGTACATATGAAACCCTGCATTCTAAAGAAGATCAGAGGATGGGGTCCCAGGAGCATGTACAGGCTGCAGTAGAGGAAGAAGCTGACAAATCTGCTGTTTCTAAAGCTATTACCTTATCCTCAGTCCACTCATGATGCCAGGGTGCCTTCCATGTTCACTGTCAAACATGCACCCGAATGCCTGTCAACACCACTACAAAATTCTCAGTAATAAGAAACTTAAGATCACTGAGACACTATGTTAGTGTTCACACAGTCCTTTCTTCAGGTCTGTAAGGTGCTAGAGGGAAGGTACACTATCTTTATTTGGTTTTGAACTTATTTCCTTCAAGGCCAGCAACTGCATTGCTTTGGAATAATTCTTTCCAAGATTGCTGTTCCATACACTGATTTTCAAAACATTGTTGGAAAGCATCTCATCTCAGTCTCCTTTCTTCTTCCTTTTGGTATATGATAATTGGAAAATGAAGATTTAAGTACAATTAAAAACAGAGAATAAGTTTCTCTAAAATGTTGCTAAACATAATTGTATGGTTGAATGAACTGTTCACATTAAACAATTTGAAGGAGGAGATTTTATCCATTTTCTCGATCCTTGGGAACAATGCTGTAGGAGACTGATGTGTTCATTCTCTAAAACTATCCAAAGTAAAAGTTACAGAAACATTTCAGTCTTTAGGTTACCCATGACTATTTTCACTGCTCATTTAGCTGCCTACTCCAGAAGATTCAGCAGTCATTCTTTTGAAATGAAATTACTGCCAGAATAGCCCATAGAATCATAGAATGGGTTGGGTTGGAAGAGACCTTAAAGATCATCCAATTCCAACACCCTTGCCATGGGCAGGAACACTTTCCACTAGACCAGATTGCTCAAAACCCTATCCAACCTGGCCTTGAACACTCCCAAAGATGTGACATCTATCTTTCAAACCCATGTCTCTCCAGTTTAGAGACATTATCCTCTATTTGAGCACTTCTGATCACTACTTCTTTCTTTTTCATCTAGCAGCTTCATATTTTCACAGCAGAATTTTAAATTTGCCTATCAATAATCCACTAGCTTTATAGGCATTCTGAAACAAATGTACAGATTGTCTATATACATTGTATAAATCTAGTCAGCCATTCCATATTTGAGGTCACTTTTACTGAATAGCCGTTTGCGCTCTCTAGAAAAATAAACATTTCCAGGCCACTAAAATCACATGTTTATCAAACAGGGAGGAGAGCCCTCTGGGTATGCTGAGTAAGAACTCAATAGAATCTAGTTTTAAAACTTTATGCTTTAATTAAAATGTATATGGATGTGTAGTCATTTCCCTGAGCACAGCAATATGGTAATAACCCTTTAAAAATTCAGATCTCTGCAGTTTCATACTACATTTTTCAATCTGATCAAACATTCTTTTTCTCTCTCTAATCAGTACTTTTTGTGGTTTATGCATACAGTATTATATTTGATTTCATTCCCCTGTGGGTTATTATGGATCTTAAATATGTTGAATAGAGAGCTCTTAGAAACACTGAAACAGCAATATGAAGTAACACTTGCTCTCCACAAAGACTCATATACCTGAAAAGATATAGTCACCCTCCATGAGAAAATTTTGTTGGTTTTGCTATCTTGCTCTCTGTGCTAGTTTTGGCCAGGATAGAGTTAATTTTCTTCATAGTAGCTAGCATGGGCTACATTTTGTATAGCAGGGCTATGTTCTGGCTTTGTGCTGAAAACAGCGTTGATGACACAGGGATGTTTTTGTTATTGCTGAGCAGTGCTTACATAAAGTCAAGGCCTTTTCTGCTCCTCACCCCATCCCACCAGTGTGTAGGCTGGGGATGTACAGGAAGCTAGGAGGGGACACAGCCAGGACAGCTGACCTCAACCAACCACAGGGATATTCCAGACTTTATGGTGTCATGCTTAGCATATAGAGCTGGGGGAAGAAGGAAGAAGGGGAAGATGTTTGGAGCGATGTCATTTGTCTTCCCAAGTCACCGTTACCTGTGATGGAACCCTGCTTTCCTGGAGATAGCTGCACACCTGCCTGCTGATGGGAAGTTGTCCTGGGTTCAGCAGTAGCAGTCATTTTTCTCCTTCTTGGTAGCTGGTGCAGTGCTGTGTTTTGACTTTCGGCTTGGGAACAGAGCTGATAGCGATGTTTTGGTTTGGCCAAGGACTTTGTGAGCCTCATGCTCTGCCAGGGAGGAGGGGAAGCCAGGAGGAAGCAGAGACAGGACACCTGACCCAAACTGACCAAAGAGGTATTCCATACCACAGCACGTCATGCCCGGGATGTAACTGGGAGTTAGCCAGAAGGGCTAGGACTGCAGGGTTGGAGGAGGTATGGGTCAGAGCTTGGTCGGGATTTGGGGGCGAGTTATCGGTCGACTGGTGGTGAGGTGTTGTATTCTCTTCCCTTGTTATTTCCTTTATCATTATTATTACTGGTGGTAGCAGCAGTCATTTGTGTTATACCTTAGTTACTAAACTGTTCTTATCTCAACCCGTGGGAGTTGCATTCTTTTTGATTCTCCTCTCCGTCCCTCTGGGAGTAGGGGGAGGGAAAGAAGGGGGGGAGTGAGTGAACGAGTTACCTGACTGGGTTTAAACGATGACAGAAGTGATGAATGAACTCATAGAATCATAGAATAATTAGGGTCGGAAAGGACCTTAAGATCATCAAGTTCCAACCCCCTTGCCATGGGCAGGGACACCTCACCCAAGGCCTCGTCCAACCTGGTCTTGAACACTGCCAGGGATGGAGCATTCACAACCTCCCTGGACAACCTATTCCAGTGTCTCACCACCCTAACAGGAAAGAATTTCTGCCTTATATCCAATCTAAACTTCCCGTTTAAGTTTTAATCCATTACCCCTTGTCCTATCACTACAGTCCCTAATGAAGAGTCCCTCCCCAGCATCCCTATAGCCCCCCTTCTGATACTGGAAGGCTGCTAGGAGGTCTCCACGCAGCCTTCTCTTCTCCAGGCTGAACAGCCCCAACTTTCTCAGCCTGTCTTCAAACGGGAGGTGCTCCAGTCCCCTGATCATCCTCATGGTCCTTCTCTGGACTTGTTCCAACAGTTCCATGTCCTTTTTATGTTGAGGACACCAGAACTGCACACAATACTCCAGGTGAGGTCTCACAAGAGCAGAGTAGAGGGGCAGGATCACCTCCTTCGACCTGCTGGTCACGCTCCTTTTGATGCAGCCCAGGATACGGTTGGCTTTCTGGGCTGCAAGCGCACACTGAAGCTGGCTCATGTTTGTTTTCTCATCAACCAACACCCCCAAGTCCTTCTCCGCAGGCCTGCTCTGAATCTCTTCTCTGCCCAACCTGTAGCTGTGCCTGGGATTGCTCCGACCCAGGTGTAGGGCCTTGCACTTGGCTTGGTTAAACTTCATGAGGTTGGCATCAGCCCACAACCTCACAAGCGTGTCAAGGTCCCTCTGGATGGCATTCCTTCCCTCCAGGGTATCAACCGAACCACACAGCTTGGTGTCATCGGCAAACTTGCTGAGGGCGCACTCAATCCCACTGTCCATGTCAGCGACAAAGATGTTAAACAAGACCGGTCCCAACACTGATCCCTGAGGGACAGCACTTGTTACTAGTCTCCAGCAGGACATTTAGACACTGACGACAACTCTCTGTGTGCGGCCATCCAGCCAGTTCTTTATCCACCGAGTGGTCCATCCATCAAATTGATGTCTCTCCAATTTAGAGACAAGGATGTTGTGTGGGACAGTGTTGAACGCTTTACACAAGTCCAGGTAGATGACATCAACTGCTCTACTCCTCTCCATCAGTTCCATAGCCCCATCGTAGAAGGCCACTGAATTGGTTAGGCAGGATTTCCCCTTAGTGAAGCCATGCTGGCTGTCACCAAGCACCTTGTTCATTTTCATGTGCCTTAGCATGCCATCCAGGAGAACCTGCTCCAAGATTTTGCCAGGCACAGAGGTGAGACTGACTGGTCTGTAATTCCCCGGGTCATTCATTTTCCCCTTCTTGAAAATGGGGTTATATTTCCCTTTTTCCAGTCTTCGGGAACTTCACCTGACTGCCATGATTTTTTAAATATGATGGCCAGCGGCTTCCCAACTTCATTCACCAGCTCCTTCAGGACCCACGGATGGATCTCATCAGGACCCATGGACTTGTGCACGTTCAGATTTTTAAGATGGTCTCGAACCAGTTCCTCTCCTACAGTGGGCGCAAGGTCTTCATTCTCACAGTCCCTGCATCTGCCTCCTAAGACTTGGGTGGTGTGGTCAGAGCCTTTGCCAGTGAAGACCAAGGCAAAGAAGTCATTCAGAACCTCAGCCTTCTCCAAATCCTGTGTAGCCAGTTCTCCAGAGAGCTTCCTGAGGGGGCCTACATTCTCCCTAGTCTGTTTTTTGTTTGCTATGTACCTGTAGAATCCCTTTCTGTTATCTTTAATACCCCTAGGCAAGTTTAATTCTAACTGGGCCTTATCTTTCCTAACCTGGTCCCTAGCTTCCCGGACAACATCCCTGTATTCTTCCCAGGCTGCCTGTCCTTGCTTCCCCATTTTATAAGCCTCTTTTTTCATTTGACTTTTCCTCAGAGCTCCTTATCCATCCAAGGAGGTCTCCTTGCCCTCCTGCTGCACTTCCTTCTGGTTGGGATGCAACACTCCTGAGCTTGTAGCAGGTGATCCTTGAATATCAATCAACTGTCTTGGCCCCCCCCTGCCCTCTACGGCTGTATTGCATGGAACCTTCCGAAGCAGGTTCCTGAAGAGGCCAAAGTCTGCTCTTTTGAAGTCCAGGGCAGTGAGCTTGCTGCACGCTCTCCTCACTGTCCTGAGGATCTCAAATTCGAGCATCTCATGATCGCTGCATCCAAGGCTGCCCTGGAGCGTCACATTTCCAAGGAGCCCTTCTCTGTTGGTGAGCATGAGGTGAAGCATGGCACCTCTCCTTGTTGGCTCCTCTATTACTTGCAGAAGGAAGTTGTCTTCCACACAATCGAGGAACCTCCTGGATTGCTTGTGCCGGGCCGTACCGTCCTTCCAACAGATGTCAGGGTGGTTGAAGTCACCCATGAGAACAAGGGCCTGTGAGCGTGAGGCTTTTCCTACCTGTCTATGGAGTGCTTCATCCTTGTCTTGCTTTGCTTGAGTGCACAGCTTTTGCTTTACCTATTAAACTGTCGTTATCTCAGCCCACAAGTTTTCTTACTTTTACTCTTCTGATTCTCCCCGCCAGGGAGAAAATCACCTCCTCTCACCAGGAGAGGAATGAATGAGCAACTGTGTGGGGCTTAGTTACTGGCTAGGGTTAAACATTGACATTATGTAAGTTGGTGTATTCACAGTAAAACATGTTAATGGTTAGATTGTTCCCAGCTCCAGGTAATGTTGTTTTGCAGCAACAGCAGCAATTAATCCCCACATGGACCAAAAGACACCAGAGGCAAATACAGCAGAAAAAGAAGCTGGGAGACAGAGGTCTGCCTGGGAGGTCCTCACAAACAAACTGAATTTACCCATTTCCAATATTGGAAAAAAATCATTTTCACATTTCTCATTCACCTGTAGGTGAATTTTTCGCTTTTTTAAGTTTCCAACTGCACTACTGGAATGAAGTGAGATGGAATGAACGTATGCTAGGGAGAAAAGAAAACTTGCAGTGTTCATCAAGTTAAACAAGTGGTTTGTAACTGAACATCATCATCATGCTGCAACAAGATCTCTAAGTTACATTGTGCAGGGAACTTGAATGTTTGCATTTATTATTTTTGAGAATCCGAACTTAAACTTATTTCAGTTTTATGCTTGTGCTGTATGTGAAATTGCAGTTGAACTATGCAAAACATATATGTTTATTCACCTTACTTTTCTGCAAGCTGACATGCAAGAAAGAGAAGGAAATTACCTACAGCAGCCTAAAATGAGAATTTTAGTCTCAGAACTGCCTAGTAATCATTTTTATTGCCTTTAAAACATGGAATCCCTATAATAGAACAGATTTACATCATATTGAGGTGAAACTGTAAATATGCTATGTATGATCTGCAATAAAATAACATCTGAACTTGTAACCCCTCAAACTTCATTTCAGTTAATTGTACTTTAATTCCAGTTTCTTAATTGGAGCTAGGCTTTTACTTCCTCTTATTTTTAAGTTGTTTAAAGAAGCTTACTCATTTACTCTGTATAGAAAAACAGTTTTCAGAGACTGCCTAGTGAATGGCAGAAGAGGATGCCCCAGGCTTTTAGGGTTCTGTAACACTGTGACTTGCTTGAGGGTTAAGAAACCATGTGTGTCTTTGGGACAATTCTCACTAGGTTTCTTTACTAAGATAATAATTCTTATTTCTTTTAGTAGGGTGACTGTACAATGTCATGACATGCTACTTCACTGCACCTGAATAAGTGAATTCACCGTTGCGCTGTACAGGGAATTCACAAGAAACAACTGCAGGAATGTGAAAACAGAGAATGAAAACTGTGTATGAAGATTCAGATTAAATATGTTCTAGGAATTTGTATGCATAAAGATTTGTTTCATTTTGTTACTTCAGAGCAGTTTAAAACTGTACTTCAGAGGGAATAGAGATACTCTGGCATAAAACTTTAGTTTACCCCTTTTACCTCACCTGTGGTGTGTGTGTGATGGGTTTCAGCTTTTTATCACTTCCTGGCTCAAGGAACAAAACCCCACTATGCTTATTTTGTTCAATATTCTTTGCTAGAGCGTGCAACAGTATTTGAAACAAATTCCACTAATAACTCACATCTCACTTCTGTGGCATTTGTGTTTCATATCATAAAACTCTTTGGCTTTAATGGTGACTCCAAAAACCACGTGCTCATCCAGCATGACTGCATTTACTTTTATGATATGAAAATCACATTTTTTTTATTTCTTTAACATTCATTTTATTTAACAATAATAAATTTTGTTAAGAGGTCATTGTCTTTGTAGACCAACTCCAGTAGTTGGTATTTAAGAACTGCTGCAGAAGAAAACACTGATGCAGTTGCAGTAGAAGCAGCTGAAAGCTTCCCCATGGCAGGCCTTAACAGTGGAAATGACCAGGAAAACAGGTGAAAGTGAAGAAAGGAAAGGTGGCTATTCAAAACGGCTTGTAGCTCTCTCAGGCAAGCACAGCATCACAGAAACTGGATTCAGAATACATAATCGGAAGATGATTATTCTGTGTGACAGGGACTGTCTTTATTTGCATGCATTGTATGATGCCAGGTATCATACAATACTGAGCCCATGAAACAATACGAATTATTATTATTTATTTATGGAACTAGTGGGAATAATAATTTGCTAGAAACCTGCACTGCTAGAGAGACCATTTAACTTTTCTAGACGTGCCCCACAATCCTTGTGGTTTAACCCAGCAGATTGATTAACATATTGCAAATGTTTGCTCCTCAAGTGGTCTCTAATTTGCACATGTATGGAATCCTAGAAGTTAGAAATGGAAAAGGCACATTATTCAGTTCCATTATCTGCTTACACCATATTTTCTTTAGGAAGAAATTACCATATTGAAACTCAAACATGCCCATTTTCAAGGGCAAATGTACAAAATAGTCGAGATAGACATCTATTTGCATGAAAGACCAAATATATTCAACTGTGAGAAAATTAAGAGATTGAACTGCGGCAGACTGGAAGCTTCATTTCACATTTGGGTTAGGCTGCTTGTAAACCACTGTGAAAACCCTCAGCATGAGGTAAACCTTAATATAACATTAAAATAACTTTGTTTTGTCATTTTCACACATATTTTCCCAGATAGACCTATACAGAGATGTTTCAAATTTCCATGAGGACATTTCTAACCAAGTTAGACTCACAACATACTGGACACTGTATAAAAAGTCTATTTTCCACCACAGCTTTGAATGTATTTATGTGCTTTGACCCACAGAGAGAACAGAGGATGGATTGAGAGCAGGCCTGAGGAGAAAGACTTGGGAGTGTTAGCTGATGAGCAGCAGAACATGAACCTACAATGTGCATTTGCAGCTCAGAAAGCTACCTATATCCTGGGCTTCTTCAAAAGAAGCGTGACCAGCAAGTCAAGGGAGGGAATTCTTCTCCTCTGAGCTTCTCTTGTGGGACCTCACCTGGAGTACTGCATGCAGCTCCAAGGCCACCAACATAAGAAGGATGTGGACCTGTTGTAGCTAGTGCAAAAGATGATCAGAGGGCTGGAGCACCTCCCATATGAAGACAGGCTGACTGAGTTTAACTTGCTCAGCCTGGAGAAGAAGAGGCTCCAGGGAGACCTTAGAGCAGCTTCCAGTACCTAAAGGGCTGCAAGAAAGCTGGAGAGGGACTTTTTACAAGGTCATGTAGTGACAGGATAAGGGGGAATGGCTTTAAACTGACAGAAGGGAGATTTAGATTAGATATTAGGAAGAAATTCTTTACTGTGAGGGTGGTGAGACACTGGAACAGGTTGCCCAGAGAAGGTGTGGATGCCCCATCCCTGGAAGTGTTCAAGGCCAGGTTGGATAGTGCTTTAAGCAATCTGGTCGAGTGGAAGGTGTCCCTGCCCATGGCAAGAGGGTTGGAAATAAATAATCTTTAAGGCCCCTTCCAACCCAAAAAATTCTAATGACTATGAACTTTTAGATGTTTACTGCAACAGAATTTTGAAGCTCTAATGGAAGATAAAGCACAAGTTATTTTGCTTTCATTAATAAAAGCCAAAAAAGGGCAGTGTGAATCTAAAGTCCATTAAATTTTAAGAGCAAATAAACTGTATAAGCTGTATTTATAAGGTAATCTAATTTGTGTAAGAGCTGGAGGATTCAGACCTGATGTCGTAGGCATTTTCCAAGCTGCCAGAAATAACTGGTTAGGCAACAACCTCATCCTCAATTTATTTTCCCTTCTAGAGATTGTGAGGCAGGAGATGGAGAGTTACCTATATTGATGATTTTTAAAAAAAGCACCCTTTCTCTTACTACTAATGTGAGTGATGATGTAAAGTTGAGCCTGTTTCTGCCCCTCTTAATGTTACCTTGACCTTTTGGGATGCAGTAATGTTTCTTGCCTTGATTGATGCCTCATGAGCTTTTTTAGCTTCATTTCAGCATCCATGCCTGCTTCTCAGAGGGTATTCTTTTTCACCTGCTGATGTGTTGTACCTCAAGAAACTCATCTCAATAACCATTGTGTTCTAGATGTGGGTCCACCATTATCCACTGCTGAATAAATAAAAAACAAGTTTCAAGAGGGCTGATCCATTCTGCTCTAACTTGTTACTTTTAAATGGAGAAAACCCTAAAAACTGTTGAAATAGTTCCAGGTTTAGAAAAAACACAACCAAGTAATTTGCAGGCTTACTCAGAATTAATTATGACTGACAAAATGTTGCATCCCAGCCTCTTCTCTGACTAGTACTTCTCCCTTGCATCCAAAAATTTAGTGCAGTCAGGACCCTCCTGGCTGTAGGAGGGCACCCCAAAGCTGACCAGAACTTTAGGAGGTTACTACCTGTTCCTGAACTTTAGGAGCACACCAGTGCAGACAAAAGCAGGTTACTTTACAAAATCAAAGGTGTTACTACACATTAAATGAGATTTTTTTGAAAATTTTCTGTATGAGCTAGAGTGAAGTCTGTAAAGAACTCCCTGTCTTGCAGTGTCCTCTCAGGGACAGTCAGTCCAGCAGCTTCCTGGGTGGTGCCTCATGGTCCCTTTGGATAAAGTTTGCTCTCATTCAGTTTTGCCTTTGCTCTTTGCTCTTGTTTCAGCCTCTCTCCTGGATGAGAGCCTCTCTCTGTTTTGCTCTTCTCCTCTCTTACCTTACCAGGAAGGCTGTCCTTCCTCACATGCTGAGCTGCTCTTGAGGTAGAAGCAATCTTCTCCACATGGGTGAACTTGACCCTGTGTGCAGTGGTCAAGACAAAATCACCATCAGCAGTGTCATCAGCTGTCCACCTGCAGGCTTTTAATCCAAAGTACTGCAAGGAAGGAATACGGATATCCTCTTTCTCTCCTCAGCCCTGGTCACACTGTGACTGCTTGCACGCTGATTGCCGCTCACCCCAGTCACAGTGATTTTCATGACCGATGAAGAGATTGCAGTTCAGCTGTTCAGATGCTGCTAGTGCTAATGAGAAGACAGTGTGGGTAATCAAACAAAAACATAATGCAAACATGTTGGTCCAGGTTATAGCATCAGTATTTGTTCTCCCTGCTAATACAAGTCTTTTCCTTTCAATGTTCTCTTCCTTCAAATGAAATAGCCTATTCTATCTGAAATGAAGTGGTTTGCATATTTCAGAGGGACAAAAGGAAGTATTTGTATGGAACAGACGCTATTTTTTAAAATTCCATGTAAGTACATCTGAAAAATGAGGGAGAGAAAAATCAGTCAATTGTTTTGAAAGGATCAGTATAGAAGTTCTAACCTTTTTGTTTGTTTGTTTGTTTTTCCCCTGAAACAATCTGACAAATTCAACACATATTCACTATTCAGTACACCCACATAGGAATAGTGGTGATGTCTTTATATGACATTGTTGGCACATTTTTGCAATTAAAATTTGTCTTTTATGTCAATCCTGTTGCTGATGTTTGCGGCATAGCAAAGCTTATCTCTTGTCCTATTAACCAGTTTAAATACGCGCAACTTCCCCCCTACTGATGCAAAGCTGAAAAAATAGTGGACTCGATTTACTGGACTTTTACATTTGTGGTGCTACATGGATAAGACATTTCATTACACAATAAACATAGACACCAGCAGTACAGCAGAGCTGAAATGAAATCAGCTTTTGGGAAGGATATTAAAGAAGTCTGCCTTTCTGACCGTCATTTCTTAATTTGCATATCATGCACAAAAGGAAAATGACAAAGGGCCCATATACTGCTTCTGCTTCTGTTTGGTTTATCATATTTTTGTGTGTTCTTCCTTCACTAAATGAGATGGTTTTTTGTTTCCATTTCCTCTTGTGTATAGGGGCAGCTGATACTGACATGGGTTGGTTCTCTGGTTCAGTTACACCACCCATTGCGAGGGGCTGAGTAATGGTCGTGCTTGTTGCCGGGGTTTGAGTAGTTGCAGTTTTAGTGGTCACAGGAATTAAAGCAGCGGCAGTGCTTGTTGTTGAAGTTTGAATAGCCACCATACTTGCCACTGGGGGTTGAATGGATGTAGTGGTTTTCATGGGGATAAAAATAACTGCGGTGCCTGTTGCCAGAGTTTGAGTAGCTGTGGTACTGGTCATCAGAGTTTGAGTAGCTACAGTGATTGTTGTGGAGACTGAAGTAGACTCCTGGAGGCCCTGGGTCTACCACCCCAGCAGGTATCTTTGTACACTTCAGAGAGAACAAGGATTGGGCAGCTGAGCTGAGCATTTAGTCAACACCACTAGGGGAGTACATCAGGTATATATAAGCATCTAGTGTCGCTTGAAGCCTACCAGGGTTTCACAGACACCTGCACAGGTGACACAGATGTGGGTAATCTTTAAAGCACAACCCGGAGGCTGTACCAGATACTCCACAGAACCTAAACTGAAATAAATGCCTCTCTTTGGGCAGCTGCATCCTGTCCTCAGAACTATGTATCTGCCCTCCAGTGCAGCAAACCAACCCTCACTTCCACTCTCTGCTCTGCTCACAGCTCCCTTCACAGGCTTCACTGCCCTCTGCCTGATGGGCCTTCTTACTCAGGCATTCATGACGTGCCTGCTGGCACAGAATAGGTGTCCCACCAAACCATGGCACCATGTACATGCATGTCACAGCTACATCTGCCCTGCAGGGCCCATATGTGCTGCTCCTTATCCCCTGCCTGCCACCACCAACCTCCTGATTTGGCTGATCACAGGACACACTGAAGGCTCCAGGAGTGTGACAAGAGCTGTGATTAATGCTCTTCCCTCCAGCAGGGAATACTCCATTAGAAGCACAACACTTGCTATGGAGCTTGGCTACCTGTAAGTCACAACCCAACTCCCTCTCAAATCTGCATTCCTCCTCTCCCGCTCACCTCTTTTACCTTCTGTCTTCACAGCTCCCCTGCTAGAATCTAGTACTCCCTCCTCTGGACCAAATTTTGCAAGTCACTCTTTCTGTTGTCCTGCTTGCTGGTTCCCAGATATAACTGAGAACTTTTTCTAATCTGTATCACTAATTCCACTTTGTATCTATAGTTTCCAATTTGTTGTATATTCATCCTGGAAGAGGCTATTACATCTTCATACCTTAGTCTCTATTCGCCTCTAAAATAGTAAATATTATATAATGATGAAATACTAAATGCTGTTAATGCAGTAGTGGAGCAGGAAATGAATTAGAATGGGGACCCTGAAGGTTTATTAGTTCTGTAATTTATATTTTTTTAACTATGCAAATGCTAAGTGTAATTGTTTTTAATCATTGATTTGCTTGATTTATAGAGTTTAAGACCTAAAGTTTGACACTGATCATCAAGAATGACTTTTTCCATTATACTGACTGACAAATATAATACAGTAATTCTTTATGGAGCCCGGTATGTTCTCAGGGAGGTAATTATTATTGAAAAAAAAAAGATCAGATGCAATTTGGTGACCACATCTAATTTCTCAAAGCCTTAACAACCCTTATAAGCTTTTGTTTTCCTGAAGATACCCTTCAGCAAGAACTTACTTTTGTGCTCCAGCATTTTAATATCTAATTATAATTTTAATTAAACAATGAAGATACTGCAATAATAGTTGCCTCATTAAAATATGAATCAACAGGAAAATTAAGGTATTATGGCAACCTAAAGTGGACTATCCTGAAACTGGGTCATATTTTATTTAAGAGTTAAGTCTTACTTATTGCTCTTTGTGTGAAATGCATATTATAAAATATATAAGGTAGACAAAGGATCATTGCATATGACCATTTACATGGTGTGAGAACACTGGGGAAAATTCTACTGTCAACTCCCTCAGGGTCTTTTAGTTGTGTCCAAACTTGCTTAAATATGAATCAAAAGTCTTTTAGTTTCTGGTTTGGTTTTGTTTGGGGTTTTATTTCCTGTTCTCCTAGGGTTATTTGAAAAGCTTGCTTTGCTGAATGCTTTATATGCTGTTGAATTTGTGGTAGCTCCTTTTGTGCCACATCTGAAGTGATTCCCTTCAGACAAAAAGCAGCTCCCACATTCACAGAGGTGCCCTTGGAGGGAAACAAGGAAAAGTTATGGAGTGGAAAACTGTGCTGGGATACACACCTTGTACCCCAGTATCTTGGAAAAAAACCAGAAGTAATAGTGACATTTGATGTGAATTGATTTTACCAAAGGGACTCAAAGCATTGATGTAGAGCCAATGCAGGAGAAGGAAAACTGTGGCATGTAACTTCAGAAACAGTGTATATGGAATAGTCCTAGAAGAAAACCATATAGGGGTCAAAGCTTTTCAGAAATATAGGGCTAAGGACTGATACAGTTACCTTCTGACAATCAGTTCTTCTCAGGGGGTCTCCAGAGGCACCATAGCTAAATCCCATCTGCTTCAGAGCCGCTCAAGGTTCATCTGCCTGCATGACCATGCTGCATTTCCTTATGACCCCATGCCTGTCAGCAAATGCAGGGCAGAGCACCACCTCGGAGATGACCTCAGACCACCTGGGTTGCTTCTGATAACTCTGGGATTAGCTACTGCCATTCACAGTGAGGCACAGCAGCAGCAACAGCAAGCCTGAGGGAAGCAGCCTGAGAATTTAGGCTGGGTTGCTCCACATTATAGCTGTGGCAGGAGGCTCTGAGATGGGCAAGGTGCTAGGGACCATTTTCAGTTTTTGCCCTCTCAGCTCAGCAATGCTTAGCTTTTGCATCATCAGAAAGCACTGCTGAACCTTAGATATTCACCCCATGTAGCACATGGAAAAAAAGGTGGGAACCTGGGGATTTTGGGGCGAGGACAAAGAACCTTTAATTTAATTGTATGGATTAGTTCTAACTTTTCTATCAGATCTAGCTGTCGTTGAGTGAACGTGTGCTGCCACCCATAGGCAGTCCCAAAGCTGTTTCTGCTTTTGCAGTTCATAAAAAACCCTTCTCATATGAAAGTCTGTTCCCCTGTTCTCTCAGCTTCCCATATATCCTTGGAACTACCTACAGAATTAAATTAAGTATAAACAAAGTGAGAATGAGCTAATTTCACTGTTTTGGTTAAAGGTAGCTCACTGAAAATGTCTCATTGCTTGTGAATATGGTATTATTATTGTTACTGCTTTTCCTCATTCTGTCTATAAAAGGAAATGAGCACAGGGTGATTATTTTCTCCCTCTTCTCTGATGTGTTGCTAGCAATTGCTCTCAGTTACATATAATTTTAATAGTTTTTGATAATTAAACTCAAGTATGCTTGCTTAGCTAAAAGAAGATAAGGTTCCATGAAGACCTTATTGCAGCTTTCAATACTTAAAGGGGGCTTATGAGGCCTATAGAGACAGGACAACTTTTAAATAGAAGAGTGTAGCTTTATATTGGTTATAAAGAAGAAATTCTTTACAATGAAGGTGGTGAGACACTGGCACAGGTTGGTTGCGGGTGCTCCATCCCTGGAAGTGTTCAGGATCAGGCTGGACAAGGCTTTGGGCAACCTGGTCTAGTGGAAGATGTCCCTGCCATAGCAGGAGGGGTGGAACCACATGATTTTTAAAGGTTCCTTCCAAACCAAAGCAATCTATGCTTCTATGATTCTATATGTTCTATTCTATGATTCTATTCTATGTGACATAAAGATTAATTAATGTATTTTGGTAACATAATTTGTGCCCTCCATGCACCTATGTAATATGACTAACAATACTCTGGCAATAATGAAGTTGACTATGAGTTGGTCTGAAGAAGGGAGAAGAGTTTCATAGTACTGAGCATTCTGACTTACGGACTTATTGCAGCATTACTGACTGCACACTGGAAGGAGTAAAAAATAACAGGTTTTGGGTTTTGGAGAATAAAATCAAATTAAGATCAGCAAAATCATTTCCAAGCAAGACGTGAATCCAATAGCATAAATACTGAAAACTTTACATGATCATCCAAGAAAAAAGACAGCTTTGTTAATATCATTGCTACTAGCACTGGTGCATTGCTACATTTCAACATATGGCTCCTGCAAAACAGAAAAAGCTATTGATAACTTGACAAAAGTGTTGTGTCTCGGCCTCTTCACAGCAGGGGAATGAAAAAATCAACACTGTTACAATAGTATGAAGTGTTCCTACAGTAGCTTCCTTTTTGCCCCATTTAAAAAAAAAAAAAGGTGAAGAGGGAAATCACATTCAATATTTCTTTTAATTCATACACCAAAATGGTGCCCAGTTTTCAGTTTTTAATCTTCACTTTAACAAAGAGCAGTTGGGCAGCTATTGACAGTGAAACACAGCAGTCGACTACCTTGTAAATTAGAAGCTGCGGTAGTAAAAATGGATTTGTATATCACCGGGAGTAGAGAGAGTGTCTGCCTTGTAAATTTAATTAAACAGCAGGTGCAAAATCAGGTCATATGGCTTTGATGTGCCCCATGTGAGGATGACAACTAGACAATGATTCTAATATGAAGAAATTTGCATACATTTGCATTGGATTGCATAGAACACTGTAGCTCACACCTACTTTCTGTGTTTCATTTTGGGGAAGTTGAAGATTTGAATGAATGGCTCCTATTTAGTTTCTACAACTACACACAAGAAATGCTTTTGTTCTGTCATGGTAGGGAACATATGGGTTATGATGCTGTTATGTACCATTTTATAGAGTATGCTTACATGATAATCAAACATTTGAAAATGCAGCTGAGATACTTGTAATGACAGGAGAAGAAAATTGGGGGGGGGGGGGGATACAGAAGAAGAATGGAAACCACCTCTGTGTTTTAATCTTTTCTTGATGATCGTTTGTTTACTGGAGCATTAATGCAAATCTACATTCTGGTTTTTGTCCAGGGAGTGTCATAAACAATTCTCTTTGCTTTCGTAGTTAATATTGTAAACAATGAAATTATGTAGGTTGGAAGTGTTTTTAAATATGGCAACTAGCACCCAATAAAGATTATTAGTTATAAAAAAATACATTTTCATACTCTACTGGCCAAAGTTGAGTAGAAATGCATAGACAATAGTTATGGTTCTAATTCTATAACTTTAACGGGAAAACCAACTTCATAGATTCCCAGATCTTTACTGTTAAAATGTTAATGAAGATTTGGTTCCATTTTGACAGGTTGCCTGTGAGATTCTGAATCCCAGTACTGACTGGGCTAAATGTATAAGTTCTAGAGGCTATTAAAACACAACTGGGAGGGCAAAATGAATTGCTGTGGGAGAAGTAGGTACAGCTGAAAAAAGCTTGAGCCTTGTTCATTAGGTATTACCTAAACCTGGGTCAGCAAAGGACAAAACCTGTCAAGAAAAGGCTGCTTAGGGAACCTGTAAGCATGAGCCTCCTTGCGCTTCTGCAGGCTGATCTGCAAGGCAACATAAAACAAATTTAGAAGTTTGCAGTGTCTCTTAATTTGGTGGTGTTGCCCCTGTAAACTGACAGATCTAGAAGCTGTTAAGTTATGGTAGCAATGTTCCAACTATTAATACTGAACTAAGGGCACGAATCATCCTGGATAATTCAGCTCACTTAAACTAGACATAGAGATCAGATATAACTAGAAAGCAGGGAGTTCCTGTGGCAAAGATCTGAATACCAGATCTGTAGAAAGTTACCCTGAAAGGCAATGCCAGGTGACAGCAGTGTGTGGTTGGTTACTCAAGTGAGCTATATTTCCTTTGTAATATAGTGTAATATAAGCAAGTGGGTAAATTAGCCTTTCTGAGACACACTTTAAAGAAGCATCAGGCTGTGTCAGGAAGCACCACCTTTAAATGCCATGATGTTGGATTTCATATTCATTTCCTGCAGTAAACTTAAGCTCCCAGACCAAAATGCATTTTGCCCTAGGTTTACACAGTTGCTGGCCAAAGAACAAAAATAACATTACAAAGCTCCTGGTCACAAAGCTACAAAAAACATTTGCCCTACTAGCTGGTTTTATTTGCAGGAATCTCATACTGCAGGACTGTTTCGGGGGGCACATGAGGGTATTTCTTGCTTTGGACATTTGAGCTTGTCTCTGCTGGAGTTCTTTACTGTTTCTTTTAAAACACAGACCTCCATGTGATTAAGCACAGATGGGGGGTGGTGAGGAAAAGTTGGAAAATGAAAAAGGAAAAGAAGTGGGATGAGAATTCAGGGAAAGTATGGGAGAAAGCTGTACAGAAGCCTTCTAGACAGATCTTCCGCCAACATAAAATACTTCTATTATATCAACAGCTGATGTGCTTCAGGAGGTTTCTTTCTTTGCTACCAGCAGCCTCCTCACTGATGTTTTCTATTCCTTCAGTTTTGGTGAATGCTAAATCAACTGTTTGTGTTTACCTTATTTAGGGATAGAAATCTTCAAAGGCATGGCAGAAATGCTGTAATTTTTTTAAACATCCTCCCGAAATCATTCATCATTACTATTTGCTCTGTAAGACATTGTATGTGCTTTCTCAGCTAAGTACCCTGAGTTGCCTGAATGTGGGTGCTAAAGCTTGCAGGGCCTCCAGCACCCCTGCTATGTAAATAGTGTAGGCTTACTAAATTTATCCCTAATCATTTTGTTTTACAAAGCTCATATCCTTTGTCCTGGAGCTCCCATGAGAAGCTTATAGAAGCTGTCAATATACCAGCTGTCAATATACCAGTTATCAATATACCACATGATCTCCAGGTCTTGATAAACACCAACAAAATAATATAAAAGTTCCTTTCAAGAAAAAAATAAATTACTTCTTTTATTCAATTTCCTTCCTTTTTTCTTTTAGACAAAATTGAAAAAAAAAATTAAAAAAAACCGAGCATGAAATAAATCAACTCATTTGTTTTACCTTGTTTTAATTTGAGGCTTTTATTTGGTTCTGTGTTGTTTGTGGTTGTTTTCTTTTTTTAAATGTCATGAAATGATGCCCAGGAAAACAAACATCAGAAGTAACATAATTAATTATGACATAATAAACAATTCAGCAGTTCTGAGAACATATTCAAATGACCTTCCCAAATAAAATGCCAGCAATGTATATTAAGCACCTATAAGAACTATTTTAAAATAGTTAACATGCCAAAAGAATTCACACAGATTGGGTACCCATGTTAATTGTGCAGCAAGGTTATTCCCACAGATCACAGAGCAAAGGTGTAAGTTAAGAGAATAAAAGCAAAAGCACCTAGCAAAAGCAGTCAAGCAAGAAAAAGACATTACTAAAATGAAAAGAAGACTGAATGGAGTAAAGCTATTTTATTTTAACTAGACCTTCCTGCAATGTGGAACCAAGGAGCCAGTGCATATGAAGGGCAGGAGGAAAGGAGCTCTGGTAAAGTTCTGCAGGTGGTGGTCCCATGTGGCAGTGCCCTGAGACGGTGAAGAGAGATGAGAGGTGAAGCTGCTATGGCTCTGTCCCACAAACCAGGGGAATTTCCCTGACCAGTAGATGCAGTCTGAATGGCCACTCCCTCCTGGTAGCTCCAGACCACAATTCCTGGTCGTTTCTCTATGACAGTGTGATTTCAAGCCACCTCTGCACATGCTGGCTGGCACCAAGGAGGCTTGGATTTTAGGAGAGGCTTTTTGTTGCTCCTACAAGCTTTTTCTTCCCCAAGCACTGGAACTGGTTTCAAGGATTGGCTTAGAACAGTTACACTGCTAGGAAGCATAAACCCACCATGTACTTGCACCTCGTGAATGAAGGCAGCCAAAAATACCCAGCAGAAGAATTAACTCTCTAGTTTGTTTCACATGTGTATAAGTATTTCTACAAGGTATGTCTGCAAGGTATGAAGGGGATGTAAGTTTTTAATGAATTCTCTTAACATGATATCAGAAGTAACATTCACAAGAAGATTAAATATTTGACCTGCCTATTCCTAAACTTAAAAATTTAAACTTCAGTATTTTCTATGCAAATATTCTAAATTCATAAACCAATTACATCAAAAGACTCACCTTCAGATTGTCAAAGAAGAGGTACTCATAGTAAAAATGCAAGAATTTGTCAGTTGTTTTAGATAGCTGAGAACTTGATTCCAAATACCTTCAACCTTATTATCGTCTTCATTATTGGATTTACTAACTGAGCAATAACTTGTATAAGGAAGTATCCTGGCCGTTGAAATATTTACTTTAGGTGGATATAATTAACTTTGCTAAAACTGGTGAGCTTTTAAGAGTCACCACTCCAGGGCTTTGCTTCAGTTTTTCACAGTTTGCTCTGGTTCTTCATAATTGATATGCTTTTCTTCCAAGGTTATTCAGACAGAAACATGTCCCTATTTTCTCCCTCTATGTCAACCAGAGGAAACACCAGATGGGTGCAACTTACTGTTATTAATTTGTACTGCATTGTAAAAAAAAATACAGCAAACAAGCCCAAACTATTTCAAGCTCAGTTAGAGAAAACAAGAAGACGTAGAATGAAGGAAATTACCTCTGTTTTAGAGAATAACACACTGAAATCAACCTGGTTCAGGAATCATCAAACAAGAAATTAGAGCTAAGCCTCTTGATTCCAAGGTTATCTGGGCAAGAAACAGTATTTTCCTATATGAAGAGTTTCCAAAATCTAGACAGTTTTCCCATTCTGTAATCTGACGAAACTGAGTCCTGTCAAAGTGAAGAAGTCTCCATTTCAATTTAGTTGTGTTTTAACAGTGTTTTAGCTGGCATCTAAGAGGTAGGAAATGGGATGAGATTCTTAGGTTGAATTAAAGTGTTGTGTGTTGTTCGTTTGTGTTTTTAAGAATCCAAAGTGAATATCCTATTTCTTTGGATTAATATGGGGGAGGATTCTTTCTAATTTTAAACAGCAATTTTATTCTTGCCAAACTAACTCTCACATCCTTTGGTGATGTTTGAATATTAGGAGTAAGAACTTTTTCAAATTAAGAAATAGATTAAAGTCTTAATATTCCCTAATATTGCATTCTTTATGTTATTCCAAAACCTTTTCCTTTATTTCTAGCTTCCTAATCAACGAAAGATAGTAGAAGAAAGACTGTTGAAAGACAGCCTTGCTACACACCTTAGAAATTACATTATGATTTGTTACTAGACTGAGATGCTGTAATATTTCTGTTTAGTTGCTCATAGGTAGGACATAGATTATCAGTAATTTATCATTCTAAAGCCATCATTGTGTGTCTCCTTTATAAATAAGAAAAACTTTATTATGCAAGGTGAACTTCACTGCAATGTTCAAATATAACGCCCAAGCTTAGTGCTTTTCCTATTTCATGTGGAGCAAACATGTGTAAATACTTTATTAAAATTAAAAAAAAAAGTGAAAGCTGTTCCCTACTGATTGATTTTTCAAAAGCTCCCTAGACTGATTCAGCTACAGATGTTTGCAAAATGATTGGATGTAAAGTAGGCTTAATTCATAAAAGCAATAAAATGTTGCTTATTGACTGAACAGATGAACTAGCTGAGGGGACATAATTTGCAGTGTTCTTATTGGAAATGCTTTGAAGAAATGTAATGATAGTGCAGAAAAAAAGCCTTATTACATGTGGTAGAATGAATTTCCTGCAAAACATTTCAGAAAATTTAAAACATTGATAAAATTAATTTCATAATTTTGGATTGTGCAGTTATGCATACAAATAAACGTGGCTTCTCAGACTAACCTTGTTATTCACAATTAACAATGAAATTATTTAAACATACATTCAAAAAATGTTAAGTTGAACAAAAAGAAAGAAGCGTTGGTAACTAAAATACTTTTCTATGTTGATAAAGTACTTTTTTTTCTACTGCTGGTGTTCACTGAGCATTTTCAAGGCTGCACAACCTCAGACATACTAGAAAATGGTTCCTTGTGACTCAGGTCATCACTCCTAAAAAAGAGAGTGTAGAAACCATTTCCTTTCTTGAGAATCCAAATGTTTAAGTCCATGCTTAATAACGATGTACAAAGGCAGAATTTAAGTCATGCTGCTGCAGGACCTCAATGTGTTCTTCCATGTTTCTCAGTGTCTGGATTGGATATCTCTTCTTTACAATTTACGGATGATTTTTTTTTTTTTTTATTTTAGATAATTCTACTAGTAACATGGGAATTTTGTTGTTCTTTACCTTCTTAAACTCCACTTTTGTTTTCTCAAATCTTCGCATGGGAATTCTGTTCATTAGTCCTAATCTGAGTGAGATCCCATCTAAAACTTACACTGGTAAGATTTCTTCTTTAAAACCTTCAAAAGCCCTTATCTCTCTCCATAAGGAACTCAAGATCTTATCTTAGAGTGATTTCAGCAAGTGTCTGGAATTTAAGCTTAGATTTGGTACCTAAAATGGGCAGATTGCATCCGTATTCCCCAGTCCTTTCTCCAAATGTGTTTGCAGACGTGTTAACTGCAATGGATATGACTTTCTTCTTCTGTTGGGCAAAAGTTTTCCCTTGGGCAGGCTCATGAACATTATTCCTGATGACAGCAGGGTTCTTTGAAGAGCATTGCTGGGCAGTATAGAAGTTAAATGATAATCAGTGTGAGCATTTACTTTTCTCCTGGAATGACTTACAGCAGAAAACACGGGGCTGTGAAAAGAGCATCCAGTCATGCTCTCAGTGTTTGGAGAATGGTGGATTGCCTGTTTGGAAAGCTGAAGGCCAAATGACACAGCTTTGAGCATCGAGTACCAGCTCTTCAGATGCCATGTGTATGACTATGTTCTGCAATTCCATGTATTATATACTCAGTTGGGCAAAAATTTTTACCAGGGCTGTATTCTGGAAACTGATGGACTCTGTAGACAGTTCACCCAACCAGAAAGGGGCTGCAAAAGTAAGTTCCGCAGAGGCAAGGATTTACATTTTAAAGAATAATTACTAACTAATGTATGTTTTATTCTCAAGATGTTTGTGTTTCCAGTTTGCCACTGTATTGAGTTTCCGTGGCAAGGTTTTGGTAGAGGGGGCTACAGGGGCGGCTTCTGTGAGAAGCTGCTAGAAGTTTTCCCCATGCCTGACACAGCCAGTGCCAGCTGGCTCTAAGGTGGACAGGCTACTGGCCAAGGCCGACCCCATCAGGTGATGCTTGTAACACCTCCAGGATAACAGATTTAAGAATGGGAAAATGTTTCTGCATAAAAGCAATTGCAGCCAGAAGAAAGGAATGATAATATGTGAAAGCAACACCTCTGCAGACACCCGGATCTGTGCAGAAGGAAAGACAGGAGGTGCTCCAGGAACAGAGCAGAAATTACCCTGCAGTCCACGGGGAAGACCAGCCAGGATCAACCCACCATAGTCATAGAGCTTGGTTTTGCTTGATATGTTATTTGGTTCATCTCCTAGACTGAAGGGGACGAAAATCTCAGTGGGGCATGACATTTCTGTTAAATTCGTCTGTTTGTGCGGGTAAGGGGTTAATGCTTTGCTGTTTTAATTATTACATTTAATCACTATATTATTACATGTTTGCAGAAAATTTGAGCCATGAACTGCAATTTTAGTTCCTGGCATGCATTACTTGTTTGAAGGTACTCTGGCTTAAAAATGGTAGCAAAGCTATATGTTTCTCTTGTTTAGGAACAATTCTCTTCCTAAACATACCTAATGCAGCCCCATTTGACATGCCCAGGATGCCAGAGACATCCACATGGGACTAGGAGACAAGATGTGTAGAAGACTTCTAGACAGGTAGTTGAAGACCAGGTGGGATTGTGTAAGGTACTACAGGAAACTGAATCTCACTGCTCATTTTTGTCTGTTGAAAGAAAGGTTTGAGACCAGCATAAAAACTGCAGTGCAGAAAAACTTGAAAAATAATAATAAAAAGTTGTATTTCATGCCTATAACCTAAAAAAATGGAAAAAATCAGCCGACACCTTTGTAAAATCCTGCAGTGAAAGTGGCCAGGGCACTAGGTTTTATTAATACAGGGGCTTTTATGCTTAAATTTTAAGCTCATTTAGAGTCATCTTCTCATCAAATTAACCTTATGCACCAGGATTGCCAAGGTCACTCTCTTTATCTGCTGTAACTGATGACAGCAAGGGTATCACTTGCCCACTGTTGCCTGTCTAAATGGGTATAATTGCCTAATACCTGTTCAGAGTGTTTTTAAAGCAGTTGTGAACAATTAGGCAAATCTAGTGGGCACATGCACAGCTGTGTGCTTACCTGTGAGGTTGAACTCTTTATAATGTGGTTCTAAAGCTGAGAAGATAGGGGAGGAAAAAAGGATAGATGTAGACAGAAAGACCTGGAGGCACTAACTTCATAATAGGATGGCTGAATTATGATTTTTTTACAGCTTTTCTCTCACCACTTATATATGCCTTCTTCTCAATGGAAAACATCCCTTACCCATTTTTGGGTAGCCTGTGGGATAACAACCCATGATAACTTCCAGGAAGCACAAACAGTTCAAGAGATGGTATCTTGAATTTGAGAGACTTTGTGGTTGAATTATGTTTTGCCTCACCTACATGATGCAGCAGTGAAGAGGTTAAACAAAAGTTGCCCCTCTTACAAAACTGTGTTAATTAAAAATGCAAAACCCAAAGAAATCACAGCTGGATAAATAAAAACAGCCCAGATGGTATAGCAACAAACTTCTGGCAGGTCTTGAAGCAGACAGTATTCCTGCATATTTTATTTCCTAGCACAGGCTATCACCAGACCACACCAGTGATGGTTTGGCAACACAGCAGAATGCAGGGTGCTTTGAGCTGTCCTGGTGTTAAAGCACCCCTAAAAGGCAGCACAGGTCTCAGAAACACCTGACTATATACCTGGTGTTTGTTCATCACACAAAGCAATTCACCAGACTCCTGATTGTGAGTCAACTAGATGTTTCTTCACTGAGAAGAAATTCCTTTTGGTGATAATCTTTGAAGTGTGCACGCAGGCAAAGTCCATCCTTTCAATTTATGCAAGTGTTATCAAATCCAGTGATATCTTGCCATGTATTTGCCAGCTTGACCTGAAAAACACTCAACTATTCAGACCTGGTTTGATGAGCTCTACATCATGTTCATATGTGCAGAACTTCAGCAAATTCCAAAACAAGTTGCTTTAACTTTTGAAAAGGAATTGGGTGACACTAGTCCTTCCCAGATATGTCTGGCTAATTCCTCACATCCTATAGAGTGGCTTTGCCTACATACAGGAGGTGAGCAATTGGGTTGTGTTGTTACAGTGGTTGTTTCACTACCAGCTTCATGAAACTCTAAACGTAAAATGTCTAAGAATATCTGGACAGCCCTTCTGGAAGAAAAAGAAGTAATGTCTGGGAAAACATAGACATACAGTGACCAAGCCCAGGCTCAGGGCAAATAACTTGTTAGCCTTAAGAAATCATTCAGCTTCATCCCAGTTTGTTTTCCTGCTCATTGGTAAAATAATGAGTATCAAAAGGAATGTAGTAGATGCTGTGTGGATTAGCATCTGAGAATGAAGGTATTGCAACAGACAAAAAGTAAGAGGCATGAGAGACAGAGAAATATTGACTGACAAGGTTAAAATGACAGAAAGTATACAGGAACAGCAATTAAAAATAAGCTCGTCTCTCGAGTGATCATCACTCAACTTCTGAATGATCTACTGTGGAGTCTTGCATTTGTCTTTTCAAATGAAGCCTGCTCTTAATACAAGGGGTAAAATCAGCATTATGCTGATCATGCATCATGCTCATGCCATCATGACCATGCCATCATGCTCATTACACACCATATAATCTGTGCAAAACCAGTGTGGGAAATGTATGGTATTAGAGTTGGTTTGAAGTTCTTTTGTCAAGCTGCGGGCTCAGTTGTGCTTTCAGACCAGCCCTGTTTCAGTGAATGGTTCTCGCTTCGTTCGCCTGCAAAGGCTCCACAGATGGCAGGGGTTTCTCCGCAGACTTGGAGGCTTATTCTTCTGTAACTGGGAACAGAGTGACCTGGACTTGAGGCTATTTCTCTAGCCTTTGTGCAGTCCTCCACATCCTTCACTTACAGTTGGTATTATGATGGAAATCAGACTTTTTTATTGCCATATAAACTCTAAACATATGGCTAGATCCACCCCAGAAACTTTCATCAAGATGTATGAGGCAGGAAACAATATATGGTTTTTGGTCGTGAGCATGACAGATACTTAGGCTTTATAATTAAAGAAAGGTTTGGTGAAGGAAAAAAATCCTGAAAGGCAACATGGCTGTTGCAGCCACAAACCTTATTATTGCTACAGTGAAAGCTAACGGCATCCATTTTGTCTAGTAACTCTGAGATGGCCTTATTCCAAAGATAGTCTCCAGAGTGATTTGGATTAGACTTTGACTTCATGGCCAGATTTTCATGCAATGCAAGTTGTTGTTTTTTTCTTTCTTTTTGTAATAATATATGTGCTGCTCTGGCAGATGTTTTATTTTAATTTTTTTTTTTTTTCAAAATCAACACTACTGAGTGATACTGAGATGCTTTGATGGTGTAATCCTGACTGAAAAAGCCTTCTGGCACATTGGATAAAGACTCGTGATCTGCGTGCTGCTGTGTTACAATAGATATACCACTGCTCAACCTCCTGTTCAGGTTGAGCCCCCACATACTTTTCTCACGTCCTCTCCTGAGCCTCCCATATGGTTTTGGAAGCTGCTGAGCTTCATGCGCTGACTCCCACCTTCTGTGGGGCAAACGCAGCAGATTGAAGATCCTGCACACACATATAGCCACCCCCCCAAGCATGAGCAGGAACAGAGACAAACCTGCATTTCAATAGAAAGAAAAAGCAGCTGGCAAGCACATGACAGACATTTCTTCCTTCAATAGATCTCCTCCTGCTTCCTTTCCACCCACCCTTTTCTCTTTGGTTGCTTGTCCCTGGATCATTTCCTACTCCAGGTGGTGTTTCCTTCTATGCGAAGAATTTAAAGACTAGAGTGCCAGCACCCTCGCTCCCTCAAGTAATAGCCTACTCAATGTGCAAACATCTGTGTTACTGACTGTATAGTTAATAGGTTTGAGTGAAATTTCCATTCCTTGGCAGATAGCTTGGGTAGGACTGAATAGTCAACCCTGAATGGCAATACTTGCTCTACCTTGATCCAGTGGGGACAGCAGCCTCAGTGCGAGGCAGGTGACATATGCTCTATTATGCATTTTAACTTGACATGTCATTATGTGGATTCCCATGGCAGTAACGGCAATGATTCTTCACTGGACTTGAAAACAATAGAGATGGAGTTCAGTATTGAGCTTAATCTTGGTTGGAGGCAGGGGTCAACGAATTATTGCTTATTTCAGATGGAACATGGATTCCTAATTAACAAGTTGATCATGACTGAATTCTCATTTCAGTGTATAAGTTTTAATCACACATATATTATACATATATGTATAAAAAAGCATGTTCGTCTGAGGTATTTGTTTTTTTTGTTCCCAGACTTCACTTTTCCCTTTGGTCCCAGCTCTGTTTTCTGATACTTGGTTTCCCCTACTGAAATCACATTGGCTTTGTTCCTGGGTTAGTTAATTCAAACTGACTAAATTATAAAGAAATATGTAATGAGAAATTTATAACATCATGCACATAGTGCACTTCTGGAGTGATTTATCAATGCATATAAAAATTATGAAAAAAGTTTTGCAGACTTTTCCTAATGTACATGAGAATGACAGGGAATGAAACAGAGGCAGGGGCCTCTGAAAGCTGATCTTGAGCTCCTGAGGCAGGAGGTAAGGGAGAAGGGCTGTGGTTGTTACCTGGATAAAACGTTAATAGTTTGCCACTGCTCTTAGTTCCTTTTACCGCAGGCTCAATTTGTGTTGTGGAAACTTGAACTACATTAGGAGTTTATGTGATGGTAAATGTGATATTTCAGGAGGGATCTGAGAGATGGTTACTGGAAGTGTCCAAAGATGATCATTTCCAGAGTACAATGTCAACCTGTTCTAGACTGGTATACCTGCTGAAGAGCCAGAGCTCCATGATCAGGTTACAAACCCTGGCTGTTCCTTGGAGAGTGTGGGAGTCCTGGTTGCTTGTGTAATTTTTTCCTATTGACAAAATCTCTCCAGGGAACAATGCTTCTTATTTATGAAAGAATTAGAAAAGGGAAAGAATTTTTCTACCTACTAAAGTGAAAACACAAAAATACTGATAAAGATATAGCTTTAAACATATATACATATGTATATTTTGTTCCATACTTAATAAAGATTTTTATAAGACATTATTTTGAAAACAAAACCAACACCACAGATGAAGCTCTGGAGTACTTCACACTGTGTCTGGAATTGGGACTGTAAAGTGAGAAAGTGACCTCTGTTTTCATCCTTATGAAGAGACTCCCAAAAAGCAGAGTGTACTTTAAATAATAGCTATTTAGGGGGCTTGTCTTGGAATCTTTGCCTGGCAAAGGACAGACAAAAAATGTTGATGCTCATTTTAACCACTTTTTGTTCAGCCAAGTTGATATGTTCCTAAGATTCTTTTGCTGTAACCTTGAAGAAGCTCCTCTTGAAATCAATGGATTAAAAAACACGCCTGAAAGGGTAAAGGATGGCTTAGGTATCCAAGTTTAGTGCAGAGACTCTCATTTTCTCTGTGAGGCGTAGTTCTTCACTGCAGCAGCTACCTAGTTATTGTGATATAAGAGCTCTTGATGTGGTTTTCATGTGAAAATAAGCATTTTTCAAAGACTTTATTTATTGAACCAATGTCTCAGTTCGAAACCAGAATTTGAAGTTTCATTTAAAAATATCTGAAAATGTGAAATTGTAGTCAACAACAGACTGAATTTCTGCAAGCAGTTTTTACTAATTTACACAGAAAAACAGTTTATGTATAAGTACTTAAAATTGCTCTACAAAATTCCCAAACAGCATGAACACAGTGCAGTAATGCATCTTCAGATGTAATGCGAATTGTTCACTTGTACACCTATCTCTTTAGCTCAAGGAATTAAGTGTAAAATTAAACTGTTCAAGTTCAGAAGCTTTGCTCACCAAATGTAGCATCAAGAACACAGTGACACCAGTCAATTGTATGTTGTCTTACACAAATATCAGACAATTTAGTATTGGATTATTTCTTACAATTCTATGCATTGTTTTTTATTGGAACTTTCAAAAGTTAGTGTGTTTTCCACTGAAGAAGATCCACAGTTGCTGCAAAATTATCACTGCTTCTATAAATACATGAGTGATGGTTACTGCTGCCTGTATTTGCTACATGGCAAATCTGATCAGAGAGTTCAGTTCAAACAAAAGCTAGCAGACTGGTGCTGAACAGTTGTTCTTCAGAGGACACACAGAAATGTTTTCACAGGAATTATGAATTGCTCTGCAGAGTTCAAATGTATTCAAAGTTACATTTCTCATGTCATCATCTGTAAGAATTCAGAACAAATTCTGTTTGTTCAAGCTATTTGCCTTCGGTTTATCCAGATGTACTTAATAGGGAAGTTTTATGCATTATCAGTGAGTTACTGAAAATCACAGCCCAATTCTCATCCTGAGTTACACATCATGCAGCCTCTTTAACTTACTGAAATTGCAGGAGAGGAAGATAGCTTACGGCCTGTCTCCTTTTTGTGAGTCCTCTGGCATCTCAATTTCAGCCTTCTAACGAATATCAAATACCTACTAGTCATGGTATAGAGTCACACCATAGCAAAACTTGGCCTGTGAGCACCTAAAGCTGCTACTTTTTCTCCTTTCCACCAGGATTTAGCTTCTTCTTACGTCAAAAAGATAGGCTTCAATAAACCTTATGACTGATTAAACCCAAACAGCTGGTTCTGCCTTCAAGTCTACAAAACAATGCCAGTAGAGTTGCTTCCATTAAGACAGGTTTCTCACATCAGCAGGCTATCATGCAGGTACAAGGAGACAGTGCAAAGTCCCACAAACATCCAAGACACACCATGAGGTTTCTCAGGCGCAGTCAGATCCAGGGTCAAATTTCAATTCTGTGCCTGCCAAATTATTAAGCTACAATATTTCATTTTCCATAATACAATCTTTTCCATCACTGGCAAATAGTCACGATTAAAAGTGCATCCATCTGGTTCTTATTAAGATAAATTATCGCATTGATCTGTTACTCTGCTTATACTTGAAATGGCACATTTATTTTGTTTGTGAAAATCACCCTCTATTTAACAAATGGATGAGGGACATAAAAATGGTTTTGTAAGCAATGACAGAAATCATCCTATGGAAAAGCTGTGTGTAAGAGGGCTTAGTGCATGTAGAGATAAGCCCAAGAGTCCCACAGTGAGGATTTGTGTTGAGACTGGTGGATGAGAAGGACACAGCTTGAGCAAACACTTCATTAGCCATGAATAATGAATGAAGAGGCTGGAGAAAATGGAGTGCTCTGTTTAAAAGAAAAAAAAGTTATGAGCTGAACTGTCAATACCTTGTGGTGTATGCAAAGAGCAAAACAGTTCACAGAACTGCAGTCAGTACTTAATGCTGTTTTCCCTGCTAAACAGCAAGTCAGGCACCTTCGTTCAAGCTTACAAGGGACCAAATTTGCCTCTCTCAAGATGAATAGTGTAGTATGGGGTAGCTGATTAAAGATTTGTTTCAATGACTTTCCCAGAGGTCTTAATGTATTTAAAAAAAAGAAACAAAGATGAAGGGATAAGATCACCATGATAATTCTATAGTGAAAATCTCAATAACTTTAGAGTATGGTACAGATAAAAAATTGTGTAGGTTTTAATCACTGGGTACAGTAAGAAATGTCTTCTACATCCTGCTTGAACATGTTTATCATAGACATTTTTTTGGGCACACTTGAGAACATGCAAGAATTGTTAATGTATTCCAGGTATAAAGAGAGCAAAGGAATTGTTATAAAGGCAATTAATAAAAAACAAACAAACAAAAGTTTTAATTTTCTTAGTTTGTTGTCTCATTTATAAACTACATTTTCCCAAATGACGTGAATGAGATTTATTAAAATGTGGTTTTTTTAAATAGTTGTCATTGGATTTGCATTTTATAGCTCATGGTTCAGTTGCAAGGTAAACAACAGCCTTTGTGAGACAATATGTGGTAATATTTGTCTCACTGACATTTCTTGTGGGACATAGGACATGGCAGGAATTTACAGTACTCAATAGAGATGTAATGAAATGAAATTCAGATCATCCTTTAAAATGCTGTAGAGCAACATTAATGCTCCACAATTAGCTGTTTATCTTATGTTGATGCCTCAGCCATTGCAGTATTATCTGAGCATCTTATACACCCTATATATATATAAATAAAAGGAATAAAAGGAAAATCAACTTCATCTCCAGGGAACAAAACAAACAAAAAAAAACCAAAACCAAACAAACAAAAGAATCATACCAAAAAAAAAAGCCAACACAAACCACAAAAAAAAAAAAAAACAACCAGAATTCATGGAGGTCAATAATGCTTTGCAAGCCCTTATTGTTATAAATGCATTTACTTTGGTATTTACAGTGGGGATGTGAATTATTTATGTGCTGGTAGTGCAGGATGGCATGTTGTTTCACACTGTCATGCTTTAACCCCTGCTGGCAACTAAGCCCCACACAGCCACTTGCTCTCTCCCTCCCAGTGGGATGGGGGAAAGAATCAGAAGGACAAAAGTGAGAAAATTCATGGGTTGAGATAAAGACATTTTAATGGGTAAAGCAAAAGCTGCACACACCAGCAAAGCAGAAGAAGGTTGATAGCACTGCCTTTTACCAACTATTTTTTAACCTTTTTGTTACATTGACCATGTCATGGAATCATAGAATCATAGAATAATTAGGGTTGGAAAGGACCTTAAGATCATCTAGTTCCAACCCCCCTGCCATGGGCAGGGACACCTCATGCTAAACCGTATCACCCAAGGCCTCGTCCAACCTGGCCTTGAACACTGCCAGGGATGGAGCATTCACAACCTCCCTGGGCAACCCATTCCAGTGCCTCACCACCCTAACAGGAAAGAATTTCCTTCTTATATCCAACCTAAACTTCCCCTGTTTAAGTTTTAACCCGTTACCCCTTGTCCTGTCACTACAGTCCCTAATGAAGAGTCCCTCCCCAGCATCCCTATGTCAAGTTGTTTAACCTTTGGGCATGAAGTTTTCTAAATTGGATGTCGTGCTAGTTCAATAAATGATTACAGATGTCTTCTGTACTCTTTCAGGAAGACTTTTGAACAGAATTAAAGAGAAACTAGTTGAGATTTGGTGAACTTTTCTAAAAAGAATTGGCTTAGAAAATCCCCATCTTGTAGACAGCAGTGTTTGGGCAGGGGTAGGAGTTCATGACGTGTCTGAGAAAACGTGTTTTACTGAGCCGCAGCCTGGCACCACCCTCTCTGTTGAGAATTCTGATTAAGCATCTTCAAGAACAGAGTGGGCATCATCCCAGGTATTCCTTGGTGCTGTGTTTCTGGACTGACACAGAATGGGACGGATCAGGTTCAGGGCTGTAGAAGTAACAAGGAGCAGGGAGTTTCTCCTCTTCTGTGCTCTTCAGCTACTGCTGTAATAATAAATGATAAGCTCTGTCTGAGAATAAATGGCCTCATGTGGATTGCATCCATATGGCTGAACACTCCTCCACTCAAAACAGAGTGGCCTTGTCTATGTCTTTCACCCTGGGAACATGTGTTCTAAACCATGTATGGTCTCTCTCTGACAAAATACTATTTTCTGTGAGCTAATCCTACACTAGTTAGCATGTGAACTGTTTAACAATATGAAAAATTGGATGCTATTCCCTGAGCCCATGGTCTGGCTGTGGTCATCTGTGCTAGGCCTGAGCAGTGGTCCTTGTTGATCTGAATGCAAATCGGACTACAGGGAGTTTTGGGAAAAAAATATGAAGCAAGAAAGCCGGCTAGACCGAAACAGCGAAGTTTTGAACTGACTGGCCAAGGTTTTTGGAAGGTGACTGAGACAGGCATCCAGACAGAGGGTTGGCTGAGGTTGGCAGAGGTGCTGTCTGAGATGGAAGCAGGTCTGAAAAGCAGATGTGGTAAAGCTGGGGGAGCAAACTGCACTGGCTGGACAGAGAAACTCACCAAGTTTAATGAAATAATGTCTGCCTTGGGCCCATATCTTCTGTTTAATCTGTGCTACGTTATTAGGTAACCAATTTTGATTTAAAACCTTCTAATAATGGAAAATTAACTATTCTGAAAATGGAAAATTAACTACTTTGAAGCAACTGATTTATTATTAGTAACTAACAGTAGATAACTGTTATGGCTTCTCCCTCTTCTCTCTGTCATATATTTTTTTGTCTAAATGTATACTAAACATGCAAAGTTCACCAGTGGTAAAAGGGCTGCTTTCAGCTGGTCCTTTTGGGGTTATTTAAGGAAAAAAAACCTGAATGGTACTGTCCTGGGTTCAGCAGTAGCAGTCAAGTTTTTTCCTTTGTGGTAGCTGGTGCAGTGCTGTGTTTTGACTTCCAGCCTGGGAACAGTGCTGGTGATACCGATTTTTTTGGTTGTTGCTAAGTGATGTTTACCCTGATCAAGGACTTTGTGAGGCTCATGCTCTGCCAGGGAGAAGGGGAAGCCATGAGGAAGCAGAGATGGGGTGCCTGATCCAGGCTAGCCAAAGAGGTATTCCATAACTGGGAGTTACCTGGAAGGTCATGGGCTTCCGGGTGGGACTCGTTTCTTGGCGGTGGTATTGTATTCCCTTCCCTTGTTATTTTCTCTTATCATTGTTGTCAGTGGTCGTAGCGGTGGTGATTTGTGTTGTACCTTGGTTGCTGGACTGTTCTTGTCTCAACCCGTAGGAGTTGCACTTTTTCGATCCTCCTCCCCATCCCTCCAGGAGCAGGGAAGGGGAGAGCCCCGGGGGGGGGGGGGGGGGGGGGGGGGGGGGGGGGGGGGGGGGGGGCTTGATTGCTGTCAGCCCGGCACCACTCACAGGGAGTGAGTGAACAAGCTGTCTGGCTAGGGTTTAAACCACGACAGGTACATAAATCAGCAGCTCACCCTGAACACTTTCAGAAATAAAGCAGAAATAAAACACTTTCTCCCTCCTAGTATAAGAGGGAAATGCTCCCTTCAATATAGCATCTTCTGTAATGAGAGATGATTACATATGTGTTAGTAGTTCAGTTGTAACTACACTCTTAAATTCATGAAGATTTTTCAATGACCCACTGAAATTTAAACTACCAGATTGTTCGAACTTCTGCCTTTTGGCACCTCGTTTTCTGAAGGAATCTCATCTTTGTTATCAGGAAGAAGAATCTTAGCGGTACATGTTTCACTGTCACCTTGTGTGAATTGATAAAACAAAATAGTTTAGCGGCTCTACTACAACTTTCTCTTTCCAAATTTCTGTTTCATCTCCAAAATGATTTAGAGGTTCCACTGACTTTATGTCTGTTTAATTGTTATGGAAACAGTTACACCACTACAGTGAAGAATACACACTTCTTCTAGCAGGTGTTAACAGGGATTATCGGTCACATTCCTGAATGACGGAGTATGGCAGTCCAAAGATGTTGACTACTTTTTTCCTTGTCACTTTGTCAGTGTAAGCACTTTCTAATCATATTTTCTAATCCTGATGAGGTGTTGCTCACTGATGTGTTGCAATTTGACAACATAGTTCTTCACATTATGTTATTTTTGTTTATGCATTTTTTACCTAGTTACTGATCAAGTAAACATGTTGATGGAGAAGAGAAGTTGTCTTCAAGCAGTCTCAGAATTGCTGAATTAAGCATGATGAAAGAAAACTCCGGCAGTCTCTAGTTTAACCATATGCTCAAAGCAGGTCCTTAGCCAGTCAGGATTTGAGTACCTCCAAGGTCAAAGATGCTTCTCTAAATTCCTGTTCCAGTATGTGACCACCTTCAGAAATATTTTTTTTTCCATGGATTGCAATGCAGCGTGTGTCGTACTTTAGCTGTGCTTGATACTTTGTACACAGACAAATCTGCTCAGGTATTTGCCCAAGAAGAATAAAAATCTGCAATGTTTTGAAGAGAAAGCAACCATCTTCTTACAAACTTTCTGAGGTTCCTTCTGAACTGAATTACCCTATGATCCTGTGCTGTATACATTCCAAAGCTGTCATTCATAAATTCGTAGTGTTTCAGGTCAGAAGGATTCAGGAGATCATGATCTGCCAGAAACAATTCCGTGCTTGAATTTTGCACTTCCTTTACCTAAATATTCCTTATCTGAACAGACACACAGAGGGTCAACATCCAATCCATTAACACATTGAAAAATTCATACATATTAAGCAACTTTTAGAGATGTAAATGATTCTTGGTGATGACTTCCAAATCCTTTCTATTTTATTGTACAAAATGTTTTGTTACAAAAGGAATTCTTTTTCTTACTACCTTGGAAATTTTGCCTTACAGTCCATGAGTAGTGGAGAAAAAAGAACTGAGCAATCACATTTTGTGAGGCAGTTAAAAACCACAAGACAGTACTCCTGAAGGAATCATGAGGGATGGTCAATAGCTGCTTTGAATAGTTCTCACCAAGGGAACCCTTCCTAGAAACACTGGTGTTGGTACTGACCAGTTCTAGGGGGAAAAAAAAGAATAATAAAATGTTGCAGAACAAAACCCAGAAGGAAGACATGAAGGAATCATGGAAATAAAAATTAAAGTGTAGGAGGCAGATCATGCATGGTTTCTGTGTGGGTGGACAAACAAGTCTGGACATGCCATCAAAAAAAAGGCTGACATTTCCTATTTTGTAAACTTAATACCTGAACAATTTCTTCAAAGGTCTGCTGAGGCTTAGCTGCTCTGTCCTGGATCTTACCAAGTGGTGTGGCTGAAAGGGTATCCTTTGTAGTTTCCTGTGCATCTAAAAAGAAGAGAAACATACTCTCACTGCATTTCAGTGAACACTCAGTGGATGTTTCCACTCTTGATGCCATTATGATCAATGGGAAAAAAAAAATGCTAGCAAAGATGAAGGGTCCTGCTGACTATCAGTAGCTCTGAGTTTAGGAATAGTATTCTGTCTTGTACTCCATGATCAAGAGTCCAAAAAAACCTCACGGCCAGCTCTTCTGCTGTTCTGCTCTCTACTTCAGCAGTATCCCCTCAATATTCCCTTTCTTAAGCTCTGCGTTCTCCCCTCTCTCTCCGCCATGTGTCTCAGTTCCACATACACTCAACTGTCCCTTTTCTAGTTTGTCTTTTTGAGCCTGGTTCATTTCAAATGGCCATTGGATTTGCTTCTGCTTAGATCATCTGCCACCTCCTGCCTTCTCCCAAAATTTCAACAAATTCTGACACCATCCTCAATCTCTTATTCATGAAATAAAACTCTGAAGAGCTACTCCTAGCCTATAGGGTGGTGAAATTTCTTCAGACCTATTGTTGCTCTCCATTGAGGATAAAGATCTGAAGCTCCACAGAGCAGCTTCTTACCCCCCCCACCAAAAGACCTACAGGGGACAAAAGGTTACACAAGGACTTATCCCTATCTACTGCCTTCATCACCAACAACCTTACTGAGCTGTTCTAAACAATGTTGAACTTTTTAAATGACAAGTACATGCTGGCTTACTCCATCCTTCATAAACAGTGACAATACAGGGATGAAGTAAGGAATTATGCCCTCAAGGTAAAGAAGTAGCTGTCACTAATATCTGTAGTATCCAACCAATGTGTTACTGCATGAGATTTTTAATGCAATCAATATGATAGGGACAAACATTGACAATAATAGTAGTTATGATCTGAAAGCCATAAGAAACTTGTCCAGATAAGGTTTTAGTTACAAATTTTTATGTCATTTTTAAGTTGTAAAGGTATTTGAACATTTTAAAGCAACACTGGGATCATTCATAAGCAAGCTCAGTAACCTATGATGCCGCATGGAAACAATCTGACACTAATCATTTTAGTTCAAAGTATGGTAAACCTTAGTGTTTTCCAGTGAACCTTGCTTTCAGTTGTTGGGCAGGAGACATATTAGATAGGAAAGTGAGCCACAGCACATCGCTCTGAGCTGAAAGCATCCATAAAAAGGCCTACCATGGATTGAGAGTAGAATGGTCCAAGAGTGGCAGCCATGGAGATCACACTGTACATCAGGGATCTCACTGCCTCCAGACTCACACCCACTCCTCAGGAGGACCCAGAGGGTTCACAGCTGCACAGGTCTATGTGCAGTGTCACAAGCTGTTTCATTGATTGAGCTGTATCAGCTGCCTGAACACCCGCTTCCCCTTCACTCCAGGGATCAGTGACTGGGCCAGATGGAAGTGATTTCTTTGCCAGATCTGACACATGGGCCATGTTTTGAACTATGCTGTTTTAGTTATACAACATTTAGAGCCCAGCCCTCTACTCAGTAAAGACTAATGAAGATTTGAGCAGAAAGTTTAAAATCTTTGCTCCTCCTAGTTATTTATAACACACCTATCAATAGGAGCATTTGGAAGGGAAGAATCTTACCTTTATTTTTGTTATAATCCAGAGGAAATTTTCTACATTTCAAACTTTTTCAAACTTACAGAGGCTCTTCACATCCTGCAACTAATTCTGGTAGCTTTAGGAGTTTCCCAGCTGGGACAAATCCAGGCTCATCTCTGTTTGGAGAATATCCAGGCTCCTTTCTACTGGGGAGGCCTGAATTTTTCCAGCATCCCTAGCCATGACGCAGACCCATTTGGGATTCCTGCCTTCAGGCTGGCCCTACTTTAGCTTACAGAGTTCCCAGGACTAGGGTAGGCCTGCCAGAAACAGTTTCTCTTGGAATCTTGCCTCGGATTCGGCAAAACTTTATCAAACCCAAGCTGTTTTGAATGAAATACTTCACACTCAACCAACTGGTATTTCTCAGCAAACTTTGCTTCAGCAGAAAATTTCTGACCAGTTCTATTATGAAACATCAGGTACTTAGGAAATGCTAAATGATGACATCTGAGTTACGGAAGTGGTAATTTCTGTGAAATGTTCATTGTAGAAACATAAGCACCCATTTGGTATCTAGATTTATTTAATGATCATTGTATATGTTGTTACAGTCTCCAGAAGAAATTAATATTCAGATTCAATGGGCTGTTGCTTCTCCAGTTTTTCAAAAATGAAATTCTCTTGTCCTGGTGGATGGCAGCTGCATTTGGAGCCAAGGGAACCTCTGTTTCAAAGGAATCTACCTATATGAAGGTGAGAAATGTGGATGGTACGTAATATGGGGATGACAGATCAAAGGTGAGTTGCAAGAGTGATAGAAAAGATAATAACTTCCTCAGCCACTGCCTCTAGGCACTGTGCTCCTAGGGAGACTGAAAACTCATCTGCCTGAGCTTTGGGAACCAGGGACAGTTTTTCTCTCTTCAAGTAAAACGAATTAAAACCGTCTCCTCAATATCTGTAAACTTCTGATGAAGACAACAACCAGTATGCTGATAACAAAATTATAGCAAAAAGTTGTAGGGAACACATTATCTCCAGTTTATGCACTTTCATTCCATTTCACCAGCATTAGGAGTGAGTCTGCAGTGCAAATCATGGGAAAAGATGGCCTGTACCCGAGTCTTACATATATGATTCTTGCTAACATACTGGACATTTAAAGAATATGAAAACATAATAATAAGCTACAGAATATGTTCTGTCTGCACTAAAATCAGGGAATACCATATACCAAATAAATATTTTAAATAGGATGTTTCTTTTATGGCTGTTGGAATGTCTCTTGATATTTACAGCATTTATAAAAAGCTAAACAATATACATTAACTAGATCATTTGCCTCATCTTTCACCATTCCTTTTGTTTTATTGCTCCTATAAAACATGATTCTGTGGGCAGTTTAGATGAGCAAAGAATGTGAAATACTGCTGTCCACATATCACTTCCTTCCATATCCGAGATATTTCTCTCTCAAGTGGAAGGTCTCAATACTCCTGTGCAGCATATGAGCATTACTTTTGTGGGGTTTTTTTACATGTTTGTCAATGTGCTTTTGCAGTGGTCCTCAGAAAGAAGCAAAGGATAACAAAATAGATAAGAAACTAAGAACATTGGCTTGCAGACTCAGTTATCTTAATTTGAACTGAGATCTAATATATGGCATTTATATTTAGGGTAGAAACCTAGAAAGGTAGTACAAATTAAATTTGTTACCAGAGGGGTAAAGGGGATTTAGCCACGCCCATCCTGCTATGGGAAAGATAAAATGTATGAAAGAATTGGGAAGGGGAATTAATTCTGAAGTTCTTGAGTTGGCTGGCAGAGGTTATTGTGTGAAATGGTGCAGCTTGTGGAGGTGTTACTAACATGGCTTTCCCAAGAAAACAAGCATCAGGCCCCAGTATTTTGCAGTCTGTCATTCTACATAACTGCCTTATTTTCTTATGCCTGAAGTTGGATAAGGTAGGAAACAAAAGCACCAATATTTAAATGAGTGATGACAAAGAAATCTCACCAAATGACAGCAAGCAATAACATTAACATTTTAAATAGTTGTGGGTATTTCCTTAGTAATGCGTACTTTTACCTTGCAGTAAACATACCCAAAAAAGACTAAGCGCTGCAGGCTTCTTGGCCCCATGCACTGTGATTTCCAGAGAGAATCCTTGTCCATTTTAGCTTTTTAGGCTGGTGATCCTTAAGTATAGAGGAGTGATGGAAAGATTATCTTAGAGATAGCATACTTTAAAAATGCAACACAGTTAAGTGCCTCTCCAGAAGTGATATTTTTCAGAAAGTCTGAAGCAATCAAACCTTATAAAAGTTAAAGCTATTGTTACAAATTATACCAGTGGTTCTTGTTAAGTCTGACATGATTTCAAGCCAACTGATTCTGATAGTGCCCAACCAGATTTTTCTAAGGATTTTATTGCATGTTTCTAGTTCTGCTTCTTTCTGTTATATTTTCTGCAGTGATGAGATAGTGCCATGCAATAGTCCTGGCCATTGAAATAGAAAATGACCTTCGGGTTATTTCAAAACTACATCTCATCATTGAGGCTTAACCCAATATTCACAGACATTTCTGTGTTGGCCAAAATTCTCATGCTACTTCATCCTCTAGACAGCTGTGCAGGTAGACATACAGGTACAAACGAAAGCCCTAAACAGCTTTAAATGGAATCTCTACGCAAAATACCTAGAAGATGAAATTATATATTCATTGTTAAATCTTATCTATCCATTATGGAGGACCTTATCTTCTCTGGGGATGGGTGAATGGTTAAGAATCAAACATTTATTGACCCATGCTGAAAGCCTAGGTAGCTTTTGGTCTTTCAATGATTTGCCAAGCTCTTTCCCCAGAAAAAAAAAAAAAAAAATTGCCTGGAATACAGCCTAATGGATCCTCCGTGTGTTTAAATTAATGCATCCACAAAGCCAATATTCCAACAGGGGTACACAGCAGCGTTCACAATTTGGTACGCTCTTAGCCCACTGCAGATATTACTCTGGATCAGGAATTCAGTTAGACATTTCCCTGGCCATACTGTGGTATATCAGGTCTAGACACTGACGCAGAGGGCAGGTCTGCACAATAAATTCTGACTTGCCATAGTTGGTTAAGTGTTGTGACAAAGTGATTGTCAGAACTATGGCAAGACAGTCTGCTAGCATAGACAACATTTTCTAGGAAAACCTTGCATGTGCCCAGATGTCTTTAGTTTAGGGAAGAGGGCACAAATTCAGCCAGCAAAGTCGTAGTTTTGCCAGTCTAAAATATATGGCTTCACATCCGTTCTGAGAACATATATCAGATGGGATACTGGGAAGCTTTCCAAAGGCAGATCTTTTCTTAATTTGTAAACATTTTCATTAGAAACGAGCATGTCTCCAAGATTTGGTTTGTGTAGCTTTTCCAAAGTCAGGAAAATTCATTAGGTCAACACTACTTTGAAAAGTTGACTTTCCACCTCCTTTCACCTTCATATATTATCTGTGAAGTGTGGATTATAGTATTTTCCTACTTGACGTGAGTGTTGTATATATATGTTTATTGAAAATTTTGAGCTTCTCAGGTACCTTAAGCTCACAGAACTTTTCCTGGACACAGAAATACTTTTTTTTTGTTTAAGTTCTATAGGAAAATACTTTTTCTGACAAGATTTCTTTACTCAAAGGTTTCCAAATTTCCAAGTATTTTCAGACATGGGAGGAAGGTGGGTTTAGGAATCTGACATGTCAAGATGATATATAATTTTCCCTTATTATTATATACAACATTGAAACGAAAAAACTGTTGCAAACTTGCATAAATATTCAAAGTATTAAATGAGAACACGTTATCTTGATTTAGCTACCATCTCTGTGAACATCTGAAATCCCATTCTTGTCAAACTGCAGCCTGACTGAATATTAATAGAAGAAAGCACACATATAAGAGTTAGAAAAGTTTCTGTAATTTATCAGAAAAACTTGATTCAAAATTAGGAAGACACAACTGAGAAGCATAACACATTAAAGAAGAGTGTGTTTGGACCCTAAAATAAGACTGCAGAAACAGCAAACCAGGGCTTGGTCTCAAGTATGGAAAACACCAGAGATTTTGAGATACTGATTTGCCAGCCCTCTGGCAAGTCCTGTTTTTTAGGCGAACTGATTTGCCAGCCCTCTGGCAAGTCCTGCTTTTTAGGTGACTGCCCAGATAGAAGCATCATTATGTTCCTGTCATACCTGGGCTGTATATCTGGAAGATCAGCGATACAGAGCAAACCCTGGAGGGTAAGCGTAGCTGGTCACTTAAGTACTTCTCTGAGTCCTGCCTTACTTGTATTTTAAAGTAAAAATGCTGGTTAGATTAGATCTTGATAGAGGAATACCACATCAACTAACCAAGGAACACCTTGCCTGCTATAGCGCAAGTACCTAGTCATTCACTCTCAGCTTCAGACAGCTACAGTAGTTATGGCTCACCAGCTGAGACATCAAACTGTTGCAGTGCATATTCTTACCCTGACTGATTTATAAGGCAAAATATGATTTCTTATTCTGGTTTAAGATAAATAACCTAGCTATGAAATCAACTCAGCTAAAAAGTATATGCCATAAGATTTAGGGTTACTGAGCTTATTAAGGACAACTTGGCAAGACACTCATTTTCTCACGGACTCATACTTTATTTCTGCTTTTACAGTTTCTACTTTTATAAAATCTCCACCAGGCATTCTGTGTATTGGTAGGTAGAAACACTTCTGTTTACTGTGGATCAAGGGTTAATAATGCTGGAATATAAAGAAAGAGCCTAAGTAGAGTGTAATAGCTGTTTCCATCAGGAGCTGTTCATGGACAACTACAAGGATAAGACACCAAGGTGTGGATTGAACTGTATAAGAACATTTGCCTAATCTTCAGAATATAAAACTTCTCAAACCAGAGTTTATATTTCAGACCTTTTATTTCCTGACTATGTCCAGATTACTCCTTCATGAATTTACCTCATATCTTTAGGAACGCATTCACATCTCTGACCTCTTAACAACCTATGGCTAGAAGTTCTTTCATTTTTTAAATGCACAAAAGGTATTTGTTTCCATCAATTTACTTTACAGTTGTTGCCCTATAGAAGTACAAGGTGTCCCTCTTTTGTGGTGAAAGATATTATAAAATCACTGGGCTTCACATCTGGAGAATCAAAGATGAATTCAACTTCACAGCCTTTCTGTGAAAATAGAAGAGTGAAGAATGTGATTGAAGAGAACAGATTTATTCAAGACCCTGTTATATTTCCTGGACTGTTTCATTGGATGACTTTCAGGACAATTAGCAGAGTGATTTCAAAAGTTTTCAGGTTGCTTTAATGGATATGTCATTCAACTAATGTCAACATTTTAATATATTGCATTTATTGTGATGCAAACAACCTGAGGTTTTCCTCTCATGAAAAAAAACAAAGAATAGCTAACCAAAACATGTTAAGCATATTGCCACTTTCAGTACCATGACCATATTATGCCAAGGAAATTTGATGAAGGTAGATCCTTTTATTGAAGACAGTTTTCTCTCTATAAGTATGATTAAAAGTGTTTTGAGGAAGGAAACATCAAAGCACGTTAACACTTTAACAAAAGCAGTACACCACTGATATTAATGCATCTTTAGATATGCATCAGATTAGCATTGGCTAAGGGCCAAACACCTACCCAGCTGCTCCCTCAATCCCCTTCCTTAGCAGGGTGGGAGCCAAAATAGGATGAGAAAGCTTGTGGGATGAGTCAAAGTCAGTGAGATCACTTACTGATTACTGTGGTGGACAAAACAAACTCTTCTAGGAGAAAATGAATTTAAACCATGACAACCAATTACAATGGATTCAGGTAGTGAGAAAAAGCAGACAAACTTTAAAACAGCACATTTCCTCCCTGCTTTTCCAGGCTCAGCTCTACTTCTTCAGTCGTGTTTTACTTCGCTCTAATATCTTTTTTCTATATTTTTATCTTTTCCTTATGCTTCATTATCAGTAGTCATGTTTCATTTCTTACTTGTTACCTTGAAACACTTAGCATATTTTTAAATAGTCAGCAGCGTACCTTTACTTCAGCAAGCCCTTCAGGCATCAGAATTATCAGAACAGAGAAAAAGGAAAAGTGTTTTTTCTCTGAATCTTTTTGTTGTTATTTATAGTGCTGGTCTAAAAATAGAAATCATTTTCTATGAAAAATATTTCTGAATATTATTCCTGGTTTTAAAGATTCCAAACCTTTTTCAAAAACCATGAAAGTGGTAAAAATAGCAAATAAATTCAGTGCGAAGTGTAACAGTTTAGTGTTGTTAAAATGCACTGAAGCCTCTCTGACATGCTGAAGTAATCTCTGTGAAACACTGCAGTGAAATGTTGCTTCCAAAGCTACTTGAAACAAATATCAAATATATTTGATATCTACTGATGAATTTAATTTGTACCCCCAAAACACTGACAAATTAAGTGGAATTGCTCTATTTCACAGCAAGGTCAGTTTCAGTGAAGTACTGTAATTTTTTGGCTTGATGAACTTACCTATTTAAGCTTTCCACCACTTGATAAATGATGCTGTTTAAAAGTAGCCTTGTAATGCTATGGGTAACTATTAAGTATAGAAATAGGTTAATTTAGTTTCAGAGAATCTTGTCAATGGCATATTATGGTTAAAGTTATATTATATCCATGTTATCACTATCTTTGCTTTCAAAGTTATACACTTGTGCCAGCTACTCTATTTTATGGCGTTCCATAATTATTTTTTTTTTAATTTTTTTTCCATTGACACCCTATTTCTGGAATGATTTTCTTATATTCAGTAACAAATTTGCTTTGTTCACAAATTCTACAAATATTTTAAGATTTTCTATCACTGCAGTGACATCTGGTGTTGAAAACAAAGTTGTTAATAGCGCAAAGGTATAAGAGAATCATTTTCATAGTATGGATTGTCTTAAAACCACCAGCATCTAGGACTTTTTGCCACCTGCTAAATTGGAAGGAAAAGGAAAAATAGCAAAAGGGAAAGGAAAACAAAATGAAAAAGGGAAAGGGAAAGGGAAAGGAAAAGGAAAAGGAAAAGGAAAAGGAAAAGGAAAAGGAAAAGGAAAAGGAGGGAAGAGAGAGAGAGAAGTAACATTTTCGAAGCACTAACTGATACTTACCAGTTGCTGCATGGCTAACACTTCCTATCCCCCCTACCTCCTTCCTGAAAGAACTTGAGCATGTTTTCTGATGTCCTTTGGTCATGGTCTTCTTCTACAGAGCAAAAAGAGTCAGATAATTTTTCTGCACTGAAGACTGGTTCATGAATTAGCAAACTATTATGGTTAATTTCTTAAGAGCAGAATAGTGACTTTTCAAATTCACTGGATTTGGAAAAGCTGAAAGTGTCTGTGAAAACAAAACAATGGAATGTTTTCACAGAGGAATGAAAGATTCCTGTGATTTTTTTTTTTTTTTTTTCATTAGGAGAAGCACTGACATTTTTAATTTGTTTTAAAGAAAATTAAAGCATTCTTTTGTATGTATGTGTCTGTGTAGGTATATACATATGTTTCTGTTTCAACTAAGAAACTGTAGCTTTGTGGTTACATACAGAAAAATGCTTCAATAAAGCCTAAGTGGAATATACAATCAATGGATTTAAATCTATATACACAATTTTGTCTGTAACAGAATTCCTGTGTGCTAGCATACATAAAATATGAGCATCTCTAATAAACAGCAGCTGGAGTATATAGCAAGCTGGATCTTTGTATGGAATATCTTTAAGGTGTTTTTGGCACAACTTCCAGGACTGTCTTGACCAACACTTTCCCAGATGTGTAGGATTATGGGATATATCTGTTGGAATCTCTCAGGAAAGCACTTTAATTCACAGCCACACCTGGGCTGGATATTGCAATCAGCTTCCATTTTCCATTTACAATTTTCCTACCTCGTTCATTTTAATTTCTCTGTTTTCTCCCTTATCACTTAATATATTTTCCTCATTATTGGCATCTGGGCTGTGTGTTCTAACACAAACACCGAAAGACCAAATCAAGATTAAAAAAAAAAAGAGCAAAAATATTCCCATTTCAGATGGAAGAGCAGATGGAGCTCTTGGCACTTCAGAGGATTCAAATTGACCCTCTGCACCAAGCTCAGGGAAGACAGACTGTCACTGCTGACTGGAAAACACTAAAGAGACCTGTTTTCCCATCGAATATACAGTAGCATTTTCTAATTCTTTAGCTCTAAGCTGTGCATGGCCATGAAAGAGCAGCTGATTTTTTCAGATTAGACTCTATCATATCTCATGGATGCTCTTCTCTTATGTTGAAATGACTGTTCTGAATTTTGAGATATAAGCCCCTTTGAGAGGGGCTGTGATTAAGGGGTGACCATCCCCCCACCTTCCCTGCACCTTCTTGGTAATTTTAGCCGCCACATCACTGTCATCCAGGGATTAAAACACTCTGAACAGAAAGGGCAAGAAGCTCAGCTGGTGCAGAAGGATTCAGCTCTGCCCAGAGCAGTTCACTGTCTGGCATGAATTCTCAAAGACAACCCATGAATATTCCCAGAATAACCGTCTTTCCCAGGTACTATGTTCATTCCCTATATTTAGTATCAACATAGTGAGGCTTTAACAACCTTTTCTGAATGCTTTATGCTATTCCATTTTGGTTACAGCATTGTTTCATTAGACTGATGCAAAATAGTATGAAATGCAACTAATAATTTATTTATAAATTATATAAAGGCAATTTGAACAATTATGGGTTTTCTTTCTTGAAGAACAGAAGAAAACCTATACTTTGAATGAAGCTTTTCCTGAAGAAACAGGGCAGACACAAATTGTATAAATGTTAGAAAAATGTATATCTTCTTAAAAGGCATCAAAATTTCAGCTAAGTTTATAAACTGAAAAGAGACATAAACCAGAATCTTGCAAAAGGTTCAAGGAACTCAAATTCTGACAGGGAGACTTCCCAAAGACATTTCATACTTTGGTATCTCCATTTTACTCCTGTTTCTGATCAAACTGTGTCCATTATGTTTCCAGAGTCACATGCAGGAAAAAATCTGTCCAAAAAGTGAATGGGACTTTTGAATTTATTTTTTTATGTGAACAAAATAATAATGTCTCTGATGCTTGACCAGCCAACCCAATACTTACTTATTTGGTCCTCTAAACCAGAGCAAACAAGTGAGTAAGGGAGTAAGCATGTCTATGTGGGGAGGTTCAGAAGTAGTCGTATGTTGTCAATATTTTAAGGTCATTCCATGAAATGACCTGTGCTAAATCCAGTGTGGTAAGAAGCACACTGTGGCAATGTGGGGATTGCCAGTGCTGTGAGAATTTTAATTCTCCTTTGCCACAATGCACAACTGAGAATGGATTCATCAGGACTCAGGACTTCGCAGTTACATGGGCAGGGAATTCTTTTCTGAAAGAGAGGCTGAGCACAGCAGTAGTGCTCTGAAACACTCTGTTCAGCATATGCCATTTCAAGGAAAACACCACACACTGAAGAGATTTTGCTTTGCAGGTGCTATCTGCTTGATAAATAGATCTTCAGAATGGGATCCAAGTTGTTGTATTCAAGAATTATTTTTCTGAAGAATTTTTATGAGTTTTTCTGAAGAGGAGGTAGGCTTTGAAACATATAAAAACGCATCTTCCCTTCCACTGAGGAAGGGAAATCTATGCAGAAGAAGCCAAGAATATTCTTCACAGGCGCCACCCATGGAAGCACCAGCCTTTCACATCTTTGTCCATTCTATTTTCTGTAACAAAAGTCTAAATAAAAGGAGCTAATTTTTTAAGAGAACTCTGACAAAAAGCTTCAATCTTGCCTTCTGTGTAATGCTACATTATGCCGTTGTGGATGTATTACAACAGAGACTCATATTTGATGACAATACTTCCTCTGGCAGGAGCTGCAGAGCCACATCATACAGAGCCTCCTCCAGGAAAGCTGAAGATATAATCTAAAATGTGCTGAGATCCCTCATGATTATTTAAACCCAAAATTAAAAAAAAAAAAGAAAAGCCAGAGTTGTACAACAATATTTCTCCTTGTATTTTGCTGAAACTAGAGTAACAAATTAAAATCAATCACTCCACTAAATGTATAGCAAGCTGAATTTGGCCTTTTTATTAATACAACTTTAGCTACTGCTAACATAGGCTGGATTCCACATGGACTGAAAGTATATACTCAATGTTTGACAAGCAATTCTACTTTACCTGGATATTAAAAATAACTCAGTTTCATCATTTACCCTAATTTTTTTTCCATAAGCAGCAAAACAAGAGTAGCTTCAAGTAATACTTTTTAAATAGTTATTCTTCAGTTTTAAGAGGACATAAAAGCATCTGAAATTACAAACATAATTTGCTACTCAAATATATTTTTTTGCCAAATTTTGGTTAAAGGAAATTTTCAGCTGAGTGACAAACCAATAAATATGTAGGCTTACAGTAGCTCTTCTGAGAAACTGAACTTCAAAGAGTGTCTTCAATACTAACAAAAATGTGCTAATTTTTATGCTAATTTTTCTTTCTTAGTTTGTTCCTAATGGTTAGTAAGTTGATCTTTCATTTTTCTACTGCCATTCACACCAGCTGCTATAAAACAGCGATAAAAATACTCCCAGTACAGATCTTGACCGTAGATCACTGTACCTAGACCCAGCTGCAGATGGATGGAGCAGCTGGTCCAGAGAGGTGCTGTTCCTGACTCCCACACACACTTGGTCATGATGCATGAAGCAGCACAGTTGCTCCCCAGCCACAATTCCCATTCAGTCACAGATTTATGAAGTAATGAGCCGCCTACTAGAAAAAAACAAAACCAGCAGCTCTCCAGCTCTCTTAAAACAAACACCCAAGAATATTCCATAATTATAAATAGCTGCAGCTCAGCCATCAGATGAATTGCTAGAACTTTTCTTACATAACTTGTTAAATGGGAAGCATATACAGTAGAGGAAGGAAAGAAGGAAATAATGCCTATGTAGGGAGACAGCAATATAAAAATTGGCAATTATTTTTCAGGATACATTTTTAACATCAGTGTGATGGTTTATGGGTTTTGCAATGATTGATGAATATTTCATGTGACCTGGCTATTCAGTAATTATTGGGTAAACACGCCAGTTTCTCCTGACTGCAGCTATAAGAGAACCAAATAAGAAGAATAAAAAATGGTGTGAGATAAGAGATGGAGTCTGTAGTAAATGTCAAGACACTGTGAAGGAACAACAGACATCCTTTAACCTGTGAGGATGCAAGATCCTGACTCCAAGGCCAAGACCACCGAGGATCAATGGTGAAATAGAAATACTCTCTCCAGAGGAGAGGTAGTAATTTCTTGCAGGGTGTTTGGAAATAGACCCTTTTCATGGTATGTGCACAAAATAGGCCTGTCCAATCCACAGTTTAAGATGATGGGATTTTTGGTAAGGAGGGCATGGAGAGGACTTAGTGTTCTAAAATTATTTTCCTTTTGGTGTTCTCCTTCCAGTTTTAAACTGTTCATTTAAGGAAACTGGTTACTGCAGATAGACAAACTGGTGTGTTTTCAAGTTCCTGAGTAATGTATCTCCCAGCTGTATCCTACTGCATTAAGGCATGGTGCTGTAAAATGCTGTGTTAAAGTTTCCATGTTAAAGAACAAGACAGAAAAATCCCAGTGCATAATTCAAGCAGCAGCTTGATCTGGACATTTCAGTTCTCAGAGGTGCACTTTGGTGCACTCCAGCAACCGGAAAGATGTGGCTTGCTTTTATCAGTAAACATAGTCTCCAAAAGGCAAGACCTACAGTTGTCTATCTAGTTTGATCTGCTGCCTAATTAGAGTGAATCTGTAGGAAAGTAACAGCACGTCACACATTGGACAAAGACTAGAAAAAGGAGCCCAAGAGTTAAAGTTCTAAAACATATCTTGAATAAATATTGATATAACATTTAGCTGTCCTGCTGTGCCTTTCAGAAACTTAATATTATTTGACTGTGCTTAGTACTCTTCAGTGCTGATAAGAATTATAATTACAGCTGTATACTATTTGTTTGTTACTGCAGATGCAATATTGACCTGTATTACTTATGGTTTTACTATGAATTTCTCTTGGAAAATCGGTCACTAATCTCATAGCTTTAAAATATTACACTAACAGTTGCTGATTTTATTTGATATGAATTACCCCTGAAAGGTCAGGTTCAACCCTTTAGGTCTCTCTTCTTCAATAAGCATAAGTAATTCAATGACTTGTCTTGCATCAGCAGGGAGATAGCTGCATTATCTGATAGGCTTCTTCCATCTCTAACTTGTAAGATCATATCAATGCCAACAGGAGTTTGAATTATGTAACAAGGCTAATGTATTTAGAGAAAGCCAAGATAATGGAAATAATGCAATCTAGACTGAGGAACTCTCAGAGTTTAATAAGATAATCTGATTGGTTGGTTGGTTTTCTTTTTCTTTTTCCTGGGCAAACATTTTCTCTTCCATACTCAGCAATTCTCCTCATTGACTTTATCCCTTTTTTTGGAGAGCTCTTATATGAATGTAATCCCACAAGAAATTAATCATGGCCATATATAAACTGATTAGTTAAGCAATGCTTGACAGCACAGGGTTGTATACATAAAGACTGAAGGGAATCTGGGACAAAAGTCCATACTGTGACCTTCACAGGTACCAACATGTCATCATTCAGGAAGTGAGAGTATGCACTTCCCTAAAGGAGCCTGGAGTGAAGTCATTCCTTGATCTTTGCCTACTCCCACAGAATTCATTGACCTTGCTTTTTCCATTAACACTTTATCACAGTGAGGTCTATCCAGTGCAGTAACATGCAAAACATAAGGGATTTAAAACTGTCCCAGCCTGGGCTACCCATATCTAGACAGAAGACAGCTAATTCATAAGGTGATTACATTCTCCAACCTGTCCTCCTCACAACATGTCAAAGAAAAAACAAGTTTGTTTTAGAGGAAGTTACAGCTGGAAGAGTCTGTTTTTTTAAGCACTCATGTTCTTTGATATCACTGAAGTACCACTGGCAACTCAGTGTAGTTGTGTAGGTTTGGAAACTACATAGATACAGAAAGCCTTTCCTTACTAGCTGGGAAATTCGATCTTGTTTTCAACATGAACAATTGCTGGGCAAAAAATACATTTCTAACATCCACTTCTAATCTCAAGATATCAATGAAATCTGAAATATAATCAAAAATTCAGAGTTTGCTGCTCCGGGGTCTCTCTCTTCTCAAGCAGAGCAACATACATCTGTCCACAAACACAACATACTTCCGTTTGTTTGTTTTTTGAAGTATTAGCTCAAACGCTGTGACTTTTTCTCTGGACTTTTGTGTGCTGCCAGATGGGATGCTCTAAGGGCCAAAATGTGGTCTATTAGCTCCTCAGCATCACTTTCTGTGAAGCACTTTTGGACTTGAGTCTATTTTAGAGGCATTTGAATGGCAAATGCCTCTAGAGTAGCTTATTACTGAACCTGCAGCATTTCTGAACCTGTCTTTCCACAGCTCTCGAACAGTGTGTGCACTGCGATTTTTATAGTACAGCATCATTTTCCACTGGCTCAAAAAAATTCCTTTCTGTGCTGTAGTGGCCCACCTGTTTAATAATAGTAAATTACTGTCTAACCATTAACCGACCAGTATCTGTTAAAGTAAAACTGAAATAAGGAAAAACAGATGTTGTTTTCTCTGTGTAATGAAAAAGGCTTATGCATCCTCATATCCTATTGTCTGGCCTTTCTTGGGTTTAGACCTTATGTACCAGAGTTATTTACCACACAATCCATGTATTTGAATGCAGTTTATAGAATTACCCAGAGTACATTTGGAAAAGCAAAACAATAGCCCTTGGCAAAAGTGCCAGTTAGCATAACCTCTGTGCAAATGAAAGCAGGATACCTGAGTGCTGCAGATCTCAGAATGCAATTGCTCACATGCTCAGTCATCCCCTGAAGGCATATGAAAAGTTTTACACTTAACAAGAAGGCAGAACATTGCACTTGCTTCAAAATTTCACAGCAAGGTGAAAAAGAATAAATATAACTCCATCACTGATGCACTTCAATTATTTCATTCTGTGTAGAAACAAAAAAGCCACCATGAAAACAATTGTCCAGATAGAAACAGTTTTTGACACATCCAGAGTGAATGGCAGCCCTTCATGGCTGAATGGAACAAGTACTTAACCCATAGCACTAACAGTAAATGCAAAATTGTGGGATGATTACTGCATAAATGGGGAGCATAAGCTAAAACTTCTGTTTTCAGAGGGAGCAAGTCACCATAGAGATAGCATTGTCATGGTACTAAAACAAGCTGCTAGGATATCCTATTTACTCCTAGAAGGAGGCCTATTTACTGATATAACTCAGGTGATTAACTGAGGAGATTTTCCTCATAAGAAAAGAGATTTCATAGCCTGAATGAACTGATTAGCATATGGCAATCAAGGCTTCAGCAGTGCTACTATTCTCTGTCTGTAACCCAGACACCAGTGGGGAGGAAGGGTACCATATCAAACAGCAAGAACAGCAGTAAGAATAGCAGCTTCCATAACCTTGCTTCAGTACTGAAGATGGTAAGTTCCACTACTGCAGAAGTGCAGGATTTCGTGAGATACTGAATCTGCTGCTAGTATTTCTAATAGCAAAGTCATATTGATATGCTAAAATTAGAGACATTGCTATAAAAATTATATTGAAAAAACACACCTCCACCCTATCCTTTATTGTCCTATAGGAAATCAACACCTTTCCTCTCAAGGGAAGTCTATCTACATGATCTTGGCCCTTCTTTTATTGAGTCAGATCAAAGGTTCATCCAGTTCAGTAACTTGACTCTTACAGTGAGCAGCAATGGATACTTAGGAAAGAATAAGAGGGGGTCACATGTAAAGTGCTCTCTTCCCTGTTATGCACTTCTAGTTCTAGAGGTACTGCATCTTTTTGAATGAAATATACAACTTTATTTTGTTTTGATTCAAAGCTTTATTTTCATCTTTTTGTTTGCTTACTTGTTTTTAATCAGTTGCCAGCTAATTTCACTATTTCCCCTCATTGTACTTTGTCTTACCATGGTCCACAGATACAACCATGACAATTTTCCAACTGTATCAGTTGATTTAGTTGGAATATACAGTCTCTCCTCCTACCGTTGGCTGCTTTCTAGTTCTTCCATTCTGAGATAATAATTAATCTACCTTATATGGTTCAATCAAATGATCCATGGTTTTATACATCTTGTTATGTTCCCTTCCAGTTTCCTTTTTCTAGATGAAGAGTCCAGGTCTAGCTTCACTTTTAATAAAGATGAAAAGGAGTTACCAATATAGCATCTCAGTTTCTTAGTCAAGCTAGTCAAGAATATTTCACCAAAGTATTTATTCTTGGAAATGTCTGTTTGTAGAAAATCAGTATTTTTCCAAGAACATTCCAGTCTTGACAAATCTTTAGCAAGATGTTTCTCAAGTCAGGGTAGTTTTTCTGGCCAAAATAAAAAGGAGAAATAAAAGAATAACTGCACATTCTGTAGCTGCTGGGATGAGTGAACACAAAAATGTGAACATTATGAGCAATCTGTCTTCAGTACTGGAGTGTTTATGTAAAGTTAAAGAAGTGGTCACTGGATAAGTAGTTTGTATTTTCCCCAGGTTGAAGAATGAACCAGTAGAGTGGTATATGGAACCCATGTATTTTCATGCTTGTGGCATTGCTGTAATCTCCCTGCCATAATGCGCTACATTCTCCTTCACCCTAGAGCTCGTTTACCAAGACTAGCAATATAAAGAGACTTCAGACTGCAACATAAGAATAAATTGTTATCCATTTTCATGTCCTATTACACTATCTGTATGCTACTGCTTGAGAATCAAACAAAATGCTCTGAAAGGAAAGGAAAATCATTCCCTAGAACTCTGAAACCTGCCTTTGAAACGGAATAGTGTCTTTAGCTGTATCAGGACACCAGGCTCTGTCTTTTGTGAATTTGGCTTCAACATTTCCTTTGGAAGAGGGGAGGGTGAGAAAAAAGAATAAATCATCATTTATCATTCAATAAGCTAAAGATTGAGGCATCTAAGGGTCATTACTGGAGAAAGACATTTTTTGGATTGTATGCCACAGTTCTCAGATTCTGAGCACGTTGCTGCTTATTTTGTATAAAGTCAACTGTGGTGTTAGCTAGCATCAAGGATGTCATATTCAACATTTCATTCCTTGGCTCAGTTAAACATTTTAGAGAAGATGCTGCTGACTGTGAAAAATGGGGAATGAAGTACTTGTACATAAATTCAGTCCTGAGTAGATGTTTAACTTAAATTTAAAAAGTTTCAAGATTATCTTGGTTTGCTAAGTTTAATACTGATATTATTTCAAAAGAAGCAACCAAGGCCAAGCCTTCCAAGGGTTCCATTTCCTCAGCTTCAGCTGAAAGCTCCACACTGAAAGCAGCTCTGAATAGCTAGTGCATGTATATGGTGCATATCAGAGCAGTACAAAGATACTACATAGAGTTGTACAACAGTTCCTAGCAGATACTAGCGGCACCACAATTCCTAGCAGCAAGGCAGACTGCTACATCACTTTCAGCCCTGGAAATTAAGTGGGTAACTTCACAGAATAGTAGGTAATTCCTTTAAACCACCAATACAAAAACAATTAAAAAGAAGTATACTTTGAAAAAGCGACTCATTTTTTTCTCCATGTAATGGAGATTGGAATAGTCTTCTCTCTCCATCCTATTGCTGGTGAGGCAAGTGAGTTTTCAGTGAAGCTGAACTGAAGTGGAAAAATCAGTGAAGAATCAGTGTTCTTTACTACTTAAGCACCATGTATGAATATAGCTTGGAATAAATTTACCTCTGCTGACAGGTGGAAGAGATAGACTTACTTGTGTTGATATAGCTACATGAGAAAGAAGCTAAATTGTCACTTTTCTCTACCATTCAGTATCTGTGCTGGGAAGAGAGTTTATTATGGCCACGACAATTACTCTCCTGTGCATTTCAATATGGGTAGTAGCTCTGCTAAAACACGTTGTCTCTGCTGAACTAAAAATGACAAATTTCACAAACTCATATTCAATGACAGTTTCTCCTTTGTTCTTCAATTTTTGTAATCCACAAGATTACTCTCCTGCTTAAACCACTTAACAGCACATACAGTTTTATTGTTTCTGCATTATCTAGCACATCAAAACCCAAGCCAAAATGTAGCCACCCAGGCCAAATTTTTGACAGGATGTGGATAGGAGCAAGTTTTTCTTAATGAAAAGGAAGCATTTATATAAGTCTTGACTAAACCTGGTTTCCTTGCACCCAGAGACAAAAATATTAATTTCTTAATGGTGATTACAGCAAAATGTCTCCTGTACCCATGGCACTGGCTAAAGTGAAGAGTACAGTTTGTACCATTATGTCAGTGTCCATAGTTCTCCATGTTGCAATGAGTTTACAAAAATGCAAGGTCAGGTGAGGAAAACCCCAGAATGATGTGACTTTCAGTCACAAATATACCCTGAAGTATTATCAAAGATAAAGAAGAAATGATGCATAGGAAAAAAAAAAGAAAAAAGGTTTAAAAGGAACTTTGTAAGATGTTTTTGTACCACTGAAAGTATCTTTTTAACCTGTTAAAAAGCCCCAGTTCTTCAAGAACAATAGATTTAATATATTTCCAGGCAGATAGTACAACTGATTTTCACTATCACATACATAAGTCACTTATAATTACTGTCTTCACTCAATTTTCTCAGTCTAATGAAAAATTTCATATCTGTATTCTGGTATCGCATACTTCCATTGAAACAGAGAATTTACAGAAAGCCAGGAAGATTAGATCTGAACTTTCTTTGTCTCAAAAATCAGATATCTTCTCAAAAGAAGTGAACAAGCAAGTACATATGATCTACCTTAAAGTCACTTTTTGTTCAGTTTCCAGTTGACCTTTCTATGCCTAACTCATTCTTTTACAGTTTGTTCTATGGTTTTGCCTGCTTTTAAGATGAGACCACACAAGTGTCAGCAACAGCAAAATGGAGGGAAGTCCTGGCCCAAGCCCTTTCTCTGCCCCAGACTTTTGCAGATATCTTGTATTATTTTATTTGTGAGTTCAGTGGTTATCTCTGAAATGGAACTGCCCTTCCTTTCAACAAGGAAGAGATTTACAGTAGTGATAGCTGCACCCTATAAAATACTTACATAAATAGCTGTCTACAGGCATTGACATGCACACACCCAGCTTTTTCATTGACATTTCACAGCTTTTACAAACACTCTAGAGAGCATGAGAATACTAGGTGGTATTTCTTCTCAGGGAACATGTCTTTCTGTGAGTATTCATGAGGTTGATAGACATTTAATCAGTTACCAGCCAGCCTCTGATAAATGTTCTGGATGGTCTGTAGGAAAAGAAACATGACTTGCAAAATATTCATTGCTATACTGCAGAAAAACATTCTGATGCCTCCTGATTGCACATTCTACCAAATATTGCCTTTGCAAAAGTAGGAAAAACATGAAATTCAAGGCACTTCTGCATTAGAAGAGACACGAAAGGAAGCAGGATAAACATTGCAAATGTAGCTGTAGGGGATAAAACTATCCTCTTTCTACTAAACATGTCTGCAGAAAAACACTTGAGATAAGCTTCATTATCTTGTATAGGCACTTTTCTAACACAGGTGGGAGTCACTTAGGTAACTAGCAGATGAAGGGTTTGCTCAAGGTCAAGCAGAGTCTGTCAAAGTTACTGCTAAACTCAGTGAAAAAAAAATTACACTGAAAGCTTCCTACAAAAAAACAAGAGAGTTTCTTCTTTTCTTTTCAAAATGCAAATTTATCAGAGAATGGTTTCCTTTTTTGCCCATTTTTTCCATAAAAAGCGCGAATAAATGTTTGATTTTTAACTGTGATTTTTTAAGGCCTTTCATTTTTCATGTCTTTCCAGTATTTTGTGTGGACAATACTGCTTCCTTTTTAGCTGTAGTCAGTGCCAGTAGTGGTATCTGGAGGTACTGATTTCCAGACCTGTGCACGTAAGTATTTCATTTATGCTAGAATATTTCAGACACATTATGTTTAAAAAAGAAAAAAAAAAAAGGAAAAGAAAAGAGAAAATAAAACTCCCAAAACACAGCTCCAAATTATCTACATAAAGCAAACAGAAATGTAGATACTGGATTGTGTCCAGAATTCCCAACACTTACAAGACAAAAGTTAGGGCAGCATGCTACGAAAAGATACGGAGCCTTTCCAATACAGAGAGACTTTCCACACCTGCAATGCCACAGTTATAGAATTAGCTGTCAGACCCAAACTATCTCTGCCACAGGCTGTAATGCCTGGATTTGCAAGGCCATAAATCAAGGCTATCCCCTGGAGATGGGGAGGCAAAAGCTGGGCATTCCCAGCCTCAGCTCCACATGAATCTCCCACCTCAACTCATTTCCTCCCTACCAGCTCACTTGAAGGCCTCTGCACCCCATTCAATAAACATCAGCCTGTTCAAGTCATTGGCAGATCTGAAGGGAGAGAGACCAAGGCTAGAGCTTTAAAGAGTGTTATTCCAATCAACTTTTTAATCTTTCTGATGTTTTGGTTGGTTTGTTGGGGCTTTTTTCCCCTCTGTTTTTGTGAAGTAAACAGTAGCTCCACTCCATGGGAGCTGCTGGAGCAGGCACTGATGGGAGAAGACTAGCATGCCTTCAGAGCTGACTCTTAATTAACAACTGATACTCAAATAGCAAAGACAGACAAGAATGAAAATCTGGATTTAAATATTGTTGATCTGTGACCAGCTCAGGCAAAAACTTCAAATACAGACCTGAACCTTCAGAAGCAGCTCAACCAAAACAGCAGAATGGAATTCAAACCTGGTTTGAGAAAGCTCCAAAATAAGCACTTGATCTCACATCTCATTACTTGATACTCATCGTTGTTGACTCTCACATTAATGGAAAGGCAGTTTTTGTGCTCCCTTTTGATTTTATTTTTTTCTGGCTTCAGAAAAGATCAAGGGTTTCATAGGAAGCTCCTGCATTTCTGAGGAATCACATTGAAAAAGAAAATCTGTACCAGAGTCAGAAACCTCAGCATACATTCCAGTAGGAAGGCAGCAGGCAGCTGAAGTGCTATAGCACCATCTCCTGGAAGTCGGACATTTCTGAATTTCTAAAACCAATTTAATACACAGCCACACAGACAGATAATATTTAATGGTCAAAATTTGCGGTGAATTTCATACATTTCTCTTTACAAAAATGCTTTGACAAAGCATGAAGCTAAAATTATGAAGCTAAAATCCTAAAGAAAAGGATTCCCATTACTTACAATCTTTGCAAATATTGTTTTCCATATAGAAGATTATTGTCATTGGATGGTACTTACTCTTTTACTGAGAAATAGTGTGGCCAGCAGGGCCAGAGCAGTGATGGTCCCCCTGGACTTGGCACGGGGGAGGCTGCAACTTGAATCCTGTGTTCAGTTTTGGTCCCCTCACTGCAAGAAAGACATTGAGGTGCTGGATCAGGTCCAGAAAAGGGCAGCAAAGCTGGTGAAGGGTCTGGAGAATAAGTCTTGTGAGGAAGAGATGACTTAACTGGGGCTGTTTAGTCTAGAGAAGAGAAGGCTCACGGGGGACCTTATTGCTCTCAACAACTACCTGAAAGAAGGTTGTACTGAGATGAGGGTTGATCTCTTCTCCCAAGTAACAAGCTATAGGACAAGGGCTAATGGCCTCAAGCTGCACCAGGAGAGGTTTAGATTGGATATTAGGAAAAATTTCTTCACTGAGAGGGTGATCAGGCATTGGAACAGGCTGCCCAGGGAAGTGGTGGAATCACGGTCCCTGGAAGTGTTCAAAAACTGTGTAGATGAGGCCCTTAGTGACATAGTTTAGTGGTTGAATTGGCAGTCCTGGAGTAATGGTTGGACTTGTTGATCTTAAAGGTGTTTTCCAACCTAGCTATTTCTGTGATTCAAGCATTAGATGCTAAATCATGAGAAAATGGGAAGGCAACTGTAAAGTTGATTAGAAAGTGTTTTTCAATAAAATAATTTGATTAGGTTTTCATTATCAGTGGTGAGATAAATAACAATAACTAGTTAATTCTGAAAAAAAAAATTAAAAGTAGTCTTTCAGGTTTTCAGAAAATTAAAATTATCAAGTTCTGTTATCATAGAAATCATCTTTATAATCTGAAAATACAAATTAGCCTTTTAAAAAAAAATGTGTCAGTTGACATCTAAATATGCTTTTTAAAATTTTTAAAATTTTTAAAAACAAAATTACATTTTTCTCCCACTAGGGTTCTTGATGATTTTCTCCCAAATACCTACAAAAACTTTTTACCTGATCATACTATCAGTCTCTGCAAGGTTTTTCCTGAAATCAAAGGCTTTCCTCCATGTCAAAAGCAGTTTCCCACTCCTCCTGAGGACATGACGACTAAACATGTACTGTTTATCTCTCATTCTGGGTTCTACCCTGTCCCCAGTGTGAATTCCCCATAGCTTCTCTCAGGAACTGTTGGAATACCTATCTGAAATAATGTTGACTCTCATAGCATATAGGATGGTGCAGAGCACAAGCTACAGTCTAAGGACACCTGAGTGAGGCAATTCACAAACAGGATTTAGCAGTTCAGGTATTTTCCACTTCAAATATTTTGTGCTGGGACAAGACCTTTTCTTACTATTGTTTTGTTCTAGATTCATTTTATTTGCAAATGGGTGGACACCACTTTGAAAATAGAGTGGAAAATATTGAGTTTAAGAAGTAGAATTTGGGTGCTGCTCTGCATAATATAATAATTTAGAGAGCCTTGGAAAGGGTTTCCTTTTGCTACACCTCAGTTCAGCAATATTGATGAGCATAACAGGCACTCAGCAGCTCAATAGGCTTTACAACAACTTGCCCTCATGTACCACTGCTGCAGCATATTTTGGTTTTTTTTTATGCTGAATTCTTCCCTCTTTCCCACCTGCTCTCTGCAAGAAGCCATGTCTTGTTGAGACACATCCAGAAACAGCTTATGTTTTTGCCTTATTCAGATTTCTGTTTTAAATTTACAGTGTGAAATGTATCAGCCAAGTTTCACAGCTTCGGGCAGATCGCTCCATCCTGTGGCTGCACTGCTACTTGCAGCAGCGCTTCCAGGCTCCCCACCCGGTGGGCTCCAGCAAGCCAGACCCCAGCACCCGGGCATAATGCGTGGCAGCACACTGCTGCAAAAATCCACACTGCCTGCAAAATCTGCGAACAAAGCCGCATGTTCTTTAATGCCATTGGCACCCTGTCTGTACATGTTGCACGTTCCCTCTGCAGCATGTCTCTTGTAGCACATGCCTTGCTGATAAGGCTCATTTTAATGTGCCAACTTGGAATATCATCTGGGTGCATCCCCTTATGGCCAGCAAACAGTCCTGCAAATGACATGAGATAGACACCTCGGAGGAGGCAGGGGCTTCAAATTTTACTCCTCTGAGTGTTTTTGAGCCCAGCTAGCTCCACAAAGAGAGGAACTCAAACTGAGCACACAGATGGTTAATATAATAGTGCATTTCTATGTAGACAAATCATGAAAAAAATCACATTTAAAGATAGAATTTAGCACAGGGCTTTTCCAAAATTATTCCAATATTGAGTGAATCATGGCCAACACCAAAGTCCTGTTTCCTTTAAAAAAAATAGAACCATAGAAAAATAGGATGAGAAAGGACCTCAAAAACCTACTGCTGTATGATGAGATCACACAGCAGTCCTAATTATACCGGAACTATACCTTTTAATTACAGCTATATACAATATGTATACCTCCTAACCTCCAAGTAACCTCTTCTACTGGTTCACTAACTTTATTTTAGTAAGTTTTCCCCATGTCTCACATGAACATCTCCTTTTTTTCTTCAATTCCCTTTTTTTCAATATATCTTTACTGGATGTGAAAACAGATCTTCCTTTTCCTCTCTGCATCAGCTCTCTGAATATTTGAAGCCTCTTATTTTGCCTTTCTTCAGGTTTCTCTTCTTCAGATTTCACTCCCCTCCCTTTTCACTATTTATGTCAGTATTTGATAGAATCATAGAATAGAACCGTAAAATCACTTAGATATGAAATATCCAATCTAAACCTCCCCAGCACCAGTTGAGGCCATTGCCTCTTGTCCTATCACTTGTTACTTGGCAGAAGAGAATGACCTCTCACCTTACCACAACCTCTTCTCAGGTAGTTGTAGAGAACGATAAGGTCCCCCCTGGGCTTTCTCTTCTCCAGACTAAACAAATCCAGTTCCCTCAGCCATTCCTCATAAGACCTGTGATCCAGGACCTTCACCAGATTTGTTGCCCCTTTCTGGACCCTCTCTAGCACCTCAATATTACTCTTGTACTGAGGGCCCAGAACTGAACACAGGATTCAAGGTGCAGCCTCCCCAGTGCCCAATACAGGGGGATGATCACTGCCCTGACCCTGCTGGCTACACTATTGCTGATACAGGCCAGGATGCTGTTGGCCTTACAGGCAAAGAAAAAAGGCATTTGTTAACAATTCTGTCTTGCCTTTTTTTTTTTATTTTTTTTCAGATAAATAGATGTCTGCTTCCTTACACATTTTTCTGTTATTCTGTCATCAAATGTACAATGTATTTTATTGCAATTATTCAAAATTCCAAAATGGATAAAAGCATACCCACCAGATGGAAATCCAGTCTTCAGTTTTACATGTGTGCTCTTCAAAGTTGAATCACTCTTGTCCTTGAAACAGAACTCAGTGCATGTTAAATATATTAAAGATTGACTTTGTGATGAATGTTATAGTCTAACAAAAAGTTAAAAGCCAAATGGGCTGAGAATTTGGTTCCATTTAGAACAATGGCAAAATGCAGCTGGCCTGTATTTGTATCCCTCATACGTGTTTCAAATGATTTCTAAACTAGAGTTATGCCGGCATAGGCTGTAGATTACATATTTTTATGATTTTTGTGAAATTCCAGGAGAAAGAATGTTGAAACACTGCACATTTTACATATCAAAAGCATCTGGAAAGATGCTTCAGCTTCAGCTATTGACATTACCTCATGACAACTGAAACAGCGTTGCATAAACCTGTCTAATAACCTTCATGAAGGTCATCAATCAATTTTAAGTGTGCAGGAGACTAAAGTGTAAGAAAGTGAAAGTAGTATTGCTCCTTCAAATTTAGGGATGTATGGCACTTAGCTACAGCATCTTCAATAAACTCTCATTAATAAATATAACTATATAGTGGACTAACAGGTCCAAAACCACAGCTGCCACATGCAGAGCACCTGTACATCATCTGAGTGTCATGGCGAGATGCTGTCCTTGGTTTACTTCTGTGTACAGAGGTGATGGTATGGATCACCGCTGTACATAGCAATGGCAGGCATTGTTCCCCAAGAGGGTAGTCTGCCTTATGGAGCTAAGGGATCAGGAGATGGAAGGAAAGGCAAAAGGATGCTAAAAAAAGGACACTGCAGTTAATGAAAGGAAAGGTTATGAAAATCATTGGTGAGAGAAATGAAATGTTATACAGGATGAAGTACTGGAGTTTGGAAAAAGTCTAAGTATCTAATCCTCCATCAAGTCCCAAAGGAGCAGAGATGCTGACAAACCTTATAAAACACACCCTCCTGGAGCAGATGCCTCATACTGGCTCTTCCCTTCTCAATCCCCTCCTGGCCAATTAAACAACCACCACAATTCTGTGTGAGTAGGAAGTGTATTAGATCTGTCCTTAGAAAAATGAAGCAGCGGAGTTTGATTGAGGAGGAGGACAAAGCCCTTTAGTCCCATTGTGTGAAGGTAAGGATGATGAGGAGGAGATTCCATTTATATAAGACTCAATCCAGGCTGAATGAGCAATAAGGTCAGTTTTGATTCACTGGACCTGGAAATGTGGGGGAACAGACCTGATCACTTAGGAACAGAAAGTAAAACAAGGAAAGGTGGAGGTGAAAACTGTGTGTAACCAGATGACAAGAAAAGTAAGGAGGGGTGGGAAGGACTCGCTAAAGAAAATTATGAATTAAGGGTCAAAGTGACCGAAGTGAACCAGGAGACGACAAAATCGAAAAATTCCAAAAAAGGACAGTGCATCTGTACTAAAACCAGCATTTTGTTAAGACTGTGGAGAGTTTCAGAGAACCTGAAGAGTGTCATTAACACAAAAAGGACAGATTATATTAAATTAAAAACATATTAAATTTTTAGAATAAGTTTAAGAGAAAAAAAAATAATAGTTGCTGAACCAAGACAAGTAGATACAGTAGTTTCTATTAAAAGCTGAAATAATGCTGCTGTTTTACCAGTTTTGGGGAAATCCAGGAAAACTCCTGTTCCCTTTCTTCTCCTGATTTGAAAATCAGGAATCTGGTAGGACAGGTGCAATAAAAGTGAAATTGTATCAGAAATTGCATTTAGAGTACAAACATAAAAGTTAAAAGGAGGAATGAGAAGAATTAGCTTGAGGATGCAGCAATACTTTAAAGTTAAAAATACAACAAAATGGTAAATTTTTATGAAATTAAAATAGAATATTGTGTTTTTTTTCTGCCTGCTGCCTCTGATGAATAACGTTTAGCAACAGTTATTCTGGTCCTTTGCCTAAATGTATACTGAGACCACCAATAGCTTTGTGGTAACCAGAGAACTTAAAAACCTCTGTCAGACTTAAGCAGGTGAAAATATAGTAATGCTTATCAAGAATTAAAATATAAGAGCAGGAAAAAACAGGATACGGCGTACTGCATCTTGCTCTGGAAAATCTATCATACCATAGACATAACTCTACTTTCATGTAGAGAAATAGCCATACAACAAGCTGGAAAAAATAAGCTTTGCCGTTTTCATACTTTTTCTTGCGGTCTCTCCACACCTTCCTCTGTCATCACATCTCCAGTATTCAGATGATGGATGAAAGACCTGGGTGGATTTTTAAGAATTTGAGATTTTAAGAACCTGCCAAAGTACTTGGCTGAGGTTTCCAACTGAAATAATAGTAGCCATAACCTTATGCTGAGCTCTTTAGCAATAACTCTCAGAAGATTTTCTATAATGTCTGTTTAATTTAATTTTTTTTTCTGTCAAGAAATAAGTAACACCTGGCTCACAGGTGTCTCTTTGAAAGGACTTTTAATTTTGAAGATGATTGCAATAGTAGTTGAGTAACAATCAGCCTGCTCTGAAGACTACCAGAATTGGTATAAAAAATCCCAGTACCACTAACCCAATAGCCTAGGTCAGAATCAACTGCCTCTTTCCTTTATATTCCTCTTCACGTCCCCTGCCAAATACTATTAACCTTGTGTCGTGGTTTATACCCAGTCAGCCACACAGTTTCTACTCCTCCCTCACCTTGTTTTTATTTGCCTCATAAAAGATGCCAACATAGGAGCTGCAGAGGAGCAGACAGGGAGTTTAGGTGCAGCCCTGGAGATACGCAGAGGGGCTGTTGCTGAGCTCAATGGAGAAGTCCATCCCAGAAGTGAGTGGAGACCTGGACAGACCATTGGGCTTAAGCACAGAGGTTTAGCCCACACTGTTAATCTGATTTTAACTGTGGTGGCTCAAAGGCATCCTTCATGAGGGTTAGCTACTGCTTGAGACATGCTGATTAGTAAAATGTGACTAAAATCCTCTTCAGATCATCAGCTGACAGGGCATCACATTTTGATTTAAAATTCAGTTTGAGCTTTGAAGTATTAAATCAAGAACTTACTTAGAAACCCCCTTTCCCATAGAAAGGTTGGGATCACTTAACCAGCAACAGATGTCAACAAGAGAATACTTCATAGGGAAATTGAAATAAGCCTGGATTCAGGGAGTTTACAGGGCTATGGAAAATAGGGTAATGAGGCTGAGTAACTTCTCCTTGCTAGAGCTGACTCAGCAGCCAGCTCTTCCTCTACCTGCCCTCACAGGAATTACGCCCAGACTAGGGTCCCATCCGTAGATATGGGTCACAGTCTGGATTTTCAGTCAATGTCGTTTATAGCAGAATCCAGAGAGCCAGAAATTATAATCTTCTAGAAATCAAACAGTAGAATTACAGGAAGGGAGGGTGAGCTGAGAAGCATGAGGGAACACAAAGACTTCATAGACATACTAGATGTGGAGACTCCAAGAATAAAGAAGCTGAGGTCTGCAGAAGCCCCAGTGAAGAAAAACGAACACATTTCTCCACAGGGAGAAAGCTGGCTGTGATCTACTATTGCTGGCAGATGGAGCTTCAGCCTCAGCTGGCGATCTATCAAGCTTTAAAAAAAGTAGTAAACTGTCTTGGCGATGAGTGGGAAACCAACTGCAGTGCTGAAGGAAGAAAAACCACATACTCTGACAGCTAAGTGGTTCATGACCCCTGCTCACAAAAGAAAATGAAAGGTGGTAGTGGTTGGTGACTCACTTCTCTCAGTAACAGAAACATCCATTTGTGCTCATGATCTAATGCTTATGGAGAGATTCTGCCCAAACCAGAGCTGTTGAACAAGTTTGCCAAGGCTCATTCAGCCATCTGACACCTCCTCCATGTGGCTCATTCACTTGGGAGCTAATGCTACCACTCTAGGAACAAACTAGAGAAAGCCTTAAGAAACAGCAAGGCTCCTGAAGTGATAATGAGAGAATCGGCACCTCAGCTGGTGTTCTTATCAATCCCATCAGAGAGGTTAAAAGCCTGAGCAAGGACAGATACATCCTGAAGATAAATATATGGCTATACAGATGGTGCAGCTTAGAGAACTTGGGTTTCCTGTAGGGGGTAGGAGGTATTCATAATAGGGTCATAAGAGGGACAAGAAGGAAATGACTGAATCGGTTGTAGATGTGTGTAAAGCATTTTGCCTTATATGATGCAGGATGCACATGTTCACTGAGATGTGGAATCTGGTGGGAGACAGACCTGTTGGAAGTCTCCAGGGTAATAAAAGAAGGAGGAAAGGGCATCTTCAGGAAAGAAATACAGTGGGACACAGAGAATGCAAAGCTGGGTACATTTAATTTAATTTTAGCCTTCAGGCACAAGAAAGATGAACAGCAAAGGCAGTATAAAGAAGAGTGTCCACCCTGGGGACTGATTTAACCTTCTAATTTAAGGATCCAATAATGTATTCAGTAGCCTTGCAAACCAGAACAGAAGAGACTCCTTCCATTCTCTCACAAGTTTCTTTCTCCCTTGCCTCTTAATGTCTCTTTACTTATAGTGAAGAATAATCTTAGTTACAAGTTCTACCTCAAATTCATCTTAATAACAAATATATGAACTTAACAGCAAGAGGCTAAATTTTGGTTACCTCTTCACTCTTAAGAAATAAATGAATGTAAAATACAATCTGGAATTGCAAATACAGTATACAGCAGGATTGGAACTCATAATTACTTTGATAAATTAAACATTCTTGATGTCGAGAATGACATTAAGAAACTGAATAATGGCATTCAATAAATGGGATACAATTCAGCAAGGTTGTGTGAAAAACATAGCACTGTAAGAAATAAACAAAGGTGAAGTACAAATACATCAGTAAATAAACTGGTTACAGAAGAAGCTCTTGAAACTACAGTGGATCACACACTAAACTTAAGGCGACAGTGGCATACATTACAAAAGGGATAACATCACACTGGTAATAATAAGCAGGTGTACTGTATGGAAGATGTGATGGAATCCTTTCTACTTCAAATAAAATGTGACTTTAGCCAGAGCTTAGTTGTACATGTATTCCTGAGAAACAGGGCGCTTCTGGAAAGGTCCAGAAGTCACTGACAACTCTGACCAGGAATTTGAAGATAAAGACCTAGCAAGGTCTTTTTTTTTTTATAAGTGCAAATAAAAAAGTGAGGGGAAGACTTAAAAGTAGTTTTAAACTATATCAACAATCAGCAGCTCGCTGAAAAAGGGAAAGAAATGTGTGGTGCTAGTTGTTTTTGATTTTCTTTTTCATTCACGCCAAGGATAGAACCAGTACTGTGGGTTTAAATTGCAGCACTGAAAAATGGCATGGAGTTTTCTGACTGTGATGAGAGGGAAATACCAGATTAGTTTGCCAATTTTGATATAGAATCCTAAAAGTCTGTAGACAGGTGGGGCAAACAGTTATTATACACAATGAGCAGGTAGGTAGAATTTTGCCTTAAATTTGGGTAGTTTGTATTACCTCTTTTAAGCTGTTTCCTACATACTCTCTTTGATTCCATACTCTTTACTGGATACTATTCTTTCTTTGAATGATTCAGAGCAACTTTAATTTCTTTTAGTTGCTTCAATGCTGTTGTCAGTTACTGGAAATGGTATCCATTTTGAGAAAGATAAATGTAGAGAATAGAATAGTCATGACATTGGGATTACAATCTGCTCTGAAAGGGTGCAAAATCTGTGATGGACATAACTACTACTCCTTTGAGAAACTTTCATATCACATGCAGATGAGACTCACTGTAAATCATGCAGTTATTCCAAAGAAAAAGAGCTATCCATAAGCCTGGATTTGCAGAGTTATTATTTTACATGCTTGGTTTAGACTGTAGCATATTATTCTGTGATTCTGCATCTTGAAGCCTTTGAAACCAGCATAGAGCTTGGAAGACAAGTTGTGTTGTTGACAGACTCATATTCTGGAGTATGGTATGAAATTAGTCCATTTGGGGAGTGAAAAAGGCATAAATAACTGCTCCTTTTCTCTATTTGTCAGGTAGAATACCCTTTTGTTAGCAGAATATGACTGAAAGTTTTACCAAGCACTTCTGCTTGAAATCTTTGCAAGTAAATCAAACCCCTTTTCATTGGGAGAATAAAAGTAGACGGCTACACTCAGTTTTCAATATATATAAAATAAACAAAGTTGAAAAGGAAAACCAGACATAACAGGAAAATATTTAATTTCAGCTCTTAATTTGGTGAATTTTGTTGCATAAACTCTAATGAACAACATAATATTTACTTACAAATTGTGTGATAAAGACTAAAAGAAATCATGCTGTTTCCTTGATTTAATGAGGCTGATTTCTTGTTTTATGTGAGAAGCAAATAAACACAGGTAGTATCCTTTATGATAAAAATAAATAGAAATTATGTATTTCAGCTCTAATTACTATAGAACTGTCTTAGTTCTCTACTTTTTTTAAAACATACCTTAATCCTATCCTTATTATCAATTCTATCTAATGCAAACCTAACACTCAGGAGCTAATAACAAAAAAACGCATGTATTTCTTTACGTGCACTGGAAGTTTGAAGAAATTGATTTTAGAAATCTATCCAGGAGGCAAAGATTCTCATATGTCTGTAATATGAACATACATGAGGCTTAGCCTAGGTTAACTCAGGCAATGATTATATTCATCCAGCTTTTACCCCGTCAGAGATAAAATGGCCCATACCTTTACTGTTTGTTTCACATAAGAATAGCTTGCTTTTTGAGTGGTATGTACTAGAGCTGAACATTGGTTTGCCCAAATGCTGTTTCTTCCTTTGGAAAGACAGAAAAACAGACCTCAGCTATTATTCTCTGTGGCAAGGTTTTTCAGTGCAAATCGTCAATGCCAGTAAAACCAAATTAAGAGAGCTTAAAAATGACTTTGCATTTTTCTTACTCATAAGATCATCATAATAGTAAAGATCATGAATTAGTCTGCTGAATAAACTTGTGCACTTTGAAGTCTGGATTGGAGACCAATTATTTTGCATTATTTTTGCATTAGCTCAGTAACATTGAAAGGAGAGCATGAGGATAATACAACCTCCATAATATAACTGTTGGATAAAATCCTTTGTGAAAAAAAAGATAAGAAAGATAAGCACTAGTGGGGCACTTTGGAGACAGTGTGGAGCAGCAGGGAAGACAGTCCCTGTGCCTGCATCTCTTGGGCACTGAATTGACAATTTCAGCGGTTCTAGAAGCCTGCTGAGTGCATTTGAGGTAGATTTCTTCTTCCAGGCTTCTAATGTGACTGACAGAGAGTAAAGGCAAAATGCTGGGCAAATAAGACATTCTGGACACCCCCATCCACAGAATCACATGTTCACATAATCACAGAACTGTTGAAGATGTAAGACGCTCTAGAGATTGTCTAGTCCTACCCCCTGCTCAAAGCAAGTTCAGCTAGAGCAGGTTTCCCAGGGCTGTGTCTGTCAGGTTTTAAATATCACCAAGAATAGAGACATCACAACCTCTCTGAGCATCCTGTTCTGGTGTTCAAACAGAGTCATATTAAAAAAGGATTTTTCTGGTGTTTAAACAGAATTTTCAGTATTTGTATTTGTGACCATTTCCTCTTTTTCCTCTCACTAGGTACCAATGAGAAGAGTCTGGCTATATCTCCTGAACAGGTATTTATACAAATTGACAATATTCCCCCTAAGCCTTCTCTTCTCCAGGCTGAATCAACCTTTCCTCAGATATTTGATGCTCCACTTCATCATCTTTGTGGTACTTCAGTGGGTCTCTTGTCCTAGAGAGCTCAGAACTGAACCAAGCACTCCAGATGTGACATTAGGGGCTGAATAGAGAGGAAGAATCACTTCCCTTGACCTACTGGTAATGTAGCCCTAATGCAGGCCAGAATGTTGTTGACCTTTGCCATGAGTGCACATTGCTGGCTTATGGTCAACTAACACCCAGGGCTTTCTTTGCAAAGATGTTTTCCAGTTGGCTGGAACCCAGTGTGTACTGGCACCCAGTGTGTACTGGCACGAGGTCATTCCTTCTCAGCTGCAGACCTTGGAATTTCACTTTGTTGAACTTCATAAATTCTTTTTGGACCATTTCTCCAGCCAGTCAAGAACCTTCTGAACTGCTGCACAAGTTGGTGTATTAGCCACTCTTCCCAATTTTGCAATCACACGGATACAAGCTGACACTATGGATCTACATGCAATATTGGTGGCTCTGCTTTATGCACAGACATACATACACATGAACATACATATTATGCACTAGAATATACAAAACAGGTGTATAAGCAGTTGGAAAAATGAACATAGTAGGTCCCTGCCAACTGAAATATTATATTCATACTCATGTTCATGCTGTATTCTATTCTGTTCATGTCCCGTCCTGTTATATTATATCCTATTCTACTATATTATATTCTACAGCACTACACTATATTCTATCCTATTCTACTACACTATTTGATTCTATGTGATATGATATTGTATGATATGATATAATGTTCTATTATATTAATTATACTATATTATATTATAATACACAAATATCCACATAGATATATTAGGTGCAATAGACAAGTTTATGGCACGTGAATAGATTTTGAGTAGATGAATCTCATTTTAAGCACATTATAGAAACCGTTAGCCCCATCCATATTCCAGATATAATGGAGAGAAAAGTAAGTTTGTGGACAGTGAGCCCCCTGCCCCCCATCTGATCACCAGCATGTGCCAAGCAGAGCCACAGGGACAGCACACCCCAACACTCTCCTAGTCCTCTCTGTTGTTTTGAAAGTCTGGAGATGGCTGCACATAGTATCAAAGTTCACTGAAGCAAACACATGCTGTCAGCCAGCTGAACCAAATATACATACCTTGACAGAAATCCTTTGAGAAGATGGTATTAAAATGCCTCTTTGCCTTTACCCAGTGCAATGTGAAGGCAAAACTTCCTTAAAAAATTCTCCGTGCTGCAAGAACTGTATAATCTATTATGGTCAGATATTCAAAATTCAGAAGTCAGTCCTACTTTGATGAGTATTTTAATTGAATGGTACCTACTGGTGAGCTGACATTCTTAAATATCCCTTAATAGGACATTCCAACCAACACCAAAATTAAAAAAAAATAGCTGTATTTAATGTCCTTAGTAAAAGGGGTGGAATAACATAGCCACAGAAGGAAGCAAAACCTGGGTTTATATAGAAGCAAGTGGATGATAAAATCTAAATAGATTTAGAGATGAGATTTATGCAGAGTGGACAGAAAAGATGTAGATGGGTAGACACAGTGCAAAGATGGAGACATGAAGAGATAGATACAGCAGATAGATTCTCATGAAATAGTCTTTCCGTGTTTGGTGTGCAGCTGCATAGCACCTGCCTGACATTTACAGCAGATAGCTTTTATTCATTTCATGGGATTTTCATCAAAATGTGGTTGAGAGATGGAGAAAATTCCAAGTATGTGTCATCACTTTACTGGCTTGTGCAGCTGTTTCCTAAAGCACACAATGATGTTGTGTTGTTAAGGAAATACACTGTCACCCTGCTGAACAAATAAAGCATTTAGTTTTATTGAGTAAGATTACAATAATGATGGGAGATAATAGACTAAAAATACTGTTTATTCAGTGAGAATGGACAAAAACTTTACTGTCCATGAAAGATTCACTTCATGTACAGAAAACAAAAATTGTGTTACTTATTTAGCTAATATTAGTTAATTCAGGCTACCTTTTTAATATTACTGGTGTAAAATACTTCCTGACATAAGCTTCAACCCAGGATAAGAACTGACAAGCATCCTTAGCAGCAGAACTCATCAGAAATGCCAGAGCTCAGACTACTGCAACCAGAGAGAGGACTGTGTCTATGAAGTCTAACAGAGAGAAAATAATTCTGCTGGGAAATGCATAAGCCTAAGATAGACAGAGGGGTATATTGCAGAGATATTGATCGAATTCATAAATTTCTGATCATACCAAAGTTTCATGTTACCTTTTCCCAGGAATAAACCTGTCTTGATTTTACATCTCTTTTTATAAGGTGATAAATATTTCTCAAAACCTGATGCTGTTAGAAACACTTTTTTAAGATATTTCTGATCATGATGATGCTATTTCAGCCAAACCATCTAAGACACAGTCCCACACGACTAGATCATTAATTATATTGGACTTCTGTACAGGCAAATCTAGCCCACAACCTTTTCTTTGTTTCTATTTTATTTCTTTAGATTTTGCAACTGTTGCAGAATAAAAAGAAACTCACCATAGTTGTTTTTTTTTAGAGGGGCAACAGGGACCAATTTTCTGGTCATGGCTTCATTTGTAATGGCTCTTCATAGGTTTTTCTAATGTCTGAGTATTTTGAGGCTCTTAAATTAACCATTTGACATTTTGAACATTTAACCATGTTAATATTTTGAACATTTTGAGGCTCTTAACTTAAACTAACCAAACCTTCATGCGGAAGCTCAGGGAAAAGATACAGGTTTTACATGGTTTGTATGTGAGGCTGTATGTTGGTCCAGACTGGGTCAAAATCAGACTTAAGTTCAAGCAAGGCCCCGCTAACATATTTCATCTGCTTCATCCTGAACCTGTCACCAATCTGCCACACATCTGAGTTGCCCTTCTGAGAGAATCACTAGAGAGCAACTTGCACCTTGCACTGCCCCATATTCACTGGCATTACTGCACAATATAATGACAAAACCCATCCTTGGGCTCAGAAAAACATTCCCTTGTGGGAAACCTTGAAGTACACATAATTTACAACATGGCTGTGGGACAGAAGCAAAAGTAACATCTTACCTGCCTGGAACTATCCATCAGACTAGTATGAGCTCCCCTTGCATGGCCAATGTGCAAAGGCAGGACACCAGCAATATGTGATCTATGATGTTTACTTCTTTATTTCAAATCTAAAAAAGAAAAAAATCTTTTACAAAGAAGCTGCTATGAAGGTCTGAATGCTGAACTACTGATGTAAGCCCTTAAGATGGTCTCTGCAATCACAGCTAAGGTGACATGCAGTTACTGAACCTGTCCAGACCATCTGTAGTGGCAGCTGAAGAAGGGAGTTGAGATGCACTGTTGTAATTTATGGAGAAAGCTTCAGAGCTCCCCAAGAGTTCTCACAGTTCTAGAGGCAGCCCTAACCATTGCAACCACAGCGTTTTCTCACTTGAGGTCTGAGTAACATCCTCTCAACTAAAAAGATAGAATTCAATTCATGATGCAAACTGTGCAGCTAAGTAAGGAACTCATGAGGGTTGGAACATTTTGGGTTTTATCCTTTAGAGCAAAGTTGTTAAACTGTGACCTCATGGTGCCTCTGTCATAACCGTGGCCTAGATCCAAAGGCAATTGAAGTCAGCTCCTGTTGACTTCAGAAGGCTTTAGAACAAGCCCTCTCCCACTTCAGCACATGGCTATTTTTAATGAATCAAGACAACCTCATAGGAATCTGTTTTGGGCTTAAAAAATGGAGTGTACTGTTGCACTGGAACTGAAAGTCTCATCATGATGCGTAGCTGTATCAGGATGGAAGGATGGAAGGAGAGATAAAATCTTTTCATGCATCAAGCTGGAGTTGCATTTTTTTTGTTTCTAAAATAGCAGTACTATTGTTTTCTTTCACTGGTCTCACCTTTGGGGGTTTGGAAGTCCCTTCTCAGGGAGCGAAGGGCGACCCACACATGTACAGACACATGTCTTGCATGCTCAATGATGTCTATATTTCTGCAGACATATTTTATCTTCATGGTCTATAAGTCACTGCTTCTCTATTCAAAATAATTTTTTTACTTATTTATAATCCAGGACATATTTCCCAGAAGAATCCACTATCATATTGCTCTACACAAGAATTTTTCCATTGTTTAAACATATAGCAGAACAACTTTCATACTAGTTTTGGGGCTCAAGGAGGATTTTTTACTTGATAGCCTTTAGTCTTCATAGTGTGCTCTCCTGTCTTAAAGGATCAAAAAATTTCATTTTAACATTAACAGAGATATTGATCAAAAAAAAAAAAAAAAGGGAAAAAAGAAAAGTATTTTATTTGTTACTGTGTGACCACAGAACAGCTCCCCTGCATCCTGGAAAAAAAAAAAAAAACAAAAAAAAAACCAACCAACACACTAAGTGAATTTTTCAGTCATATTTCTGTCATGTTATGATGTGTTACAGGCAATGACTGTCTGTATTTCAGGTGGCAATTAGGCATAGATGTTGACTGTCATGTATAAAAGAAGAAAATCCCATTTCGTAAGTAAAATATGAAATTGAAGAATAATCTCTGACTTTGAATTTCAAAATCTGAATAACCTCTTAGGTTATTGTGGTTTAGAATATTTGTTTCATAAGAAATGCACTGTTCTAAGTCAGAATGAGAGAACATTTCAGCATGTTACAATTTCTTATTCAAAACTAATTACAATTTTCAGCTGACTCTGAATAGTGAGATTAGTAGAGGTAAGAATCTAGCATCACGGAATCATGGAATCATAGAATCAGAATGGTTTGGGCTGGAAGGGATCTTAAAGCTCATACAGTTCCAACCTGCCACCAGGGGCAGGGACACCTCCTACTAGACCAGGTTGCTACAAGTCCCATCCAACCTGGCCTTGAACACTTCCAGGGATGAGGCAGCCACAGTTTCTCTGGACAAACGGTGCCAATGTCTCATCACTCTCACAGGAAAGAACATCTTCCTAATATCTAATCTTAATCTACCCAGTCTTAATTTAAAGCCATTATCCCTTGTCTTATCCCTACATGGTAATAAGTCCCTCTATTTTTCTTGTAGGTCTTTTTTTTTTTGCCCTTGATGTCCTTGACCATATTTAATTCTATCAGACTTTAGGTTTCCTAACTTGATCCCTGAATGATGGGATAATTTCTCTGTATTTCTCCCCAGCTATACATCCTTGGTTCCACCCTCTGTAGACTTATATTTCAAGACCTGTGTTTCAGGAGAAAACCTATGTTTGAAGGCCTGTATTTCAAGCTGAAAGGTTGTTATCTTGCTTGGTATTAATAGAACTCATAAGAGGAAATATTCTGTACTTTCACTGAGCTCTGTGGATGTAATTCACTACAGAAGTGGAAAGTGCTATTAAAAAGAAAAACAGTGATTTCAGGTTCTGAACCAAAATGAGCCAGGATATGGAAAGAGCCTGATCCAAAGCACTCTGGAGTCAATCAAAGTCTTTCCGTTGCTTGCTGTGGAACTTGATTCAAATTGTGAATTTCTCATGGTGACATCTGTGTGTCCTTCATTGATGGATGCGGTGAAACAGCACTGGAGACGATCACAGATAAATGCCATTGCTTCAAAATGACAATTTCCTGGCTTTGTGTAGCATTTCTTCAGCTTTTCATGCCATTCTTTGAATGTCATCATTCATCTGTTTCCCATGGCTCTTTTCTGTTTCCTACTTTGATTTATTTCTGTTTCCTTTTTTTTCCTTTTTTTTTTTCCACAGGAGAAAGTAATAACATATAGAATCAGGTGTAAAACATTATTTGAAATATGATCAGTCAGACTTTATACTGCTATACTTTGTAGTGTTTTGTTTCTTTGCAACTATTGGTATTGCCTTTTTCATTCTGTACAGTACAATACAGGTAAGAAAGATGGAAATGAAATACAGTATTGCATTTGTGACAACTTGAAGAATAACACCCTCCCTCCTTTCCCATGAGGTTAAATTATGAGTCACATCTTTTCCTGCCACTCCTCCATATGTAAATTCTGCAGCTATCTTACATTAGAAATATGCAGGGAAAACGAAAGTGCAGTTGCCTCCTTGCTTTTCACCTCATAGGAAAACACTTTGATAGGATTTTGTTCCATTGCTTTGGGAGCAAGGGAGAGTTTAGGTCCAGATGAAGCCTACCAAACACGTGCAATATTGTGCAAAATCAATCTGCGTAAAGCTTGAATGAGTACTCTCGAGCCTGACTACTGGTCCTCAGTGCATGTATTGTTCTAAAGTATAATTGTCCAGCTCATAGCTAGCCCAAAGGGACTAAGGAAGAATGTAGTACACACCTGGAAAACAGTAAGCTGCCAACATGTCCCTGGAACATTATCCTCACTTTAATCTACACAATGGGAGAGCAGGAACAATTTGGGTTTTTTGCAGTGTAGATGTGTAGATTTAGAAAGGGTCTCTAGATTCCGGAAACACCATGGTATGGTACACTTTTGAGAGGTGATTTCAATAGGCTGAATCAGTAAGACAAGCAGAGTAGAGATTTAGTCTGTTGACTTCCCAAGTAAGTCTAGCTTGGCAAACAGCACTAACTGCTATTTCCTTACCTTCATAGAAAGCTTTCCTTAAGCATTGCAGCTGATATCTGCAAAGACAGCAAGTCTTGCCTCCAACCAGAGAAGTATTCTGTTCGGTTTTAAATCTAGACAAAGTGGC